>NC_058522.1:130600898-131850898 GCF_904849725.1 Hordeum vulgare subsp. vulgare | reverse complement strand
TGATAACATTGGTGTAATTGTTATGGCCAAGGAACCAAGGTTTGAGAAGAGGACTACACAAATAAAGAAATGCTTCAATTCCACCCATGATTACATCTAGGAGGAGGACATAAATATTTGCAAAGTACACATGGATCTGAATGTCGTAGATCCGTTGACTAAGCATCTTCCATGAGTGAAACATGATCAACACTAGAACTGTATGGGTGTTAGATTCATTACAATGTAAATCACATAGTGATGTGAGCTAGAATTATTGACTATAGTCCAAGTGAGAGATTACTGGAAATATTCCCTGGAGGCAATAATAAAGTGCTTATTATTATATTTCCTTGTTCATGACAATCGTTTATTATCTATGCTGAAATTGTATTGATTGGAAACTCAAATACATGTTTGGGTACATAGACAACACTGTGTCCCTAGTGATCATCTAATGGACTAGCTCATAGATCAACGATGGTCAAGGTTTCTTGGCCATAGACATGAGTTTTCATTTTATAATTGGATCACATCATTAGGGAATGATGTGATGGACAAGACCCAAACTATGAACATACCTTATGATCGTGTCAGTTTATTGCTATCATTTTTTGCATGTGAAGTATATGTTCCTATGACCATGAGATCATCCAACTCATTGACACCGAAGGAGTACCTTGGGTGTATCAAACGTTGCAACGTAATAGGGTAACTATAAGGATGCTCTACAGGTATCTCCGAGGATGTCTGTTGAGTTGGCATGGATCAAGACCGAGATTTCTTCCTCCGCGTGACGGAGAGGTATCTCAGGGCCCACTCGACAATACAACGTCGTAATGAGCTTGCAAGCAATTAGATTAAAGGGTTAGCCACGGGAACTTGTATTACGAAACAAGTAAAGAGACTTGCTGGTAACGAGAGTGAACTAGGTATGCAGATACCGACGATCAAAGCTCATGTAATTAACATATCGATGAACAAAGGGAACTACGCACGGGGTTGACTAAATCCTTGACATCGAGGTTTGACCGATAAAGATCTTCATATAATATGGAGGAACCAATATGGAGATCCATGTCCCCCTATTGGTTATTGACCGTAGAGGTGTCTCGGTCATGTATACATAGTTCTCCAAACCCACAGGGTCTACACACTTAACGTTTTAAGATGATAGAAGCATAGTCGAGTTATTATGTTGGTGAACGAAGGTTTTTTGGAGTCCCGGATGAGATCCCAGACGTGACAAGGAACTCCTAAATGGTCCGAAGGTGAAAATTGATATATAGGATGAAGGACATCAGAGTTCGAAAGTGTTTTGGGGCATACCGGGGAATCAACAAAGTGCCGAAAGGAGAGGTGTCACACCAGTCCACAAGGGGTTGGCTGCCGATCAAACCCATCCCACATCATCTATGGGAGGGCCTCACCCCCTAGGCTAGCCGGCTAACCAAAGTTGGGCGGTAAGGTTCCTAGGTGGGAGGGCCACCCAACCCTAGCCGCGACCCTCTTGGTCGTCGGCCCCTAGGAGTAACCCTAGGGTGCCATCCTCAACTCCCTTCCCCCAATATATAGAGAGGGGGAGAGAGGGAAGCCGCACCACAATGTGCTACATCACTGCTCCTCCTCTACCTCGTAGTTCTTCTCCTCTCCATAGAATGCGGCGAAGCCCTGCTAAGCTGTCACCACCACCACCTCACCACACTTTGGTGCTGCTGGAGGACTCGAGCTGCTATTTCACCATCGTTCACTTGATCGAGGAGGTGAAGGTGTCATCAAGCTATACGTGTGTTGAACGCGGAGGTGCCGTCCATTCGATGCGTGATCGGGAGTTCGTGGGACGAATCATGATTGGATCGCGAAGATGTTCCACTACATCAACCGCGCTCTTTAATACTTCCGCTTAGCGATCTACAAGGGTATGTAGATGCAATCTCTCCTCTCGTGGATGTTCATTTCCTAGATTGATCTTGCTAAAGCGTAGGAATTTTTTTGTTTCCCATGCAACGTTCCCCAACAAGGGATGGCCAAGGCACCCCAAGTAAGTATTTCGAGAAGTCTCAAGAATCTAAGATTGGGGATGCTACACATCTCAACTCTCTTCATCAACCAAATATCGGTTAGCCTATGTTGAGCCTATGTTATATTGGTTCACATAATATGTACTATTCTTGGAGTGTATTTTTTGTTTAGTTTGATTTTTTAATAAAATACTTATATATGAAATATTTATTGAGAGAGACCCATAATTATGCTACGATTTGTTAGAATTGCTCTAGTGCTTCACTTATATCTTTTTGACCACGGTGGTGCTGAAATTTTGAAGAAATATGTTCTCTCGTACTCCACCTAAATTTATTTGAGAGCTTGTTATTAGCAATGGAAATATTATTTAAAATAATTTGGTCTCAGAGTGATAGATATCCAGGGGAGATATAATAAAAACTTTCATGAATATCATTGGATGTTAAACTAGATTCTTTGCAATAGTTATGCGATATGAAGATAGTGATATGTGAGTTGTGTTGATGAGTAATTATGCTTTAGTACGAATATAGGTGTTAAGGTTTGTGATTCCCTATGCATGCACATGAAGGCAATAATTATGCTATGAAATTACATCCTACTTGTGTTGCATTATTCGGTGTTAGTTATGTTTAATGTTCTGTTATGATGTTTTTGGTTCCTTGGTTGGGCGCTTCTCAAAATATTTGCTAGCCTTCACTTGTACTAAGAGGGAATGCTGCTTTTTCATCAAAATCCTAAACCCAAAGTTTTGCCAAATGAGTCCACCATACCTACCTATATGTGGTATTTCAATGTCGCTCTAAGTAAATTTGTATGTGTCAACTCTAATGTTCAAAATAAACTTTTGTTTTGTGTGCCCGTACCGCTCTTGAAGCGACGGGGAGTGGCCGGTATCTTCCATGCTAAATAGGTTATTATCAAGGTGAGTGTTTATTCACTTGTCATTGCACGAGAGTATGGTGATAATAGGGATGCCTAGTCTCGAAATGCAAGAAAATTTATTTTATGTTGTCAAATAATAAATTCTTTGGAATGTGTTGGTATGGATGGTACCCGTGGATGCGGTTAGTCGTGGAGTGTGAAAGAATGGTGGAAAAAGGAATAAACTTTATTTTCAGTTTGGGAACCGCTTATGATTTGTTTAGCATGGAAGATATTGGGAAATCATAGTCGTTTTCGTTGACAGGAAAAGCATGCCACCCAAAATATTTTATCTCTCCATTTTTTTCCTTGAGCTATGGCACCGCTGCAAATCACTGCTTACCTATGCGAAGGGCCTACCTATTTACTTCTATACATTATTTATTTTTAATTCAAGTCTCCATCTTCTCTTATAAAGCACCAACTATGGAACATTTTTATCATACTTGAGCATTGGATGTAGCTAATATTTGGTTGTGTTGCGTAATGGATCAATAATTGAGCATGATGGGCTAGGGATAACTTTCTTTAGCGTTAATATTTTGAAAGACATGGTTGCTTGTTGATATGCTTGAGTATTAAAGTTTTCATTTCAAATTAAAGACTATTGCTTTGAATCATCTACAAGTCCATATGTCTGTGCTATAAAGAAAAAAATTCTGTTTTTATCATTTACCTACTCGAGGACGAGTAGGAATTAAGCATGGCGATGTTGATACGTCTCCAATGTATCTATAATTTTTGATTGTTCTATGTTGTTTTATTGTCTTTCTTTGATGTTTTACAATCATTTTGTAGAAATTTTATGTCATTTTTTGGGACTAACCTATTGACATAGTGCCAGTACCAGTTGTTGTTTTTTGCTTGTTTTTTACTTTGCATAAAATCTATATTAAACACACTCCAAATGCCACGAAACTTTTTGGAGACTTTTTTCTACCCAGAAGACAACCAGAGAGTCAAGGTAGCACACGAGGACAGGACCGTCGGGCCCAATAGGAACCAGGGCATACAAGCCCCCCAAGCGCGCCCTGGTGGGTACTGGGCACCTCGTTGCCCATCTTGGAGTGATTCCAATGCCAAAAATTATTATAAATACAGAAACCCCTAGAAATAACCCTACATAGGAAGTTCCACTGCAGCAAGCCTTTGTAGGCACGAAAAAAAAATCGGGAGTCTGTTCCGGCACCCTTCCAGAGGGGGATCATCACCAGACACCATCTTCATCATCCCAGCGTGCACCATGATGAGGAGGGAGTAGTGCACCCTCGGGTCTCAGGGTTTGTACCAGTAGCTATGTGTCGAATCTCTCTCTATCTCTCTCTCTCTCTCTCTCTCCTGTACTTGAGATGGCATGATCTTGATGTATCACGGGCTTTGCTAATATAGTTGGATCATATGGTGTTTCTCGCTCTATATCTTGTAGTGATGAACTGAGTTTTCCCTTTGATATTTCGTTTTATCGGATTGAATAATTTTATGGATTTGAGAGCACTTGATCTATGTGTTGCTTTGTATACCCGTGGTGACAATGGGGTATCATATTGATTCACTTGCTATATGTTTTGGCACTCAACTCGTGGATTTCAGAGGTGATATTGGGGTAATATATGCATAGGGGTTGATGCATCTTCTTATCTTTGTTTCTCCGGTAGAAATCGTGGGGCACTCTTTGAGGTTCTTCATGTTCGATTGAGTATTGTGTATCTGAATTTGTTATGGTGTTATTTTTGTATGAAGTCTTGGATAGATCAATCAGAAAGGATAACTTGTTATTTTAGTATGAACTCTTGGAAAGATTGATCGGAAAGAACAATTTTGAGGTGGTATCGTACCCTACAAACAATTTATTCTTCTGTTCTCCTCTAGATAGGAACTTTGGAGTGATTCTTTGTCGCACGTTGAGGGATTGTTATGTGATCCAATTATATTAGCATTGTTAAGAGATTGCACTAGCGAAAGTACGGAACCTAGGCCTCATCTTCATGCATTGTAATACCGTTTATGCTCACTTTTGTTACTTGCTACCTTGCTATTTTTATTTATTCAGATTATAAAATATATTTCTACCGTCCATATTACACTTGTATCACCATATCTTCACCGAACTAGTGCACCTATACAAATTACCATTGTATTTGGTGTGTTGGAGACACAAGATAATTTTTATTATTTGGTTGCACGGTTGTTTAAGACAGACCATCTTCATCCTACGCCTCCCATGAATTGATAAATCTTAGGTCATCCACTTGAGGGAAAATTGCTAATGCCCTACAGAACTATGCGCTTGGAGGACCAACACGAGTCTACAAGAATAAAGTTTCATAGTACACATAAGTAGGCAAGGTCACCTCTCTTGCCAACAATCTTGAAAGGACGTACAAAACATGGAGCAAGTTTTCCTTTCACACCAAAGAGTTGAGTATCCCTCATGGAAGACACTCGAAGATAGACAAAGTCACCGATTCAAAAGGCCATATCATGATGCTTGCTATCATAATAACTCTTCCGACGAGATTGAGCGGCGTTGAGATTACCACGAATGACACAACACGTATATTTAGCTTCAATGATCATGACATTGCTAAGGATTTGATGCTCACAAGTGTCAGACTAATTGAGCGGGGTATGATATTTCCTACCATAGAGAATCTCCAATGGGGACTTGCCCGAACTTGCTTGGAAACTCACTACTGGAATTCAGAATTTTGCCATCTACTTGGCCTTTGCCGTCTACTGACACATGGAAAAGGTACTCTTTGCCGTCACCTGTCACAGTGCTGACAACAAAGAGGTGGCTGATGGCAGAAGTTTATTTTGCCGTCAGCCACCTCTTTGCCGTCCGCTGGCGGACGGCAAAGAAGCCCTGTGCGGATGACAAAGGGAAGGCGGACGACAAAGTCCCCCCCCCAAACGGTCGAAACCCCACCCCACCCACCCCTCCCTTTGCCTTCTGCCTGGGGGCCTTTGCCGTCCGCCTGGGAGCGTGGCGGACGGCAAAGGGGACGGTCGCCCACCAACCCAACCCCCACCCGGTGCCTCCACCCAGGGACCTTTGCCGTCTGCCTGGGGGCCTTTGTCGTCTACCTGGGAGCGCGGCAGACGGCAAAGGCGCGACAGCCCACCGAACACACTCACCACCGCCCCCCTCCAACCAACGCTTCCCACGTAGCCCACTCGAATCCTGCATCGCGCACGCCGCCGCCTGCCGATGTCCCGTGCCGCCAGGCCCGCACCGCCTACCCGTGCCGCGCTTGCCCCGCGCCTGCCCCGCGCCGCCCCTCCTCCCTGCCCCCCGCCGCCCCTCCTCGCTGCGCCGCCCCTGCTCCTGCCCCGCGCCGCCCCTCCTCCCTGCCCCACACCACCCCTCCTCCCTGCGCCGCCCCTCCTCCTTGCGCCGCCCCTCCTCCCTGCGCCGCCCCCTCCCCTGGCGCCTCCCCAACCCGGCGCCGCCACCACCCTGCGCCGCCCCTCCCTGCCACCACCCTGCGCCGCCCCTCCTCCCTGCGCTGCCTCTCCTTCCTGCGCCGCCCCTGCTCCCTGCCCCTCCTGCCTGCGCCGCACTTCCTCCCTAGGTAAATTTGTTTTTGTTTTTTTGTTTTTTCCTCTTTTGTCATTTTTAGTTTCATGGAAATTAGTTCATGTTAATTAGTTTGTGGCAGTTAGTTTGTTAGGTTATACTGTATATGCCAGTTGTTTAGGGAAAGGCTAAAAAACAATATATTTTTTTGACTCGAGAGTACTGATGATGTGTTTCAAGAAAAAGTGGTGTCATTAGAAAAGAAAAAGGTTTAGGGTTGAGCACATTATTCTATCTTCGAAGATCGACCTGGTACCCTCCCAAAAAATAGATCGACCTCGTCCAGCTGATTCATGAGGACAGCGACGTGGGAAGCACTATGTTGTGGTATGTGTGCTTCCACCAGACAAAACAATGAAATTCTAAAACATGGACGCGGCGCCGGACCAGGCGTTGACGGCGGCGGCGGCGGCCATGCTCTCCCCGAGCGGGCTGGTCAGGTAGCTGATGAGGTTGGACGAGATGCCGTAGTACGGAACCCCTGACCCCCCGACCCCCGATGCCACTGACCCTCGACCCCCGACCCCCGACGCCACTCACCCTCGACCCCCGACCCCCTACCCCGACCCCCGACGCCACTGACCCCCAACTCCCGAGCCCCGAGACCTCTTCGGCCTCTTGTTGACCGCAAAGACCCCAACCCCCAACGCCAGTGACCCTCGACCCCCGACGACGCGACCCACATAGTTATCAGTTACGTCACATAGTTATGTTAATTATAAAAACATCGTATTTATGTTGATCGTGTGAATTTCAATGTGAAGTTGTTCGACGACCTCCACGTGCGTTGGACGAGCTCCGCCCTTGCGTTTGTTGGTGAGCACAAATTACTTCTCCTCCTACCCCCTTAATTTGCTCTGTCTCGGTCTTTGTGCCGATGAAACTTGCTAGCTATAGGTTTCTTCAATCATGAGTATGCGTGACCAGTATGCGTCTCCCGTTCGAAAGGGCGACATCTATAAATATGCATTTCTTTGCATATTTATAATTGCCATCCTGTCGAATTGTCCAACATTATCCATGGACAGCCCGAGTATGTGTAGATTGGGTTCGTTTTCCCGTATGTTGTGCTCTGGATACGATGCAGAATTTCGTCAGTGCCTCCCTGTTGTTCTCCGGGTACACATCCTCTCTGCTTATTGCCGAGACGTGTATCAGGAGAACATTTGGGAGGTGCTACCGAAATTCTGCGTCGCATCTCGAGCAGAGCATGGGAAAACGAAACCAATCTACACATACTCGGGTGGGATAAGGACCTATCTTTACCTATTAGCGTGTAGGTTGCATGGACGTAATAAAACAGACAAACTTGTGCCCCCATGGGTAGCTAGGCAACATGAGTGATTGTGCTTGAATGTACGCTGGTCACCCTAGTTAGAAAGACATGACCCATGAATGGTTAACAAAAACCAGGGGGTTTGTGAGAGCCGCATTTGCAAATGGCCAGAAAAACATGGTGCCCCTGTCCCAACTGCGACAATTGGAAAAAGCAGACATAGTTTGAAATGGGTAAACACCTGCAGAAGTGGGGTTTTATGCCTAATTATATGGTGTGGACTTTTCATGGTGAGTCTGAACAACGTGCCAGAGCTGAGGTGATTCGTCGTCGCACCGACGAGCATGGTACCGGGATTGAAGACATGGTGCAAGACTTTGATGATGCTCGGGATTCGAACGATGAGATGGAGGAATCTTCAAAGGCCTTCTATGAAATGTTGGAGTCTTGAAAATGTCCTCTCCACAAGCAGACTAAGCTTTGTCAGTTGGATGCCATCGCGCAAGTAATGGCTCTGAAGGCTCAATTCAACCTAGGCAGAGAATGCTACGATGCGATGATGACGATATTTGGACGCTTTCTACCCAAAGGCGATGTACTGCCTGCAAACCTGTACCAGTCAGAGAAAATCCTCCGTGTACTTAAGATGCCCTATGAGAAGATACATGCCTGTGAGAATGGATGTTCCTTACTTAGGCTTGAGTATGCGGCCTTGAACTATTGCCCCATTTGCAATTCTTCCAGGTATATTGTGGTTGACAACGGTATGGGTGAGAAGAATTAGACCAAAATCCCCATTAGTGTTCTTCAGTATCTGCCAATCGTACCAAGACTTCAACATCTTTTCATGGTCGAAGAGACGGCCAGACAGATGACATGGCACAAATTTGGCAAAAGAACCGAACTAGATGCGGATGGGAACAAGATGCTGGTACACACTTTAGATGGTTTTGCGTGGAGGCACTTCGATGCATTGCATAAGGATAAATCAGAAGATCCAAGGCAACCTAGAGTTGCCATCAGCACGGATGGGTTCAATGTGTATGGTATGACGGCAGCACAATACAGTTGTTGGCCTGTATTTGTTATTCCACTAAATTTGCCACCGGGAGAGATTATGAAAAGAAAGAACATTTTCCTGACGTTGATAATTCCAGGGCCCAACTATCCAGGTAAGAATATGAATGTGTACATGCAGCCGCTTAAGGATGAGTTGCAAGAAGCTACGACGCGGCTACCAAAACAAATTTCAAAATGCATGTGTGGTACATGTACGCGACGCATGATTATCCGGCGTTTGTGCTATTCGCTGGCTGGTGTGTGCATGGAAGGTTCCCGTGCACCACATGCAAGGAAGCTCTTCAGTTCCGTTGGCTGCAGGCTGGTCGCAAGTATTCTTGCTTCGACATGCATAGACAATTCCTGGATCCTGATCATAAGTTCAGATAAGACAAGAAGAATTTCATCAAAGGTAGAGTTGTCAAAAACACTGCACCAGTTGCGTTGACAGGCCAACATACCCTTGATCAGTTAAGCGCTCTCAAGCCTGATTCTTTGCGTCCAGGATACTTCAAAGGGTATAATACGGAAGACTCCTGGACTCACAAGTCATGCTTATGGGATCTTCCTTACTTCAAAGACCTCCTTTGCCCACACAACATCGACGTGATGCACACTGAAAAGAATATTGCGGAGGCCATTTTGGGTACATTGTTCGGCATAGAGGGGAAGTCAAAAGATAATCCTAAGGCTAGAATCGACCTGGAGGTTCTATGTGATAGACCATTGCAAAACTTGCGACAACGGAAAGGAAAGCAAAGCATAGCGAAGCCAAAGGCATGGTTCAATCTTGAAAGGCCAGCTATGAGGGAAATGCTATTGTGGGTGAAAATGTGGTTGATGTTCCCCGATGGGTATGCTACGAATCTAAAGACGGGAGCGAGTCTTGAGAAATTGAAAATATTTGGTCTCAAGAGTCATGATTGGCACATATGGATTGAGCGGGTAATGCCGGTGATGTTGTGTGGCTTTATCCCTAAGGATGAATGGCTAGTACAAGCAGAGCTGAGCTATTTCTTATGTTCTCTTTGTGCGAAAGAACTATCGCCTGGCGTGCTAGATGAAATGGAAGAGTTGGCGCCGGAGTTAATCTACAAATTAGAAAAGATCTATCCACCGGGCTTCTTTAATCCAATGCAACATTTGATTTTTCATCTCCCGACCGAGGCAAGAATGGGGGGCCCCGTTCAAAATCGATGGTGCTACTCAACAGAGAGGATGCAGAAGACGCTTCGAGCTAAGTGTAAAAATAAACGTAGAATTGAAGCATCGATGGCCGAGGCATTCATTACTAAGGAGGCGAAAAACTTCGTGAAAGCACACTACGGAGCCAAAAATCATCATTTTCATAACCCTAAGCCTTGGTACAATGATGGAGATCCAAAAAATATTCGATCCAACCTCAGCCTATTCAAAGGTAAGCTCGCACCATCCGGTGCTTCGAAAGGGAAATTGTTGGATGTCGAAGAATGACGGACCATTTCATTGTATATCTTCACCAACCTAACAGAAGTGCGGCCGGACATCGAGTAAGTTCTCGGTAATTTATTGTTCCGCAACTTCTAATTGCTTTGAACTACTCTTATTCCCGGTTATTTCATATAGTCGATACGTCGCCGAATTCTCGGATGGAGTGGTCATCGAAAAGGATTCCGACAAAGAATATGAGCTTCTCGGAAAGCATGGAGGCGACTATCCCGGTTTCATCTCTTGGTTCAAACAAAGGGTAATTAATTACCATTAAGGGCCCATTTGATTTATTGGTCTAATTTGCGGCTAATGCATCCATTCTTTCTTATTAAACTTGTAGGCTGATGCAGAGTCTACGGACGACGAGTGAGACAAGTCGCTAATGGTTTTGACTATAAGGTCTGTTCATTTGACAAATACAACATCAACGGGTATCACTTTCGTACCTTTGGCAAAGAGCTATCTATGCCCGATCTAAAGGCTACAAATTGTTCTGTCTCTGCTATCGGCGAAGGAGACACCGAGTATTATGGAAGAGTTGAAGCAATTTATTAACTTCTATTCTATGGTGAAAACCCACCGACCGTTGTAGTCTTCAAATGCTATTGGTTTGAGCCGAGGGAGACTAGAAGGACTCATGAACATATAGGACTAGTCGAAATCAACCAAAACACCCACTTAGATGTTCCCGATGTCTATATTACGGCTCAACAGGCGACACAAGTTTTCTATCTACCGTGGGCCTGCCAAACTGATCCAAATCTCAAAGGTTGGGATGTCGTTTATGAAGTGCCACCACATTTTAGACCACCTACCCTCAACGAAGACACATATGAAGGAGAATTCTTCCAAGAAACACGTATGTCCAAGAAAAGTTTCAAGAACCTCTCTACTTCACCCAGAACATTGAAGTAGACAGCGACAGTGAATCCGTCTTAACCCCTGAGGCCGAACAGGAAGAGCTGGAAGAAGAAGAGGTTACTGCTGTGGATGACCTGTCACTTCTTGACCAATTACATAATGGTGGCCTTCCACATGTTCTTCGTGATAGTGATGATGATGATGCATTTATTGATGATAGTGATGATCATGATGCATTTATTGACCCCGAAGCATATATAGACGAGCACGATTGTTATTAGTTCATGTCAGGTATTCAACTATTATACTATATATAAATTTTGAGTTCATGTTAGGTATTCCATTTTTATTAGTCATGTTGGTATTTATGACGATGATACACTTAAATTATATACATCTTATTACTCATGTTGGTATTTTTGTTGTACTAATTTCATTTACTCTTTGTCATGACAGGTGTTGAAAGATGGTGGGAAAGGGTCGAAAGCACTCCGCGGCTCCTTCTTCATCGGCGGGTGATGGGATGGGTACTTCCATTCCTGCCTCGCCTCTTCAGAGAGCGTTGCTCTCTACTCTGCAAGGAGCACCCCCCGTGAGAGGAGGTCGACCCCCGCGAAGCCGAGAGGTACTAAAGGTACACGTTGTATTCATGTTGGTATTTATGTTGTACTCATGTTGTATGCACATTGGTATTTATATACATTTTATTACTCATGTTGGTATTTATGTTGTACTAAAGGTACACGTGGCCGCGGGAGAGGTAGGGCGGTGGCTACCACGCCTTCTGAGGTGGAGGCTACATGGGCTCTGACACTACCCCAAGCTGATTCACTTGAGCACAAGACTTCTAGGGTGGATTCGTCTGAGGTGGAGGCTACACGATCTCTGGTTCACGAGCCTCGAGTCAACGAGCCTCAGGTCGACGAGCCTTCGACCCATGAGACTCGTGTCCCAGAGGCTTCATTCCAGGCGACTCCGGAGGAAAGCAGGGATGAGGGTATGTCCCCAGAGACCCAGTGGGATACCTGGGCTGAGCCAAGTGACCATGCTGGTAGCGACGAGGAGCTGGGTGAGGGGGATACCGTCTACCAGCATGGTAGTTCGGGGCTCCCGCTCGTGTCGGCGACCCCCGAGCAGAGGTGGTCGATTAGGCCAAATGGGGACAAGTAAGTTAATTTACTCTTATTTAACCTTTTGCCTTCGCGTTTTCTCAAATATCTAATCTTTTAGATTCCATTTGTCATACCGTAGGGGTTGGATTGTTGCCAAGGGTGTCTGCAAGCCCAACAGCGTCCTTGGTGTGCTTTGCCGTAAAAACTTCCCAGGGTTTGTTACGTTTCCCGGTCGGGAGCGAGAGGTAGGAATGACCTGGGAGCACTACTTGGGTGCCCGGGCCCCGCCGGTGGTGGAGATCGACGGTGTTTTGTGCCACACGAGGGCCGACATGGTGATCCGACAGTTCTGGGTAATTTCTCCTTCACACAATTATAAATCAACCATACCTAGTTGTTATACTAATCGGTGTTGTCTCGTTTGCATACCTACTACAGGTTTGAGGAGGGATACGAGGAGGACGCGACAAAGGTTATCGAAACCGAATGTTGCCGCCTACTTCAAAACTTTCGGCACGAGGCTCGGGTGCAGGCTGTTCGAGACTACTATGCCACGCGGCGTATTAGGATTGACAAGGCGAAGTGCCGTGATGCTAAGATGGAGAAGGAGCATTACATGAAGGTAATTACATATTATTAAGGCTTTGTAGTTAGTTTCCTTGATTTGGTTCTTAGCCTAGATGGATCAGTGGTGCTCCAAAACGTGGGAGTCCAGCCACAACAACGCCAAGGAGATGATGTGTGGATAACTTAGGTGCAAATTTCTCTTTATTTCTCTTTATTAACGTTTTGGATAACTGCACGAGGCTCAAATTTCTCTTTATTAACTTAGGTGCCCCCGAGATGGTGTGTGGATAAGATGGATTGTTGGGAGGCCTTGGTGGATCAGTGGTGCTGCGAAACGTGGGAGTCCAGCCACAACAATGCCAAGGAGAGGTGTGGCAAAATGGTTGGTGTGCCACACCATAAAGGGAGCGTCAACTTAATCCAATTTGGGGAGAACTGGGTATGTGGTTTGCTTCATGCCTCATGCAATTCATTCTTAATGCTATCATGAGCCCTTTACTAATACAATTTTCCTCTCTCTCTCTCTTTTAGGCGCGTCACAATAAGACGGAGGTGCCACATATGTACGACCTGTATGCGGTGGCCCATACTGCCTCGTACAAGAAGGTCAAGGAATTCTCTGAGTCTGACCTCGAGCATCCAGCAAACTTCACCAACATCTCCTCCCACCACAAGCTCATGAAGTACACCGATCACGGGAAGGCAAGGAAAGGGGAGGACTTTAACCCGAGCGAGGGGCCTATTGATCCAAAGCTGGTGATGATAGGTGGCAACGGGAGGCCCAATGGATTGGTCGCCATTGGAGATGGCCTTATACTTTGTCCTAGCACTCTCCGACAGATAAAGGCATGCCAAACGAGGTCCTGTCCGGAGATAACACGTCTTCCTCGGCCAGTCGAGCTCGCCATCGAGGTTAGTTTAATGGACTCAACTATCTTTCCGCATTATGTTGTGCGTTAGAACCAATATGATTACATTGCTAACAATGAGTTGTGTTGCAGGATGCTATTCAGAAAGAGAGAGAGGCAATGCAGGCGGCTATGGCGGAGAAGGATAAGGAGATTAGGGAGCTGGAGGAGAGGACGACTGCATTGGTGGAGGCGGAGAGGGCACGGAATGATGCGTCTAACTGGGCCATATACGAGTTCTTCGTGGTTAGTTTCTTCTTCATGTTATTTCAAATCTTGCATTTTAATGTCCGTTTCATTAATAAATAAAAAAGTTTGACTTGTCGAAACCAAATGTACAGTCTATGTGCGAGAAGAGCGGCCAAGTCCCTCCGCGGATGCCAGTCATTAACATTGCGGGGACGGTGAGTTTCATTTCAGTGCAGCGATCTTAAGAGTGTCCTCATGCTAACAACACATTGCAAATGATGTTTGGTGCAGAATATCTCCCGAAACGCATCGCACGACCCTTCTACAACGGAGCCTTCTCCAGGGCAGCCTTCTCCAGGTGAAACAAGCTAGAGCCACCGTGCTTCACCGCCGTGATGACGATAATGGTATGTTATTTCTAGTGTTTTAATAAAAATTAGCTAGGCTTCCATATAAATGACATAATTAGCTTAGTTAGCTCCAAAATGTTCTATTTAATAAAACATGACCTATACTTAGCTAATTATCCTCGAAATGCATAATTAGCTCCAAAAAGGCATTCTTAGCTAATTTAGCCCGAAGAAGGGGACAAGAGGAGAAGAAAGAGGAAAAATGAAAGGAAGGAAGAAGAAGAAGAAGAGAAGAAGAAGAAGGAGGAGGAAGAAGAAGGAGAAGGAGGAGGAGCTCCTCCTTCTCCTTCTTCTTCCTCCTTCTTCAACTTCTCCTATCCTTCTTCTTTTCTTCTTCTTCTCCTCTTCCTTCTCCTTCTCCTCTTCCTCCTCCTCCTCCTCCTTCTTCTTTTACTTCTTCTTCCCTTCTTGCTTCTTCTCTTTCTCTTCTTCTACGTAGCTTAGACTCATCCAAGAAAGACTAAATTGGCTAATTATCCTACAAAATGACATAATTAGCTTAGTTAGCTCCTAAATGACCTATTTAATAAAAAATGACCTATAGTTAGCTAAGTTCTCTCCTAAATGACATAATAAGGCTTACGTAGCTGCAAGATGACCTATTCCCCCTAACTTAGGTATTAAATGGCCTATAATTAGCCTAGCTAGATCCAAAATGGCATAATAAGCATAGTTTGCTCCGGAATGACCTATTTTATCCAAGTTAGCTCCCAAACGACCTATAGTTAGCTAGGCTTCCACCTAAATGACATAATTAGCTTAGTTAGCTCCAAAATGGTCCATTTAATAAAACATGGCCCATACTTAGCTAATTATTCTCGAAATGACATAATTAGCTCCAAAAAGGCATTCTTAGCTAATTTAGCCCGAAGAAGGGGACAAGAGGAGACGAAAGAGGAAAAATGAAAGGAAGGAAGAAGAAGAAGAAGGAGGAGGAAGAAGAAGGAGAAGGAGAAGGAGAAGAAGGAGGAGGGGAAGGAGAAGGAGCTCATCCTTCTCCTTCTTCTTCCTCCTTCTTCCTCCTTCTCCTTCTCCTTCTTCATTTCTTCTTCTTCTCCTCTTCCTTCTCCTTGTCCTCCTCCTCCTCCACCTCCTCCTTCTTGTTTTACTTCTTCTTCTCTTCTTGCTTCTTCTCTTTCTCTTCTTCTATGTAGCTTAGACTCTTCCAAGAAAGACTAAATTGGCTAATTATCGTACAAAATGACATAATTAGCTTAGTTAGCACCTAAATGACCAATTAAATAAAAAAATTACCTATAGTTAGCTAAGTTCTCTCCTAAATGACTTAATAAGGCTTACGTAGCTGCAAGATGACCTATTCCCCGTAACTTAGGTATTAAATGGCCTATAATTAGCCTAGCTAGATCCAAAATGGCTTAATAAGCATAATTTGCTCCGGAATGACCTATTTTACCCAAGTTAGCTCCCAAACGACATATAGTTTGCGAGGCTTCCACCGAAATGACATAATTAGCTTAGTTAGCTCCAAAATGGTCTATTTAAAAAAACATGACCTATACTTAGCTAATTATCCTCGAAATGACATAATTAGCTCCAAAAAGGCGTTCTTAGCTAATTTAGCCCGAAGAAGGGGACAAGAGGAGAACAAAGAGGAAAAATGGAAGGAAGGAAGAAGAAGAAGAAGAAGATAAGAAGAAGAAGGAGGAGGAAGAAGAAGGAGAAGGAGAAGGAGAAGAAGGAGGAGAAGAAGGAGAAGGAGCTCCTCCTTCTCCTTCTTCTTCCTCCTTCTTCCTCCTTCTCCTTCTCGTTCTTCTTTTCTTCTTCTTCTCCTCTTCCTTCTCCTTCTCCTCCTCCTCCTTCTTCTTTTACTTCTTCTTCTCTTCTTGCTTCTTCTCTTTCTCTTCTTCCACGTACCTTAGACTCATCCAAGAAAGACTAAATTGGCTAATTATCCTACAAAATGACATAATTAGCTTAGTTAGCTCCTACATGACCTATTGAATAAAAAATGACCTATAGTTAGCTAAGTTCTCTCCTAAATGACAGAATAAGGCTTACGTAGCTGCAAGATGACCTATTCTCCCTAACTTAGGTATTAAATGGCCTATAATTAGCCTAACTTGATTGGAAATGGCTCAATAAGCATAGATTGCTCCGAAATGACCTATTTTACCCAAGTTAGCTCTGAAATGACCTATAGTTAGCTAGGCTTCCGCCTAAATGACATAATTAGCTTAGTTAGCTCCAAAATGGTCTATTTAATAAAACATGACCTATACTGCTAATTATCCTCGAAATGACATAATTAGCTCCAAAAAGGCATTCTTAGCTAATTTAGCCCAAAGAATAGGACAAGAGGATAAGAAAGAGGAAAAATGAAAGGAAGGAAAAAGAAGAAGAAGAGACGAAGAAGATGAAGGAGGAATAAGAAGGATAAGGAGAAGGAGAAGAAGCAAGAGAAGAAGGAGAAGGAGCACCTCCTTCTCCTTCTTCTTCCCCCTTCTTCGTCCTTATCCTTCTCCTTCTTCTTTTCTTCTTCTTCTCCTCTTCCTTCTCCGTCTCCTCCTCCTGCTCCTCCTCCTCCTCCTTCTTCTTTTACTTCTTCTTCTCTTCCTCTTCTTCTTTTCTTTCTCTTCTTCTACGTAGCTTAGACTCATCCAAGAAAGATTAAATTGGCTAATTATCCTACAAAATGACATAATTAGCTTAGTTAGCTGCTAAATGACCTATTTAATAAAAAATGACCCATAGTTAGCTAAGTCCTCTAATAAATGACATAATAAGGATTACATAGCTGCAAGATGACCTATTACCCCTAACTTTGGTATTAAATGGCCTATAATTAGCCTAGCTAGATCCAAAATGGCTTAATAAGCATAGTTTGCTCCGAAATGACCTATTTTACCCAAGTTAGCTCTGAAACGACCAATAGTTAGCTAGGCTTCCACCTAAATGACATAATTACCTTAGTTAGCTCCAAAGTGGTCTATTTAATAAAACATGACCTATACTTAGCTAATTATCCTCGAAATGACATGCTTAGCTCCAAAAAGGCATTCTTAGCTAATTTCGCCCGAAGAAGGGGACAAGAGGATAAGAAAGAGGAAAAATGTAAGGAAGGAAGACGAAGAAGAAGAGAAGAAGAAGGAGAAGGAGGAAGAAGAAGGAGAAGGAGGAAGAAGAAGGAGAAGGAAAAGGAGGAGAGAAGCTCCTTCTCCTTCTCCTTCTTCTTGTCCTTCTTCTTTTATTCTTCTTCTCCTTCTCCTCAGCCTTCTCCTCCTCCTTCTCCTCCTCCTCCTTCTACTTCTTATTTTTCTTCTCCTTCTTCTTCTCTTCTTGCTTCTTCTCTTCTTGCTTCTTCTCTTTCTTCTTTTACGTAGGTTATTTTCCCCAACAAAGACATACTTCGCTAATTATCCTCCAAAATGACATAATTAGCATAGTTAGGTAAAAACATCATAAGAACCTTGGTTAGCTCATTAAAATGTCTAATTTAGCTCCAAAATGACATAATAAGGTCAAAATAGATTAATAATCATAGTTGGCTACAAAATGACATATTTTATCCAAGTTAGCTCTAGAATGACCTATACTTAGCTAAGTTCTCTCCTAAATGACATAATAAGGCTATGTAGCTCCAATATGACCTATTCCACCTAACTTAGCTATTAAATGACCTATACATAGCTAGTTTCTCTCCGAAATAACCTATATACTTCTTCATCTAGTATTATTCTTCTAACTTGCTTATTTGTCATTTTGCAGATTACATTCACTTCACGAGAAGCTTGGATTATATTGATGGAATGCGTGAAGATGATTTCTTGTACCATGGCTTCACGGAAGCTTGTATTGAAACTATTGTAGTATATGGATATATACGAAACTATGTATGCATGTGGATAAAACTGGTGTAATATATGGTTTGGTACGGATGGAACTTGCATAATATGTATGTACTATGGATGAAAGTTATTTTAATATGGTTATGAGTACAAAAAGAAATTTATTTTTGTCAAATATATATATATATATATATATCCTGATTATTGTGAAAAATGGTGGATATAATAAGAAATAAATTAAAAAGGGGCTGGTTCCCCCCTTTGCCGTCTGCCCCACATGGCAAAGGGGGGATGGCAGACGGCAAAGAGGGGAGAGAGAGGGGGCTGGTTACCCCCTTTGCCGTCGGGCCCCACATGGCAAAGGGGGGACGGGAGACGGCAAAGAGGGGAGAGAGAGGGGGTTGGTTCCCCCCTTTGTCGTCTGTCCCCACATGGCAAAGGGGGGAACCGGCCCCCTCTCTCTCCCCTCTTTGCCGTCTGCCCCCACATGGCAAAGGGTGGATGGCAGACGACAAAGAGGGGAGAGAGGTGGATCTATCCCCCCTTTGCCGTCTGCCCCACATGGCAAAGGGGGGAAGGGAGACGACAAAGAGAGGAGGCCTGCCATTAACACTTAACGGGGTCGTTGGTGTACGTGCCGCCCCATTTAATTTGACGTCTGTCCCCTCATGCCAAAGATTCTTTGCCGTCTGCTTTAAAAAAGCAGACGACAAAGAACCTCTTCACCGGATTTTTTTTTGCCGTCTGCTGACCGACGGCAAAGCCTTTGCCATAAGTGGTTCCCCCCTAGCAAATTTCTGAATTTCAGTAGTGACTATTGTTGTAGGAGAACTCGGCAAATGGGAGGAAGTCTTCCCACTTCATGCCGAAGGAGATCTTGGTATCCCTCGCTGATTGAAGGAATCCTAGAACTTGGAAGTGAAGATGCTTTCACGGTCTGAAGTGGTGAGTTGAGGAATATCATGCAAAGAAACTATCCTTCACGTGTACAACTTGATACGTCCATTATGCATCATGAATTCTTATTGATATCTATGGTATTCTTGTCCTTTATTTCTTATTATTATATAAATCTTATGCCTTTTCTCTTTGAATATGCAAGGTACACCATAAAGAGGGAAATTACTGGAAACTAAAATTCTCGACGTGAAAACCAAGAAAAAGGATGAAAAATCATTGGACTCCGAATGACGTGAAATTTCATGGAGAATTTTTATGGAATATGTAAGAATTATTGGGCCAAAAATATACCAGAGGGGGCCACCTCCTAGCTACAAGCCAATAGGATGCGTCCACCCCCCTTGGGCGCGCCATGTTGCCTCGTGGGCCACCAACATGTCTCTTGACCCCCACTCTTCTCCTATATGGTGTGTTTTGACCTATAAAAAATAATAAGTATACTTTTGGGATGAAGCACCGTCGTCTCGAGGTGGAAACCTGGGCAGAAGCCCTTTTTCTCTACGGTAGAGTTATTCTACTGGGGAATTCCTCTCTGAGAGGGGGAAATAAAAGCCAACATCATCACCAATGCTTCCTCCTTGGGAGGTCCAATCTTCATCAACATAATCACCAGCACCATATGATTTCCAAACCCTAGTTCATATCTTGTATTCAATCTTTGTCTCAAAACCTCATATTGTAAAGTCTGGTTACTAGTAGTGTTGATTACATTTGTGTACTTCATGATGTATACACCATAAAGCCAGTAGCTCTGAAGTATAACCCATGGTCGGCATGCCCGATCACCTTTGACCGCACGAACCACCTGACCAGTATTCGGCATGGGGGCTCGACTGCCTTCGTACTTGACCCCATCATTGATGGGTACCACCTCACTAGGGTCCCCATGGACGGAGGCAGTAGCCTCAACTAATTTACGCGGATACAGTGAGCAAAATGGGTATTGATCCATCAAGGATCAAGCCTAGTAATACCACCTTTAAAGGAATAATCCCCGGCACTGAGGCCCGCCGCTCGGGTACCATAACAGTAGTGTTTGCCTAACCCAATAACATCCACAATGAAGACTTGATCTTCGACATTGTCCATTTTTGCAGCGGCTATCATGAACTACTCGGTCGTACAATGTTTGCTTGTATTAATGTTGTTCCTCATTATGCATACCTAAAGTTTAAGATTCCAGGACCCAAGGGTGTTATCACTGTCAATGGTAACACTTAGCAATCACTCTGAACCGAGGAACATACAGCAACTGTGGTGGCCGAAGTCCAGACCGGCAATACAGCTCCAAAGCCCTAGTTCACCGTCAATTAAAAAGGGTTGAATAAGCAAGTATGGGTCCCACAATACTTCTCGGATTCTTCCCATGCTCAAAACAAATAGGGATACACTTGCCACAGCAGAGCCTTGCTAAACTTAAAATACTTTCTTTGGAGGCAAAATTTCACACTTAAAATACCATGGGCCGTTGTGGGGACTAAATACATAGGGACCAAGTATCCGGCTTGACCGAACTACGGTCATTACACGTCTTCGGAACATTACGGGTACCACAAAGTACCTACTCAGTGTCAAGCTAAACACACTTTTTGGAAACTTCTCAAGACCTTCTCTATCAAAGGTCTCCTTGCCAACTATTACATCCCATAAAGGAGCACCTCCCAAAGAGCACACTAGCAGGCGTGGATGAGGGCGCAGTAAAGGGCATCAAGCCATCCGCAAAAGACCCTATGTAAACCTTTCCTTTGTAAATTTTTTTATTTTATCAATAACAATTGCTTGGGAAAATTGGATTGTACGGCTAAACGTCGTGAGTTCATCGGGAAATAAAGATCAGATTTTACGATCCCATGGTAGTCATTTATATTGCATATCATTTTTCCCTTTTTCCATCTTTCTCCTCTCCAATTCCAATAGAAGCGTGTTCGATAAGTATTTTAGATGCAATCAACTAATCAACTAGGGGCTCTACTAGAAAGCTCGCCCTAAGAATCACCCTAACACCATTTTTTACCCTATGTGGCTGGCGTCTTGGATATTGCATTATATGCGTTCATTTCGAATTATGTCTTAAGTCAATAGATGGGTTGGTCGACTCCCGTTCTTGCCCTTTTATGTTCTGCTTGTTCAGCTAAAAGGGTAAATGGAGAACCATTGTGTTGTGCTTCTAGCTCACCAGGTTAAGTACCTCAATGGAGAAGCCTAAAACTGATTGTCATAACAAGCGAGAACCAATCTGCAATCCGATGACAAGTGTTAAACTAAAGAACCGATGGAGGTTCACCGTGTTATACCAAGGGTTTGAAGTTACACAAACCAAGTGGTGACAGTTTTTAAACTCGGTATATCCGAACATCACAAAATACAAGGGGGGTAGTAACTAGCCCAGCAGTCAAGCTACTTTGGTTAAGTGAATGTATCAAAGCGGCATAGTTTGATTGCCTTGTTTCCTTCCACACTACCACCTCCCGGCACCAAGACGTTGGATAAGGGTAATAGTGCGGAAGCCGAAAACACCCCTGATAGCATCTACTAGGGGGCTAAAGTCGATGACTGGAAACTTTCTGTTTAAAACGGCCACACATGAGTCAAAATTAAAAAAAAGCAAGGCATGATATACCATGCAAAGGAAAAGCATTATCTTGCACAAAGGTTTAATCGTTAATAAATGATAGTATTTTCATTCAAAAAGTACATCCTTCGAGCACCGGTTTCTATCTCCCAAGCACCCTCCATAATGTTGGGAAAGTATAGCTCGGGGCGCTTATGCTCCTTTCCAGGCGGCAGAGGTGCGGTGGCCATCTCGGTTGGCTTTAACTATGGCCAATCCATCATGGTCCTCGTGAATGCCATCTGAACCCCTTCAAACGTACGGAGCGCTTCAGGACGTCAATCCGGGGCGCCACGGTCTTCAACTTCTGCACCAGACTGAAATAGTTGCTCGACAGAGGCTCTATAGGCCATAACCTGATACAAAGGTCCTTCATGGCTGGCTCTATAATCCGATGCAACTCCACCATCTCTATCAGTTGATTGGAGATGAGGAGGGGTTGCTCAGGGGCTTGGAATTGTGCCCAAAGCAACCTTAGCTCGGCATCCCTTCCTTGGGATGCATAGTGCCTCGCTGCATCTGTCACTCTCTCTGGGAGATCCTAAAATGCGCGAGGATAATTCCATACTAGGGTGAGCAACACCAAACTTTTCCCACCAAAAACACATTGTAGTAAGTATATCTTACCATCCGCAATTCACTTGATTTGGTGGATCTATTTCTGGTGGCCATGTGCCTCATTCCGCGCCTCCTCAAGTGCTACGGTAATAGCGGACACATTCGAAGCTTTCTCCTTAGTCTTCTACTTAAGGACCTCACATTTAGTGATGGCATCATTGAGCTCTTTGAAGTTATGTTATATCGGCTAGAGGGGGTGAATAGGAGACTTTTACAAATTCATGACTAAGGAATTTCTACTTGAGGAAATTGTTAAGAGAAGAAGTACTTGCAGCGGAATAAGTACTCAGATATAAGCATAAAATAGCATTAGCATGCTCATCATGACGAAATGAAACAAACACACAGTATCAGTAGCATGAACCAGGATAAGCAGGTGAAGAACAGGGTGACTAAAGAATTTGAGATGAGGTAATAGAGAAAGTCTTCAGTCAAAGTCTTGAAACAGTAACAATCAATTTCATCAACATGTATAGGAGGAAATGTAAGAGTTGAGGAAATAGAACCAGGAGATCGATGAAGACGATGATTTGATGAACCTGTTTCACCTGATGTTACAGTCGTACATCTGGTTTGGAGCGGCTTGGTATTTAATGCAAAATACACATAGTCCCAAGACACACAATCCTTATAGTATTCTCCTTGAGCCAAGGTCACACATGCCTTGCCCAACATTCGTGGTAAATCTTCACGGTAGACTTCCAAACCCTCATAAACTCGGTCACCCGGCAATCCACAGTTTACTTTTGGATGCTCTAAATCATTGACGTCCAACCGTCCGTAAGATACATAGTCTTCAAAGGTAAGAAGAATCGATTCCACAGAAGAACAATCTCTTTAGTGATGCTCAATCACTTTGGGTTTTTGGTTTTTGGTTTGGGTTTTGGGTTTTTCCTCACTGATGATTTTCTATCAAAGACCTCGGAGGATGGGATGCTCTCAAATGACAAGTGTCAAGTTCTTTCTCAGTGCAGCCAACCATCTAGTGATAGTACGGTGTGGCTATTTATAGCCACGGTGCAACCCGACATGATATCACATAAATTCCCCCAGTGATATGTATGTTATGTGGATAAGGTTTTGGGGACAGTTGGCGCAAAGCACAACAACTGTCGGAGTTTCAAACTATGAAAATCCTCAGTTCTATCACGTTACTCACTTGTATGCAATTCTTTGACAGCCCGATACCGACGTTCCAGAAGATTCCCCTTTTATTCCGTTCTCGTCGTGTGGTTCGTTTTCCTGTCACATTCATCATCGCATCATCCACATTGCATCGGCACCGTGTTGCCGCCACTTTTCAAAACTTGCATCCATTATTAGTTGCCAGTTCTCTTTGTTTTCCTCGTTGTCCGTTTTGAGCCCAACCACACACGCCCTCTCCCGCGGCATCTTCAAAACCTTGTTTTTAAAACTGTGTTTGAAACATTCTTGGATTGGGATGAAACTTGGTGTGCGGTCTTATTTTCATATAGGTAGGCCGCCTGCCAATTTTCAAAACTCGAACTGTCGACCATAGCGGCACCATCATCGGTTTATCGTCGGGTGTTTTCCGGTGTTTTAAAAATATCGTGTCGGGCCGCCAAACCCCTCCCTTCTCTTAACCCATCTTGGTTTACATAGCCGCCTAGCCCATCTAATCCATTCCCGCGTCCTTGGTCGTCCGATCGCGATCCCATGGTCCAAAATGGAGCCGGATTTGGATAACCCTAGCCCCTGTCTATAAATATACAACCTTCCTGCCTAATTTGGACAACCAACCCCTCTCCCTCCTTGATTCGTGCCCCCAAACCCAAGCCGCCGCAGTCTCTCTCCAACCACCTCAGCTGCGGCCCGCCAGGCCCGAAGCCAGCCCGCCCGGGCCTGAGCCGCCGCCAGCCTTCCATCTCGCCCCTCCTACTCCTCGGGCAGGAGCAGCAGCCCCGAGCAGCTCGCTCCCTCCTCCCGTGGCTCTTTGCCCACGCCGGCCCCGAGCAGCCAGCCGCCGATGCGCAGCTAGCCGGAGCCCCACCACCTCCTGCAATCCGCCGCCTGCCTCTCCTCCCATGCACCGCTGCCAGCCGGTGCTCTGCTGCAAGCCGTCGCCATGCCGCCAACCTTCATTGGCCGGAGGTCCTGCCGGAAGCTACCCCGCCGCCGCTGGCACGAATTCCGCCTCGCGCCGCCCATGGGTGCCCTGCAGGTTCACCGAGGCGCCAGCCCTTGCCGCCGGTCGCCTCCCGCTGCCACTGCCTCGCAGCGCTGCCGCATAGCCGATTCGATCTGGTCGTGTTCCACATCGGGGAGCCAGCAGCTGCATGAGGGTGCGGGTTGGTGATACGTCTCAAACGTATCTATAATTTTTTATGGTTTCACGTTGTTATCTTGTCTTCTTTGGATGTTTTATTTACCTTTTATATCTTTTTTGGGGCTAACTTATTAATTCAGTGCCAAGTGCCAGTTCCTATTTTTTGTGTGTTTTTGACTCTTTTCAGATCTGATTTTGGAACGGAGTCCAAACGGAATAAAAACCCTGAAATGATTTTTTCCCGAACGGAAGTAGATCAGGGGGCCTTTGGGCCAAGCCAGGTGGGCTCCAGGGAGCCCACAAGCCCCCACTCCGCCACCAGGGGGGAGGCGGCGGTGTCACGGCTTGTGGCCTCCCTGCCCGCCCCCTGACCTAGATCCTTGGACTATATATTCCCAAATATTCAGCAAAAAATCAGGGGAGCCTCGAATAATACTTTTCCGCCGCCGCAAGCTTCCGTTTCCGCGAGATCTCATCTGGAGACCCTTCTCGACGCCTTGCCGGAGGGGACTTTGGAGTTGGAGGGCTTCTTCACCATCATCATCGCCCCTCCAATGACTCGTGAGTAGTTCTTCTCCCTCTTGGATCTTCTTTGGCGGTGTGTTTGTCGAGACCATCATCACCATCACCATCATCAGACCTACGGGTTCGTAGTTAGTAGCTAGATGGCTTCTTCTCCCTCTTGGATCTTCAATACAAAGTTCTCCTTGATCTTCATGGAGATCTATCCGATGTAATCTTCTTTGGCGGTGTGTTTGTCGAGATCCGATGAATTTTGGATTTGTGATCAGATTATCTATGATATATATTTGAATCTTTGTTGATTTCTTATATGCATGATTTGTTATCCTTGTAAGTCTCTCCGAGTCTTGGGTTTTGTTTGGCCAACTAGATCTATGATTCTTGCAATGGGAGAAGTGCTTGGTTTTGGGTTCTACCATGTGGTGACCTTTCCCCGTGACAGTAGGGGCAGCAATGCACACATCAAGTAGTTGCCATCAAGGGTAAAAGATGGGGGTTTTATCATTGGTTTGAGATTAGCCCTCTACATCATGTCATCTTGCTTAAGGCGTTACTCTATTCTTATGGACTTAATACACTACATGCATGCTGGATAGCGGTCGACGTGTGGAGTAATAGTAGTAGATGCAGAAAGTATCGGTCTACTTGTTTTGGACGTGATGCCTATAGGTATAATCATTTCATAGATATCGTCATGACTTTGCGCGGTTCTATGAATTGCTCGACAGTAATTTGTTCACCCACCATCTACTTGCTTTCATGAGAGAAGCCACTAGTAAACACTACGGCCCCGGGTCTATTCACATCCATCGTTTAAACCTCCGCATTTACTTTGCTTTGTTACTTTGTTGCTTTCAGTTCTCACTTGGCAAACAATCTATAAGGGATTGACAACCCCTTCATAGCATTGGGAGCAAGCTTTTGTGTTTGTGCAGGCTCTTGAGATACTCCTCCACTGGATTTCTACCTTGGTTCTCAAACTAAGGGAAATACTTACCACCGCTACGCTACATCACCCTTTCCGCTTCGAGGGAACACCAACGCAAGGCTCAAAGGCCACGGGGGAAATCCTTTGCATAATTGCCTAGGAAGTCCCTTAAGGCATAGCTGCAGCAGAAGGATCAAGCCAAGTATTCTCCCGTCGATGTGCCTATTTCTGGCGCCATTGGAAGGTCTTTTGTTGAAGTAGCAGAAGTATTTCTAGCGCCGTTGCCGGGGAGGAGAAATCAAGATCTATCCAAGTAGCTCTCACAAACACTTCTCTTGCATTTACTTTTGTTGCTAGTTGCCTCTCGTATTCCTCTCCCCCACTTCACATTTGTCATTTCCATTTGCCTTTCTCCTTTGCGTTTTCTTTTGTCCGTTTCACTCTCTCTTCCTGCTCGTTTGTGTGTGAGATAGTCCATCAATGGCTAGACCCACCACTCCAAATGACACCCGTGAAAATGAAGTTCTCAATTTCAGGGAAAATGAGGAAGAAAATTTGAAGGATGCTTGGTACAGGATTTGCAATGCTCAAAGTAGATTTACTCGTAAGCAATCCACTACCGTCATCCTTCGCAATTTCTATGTTGGAATTTCTCCTTGGAATAGGTATATCCTTGATACCATTGTAGGCGGGAATTTTTTTGGGGAGCCATACTGTTGACTCCTACAGAGCTATCATTAATTTGGTAAGCTCACCCCCGCTCATGGTTAACGGAACTATCTTGACCTTGGAACACGTGATGCAAAGGCTTGACCCTATTGAAAAAAAATTGCCACAGTTGAACTTATTGAGGGTTTGGATAGAAAGATCCACAATCAAATTACTCAGTACGGATCCAAAGTGGGAAACTTTTTGAAAAATTTAAAGGAGAAGGAACTTATAGTTAATGATTCTTCAAGAATTGGTAAATTAGAAGATGTCATAACCAACTTGGGTTCCGCTTTTGTCGCTGTGCAAAATACTCCAAATATTACTCTCAAAAAGACCGTCAAGCCTGTTTTTGTTCCTAAGGCTAGTGGTGAGTCATCTAATAAAGATGAAAATCTTAAGATGATAAATGATCACACTATTTATGGTTTGACCACCAAAGATGACTATACGTGATTCCATCACTTTTTGCCTAGCTAAGGGCGTTAAACAAAAGCGCTTGTTGGCAGGCAACCCAACAAATCTATCCTTTTTATTTCTATTTTGTGTTTTCCACACTTTCATAATTCTGTTATGATTGTGTTTTTTGTATTTCTTTTTGCGTTTGTGCCAAGCAAAACCGTTATGATTAGTCTTGGGGATGATCGTTTGGTCATGCTGGAAATGACAGAAACTTTCTGCTCACAAAAAGAATTTTAATTTTTTTATGTTAGAGCTTTTGATTTGATTCTTTTTTATGCTGATCTTTATGCATATTCTTCAGACTGTCGTAAGTTTTCAGAATTTTGGAAGTAACAGAGGTATACGAAATATACAGATTGCTACATACTGGTCTGTTGTTAACAGATTCTGCTTTTTGTTGTGTTGGTTGCTTATTTTGATGAAACTATGGATAGTATCGGGAGTATTAGCCATGTAAGATTGAAAATACAGTAACCCAACATCAGCATAAGTAGAATTTAAGGTTGCTAAAGTACCTAAGGAAGTGGTGGTTTGCTTTCTAGTACTAATGTTATCACGAGTTTCTGTTTAAGTTTCGTGTTGTGAAGTTTTCAAGTTCTGGGTGAAGTTCTTATGGACAAAGAGATAAAAAGTGGCAAGATCTCAAGCTTGGGGATGCCCAAGGCATCCCAAGAGATTCAAGGATTCCGTAAAAGCCTAATCTTGGGGATGCATCGGGAAGGCATCCCCTGTCTCGTCTTCAATCCATCGATAACATTACTTGGGGCTATATTTATATTCACCACATGTTATGTATTTTTTCTTGGAGCGTCTTGTATCATAGGAGTCTTTTATTTTTTTTGTTGTGTCACAATCATCCTTACTGCACACCTAGAGAGAGATACATGCACTCACCATGATTTTGTCGAGCTTCACCTATATCTTTTGGTAGACAATTCAGCTCACATGTTCTTCACTTATATCTTTTTAGCTAGATACTTTTTCTCTATGTGCTTCACTTATATATTTTAGAGCACAGAGGTGCGTGGCTTGGTAGATGATCTATGCTTTGAAAGTAGTCTAAAAAGGGGTAGTTATCCAAAGGGATACGAAAACCTCCACCTTCATGTGCATTGAATAGTTAGAGAAGTTTGATTCATCTCAATTAGTTTTGAATTGTGATTATGGTAATATTGAAGTCATGCTAGTAAGGTGTTGTGGATCTAGAAATAGTTGTGTTGAAGTTCGTGATTCCCATAGCATGCATGTATGGTGAACCGCTATGTGATGAAATCTGAGCATGATTAGTATATTGATTGTCATCCTTTGCGTGGCGGTCGGGATCGCGCGATGGTTTATACCTACCAACCCTTCCACTAGGAGTATGCGTTGAATGCTTTGTTTCGTTTACTAATGAAACTTTTGCAACAAGTATATGAGTTCTTCATGACTAATGTTGAGTCCATGGTTTAGATGCACTTTCACCTTCCACCATCACTATCTTCTTAGTGTCGTGCAACTTTCGTCGGTGCACAAAACCCACCATTAGCCTCCCTCAAAACAGCGACCATACCTACCTACTATGCCTTTTTCAAAGTCATTCCGAGATATATTGCCATGCAACTACCACCATGACATGTGCCACCACGTCTACATTGCCATTGCATGATCGTAAGATAGCTAGCATGATGTTTCCATTGATGTCTATGCCATGCTAGATCATTGCTATGGTACACTACCGATGGCATTCCATATAGAGTCTTCGTTACTCGAAGTTTCGAGTTCAAAGTGTGACGATCATCATTAATGGAGCATTGTCCCATGTGAGGAAATAAAAGAGGCCAAAGAAGCCTACAAAAAAAATTGGCCAAAGAGACCACCAAATTACTGTCGAGCAATTGATAGAACCGCGCAAAGTCGTGACGATATCTACGCAATGATTATATCTATAGGCATCATGTCCGAAACAAGTAGACCGATACTTTATGCATCTACTACTATTACTCCACACGTCGACCGCTATCCAGCATGCATCTAGTGTATTAAGTCCATAAGAACAGAGTAACGCCTTAAGCAAGATGACATGATGCACTTTCACCTTCCACCATCACTATCTTCTTAGTGTCGTGCAACTTTCGCCGGTGCACAAAACCCACCATAAGCCTCCCTCAAAACAGCCACCATACCTACCTACTATGGCTTTTTCAAAGTCATTCCGAGATATATTGCCATGCAACTACCACCATGACATGTGCCACCACGTCTACATTGCCATTGCATGATCGCAAGATAGCTAGCATGATTTTCCATTGATGTCTATGCCATGCTAGATCATTGCCACAGTACACTACCGAAGGCATTCCATATAGAGTCATAGTTGCTCTAAGTTTTCAGTTGAAAGTGTGATGATCATCATTAATGGAGCATTGTCCCATGTGAGGAAACAAAAGAGGCCAAAGAAGCCCACAAAAAAAGAGAGGCCAAAGAGCATTGTCCCAGTTGAAAGTGTTTTGAATCTAATGGATCTGAATATTCACGTCACATAAGAGGAATTACAAAGGACACCTATGCTAAGTAGCATGAAAGCAACAAAAATTCATTCTTTATCACTTCCCTACTCGAGGACGAGCATGAGTTAACCTTGGGGATGCTTGATACGTCTCAAACGTATCTATAATTTTTTATGGTTTCACGCTGTTATCTTGTCTTCTTTGGATGTTTTATGTACCTTTTATATCTTTTTTGGGACTAACTTATTAATTCAGTGCCAAGTGCTAGTTCCTGTTTTTTCTGTGTTTTTCACTCTTTTCAGATCTGATTTTCGAACGGAGTCCAAACGGAATAAACACCCCAAAATGATTTTTTCCCGAACGAAGAAGATCAGGGGGCCTTTGGGCCAAGCCAGGTGGGCTCCAGGGAGCCCACAAGCCCCCACTCCGCCACCAGGGGAGGCGGCGGTGTCAGGGCTTGTGGCCTCCCTGCCCGCCCCCTGACCTAGATCCTTGGCCTATATATTCCCAAATATTCAGCAAAAAACCAGGGGAGCCTCGAAAATACTTTTCCGCCACCGTAAGCTTCCGTTTCCACGAGATCTCATCTGGAGACCCTTCCCGGCGCCCTTCCGGAGGGGACTTTGGAGTTGGAGGGCTTCTTCATCATCATCATCGCCCCTCCGATGACTTGTGAGTAGTTCACTTCAGACCTACGGGTCCGTAGTTAGTAGCTAGATGGCTTCTTCTCTCTCTTGGATCTTCAATACACAGTTCTCCATGATCTTCATGGAGATCTATCCGATGTAATCTTCTTTGACGGTGTGTTTGTCGAGATCGGAATTGTGGATTTGTGATCAGATTATCTATGATATATATTTGAGTCTTTGCTGATTTCTTATATGCATGATTTTGATATCCTTGTAAGTCTCTCCGAGTCTAGGGTTTTGTTTGGCCAACTAGATCTATGATTCTTGCAATGGGAGAAGTGCTTGGTTTTGGGTTCTACCATGTGGTGACCTTTCCCAGTGATAGTAGGGGCAGCAAGGCACACATCAAGTAGTTGCCATCAAGGGTAAAAAGATGGGGTTTTTTATCATTGGTTTGAGATTATCCCTCTACATCATGTCATCTTGCTTAAGGCGTTACTCTGTTCTTATGGACTTAATACACTAGATGCATGATGGATAGCGGTCGACGTGTGGAGTAATAGTAGTAGATGCATAAAGTATCGGTCTACTTGTTTTGGACGTGATGCCTATAGATATAATCATTGCGTAGATATCGTCACGACTTTGCGCGGTTCTATCAATTGCTCGACAGTAATTTGGTGGTCTCTTTGGCCTATTTTTTTTGTAGGCTTCTTTGGACTCTTTTATTTCCTCACATGGGACAATGCTCCATTAATGATGATCGTCACACTTTGAACTCAAAACTTAGAGTAACGAAGACTCTATATGGAATGCCTTCGGTAGTGTACCATAGCAATGATCTAGCATGGCATAGACATCAATGGAAACATCATGCTAGCTATCTTACGATCATGCAATGGCAATGTAGACGTGGTGGCACATGTCATGGTGGTAGTTGCATGGCAATATATCTCGGAATGACTTTGAAAAAGCCATAGTAGGTAGGTATGGTCGCTGTTTTGAGGGAGGCTTATGGTGGGTTTTGTGCACCGGCGAAAGTTGCACGGCACTAAGAAGATAGTGATGGTGGAAGGTGAAAGTGCATCTAAACCATGGACTCAACATTAGTCCTGAAGGACTCATATACTTGTTGCAAAAAATTTATTAGTAATCGAAACAAAGCATTCAACGCATACTCCTAGGGGAAGGGTTGGTAGGTACAAACCATCGCGCGATCCCGACCGCCACGCAAAGGATGACAATCAATATACTAATCATGCTCAGATTTCATCACATAGAGGTTCACCATACGTGGATGCTACGGGAATCACTAACTTCAACACAAGTATTTCTAGATCCACAACACCTTACTAGCATGACATCAAAATTACCATAACCACAACTCAAAACTAATTGAGATGAATCAAACTTCTCTAATTATTCAATGCACATGAAGGTGGAAGTGTTAGTATCCCTTTGGATAACTACCCCTTTTCAGACTAATTTCAAAGCATAGATCAACTACCAAGCCACGCACCGCCGTGCTCTAAAAGATATAGGTGAAGCACATGTGAGCTGAATTGTCTACCAAAAGATATAAGTGAAGCTCGACAAAATCACGGTGATTGCATGTATCTCTCTCTAGGCGTGCAGGAAGGATGATTGTGACACAAAAAAAAAAGACTCCTACGATACAAGACGATCCAAGCAAAAACACATAACATGTGGTGAATAAAAATATAGCCCCAAGTAACGTTACCGGTGGATTGAAGACGAGAGAGGGGATGCCTTCCCGATGCATCCCCAAGCTAAGGCTTTTACGGCACCCTTGAATCTCTTGGGGTGCCTTGGGCATCCCCAAGCTTGAGCTCTTGCCACTCTTTATCTCTTTGTCCATATGAACTTCACCCAATACTTGAAAACTTCACAACACGAAACTTAAACAGAAACTCGTGATAACATTAGTACAAGAAAGCAAACCACCACTTCTTAGGTACTGTAGTAACCTTAAATTCTACTTATGCTGATGTTGGGTTACTATATTTTCAATCTTCCATGGCTAATACCCCCGATACTATCCATAGTTTCATCAAAATAAGCAACCAACACAAAAAAAAACAGAATCTGTTAACAGCAGACCAGTCTGTAGCAATCTGTATGTTTCGTATACCTCTGTTACGTCGAAAATTCTGCAACCTTGCGACAGTCTGTATAATTTTCGTAGAAATCAGCATAAAAAAGAATCAACTCAAAATCTCATACAGAAAAAAAAATGAAAATTATTTTTGTGAGCAGAAAGTTTCTGTCTTTTCCAGCATGACCAAACGATCATCCCCAAGACTAATCATACCGGTTTTGCTTGGCACAAACGCAAAAAGAAACACAAAAAACACAATAATAACAGAATTATGAAATTGTGGAAAACACAAAACAGAAAGAAAAAGGATAGATTCATTGGGTTGCCTCCCAACAAGCGCTTTTGTTTAACGCCCTTAGCTAGGCAAAAAGTGATGGAATGATGTATAGTCATCTTTGGTGCTCAAACCATAAGTAGCCCTCATCATAGATTCATAAGGCAATCTTATTTTATTTCTAGGAAAGTTCTCCATGCCCTTCTTCAAAGGAAATTGAAATCTAATATTCCCTTTCTTCATATCGATGGTAGCACCAATAGTCCTTAGGAAAGGTCTACCAAGAATAATGGGACATGAAGGATTGCAATCTATGTCAAGTACAACGAAATCCACGGGTACATAGTTCTTATTTGCAACAATAAGAACATCATCGATCCTCCCCTTGGGTTTCTTGACAGTAGAATCCGCAAGATACGAATTAAGAGAACACTCTTCAATCTCATGAAAACCAAGAATATCACATAAAGACTTTGGAATCGCGGAAACACTAGCACCCAAATCACAAAAGCATTGCACTCATAGTTTTTTATCTTGATTTTAATAGTAGTTTCCCACTCATCATGAAGTTTTCTAGGTATAGAGACTTCTAGTTCGACCTTCTCTTCAAGAGATTTCATCATAGCATCTACGATATACACGATAAAGGCTTTGCTTTGGCTATAAGCATGTGGAGAGTTTGTAATGGATTGCATCAAAGAAATGCATTCAAACAAGGAGCAATTATCATAATTGAATTCCTTGAAATCCAAAGTGGGAGTTTCATTACTACCCAAAATTTTGACTTCTTCTACTCCACTCTCCACACCTTTATCATCAAGATATGTGGACTCCGAATCATTGGGCGTTTTTCAACCAAAGTGGATTCATATCCAGCCCCTCCATAAATAGGTTTGACACGCGAAAACAAAGACTCAAGAGGAGACACACCAAGCACTTTAAGATCTTCGTGATTTGCATCACTAGAACGCACCCTTTTAAACCATTCATGTCTAGCGCGAATTTGGGCGGTTCTTTCTTTGCTCTCATTCATGGAGATACGCATAGCTTTCAAAGTTTCATCCAAGTTGACCTTGGGAGGAGCGCATCTAACTTTCAAAGAATCAATATCACAAGACATCCTATCAATGCTCTTAGCCAAATCGTCTAGTTTGAGTAGTTTTTCCTCTATGGATGCATTGAAAATCTTTTGAGAGTTGATGAACTCGTTGATATTACTCTCTAGATCAGAGGGAAATTTGTTGTGATTTCCATAAGTGTTGTAGGAATTGCCATAATTGTTAGAGGAGTTACTAGGAAAAGGCCTAGGAACATAGTTTCCTCTAAAAGCATTGTTGTTGCCAAAATTGTTCCTACCAACAAAATTCACGTCCAAACTAGCGTTACTACTCTCAATCAAAGAAGATAGTGGCATGTCATTAGGATCTACGGTAGCGTTTCTACTAGCAACCAAATTCATCAACTCGTCCATCTTAACACTAAGCGAGTTAATCTCTTCTATAGCGTGTACCTTTTTGCTAGCAGGCGACTTTTCAGTGTGCTACTGAGAGTAGTTGGTTATGATATTGTCTAGGAGTTTTGTAGCATCTCCTAACGTGATTTCCATGAACGTTCCACCTGAGGCGGAGTCCAAGATATTGCGAGAAGCGAAATTCAAGCCAGCGTAAAAGATTTGTATAATCATCCACAAACTCAAGCCATGAGCGGGACAATTTCTAATCATAAGCTTCATCCTCTCCCAAGATTGAAATTCATGATATCGTTACGTAAGGAGATGATCTTAGCCGGCAGAAAATACTTGGATATGTAAGCATCTTTGCACTTATCCCAAGAATCGATACTATTTTTAGGCAAAGAAGAAAACCAAGTTTTTGCGCAATCTCGCAACGAGAAAGCAAAAAAGTTTCAACTTAATCACGTCATTATCCACATCTCTTTTCTTTTGCATATCACAAAGCTCAATGAAGGTATTGAGATGGGATGCGGCATCTTCACTAGGAAGGCCAGAGAATTGCTCTTTCATAACAAGATTCAGCAAAGCTGCGTTGATTTCATACGATTCCGCCCTAGTGGTGGGAGCAATCAGAGTACTAATAAAATCATTATTATTAGTGCTCGAGAAGTCGCAAAGTTTGGTGTTTTCAGCCATGATGACTTCAACAAACAAACAAGCACACAAGCAAGCGAGAAAACCGGCCAAGGGAAACGGCAAAGGCAAAAGAAAACGTTCAAGGAGAAAGGCAAATGAAAACGGCAAATGTGAAGTGGGGGAGAGGAAAACGAGAGGCAACTGGCAACAAAAGTAAATGCAAGAGAAGAGTTTGTGAGACCTACTTGGATAGATCTTGATTTCTCCTCCCCGGCAACGGCGCCAGAAATACTTCTGATGTCAGCTGTGCTTCCCATGCAACGACGCCAAAAATAGTCATGTCGACGGCACCAGGAATCCTTCAGCTGTGGCTACGCCTTAAGAGACTTCCTAGGCAAGTATGCAAAGGATTTCCCTCGTGTCCTTGGAGCCTTGCGTTGGTGTTCCCTCGAAGCGGAAAGGGTGATGTAGCATAGCGGTGGTAAGTATTTCCCTCACTTTGAGAACCAAGGTATCACTCCGGTGGAGGAGTATCACAAGATCCTGCACAAACACAAAAGCTTGCTCCCAACGCTATGAAGGGGTTGTCAATCCCTTATAGATTGTTTGCCAAGTGAGAACTGAAAGTAACAAAGTAACAAAGCAAAGTAAAAGTGGAGGTGTAAACGATGGATGTGAATAGACCCGGGGGCCGTAGTGTTTACTAGTGGCTTCTCTCATGAAAGCAAGTAGACGGTGGGTGAACAAATTACTGTCGAGCAATTGATAGAACCACGCAAAGTCTTGACGATATCTATGCAATTATTATATCAATAGGCATCACGTCCAAAACAAGTAGACCGATACTTTCTGCATCTACTACTACTACTCCACACGTCGACCGCTATCCAGCATGCATCTAGTGTATTAAGTCCATAAGAACAGAGTAACGCCTTAAGCAAGATGACATGATGTAGAGGGATAATCTCAAACCAATGATAAAAACCCATCTTTTTACCCTTAATGGAAACTACATGATGTGTGCCTTGCTGCCCCTACTGTCAGTGGGAAAGGTCACCACATGGTAGAACCCAAAACCAAGCACTTCTCCCATTGCAGGAATCATAGATCTAGTTGGTCAAGAAAAACCCAAGACTCGGAGAGACTTACAAGGATATCAAATCATGCATATAAGAAATCAGCAAAGACTCAAATATATATCATAGATAATCTGATCACAATCCACAATTCATCGGATCTCGACAAACACACCGCCAAAGAAGATTACATCGGATAGATCTCCATGAAAATCATGGAGAACTTTATATTGAAGATCCAAGAGAGAGAAGAAGCCATCTAGCTACTAACTACCGACCCGTAGGTCTGAAGTGAACTACACACGAGTCATTGGAGGGGCAATGATGATGATGAAGAAGCCCTCCAACTCCAAAGTCCCCTCCAGCAGGGCGCAGGGAAGGGTCTCGAGATGAGATCTCGCGGAAACGGAAACTTGCAGCGGCGGAAAAATATTTTCGAGGCTCCCATGGTTTTTTGTTGAATATTTGGGAAAATATAGGCCAAGGATCTAGGTCAGGGGGCGGCCAGGGAGGCCACAAGCCCTGACACCGCTGCCTCCCCCCTGTCGGCGGAGTGGGGGCTTGTGGGCTCCCTCGAGCCCACCTAGCTTGGCCCAAAGGCCCCCTGATCTTCTTCCGTTCGGGAAAAAAATCATTTCTGGGTTTTTATTCCGTTTGGACTCCGTTCCAAAATCAGATCTGAAAAAAGTCAAAAACACAGAAAAAATAGGAACTAGCACTTGGTACTGAATTAATAAGTTAGTCCCAAAAAAGATATAAAAGGTACATAAAACATCCAAAGAAGACAAGATAACAGCGTGAAACCATAAAAAATTATAGATACGTTTGAGACGTATCAGTTCCCACATTTAATTGTGGTGCTAGTTTTATTTTTTGAACCCCACATGTTATATATGTTTTCTGGGTAGAATAATCCATAGAATTTAACTGTGCATTTAGTTTTGTCTTTTGAGAAAGTTAGCGTGCATGATATTTTTCCATGTTGCCCTTTTGTTTATTTCGTATGATTTATTCCGTGCATGAAACGAATTAGTTGTGAACTAGAGATATGCTCTTGGATATGTAGGCTAGCCCCTGGTATTTTGGTTTCTTTATAAATCCATCTTTATGGTTGTTTGTTTGTTGCCAACATGCTAGAAAATAGTGTTGTTTTGGAGACACTGAAATATTTCTAAATATGAAATCTGTTATAATTTGTTGTTGTCTTGCCATGAGTTTTGCTAGTGATATACAACTCCTTTGGGGTTCGTGCAATAGTTATTTGTACTCATTAAGATTCTCCAACATGCTATAAACTTTGATGCCATTCGGTGCCCTGTAGCATATAGTTTTTCTGTTGTCAATATGCCTTCAGATCGAAAACTGCACTGTCAACAGTGTTATTTTCACAAAGTCTGAAACTCTGTGCGAGATGCCATTTTGTGAGTTCTTTTCCTAGTGTTCCATGCTTCCATGCTAGATGTTATTGGTAGGATATTATAGTGCATATTGACTACTATTGTCTCATGCCTTGTTTGAGCTTTTTAGAATTATGTAGCTTGTTGTTTTGGGGTGTAAAAAATGGCATGTTGTTGTTTTTGGCAGATTATGACTATTTCTTGTGTAGCTTGAATTTGTTGAACTGTTGCTCCATTTTGATCGTTTCCTCTATGAAACTTTCTTAGAATCTCATGTAGTTTCATAATATGTTGCTGCCTTCTTGGTTTGGAATGCTTGTGGCTGTCATCCGCATGCATATTGCATTCATGGCATCATATCTTGCGGTGATCATATCTTTTGAACCGTACCTCCGTTGGAGATGTACCATATATTAAAATGGACTAGAACGACGTGTACTTTCACGTGAATCAATTTCTTTTGCCGTTTAACAAACATAAAATGTGGTTAGGACAAATCTGGACAGATTTAGAAAGTAACACATCGGGTCAGTTCGGAGATGATATATGTTGTTTCGGACCTCATTTAAAATGCCTAGATAGGTACCTTAATGACGCTTCACCTCTTGCCATGTTTAACAACATTTAATATTACCATGTAAATAAACGAGATTAAACTAAATATTTAAATGTGGAGTTTCGTCAATATGCAACTCGTTGTATATTGAACTTTAGTTAACGTGTAGTGTTTGATTGTGTGAATTCCCATGTCATACCGTGCATAAATTGAACCGCTCATGCATCATTTGTGTTGTGCATCGCGTGGTGAATATCGTGTGTTGATTCTTGTTTCCGGTTTGCTTCGTGTCGATAGAGTTCCGCAAGCGTGTACGGATGTGAGGACCCGTTCGACTACGTTGGTTCGTCTGCTTCACGGAGTCATTCTTCTTCCAAGCGGGGTCTGAGGCAAGATGACCATTTCCCTATATAGAATTTCTATCATTGCCATGCTATTTGTTTCATTTATATCGCTATGTCTCGTTTCCTACCACATGTTAAATGTCAGCCTCTCAACATTGCCATGAAAACCTTCAACATGTTCACAACCTAGCAAACTACTGATTGGCTATGATACCGCTTGCTTAACCATATCTTAGAGTTGCTAGTTGCAGGTGCAGTTACTTCCATGTGATAACATGGGTTCTTTGTGATATCACCATATTAATGCTATTTAAATTAATGCACCTATATACCTTGTAAAAGGTGGAAGGCTCGACCTTTCTAGCCTCGTGTTTTGTTCCACCTTTGCCCCCTTAGTTTTGGCTACCGGTGTTATGTTCCATAAATGAGCGCTCCTAACATGCTTGGGGTTGTTATGTGGACCCCCTAGATTCTCGTTTTGTGAAAAAGCTCGTATGGCAAGGCCCAACATTGGTATTATATTTTCCCAACATAATAATTCTGTTAATACTGAAAAACATAGGGAGCTAGCGCTACCCGAGGAGTAATTCAACATAATACAGGGAGGGCTAGTGCTGATGGTGCTAGTCCAAAACAAAGCCACTTGCGGGGCCATCCGGCCACCGTACGTAGTGCTCATCCGTCGTGTGCTGAGAACGAGATACGCAGCTCCTATCGGGATCGTCCACACGCCCGATGGCCTTGCTGGACTTGTTTTACCTTTATCGAGCGTCTCGTGCGAGGGATTCTGAGGATGCTTTGAGCTAACTCGATGTTGAGGTTTTCCAATAGGAACCCGAGGAGATCACGGGTTTCCCTGATCGAGGTCATTCCATTGCACCGTGTGGTAGTTTGTGATGGACTAGTCGGAGCACCCCTACAGGGTTAAATCTTTCGGAAAGCCGTGCCCATAGTTATGTGGCAACGTGGAAACTTTGTTTAACAGTCGGTACTAGATAACTTGAAGTAATCTTAATTAAAATATGTCAACTGAGTTTGTAACCGTGGTTTTCTCTTTCATGAGCTCCTTCTCCAATCGAGAACACGATGGGGTTACATATGACGTAAGTAGGTGTTCAGGATCATCCATTTGATCAACGGTACTTCACGTCCATATGCGTAGATCATTGATACGTCCATTTTGCATCATGCTTTTATGTTGATATTTATCGCTTTATGGGTTGTTATTACACTTCACGGTACAATACTTATGCCTTTTCTCTCTTATTTTACAAGGTTTACATGAAGAGGGAGAATGCCGGTAGCTGGAATTCTGGTCTGAAAAAGGAGCAAGTTTGAGATACCTATTCTGCGCAACTCCAAAAGCCGTGAAAATCAACGAGGAATTATTTTGGATTTTATAAAAAATATTAGGCAGAAGAAGTACCAGACGGGAGCCACCAGGAGGCCACAAGCCTGCCAGGCGCGACCTACCCCGCTGGTCGCGCCTAGGTGGCTTGTGGGCCCCCTGTTGCCCCTCTGGCTCCCATCTTTTACTATAAGGAGGGTTTTGTTCCAGGAAAAAATCAGGAGGAGGCTTTCCGGAGGAATCGCCGCCACCACGAGGCGGAACTTGAGAAGAACCAATCTAGAGCACCGGCAGGGCCGTCCTGCAGGGGAAACTTCCCTCCCGGAGGGGGAAATCGTGGCCATCGTCATCACCAACACCCCTATCATTGGAGGGGACTCATCTCCATCAACATCTTCATCAGCACCGGCTCGTCTCCAAACCCTAGTTCATCTCTTGTAACCAATCTCCATCTCACGACTCCGATTGGTACTTGTAAGGTTGTTAGTAGTGTTAATTACTCTTTGTAGTTGATGCTAGTTGGATTACTCGGTGGAAGATTATATTTTCAGATCTTTGATGCTATTCAATACCTCTCTGGTCATGAACATAATTATGCTTTGTGAGTAGTCACTTTTGTTCCTGAGGACATGGGATAAGTCTTGCTATAAGTAGTCATGTGAATTTTGTATTCGTTCGATATTGTGATGCGATGTATGTTGTCTTTCCTCTAGTGGTGTTGTGTGAACGTCAACTACATAACACTTCACCATTATTTGGGCCTAGAGGAAGGCATTGGGAAGTAATAAGTAGATGATGAGTTGCTAGAGTGATAGAAGCTTAAACCCTAGTTTATGCGTTGTTTCGTAAGGGGCTGATTTGGATCCATTAGTTTAATGCTATGGTTAGACTTTGTCTTAATTCTTCTTTCGTAGCTGCGGATGCTTGCGAGAGGGGTTAATCATAAGTGGGATGTTTGTCCAACTAAGGTAAGCACCAGTCCACCCACATATCAAACTATCAAAGTAGAGAACGTGAATCATATGAACATGATGAAAACTAGCTTGACAGAAATTCCCATGTGTCCTCGGGAGAGCTTCACCTCCTATAAGAGTTTGTCCAGGCTTGTCCTTTGCTACAAAAGGGATTGGTCCATCTTTCTGCACCTTTGTTACTATTGTTACTTGCTACTTGCCACGAATCATCTTATCACACAACTATCTGTTACCGATAATTTCAGTGCTTGCAGAGAATACCTTGCTGAAAACCACTTGTGAGATCCTTCTGCTCCTCGTTGGGTTCGACACTCTTACATATCAAAAGGACTACGATAGATCCCCTACACTTCTGGGTCATCAAGACTCTTTTCTTGCGCCGTTGTCGGGGAGTGAAGTGCCTTTGGTAAGTGGAATTTGGTAAGGAAACATTTATATAGTGTGCTGAAATTTATTGTCACTAGTCACTATGGAAACTAATCCTTTGAAGAGCTTGTTCGGGGTATCCTCACCTCGAACGGAACCACAAGGAGTTTCTCCTCAACCTACCGCACCTACTGAAGATATTTGTGATGAAATTCCTTCGGGTATGATAGAGAAACTGTTGGCTAATCCTTTTATAGGAGATGGAACATCACATTCCGACTTGCATCTAATCTATGTAGATGATGTTTGTGGTTTATTTAAGCTTGCAGGTTTGCTCGAGGATGAGGTCAAGAAGAAAGTTGTCGGGACCCGATCCTAAGCCATAGGAATCTAGCGTGTAACACATCACATCTCTTTGCGGTCTCACGCACGGTTATCCCCACGGCTGCAGCCTTACCTTAGCCGGGACCGTTTGCGCCTTTTGAATCGCGTATGCAATTGTGTCGCTAGCATTCCAATGTCAAAGAACCCGGATCGACATGTCTAGTTATAAACCCAAGTGACACTTGCTACTTCTCAAACAACAGTGCCATAAATTGACTCGTTGACGGATATTGGGCTTGCGTTGGTTTTTCCCTTGAAGAGGAAAGGGTGATGCAGCACAAGAGCAGTAAGTATTTCCCTCGATTTGAGAATCAAGGTATCGATCCAGAAGGAGGGTCTCGTCAAGTCCAGAGTACCTGCGCAAACACAAACAAGCTTGCACCCAACGCTTCAAAGGGGTTGTCAATCCCTTCAAGATTGTTTGCAAAGTGAGAACTGAAGGCAGAAAATGCAACGAAGTAAAAAGGTGTAAGGCTGGAAATATGGTGTGGAGTAGACCCTGGGGGCCATAGTGTTCACTACAGGTTTCTCTCAAAATAGCAAGTATTACAGAGGGTGAACAAATTATTGTCGAGCAATTGATAGAACCGCGCAAAGTCATGACGATATCTAAGGCAATGATCTAGCATATAGGCATCACGTCCGAGACAAGTAGACCGACAGTTTCTGCATCTACTACTATTACTCCACACATCGACCGCTATCCAGCATGCATCTAGTGTATTGAGTTCATGACGAAAAAGTAACGCTTTAAGCAAGATGACATGATGTAGAGGGATAATCTCAAACCAATGATGAAAACCCCATCTTTTTACCCTAGATGGCAACAACACGATACGTGCCTCGCTACCCCTTCTATCACTAGGTGAGGTCGCCGCACGGTATTAAACCAAAACCAAGCACTTATCCCATTGCAAGAATCATAGATCTAGTTGGCCAAACAAAACCCACAACTCAAAGACAATTACAAGGATATGAAATCATGGATAAGAGAGATCAGAAGAAACTCAAATAAGATTCATAGAAAATCTGATCATAAATCCACAATTCATCGGATCTCGACAAACACACCGCAAAAGAAGATTACATCGGATAGATCTCCATGAAGATCATGGAGAACTTTGTATTGAAGATCCAAGAGAGAGAAGAAGCCATCTAGTTACTAGCTATGGACCCGTAGGTCTATGGTGAACTACTCATGCATCATCGGAGAGGTCATGGCGTTGATGGAGAAGCCTTCCGTGTCCGAATTCCCCCTCCAGCAGGGCACCAGGACGTGCCCCAGATGGGATCTTGCGGAGACAGAAGCTTGCGGGTGCCAAAAAGTGATTACGATGCTCCCCTGATTTTTTGGGAATATTTGGGAATTTATAGGCTCAATATCTAGGTAAGGGGACCTCCAGGGGGCCCACAAGGCTGCATGGAGCGGGCCCCCTAGCCGCGGGGTGGGGGCTTGTGGGTCCCCTGGGGATCTCCTGGCTTGGCCCCCAAGCTCTCTGATCTTTTTCTGTTCCAGAAAAACTCTTTTCGGGGATTTTCTTCCTTTTGGACTCCATTTCAAAATCTCCTCTGAAAGGTGTCAAAAACTTGGAAAAAACAGGAACTGGCACTTGGCACTGAGTTAATAAGTTAGTCCCGGAAAATAAATAAAAGGCATGCAAAACATCCAAAGTTTGACAAGATAATAGCTTGAAACCATCAAAAATTAGATACGTTGGAGACGTATCAAGCATCCCCAAGATTAACTCATGCTCGTCCTTGACTAGGGAAGTCACAAAGAATGAATTTTTGATGTGGAATGCTACCTAGCATAGTTTTCCTTTGCAACTTCTTTCACGTGGCATGAATATTCACATCCGTGCGATTCAAAACAATAGTTTGCTATTGACATGAAAACAGTAATACTTCAAACAAACTAGCAAAGTAATCATCAAGTTTCCAAATAACAATGCCAAAGAAAGTTATCCCTACAAAATCATGTAGTCTGGCTATGCTCCATCATCCTCACACAACTAATGTAAATCATGCACAACTCCAGAATTGGCCAAGTAATTGTTTTCGCACTCTTACTGTCTCAGGCTTTTTATAACTATCACGCAATACATGAGTGCGAGCCATGGATATAGCACTATAGGTGGATTTGAGTGTGGTGGTGGTTGTGAGACAAAAAGGATGAGATGGTTACATTGAATCAGTGTATCAATAGGCTATGGAGATGCCCATTAATAGATATCAATGTGAATGAGTAGGGATTGCCATACAAGAGATGCACTATAGCTATAGGTATATGAAAGCTCAAAAGGGAAACTAGTGGGTGTGCATCCAACTTGCTTGCTCACGAAGACCTAGGGCAATTTTGAGGAAGCCCATCATTGGAATATACAAGCCAAGTTATAAAACGAAGATTCCAAATAGCATATGGTAGTGACAAAGCAAGAAGCTCTCAATCATGAAGAACATGGTGCTATCGTGAAGCACAAGTGTGGAAAAAGATAGTAGCATTGTCCCTTCTCTCTTTTCTCTCATTTTTTTTATTTGGGCTCTTAGGCCTCTTTTTTTCTTCTCTCTTTTTTTTGTTTTTGGGCTCTTTGGCCTCTTTTTTTATTTCCTCACATGGGACAATGCTCTAATAATGATGATCATCACACTTTTTAGTTACTCAAAGCTCAAAGATCACAATGATGATGACTCCATAGGAAATGCCTCCGGCATTGTACCGGGATGTGAAACGATCTAGTATGATCATGCAATGGAAATATGAAAGTGACGGCACAAGTCATGAGACGGAACGGTGGTAGTTGCATGGAAATATAACTCGGAATGGCTATAAAAATGCCATAGTAGGTAGGTATGGTGGCTGTTTTGAGGAAGGAATTTGGTGGGTTTGAGTACCGGCGAGAATTGCGCGGCACTAGAGAGGCTAGCAATGGTGGAAGGTGAAAGTGCATCTATACCATGGGTTCAACATTAGTCATAAAGAACTCACATACTTGTTGCCAAAGTTTTTATTAGTAATCGAAACAAAGTGCTAAACGCATACTCCGAGGGGAAGGGTTGGTAGGTGTAAACCATCGCGCGATCCCGACCTCAACACAAAGGATGAAAATCAATAGATCAATTATGCTCCGACATCCTAACATAGCGGTTCACCATACGTGCATGCTTCGGGAATAACTAACTCCAACACAAGTATTTCTAGATTCACAACACCCTACTAACATAACTCTTAATATTATCGAATCCATGTCTCAGAACTAATTGAGAGGAATCGAAACTTTTCTTTCTACTCAATCACTACAAGAATCACCTTCTTTGCCGTCTTCCATCACAGACGGCAAAGACAAAATATCGGACGGCAAAGACAAAACAACAGACGGGAAAGAATCTCACAGCCGGCAAAATTTCTGCGTCAGCCTACGACAGCATAGGACCTTCTTTGCCGTCTGTCCCCCCAAAGCGGACGACAAAGCTCTTTGCCGTCAGCTTTCTTTAGTAGCAGTCGGCAAAGTGCTCGAGACGACAGCCGACATGTGTTGCCTCCGTTAGGGGTTAACGGAGGCTTTGCCGACTGCCTCGCCCTTTATCTTTGTCGTCTGCCTCATCCTCTTCCCCCCTCCACTCTTTGCCGTCTGCCTCCCCCTTTATCTTTGCCGTCTGCCTCCTCCTCCTCCCCCCCTCCACTCTTTGCCGTCTGCCTCCCCCTTTATCTTTGTCGTCTGCCTACTCCTCCTCCCCCCCATCCACTCTTTGTCGTCTGCCTCCTCCTCCCCCCTCCTCTGTGCCCTCTTCTTTGCCGTCTGCCCACCCTGGAGGCAGACGGCAAAGAGCCTATATAGACACCCCAGGATGCACAGCTGGGTGCCATGTGGCACCTTTGCCATCTGCCAACTGATGGCACAGGTCTTTGCCATCAGCTGGCAGATGGCAAAGTGCCCATATAGTACCTGTTTTTTTGTTTTATATTATTTCACAACACACACACACACACACACACATATATATATATATTTGACATCACATTTATATAATTCACCACACATATATAATATATAGTTCACCGCACATATACTTGCCAACACATATATATATAATTCACCACACATATATGATATACATATAAATCAATGTACATCCCCATATATCGAAAGAACCAACATACAAAGTATTGCACTGTTTATCCATATATACATATACATATAGTTCGACATTGTTCATCAACTCAAATGAAAACTAGATGATATACATATAAAGTTCATCCGCCGACATTGTTCAACTCCATGAATGCCAGCTTCCATGCACGTAGTATATCCAATCTCCAAAAATGTGAATAAGAAAGTCAGAAGAAGAACAAAATATGTCATTTTTAGCAGAAATCAAGCTAAGAATAAAATATTCATGAGCTAACCAAGGTTCTTATGCCATTTTTAGCTTATTATGGTATTTTGGAGCTAAATGGGCTAATTATGTCATTGTTGGGGAAATTAAAGCAAGGATAATATGAAAGAGGGGAAGAAAGAGGAGGAGGAGGAGGAGAAGAAGAAATCAAGAAGAAGGAGGAGAAGGAGGAGAAGGAGGAGGAGGAGAAGGACTAGAAGGTCCTTGGCCTTCTCCTTCTCCTCCGCCTCCTCCTCCTTCTCCTTCTTCTCTTCTTATTCTTCTTCTTCTTCTTCTTCTTCTTCTTTCTTTTCATTTTGCCTATTTCTTCTCCTCTTATCCTCTTGTTGGAGCTAAATTATCTAATTATGTCTTTTTGGAGCTAAATGGGCTAATTATACCATTTTAGAGGAAAACAAGCTAAGTATATAATATTCATGAGCTAACCAAGGTTCTTATGCCATTTTGAGCTTATTATGGTATTTTGGAGCTAAATGGGCTAATTATGTCATTGTTGGGGAAATTAAAGCAAGGATAATATGAAAGAGGAGAAGAAAGAGGAGGAGGAGGAGAAGAAGAAGCAATCAATAAGAAGGAGGAGAAGGAGGAGAAGGAGGTGGAGGAGAAGGACTAGAAGGTCCTTGGCCTTCTCCTTCTCCTCCTCCTCCTCCTCCTTCTCCTTCTTCTCTTCTTCTTCTTATTCTTCTTCTTTCTTTTCATTTTTTCTATTTCTTCTCCTCTTCTCCTCTTGTTGGAGCTAAATTACCTAATTATGTCTTTTTGGAGCTAAATGGGCTAATTATCCCATTTTAGAGGAAAACAAGCTAAGTATATAATATTCATGAGCTAACCAAGGTTCTTATGCCATTTTGAGCTTATTATGGTATTTTGGAGCTAAATGGGCTAATTATGTCATTGTTGGGGAAATTAAAGCAAGGATAATATGAAAGGGGAGAAGAAAGAGGAGGAGGAGGAGAAGAAGAAGAAATCAAGAAGGAGGAGAAGGAGGAGGAGGAGAAGTACTAGAAGCTCCTTGGCCTTCTCCTTCTCCTCCTCCTCCTCCTCCTCCTTCTCCTTCTTCTCTTCTTCTTCTTATTCTTATTCTTATTCTCGGTCCAATCTGGGAACTCAGTAGGATCTGGCCAGGTCTCCCATCCGGGCCTCTACACGTCGGGTGAAGCCTCCGAAACCGTAGTCTCCTCCGGCTGCTCCTGGGCCGAATGCACCTCAACCCGAGGCTGCTCCTGGACCAGAGTCTCATGGGACGAATGCCCGTCAACACCAGGCTCCTGGACCGGAGTCCCCGTAGCCTCCTCCGCAAACGGGTCGACCATACTTGTCCTATGCTCGGGTGAATGAGCTGGTGGTGGTGGCGAGGACGGCTCAACAGTCCTCCTGGATCTTCTGCGGCCACCACCTCTCCCTGTACCCTTCCCCTTCTTCCCTACCCGACCAGCACCTCTCCCAGTGGGCAATGCCGCCGACGAAGATTGCGTGGAATGAAAAATACAGGCCAACAACTGTATTGGGTTGCCGTCATGCCGAAGGGATTAAAACCATCTGTGGCGGCGCAGACTCGGGGATTCCTTGGATCTGCCGCTTTATCCTGATGCAATCCATCGAAATGTTTCCACGCTTCCCCATCCGATGTGTGTACCATCATCTTATTACCATCCACAACTAGTTCGGTTCTTTTTCCCAATTTGTGCCATGTCATCTATGTGGCTGTCTCTTCGACCATGAAAAGACGTTGAAGCCTTGGTACGATTGGGATATACCAAAGAACACTAACTGCGATTTTGGTCTGCCTCTTCTCACCCATACCGTTGTCTACCGCAAGATACCTGCAAGACTCGCAATTGGGACAATAGTCCAAGTGTGCATACTCCTTCCTAAATAAGACACATCCTTTCTCACATGCATCTATCTTCTCATAGGGCATCTTAAGTACACGAAGTATTTTGTCCGACTGGTACAGGTTTGCAGGCATGACATGGCCTTTGGGTAGGAAACGTCCAAATAGTGTCATCATCACGTCGTAGCATTCTCTTCCAAAGTTGAACACAGCCTTCAGAGCCATTACTTGTGCAATTGCATCCAGCTGACAGAGCTCAGTGTGCTCATGGAGAGGACGTTTTGAAGACTCCAACATTTCATAAAAGGCCTTTGCAGATTCCTCCATCTCATCTTCCGAATCCCGAGCATCATCAAAGTCTTGCACCATGTCTTAGATCCCGGTACCATGCTTGTCCGTGCGACGACGGACCACCTCAGCTCTTGTGCGTTCTATAGACTCACCATGAAATGTCCACACCGTATAATTAGTCTTAAAACCCCTCCTCTGTAGGTGTTTAATCATTACATCTTTTGTCGTCTTTTTATAGTTGTCGCATCCAGGACAGGGGCAATAGTTTCTTTCCTGGCCATTTGCGAATGCGGCTTTCACAAATCCCTTTGTTTTTACAAACCATTCTTTCGTCATCTCTTTCTGACTAGGGTGACCGGTATACATCCACGCACGATCACTCATCTTGTGTAGGTACTAAAGACAAAAGAAATATATTTATATATAATTTAGCATTTATATTAATCGGTTAATCAGGTTCGCCTTTTTTATTACGTCCACGCAACCTACACGCTAATAGGTAAAGATAGGTCCTAATCTGACCCGAGTATGTGTAGATTGGGTTCGTTTTCCCATGCTCTGCTCCGGATCCAACGCAAAATTTCGGCAGCACCTCCCCGCTGTTCCCCTGATACACGTCTCCGCAATAAACAGAGAGGATGTGCATCCGGAGAACAACCGGGGAGGAACTGACGAAATTCCGCATCAGATCCAGAGCACAGCATACGGGAAAACAAACCCAATCTACACATACTCGGGCTGTCCATGGATAATGTTGGACAATTCGAAAGGATGGCCGTTATAAATATGCAAAGACATGCATACTTATAGATTTCGCCCTTTTGAACGGGAGACGCATACTGGTCACGCATACTCATGATTGAAGAAACCTATATATAGATAGCAAGTTTCATCGGCACGAAGACCGGGACGGAGCAAATTAAGGGGGTAGGAGGAGAAGTCATTTGTGCTCACCAACAAACGTAGGGGCGGAGCTCGTCCAACGCACGTGGAGGTCGTCGAACAACTGCACATTGAAATTCACCCGATCAACACAAATATGATGTTTTTATAAGATAATCAAAAAATATGTGACCTAACTCTTATTTTCTTTTTTCTTTTTTCCTCTTATTCTTCTTCTCATTATTCTTATTCTTATTTTATTTTTTCTTTTTTCCTCTTATTCTTCTTCTCCTTCTTCTTCTTCTTTTCTTCTCTTCTTCTTCTTCTTATTATTATTATTATTATTTTCTTTTTTCTTTTTTCCTCTTATTCTTCTTCTCCTTCTTCTTCTTTTCTTCTTGTCTTCTTCTTCTTCTTCTTCTTCTTTTTATTCTTATTCTTCTTCTTATTCTTATTTTCTTTTTTCTTTTTTCCTCTTATTCTTCTTCTCCTTCTTCTTGTTTTCTTCTTCTCTTCTTCTTCTTCTTATTATTATTATTATTATTATTATTATTATTTTCTTTTTTCCTCTTATTCTTCTCTTCCTCTCCTATTTTTCTTCTTCTTCTTCTTCTTCTTTCTTCTCCTTCCCTTCCTTTTCCTTCTTCTTCTTTTACTTCTTCTTCTTATTTTTTTTCTCCTTTCTCCTTCTTCTTCTTCTTCTTTCTCCTTATTCTTCTTCTCCTTCTTCTTTCTTCTCCTTCCCTTCCTTTTCCTTCTTCTTCTTCTTCTTCTTCTCCTTCCCTTCCTTTTCCTTCTTCTTCTTCTTCTTCTTTCTTCTCCTTCCCTTCCTTTTCCTTTTAACCCCCCCTATTCGTGCGCCACCACAACATAAGCCCCCCTGTTTTCCTGGCTCCCTTTTAACCCCCCAGTTGTGCTAACGATGTTGCTAAAGGCCCCCTTTGAGTTGATTAGCTCTACATTAAGCAAATAATAGCACAGACTAGTCTAATTATTTTCTGAAATGACAAAACTGCCCTCCCTCATCTAGTATAAGTCACACGAGCTGGGCAGAACCTGATCCCGTTCTCTACTCGTTCCCCTCCCTGACCTAGCCGCCCCAAGCGCTGCTGTGCCTCACCTCCGCCGCAGCTGCCCCAGCCGCCGCATCTGCCCTAGCCGCCCCATCTCCATTACTGCTCCAAGGTAAGGCAAGCCTCTTCCCTTCCCTAGCCACCCCATTGCTGCTAGACCAACAAAGTCTCCAGCAAAAGGAAAGAAGAAGAAGATGACTCCAAAGAAGAAGAAATTAAGTGAACTGTGAACTTGTTTGTGCTACCATGAACTACTTTTGCTGCTGCTACACCAACAAAGTCTCTAGCAAAAGGAAAGAAGAAGAAGATGACACCAAAGAAGAAGAAATTAAGTGAAGTGTGAACTAGTGTTGTCTATTGATCTACCCATTTGTTATTTATCCATTGACAAATCTTTTAAACATTGCAAAGGGGGGCATCAGCTACAGCATGGTGAAAACTGGGGGGGTTAAAAGGGAGCCAGGCAAACAGGGGGGCTTATATTGTGGTGGCGCACGAACAGGGGGGGTGATAATCAATTCTCCCATTCTTCTTTTCCTTCTTCTTCTTATTTTTCTTCTCCTTTCTCCTTCTTCTTCTTCTCCTTTCTCCTTCTTCTTCTTCTCCTTTCTCCTTCTTCTTCTCCTTTCTCCTTCTTCTTCTCCTTTTCTCCTTTACTAAACAGGAAACTAACCTAACTAAACCTAAACTAAAACTAAACCTAAACTAAACTAATTTAACAACCTAACTAACCTAATAAACTAAAAAACTGACCTAACTAATTTAACATAAATAAAAATAAGGAAAAACAAAAAATGGGGGGACTCACCGGCTGGGGCGGCTGGGGCGTCGGGGCTGCGAGGAGGACGGGTGCGACGGGGCAGTGGGGCGTCGCCGGGGGCAGTGCGACGGCGGGGGGCAGTGGTGGCGGCGGGGCGGCTATGGAAGCGACAAGGGCGACAGGGGCGGCGGCGCGACGGTGGTGGCAGCGGCAGCGGGGGGGGAGGTGGGGAGAGAGAGAGGGGAGGCGGTGGGGCGACAGGGGCGGCAGTGGGGGGCGACAGGAGCGGCGGCGGGGGCGACAGTGGCGGCGACGCGACGGGGGCGGGGGCGCGACGGTGGTGGCGGCGGCCGTTAGAGAGAGGGGCGCGTGGGGTGGGGAGAGAGAGAGAGGGGCGCGCGGGGTGACCGTTACAGAGAGAGAGAGAGGGGCGGGGTGGGGGGGAGGAGCCATTAACGCTGTTAGAGCATTGTCGTCTGCCGGCGGACAGCAAACCGTCTAGATTCTTTACCGTCTGCCTCCGGACTCTTTGTTGTCCGCTAGCAGACGGCAAGGGTCCGACTCCAGTTTGACCTAGCCACCCCGCGGTCAGGTGGGCCTAGCTATATCTTTGCCGTCTGTCTCTGGACTCTTTGCCGTCCACTAGCAGACGGCAAAGATGTGACAGATGGCAAAAAGGCTTTATGCCATCAGCCTGTGCTTTGTCGTCTGTTCTGCTCAAGCTGACGGCAAAGACACTCTTTGCCATCAGCTAGCAGATGGCAAAGACTAGGCAGATGGCAAAAAACTGTTTCCCAGTAGTGAATGCACATGAAGATGGAGGTTTTTGCATCCTCTTTGGTTATCTAGCACATGGGACTATTTTCATAGCATAAGCCAACTACCAAATCACGCACCGCCGTGCTCTAAAGATATAAGTGAAGCACAAGAGAAAATGTATCAATCTCAAAAGATATAAGTGAAGCACAAGAGCAAAAGTATCTAGCTCAAAAGATATAAGTGAACCACAAGAGTAAAAGTATCTAGCTCAAAAGATATAAGTGAAGCACTATGAGCATTCTAGCAAACTCACAATGAGTGCATGTCTCTCTCTCTCAAAAAGGTGTGCAGCAAGGATGATTGTGACAAAAAAAGACTCCTATGATACAAGACGCTCCAAGCAAAACACATATCACGTGGTGAATAAAAATATAGCTCCAAGTAATGTTACCGATGGATTGAAGACGAAAGAGGGGATGCCTTCCCGGGGCATCCCCAATCTTAGGCTTTTTGGTGTCCTTAAATTTGGCTTGGGGTTCCTGGGCATCCCCAAGCTTTAGCTCTTCCCAGTCCTTATCTCTTTGTCCATGAGAACATCACCCAAAACTTGAAAACTTCACAACACAAAACTTAAATGAAAACTTGTGATAACATTAGTTCAAGAAGACAAACTACCACTTATTTTGGTACTGTAGAAAACTTGAATTCCATCTATATTGAAGATAGGCTACTGTATTCTCACTTTTCAATGGCTAGTACCCCCCCGATACTAACCATAGTTTCGTCAAAACAAGCAACCAACTCAACAAAAACAGAATCTATCAAAAACAGACCAGTCTGTAGCAATCTGTATACTTCCTATACTTCTTGTACCTCAACAACTCTGAAAAATTACAAAGGTCTGGGCAAAAAGCATATCAATCAGAAGCAAAAATAATCAACTCAAAAGCTCTTTCTGAATAAAAATGAAAAATCATCTCGCGAGCGAAAAGTTTCTGTCTTTTTCTAGCAAGATCAAACAACCATTACCAAGACCAATCATAAAGGTTTTGCTTGGCTCAAACACAAAAAGAAACACAAAAAACACAATCTCAACAGAATTATGAAAGTTTGGACGCAACAAAACAGAAATAAAAAGATTAACTCATTGGGTTGCCTCCCAACAAGTGCTATTGTTTAACGCCCTTAGCTAGGCATAGTAGCGATAAAATCACGTATCGTCGTCTTTGGTGCCCAAACCATAAGTGGCCCTCATCATGGATTCATAAGGCAATATTATTTTCTTTCTAGGAAAGTGTTCCATGCCCTTCCTTAAAGGAAATTGAAATCTAATATTCCCTTCCTTCATATCGATGATAGCACCGATAGTCCTTAGGAAAGGTCTACCAAGAATAACAGGGCATGTAGGATTGCAATCAATGTCAAGCACAATGAAATCCACGGGTACATAGTTCCTATTTGCAATAATAAGAACATCATTGATCCTTCCCATGGGTTTCTTGATAGTAGAATCAGCAAGATGCAAATTAAGAGAACACTCTTTAATCTCATTAAAACCCAGAATATCACATAAAGACTTTGGAATCGCAGAAACACTAGCACCCAAATCACACAAAGCATTGCACTCACAGATTTGATTTTGATTTTGATGGTAGGTTCCCACTCATCATGAATCTTTCTAGGGATAGAGACTTCCAATTCAAGTTTCTCTTCCAGAGCTTTTATCATAGCTTCGACGATATGATCGGTAAAGGCTTTGTTTTGGCTATAAGCGTGTGGAGAGTCTAACATGGATTGCATCAAATAAATGCATTCAATCAAGGAGCAACTATCATAATTGAATTCCCTGAAAACCACGGAAGTAACTTCATTACTACTCAAGGTTTTAACGTCTTCTACTCCACTTTTAACGCTTTTAGCATCAAGATATATGGACTCTGAATCATTGGGGCACTTTTCAACCAAAGTGGATTCATATCCAGCCCCATAATCATTAGGTTTGACACAAGAAAACAAAGATTCAATGGGAGTCACACCAAGCACTTTAAGGTCTTCGTGATTCTCATCACGAGAACACGCCTTTTTAAGCCATTCATGTCTAGCACGAATTTGGGCAATTCTTTCTTGGCTCTCAATCATGGAAACACGCATAGCTTTCAAAGTTTCATCCATGTTGATTTTAGGAGGAGCACATCTAACTTTCAAAGCATCAACATCACAAGAAATCCTATCAACGCTCTTAGCCAAATCGTCAATTTTGAGTAGTTTTTCCTCTATGGACGCATTGAAAATCTTTTGAGAGTTGATGAAATCTTTGATATTACTCTCTAGATCATAGGGTAATCTATTGTAATTTCCATGGGTATTGTTGTAGGAGTTGCCAAAGTTATTAGAGGTGTTACTAGGAAAAGGCCTAGGAACATAGTTTCCTCTAAAAGCGTTGTTGTTGCCAAAGTTATTCCTACCAACAAAATTTATGTCCAAGCTAGCATTGCTACTCTCAATCAAAGAAGACAAAGGCAAATCATTAGGATCCCAAGGAGCACTTCTACTAGCAACCAAATTCATTAACTTATCCATCTTAGCACTCAACGAGTTAATTTCTTCTATAGCGTGGACCTTCTTACTAGTAGGTGACCTTTCAGTGTGCCACTGAGAGTAGTTCGTCATGATGGTGTCTAAGAGCTTTGTGGATTCTCCTAATGTGATTTCCATGAACGTTCCACCTGAGGCGGAGTCCAAGATATTTCTAGAAGCGAAATTCAAGCCAGCGTAAAAGATTTGAATAATCATCCAAAGGCTCAAGCCATGAGCGGGACAATTTCTAAACATTAATTTCATTCTCTCTGAAGCTCGTGCAACATGCTCATGATCAAGTTGCTTGAAATTCATGATATCATTACGAAGAGAGATGATCTTAGCCGGCGGAAAATACTTGGATATATAAGCATCTTTGCACTTATCCCAAGAATCGATACTATTTTTGGGCAAAGAAGAAAACCAAGTTTTTGCACGATCTCGCAACGAGAAAGGGAAAAGCTTCAATTTAATCACATCATAATCCACATCTTTTTTCTTTTGCATATCGCAAAGAACATTGAAGGTATTGAGGTGGGATGCGGCATCTTCACTAGGAAGGCCATAGAATTGCTCTTTCATAACAAGATTCAGCAAAGCGGCATTGATTTTGTATGACTCCGCACTAATGGCGGGAGCAATCGGAGTACTTAGTATTCAAGAAGTCACAAAGTTTGGTGTTTTCGTTCATGGTGACTTCAGCAAGAAAGCAAGCTCACAAGAAAACAAAAAGCGGGCGAGAAAAAGGGCGAACGAAAAAGGCGAACGAAAAAGGCAAATTGGTGAAGTGGGGGAGAGGAAAACGAGAGGCAACTAGCAAACAAAGTAAATGCAAGAGATGAGTTTGCGACACTTACTTGGATGAGTTCTTGACTTGATCTTCCTCCCCGGCAACGGCGCCAGAAATCCTTCTCCTACTTCTCAAACAATAGCACCAGAAATTGACACGTTGACGGAGATTGGGCTTGCGTTGGTTTTTCCCTTGAAGAGGAAAGGGTGATGCAACACAGGAGCAGTACGTATTTCCCTCAGTTTGAGAACCAAGGTATCGATCCAGAAGGAGAGTCTCGTCAAATCCAGAGCACCTACGCAAACACAAACAAGCTTGGACCCAACGATTCAAAGGGGTTGTCAATCCCTTCAAGATTTTTTCTAAAGTGCGACGAAGTAAAAAGGTGTAAAGCTGAAAATATGGTGCGGAGTAGACCCTGGGGGCCATAGTGTTCGCTAGAGGCTTCTCTCAAAATAGGAAGTATTACGATGGGTGAACAAATTACTGTCGAGCAATTGATAGAACTGCGAAAGTCATGACAATATCTAAGGCAATGATCTAGCATATAGGCATCGCGTCTGAGACAAATAGGCCGATACTTTCTGCATCTACTACTATTACTCAACACATCGACTGCTATACAGCATGCATCTAGTGTATTGAGTTCATGACGAACAGAGTAACGCTTTAAGCAAGATGACAGGATGTAGAGGGATAATATCAAACCAATGATGAAAACACCATCTTTTTACCCTGGATGGCAACAACACGATACGTGCCTTGCTACCCCTTCTCTCACTAGGTGAGGTCACCGCACAGTATGAACCCAAAACCAAGCACTTATCCCATTGCAAGAATCATAGATTTGGTTGGCCACACAAAACCCACAACTCGAAGAGAATTAAAAGGATATGAAATCATGCATAAGAGAGATCAGAAGAAACTCAAATAAGATTCATAGATAATCTGATCATAAATCCACAATTCATCGGATCTCGACAAACACAACGCAAAAGAAGATTACATCGGATAGATCTCCATGGAGATCACGGAGAACTTTGTATTGAAGATCCAAGAGAGAGAATAAGCCATCTAGTTACTAGCTATGGACCCGTAGGTCTATCATGAACTACTCACGCATCATCGGAGAGGTCATGGTGTTGATGGAGAAGCCTTCCGTGTCCGAATCCCCCCTCCGGTAGGGCACCAGGACTTGCCCCAGATGGGATCTTGCGAAGACAGAAGCTTGCGGCGGTGGAAAGGTGATTATGATGCTCCCCTGATTTTTTTTGGGAATATTTGGGAATTTATAGGCGCAAGATCTAGGTCAGGGGACCTCCACGGGGCCCACAAGCCTGCATGGCGCGACCACCCTGGCTGCGGGCTGGGGGCTTGTGGGGCCCCTGGGGCTCTTCTTGGTTGGCCCCAAGCTCTCCGATCTTCTTCCGTTCGAGAAAAAAACTTTTCGGGGATTTTCATCCGTTTGGACTCCGTTTCAAAATCTCCTCTAAAGGGGGTCAAAAACATGGAAAAAACAGGAACTGGCACTAGGCACCGAGTTAATAAGTTAGTCCCAGAAAATAAATAAAAGGCATGCAAAACATCCAAAGTTTGGCAAGATAATAGCATGCAACCATCAAATATTATAAATACGTTGGAGACGTATCAGTAGTTCCGTACAGGGACAGGCGTACATGACCCAGCAAAGCAGGTGTCGGTCAACAACGAGTGTGGACGAGTCGTAGCAAGCTACAAGGACTCCATTACATCGCGTGACATTTCCCCAAAGGGAAAGACACAGCACCTAAGAAGGACACATGCCGGTCAACCAATGTGTCCGGAGCAGTAGCGAACTAACATGGCTCGGTGGAATCACAAAGGGGCATTTCCCCGTAACGAGTGCTACTAAGGCATACGACTAGGTATTTGAACCCCATACATATCAAGTACAACACACGTACGCATGGCATACCGATATGCATAAATTCATCGATGGCATCACAACATAACCATAATCATACAACTTTATTTAGAGGGCTCGGAAGAGCCTCACACATAATATTACAAAGATAGGGGTCTCACGACCCATCATCACGAATCATTCAAACAAGTCTTACAAGCCAGCCGAAGATTAAAAAATGTCTGAGTACAGACAGATGGAAAGGTAAAAGGCACATGGCCTGACTATCTACAAACCCAACCTAGGGACAGATCGTCGCTGGGACACCAGCTACTCGTCATCGTCAACGTCTAGATAGAACCCACCATTAGGGTCATTAACAACCTCTGCAACAATTCATTAAGAAAATGTGAGTACAAAAGTACTGAGCAAGACTTTAGGATAATCTATCTACTCATGCATTGTATCAACAAGGAGTTGTTGGGGTTTCATGCAGAAAGCCAGCATTTGAGTCTTGGCTAGACAAATTACATTTTCAAATAGCTTTGACCACTTTGTTTTCTCACACACGAGTCCACTAGCACCACAACAATACTCCATCATGGAATCATTTCGTCTTACTATGGAAATGCCATCCATGACACTCACACTTATCTTGACAATTTTATGAGTAGCCATTATAGTTGTCTATGAACAACATATGTTTCCAAGTAGTCCATATCCGCGGACGCGGCTATTCGAATAGATCATAACCCTGTAGGGGTGTACTTCTTCACACACGCTCTCGCCACATATCTCGATATGCACGTCATGTACCTCGGCAACCTTCAAGCGGAAGCCCAGCGAGGGAGTCAGCCACGACCGTTAACCACGCTAATACCTTTTGGGGAACGTCGCATGGGAAACAAAAAATTTCCTACGCGCACGAAGACCTATCATGGTGATGTCCATCTACGAGAGGGGATGTTCGATCTATGTACCCTTGTAGACCGCACAGCAGAAGCGTTAGTGAACACGGTTGATGTAGTGGAACATGCTCACGTCCCTCGATCTGCCCCGCGAACCGTCCCGCGATCAGTCCCACGATCTAGTGCTGAACGGACGGCACCTCCGCGTTCAGCACATGTACAGCTCGACGATGATCTCGGCCTTCTTGATCCAGCAAGAGAGACGGAGAGGTAGATGAGTTCTCCGGCAGCGTGACGGCGCTCCGGAGGTTAGTGGTGATCTTATCTCAGCAGGGCTCCGCCCGAGCTCCGCGGAAAAGCGATCTAGAGGTGAAACCGTGGAGATATGTGGTCGGGCTGCCGTGGCAAAGTTGTCTCAAATCAGCCCTAAAACCTCCGTATATATAGGGGGAGGAGGGGGAGCCTTGCCTTGGGGTCCAAGGACTCCCATGGGGGTCGGCCGAGCCAAGGGGGGCAACCCTCCCCTTCCAAACCGAGTCCAACTAGGTTTGGAAGGAGGAGTCCTTCCCCTTTTTCCCACCTCCTCTTTTTTTTCTCTTTGATTTTCTTCCTATGGCGCATAGGGCCTTCTTGGGCTGTCCCACGAGCCCACTAAGGGCGGGTGCGCCACCCCCAAGGCCTATGGGCTTCCCCGGGGTGGGTTGCCCCCCCCCCCCCCCGGTGAACACCCGGAACCCATTCGTCATTCCTCGTACATTCCCGGTAACTCCGAAAACCTTCCGGTAATCAAATGAGGTCATCCTATATATCAATCATCGTTTCCGGACCATTCCGGAAACCCTCGTGACGTCCGTGATCTCATCCGGGACTCCGAACAACATTCGGTAACCAACCATATAACTCAAATACGCATAAAACAACGTCGAACCTTAAGTGTGTTGACCCTGCGGGTTCGAGAACTATGTATACATGACCCGCGAGACTCCTCGGTCAATATCCAATAGCGGGACCTGGATGCCCATATTGGATGCTACATATTCTACGAAGATCTTATCGTTTGAACCTCAGTGCCAAGGATTCATATAATCCCGTATGTCATTTCCTTTGTCCTTCGGTATGTTACTTGCCCGAGATTCGATCGTCAGTATCCGCATACCTATTTCAATCTCGTTTACCGACAAGTCTCTTTACTCGTTCCGTAATACAAGATCCCGCAACTTACACTAAGTCACATTGCTTGCAAGGCTTGTGTGTGATGTTGTATTACCGAGTGGGCCCTGAGATACCTCTCCGTCACACGGAGTGACAAATCCCAGTCTCGATCCATACTAACTCAACTAACACCTTCGGAGATACCTCTAGAGCATCTTTATAGTCACCCAGTTACGTTGCGACGTTCGATACACACAAAGCATTCCTCCGGTGTCAGTGAGTTATATGATCTCATGGTCATAGGAACAAATACTTGACATGAAGAAAACAGTAGCAACAAAATGACACGGTCAACATGCTACGTCTATTAGTTTGGGTCTAGTCCATCACATGATTCTCCTAATGATGTGATCCCGTTATCAAGTAACAACACTTGCCTATGGCGAGGAAACCTTGGCCATCTTTGATCAACGAGCTAGTCAACTAGAGGCTTACTAGGGACAGTATTTTGTCTATGTATCCACACAAGTATTGTGTTTCCAATCAATACAATTATAGCATGGATAATAAACGATTATCATGAACAAAGAAATATAATAATAACTAATTTATTATTGCCTCTAGGGCATATTTCCAACAATCTCCCACTTGCACTAGAGTCAATAATCTAGTTCACATCACCATGTGATTCCAACAAATCCAACACCCATATAGTTATGGGGTCTGATCACGTCTTGCTCATGAGAGAGGTTTTAGTCAACGGTTCTGAAACTTTCTAACCCTTTACGACGAACTCTTGCTCATGAGAGAGGTTTTAGTCAACGTAACCCTTTACGACGAACTCTTTAACCACCTCCATAATTGAGAAAAATTCCTTATTCCATTAGTTACTAGGATAAATTTTGACTGCTGCTAGTGATTCAATCATGGATCACTCTCTGTACCCTCAACAGACTTTGAGTCAAGGCACACATCAGGTGCGGTACACAGCATGGCATACTTTAGATTCTACGGCTAAGGCATAGAAGACGACCTTCGTCTATTCTCTTTATTCTGCCGTGGTCGGGTTTTGAGTCTTACTCAAATTCACACCTTACAACGCAACCAAGAACTCCTACTTTGCTGATCTATTTTGAACTCATTCAAAAACTTGTCAAGGCATGCATTTTATTGAAACTTTCATTAAGCGCTTTTGATCCATCTCCATAGATCTTTGATGCTCAACGTTCAAGTAGCGCAATCCAGGTATTCCTTTGAAAACTCCTTTCAAACAACCTTGTATGCTTTACAGAAATTCTACATTACTTCTGATCCAAAATATGTCAACCACATATACTTATCAGAAATTCTATAGTGCTCCCACTCACTTCTTTGGAAATACAAGTTTCTCACAAACCTTGTACACACCCAAAATCTTTGATCATCTCATCAAAGTGCTTATTCCAACTCCGAGATGCTTGCACCAGTCCATTGAAGGATCACTGGAGCTTGCATACTTGCTAGTATCTTTAGGATCGACAAAACCTCATGGTTGTATATCATACAATGTTTGCTCAAGGAAACCGTCGAGGAAACAATGTTTTGACATCCTACGTGCAATATTTCATAAATAATGCAGTAACTACTAACATAATTCTAACAGACCTTTAGCATCGCTACGAGTGAGAAAGACTCATCATAGTCAACTGTTTGATCTTGTCGAAAACATCTTTGCCACAAGTCGAGCTTTTCTTAATAGTGACTTATCACCATCATCGTCTGTCTTCTTTTAAAGATCCATTTTACTCAATAGTCCCATGACCATCAAGTAGTTCTACCAAAGTCTACACTTTGTTTTGACACATGGATCCTCTCTCGGATTTCATGGCTTCCAGCCATTTGTCGGAATCCGGGCCCACCATCGCTTTCTCCATAACTCGTAGGTTCACTGTTGCTCAACAACATGACCTCCAAGACAGGGTTACCGTACTACTCTGCAGCAGTACGTGACCTTGTCGACCTACGAGGTTTGTAGTAACTTGATTCGATGCTCGATGATCACCATCATCAGCTTCCACTTCAATTGGTGTAGGCGCCACAGGAACAACTTCCTACGCCCTGCTACAAACTGGTCAAAGTGATGGTTCAATAACCTCATCAAGTTTTACCACCCTCCCACTCAATTCTTTCGAGAGAAAACTTTCCTCGAGAAAGGATCCGTTTCTAGAAACAAACACTTTTCTTTCGGATCTGAGATAGGAGATGTACCCAACTGTTTTGGATATCCTATGAAGATGCATTTATCCGCTTTGGCTTCGAGCTTATCAGACTGAAACTTTTTCACATAAGCGTCGAAGCCCCAAACTTTCAAGAAACGACAGTTTAGATTTCTCTAAACCTCAGTCTATACTGTGTCATCTCAACGGAAATACGCGGTACCCTATTTAAAGTGAATGCGGTTGTCTCTAATGCATAATCCATAAACGATAGTGGTAATTCGATAAGAGACATCACAGCATGCACCATACTAAATAGTGCGTGGCTATGACGTTCAGACACATCATCACACTATGATGTTCCAGGTGGCATGAATTGTGAAACAATTTCCACATTGTCTTAACTGTGTACCAAAAACTCGTAACTCAGATATTCATTTCTATGATCATATCGTAGACAGTTCATCCTCTTGTTACGACGAACTTCACTCCGAAGCGGAATTGAACTTTTCAATATTTCAGACTTGTGATTCATTAAGTAAATACTCCTGTATCTACTCAAGTCGTCAGTGAAGTAAGAACATAATGATATCCACTGCGTGCCTCAGCACTCATTGGACTGCATACATCAAAATGTATCACTTCCAACAAGTTACTATCTTGTTTCATCTCAATGAAAACAAGGCCTTGCTCATGTGGTATGATTTGCATGTCACTAGTGATTCGAAATCAGGTGAGTAAAGATCCATCAGCATGGAGCCTCTTCATGCAATTTATACTAACATGACTCAAGCGGCAGTGCCACAAGTAAGTGGTACTATCATCATTAACTCGTATCTTTTGGCACCAATGTGTAACACTACAATCGAGATTCAATAAACCATCGAAGGTGATTATTCAAGCAAATAGAGTAACCATTATTCTCTTTGAATGAATAATCGTATTGCAATAAACACGATCCAATCATGTTCATGCTTAACGCAAGCACCAAATAACAATTATTTAGGTTCAACACCAATCCCGATGGTAGAGGGAGCGTGCGACGTTTGATCATATCAACCTTGGAAACACTTCCAACACGTATTGTCACCTCGCCTTTAGCTAGTCTCCGTTTATCCGTAGCTTTCATTTCGCGTTACTAATCAATTAGCAACCGAACCGGTATCCAATACCCTCGTGCTACTAGGAGTACTAGTAAATTACACATCAACATTATGTATATCAAATATACTTCTCTCGACTTTTGCCAGCCTTCTTATCTACCAAGTATCTAGAGTTTCTCCGCCTCAGTGACTGTTCCCCTTATTACAGAACACTTAGTCTCGGGTTTGGGTTTAATCTTGGGTCTCTTCATTAGCGCAGCAACTGTTTTGCCGTTTCACGAAGTATCCCTTCTAGCCCTTGCCTTTCTTGAAACTTAGTGGTTTTTCAAACCATCAACTATTGATGCTCCTTCTTGATTTCTACTTTCGCAGTGTCAAACGTCGCGAATCGCTCAAGGATCATTGTATCTATCCTTGATGTGTCATAGTTCATCACGAAGCTCTCAAAGCTTGGTGGTAGTGACTCTTGGAGATTCATCACTATCTCATCTGGAAGATTAGCTCCCACTTGATTCAAGTGATTGTCGTACTCAGACAATCTGAGCACACGCTCAACGATTGAGCTTTTCTCCTTTACTTTGTGGTCAAAGAATCTTCTTGGAGGTCTCGTACCTCTTAACAAGGGCACAAGCATGAAATCACAATTTCATCTCTTTAGAACATCACTTATGTTCCGTGACGTTTTACAACGTTTTCGGCGCCTTGCTTCTAAGCCATTAAGTATTTTTGTACTGAACTATCGTGTAGTCATCAGAAACGTGTATGTCGGATGTTCACAGCATCCACAGACGACGCTCGAGGTGCAGCACACCGAGTGGTGCATTAAGGACATAAGCCTTCTGTGCAGCAACGAGGACATTCCTTGGTTTTACAGACTCAGTCTGCAAAGTTTGCTACTATCAACTTTCAACTAAATTTTCTCTAGGAACATATAAAATAGTAGAGCTATAGCGCAAGCTACATCATAATTCGCAAAGACCATTAGACTATGTTCATGACAATTAGTTCAATTAATCATATTACTTAAGAACTCCCACTCAAAAAGTACATCTCTCTAGTCATTTGAGTGGTACATGATCCAAATCCACTATCTCAAGTCCGATCATCACGTGAGTCGAGAATAGTTTCAGTGGTAAGCATCTCTATGCTAATCATATAAACTATACGATTCATGCTCGACCTTTCGGTCTCATGTGTTCCGAGGCCATGTCTGCACATGCTAGGCTCGTCAAGCTTAACCCGACTGTTCCGCGTGCGCAACTGTTTTGCACCCGTTGTATGTGAACGTTGAGTCTATCACACCCGATCATCACGTGGTGTCTTGAAACGACGAACTGTAGCAACGGTGCATAGTCGGGGAGAACACAATTTCGTCTTGAAATTTTAGTGAGAGATCACCTCATAATGCTACCGTCGTTCTAAGCAAAATAAGGTGCATAAAAGGATTAACATCACATGCAATTTATAAGTGACATGATATGGCCATCATCACGTGCTTCTTGATCTCCATCACCAAAGCACCGGCACGATCTTCTTGTCACCGGCGTCACACCATGATCTCCATCATCATGATCTCCATCAACGTGTCGCCATCGGGGTTGTCGTGCTACTCATGCTATTACTACTAAAGCTACATCCTAGCAAAATAGTAAGCGCATCTGCAAGCACAAACGTTAGTATAAAGGCAACCCTGTGGCTCCTGCCGGTTGCCGTACCATCGACGTGCAAGTCGATATTAACTATTACAACATGATCATCTCATACATCCAATATATCACATCACATCGTTGGCCATATCACATCACAAGCATACCCTGCAAAAACAAGTTAGACGTCCTCTAATTTTGTTGTTGCATGTTTTACGTGGTGACCATGGGTATCTAGTAGGATCGCATCTTACTTACGCAAACACCACAACGGAGATATATGAATTGCTATTTAACCTCATCCAAGGACCTCCTCGGTCAAATCCGATTCAACTAAAGTTGGAGAAACCGACACTTGCCGGTCATCTGTGAGCAAAGGGTGTTACTCGTAACGATGAAACCAGTCTCTCGTAAGCGTACGAGTAATGTCGGTCCAAGCCGCTTCAATCCAACAATACCGCGGAATCAAGAAAAGACTAAGGAGGGCAGAAAAGCGCACATCACCGCCCACAAATACTTTTCTGTTCTACTCGAGAAGACATCTACGCATGAACCTAGCTCATGATGCCACTGTTGGGTAACATCGCATGGGAAACAAAAAATTTCCTACGCGCACGAAGACCTATCATGGTGATGTCCATCTACGAGAGGGGATGAGTGATCTACGTACCCTTGTAGACCGTACAGCAGAAGCGTTAGAGAACGCGGTTGATGTAGTGGAACGTCCTCACGTCCCTCGATCCGCCCCGCGAACAATCCCGCGATCAGTCCCACGATCTAGTACCGAACGGACGGCACCTCCGCGTTCAGCACACGTACAGCTCGACGATGATCTCGGCCTTCTTGATCCAGCAAGAGAGACGGAGAGGTAGAAGAGTTCTCCGGCAGCGTGACGGCGCTCCGGAGGTTGGTGATGACCGTGTCTCAGCAGGGCTCCGCCCGAGCTCCGCAGAAACGCGATCTAGAGGAAAAACCGTGGAGGTATGTGGTCGGGCTGCCGTGGAAAAGTCGTCTCAAATCAGCCCTAAAACCTCCGTATATATAGGTGGGAGGGAGGGGGCCTTGCCTTGGGGCTCAAGGAGCCCCAAGGGGGTCGGCCGAGTCCAAGGGGGAGGACTCTCCCCCCCCCCCAAACCGAGTTGGACTTGGTTTGGTGGGAGGGAGTCCCCCTTCCTTCCCACCTCCTCCCTTTTTTTTCTTTCTCTCTTGATTTTCTTCTCCTTCGCGCATAGAGCCCTTTTGGGCTGTCCCACCAGCCCACTAAGGGCTGGTGTGCCACCCTCAAGGCCTATGGGCTTCCCCGGGGTGGGTTGCCCCCCCGGTGAACTCCCGGAACCCATTCGTCATTCCCGGTACATTCCCGGTAACTCCGAAAACCTTCCGGTAATCAAATGAGGTCATCCTATATATCAATCTTCGTTTCCGAACCATTCCGGAAACCCTCGTGACGTCCGTGATCTCATCCGGGACTCCGAACAACATTCGTAACCAACCATATAACTCAAATACGCATAAAACAACGTCGAACCTTAAGTGTGCACACCCTGCGGGTTCGAGAACTATGTAGACATGACCCGAGAGACTCCTCGGTCAATATCCAATAGCGGGACCTGGATGCCCATATTGGATCCTACATATTCTACGAAGATCTTATCGTTTGAACCTCAGTGCCAAGGATTCATATAATCCCGTATGTCATTCCCTTTGTCCTTCGGCATGTTACTTGCCCGAGATTCGATCGTCAGTATCCGCATACCTATTTCAATCTCGTTTACCGGCAACTCTCTTTACTCGTTCCGTAATACAAGATCCCGCAACTTACACTAAGTTACATTGCTTGCAAGGCTTGTGTGTGATGTTGTATTACCGAGTGGGCCCCGAGATACCTCTCCGTTCACACGGAGTGACAAATCCCAGTCTTGATCCATACTAACTCAACGAACACCTTCGGAGATACCTGTAGAGCATCTTTATAGTCACCCAGTTACGTTGCAACGTTTGATACACACAAAGCATTCCTCCGGTGTCCGTGAGTTATATGATCTCATGGTCGTAGGAACAAATACTTGACACGCAGAAAACAGTAGCAACAAAATGACAGGATCAACATGCTACGTCTATTAGTTTGGGTCTAGTCCATCAGATGATTCTCCTAATGATGTGATCCCGTTATCAAGTGACAACACTTGCCTATGGCCAGGAAACCTTGACCATCTTTGATCAACGAGCTAGTCAACTAGAGGCTTACTAGGGACAGTGTTTTGTCTATGTATCCACACAAGTATTGTGTTTCCAATCAATACAATTATAGCATGGATAATAAACGATTATCATGAACTAAGAAATATAATAATAACTAATTTATTATTGCCTCTAGGGCATATTTCAAACAATACTAGTGTAGGAATACTAGTTTAGAAATAATAAACTACGGGAGTATAAAAAAATAAGAAGAGAAATACCTTTAGAATGCAGAGTAAGAATTAATTCCAATGAGGAGACAACTTCGAGAAATCCCGCCGAAGAGAAGAAAAAATATTTTTATTTAATAAATCTAGTCAAACCAAAAGTTTGATTTAACCCGAAATAGATGATTTTTGGATGCTCCTATGGGTCTATATTTATAGGTGGAAAGAAGGCCTAATGGTCCATAGGTAGGCGATGTGGGACTAAACCTATACGTAGTGTAGGGAAATTAGATAGAAAAGAAAAGAGTGCCGCATGGGCCAGGATTTGGCCAACCGTGGTAAGTACCGGCCAGCCGTGGCCCCTTTTTTTTTGCGAAGGAACAATTTTTTTTAAAACAAAGAAGAACAACGTATAAATGAAAAAAGAGAGAACATTTTATATAGACATATTATATATCAAAATTTTCAGAATAAAATTTTCTAAAACATGAACATATTTTCAAAACCAAAAAATACTTTTTTTAAAAAATTATTTTTTTGCAATAACTTTAAAATGAAAAGGAATTTGAATTTCAAATAAATTGCAAATACTTAAAATTTGAATCAAGACATTGTCTCTGATTTTGGAGGGTCATTTTACTCCTCTTGTTTGATTTTTTTTAATCAAAGGGTTTTGAAAATATTCAAACTCAAAATTTAAAAGGGATTCAAAATAGAAAATTTTGGGAAAGTCATTTTATTCCCTCTCATTTTTTTGAGAAGTTTCAAATTCCACTCAAGTTTCAATCACTCAAACAAACAGACAATCAATCTAATAATTATATTAACATTCCAAAATTTATAATTTTTGGATGTTACAAACTACCACACTTAAAATGAATCTCGTCCTCGAGATTCGAAGAGGCTAGAAAGAAAAGGTTATGGTTTGGGGGGTCTTCTAACAAATCTAGTCTCCTGCAAAGTGGGGTGCTACCACACTTAAAATGAGAGTTACTGGTCGCTCAAATTTTTAACAATCCTCTGGGGTCTTGGCATCTCGCTCGTCACATTCTTCATGGTAACTTCTTTGGTGAATTTCTTCCATTATATTCATAATGTTTCCATCAAAATAGAGGGTTCTTCTGTTGATATAAGATTCTTACGTCACTAGGTCTTCTTAACTGACAAGTCTCGTGACCATTCTAAATAACCTATCGATGATTCTCATGGTGGTCTACCATTTATGGTTGTCCTGCAGAGAGAAGGGTCTTGGCTTCATCATCACCGTAAAATTTCCTACGCGTGACAACAAGTGCCATGTACATGGGCTTTCATTATACCATTATAAGGCTCAAACAAAAGCTTCAAAGGACGTCTTCTCTCACTATGGGTAAGTCTCTCAGATTTACCATTCCGAATAGCAAGAGAATGATAATAGTAAGTCGTCATGGTGGCCAAACCATGTCGCACTGAAATCATTACCCTGTATAAGGTTTAGTGAATCTCGTATTCTAACACTTGGGCATCCTCACAAGCATTGCAGAGTTTCTCTTGTCCACGAACGAAGTTCGGATAAACCATTGGTTCTGCAAGCTGAACAAAACATCTATCGTTTCTTCACCACTCTCGGGTTGTCGTATGCTCCTAAGAAAACGTTTGTTCATACAAGTTTCCTTCTCCAAAAAGATAGTACTTGATCCTTGTTAGTCCCGGGGTCTGTGGGTTTCAGGCATACTTGGGGTAAATGTGACACGCCGCTGGGTAGTGGGTGGTTCCTTCACACAACAAACAAGTCACCTAACTAGTTGGGCATTCCTCAGCTGGGTGATTTTCTTCACAATGAGGGCATCCATCCTTCTGTTCTTCCTGGGTGTGTCCTATTTCTCCACACATCTTGCATGCACAAGTCTTCTCCTTCGGATTCTCGTAGCCCTTCTGAATGAGATGGGATCTTAACAGAGTCTTCTTGAATTCCTCCCAACTTTCTGCTCCACTAAATCCTTGTATGGCATGGTGCATTTTCCACCAGATAGCAGCACTTTGTGTAAAGTACTGGAGAGCGTGTTCCACTTCATACTTCCTTGAGATCAAGTTGCTCCCAAAGTGGTTCTCCATGTTCTGAATCCATATCTCGGCTTCCAGCTGGGTCATTGGTCCAGAGACTACAAGTCCAGCTTCATACTCCATCTGGTAGGGTTGAGGTTTTGAGGATGAGACGGGTAAGAGAGGGAGATACACACAATACAAACAATAATTTTGAGAATAGGGTTTATTTGTGGCTGTTGGAAAACACACACCAATGACGGCTCACAAATCATCGTATCTAACGTGGGTATATAACAGGGGTTTGGACTTCTAATGGTCATATAAATATTCGAACGCTTTAGGGTCTTCGAATTCTTCGGGTCTTGAGAGTCTTCTGTTGGTGTAGCTTCAATTCTTCAAATGCATGGTGAAATCCTCTTTACTTTGAAGTAGAACTCCGTTGATTCTTCATGAGGTCAAAGTGGTAAGGGGATTGTATAACTATTTGAGGGGAGAGGGAACATTTGATGAAATCAGAAGGGATGAGAAGTAAAGGATGTTCTTGAAAATAATTTTTTTTGAGAGATTCTTTCCTAAGGGATTTCCAGTTTCTAGGGGTCACATCCTACAGTCAACATGTGCTCTGATACCATCTCTGTAGCGACCCGACTCAAAACGAGTCAAGCCTCTGTGTTTCTGTGCCATCCCTGCATCAGTATGCTGGCACACACAGTACATCAATGTATATATCAAAGTGCAATCACATGTAAATAGCGTAAAACTAATATATACCTTAAATATTTCAGCGAAAGCGGTCAAGGGAGTGGAGTCCCAATAAACACCAACGGCAAATTGAGTGTAGACCGTAACCCTGAATCGTACTCTTACTCGTCGAAGAAAAATATCTGCAACATAAGACGTTGCAGCCGTGTAGGTCAGCATATTGAATATGCCGGCAAGTCACATAAGAGAGGGGTGAAAAGTAATCATCTATACTATATGCATATATGGCAGGTGGGCTATAAGTTTTTAGCGTAAAGCAAGTTTTCTCCTACATCAAGAGAGGGCTAAAAGCAAAATGTTACTACATTGTTGGTTGTTAACGAGATGGTTCCACCAACCAATTCTCGTACCCGTGTTGTCAATAATTCCCACATCAATATTATTATTTGTGTTGAGAATTTCAGATAACTTCAGTTCCTTTGGCCCAAGTTGTCCATGACCGTGGACACGGCTAATCGATTAGGTTTGAGTACTCTGCAGAGTTTTGCACACGTTCCCCACAAGATTTGATCGCCTCCGAGTATGTCCTCGCACTTCAGGGTGTTTGAAGACCGGATGATCAAAACATGGTCTTTCAACGGGTCCCTCTGAATCCCTGTCGGTGCCCATCCATTCCTACCGTTCTTCTACATCTGCTAGCACCGCCTGTCCAGAGTCGCCGCGTTGTCCAACCAAGTCAGAGCCCATAATGACTTGTGGCTGTGCAGGTAAGCCTTGGGTCTTGAAAATATCCGTCCGTCTTTTCGAGCCTGGGTGAAGCTTTCTGCAGGATGTCATGGCCTCTCCAGCATCCCGGGTCATCCACTGGGTTCTCCAGGGAGCCAATCAACCGTCCTGAACCCAGAGTTGCATTGCGTCCGAGGTCTTGAAAATCTTGTCTTAACCGGTCTTGATTATTTAATCAACCTTGCATCACTCGTGTTATGCACTCAACCGAAATCCCGTCTACTCAAGCATAGCAATATAAAATTTGTCGTCCCGGGCCCAAGTATCGGGGTTGTTGTGTGCCTACCACATGATACTACCATCTATACTAAAATTTCCAAGTACCTAAGCAGCATGCAATTGGGCATAGGATGGTAGAACTACGATGCATAAAACATAGGTGATAGTATGATCAAAGTGACTTGCCTGGTATTACTTGATGAAGATAGTCGCTCTCAAAATCCTGATAATTCTACTCGCCACACTCCGAGCAATCTATCGTAAATGAATAGCATTCAATAAACATTCATGCCAAAAAGTAAGAACCAAAAGAACATAAGAACAAAGCATGTCTTGGTGCAAAATAACAACGTACTAAGGTTCAATAAAAAGGTCCTAAGTGTGTTGTAAAGTGAAGGTGCAGGAATGAGATCAAAAGATGTAATGGACGATGAACTATTGCTATATAAGCTCGACTTGCATACACTATGGGAGATGATCAAAAATATTGAGAGAACAACATGAATGTTGTTTGACAAATAGTATAAGACATAAGAATTTATTTGTAGAAAGAATTTCTTGAAATGGAGCACTACAACGCAAGTTATAGCGAATTGAAGTATAAATTGAATTTGCATTCAAAAGGTCAAGAGAAGTTGAACTGAAGTACGATGGTTACGTACAAAAATATATTACATGAGTGTTTAGGGGTAAAAGGAATCGATTGAAAAGGTGGTACGATTTGCAAGATAAGATCAAATGCATGTTCGAATACAAATTTGAATCGCTCAAATTTGTAAGGTTCAAAGGTCGAAACTAATGATACTACTGGATATAGGAGATCAATATGAGCGTGTAGAAAAAAGAATTACTAGATTTGAACTAGCGGATCAAAAGATACAAATACGTCAAGATAACATTGAATCGGCTTAAAACGATGTGAACACTTTTGGGCACTAATAGATAAATCTGATTTGATAAAAATTATAAGTTGAAAAGTAAAAACTAATGATACAAACGGAAAGATTACTTTGATACGAATCCGACGCATTTGAATTCATCTAAAACGGAGCTACGGATAAAAAGATATGATCAAAAGAAGTTTGAATATGAATATGAACAAATTTCGAAATTTGAAAATTTCCAAAAATGATATGATAGGTTCACCGGATAGGTGGGATCAAGACGAAACTCTAGGCGTTGGTTTCATCTAATTCAGATAAACGAGTAAAAAGTTATGGCTATTTGAAAAATCAGGGCCAAGGTTTTTACGGAAGAAAAGTGCTATGTCTAAAAGAACTCTAGTAGTAATGTGTAAATACGAAGACTAAATAATATATCTAATTACTCTACCGTATACTAGTGTAGGAGTACTAGTCTAGAAATAATAAACTACGGGAGTATAAAAAAATACGAAGAGAAATACCTTGAGAATGCAGAGTAAGAATTAATTCCAATGAGGACACGACTTCGAGAAATCCCGCTGAAGAGAAGAAAAAATTATTTTTATTTAATAAATCTAGTCAAACCAAAATATTGATTTAACCCGAAATAGATGATTTTTGGATGCTCCTATGGATCTATATTTATAGGTGGAAAGAAGGCCTAATGGTCCATAGGTAGTCGATGTGGGACTAAACTTATACGTAGTGTAGGGAAATTAGAAAGAAAAGAAAAGAGTGCCGCATGGGCCAGGATTTGGCCAACCGTGGTAAGTACCGGCCAGCCGCGGCCCCTTTTTTTTGCGAACGAACAATTTTTTTTAAAAACAAAGAAGAAAAACATATAAATGAAAAAAGAGAGAACATTTTATATAGACATATTATATATCAAAATTTTCAGAATAAAATTTTCTAAAACATGAACATATTTTCAAAACCAAAAAAATACTTTTTAAGAAAAATTATTTTTTTGCAATAACTTTAAAATGAAAAGGAATTTGAATTTCAAATAAATTGCAAATACTTAAAATTTGAATCAAGACATTGTCTCTGATTTTGGAGGGTCATTTTCCTCCTCTCATTTGATTTTTTTAATCAAAGGGTTTTGAAAATATTCAAACTCAAAATTGAAAAGGGATTCAAAATAGAAAATTTTGGGAAAGTCATTTTATTCCCTCTCATTTTTTTGAGAAGTTTCAAATTCCACTCAAGTTTCAATCACTCAAACAAACAAACAATCAATCTAATAATTATATTAACATTCCAAAATTTATAATTTTGGGATGTTACAGTAGAGCATCTTTATAGTCAACCAGGTACGTTGCGACGTTTGATACACACAAAGGATTCCTCCGGTGTCAGTGAGTTATATGATCTCATGGTCATAGGAACAAATACTTGACACGCAGAAAACAGTAGCAACAAAATGACACGATCAACATGCTACGTCTATTAGTTTGGGTCTAGTCCATCACATGATTCTCCTAATGATGTGATCCCGTTATCAAGTAACAACACTTGCCTATGGCCAGGAAACCTTGGCCATCTTTGATCAACGAGCTAGTCAACTAGAGGCTTACTAGGGACAGTATTTTGTCTATGTATCCACACAAGTATTGTGTTTCCAATCAATACAATTATAGCATGGATAATAAACGATTATCATGAACAAAGAAATATAATAATAACTAATTTATTATTGCCTCTAGGGCATATTTCCAACAATACCTAGTCCAGGTTTATCGCCTATCTAAGGGTAACCCGCACGGAAGTCCGGCCGAGGTTTCCGCCACGGCCCCAAACGATGTGCGCAGGGTTCCCAAGTCCACCATCCGGGTGCCACTTGGTACGCCGTGCCACTGCCTACCGCATCATAGTCCACCTCTAAGGTCAGCACTATGCACGACCTCTAGCATGACTGTAAACACCAGAAACTACTTGCAACTCCTGGACCGAGTACTAGGCGATTAATAAGTCGAGAGGGTCAATTAAGTATCCCAACGTGTGGTAGTATCTAGTCTTGGATTACATACACGGAACTCAGTTCCTAAGGACGGTTCCAATGAAACAACCCGCCATGCACTCCTACATAGCCTTTCACCGGTACCTTTACCAAATCAGGTTCAACACACATCCTTTAATAACTGAACACATTCTCGCGATTCTGTTCGTCATCCAGATGACAGACCATACACAACTCTAAGCATAGCATGCATAGCAGGATAAGGCACATCAGGGATCAAGAATCTACCAGGTATGCTAGGTTGCAAGGTTCAGCTATTTACTGTGACAAGGACAGGTCATGCAAAGGAAGTGGGTTCAACTAACGTGGTAAAAGCACTAAAAGCATTTTAACCTAATGCAATAACTAAGAGCAGGAGCGAGAACATGGGATTTATCGGGATGATCAAAATGGTTGCTTGCCTTGTTGCTCAGCACAGGGGTGATATCCGTCAGTCGGATAATCAGTCATATCCGAAGGGGCGGGGCCTATCGAATAACAACATACAATCAACGACAATCATATGCAACAGTCATGATGCATGAGCATGGCATGAAATGAAGGGTGATATGTTTCAATGTGGTTGGTGAAACCTTAGTTTGCATCTGGTTTGAAATCCAAATTCAAATATTATTTGAAATGGCATATTTATCTTAATCATTTAATTGATTTGACCTCATGCTGTTTCATAACTTTATGTTTCATGCATGAAAGTATCACCATTGTGTTCATTGAATTTTTGTGATAATTTTTCATATATTATTTGTCCAATTTGGAGTTATATTCAATTTTACATGAATTTCCAAAGTTTTGAACCTATTCTGAAATATTTTTAAACACAAAAGGGTTTTATTGCATCAGCATGACATCGGTAGGTCAGCTGGCCATTGAAAGTCAAACCTGACCAGTGGGACCCACTGGTCAGTGACTCTGGCCAGTTTTTAGTTAATTTCTAATTTCATTAGCTAATTAGCAGGGTAGGACCCACATGTGAGTGACTTTTTAGGGTTTTAATATAACTTTATTTTATTTGACTAATCCTAATTAGCCTGGGGGCTGGACCCACTTGCCAGTGACTCAGGGGAGTGAGATCCACCGGCGGTGAGGTGGATCTCACCGGCGATGAGCCTCCGGCGACCACAGAGACGGTGGAGGGCTTCGGGTTTCCTACTCCGGCGACCAAACGAGCGGCGGAGGGCACCAGACGATCAGCCACTCTCTCGCGGTTCCATTTTTGTAGGTTACAGGGGCTGAAATGGCCGGAGTTGACGCCAGCGTTGAGCTAGGCGGCTGCCGGAGCTCGGGCTAGGTGGGGGTCATCGAACCAGAGGCCAAAACGCGCGGGGCTTAGTACCTATAGCATCTACTCGTCGAGCTGAAGCTAATGCTAGCTTCAGATCGACCGACCGATCACCAGAGGGTCACCGGCGACGAGCTACCGCGGCGGTCCTCATCGGGCTCCGGTGAAATCAGGCCCTAGAGGAAGCAATCGAAGGGGAGAACGAGGGGTAAAGGACCCTAGGCTCACTGGGAGTGCAGCGGCGTCGAAAGCGGGCTCGGGGATGGCCTGAGGAGGGAGAACTGCGACGTTGAGCGTCGGTGATCCGAGGTAGAAGACGACGAGGATCTGGAGTTGTAAGGCTCGGGGGCTGGCGTGGCTTGATGAGAAGCTTCATTGGGTCGAGGCGGACCTTCTGCGTAGCTTAGACAAGAGGGAGAGGGGCTGGAGCAACGGCGAGCTCGAGCTTGAGCTCGGCTTTAATGTCGGCCGAGGGGAAGAGTCGCAGGGGGAAAATGACGAGGGGAGAGGATGGGAAGGGATCCGGGGAGGCTTATCCTCCCCCTCCAGATCATCGGGGCGAGCCAGGCACGCACACAGGTGTGTGGGCGCACCGGGGAACGCGGCCACCTCATGCTCCGACTGGCGGAGGAGGAAGACGACAGAAGGGGCTAGTTGGGCTGGGCCAAGGGGTGACCGACAAGTAATCCTTTTCCCATTTATTTCTTTTTTCTGTTTTCTGTTTTATCTCTTCTGACTTTGTTTTAATTTATTTTTGGCTCCAAACTGTTCCTAAAATAGTTTGAATGATACTGGGGTGTTATATGGAATATGCCCTAACACATATAAAGTTTTCAACATTTTTGGAAACTCTGAATTATTTGAAATCAAATATATAATTGATTTCAGTGACTTTCAAAAATATAATAAAGTGCCAAAAGTATTTGGAAAATATGTTTCACCCCTGATATCTTGTTTTCAACATTTATCAGAAAAGATGAACTTTTCTAATGGCCATTTTGGATTCATTGATTTGGCACTAGTTGAATTATTTTATGAGTAACGAGTGGTAGGGTTTTGCTTTGATTTCCCCACTTCCTTTGAGTTCATTTCCATTTCTTGGATGCAATGAAAGAAGACATGAGCACAACTTGCTAAACCCTAATAGAGAATCTACGGATGTGACAAAGGTCTTTCCCTTATCTTTGAGGGACAAAGCATTGACATGGTACAGGCTCTGTGATGATACTGGATCATGGAACTACAACCGATTGAAATTGGAATTTCATCAAAAGTTTTATCCTATGCATTTGGTACATCGTGATCGGAATTATATTTATAATTTTTGGCCTCGTGATAGAGAAAGTATTGCTCAAGCTTGGGGGAGGCTTAAGTCAATGTTATATTCATGCCCCAACCATGAGCACTCGAGAGAATTTATCATTCAGAACTTCTATGCTCGGCTTTCTCATGATAATCGCACCATGCTTCACACTTCTTGTACCTGTTCTTTTATGAAGAGAGATATTGACTTCAAATGGAATTTATTGGAAAGAATGAAATGCAACTCTGAAGATTGGGAGTTTGATGAAGGTAATGACTCAGGTATGAATCTCAAGTTTGATTGCGTTAAATCCTTTGTCGAAACAAATACTTCTTTTATTTTAGCGCTAAACATGGACATGACTCTGAGATAGTAGCTTCATTATGTGAATCATTTGCTGCTCATATTAATCTCCCTAAAGAGAAGTGGTTTAAATATCATCCTCCCTTAGAAGTCAATGTAGTTAAACCCAACCAAGTTGAAGAGAAAGTCATTGCTTATAATGATCCTATTGTTCCTAGTGTTTACATTGAGAAACCACCTTTCCCTATTAGAATAAAGGATCATTCTAAAGCTTCAACTGTGATACGTAGGGGCTACATTAGAACACCTACACCCGCTGAGCAAATTAGAGTTGAATCTAGCATTTCTATTATCAAAGATCTCCTATCCGACAATGTTGATGGCCATGATATTCACTTCTGTGAAAATGTTGCTAGAATTGCTAAACCTCATGCTAGAGACAAACATATGCCTGTTGTTGGCACGCCTGTTGTTTCTCTTAAGATAGGAGATCATTGTTATCATGGTTTATGTGACGTGGGTGCTAGTGTTAGTGCAATACCTCAATCTTTATATGATGAAATTAAAGACGAGATTGCACCTGTTGAGATGGATCCTATTGATGTCACTATTCAGCTTGCCAATAGAGATACTATATGCCCTTTGGGAATTGTTAGAGATGTTTAAGTGTTGTGTGGTAAAACGAAGTATCCTTCTGATTTTCTCGTTCTTGCTACCACACAAGATAGCTTTTGTCCCATCATATTTGGCAGACCTTTCCTCAATACTGTCAATTCTCATATTGACTGTGAGAAGCAAACTGTCACTGTTGGCTTTGAAGGTGTGTCACATGAGTTCAATTTCTCCAAGTTTGGTAGATAAACTCATGAAAAAGAGTTGTCTAGTAAGGATGAAATTGTTGCTCTAGCTTCTATTGTTGTGCCTCCTACTGATCCTTTAGAGCAATACTTGCTTGAGCGTGAAAATGATATGCATATGGATGAAACGAATGAGATATCTAGAGTTATCTTTGAACAACATCCTATCCTTAAGAATAATTTGCCTGTTGAACTGCTTGGAGATCCACCCCCACCAAAGGGTGATCCTGTGTTTGAGCTTAAGCAGTTACCTGATACTCTTAAGTATGCTTATCTCGATGAAAAAGAGATATATCCTGTTATAATTAGTGCTATCCTTTTAGAGCATGAAGAAAAGAAGTTATTAAAAACTCCGAGGAAGCACCATGCTGCTATTGGATATACTCTTGACGATCTTAAGGGCATTAGTCCCACTCTATGCCAGCATAAAATTAAAACTGATCCTCATTCCAAACCAGTTGTCGATCATCAACGGAGAATGAATCCTAAGATGAAAGAGGTAGTAAGAAAAGAAATACTAAAGCTCCTGGAAGCAGGTATTATCTATCCTGTTGCTCATAGTGATTGGGTAAGTCCGGTGCATTGCGTCCCTAAGAAGGGAGGTATTACCGTTGTCCCTAATGATAAAGATGAATTGAACCCACAGAGGATTATTACTGGCTATAGGATGGTGATTGATTTTTGGAAATTGAATAAAGCCACTAGGAAAGCTCCTGGAAGTAGGTATTATCTATCCCTTTGCCTTTTATCGACCAAATGCTAGAAAGACTATCTAAACATACACACTTCCGCTTTCTAGATGGTTATTCTAGTTTCTCCAAAATACCTATTGCGCAATCTGATCAGGAGAAAACCACTTTTACCTGCCCTTTAGGTACCTTTGCTTACAAACGTATGCCTTTTGGCTTATGTAATGCACCTGCTACCTTTCAAAGCTGTATGATGGCTATATTCTTTGCCTTTTGTGAAAAGATTGTTGAGGTTTTCATGGATGATTTCTCCGTTTACGGGTCTTCTTTTGATGATTGCCTCAGCAACCTTGATCGAGTTTTGCAGAGATGTAAAGATACCAATCTTGTCTTGAATTGGTAGAAGTGCCACTTTAGGGTTAATGAAGGCATCGTCTTAGGACATAAAATTTCTGAAAGAGGTATTGAAGTCGATAAGGCTAAAGTTGATGCGATCGAGAAAATGCCATGCCCTACATATCAAAGGTATAAGAAGTCTCCTTGGTCATGTTGGTTTCTATAGAAGGTTCATTAAAGATGTCTTTAAGATTTCTAGGCCTCTTACCAATCTCTTGCAAAAGGATATTCCATTTGTTTTTGACGATGATTGTGAGGAAGCATTCGAAATACTTAAGAAGGCCTTGATAACTGCACCTATTGTTCAACCACCTGATTGGAATCTACCTTTTTAAATTATGTGTGATGCTAGTGATTATGTTGTTGGTGCTGTTCTAGGACAAAGAGTTGATAAGAAGTTGAATGGTATTCACTATGCTAGTAAAACTCTAGATAGTGCCCAAAGAAACTATGCTACTGCTGAAAAGGAATTTTTAGCAGTCGTGTTTGCATGTGAAAAGTTCAGATCTTACATTGTTGATTCCAAAGTCACTATTCACACTGATCATGCTGCTATTAAGCATCTCATGGAAAAGAAAGATGCTAAACCTAGACTTATCAGATGGGTTCTCTTGCTACAAGAATTTGATTTGCATGTTGTTCATAGGAAGGGTGCTGAGAACCCCATAGCAGATAACTTGTCTAGGTTGGAGAATGTTCTTGATGACTCACAACCTATTGATGATAGCTTTCGTGATGAACAATTGAATGTCATAAATGCTTCACGTAGTACACTGTGGTATGCTGATATGCAAATTATATCGTTGCCAAATATATACCACCTAGTTTTACATACCAGCAAAAGAAGAAATTCTTCTTTGATTTGAGACATTACTTCTGGGATGATCCTCACCTTTATAAGGAAGGAGTAGATGGTGTTATTAGATGTTGTGGACCTGAGCATGAACAGGGATAGATCCTACAGAAGTGTCACTCCGAGGCTTACGGAGGACACCATGCGGGAGATAGAACTGCACACAAGGTCTTGCAATCCGGTGTCTATTGGCCTACTCTCTTCAAGGATGCCCGTAAGTTTGTCTTGTCTTGTGATGAATGTCAAAGAATAGGTAATATCAGTAAATGTCAGGAAATGCCTATGAATTATTCACTTGTCATTGAACCATTTGATGTTTGGGGTTTTTATTTTATGGGACCTTTTCCAAAGTCCAACGGGTATACTCATATCCTAGTTGTTGTCGATTACATTACTAAGTGGGTAGAAGTTATCCCAACTAGTAGTGCTGATCATAACACCTCTATTAGGATGCTTAAAGAAGTTATTTTCCCTAGATTTGGAGTCCCTAGATATCTAATGACTGATGGTGGTTCACATTTTATTCATGGTGCTTTCCGTAAAACAATTGCTAAGTATGATGTCAACCATAGAATTGCATCCCCATATCATCCTCAGTCCAGTGGTCAAGTAGAGCTAAGTAATAGAGAGATTAAACTAATTCTGCAAAATATTGTTAATAGGTCTAGAAACAATTGGTCTAAGAAGCTTGATGATGCACTGTGGGCTTATAGAACTTCTTATAAGAATCCCATGGGCATGTCTCTGTACAAAATGGTTTACGGTAAAGCATGTCATTTACCTCTTGAGCTAGAGAATAAGGCTTATTGGGCAATCAAAGAGCTCAACTTTGATTTCAAACTTGCTGGTGAGAAGAGGTTATTTGATATTAGCTCACTTGATGAATGGGGAACACAGGCATATCAAAGGTAATTTTGTTGAGGAAGTATATCGTTTAGGTGCCATCAAGATCAACAACACGGAAGGTAATTTTCCAAGTGTGGTAAATGGGCAAAGAATCAAGCATTATATCTCAGGTACTCCCATAAAAGGTCCTTGCATTGTTGAGGAAGTATATCGTTTAGGTGCCATCAAGATCAACAACACGGAAGGTAATTTTCCAAGAGTGGTAAATGGGCAAAGGATCAAGCATTATATCTCAGGTACTCCCATAAATGTTGAAAGCAATATTATTAATACCATAACTCCGGAGGAGTACATAAGGGATATTTATCAGCCTCTTTCAAACTCCAAAAACGAAGAGGTATGCGATTCGGTAAGTAAACTCACCCAAAACTTTTCCATTAGCAATTTTTCTCCGTTTTGGATTTTTTAGAAAAATAGAAAAAATTTAAAGTAGTCCGGAAAGCGCACGAGGAGGCGACAAGCCTGCCAAGCGCGGCCTACCCCCTGGCCACGCCTGGGGGGGCGTGTGAGCACCTTGTGTGCCTCTCGGACTCCGTTTTCTTGCATAGTACTCCTTGTGGTCGGGAAAAATTCATTATATATTATCCCGAAAGGTCTGACCCTCGTATCATGCAATTATCCTCTGTTTTCGTTTCGAGCTGCTGTGCAGACAGATCTAGATCGCTATGGCATCCCCAAAAGTTCCGAAGGCAAGTTCTTCGAGAAGGTCATCAATCCCTACCTCGCGAGAGTGCTGCAACACCCTCAATCTATCGAGATGCGTGAGGGGGTGATCCATATCCGTGATGTTGAGGGGCCCAAGAAGACCGGAATCATGGAGGCGAAGCTCGAAGCAATGGAGCAGCAAGTCTTCAAGTGCCAAGGGATGGTGGAACGCGGACTCAACGCCAACCACGTGATGATCATCGAGTTCACCAACAAGCATAAGATCGATGCCAATGACATCGGGAAGCACCTCTCCAGGGTCTATGACAGAATTGATCACCTCCAAGCCTAGATCTATGACCTGCAGAACCAAAACTGTGAGTATGAGTATAGATTTAAATCGATATGGTTGGTTGCATATTTGAGGATTCCGGAGACTCGATCATCTTGCCATGATGGAGCACCTATGCCTTGGAAGACGGAGGATCAAACCCAGGCTGCAACAACTCCACCACCATCACCTTTGAAGGAAGACAATTAAGCACGGGTATGGGCACTCATCTTGGCTTGTGCCAAGCTTGGGGGAGTTGCCCCACTATCGTATCACCATCACATCTTTTGCCTTTACCTTTTTCTTAGTTCGATCCTTTTTGGTTTTATCTTTATCTAGTAGAATAAAGTTCTTAGTTTGTTCTAGTCTTTAGTTTTGCTTTGTGTCTCCCCCGTTGTATTCGAGTTCGTGAGTCATATAATAAAGAGTGTTTTAGTTAAGGGCCTTTCTTCTTGCCATGATCTGAAGAAGAATAATAAAAGAACAAAAGCATGAAAGATCAAGAAGAATAATAGTAAGTTGTCATCGGTGCAAGCCATAAAAATTTCTCCCTAAATATGTATGATCTATTAGTGTGTGGAAAATAAGCTTTGTACGAACCTGTGATGAGGAAGACATAAAAGCGACAGACTACATAATAAAGTTCTTTATCACAGGAGGCAATATAAAGTGACGTTCCTTCACACTAAGAGGTCACACATCCAAACCTCAAAAGCGCATGACAACCTCTGCTTCCCTCTGTGAAGGGCCTATCTTGTACCTTTACTTTTTGTCCTTAAAAGAGTCATGGTTATCAACACCAATTCCCTATTTCGCCTTTATCTTGGCTAACGTCATGTGCTAGGGAAAGATCTATATTTATATGTCAACTTGGAAGTAAGTATACATGAATTATTATTGTTGACATTACCCTTGAGGTAAGTAGTTGGGTGGCGAAACTATAAGCCCCTATCTTTCTCTGTGTCCAACTGCAACTTTGATCTCATGAGTACCACGTGAGTTTTTGCAATTGTAGAAGGCGAAAGGATGACTGAGTATGTGGATTTGCTTACAGGCTCTTATTTGACTCTTTCCGATGTTATGATAAATTGCAATTGATTCAATGACTAAAGGCTATTGGTTGTTAATTCTCAATAAGGTTCTTGACCCATACTTTACTTTGTGAAGGAATTATCACTTTAGCGTGAGAGTTTATATGACGCTATTGTTGTTCTAATTATGATCATGATGCCTGCATGTCTGTATTTTGTTCTATCGACACCTCTATCTCTAAACATGTGGGCATATTTATTGATCTCGGCTTCCGCTTGAGGACAAGCGAGGTCTAAGCTCGGGGAGTTGATACGTCCATTTTGCATCATGCTTTTATGTTGATATTTATCGCTTTATGGGCTGTTATTACACTTCATGGTACAATACTTATGCATTTTTTCTCTTATTTTACAAGGTTTACATGAAGAGGGAGAATGTCGGCAGCTGGAATTCTGGTAGGAAAAAGGAGCAAGTTTGAGATACCTATTCTGCGCAACTCCAAAAGCCGTGAAAATCAACGAGGAATTATTTTGGATTTTATAAAAAATACTGGGCGGAAGAAGTACTAGAGGGGAGCCACCAGGAGGCCACAAGCCTGCTAGGCGCGGCCTACCCCCCTGGTCGTGCCTAGGTGGCTTGTGGGCCCCCTGTTGCCCCTCTGGCTCCCATCTTTTGCTATAAGGAGGGTTTCGTTCCAGAAAAAATTAGGAGGAGGCTTTCGGGAGGAATCGCCCCCGGCACGAGGCGGAACTTGAGCAGAACCAATCTAGAGCTTCGGCAGGGTCGTCCTGCCGTGGAAACTTCCCTCACGGAGGGGGAAATCATCGCCATCGTCATCACCAACACTCCTCTCATAGGAGGGGACTCATCTCCATCAACATCTTCATCAGCACCATCTCTTCTCCAAACCCTAGTTCATATCTTGTAACCAATCTCTGTCTCACGACTCCGATTGGTACTTGTAAGGTTGTTAGTAGTGTTAATTACTCTTTGTAGTTGATGCTAGTTGGATTACTTGGTGGAAGATTATATGTTCAGATCCTTGATGCTATTCAATACCTCTCTGGTCATGAACATAATTATGCTTTGTGAATAGTCACTTTTGTTCCTCAGGACATGGGATAAGTCTTGCTATAAGTAGTCATGTGAATTTGATATTCGTTCGATATTTTGATGTGATGTATGTTTTCTTTCCTCTAGTGGTGTTATGTGAACGTCGACTACATAACACTTCACCATTATTTGGGCTATAGGAAGGCATTGGGAAGTAATAGGTAGATGATGGGTTGCTAGAGTGACAGAAGCCTAAACCCTAGTTTATGCGTTGCTTCGTAAGGGATTGATTTGGATCCACTAGTTTAATGCTATGGTTAGACTTTGTATTAATTCTTATTTCGTAGTTGCGGATGCTTGCGAGAGGGGTTAATCATAAGTGGGATGTTTGTCCAAGTAAGGGCAGCACCCAAGCACAGGTCCACCCACATATCAAACTATCAAAGTAGCGAACGATAATCATATGAACATGATGAAAACTAGCTTGATAGAAATTCCCATGTGTCCTCGGGAGTGCTTCACCTACTATAAGAGTTTGTCCAGGCTTGTCCCTTGATACAAAAGGGATTGGGCCATCTTGCTGCACCTTTGTTACTATTGTTACTTGCTACTTGCCACGAATCATCTTATCCCACAACTATTTGTTACCGATAATTTCAGTGCTTGCAGAGAATACCTTGCTGAAAACCACTTGTCAGATCCTTCTGCTCCTCGTTGGGTTCGACACTCTTACTTATCGAAAGTACTACGATAGATCCCCTACACTTGTGGGTCATCAATCATCCCCCTCTTATTCTTGTACTCGTAAGTTAGCCTCCTCAGATAATGCTTAGTCGCTTGCTGCAGCCTCACCACTTAACCACGCCTCACCCATTAGGCTTTGCTAGTCTTGATACCTTTGGAAAAGAGATGACTGAGTTCCCTGCGGCTCACAGATTACTGCAACACCAGTTGCAGGTACAGGTAAAGAGTTACTTGACGCGAGCGCGTTGATTGTTCATTTAGAGTTTCTTCTTCTTCATCATCATCGATCTAGGATGGGTTCCAGGCCGGCAGCCTGGGATAACAAGGATGGACGTTGTTCTTTTATCTTTTATTTTCATCCGTAGTTGGACCCTACTTTTTTCATAATGATTATGTATTTTACTCATGTGACTCTGATGTAGCTTGTGGCGATTGTAAACCAATTCCATATGCTCATCTTTCAGTACATGTACTTGTAATGATATCCATTCTTGCGAAACAACGAGATGTGCTTCTATCCCTGTCGAGGCCCTCGCGCCAAAATAAGGATAGGATCGTATCTTGGGCGTTATAAGTTGGTATCAGAGCAGTACTGACCTAGGAGCCCCCTTGATTTATCGAACTTGGCCGAGTCGAGTCTACTGAAAAACTGCTTTGAGTCTAATTATATATCGGAGAGTAGGTTTCTTTTTTCTCCTCTTCTATTCTCTGGTGAGGAATCTTGACGTAATAATTTTAATTCTACTCCTCTTCTCACTCAAAAAAAATTAGGATCACGTAGATATTTTTGGAATCTATATGATGTCGATGTGACAATGTTTTGTCTTGGTGCCTCTTGTCTGACTTGATTTCTTCCAGGGAGTTGAGCTCCATGGAATTCTTGAGCACATCGTTATCATTCAGATTTCGTAGTATCTCAAGATGAAGGATGTTTGAAGTCTCTTCAATACTAGTAGTGGTGAGAAGAGTCCGGCTTCCCTAGTACTGGTGTAGATAGGTCTGGATGTATCACTACACTTAGTATCGTTGTGATTACGATGGTCTGAGATAGATGAAGTTCCGAGATTCTCGTTATGTGTTGACGGATGTGATACACTGGACGGGTTAGTATAGGAGTTGAGTGATATATTACTCCTTGTATCCGTGGACCAGATTGCATGGCCAGAAAATTTCGGGAGTTCTTAGATGATAATTCAAGTAGTTATTTATAGGATAATCTTCCAACAGATGCATTGTCTGAGGTTGGGGTTCGACATCTAGTGGATTTGTTTGTTCATGTTCGTCTTACAGCGGTTCTCATTGTGTCCTAAAGAGTCCTTGTAGCTTGCTACGACTCGGGGACGCTTCATATGTCGTGTGCACTCCCTTGTACATGATGGATATTGTAGGATCGAGCCCGTGCGAATCTATCCACGAAAATATCGGATGAAATCGAGCACTCCCTTTGTTTTGTTGGAGTATGGTAATTGGAGTTGCTTCGATGTCAAGTGGTGAATTCATATCTTTCCAACAAGTGTTCTCATATTCTATGAGAGTAGCTTTTTCAATCGGAGTCGTCATATCAATTCCTTTCAACCTGTGTGCTTCTCTTCAAGTCAATTCAATCCTCCCAAAGATTTGCAATATCAAACTCCCTTTTCTTTCTGAAGTTTCTCTCATATGTCCTTAGTTGTCTTTGTTTTTCCCCGCCCTCCCACCCTTTTCTTCAGTGATTGGATTTCATCCAAGTGCATTTCAATTCATTGATGCTTCCGCTGTCTTTTTTTTCTCTCTTATTCGGTGATCCATTGTGAAGATTCTCACGAGTTTTGAGCTCATCATTTTTTCATTCTTGTTCTCCTTTTCAGTGAATTCAGTTCAAGCTATCTGTGTTCATCTTTTCCTTTTCATCCTTTAAATAATTTCGCATATTGAAATTTCTCATCAAGTCTTTCTTCTTTTTGATCTCTCTCTATTATATCCGGAGTGTTCTAGATATCTCAGAGTTTCATGTTTTCAATCCCTTCAATTATTTTGAGGTTCTCACCTCATCAAATTTTTCTTTATACCGGTGCAATATCTCTCTTTCTAAGCAATCTTTTCAAGGGTGTTTCTTGGAGTGGGCCCATAACCCAAATGTTCTTTCCCAGGATCTTATCTGGCTCTTGTAATTTTTCCGGAGTTCTCTAATTCTTTTCAACTATGATGTAAGTATGGATTCCATCAGTCATATTCCTTCTCCAAGATTGTTTCATATTTATTCATTGTCTCAACTTTTCATATTCTTATTCCGGAGTTTCTGAGTTATTCTTGGTGGTGTTCCCTCATCTTTTCAGCTTTGAAGACCGAAGTAGTGTTTCTTGTCAAATCTTGGTCCATTCTTTTGAAGATTGTCATTTCAGCTTCGTTTTATCCTCTCATTTTTTCATGAGAAATCGCTTTCTTTCTATATGGTGCATTTTTGAGTTGTTTTCTTTCTTGATACTCCGAAGGCCATCATTTTATAAGATTTCTTCGTTCTCAGCTTTCAGCTTTTGTTCTCAAATTCTTCTCAATTGGTGTCCCTTCGTTCGTCTCTCAATTATTCTGATGCCTTGTTCAGTTTTCTCTTAGGCGGCTCAAGATCTCTTCATTCTCAAGGTCTTCTTCAAGATTCTTGTGGAAGTAGTTCACATTTTCTTCTTCGTTCTTTTCTTGCCAAGAGCTAGTTTCTATTCTTTCTAACGGAGGCTTTGTGATGTTGCTCTCTTCAATCTATCATTTTGTATTTTCAAGATCATATTGTTCCCTTGCTTATCAATTTAGTTGGATAGTTGTGAATTTTATTCAAGTTCTTTCTATCATATCAAATTTTGCCCTCTTTTCCTACCGAAGTGCTGCCGAATTTTTTTGTGAACTCTTGTGTGTTTCTTTTACCATTCTTCATCTCTTTGCAACCTTCAAAGGTCTTTGGTTTCACTCGTTTGTCAAAGAAGCAATTAAGTTTTACCTCTTGCTCTTTCTCTTCCTCTTCCCCTTTCATTCTTTGACATCGGGTTGAGATCCTCTTGTAGTGTAGGAGAGTTGTGACAGTCCGAGACCGATGTTCCAGAAGATTCCCCTTTTATTCTGTTCTCGTCGTGTGGTTCGTTTCCCTCTCGCATTCATAATCACATCATCCGCATTGCATCGGCACCGTGTTGCCACCAGTTTTCGGAACTTGCATCCATTATTAGTTGTCGGTTCTCTCCGTTTTCGTCGTTGTCCGTTTTGAGCCCGACCACACACGCACGCACCCGCGGCATCGTCAAAACCTTGTTTTTAATACTGTGTTTAAACATTCTTGGATTGGGATGAAACTTGGTGTGCGGTCTTATTTTCATATAGGTAGGCCACTTGCCAATTTTCATCACAATAGGAGTCCGTCTGGTACTCGAACGGTCGACCGTAGCGGCACCATCATCGGTTTATCATCGGGTGTTTTCCGGTGTTTTAAAAATATCGTGCCGGGCCACCAAACACCTCTCTTCTCTTAACCCGTCCTGGTTTACATAGCCGCCTAGCCCATCTAATCCATTCCCGCGTCTGTGGCCGTCCGATCGCGATCCCGTGGTCGAAAACGGAGCTGGATTCGGATAACCGTAGCCCCTGTCTATAAATATACAACCTCCCTGCCTAATTTGGACAGCCAACCCCTCTCCCTACCTGAATTCCATGCCCCCATACCCTATCCACCGCAGCATCTCTCCTCCCACCTCAGCGGCGGCCCGCCAAGCCCGAAGCCGGCCTGAGCCGCCGCTAACCTTCCCGCTCGCCCCTCCTCCTCCTCGAGCAGGAGCAGCAGCCCCGAGCGGCCCGCTCCCTCCTCCCGTGGCTCTCTACCCGTGCCGGCCCCGAGCAGTCGGCCGCCGATGCGCAGATTGCCGGAGCCCCGCCACCTCCTGCAATCCGCCACCTGCCTCTCCTCCCATGCGCTGCTGCCAGCCGGTGCTCTGCTGCAAGCCGTCGCCATGCCGCCACCCTTCACCGGCCGGAGCTCCTGCCGGAAGCCGGCATGAATGCCGCCTGGCGCCGCCCGCCGGTGCCCCGCAGGTTCCTCGAGGCACCAGCCCTCGCCGTCGGTCGCCTCCCGCCGCCACTGCCTCGCAACACCGCCGCATCACCGTTCTGATCTGGTCGTGTTCCAGATCGGGGAGCCAGCCTGCTGCATGAGGGTGCGGGTGGGCCTCGCACCGGCCCAACGGGCCATCGACAGCGGTTGGCCCAGCTAACGCGTGCCCCCGGCCTAGGCCAGCCTCATCCAACGCCTCCGCCAAGCCGGCCCAATAGGCCTGAAGGTGAGCCCCCGTTGAGCCCTTTTATTTTGCGCCCTGAGCGCCTTTCAGTTATCCTGCTCTCATGGATGAGCGCCCTGCTCATCCGTCGTGTCCTGAGAACGAGATACGCGGCGCGTATCGGGATCGTCGACACGCCGTGCGGCCTTGCTGGAATTGTTTTACCTTTATCGAGCGTCTCGTTCGAGGGATTCCGAGGATGCTTTGAGCTAACTCGAGGTTGAGGTTTTCAAGTAGGAACCCGAGGAGATCACGGGTTTCCCTGATCGAGATCATTCCGTTGCAGCGTGTGGTAGTTTGTGATGGACTAGTTGGAGCACCCCTGCAGGTTAAATCTTTTGGAAAGTCATGCCCGCGGTTATGTGGCAACGTGGAAACTTTGTTTAACATTCGGTTCTAGATAACTTGAAGTAATCTTAATTAAAATATGTCAACTGAGTGCTTAAGCGCGTTTGTCTCTTTCGTGAGCTCCTTCTCCGATCAAGGACACGGTGGGGTTATGTCTAACGTAAGCAGGTGTTCAGGATCATTCATTTGATCATTAGTAGTTCACGTCCGTATTCGTATATCATGCCCCTCTTATTCTTGTACTCGGAAGTTAGCCACCTCAGATAATGCTTAGTCGCTTTCCGCAGCCTCACCACTTAACCACACCTCAGTCTTTAAGCTTTGCTAGTCTTGATACCTTTGGAAATGAGATTGTTGAGTTCCCTGTGGCTCACAGATTACTACAACACCAGTTGCAGGTACATGTATAGAGTTACTTGACGCAAGCACGTTGAATGTTCATTTGGATTTTCTTCTTCTTCTTCTTCATCGATCTAGGATGGGTTCCAGGCCGGCAACCGGGGATAGCAATGAGGGACGTCGTTCTTTTATCATTTATTTTCGTCCGTAGTCGGACCCTGCTTTTCTTCATGATGATTATGTATTGTATTGATGTGACTCTTATGTAGCTTGTGGCGAGTGTAAGCCAATTCCATATACTCATCTTTTCAGTACATGTACTTGTAACATTGTTGAGGAAATCGTTAACTGGTAACTCCTTGGTTGGTTGGTGAGTAGTGGATTAATGGGCTAATCACCAAGTTAATCGGCCATTTAATCCATTAATCGGGCGATTTATCAGTTAATCGGCTACTCGATGGCCCTACGAGTAGGGATTAATCGACAAGTTAACTGGTTAATGATACATCTCAAACGTATCTATAATTTTTATGGTTTCATGTTGTTATCTTGTCATCTTTGGATGTTTTAAGTACCTTTTATATCTTTTTTGGGACTAACTTATTAATTCAGTGACAAGTGCCAGTTCCAGTTTTTTATGTGTTTTTGGCTCTTTTGAGATCTGATTTTGGAACGGAGTCCAAACGGAATAAAATCACTGAAATGATTTTTTCCCGAACGGAAGAAGATCCGGGGGCCTATGGGCCAAGCGAGGAGGGCTACAGGGAGCCCACAAGCCCCCACTCCGCCACCAGGGGGGAGGCGGCGGTGGGCAGGCTTGTGGCCTCCCTGGCACCCCCCTCACCTAGATCTTGCGCCTACATATTCCCTAAAAATCAGAAAAAAAATCATGGGAGCCACGAAAATACTTTTCCGCCGCCCCAAGCTTTCGTTTCTGTGAGATCTCATCTGGAGACCCTTCCCGGCGCCCTGCCGGAGGGGACTTTGGAGTTGGAGGATTTCTTCATCATCATCATCATTCCTCCAATGACTCGTGAGTAGTTCACTTCATACCTACGGGTCCATAGTAGGTGGTTAGATGGCTTCTTCTCTCTCTTGGATCTTCAATACAAAGTTCTCCATGATCTTCATGGAGATCTATCCGATGTAATCTTCTTTGGCGGTGTATTTGTCGAGATCCGATGAATTGTGGATTTGTGATCAGATTATCTGTGACATATATTTGAGTCTTTGTTAATTTCTTATATGCATGATTTGATATCCTTGTAAGTCTCTCCGAGTCTTGGGTTTTGTTTGGCCAACTAGATCTATGATTCTTGCAATGGGAGAAGTGCTTGGTTTTGGGTTCTTACCATGTGTTGACCTTTCCCAGTGACAGTAGGGGCAGCAAGGCACACATTGAGTCGTTTCTATCAAGGGTAACAAGGTGGGCTCTCTCGTTGATATGAGATTGTCCCTCTACATCATGTCATCTTGCTTAAGGCGTTACTCTGTTCTTTTGGACTTAATACACTAGATGCATGCTGGATAGCGGTCGACGTGTGGAGTAATAGTAGTAGATGTAGAAAGTATCGGTCTACTTGTTTTGGACGTGATGCCTATAGATATAATCATTGCCATAGATGACGTCATGACTTTGCGCAGTTCTATCAGTTGCTCGACCGTAATTTGTTCACCCACCGTCTACTTGCTTTCATGAGAGAAGCCACTAGTAAACACTATGGGCCCCGCGTCTATTCACATCTATCATTTACACCTCCGCTTTTACTTTGCTTCGTTACTTTGTTGCTTTCAGTTCTCACTTTGCGAACAATCTATAAGGGATTGACAACCCCTTCATAGCGTTGGGAGCAGGTTCTTTGTGTTTGTGCACGCACTTGTGATACTCCTTTACTGGATCGATACCTTGATTTTCAAAACTGAGGGAAATACTTACCATCGCTGCGCTACATCACCATTTCCGCTTCAAGGGAACACCAACGCAAGGCTCCAAGGCCACGGGGAAATCCTTTGCATATTTGCCTAGGAAGTCCCTAAAGGCGTAGCTGTAGCACAAGGATTCCTGGTGCCATTGCTGAGGAGAATCAAGACAAGAACAGTTTCCCGTCAGCACGTGTTTTTGGCGCCGTTGGAAGGTCTTTTGTTGTAGTAGCAGATGTATTTCTGGCACCGTTGTCGGGGAAGAGAGATCTATCCAAGTAGATCTCACAAACTCATCTCTTGCATTTACTTTTTTGCCAGTTGCCTCTCGTTTTCCTCTCCCCCACTTCACATTTGCCGTTTTCATTTGCCTTTCTCGTTTGCCTTTTTCGTTTGCCTTTTTTGTTCGCCCTTTTCTCTCGCTTGCTTTCTGTTCGTTTGTGTGCCATGTGCCTTCAATATGCTTGCATCTTCGCTTGCTGAAAATCCAGTGATATGGATCCTCATCCACTAGCTAATCTCTTTAAGAGACCCACTTATGTGGAACGAATTGCTAGTGAGTTGAGGGCACTTGACTATCTTTATGGAGTTTTTCTTGAGATGCGTGAATCTGAAAATTGTGAGGAAGAAACTTATGAAGTGATTCACGAGGGCTCCTTGGATGAAAAGCATGATTGCAATGATTTCACTATAAATTCTATTAGTGACAATCATGCTAAAAATATGCAAAACCCTGAGCTTGGGGTTCTTTCTCCACTACTTCTTGCAATAATCATGATTGGGGTGATGATCTTTATTATGATCTTGAAAATTTGTTCAAACCTCATGATGAATATGATATTTGTAACAATATTGAAAGTGCGATTGGAGAAGTCCTGAATTTAGTTGATGATAATCCCACTATTTTTGAAGAGCGTCAACTTTGCACGCATGTGGATCACGAAAAGAATATCCTATGGGATAGCTATATTGTTGAATTTGAATATGATCCCACATGTAATTGCTATGAGAGAGGAAAATATTGTGGTAGAAACCTTCATGTTACCAAATCACCTCTCGTGTGATGTTGAGATTGCTCTTGTCTTTTTCTTCTTCCTTGCATATGGCAGCTACTGGTTGTCTTGACAATTTGTTTTCCTATAAAATGCCTATGCAAAGGAAGTATGTTAGACTTAGATGTGATTTTCACATGCTTTAGGATGCTCTCGTTGTGCATCAATTCTTGTCTTTTGTGAGAACATCATTGAATGCCTAGCTAAGGGCGTTAAACAAAAGCGCTTGTTGGGAGGCAACCCAATGAATCTATCCTTTTTCTTTCTGTTTTGTGTTTTTTGTGTTTCTTTTTGCGTTTGTGCCAAGCAAAACCGTTATGATTAGTCTTGGGGATGATCGTTTGGTCATGCTGGAAAAGACAGAAACTTTCTGCTCATGAAAAGAATTTTCATTTTTTTCTGTAAGAGCTTTTGATTAATTCTTTTTGCTGCTGATTGCTACGCAAATTCCTCAGACTGTCGTAATTTTTCAGAATTTTTGAAATACCAGAGGTATACGAAATATACAGATTGCTATAGACTGGTCCACTGTTAACAGATTCTGTTTTTGTTGTGTTGGTTGCTTATTTTGATGAAACTATGGATAGTATCGGGGGGTATTAGCCATGGAAGATTGAAAATACAGTAACCCAACATCAGCACAAGTAGAATTTAAGTTTGCTACAATACCTAAGGAAGTGGTGGTTTGCTTTCTCATACTAATGTTATCACGAGTTTCTGTTTAAGTTTCGTGTTGTGAAGTTTTCAAGTTTTGGGTGAAGTTCTTATGGACAAAGAGATAAAGAGTGGCAAGAGCTCAAGCTTGGGGATGCCCAAGGAACCCCAAGAGATTCAAGGATGCCGTAAAAGCCTAAGCTTGGGGATGCCCCTGGAAGGCATCCCCTCTCTCATCTTCAATGCATCGGTAACGTTACTTGGGGCTATATTTTTATTCACCACATGTTATGTGTTTTTGCTTGGAGCGTCTTGTATCGTAGGAGTCTTTTATTTTTCTTGCGTCACAATCATCCTTGCTGCACACCTAGATAGAGAGACATGCACTCACCGTGATTTTATCGAGCTTCACTTATATCTTTTGGTAGACAATTCAGCTCACATGTGCTTCACTTATATCTTTTGAGCTAGATACTTTTGCTCTATGTGCTTCACTTATATCTTTTAGAGCACAGCAGTGCGTGGCTTGGAAGTTGATCTACGCTTTGAAAGTAGTCTCAAAAGGGGTAGTTATCCAAAGGGATACGAAAACTTCCACCTTCATGTGCATTGAATAGTTAGAGAAGTTTGATTCATCTCAATTAGTTTTGAGTTGTGGTTATGGTAATATTGAAGTCATGCTAGTAAGGTGTTGTGGATCTAGAAATACTTGTGTTGAAGTTAGTAATTCCTGTAGCATGCACGTGGTGAACCGCTATGTGATGAAATCTGAGCATGATTAGTCTATTGATTGTCATCCTTTGCGTGGCGGTCGGGATCGCGCGATGGTTTATACCTACCAACCCTTCCCCTAGGAGTATGCGTTGAATGCTTTGTTTCGATTACTAATTAAACTTTTGCAACAAGTATATGAGTTCTTCATGACTAATGTTGAGTCCATGGTTTAGATCCACTTTCACCTTCCACCATCACTATCTTCTTAGTGCCGTGCAACTTTCGCCGGTGCACAAAACCCACCATTAGCCTCCCTCAAAACAGCCATCATACCTACCTACTATGGCTTTTTCAAAGTCATTCCGAGATTTATTGCCATGCAACTACCACCATGACATGTGCCACCACATTTACATTGCCATCGCATGATCGTAAGATTAATGGAGCATTGTCCCATGTGAGGAAATAAAAGAGGCCAAATATGCCCACAAAAAAAGAGGCCAAAGAGCCCACCAAAAAAGTGAGAGAAAAAGAGAGAAGGGACAATGCTACCACTTTTCCACACTTGTGCATATTAACCACCATGATCTTCATGATTGAGAGTCTCTCGTTTTGTCACCACCATATAGCTAGTGGGAAATTTTCATTATATAACTTGGCTTGTATATTCCAATGATAGGCTTCCTCCAAATTGCGTTAGGTCTTCGTGAGCAAGCAAGTTGGATGCACACCCACTAGTTTTCTTTAAGAGCTTTCACATACTCTTAGCTCTAGTGCATCATTTGTATGGCAATCCCTACTCATTCACATTGATATCTATTGATGAGCATCTCCACAGCTCATTGATAGGCCTAGTTAATGTGACTATCTTCTCTTTTTTTTGTCTTGCAACCTCCACCACACTCCACACCATCTATAGTGCTATAACCATGGCTCACGCTCATGTATTGTGTGAGAGTTGAAAAGGTTTAGAAAGTAAAGTTGTGAAACAATTACTTGGCCAATACCAGGGTTGTGCATGATTTAAATTCATTGTGCAATGATGATAGAGCATAGCGAAACTATATGCTTTTGTAGGGATAACTTTCTTTTGGCCTTGTTATTTTGAAAGTTCATGATTACCTTGCTAGTTTGCTTGAATTATTATTGTTTCCACGACAATAGCAAACTATTGTTTTGAATCTAATGGATCTGAACATTCACGTCACATAAGAGGAGTTACAAATGACATCTATGCTAGGTCGCATGAAAGCATCAAAAATTCATTCTTTATCACTTCCCTACTCGAGGACGAGCAGGAGTTAAGCTTGGGGATGCTTGATACGTCTCAAACGTATCTATAATTTTTGATGGTTTCATGCTGTTATCTTGTCATCTTTGGATGTTTTATGTACCTTCTATATCTTTTTTGGGACTAACTTATTAATTCGGTGCCAAGTGCCAGTTCCAGTTTTTTCTGTGTTTTGGCTCTTTTCAGACCTGATTTTGGAACGGAGTCCAAATGGAATAAAATCCCCGAAATGATTTTTTCCCGAACGGAAGAAGATCATGGGGCCTGTGGGCCAAGCCAGGAGGGCTACAGGGATCCCACAAGCCCCCACTCCACCACCAGGGGGGAGGCGGCGGTGGGCAGGCTTGTGGCCTCCCTGGCGCCCCCCGAACATAGATCTTGCGCCTATATATTCCCTCAAAATCATAAAAAAATTCAAGGGAGCCACAAAAATATTTTTCCGCCGTCGCAAGCTTCCGTTTCCGCAAGATCTCATCTGGAGACCCTTCCCGGCGCCCTGCCGGAGGGGACTTTGGAGTTGGAGGGCTTCTTCATCATCATCATCGCCCCTCCAATGTCTCGTGAGTAGTTCACTTCAGCCCTACGGGTCCGTAGTTAGTAGCTAGATGGCTTCTTCTCTCTCTTGGCTCTTCAATACAAAGTTCTCCATGATCTTCATGGAGATCTATCCGATGTAATCTTCTTTGGCGGTGTGTTTGTCAAGATCCGATGAATTGTGGATTTGTGATCAGATTATCTATGATATATATTTGAGTCTTTAATGATTTCTTATATGCATGATTTAATATCCTTGTAAGTCTCTCTGAGTCTTGGGCTTTGTTCGGCCAACTAGATCTATGATTCTTGCAATGGGAGAAGTGCTTTGTTTTGGGTTCTTACCATGTGGTGACCTTTCCAGTGACAGTAGGGGCAGCAAGGCACACATTTAGTAGTTGCCATCAAGGGTAACAAGATGGGCTATGTCGTTGATATGAGACTGTCCATCTACATCATGGCATATTGCTTAAGGCGTTACTCTGTTCTTTTGGACTTAATACACTAGATGCATGCTGGATAGCGGTCGACGTGTGGAGTAATAGTAGTAGATGCAGAAAGTATCGGTCTACTTGTTTTGGACGTGATGCCTATAGATATAATCATTGCCATAGATGACGTCACGACTTTGCGCGGTTCTATCAATTGCTCGACAGTAATTTGTTCACCCACCGTCTACTTGCTTTCATGAGAGAAGCCACTAGTAAACACTACGGCCCCCGGGTCTATTCACATCTATCGTTTGCACCTCGGCTTTTACTTTTCTTTGTTACTTTGTTGCTTTCAGTTTCACTTTGCGAATAATCTATAAGGGATTGACAACCCCTTCATAGCATTGGGAGCAGGTTCTTTGTGTTTGTGCAGGCACTTGTGATACTCCTTCACTGGATCGATACCTTGTTTCTCAAAACTGAGGGAAATACTTACCACCACTGCGCTACATCACCCTTTCTGCTTCGAGGGAACACCAATGCAAGGCTCCAAGGCCACGAGGAAATCCTTTGCGTATTTTCCTAAGAAGTCCCTAAAGGCGTAGCCATAGCAGAAGGATTCCTGGTGCCGTTGCTGAGGAGAATCAAGACAAGAATAGTCTCCCGCCAGCACATGTTTCTGGCGCCGTTGGAAGGTCATTTGTTGCTGTAGCAGTTAACTGGACGAATTCTTGAACACGGACTTGTAACGATATCCATTCTTGTGAAACGATGAGATGCGCTTCTATCCCTGTCAAGGCCCTCGCGCCAAAATAAAGATAGGATCGCATCTTGGGCGTTATAAGTTCACACTAGCAAAATGCTAACTCCTCAGCCAGAACAATTTCCTCAAAGACCAAAAGAATTTTGCCTTTGTTACCGAAGAAATTGATTAGACTGCAAGAGATTTCCAAAGGCTTCACTCAAAGGATTGGTTATGTGTAGGCTTTGAGATGAGCATGACTTGGAAATTTTACCTTAGTATTGCCTCGACCCCCTTTTAAGAGTACGATGTTCCTATGACTCAAAATAAGGGAAATGAAACATCAAAAACAAAATTCTTCTTGCTTCCTATTCCTCGCATAAATATCTTCAAGTACACACCAATTTCCTCACTTTCAAAGTCTTTGGAAAATATCAAATTCTTCCGTTGATGACTTTCATTTTTAGGGGTCGACATTCTTTGAATATATCAAACTCCTCAACATATTATAGAACTTGTGTACACTCACAAACATATTAGACCCTTAACCTATAAGTCTTCAATACACCAAAATCACTAATGGGCACTAGATACACTTACAATCTCCCCCTTTTTGATGATTGATGAAAAATAGGTTAAGTTTTCAATAGGAATAAACTTATGAAGTGCCAGTACTAATTTTAAGGAATTTGATTGCTCGATATAGAGAAAGTCCCCCTGAAGATGTGCATATTTGAGGAATTTGCTTTGGACTGTAATGCACATGGTAGGTTAAAATCATGAGGTTCTCCCACTATATCTTGTAATCCATACACGCATTTTACATATATCATGAGGAAATTGAAATGCATGATTGAAAGTGATGTCTGCCAAAACTCAACATGCATGCATTAATCAACATGATGAATAAACATGCAAGAACAACAGTTCAACAGTGTCAAACCACCAACAGACTTAAGTTTACAACTCATAAAGCCAAACACCTCAGAAGAAAGAGAGTTGCAACTTAACAAAAAGCATCCCATATAGATATACCTCCTTGAATACTAACTCAAATATCTCCCCTTTTTCATCAAGTGAGGAAAAGGGGATAAAATTGAGGATTAACGCCCCTCAAGAATATCATCTTGATGGTGGTGGAGGAGTGCCAGTGTTGTTAGGGTCATTTGTCGATGAAGGGCCTCTAGGAGTGTCGTCAACGTCCTCAACTTGATGTGTCGAGCGTGATGAAGAAGATGAGATCGTAACCAGCTGAGAAACTTGAACTTTCTTGAATTTATTCTTTTCCGGATAAGACTAGTCAAAGTCCTGCTCAAATTATATCTCTACAAGTTCTTGTGGAGTCCAGTGATTAGATAGAATGGTCCATGTCCGATCGAAGATTTCATGCAGATAATAGTGATTCTTCCTCACAGAGTTATGTGTGATAGTTGTGTCTTGAAGAATTGCACCAAACTGACGTTTTACCCACTTGTGGTTGCCATCGAACTACTGGTGAAGACGCTCATGATCGGTTATCACTCGTGCGGTAGTTTCTCGAGGAATTTGTGCTGAGGCTTTTGCTGAAGAATCTTGAGATGCCTTGTCATCATTGGTGGAGTAAGAAGCAACTTGAAAAAATTGTCCACCGAGAGGGCGTGATCCTTCATCAATGAAAACTCTGCTCCTTCCACCCATTGAACAAAATGTCTTCTTGATGACTTTGATCGGGGGCAGAAAGCTGAAATGATTTTGAAAATCTGCGTGATAAGGGATTGAGGATCTTGCTCTCATGAATTTCATGATCCAAGGAGAATATGGCTTCACTTAAAACAGTGATAACGCAATGTTAGCCAAAGTCCCCATGTAAGATAGAAAGTATGTCTAGAGGGGGTGATTAGACTACTTGACAAGATAACAAAATTGCCTTTTCCATATTCTACTTGATAGGCAACTACGAGAGTTATAGCAGATCAAGTACACCCTACACATGCAATTCTAATAGTATAGCAGCGGAAAGTAAAACATGCAAGTGTAAAGTAGAGGAGTAAGGTAGGGAGATCAAACGCATGAGGTTGACACGGAGATTTTTGGCATGGTTTCGATAGCTCGCGATATCGTACGTCCATGTTAGTGGAGACTTCAACCCACAGAGGGTAACGGCTGCGAGAGTCCATGGAGGGCTCCACCCATAGAGGGTCCACAAAGAAGCGACCTTGTCTATTCCACCACGGCTTCCGTGCACAAAGGACTAGCCTTACTCATGGTAGATCTTCACGAAGTAGGCGATCTCCTTGCCCTTGCAAACATCTTGGTTCAACTCCACAACACGAATTAGGAGACTTCCAAGCACCTAACCAATATAGGAGGCACCACCCTCCAAAAGGTAATAGATGTGGTAGATCAATGAACTCCTTGCTCTTGTTTCTTCTAAAGATAGTCTCCTCAACACAAATCACTCTCTCACAGAATATGCATGGGTAGGAGAGGTTGATTTGGTGGAAAGCAGTTTGGGGAGGCTAGAGATCAAGTTCCAAATGATAGGATTGGAATATCTTAGTCGCAACACATGAGTAGGTGGTTCTCTCTCCTAAAATGGATCTGGGAGTGAAGTGTGTGTTCCGAGTGCTTCTCCCACGAGTGAGAGGTGGGTGAAGGGGTATATATAGGCATCAGCCAAAATCCAATCGTTACACACAAAAGGGCAAACATGGTGACACCAACGTCGAAAAATGGTTGGTACCGATAAGCACAAAGGTGTGAACTTTTGACTCTAGGTGAGACCGATATGTGAAACTCGGTGGCACCAAATAGGGGACTAACTGTCAGATGGCCAAACTCGGTCGCACCAATACTCAAACTCGGAAATTCCGATTTTGTGTATCTTGGCAACAGAATGTTGGTCATAGTGAACTCGGTAGCACGAACATGGTTTCGGTTGCATCAATTTGGTGGGAATGGCTAGGGTTTCTGTCTGAGGTCAAACTCGATGGGTCCGATATGGAAATGTTGGTGACTCCGAATTTGTGAATGTGGATCTTGACAGAGTGGATATGTGGGAAATTGACTAAGTGTTTTGGTGGCTAACTTTGAGCATTTGAGCAATCAGTTCATTTTACTACCTCATCCCCTTTTAATAGTATTGGTTTTCCTATGGAATCAAAAGTGATTTCTCACAAATATAAAATGAAGAGTCTTCTAATTTGAAGCTTGAGCCAATACTATTCCTTTCTTGCATCCAGTGCATCTCCATGAAAACCTTAAGCCATAGCATCTTTTGTGCTTTTTCTGAAAATATACTTGGAAAACATATTAGTCCACCCTAGGGATCAATTATCAAAACCACCCTAGGGAGCAATTGTGCTTTCACCCCATGAAAAAATCGTGAAGATTGATGGGAATCCCATGAATAATATTGAACAACAGATTCTTCATGATTCCAACCACGTCTTCTTCTCCAGAATTGTGATCCTTGACAGGACTAATGGTTTTTGTCAAGATGTGATAGACCGTTCTTGGAAGACAGAGCAAATCCTTCACTAGGACGGTGGTTCCGGGATCTTGGTCGGGTGCCAAAGCTTTCATTCACACCTGCATCAGATGATTTGGCAGTTCAGGTTCATCATATATACATCTTGCACCTTCCGAGGGAATATCGACTCGGACCACACAAATCAATTCAGTTGCTGGAGCAATATAGTGTGTGTCTTGATTCATCCAGTCAAGTATCCACGTGTTGATATCTCGTGCTTCACCACACACATGCAGAGTTGCATAGAACTGAAGAATTAGTTCTTCATTCCAGTCACAGATACCGACACAGAATGGCAAGAGTACATGTTCATGAAGAACATTAAGTACAAGGAGAAGCACAAAATGAACTCCATATGTGCATGACAAATTTGACAGGGTTGGAAGATTTTGTTCTTACCAAATAACACATCACCATAGAAGTTGATCTGGGTTGAAGTCCAGAACCTCTTGCGCCTTATCCTTGGAGAGTCATAGGGACTTTCACCCGTGAAGTAATTATGTTCATCATAGAAATTCTCCTTGAGAAATTTGGGCCGCTTTGTGCCTTTGTATGGATGAAGAGGCTTGTGCTGAAGATTTGGATGTATCGCCCTACAAGTACTCTGGGCACAATAGTTGTTTTAGTTCATGGAACTTGTGCCACGACAACTACAGACTGATGATTTTGAACTAAAGGATCTTCAGCAACAGTCTCAGTGTCGATTATATCAACCTTTGGTTCTTCTACTGGTGGTAGAGGAATTTGAGGAGCTGTATTTTCAGCGATGTTCTCTTCATACTTAGGAATTTGAGTAGCAGATTCTTCAGCTTCACAATGGGTGTTGATGTCTTGAGCCACATTTTCCTTTGAAGTGGACTAAGCAATATGTGCAGCAATATCTTCAACCATGTTTTCTGTTGTATAAGGACTTTGATCAACAGATTCTTCAGCTGATGCGGGTGGTATTTCCTCCGGAATGGATGACCATCAAACCTTGTATGAATTTCTTAAGTTTGAACAGGCAACTGAGGAATTTGTTGGAGAGGGGTGGCGAGTGGTGAATTTGGGTGTGCAGTTTCCCAATGTTCAAAATTTGTGACTAGGGTGGTGCAGCCATGTCCACCTCCTCTTCAGTTTCTTCAACACCAGCCTCTTCCGTAGTGAACTTGTTGGAAATATGCCCTAAAGGCAATAATAAATTAGTTATTATTATATTTCTTTGTTCATGATAATCGTTTATTATCCATGCTATAATTGTATTGATTGGAAACACAAATACATGTGTGGATACATAGACAAAACACTATCCCTAGTAAGCCTCTAGTTGACTAGCTCGTTGATCAAAGATGGTCAAGTTTTCCTGGCCATAGACAAGTATTGTCACTTGATAAGGAGATCACATCATTAGTGACTTACTCTCGAAGGCTCTGAGGAATTTGGGTTGCTCTTATGAAAAGTGTCAGTTTCTAACGGAGCAGCCAACCAGCTAGTGGTTGTGGGGGTGGCTATTTATAGCCTGGGAGCATCCCGACATAATTTGACACTAATGCCCTTAAATAATATGACCGTTGGAGTGGATAAGACCAGTGACTTGGCGTGGTTATCAAAACAGACGGAACCCTCAACTGTGAGAGTTCTCATGTCACTCATATTCCTCATTTGAGGCTTTTGATAGGATTAGGCTTGGGTTGAGCATCATGAGGAAATTCATTCCATAGTGTAACTTTGACCCCCTTTAACAGTACGGTGTTCCTATTAATCAAATGCGAAGAAAGTAAAACAGAAAGTGTAAATCTTCATGCTTCAAATTCTTCAGAATGATTTTCTTCAGGAACCACCGGACTTCTCAATATTAGTATCTTCATGAAGAATATCATCTTCATCGCAGATTCCTCGCGATTCATTTCTTCAGCTTGAAACCAACTTCTTCAACTGAAGACATATATTTTTAGGGGTCGATATTCTTCAAATATCTCAAACTCCTCAATTACTTATAGATCCTGTGTACACTCACAAACACATTAGATACTTAACCTATAAGTCTTGAAACCACCAAAATCACTAAGGGGCACTAGATGCACTTACAAGAACGCTTATGTCTTTAATGTACCACTCGGTGTGCTGCAAATCGAGTGTCATCTATGGATGTTGCGAACATGTGACATACACGTTTTTGATGATTACATGACAGTTCAGTGCGTAATACTTAATGGCTTAGAAGCAAGGTGCAGAAGACGTTTTAAAACATCACGGAACATAAGAAATGTTCTAAGGGATGAAATTGTGATTTCATGCTCGTGCCCTTGTTGCGAGGTATGAGACCTCCGACAAGATTCTTTGTCTACAAAGTAAAGGAGAAAAGCTCAATCGTTGAGCTTATGCTCAGATTTTCTGAGTACAACAATCGCTTGAATCAAGTGGGAGTTAATCTTCCAGATGAGATAATGATGGCTCTCCAAAGTCACTACCACCAAGCTGCTAGAGCTTCGTGATGAACTATAACATATCAAGGATAGATATGATGATCCTTGAGTGATTTGCAATGTTTGACATTGTGAAAGTAGAAATCAAGAAGGAGCATCAATTGTTGATGGCTAGTAAAACCACTAGTTTCAAGAAGGGCAAGGGCTAGAAGGGATGCTTCATGAAACGGCAAACCAGTTGCTGCTCTAATGAAGAAACCCAAGATTGAACCCAAACCCGAGACTAAGTGCTTCTGTTATGAGGGGAACGGTCACTAACGCGGAGCTACCCTAGATACTTGGTAGATGAGAAGGCTGGTGAAGTAAACAGAAGTATATTTGATATACACGATATTGTTGTGTACTTTACTAGTACTCCTAGTAGCACGAGGGTATTAGATACCGGTTTGGTTGCTAAGTGATTAGTAACTCGAAATGAAATCTATGGAATAAACGGAGACTAGCTAAAGCCGAGGTGACGATAAGTGTTGGAAGTGTTTCCAAGGTTGATGTGATCAAACATCGCATGCTCCCTCTACCATCGGGATTGGTGTTAAACTTCAATAATTGTTATTTGGTGTTTGCGTTGAGCACGAACATGATTGGATCATGTTTATTACAATATGATTATTAATTTAAAGAGAATAATGGTTATTATATTTGCTTGAATAATGACCTTCAATGGTTTATTGAATCTCGATCATAGTGTTACACATGTTCATAATTTTGATGCCAAAAGATACAAAATAGTAATGATAGTACCACTTACTTGTGGCACTGGTGCTTAAGTCATGATGGTGTAAAATGCATAAACAAGCTCCATGCTGATGGATCTTTATACTCACTCATTTTTGAAACGTTTAAGACATGCAAAACATACCTATTGGTACAAACGCATGAAGAAACTCCATGCAGATGGATCATTTGGACTCACTTGATTTTTGAATCACTTGAGACATGCAAATCATACCACATGGAACAAGAAAGTAACTTGTTGGAAGTAATACATTTTTTATGTGTGCAGTCCAATGAGTGGTGAGGCACGCAGTGGATATCGTTATGTTCTTACTTCACTTATGATTTGAGTAGATACAGGAGTATTTACTTGATGAATCACAAGTCTGAAATATTGAAAAGTTCAAAGATATTTCAAAGTGAAGATCATCGTGACAAGAGGATAAACTTTCTACGATATGATCATAGAGATGAATATCTGAGTTGCGAGTTTTGGTACACCGTTAAGACAATGTGGAAATTGTTTCGCAATTCATGACATCTAAGAACACCATAGTGTGATGGTGTGTCCGAACGTCATAGTCGCGCCCTATTGGATATACCGTATACTATGATGTCTCTTATCGAATTACCACTATCGTTTATGGGTTATGCATTAGAGACAACCGCATTCACTTCAAATAGGGCACCATGTATTTCAGCTGAGATGACACATTACGAAATATGGTTTGGAGAAACCTGAGCTGTCGTTTCTTGAAAGTTTGGGGCTACGACGCTTATGTCAAAAAGTTTCAGCCTGATAAGCTCGATCCCAAAGCGGATAAATGCATCTTCATAGGATATCCGAAACAGTTGGGTACATCTCCTATCTCAGATCCGGAAGCAAAGTGCTTGTTTCTCGATCCGGGTCCTTTCTCGAGGAAAAGTTTCTCTCTAAATAATTGAGTGGGAGAGTGGTGGAACTTTAAGAGGTTATTGAACCGTCACTTCAATTAGCGTGTAGTAGGGCGCAGGAAGTTGTTCCTGTGGCACCTACACCAATTGAAGTGGAAGTTGATGATGGTGATCATTAGAGCTTCGGATCAAGTTACTACAAACCTCGTAGGTCGACAAGGTCGCGTACTACTACAGAGTGGTACGGTAACCCTGTCTTGGAGGTCATGTTGTTGAACAACAATGAACTTACGAAGTATGGAAAGCGATGGTGGGCCCGGATTCCGACAAATGGCTCGAGGCCGTGAAATCTGAGAGAGGATCCATGTATGAAAACGAAGTGTAGACTTCGGAAGAACTACTTGATGGTCGTAGGACTATTAAGTAAAGATGGATCTTTAAAGGGAAGACAGACGATGATGGTGAAAAGTCACCATTAAGAAAAGCTCGACTTATCGCAAAGATGTTTCCGACAAGTTCAAGGAGTTGACTATGATGAGACTTTCTCACTCATGCAAAAAGTCTGTTGGAATTATGTTAGCAGTTGTTGCATTATTTATGCAATATTGCACATAGGATGTCAAAACATTGTTTCCTCGACGGTTTCCTTGAGGAAAGGTTGTATGTGATACAACCAGAAGGTTTTGTCGATCCTAAGGATGCTAACAAGTGTGCAAGCTCCAGCGATCCTTCTATGGACTGGTGCAAGCATCTCGGAGTTGGAATATACGCTTTGATGATATGATCAAAGATTCTGGGTTTATACAAGGTTTGTGAGAAACTTGTATTTCCAAAGAAGTGAGTGGGAGCACTATAGAATTTCTGATAAGTATATGTAGTTGACATATTGTTGATCGGAAGTAATGTAGAATTTCTGTAAAGCATAAAGGGTTGTTTGAAAGGAGTTTTTCAAAGGAAGACCTGGATAGAGCTACTTGAACGTTTAGCATCAATATCTATAGAGATAGATCAAAACGCTAAATAGAACTTTCAATGAAATGCATGCCTTGACAGGTTTTTGAAGGAGTTCAAAATAGATCAGCAAAGAAGGAGTTCTTGGCTGTGTTGTAAGGTGTGAATTTGAGTAAGACTCAAAACCCGACCACGGCAGAAGAAAGAGAAAGGACAAGGGTCGTCCCCTATGCCTTAGCCATAGACTCTAAAGTATGACATGTTGTGTACCGAACCTGATGTGTGCCTTGCCACAAGTCTGTGAAGAGGTACAGAGAGTGGTCCAGGATTGAATCACTAAACAGCGGTCAAAGTAATCCTTAGTAACTAATGTACTAAGGAATTTTTTTTGATTATGGAGGTGGTTAAATAGTTCGTCGTAAATGGTTACATCGATGCAAGATTTGACACTAATCCAAATAACTCTGAGTAGTTAAAACAGATTCGTATAGGAGAGTAGATATTTGGAATATTTCCAAATAGCACGTAGTAGCAGCATCTATAAGATGACATAAAGATTTACAAAGCTCACACGGATCTGAAAGGTTCAGAACCGTTGACAAAAACCTCTCTCACAAGCAAGACGTGATCAAACCCCAGAATTGTATGGGTGTTGGATTCGTTAAAATCACATAGAGATGTGAATTAGATTATTGACTCTATTGCAAGTGGGAGACTGTTGGAAATATGCCCTAGAGGTAATAATAAATTTGTGAATATTATATTTCTTTGTTCATGATAATAATTTATTATCCATGCTATAGTTGTATTGATTGGAAACACAAATACATGTGTGGATACATAGACAAAACACTGTCACTAACAAGCCTCTAATTGACTTGCTCGTTGATCAAAGATGGTCAAGGTTTCTTGGCCATAGACAAGTGTTGTCACTTGATAACGAGATCACATCATTAGAAGAATCATGTGATGGAAAAGACCCAAATTATAAACGTAGCATGTGATCGTGTTATTTTGTTGCTATTGTTTTCTGCCTGTCAAGTATTCATTCCTATGACCATGAGATCATGTAACTCACTGACACTTGAGGAATGCCTTGTGTGTATCAAACGTCACAAGGTTACTGCGTGACTATAAAGGTGCTCTATAGGTATCTCCGAAGGTGTCCATTGAGTTAGCATGGATCAAGACTGGGATTTGTCACTCCGTGCGACGGAGAGGTATCTCGGGGCCCACTCGGTAATACAACATCACATATAAGCCTTGCAAGAAAAGTGACTCAAGTGTGAGTCACGGGATCTTGTATTACGGAACGAGTAAAGAGACTTGCCGGTAACAAGATTGAAATAGGTACAGGGATACCAACAATCAAATCTCGGGCAAGTAACATACTGAAGGACAAAGGGAATGCTATACGGGATTATATGAATCCTTGGCACAGAGGTTCAATCGATAAGATCTTCATAGAATATGTAGGATCCAATATGGGCATCTAGGTCCCGCTATTTGATATTGACCGAGAAGTGTCTTGGGTCCTGTCTACATAGTTCTCGAACCCACAAAGTCTGCACACTTAAGGTTCGATGATGTTTTAGTATAGTTGAGTTACATGTGTTGGTGACCGAAGGTTGTTCGGAGTCCCGGATGTGATCAAGGACGTCACGAGGGTTTCCGGAATGGTCCGGAAGCGAAAATTGATATATAGGAAATTGGTGTTTGGATTTCAGAATTTTCCGGGCATTGCCGGCAGTGTACCAGGAGTGACGAATGGGTTCTGGGGGCCCACTGGGTGGGCCCACCACGCCCCAAGGGGTCCACGTGGGTTTATTGGATGTACAATAAGGTATGATGGGCTGAGAAAGTCATCCAAGGAAAGACCATGAGGAAAAAGTGGAAAAACCAAAAGAGGTGGGAAAATAAGGAAGGAGTCCTAATCCAAGTGGGATTGGAGAAAGACTCCTCCCTCCCAGTTCGGCCGACCCAAGGAGGGTTTCCTTGGTGTGCCAAGGCTTCCCAAGGCTGCCTCTCCCCTCCTACTATATATACTAGCGGTTTAGGGCTTTTGAGACACAATTTTTCCACGTGCAACTCAAACCTACACCTCGTAGTTCTTCCGCTAGATTAGATTTCTGCCGAGCTCGGACGGAGCCCTGCAGGAATAGATCATCACCAACACCTGCGCACCGTCACGCTGCCAGAGAACTCATCTACTTCTCCATCTCTCTTGCTGGATCAAGAAGGCCGAGATCGTCATCGAGTTGTATGTGTGTTGAACGCGGAGGTGCCGTCCGTTCGGCGCTAGATCGGAATGGATCGTGGGACGACGATGATTTGAATCACGAAGCTGTACCATTACATCAACCGCATTTATTAACGCTTCCCTCTTAGCAATCTACAAGGGTACGTAGATCTAATCTCCTCTCGTTGATGAATATCACCATGATAGGTCTTCGTGTGCGTAGGAAATTTTTTGTTTCCCATGCAATGTTCCCCAACAGAACAGAGGTTGGGGAGATGATACCTGAGGGGGTGATGTGTTTACATTCACTTCAATTTCTTCATCGATCGACTCTGAGGAAGCAGAGTTCAATTTTCTTCATCGTCAGGATTTGGGATAACATAATCTTCACCAAATGGTACCATTTCATAGGAGTCTATAGAGGTGATTGGTGATGCTTTTAGTTTTTGTGCGGCTTCCTTTTCCAAAACCTTGGTTTTCTTCGCTTATGATGTAGAAGGACGTATCACTCTCTTCACCTTTGGCGATTTTCCTGGAAGAGTAGAGGGTGAAGTTAATGCAAGTTCTTCACACACGACTGATGTAGTAGTCCTGACAGGTGCAATTTCTTCACGTGTAGTAGTTTCTTTAGCTGGCCTGGCGGTCTTCTTAGGAGAAACAATGGAGGTTTCCTTGGTAATTTCTTCACGAGCTGTAGTTTCTTCAGTAGCTCTGGCAGTGTCTTGAGGAGCCGCAATTTCTTCAGCACTCCTCATAGTTTCTTCAGCCATTGGAATTTCTTCAGCAGGTTGACCACTTTCGTCATGAGGCTCAGCAAAGGAGCCAACCTAACTAGTTTGTGGCTGCGATGAAGCTACAACCTTTGAGTTATCGTGAGTGATGACTTTGGTAGCCACATTGACGAACCTGACCTTGGCGCCTTGCCAATCAGCATGATATTTGTTGTACTCTTCACTAAGGTTTTTAATCTCAGCCTGTGCAGAAACGAGTTGGTTAGGAGTCAGGGAGAAAACATTGTTCTTCAGGAATCATTCCTTCTTTCTCTACTCCCATCAGGCCCTTTTGCCTTTTCAAACTTACATTTTTCTTCGGCAATGAAAGATGTCAACACATGGCTTGGACCAGGTGGTAGTTTTAGATCGTCAATTGGGGTTTGAGTATCCTTGCAACAAGCATCAATGAAATCCAAAACATCTCTTTGACTCAACATAAGAGCAATGTTTGTGCCCTTGGCCTGCGCCACTCTTTGCTGTTTGCTTCCGATGATTTCAGTGAGTTCTTCGTCATCCTTAAATGTCGAGGGAACATTGAAGACTACCTTGTGAGGACTTGGTTTTTTGCCTCGTACAGGAGTCATCTTCTTCTTCATGGTTGTGGCACTTGAAAAAGTGAGAGCAGAGTCAGTTGCATATATCTCTAAGGGCATTGTGAATCCAACGGTTTTCTGGTACTTTGCAGGGTGCACTGGTGTTGAGGACGTTGTGGCAGTAGCTGAGGAAGTGGCAGCCACAGAAGGAGCTGGTTGAGGAATTTTTTGTGAGGGATTTGAACTTGAGGACTTCATCTTCACATTAGATTTCTTCACTATAGCTCATGGAGTAACATATGTGGAGTTCTTGGGCATGGAGGGTTCACTGCAAATTTCTTCACGTACTTTGGAGTAACATATGTGTACTCCCTTCATTCCTTTGCCCATCTCCTCTATATTTTCTGGATGCGCATTTTGTGCTTCTCTTTGGTTTCCTTGCCATATATCTCCTCATCACGCGTGTGATACATCTCCAACGTATCAACTTTTCCAAACACTTTTGCTTTGGTTTTGAGCTCTAATTTGCATGATTTGAACAAAAATCACGTAGATTGACGATGTTTTCTACACAACTACCTTGGTGTTATTTTTGTGAAGAAATAAAAGTTCCCGGAATTGGACGAAACTTTTTCTGAATTATTTTTGGCATTTATAAGGAATTTTGGAGCGAAGACCTGCTAGAGAAACGCTGCCATGAGGCCACAAGCCAACTGGGCTCCCGCAGATCATGTAATCGAGTTAAGTTTGATAGGGCTTGATCCCTAGTATCCACTATGTTCTCAGATTGATGTTACTATAACTTTTTTATGCTTAATGGTTGTCACTAGGGCCCGAGTGCCATGATTTCAGATCTAAACCTATTATGTTTTATCAATATGAGAGTCATTGGAATCCTGTCTTGCAAGTTGTAGTTACATATTACGTGTCTTGATCCAAATACCCCAAGGTGACAATAATTGGGATTCTTTGTGGTGATTGTCGTAGTTTGAGGAGTTCATGTATTCACCATGTGTTAATGCTTCGTTCCATTTCTCTATTAAAAGGATGCCTTAATATACTTTATTTTCCAATAGGACCCCGCTTCCACGGGAGCGTAGGAAAAAGATGTCATGCAAATTCTTATCACAAGCATGTATGACTATATACGGAATACATGCCTACATTATAATAATGAATTGGAGCAAATTTTGTGTTCCCTAGGGTGTAATAGTTCAATGTCATCTAAATCATTATCTATCACTGATCCATGTGCCTACACTTTACATACACTGAATTGTGCTAAGTTACTACTGTTGCTGCTGTTGTCACAACTGCCACTCAACTGTTGCTATCATTATTATGGTTACTACTATCTTTTGATGTTCTACCAAATCCTAGTTGCAAATAGATACCCCAGGTGCAGTTGAATTGACAACTCAACTATTATGACCAATAAATATTCTTGGGATCCCCTTGCGTCGAATCACTAAATTAGGGTGAAATATTGCCAATGAAGACTATTGTGATCCCTATACTTGTGGGTTATCAAGACCTTTTCCTGGCGCCGTTACCGGGTGGATAGATTTATTTATTATGTTTACTTGAGGATGTCCAGTTTCCACTAGGAAGAATTTGAAAGATAATAGAACTAAGATCATCCCCTCTCGTATGAGAGGAGGTAAGGAACTACCATCTAGCTCTGCTTTTGATTAACCTACTGTTTTGAATCAGCTTGTTACACCACCACCTATTCATCGTCCTCATATATCATATGAAATTGATGATGCTAATTCTAAAATTAATCATGATACTATTGCTACACATGTTCGAACTGAAACTCTGCCATCGAGTGAATTACTTGATGCTCATATTGGTAGAGCTAGTGAACTTGAAAATGCTGAAATTCATGAAGATTTTGAATCACCTGTTACCCCTCGTCCTCCTAATAGATATGAATTACCTTATGTACCTGAAGGTTATTGTAGGTGCAGGTGTGCACGCGATCACCTATGGGACCTTTTGGGCCCCTTTGTGGTTCGGCGGGAAGGTCATATGGCACAGAGAGCAGAGACTACGAGGCAACACGACGATGAGACTCTGGGGTTTTACCCAGGTTCAGGCCGTTCTGAAGCTTAAGACCCTACTCCTGCTTTGGTGGATTGATTGGGGAAGATGAAGCCTGCACAGAGCTATACCCCAGCAAGTGTTGCCGGGGAGAGCTATCACGTGCGTACGCTTACATTTGGCTCTAATCCCTTGGGGGGCTAATCTACCAAGTGTTGAATCTCAAAGTGTTCGAATATCCAAAGATCCGATCCTTTGCTAGGCTGCCTCGGGCCTCCTTTTATAGCTCAAGGGGCGTCCACAGTGGAAATTGACATGATCACGTAGCTAACCGTAATATCATACTTAACTCTGGCACTTAAGATAGTGCGCCATTAATGCGGCCTTAGGTGGCGAGAGGGGGTGCGTTCCCGGCAGGCTTCTACCACCTATGAGCAGGCCATGGCTTGGGGTCTTGACACGCCTCTAGACAGGTGTCAACAAGCTCTAACCTGTCTTCCGGTGTGCTTCCACATAGCCAGTGAGAGCCACCTAGCCACCTGGAAGCTTGATAACTCATCGACATGTCACTGGTGTAGCGATGAGGTGGGGTTGTGGTAGGTTGGCCCGCACTTGCCGGGGAGGCGCCTTGCCAGGTCTTGGCGAGGATGCTTGGGCCTTTGCCCCTCGCAAGTGCCAAGGGTTCTTGGCATGTATTGGGATGTTGGTGTTGGTCTCGCCGGCGTCGTCAGCCACCGGGGGCCGCGTTTGCCGGAGTCTAGGTCTCCTTGATGCGCTCCTTGACTTTTCATAGTGCGACTTCTCTCGCCATGGCCAGGTCTAGATGGCGTGGTAGCACTCCCCGATAGCCTTAGGTTGCCGGGTTGGTGGATCGTCGTCCGTGCACAAGTCAAGGGGAAATAAACATCACCATTGGTGTACACTGACAGAAGCCCCCGAGCCTGAGCCATACATGTCATTGGGCATGTTGGGTTAGGCTCTCTTAATGCACGGACACGTGTCAAGAAACTGCCATCCATCCCACGACCCATGCCTAATCCGTGCATTTAACAATGTCGTGGGAGTTGCCGAACAGTAGCCATTGGAGAGTAAAAAAGGAGAACCGCCGGCAAATAAACGATAGTTCCGTGTAGTGATAGCGAAGAGCCAGACCCCAATGCGTGGCCCCGTACGTAAGGAAGGGATCTTGTAAAGGGAGCGTTTCTCATTCACATCTGCAGCCAAGCAACCACCTTTGCCTCGCCTTTCTTTCGACGGGCATTGTTGAATATCCCGTTGTCCAAGGGAGATGGGGAATAAGATGGACGGCGTGAAGGGGAAACAGGCAGTTGAGGCAAAGATGCGGGCTGCTGGTGAGAAGAACAGGAGAACAGAGGAAGCCGAGAAGCAACGGCGGGAAGATTAGGTTTTATTTTCGTTGAATCTGGATCCCAATACCCTGATTGCAAGGTATGCATATATGTGGGGAAAAGAGACGCAGGGGCATGGGGAGCCTGAAGTTCTGCCAGACGTGCCCAAGGAGAAAACATCGTCAGATTCGTACCACTTCTTGTGCGCGTACTATTTTGTGGCCTCTCTCCCCCTTCTCTAATTTCTTTTTCGCCATGATGGCGACGTACGGATTTCACCTACTGGATTTCATGCCCAATGCAATGGCATGCATGGCGATCTTTCTCCACCTGTGTGACAACTTTGTTGGAGTCGCCCTCAACGTGGAATTGTTCAGGCACTTCTTCACCCCCTGGATAGAGGACAAGAATCACTGCTTGGGGAACATTAGTTGGATTCCCCGGGCTAAGAAGGAGGACTGGGGGTAACTTCCTGGCCAATACCATGGGAAGTCGGAGGAGTGGAGGGGCAACTGGCATTGGATCAAGGACGCCAAAGCCCTCGAGTTTTGATCATCACAAACTACTTGTGTCTCATGTGGCAATGACTGGAGCAGCTTGGGTCTTTCTAATGACAAGCTCCATCCGGTGTTGAACAGTATCATCTGCCTCAAAGTTGCTCGGCTCACCGGCCAACACGTAGGAGCTGACTTCCTTCTACGCTGCATCACGCCATTGCAGAAGAGGTACATGTTTGCTTGGGAGTTCAACGGTCCTGCTGACTAGATACTTTTGTATCCAGGCCCCGTCAACAACGTGATGGTCTATTGCTATGGATGGTTGTGTGATCAACTGTTTCGCGACATGGGGTTGTTCCATCTGCCAGCAGAGGTCGTCCCCTTGGATATCAACTCTGCGAGGAACCAAATTCTGAAGTGGATGTCAGATTGCAACGCTTTCGGGGTTAAGCCTGATTGGGCTTTGCCCTCCCTGGAACACGGGATGGCGTGGCTCTCTAACTTGGAGGAAAGGGCCTTCAAGCAAGACGAGAACCTGACCGTGCCCACTAGGGATGCGGAGAGGGCTTATATTGTTGCCTGAGTCGCGGAAGATAGACGGGCCAGTGCCGCCAAGGGAACAACCATTGAAGAAAAAGAGGAATCCGGAGAAAGCGATTCTTCAAAAGAGGAAGACGAGAATCTTTCCTCGAAAGAAGCTATCGGGTTGGAGCTTGCCGGGGCTGAAGCTCTCCTGGATGAGGGCGAGGCGGAGAAGGCGAAAGAACCGGTAACAGAGGAAGAGGGGCTCAAAAAGGTCCCTCAAGCTCCAGAACCAATGCAGCACCTTCGCCTGCGCGTTGGCCGAGAAGCGGCGCCCCCTGCACCTCTGCGGGCTTCCTCGAGGTGGAAGAAGACAAACTCCAAGGGAAAAGGACACGCGGCAGCAAGTCGCCAGTCCCCCCAACTTTCTCAAGCCTGAGTCTCTCCTGTCAAGGGACAGAGGGCCATGGAAGTGGACCCCAGCCCCCCATCAAGTCCCCCTTCTCCGCCTGGCTTGCCCCTGTCCGAAGCCCCGACTCTGCTGCCGAAACCTGCTCCACCGACTCTTCTGCCTGCAACATACGAGCTGGGATCCATGCTCATGGGTTCAGAGTAAGTCCTTTGATCGCTAGTGTCGTCAAAGCTCTTCTCTTTTTTATGCCTTGATTGATTTGGCATGATCATTTATTTGACAGGGATGAAGGCGAGGTGGCCCTCGTGCATAGGGCCAAACGGGCCAGACCCGCGGCAGGGAAGGGTCCCACGAGAGACACGGGTCTGGCGTGACATGCAGAGGAGAACCCCATGTCTAGTCCCTGGGCTAGCCTCCACCATGAGACCCAAGCACAATCCCCGGGGATAAAGAGAGGCATCCTCCTACCCCCGACAGAGAGATGGTAGAGGTTCATCAGGGAGAGTCCCGCAAGGAGGGGCCTTCCCTTCAAGACCTCTCCGCAACCGTCGCCATGGGGAGGGATTCTCCCGCAAGGTCCTCCGCCGAAGAGCCTGCCAGTGCAGAAGCTGTCGTCGGGGAGAAAATGACGGACCATCTCTCGGCAATTGATCTTGCCGAGGAAACAAACATTCACGTGCGGCGGACCGCATCGGGTATCCCACTTGCGTGTGACTTGACTTCTTTTGTCCTTTTTGCTTTCCTTGGATCAACTCCTTGACTCTTATAGCTTGTCGTCCATTGTCTTCGATCACAACGTCGCCATCCGAAGAACGAGAGCTGTTAGAAGCGGCGGCTGGCATCGGGAAGGATGCCTCCATGGAGATGGAGAAGATTGTTGTCGCGGAGGGCCAGGGCTAGGTTGTCACGGAACATCAGGAGTCCCTCGAAATGACGGCATCAAACCCTGATAGCTCCACACTCCCAACCTTGGTGATTGAGGGGAAGACCCCCTTCAGGACGTGGGACCTTTTCCTCCACGGTATCACCGGGAAGAGGCGGCAGCACCAGCCAGGAGCGACTTGCTCGTCCCCAAGCTCACCACGGGAGCTCGCTATGGCCGCTGCGGACCTGGACCCGGATGGGCTTCCAGGGCCCCGATCTGGGCTTCCAAGGCCCACGGAAGAGAGAGAGGTGGGAGAGAGAGTTGGCTAGGGTTAGGGTTTTGGTGGGCATGGATGCCGAGGCAAGAGGATGGCTGCCTATTTATAGAAAAAAGGCTAGGGTTAGGTTTTTTGCACCATTTTCGGACCGTTGGATCGCGATCACACGGCTCCGGAAGCGGAGGGGCTTAGGGTTAGCATGGTCTGACTGGCTATGTTAGAGAGGGTAGGAGGGGAAGAGAGGGAATGTTGGCGGCCCGGCACAAAATTTTAAACACCAAAAAACGTCCGACGATAAACCGATGATGGTGCCGCTACGGCCGACCGTTCGGGTATCCAACGGACTCTGACTGCGACAAATTTGGTAGGCGGCCTACCTACACTATATTAAGACCGCATGCCAGCTTTCAACCCAATACGAGAATATTTTTTGGACACTCTTCAAAACAATATTTTAACAATGTCGCGGGCACGTGTGTGTGTGTTTGGACTCAAAACGGTAAACGGCGGAAACGGAGAGAACCGGCAACTACTAACGGATGCAAGTTTTGAAAACACAAGGCAACGGAGTGTCGATGCAATGCGGATGATGCGGATGATGCGAATGATGCAACAAACAAATAATCACACTGTGGCAACAGAATAAAAGGGGAATCTTCTGGAGCGTTGGTCTCGGGCTGTCACAACTCTCCTATACTTAGAAGATATCTCGCCCCGAGATCTAAGAATGAAAGGGGAAGAGGAAGATAAAGAGGTAAAACTTGGCCGCTTCTTTGAGAAATGGGTGAAACCAATGAATCTTGAATGTTGCAAAGAGATGAAGAATGAGACGAGGAACAAGCAAGAATTCAAACAAAATTTCGGCAACACTTCGGTAGGAAAAAGGGCAAAAAATGATAAGATAGAAAGATCTTGAAAAGAATCACAACAACCCAACTAAATTGATAAGCAATGAAAGAACAAGATCTTGAAAAAGATAAAATGATGGATAAAAGAGAGCAACATCACAACAACTTTGGAACAAGAGAATAGCAACTAGTTCATTGGGAAGAAAGAATGAAGAAGAAAATCGAAACTTCTACCACAATTGAATTTGAAGAGAATCCTACAAAGGAGGATTGAAGGGAGTTGTTGGAAAATCAACAACGAAAAGAACAAGCTTGTAGTGGACTTCTGAAAACCCTGATAGCAACAATCCATAGGAAAGCTTTTAGGTGAAATAAAACCAAAGATAGCTCAATGAAGAAATCACGGGTTTGAAAATATCTCATGATCATAGAATTGGCGGGTTTAAATATCTCATTCTTGAAAAAAAAATATTGAGACTCCTCCACTAACAAGAATGCTATAACACTGCCTCAAAGGATAAAGGAGGGCGAATTGCACTTCGAAATGCAAGAAAAGAATACTTGAGGTTCTCCAACAGGAATCTTGAAGAACACTTGAGAATGAATAGATCATGACCCGTCTAACAGAAAACTTGAAAGAGGCATCGGAATAATTGAGAGGCAAACGAAGAGACGACAATTGATAAGAATTTGAGGATGAAAGCTGAAAGCTAAGAATGAAGAAATATTCTGACATGATTGCCTTCGGATGATCAAGAATGAAACGAATCTGAAATGCACCGGATAGCAAGAAAGGGATCTCTCATGATCGAGAACAATTCAAGATGATACCACAAAGCTGAATGATGAATCTTCAAGAGAATGGACCAAGATATGAGAGAAACACTCCTTCGGTCTTCCAAACTGAAAATGATGAGGATAACACCACCAAGAATAAATAAGACACTCCGTAATAATGAAGAATGAATAGTTGAGCCAAAGATGAGAATTAATTTTTGAAGCAATCTTGGAGAAGGAATATGACTGATGGGATTCATTCTTGCGTCATAATTGAAAAGAATTAGGGATCTCCGCGAAAGATTAGAAGAGTCCGATACGACCCTGGGAAAAAATTGTGGGTTATGGGGCCACTAAAAGAAAACACTTGATGAAACAATTTATTAGAAAAGAGAAATCGCACCGGTACAAATCAAAATTTGCTGAGGTGAGACCCTCGAAATAATTGAATGGATTAAAAACAAGAAACTTTTGAGATATCTTCTACACTCCGGATAAAACAGAGAGGGATGACTGAATACGAAAATATTGAATGACAATTTCCAACACAGAAATCATATAGGAAGGAGAAGGATATGATGAACACAGATAGCTTGAATTGAATCCACCGGAGAAGAAAACAAGAATGATGAATGATGAACTAGAAACACCTGAGAATCTTCACAATGAATCACCGATTACGATACAGAAGAAATGATAGTGGAAGCATGAATGAAAAGAAAGGAAGATGGATGATAATTTAATCACTCAACAAAAGGGTGGGTGGGTGGGGAAAAACAAAGATAACTTGGGACAGATGAGATGAACTCCGGAAAGAAATGAGAGATTGATCTTCCAAACATTGAAGAGGATTGAATCCACTTCAAGAGAAGCAGACCGGATGAAAAAGAATTGACATGACGATTCCGGTTGAAAAGAATTGAAAAGATAACTTGATTGAAGAAAATAATTTGCATTCCCATAAAAGTATGAGAACACCTCTAGGAAAGATATGAATTAACCACTTGACATCGAAGCAACTCGAATTACCATACTCCAACAAAACAAAGGATGAGGCTTACAACACAAGCCTAAAGAAATTCATGACAGAGGTTTCGTCCGATATTTTTGTGGATAGGATCGCACGGGCTCTATCCTACAGTAGCCATCATGTACAAGGAGTGCACACGACATACAAAGCGTCCCCGAGTTGTACAAAGCTACCAGGACTCTTTAAGACACAAAGAGAACCGTTGTAAGACGACCGTGAATGAAAGAATCCACTAGATGTCGAACCGCAACATCACATCATGCATTTGTTGGAAGATTGTCCTATAAGTTGCTGCTTGAATTCACACCTAATAACTCCCAAAATTTTCTGGTCATGGAATCGGGTCCATGGATACAAGGAGAAGTTCATCACTCAAATCCTAGTATCTAACCCGTCCAGTGTATCACATCCGTCAACACATAACCAGAGATCTCGGAAACTCATCTATTTCAGACCTTCGTAATCACAACGATATCAAGTATGGTGGTACCCCTGAACTCTCTGCACTAGTATTGGGGATGCCAGGGTTATCTCACCACTACTACTATTGAAGCAATTTTGAACATCCTCCGTCCTGAGATACTAAGAAATCTGAATGATAACGATGTGCTAAATAATCCCCTGGAGCTCAACTCCCATGAATAAAATCAACACAGTAGGAGGCACCAAGACAGAACTCCGTCACATCGACATCATATAGATTCCAAAAATATCCACGTGATCCTAAAAAAAATTGAGTGATAAGAGGAGTAGAATTAAAATTATTACGTCAAGATTCCTCACCAGAGCATAGAAGAGGAGAAAAAAGAATCCTACTCTGTGATATATAACTAGACTCAAAGCAGTTTTTCACTAGAGTCGACTCGGCCAAGTTCGATCAATCAAGGGGGCTCCTAGGTCGGTACTGCTCTCATACCAACTTATAATGCCCAAGATGCGGTCATATCCTTATTTTGGCGTGAGGGCCTCGACTGGGATAGAAAGGCATATCGTCGTATCGCAATAATGGATATCGCTACAAGTACATGTACTGAAGAGAGGAGTATATGGAATTAGCTTACACTCGCCACGTGCTACATCAAGTTCACACCAATACAACAATATACACTCATCATGAAGAAGAGCAGGATCCGAGTATGGACGAAAACAAACGATAAAAGAATGACGACCATCCTTGCTATCCCAGGCTGCCCGCCTGGAACCCGTCCTAGCTCGATGATGAAGAAGAAGAAACTCAAAATAAACAATCAAGCTAATGGGTGAGGTATGGTTAATTGATGAGGCTCCCGCAAGCGTCTAAGCATTTAGTTGAGGTGGCTAACTTACGAGTACAACAATAAGAGGGGGATGATCTACGCACAGTGGACGTGAACTACTGCCGATCAAATGAATAATCTTGAACACCTACTTACGTCAGACATAACCCCACCATGTCCTCGATCGAAGAAGGAGCTCAAGAAAGAGACATACATGGTTACGCACTCAGTTGGCAAGTTTTAATTAAGTTTACTTCAAGTTATCTAGAACCGGATGTTAAACAAAGTTTCCACGTTGCCATATTGTCACATCCCTGACACCCTAAGCAAGTTAGCTTTGTGCTCATGTTTTCTTTGCATTGCATCTAGGAAATTTTCAACAAGAACAAAGCAAGTGATGAAGGAAAATGCTAAAACCCTACCACTTCTCAAAATAAAGGAAAATTCAAACTAGTTAAAATCAATGAACCCAAAATGGCCTCAAGAAAAGTTCAATCTTTCTGATAAATCATGAAAGTAAATGAGCAATGAAGAAAACCATTTTCTTGACACTTAAGCATTTGAATTAAATGCAAAAAGCTACTGGTTTCAAGTTTAAAATTTGAAATCACAAACTTTAAGCTTTCAAAAATGTTGAAAACTTTAGGAATGGTTGGAAATATTCCAACAAATATTCTAGGGTGTTCAACATAACTTTTACAAACTAATTGGGATCTGAAATAATTAGTAAATCAATGTGAGTAATTAAAACAGAAACAAAACAGAAAGAAAATGAGAAAAATCTTACCTGACACTCACCTGGCCCGGCCCATCTTCTTCCTGTCGTCTTCCTTCCCCGCCAGTGGGCAGCAGCAGGTGGCCGCCCCGTACTCCGGCGCGGCCACGCACCTGTGCGCCTGCCTGGCCGCCGCTTCGCGCTGGCAAGCATGGGAATAACCTCCCCAAGCTCGTAGCTATCCATCCCCGTGCTCATTCTCCCCCTCTGCCTCGTTTCTTTCTGCCGCCATTGGAGCCCGAGCAGAGCTCAAGCTCGCCGTCGTTCTAGCCTACCCTTCTCCCTCCTGAGCCGCGCAATAGGTCCGCCGCAACTCCCTGAAGCTTTCTAGCCACGAGCCCGACGGCGCGACGCAGTGAAACGACGAGACGCAATCGTCTTCTTCCTCGGGTCACCGAAGTTCGTCGTCGGCGTTCTTCCTCTCCAGGCCGTCCCCGAGCAAGCTAGCGCCACCACTGCACTCCACGTGAGCTTGCGCATCTTTCCCCTAAGATATCCCCGTCGATCCCCTCTTCTAGGCCTAGTTCCATCGGAGCTCGACGAGATCCGCCGCTGCAGCTCGTCGCCGGCAGCCCTCTGGTGATCAGCTCGTCCTTCTGAGGCCACCAACAGCTTCAGGCCGTCGCATAGATGCCGTAGGAGCTGAGTCCCGTGCGTAGCTCCCTCTGTATCGATGACCCCGATGACACCCGAACTTTGGCCGCCGCCAAGCTCATCACCGGCGTCATCTCCGGCCAGATCAGCCCCAGCTAAGCGCAAAAATGAAACCGCGGGAGAAGTGTCGTTTCTCTGGTGCTCTCCGCGCAGAGTTTGGCCCCCTGTGCGCCATTTCCGACCCCTCCGCCGTTCTGGTGGTCGCCGGAGGCTCCCCGCCGGCGAGGACGACCTCGCCGCCGGTGGAACTCAGCTGGCGTGAGCCACTGACGTGTGGGGCCAGCCTCTGGGAGTTTAGGAATGATAAAAATAAAATCAAATAATTTAATAAGCCACTGACATGTGGGTCCAGTGAGATTAATTAGCTAATTAAGTTTAATTTTAATCTAAAACTGACGAGAGACACTGCCAGTGGGTCCCACTGGTCAGGTTTGACTTTCAACGGCCAGCTGGACCTGCTGATGTCATGCTGATGCAATAAAGAGTTTTCTGATTTAAAAGAATTCCAGAAAAGTGTTAAAACTTCTAAAATTCATAGAAATTAATCTGTAACTCCAATGGAAATAATTTATATATGAAAAAGTATCATAAAAATTCAAGGAATTTGAATATGTCATTTTCAAACATGTTTGAAAATGTTATTGAACCCAAACATGTAGATTAATGAATAAGTTAATTCTTATAAATACATTGAATAGCCGCGTCCGCGGATATGGACTACTTGGAGACATATGTTGTTCATAGATAACTTCAATGGCTACTCATAAAATTGTCAAGATAAGTGTGAGTGTCGTGGACGGCATTTCCGTATGGAGACGGAATGATTCCACGATGGAGTATTATTGTGGTGTTAGTGGACTCGTGTGCGAGGAATCAAGTTGTCAAAATTATTTAAAAATGCAAGTTGTCTAGCCATGAGTCAAATGCTGGCTTTCCGCATGAAACCCCACCATACCTTATTGATACATTGCATGAGTAGTTAGTTATCCTAAAGTCTTGCTGAGTACCTCCGTACTCATGTTTTCTTAATAAATGTTGCAGAGGTTGCTAAGGACCCTAATGGAGGGTTCTTCATAGACATCGACGATGACGAGTAGCTGGTGTCCCAGCTACGATCTGGCCCTAGGTTCGGTCTGTAGTATAGTCAGGCCATGTGCCTTCTAGTTGCACCTGTCTGTACTCAGACAGTTTTAAACACTTCCGCTGGCTTGTAACTGAATGACTGTTATTATGGGTCGTGAGACCCTTACTGCGTAATATTATGTGTGTGGCTCTTCCGACCCACTTAAATAAAGCTTGTATGTTTATGGTTATGTTGTGATGCCATCGATGTATCAATACATATCGGTATGCCATGCGTACGTGTGTTGTACTTGATATGTATGGGGTTCGATTACCTAGCCGTAAACATTAGTAGCACTCCTTGCAGGGAAATGTCCCTTTGTGATCCAACGAGCCATGGTAGCTCGCTACTGCTCCGGACACATTGGTTGACCGGCATGTGTCCTTCTTAGCTACTGTGTCTGTCCCCTTTGGGGAAATGTCACGCGATGTAATGGAGAACTTGTAGCTTGCTATGACTCGTCTACATTCGCTCGTGACCGACACGTGCTTTGTTGGGTCATGTATGCCTGTCCCTGTGCGGTACTGCCACTTTGGTTTATGACTAGACTTGTCGATCCGGGTTCTTTGACATTGGAATGCTAGCGACACAGTTGCATACGTGAGTCAAAAGACACAAACGGTCCCGGCTAAGGTAAGGCTGCAGCCGTGGGGTTAACCGTGCGTGAGACCGCAAAGGGATGCGATGTGTTACAGGCTGGATTCCTATGGCTTAGGATCGGGGTCCCGACACACATAACCGCGGGCATGGCTTTCTGCAAGATTTAACCCTGCAGGGGTGCTCCAACTAGTCCATCACAAACTACCACACACTGTGCCGGAATAACCTCGATCAGGGAAACCCGTGATCTCCTCAGGTTCCTATTGGAAAACCTCAACATCGAGATAGCCCAAAGTATCCTTGGTATCCCTCGCACAATATGTTCGAGAAGAGTAAAACAAGTCCAGCAAGGCCGCCCTGCGTGTCGATGATCCCGATAGGACCCGCATATCTCGTTCTCAAGACACGACGGATTGTCCAAACTTCCGGTAGGCCAATCACAAAGTTGCCCCTGGTAGCCACCGGCGGTTGACAGGTTGGCCCAACACTCATGCGGAGTACTGGCCCGGGGGTTTATTAAATATCCACGGGGTGATCAAACCCTATGCCTATTTTAGTTTGTTATTAAGCAAATAGTACCAATGTTGGGTCTTGCCAGACGAGCTTTATCCCAAAAGGAAAGTCAAGGGGGTTGTGACAGCCCGATGCCGACGTTCTAGAAGATTCCCCTCTCTTTCCGTTTTCGTCGGGTGTCTATTTTCTTTTGTCGCATCATCATCGCTTCATGCGCATCATCTGCATTGCATCGGCATTCCGTTGCCGCCCGTTTTCAAAACCTGCATCCGTTAGTAGTTGCCGGTTCTCGGCGTTGTCCGTTCTGAGCCCGACCGCACACGAACGCGCCCGCGGCACCGTCGTAACCCTGTTTTTAAAGCGTGTATAAAACTTTCTCCGATCGAGCTGGAATTTGTCGTGCGGTATTATTTGTATGTTGGTAGGCCGCCTGTCAAGTTTCGTCGCGATCGGCATCCGTCTGGTACCCGAACGGTCGACCGTAGCGGCACCGTATTCGGTCTACCGTCGGACGTATGTCGGTGTTTTAAAATTCGTTGCCGCGCCGCCCGTTCTCCCTCTCGTCTCCGGTAAACCACCTTACACGACCACGTACCCATTCCCGCGTTTGGAATTATCCAATTTCGACTGCGCGGTTGGATCCGGATCGAAATTCCGGCTAATCTAGCCCCCTTTTCTGTATATATAGACCCCCTCCTAAAATTTAGGCAGCCCCCTCTCTCTCCTCGAAAACCGTGCCCCTAACCCTAGCGCAGCCAACCCCCTCCTCAGCCTCCAGCCGCCAGGGCCCGCCGAGCCCAGATCGGGCCCAGCTGAGCCCATTTGGCCGCCACTGCCACAAGCGCCCCAGCACGCCCGCGCCTGCCCGCGCCCACGCCCGGGGAAGAGCCCGCAGCGCCGCATGCCCCGCCTCCGCGCCGCCGGAGTTGCCCTGCGCCTCCGCCGCGACTCCTGCCTGCAACCCCCGCGAGGTGCCCGCGAGGAGCCCGCTCGCCGCCGCCATCTCCCTGCCTGCGCCTCGCCGCCGCAGTTCCCGTCGCTGCCAGATGCCCTGCGTCGCCGCACCGCGCCAGATCTGGCGAGCCACCGCCCGGATCTGGCCGCCGCACCCCCTGCTGTCTCGTGCAACCACCCCTCCGACCGTCGACAGGGTCCCCTTCCCGTCCCGCCGCAGGCATCGCCGCCGCCCTGTCCCGTGCATCGACACGACGGGGACGACGGGGAACCGCTCGGCCTCGCCCTGGCCGCGTGGGCCAGCTCGCCCCGGCCCAGGAGCAGGCAGCGCCTGCCCCCCCCTGTCTCCCCGAGGCCCACCGAAGGAGGCCAGCTCCTTCGGCCTCGCCCCTCGGCCCACTCCACCAACCGGCCCAAGAGCCCCCAAGGTGAGCTATTCCCCGCTCCCGGCGATAGTTAGCTATATTGCGCCGCCTGTTTGGCCCGTTAGTATATTTAGGAGTTTTTGGAATTTAGTTAAATTCCAGAAAAATAACGTTTATTCGAATGCCCATAACTTTTTATCCGTAAGTCGGAATGAGGCGTAATTTATATGGTTTTGAGGTAGCTTCGCAAGTAGAACACGATTTCACAACTTGCACATTTATTTGACGCTGTTTAGCGTGCCGAAGGCCTAGTTTAGCGTGCTGTCTCGATAGCTTTATTGTCAAAGTTATTTTTTCGCGCGCGTCCGGATTGCCCGTACTCCGTAGATAAAATGTACATGTTTTAGGAACCATTTTTCCATGCATTTTAGAGCGGTCATTTGTATTTTTGCGCGTAGGGATTTGCCGCTAGATTATTTTCGGTGTATAGGTAATTTTCTCGCATTTACGTGTGGCATTATTTTTGTTGCGCAACCCCACATGTCTTATATGTTTTCGGGGTAGAAAAATCCATGGGATTTTTCCTGTGTAATTAGATTTAGCTTTTGAGCAAGTTAGTTCGCGCGATATTTTTTCTATGTTGCCCTCTTGTCTTTTTCGTAGGATTTAATCCGTGCTTCGTTTGACGGAGTTGACAACTAGAGAGTTGTTCTTGGATGTTTAATCTAGCCCCTGGTATTTTTGGTTGCAATAGAAATGCATGTTTAGGTGTGGTTTGGTTGCTCTCAAGTTGCTAGAAATAGTGCTGATTTGGAGGTGCTGAAATATTTCTAAGTCTGGAATCTGTTATATTTTGTTGATGTTTTGTTTTGCTTCTATCTTGTGATATGTAGCTCTTTTGAGGTTGGTCCAATGGAGTTAGTTGTAGCCCTTATGTTTCTCTAGCACGCTGTGAATTTTCATGCCATTTAGAGTCCTGTAGCTTATGATTTTGCTGCTGTCAATATGGCTTCAGATCGAAAACTGCACTTTCATGAGGTGTAATTTTCACTAAGTCTGAAATAGTGTGTGGGATGCCATTTTGTGACTTCTTTCCCTAGTGATCCATGATTCCATGCTAGTTGTTGTTAGTTGGTTATAGTAGTGATTCTTGCCCTCTTTCGGGTCATGCCTTGCTTGAGTTTATCGGAGTTATGTAGCCGTAGTTGTGGGGCGTAGAAAATGCTATATGGCTGATTTTGGCAGATTGTAGTGATTTCTTGATTTGCTCGTATCTTTTGAACCGTAGCTCCGTTTTGATCGTGTCCTACATGAAACTTGCTTAGAATGTCTTGTAGGTTCATTTTATCATGATGGTGGTATGTTTTGAAGTGCTCGTGACCGTTGTTGCACACATATTGCATTCATGCCATCATATCTTGCGATGCTTGTATCTTTTGAACCGTAGCTCCGTTGGAGATGTTCTTTATGTGTAGATTGCTTGTCTTGATGCGTAGAATCACGTGAACCTATTTGTTTTGCTGTCTAACAACCAATTAAATGCGTTAGTACAGATCTGGTCAGAATTGTAAATTAACATGTGAGGTTGATTTGGAGATGCTATATGTCATTTCCGACCTCATTTAAAATGCCTAGATAGGTAGATTAATTGCGCTTCACCTCTTGCCATGTTTAATCACATTTAATAATGTCGTGTATCTAACCGGGAGTGAACTAAATAATTAAACGTGGAGTTTTGTCAATATGCAACTTGTTGCATATTGAACTTCACTTAATGTGTAGTGTTTGAGTGTGTGGATTGTCATGCCGTGACTTGCATCATATGTGTTGTGCTTAGTGTGGTGAATTCCGTGTGTTGGTTTGTGGTTCCTGTTTGCTTCATCTCGATAGAGTTCCGTAGCGTACCGGATTGCTTCGTCTGCTTCACGGAGGCATTCTTCTTCCAAGCGGGATCTCAGGCAAGATGACCATTTCCCCAGATACCATTCCTATCATTGCCATGCTAGTTTTATCGCTTCTATCGATTATGTCTCGTTGCCTACCACATGTTAAATATCAGCATCTCAACAATGCCATGAAAACCTTCAACCTGTTCAACCTAGCAAACCAGTGATTGGCTATGTTACTGCTTGCTTAACCATGTTGTTAGCGTTGCTAGTTGCAGGTGCAGTTGCTTCCATGTGATAACATGGGTCCCTTGACAGATCACCATATATTAATGCTATTTAATTTAATGCACCTATATACTCGGTAAAAGGTGGAAGGCTCAGCCTTTTCTAGCCTGGTGTTTTGTTCCACCTTTGCCCCCTTAGTTTCGGATATCGGTGTTATGTTCCATAAATGAGCGCTCCTAACACGATCGGGGTTGTTATGGGGACCCCCTTGATAATTCGTTTTAGATGAAGACTGGTCTGGCAAGGCCCAACTTTGTTACTACATTTGCCTAATCATATAATAACGCATAGGGACCCGTCGACACCCTAGGAAATTTAATCAACCCCCGGGCCAGTGCTCCTCTTGAGTGTTCGTCCAAACTGGCAGACTACGGGGCCACCGCGGGGCAACCCGAGGTTTGGTTCTCCTAGTGTGACCCATCCGTCGTGTCCTGAGAACGAGATACGTGGTTCCTCTCGGGTTCGTCGACACGTCGGGCGGCCTTGCTGGATTAGTTTTACCTTTGACGAAATATCTTGTGCATCGGGATTCCGGTGATGCTTTGGGTAATCTCAGAGTTGAGGTTTTCCACAAAGGAATCCGACGAGATCGCGAGCTTCGTGATTGAGGATTTCTATGCGGCTTGTGGCAATTTGTGATGGACTAGTTGGAGCACCCCTGCAGGGTTTAATCTTTCGGAAAGTCGTGCCCGCGGTTATGTGGCAACGTGGAAACTTTGTTTAACACTGGCTCTAGATAACTTGAAGTTAACTTAATTAAAAGATGCCAACTGTGTGCGTAACCGTGACTGTCTCTTTCATGAGTGCCTTCTCCGATCGAGGACACGATGGGGTTATGTCTGACGTAGGTAGGTGTTCAGGATCATTCATTTGATCATGAGTAGTTCATGTCCGTTATGCGTAGATCTTCCCCCTCTTATTTCTGGTACTCGTAAGTTAGCCACCAAATATATGCTTAGCCGCTGCTGCAACCTCACCACTTAACCATGCCTCACCCATTAAGCTTTCCTAGTCTTGATACCTTTGGAAATGAGATTGCTGAGTCCCCTATGGCTCACAGATTACTACAACACCAGTTGCAGGTACAGGTAAAGGTTACTGGACGCGAGCGCGTTGATTGTTCATTTGGAGTTGCTTCTTCTTCTTCTTCTTCATCGATCTAGGATAGGTTCCAGGCCGGCAGCCTGGGATAGCAAGGATGGACGTCGTTCTTATTTTCTCGTTTGTTTTCGTCCGTAGTCGGACCCTGCTCTTACTCTTGATGATTATGTAATGTACTGATGTGACTCTGATGTAGCTTGTGGAGAGTGTAAGCCAACCCTATATAAATCTCTTCTTTTCAGTACATGTACTTGTAACGATATCCATTCTTGCACCACGACGAAATGCGCTTCTATCCGTGACGAGGCCTTCGTGCCAAATTAAGGATAGGGTCGCATCTTGGGCGTGACAAGTTGGTATCGGAGGAGTACCGACCTAGGAGCCCCCTTGATTGATCGAACTTGGCCGAGTCGAGTCTAGTGAAAAAATGCTTTGAGTCTAGTTATATATCGAAGAGTAGGATTCTTTTTTTCTCCTCTTCTATGCTCTGGTGAGGAATCCTGACGTAATAATTTAAATCTACTCCTCTTCTCACTCAAAAAAAATTTAGGATCACGCGGATATTCTTGGAATCTATATGATGCCGATCTGACGGAGTTCTGTCTTGGTGCCTCCTATCTGCTCTAAGTCTCAGGGGAGTTGAGCTCCAGGGTATTCTTGAGCACATCGTTATCATTCAGGTTTCTTAGTATCTCAGAACGAAGGATGATCGTAATTGCTTCAATACTAGTAGTGGCGAGATGACCCCGATGTCCCCAGTACTGGTGCAGATTGTTCGGGAGTAATGCCATACTTTGTATCGTTGTGATCACGAGGGTCTGTTGTAGATGAAGGTCCGAAATTCTGGTTGTGTGTTGATGGATGTGATAGAGGTGACGGGTTAGTATAGGAGTTGTGTGATTATTACTCCTTGTATCCGTGTACCAGATTGCATGACCAGATATTTCGGGAATTCATAGGTGGGAATTCAAGTAGTTGCTTATAGGACAATCTTCCAACAAATACATGATGCTAGGTTGGGGTTCGACATCTAGTGGATTCTTTTGTTCACGGTCGACTTACAGCGGTACACGTTGTGTCTTAAAGAGTCCTTGTAGCTTGCTACGACTCGGGGACGCTTCGTATGTCAGGTGCACTGCCTTGCACTTGATGGTTACTGTAAAATCGAGCCCGTGCGATCCTGTCCACGAAAATATCGGACGAAATCTTTCTCATGAGTTTGTTCTGGCTAATTGTAAGCCTTACCCTTTGTTTTGTTGATTATGGTAATTCAAGTTGCTACGATGTCAAGCGGTGACTTCAGATCTTTTCTAAGCAGTGTTCTCATATTCATATGAGAGTGCAAATTCTTTTGCTCAATCTGTTGTCTTATCAATTCTTGTCAATCGGAGTCGTCGTATCAATTCCATTTTACCGGTGTGCTTCTCTGCAACTGAATTCAATCTTCTCCCGTTGTTGCACATCATTCTCTCATTTTATTTCGGAGTTCATCTCATCTGTCCCAAGTTGTCTTTGTTTTTCCCGCCCGCCCACCCTTTTCTTCAGTGATTCAATTTTCATCCAAGAGTTTTCTTTTCATTGTGCTTCCGTTGTGTGTTCTTTTCTCTCTTACCCGATGATTTGTTGTGAAGATTCTCAAGAGCTTAATGTTCATCTTTATTCATTCTTGTCATCCTTACCGGTGAATTCAGTTCAGTTATCCATGGTCATCGTATCCTTTTCAACCATTAAATTCTTTCTAACGTTGGAAATTCTTTCAGCCTATCTTGTTATTAATTCCTCTTTCTTTCTATCCGGAGTGTTAAAGATATTTCAGAAGATCTGATTTTCAATCCTTCAGTTATTTCGAGGTCTAACCTCATCTAGTTTTCTTGTACCGGTGCAATATCTCCCGTTCTAGTTATCTTTTCAATGGTGATTTCTTTGAGTGCGCCCATAACCCACATGTTTTTCCCAGGATCTTATATAGCTCTGTAATATTTCCGGAGGTCTTTAATTCTTTTCAACTATGACATAAGTATGAATTCATCAGTCATATCCCTTCTCCAAGGCCTATTGGAATTAATTCTCATATTTGGCTCAACCTTGCATTCTTCTTTATTTCGGAGTGTCTCAGTTATTCGTGGTGTTGTTTCTCGTCATCATTCTCAGCTTGCAATGCGAAGGAGTGCTTTCTCTCAAATCTTGGTCTATTCTCTTGGATATTCATCATTCCATCTTGTTGCCATCATCTTAATTGTTCCAATCAAGAGTAATCCCTTTTCTTGCTATCCGATGCGTTTCTGAGTTGTTTTTCTTTCTCGTTCCTCCGAAGGCCATCACTTCAGAAGACTCTTCGTTCTTAGCTTTCAGCTTTCGTCCTCAATTCTTCTCCATTGTTGTCTCTTCGTTCGTCTCTCGGTTATTCCGGTGCCTTGTTCTAGTTTTTCTCTCAGGTGGCTCATGATCTCTTTGTTCTCATGTTTCTCCATTGATTCTTGGTTTTCCATTCAACTGTGAATTCTTACCGGTGCTTCCTTCAATTATGCCTCAAGTGGTGCTTTTCTCTTTGTCTCTTCAAGATTCTTTCAAGAGGAATAAGTTGCATGCTTAATCCGTTGCTTTTCATCAATTTAACTTGATGAAGGATGAGCATAACATAATTCTTATTCTTGTTCTTCCTTCTTCCAAGAGATTCCAATTGTTCTTCCGGAGTGGCTCATGATATCAATTCTTTTCTCAAGCGCTTATCTTTCTTTTGCGGAGTGTCAAGTTCTGTTAAGTATCTCTTTGTGAAGCTTCATCTAAATCATGGCAAGGTCCTAATCTTATTCTTTTCTACCTTCATATCGTTGCATCATTCATTTGTATACGAAGGTCCTTCATGGTGGTTCATCAAGGTTTCAATCCATTATCAATGTGTTCTTCAAGATTCCTGTTGGAATACCTCAAGTTTTCTACTCTCGCATTTCCAAGTGCATTTGTTCTTCCTTATCCTTTCAGGTGGTATTATAGCCTTCTTGTTAGTGTAGGAGCCTCGCAGAGTTTTCCTTTCAAGAATGAGATAATTAAACCCACCAATTCTACGATCATGAGACATTTTCCAACCCATGATTTCTTCATTGAGCTATCTTGGTTTGGACTTCACCTAAAGCTTTTCCTATGGATTGTGCTATCATGGTGCTTGTCATTAATCCAAGTTCTAAATGTATCCTCTTGGTGTAAGAAATTTTTCATATCTTGTTTCTCCCAATCAATCATTGTTTCTGTTAGTGGTTGGTTGTCACTTCATTAGTTTGAAAGGTTCCCATAAGCCCACTACTGTCTTGTTCTTTTCGTTGTTGCTTTTCCAACAACTCCGTCCAATTTTTCTTGCAAGGACGCTTACCAAGTTCATTGGAGATAGTACTTGTCATTTTTCTCTTCATTCTCTTCTTCCTATGAGCTAGTTCATATTCTCTTGTTCCGGAGGCATTGTGATGTTGCTCTTTTGGGTCAATCTTGTTGTTCTATCAAGTTCATGGTGTTCCCTTGTTCTATTTAGTTGTTTGTTATGTATATTGTGTAATTCTCCTACCTTTTCGAATTTTTTGTCCCATTTTCCTACCGAAGTGCTGCCGAAATTTTTCGTGAATTCTTGCTTCTTTCTCATATCATTCCTCAGCTCTTTGCTACCTTCAAGGATCCTTGGTTTCACTCGTTTGTCAAAGAAGCGATTAAGTTTTACCTCTTGCTTTCTCATCCTCTCCCCCTTTCATTGCTGGATCTGAGGGCGAGTTCCTCTTGTAGTGTAGGAGAGTTGTGACAGCCTGATGCCGACGTTCCAGAAGATTCCCCTCTCTTTCTGTTTTCGTCGGGTGTCTATTTTCTTTTGTCGCATCATCATCGCTTCATGCGCATCATCTGCATTGCATCGGCATCCCGTTGCCGCCCGTTTTCAAAACTTGCATCCGTTAGTAGTTGTCGGTTCTCGGTGTTGTCCGTTCTCAGCCCGACCGCACACGAACGAGCCCCCGGCACCGTCGTGACCCTATTTTTAAAAGCGTGTATAAAACTTTCTCCGATTGAGCTGGAATTTGTCGTGCGGTATTATTTATATGTAGGTAGGCCGCCTGTCAAATTTCGTCGCGATCGGAGTCCGTCTAGTACCCGAACGGTCGACCGTAGCGGCACCGTATTCGGCTACCGTCGGACGTCTGTCGGTGTTTTAAAATTCGTTGCCGCACCGCCCGTTCTCCCTCTCGTCTCCGGTAAACCACACTACACGGCCACGTACCCATTCCCGCGTTCGGAATTATCCGATTTCGACTGTGCGGTTGGATCCGGATCGAAATGCCGACTAATCTAGCCCCCCTTTTCTCTATATATAGACCCCCCCTCCTAAAATTTAGGCAGCCCCCTCTCTCTCTCCTCGAAAACCGTGCCCCTAACCCTAGCGCAGCCAACCCCCTCCTCAGCCTCCAGCCGCCAGGGCCCGCCGAGCCCAAATCGGGCCCGGCCGAGTCCATCCGGCCGCCGCTGCCCGGAGCGCCCCAGCACGCCCGCGCCTGCCCGCGCCCGCTCCCGAGGAAGAGCCCCCGCAGCGCCGCATGCCCCGCCTCCGCGCCGCCGGAGTTGCCCCGCGCCTCCGCCACGACTCCTGCCGGCAACCCCCGCGAGGAGCCGGCTCGCCGCCGCCATCTCCCTGCCTGTGCCTCACCGACGCAGTTCCCGTCGCTGCTAGATGCCCTGCGTCGCCGCACCGCGCCAGATCCGGCGAGCCACCGCCCGGATCCGGCCGCCGCACCCCCTGTTGTCTCGCGCAACCACCACTCCAGCCGTCGACGGGGTCCCTTCCCGTCCCGCTGCAGGCATCACCGCCGCCCTGTCCCGTGCCTCGACACGACGGGGATGACGGGGAGCCGCTCGGCCTCGCCCTGGCCGCATGGGCCAGCTCGCCCCGGCCCAACAGCAGGCAGCGCCTGCCCCCCTGTCTCCCCGAGGCCCAGCGAAGGAGGCCAGCTCCTTCGGCCTCGCCCCTCGGCCCACTCCACCAACCGGCCCAAGAGGCCCCAAGGTGAGCTATTCCCCGCTCCCGGTGATAGTTGGCTATATTGCACTGCATGTTCGGCCCGTTAGTATATTTAGGAGTTTTTGGAATTTAGTTAAATTCCAGAAAAATAACTTTATTCGAATGCCCGTAACTTTTTATCCGTAAGTCGGAACGAGGCGTAATTTATATGGTTTTGAGGTAGCTTCGCGAGTAGGACACGATTTCACAACTTGCATATTTATTTGACGCCGTTTAGCATGCCGAATGCCTAGTTTAGCGTGTTGTCTCGATAGCTTTATTGTCATAGTTATTTTTTCATGCGCGTCCGCATTGCTCGTAGTCTGTAGATAAAATGTCCATGTTTTAGGAACCATTTTTCCATGCATTTTAGAGCGGTCATTTGTATTTTTGCGCGTAGGGATTTGCCGCTAGATTATTTTTCGTGTATAGGTAATTTTCTCGCATTTACGTGTGGCATTATTTTTGTTGCGCAACCCCACATGTCTTATATGTTTTCGGGGTAGAAAAATCCATGGGATTTTTCTGTGTAATTAGATTTAGATTTTGAGCAAGTTAGTTCGCGCGATGTTTTTGCTATGTTGCCCTCTTGTCTTTTTCGTAGGATTTAATCCGTGCTTCGTTTGACGGAGTTGACAACTAGAGAGTTGTTCTTGGATGTTTACTCTAGCCCCTGGTATTTTTGGTTGCAATAGAAATGCATGTTTAGGTGTGGTTTGCTTGCTCTCAACTAGAGAACAAGTCTGGAATCTGTTATATTTTGTTGTTGTTTTGTTTTGCTTCTATCTTGTGATCTGTAGCTCTTTTGAGGTTGGTCCAATGGAGTTAGTTGTAGCCCTTATGTTTCTCTAGCATGATATGAATTTTCATGCCATTTAGGGTCCTGTAGCTTATGATTTTTCTGCTGTCAATATGGCTTCAGATCAAAAACTGCACTTTCATGAGGTGTAATTTTCACTAAGTGTGAAATAGTGTGCGGGATGCCATTTTGTGACTTCTTTCCCTAGTGATCCATGATGTCATGCTAGTTGTTGTTAGTTTTTTATAGTAGTGCTTCTTGCCCTCTTTCGTGTCATGCCTTGCTTGAGTTTATCGGAGTTGTGTAGTCGTAGTTGTGGGGCGTAGAAAATGCTATGTGGCTAATTTTGGCAGATTGTAGTGATTTCTTGATTTTCTCGTATCTTTTGAACCGTTGCTCCGTTTTGATCGTGACCTACATGAAACTTGCTTAGAATCTCGTGTAGTTTCATTTTATCTTGATGGTTGTATGTTTTGAAGTGCTCGTGACCGTCGTTGCACACATATTGCATTCATGCCATCATATCTTGCGGTGCTTGTATCTTTTGAACCGTAGCTCCGTTGGAGATGTTCTTTATGTGTAGATTGCTTGTCTTGACGCGTAGAATCACGTGAACCTATTTGTTTTGCTGTTTAACAACCAATTAAATGCGTTAGTACAGATCTGGTCAGAATTGTAAATTAACATGTGAGGGCGATTCGGAGATGCTATATGTCATTTCCGACATCATTTAAAATGCCTAGATAGGTAGATTAATTGCGCTTCACCTCTTGCCATGTTTAATCACATTTAATAATGCCGTGTATCTAACCGGGAGTGAACTAAATAATTAAACGTGGAGTTTCGTCAATATGCAACTTGTTGCATATTGAACTTCACTTAATTTGGAGTGTTTGAGTGTGTGGATTGTCATGTCGTGACTTGCATATATTCAGCTGCTCATGCATCATATGTGTTGTGCTTCGTGTGGTGAATTCCGTGTGTTGATTTGTGTTTCCGGTTTGCTTCGTCTCGATAGAGTTCTGCAGCGTGCCGGATTGTGAGGACCCGTTCGACTACGTCGGTTCGTCTGCTTCACGGAGGCATTCTTCTTCCAAGCGGGATCTCACGCAAGATGACCATTTCCCTAGATACCATAACTATCATTGCCATGCTAGTTTTATCGCTTCTATCGATTATGTCTCGTTGCCTACCACATGTTAAATATCAGCCTCTCAACAATGGCATGAAAACCTTCAACCTCTTCAACCTAGCAAACCACTGATTGGCTATGTTACTGCTTGCTTAACCATGTTGTTAGCGTTGCTAGTTGCAGGTGAAGTTGCTTCCATGTGATAACATGGGTCCCTTGTCATATCACCATATATTAATGCTATTTAATTTAATGCACCCATATACTTGGTAAAAGGTGGAAGGCTCGGCCTTCTCTAGCCTGGTGTTTTGTTCCTCCTTTGCCCCCTTAGTTTCGGCTACCGGTGTTATGTTCCATAAATGAGCGCTCCTAACACGATCGGGGTTGTTATGGGGACCCCCTTGATAATTCGTTTTAGATTAAGACTGGTCTGGCAAGGCCCAACTTTGGTACTACATTTGCCTAATCACATAATAACTCATAGGGACCCGCCGGCACCCTAGGAAATTTAATCAACCCCCGGGCCAGTGCTCCTCTTGAGTGTTGGTCCAAACTGGCAGACTACGGGGCCACCGCGGGGCAACCCAAGGTTTGGTTCTCCTAGTGTGACCCATCCGTCGTGTCCTCTCGGGTTCGTCGACACGTCGGGCGGCCTTGCTGGATTAGTTTTACCTTTGAGGAAATATCTTGTGCATCGGGATTCCGGTGATGCTTTGGGTAATCTCAGAGTTGAGGTTTTCCACTAAGGAATCCGACGCGATCGCGAGCTTCGTGATTGAGGATTTCTATGAGGCTTGTGATAATTTGTGGTGGACTAGTTGGAGCACCCCTGCAGGGTTTAATCTTTCGGAAAGTCATGCCTGCGGTTATGTGGCAACGTGGAAACTTGGTTTAACACTGGTTCTAGATAACTTGAAGTTAACTTAATTAAACGATGCCAACTCTGTGCATAACCGTGACTGTCTTTTTCGTGAGTTCCTTCTCCGATCGAGGACACAGTGGGGTTATGTCTGACATAGGTAGGTGTTGAGGATCATTCGTTTGATCATGAGTAGTTCACGTCCGTTATGCGTAGATCTTCCCCCTCTTATTTCTGGTACTCGTAAGTTAGCCACCAAATATATGCTTAGCCGCTGCTGCAACCTCACCACTTAACCATGCCTCACCCATTAAGCTTTGCTAGTCTTGATACCTTTGGCAATGAGATTGCTGAGTCCCGTGTGGCTCACAGATTACTACAACACCAGTTGCATGTACAGGTAAATGTTACTGGAAGCGAGCGCGTTGATTGTTCATTTGGAGTTGCTTCTTCTTCTTCTTCATCATCGATCTAGGATGGGTTCTAGGCCGGCAGCCTGGGATAGCAAGGATGGACGTCGTTCTTATTTTCTCGTTTGTTTTCGTCCGTAGTCGGACCCTGCTCTTACTCTTGATGATTATGTAATGTACTGATGTGACTCTGATGTAGCTTGTGGCGAGTGTAAGCCAACCCTATATAAATATCTTCTTTTCAGTACATGTACTTGTAACGATATCCATTCTTGCGACACGACGAGATGCGCTTCTATCCCTGACGAGGCCTTCGTGCCAAATTAAGGATAGGGTCGCATCTTGGGCATGACAGGTGTCCCCATAACAACCCCAAGCAGGTTAGGAGCGCTCATTTATGGAACATAACACCGCTAGCCGAAACTAAGGCGGCAAAGGTGGAACAAAACACCAGGCTAGAAAGGCTGAGCCTTCCACCCTTTACCAAGTATATAGGTGCATGAATTTAAATAACATTAATATGGTGATATAACAAGGAACCCATGTTTTCACATGAAAGCAACTGGACCTGCAACTAGCAACGCTATCCAATGGTTAAGCAAGCGGTAACATAGCCAATCAGTGGTTTGCTAGGTTGTAGAAAGGTTGAAGGTTTTCATGGCAATGTTGGGAGGCTGATATTTAACAGGTGGTAGGCGGCGAGACATAACGATAGAAACGAAACACTAGCCTCGCAATAATAGTAATGGTATCTAGGCAAATGATCATCTTGCATGTGATCCCGCTTGGAAGAAGAACGACTCCGTGAAGCAGACGAACCGACATAGTTGAACGGATCCTCACATGCCGACACGCTTGCGGAACTCTAACGAGACGAAGCAAACTGGAAACAAGAATCAACACATGATATTCACCACAGCACATGCACGCTATGATGCAACACGTATGATGCATGATCAGTTTCAAATATGCACTGCATGGCATGGCAAGTCACAACAGTCAAACGCTACACTTTAAGTGAAGCTCAATATGCAACGAGTTGCATATTGATGAAACTCCATATTCAATTATTTTGTTCACTCTCGTTTAGGTATGCGGCAAGTTAAAAATGGTGTTAACATGGCAAGGGGTGAAGCACAAATAAACTACCTATCTAGGCATTTTAGATGAGGCCAGAAACGACATATAGCATCTCTGAACTGACCCCACACATTAAGTTCTAAATCTGTCAAGATTTGTCCTAATCACATTTTATGTTTGTTAAACGGTAAAACAAAGTGGTTCACGTGATCCTACTCGTCGTTCTGGTCCATTTACATATGTGGATCATCTCCAACTGAGCTACAGTTAAGTAACTACGACCTAAACCATTTTTAACACGTTTGTCACGCAAACCAATGCAAACAGCACATCTAACAGTTTTAAATATGCATGGGAGTCGGAAAATATTAATCTATGCGAAATTCTAATCACTTTACATATATAATTTGTCGTGATCCGACGCACGGTTTAAAAACTACGGACGTTTGAAAATCATGCATTTTTCTGAAACTAATAAATTTGCAGGACCTAAAAAAACTACACGGGCCAAATCTGCAGCTATGCCTAATAGGCCATGGATGCAAAATATTACATAGCGCCCATGGTGCGGAATAGGGCAGGGGCGCTCATCTAGGGCCTTCTGGCCGGCTCGAGAGGAGGTTGGGCCAGCTGGACACTTTCTGGGGCTGCTGGGCGTGGGAGACCTGGCCGGCTGGGCCGCGGCTGGCCACGGGCACAGCTGGTCCTGGCTGTTGGGCCACGTGGGGGCGAGGCTGGCCCAGGAGCGGCGGCTGCTGGCGAGGCTCTGCCCCATGCTCGACAGGAGCCATGGAGCTGCACCAACCAGCAAAGGCGAGGCACGAGGTTGGCATCCAGGCGAGGGGACGGTTGCAGGCGGCGAGGGAGCTCGAGAACGGCGGGATCCGGTCCAAATCTGGCCCGAGGCAGAGGCAGGAGGGAGATCGGCGGCGGAGGAGCTTCGACGACATTCATGGCGTTCTGCACAGGAGGGAGACGGGAGAGGATGGAGGAGAAGGTCGGGCTCGGCTTTGGCCACCGGCAACAGGGTGCTCACCCGCGGAAGGAGAGGCTCCAGCGTGGCCCCGCGGTGGTACACCGGGAAGAGGCGGCGGCACCAGGCAGGGGCGACCTGCTCGTCCCCGAGCTCACCACGGGAGCTCGCAGTGGCCGCTGCGGACCCGGGCCCGGATGTGCTTCCACGGATCCGATCTGGGCTTCCACGTCCCGCGGGAGGAGAGAGAGGTGGGAGAGAGAGTTGGCTACGGTTAGGGTTATGGTGGGCACAGATCCCAAGGCAAGAGGATGGCTGCCTATTTATAGAAAAAGGGCTAGGGTTGGGGCTTCTGCACCGTTTTCGGACCGTTGGATCGCGATTCGACAGCTCCGGAAGCGGAGGGGCTTAGGGTTGGCTTAGGTGGTCTAACTGGTTGTGTTAGAGAGGGTCGATGGGGAAGATACAGAACGTTGGCGGCCCGGCACAATATTTTCAACACCAAAAAAGGTCTCACAATAAACCGATGACGGTGCCACTACGGCCGACCGTTCGGGTATCAAACGGACTCCGATTGCGACAAAATTTGGCACGCGGCCTACCTACGCTATATTAAGACCGCATGCTAGGTTTCAACCTAGTTCGAGAATATTTTCCGGACACTCTTAAAAACAATATTTTAACGATGTTGCGGGCACGTGCGTGTGTGTTTGGACTCAAAATGTTTTCAAAACACACGGCAACGGAGTGCCGATGCAATGCGGATGATGCGAATGATGCGTCAAACAAATAATCACACATCGGCAATGGAATAAAAGGGGTATCTTCTGGAGCATCGGTCTCGGGTTGTCGCAATGTGCCCAGCCACAAATGTCTCCTCTAAGAGAGGGAGATGCCATCTCTTAGGAGCTCGTGTGTATTTTCCCAACAAAATGGTCCTGGTCTACATGTCAAGACGATGGTAACGGTTTCCATCACCGTCCAACATCTCTACTATTAAAGGGGGATCAAACATCGTGGTGGTCCAACCACCTCCCCCACTCTGTCGACGCTATCGATACCTCCTCCCTCACAGACATCCATGTCCTCCAGCTCCTACCCACTGATTTTCTCCAATTACCGTGGGAAAACTAGTGAGGAACAAACCGGTGCACTCCACATGTTCCTCCCCTTTACTTCCCATAGTTAAAAAACTACTCCCTCGTTTCTAAATAAAAGTCTTTCTAGAGATTTCATTATGGGACTACCCTACCCTCCTCTTCTCTCCTTCTATCCAGCAAATCAGGCTGAAACCCTAACTAGCTAGCCCGACACCATGGCTACCACAGGAGGACCTGACCCCTGCTATTGGGGATATTACCTGCGGTGTAACCCGCCCTAACTGGGTTGGGTCACTAAAGGGGCGACTCATCTATTGGTGATACAAGCCTTGGCCCAAGGGGACCAGGAGCCGGATGGCGGTTCAGGAGATATATAGAGGATAGACCACCAAGGAGGTTTCCAGCCTTGGAAAGCACGACGACTTCGAGATAAAGGAAACCACGATCTATAGTGTGGCTAGGACTCTTGTAAATCCTAGGGCCTCGCCTTTATAAAAAGGCGAGTCCTTGGGGAGGATAGGGCAAGTTAGAAATCATCGAGAGCTAGGTTAGGCGAATTACGCCCTCCTTGTAATCGAAACCATCATCAATCTACACAAAGCAGGACGTAGGCTTTTACCTCCACACGAGGGGCCGGACCTGGGTAAATCTGAGTCCCGTTTTCACTCACCCCTTTGACTTGCCACCAAGGTGCGATGGCTCCTTCATTAAGTCCTTTCTCGAGGACATCTGTCGTGACAAAACCACGACAGTTGGCGCCCACCATGGGGCTAGCGCACGGTGGAGTTGAGTTCTCAAAGGGAGCCCTACCAGGGACAGAAAGCTATGCGGTCGGCATCATGACGAAGAGCCGCCGCGGAAGGTTCTACATCGATTACTCGTTGTGGGGCTAGAAGCCGATTCAGTCGAATATGGTTATAGAGTCCCCTTCGGCAAGATCAGCATCTTCGTCGGCATGATTGGAACATCCGTCCCTGAGCCGGACACCTCCACCGACATCATCGATCCGGCCAGGTACGTCCTCCCCATCACACGACAGGACAGGAGACACCATGTTTTTGTCGGCTTAAGCAGGGAGCGAGCGTACAAGACGAACCGGCAGTCCAGGAGGTCACCCCCGTTAATTCTGATGGCGAGTCATCCACTACTAGAAAAAAGGCTATTAGTGGCGCACCAATTTTTGCTATTAATGGCGCACTATAGGTGCGCCACTATTACCACGCCACTAGTAAAAAATACTAATGGAGCACCTCTGGTGCGCCATTAGTATTGCAGGTAACAGTAGCGCACCTTCTAGTGCACCATTACTAGTAACAAATAGCAATGGCGCACCTCTGGTGCGCCACTGGTAACTTTTTTTTTGATTTTTTTTTAATTTTGAAGGCGGGAAAATAGTAATGGCGTACCGTCTAACCCCCACCGTTCGCCATTGCTATTTTTGAAATTAGAATTTGGATCTGAATCTAGATCTGGCCGATTTTTTTTGGCTTGTTATCTTGCTCTTTTTTGTTGCTTGAATTTTTTTCAAATTTGTTTCTTGCCCTAGATCTGGTACGTTCTTTGAGCCGGGGGAGCTCCACATGTGCCCGGAAGTAGAGGAGGAGGAGAGGAGGGAGGAGGAGGTCACCGGAGAGGAGGAGAAGGACCGTGAGCAGGAGAGGAAGGAGGAGCACCGTGAGGAGGAGAGGAGGGAGGAGGAGGTCGCCAGAGGAGGATCACCGTGAGGAGGAGAGGTGGAGAGGAGGAGGTCGCCGGAGGTGGAGGTCACCGGAGGACGAGGTCACCGTGAGGAGGAGAGGAGGAGGTCGCTGGAGGAGGATGTCACCAAAGGAGGAGCACCGTGAGGAGGAGGTCACCGGAGCAGGAGCACCGTGGGGGGGAGGAGGTCGCCGGAGAGGAGGAGATGGAGGGGAGGACAGGAGGAGAGGAGGAGATGGAGTGGAGGAGAATGAAGGTGTAAGTGGTTGGCCGGCCCTTTTGAATTTTTGTCCCAACTTAGCAGTGGCGCACCTTGCACTGGTGCGCCATTGCTATTTTTCTAAATTATGAAGGCGGTAAAATAGCAGTGGTGCACCTTGCACTGGTGCGCCATTGCTATGCTACATAGTATTGGCGCACCTAGGCGTGGTGCGCCATTACTATGTATTTATTTTTCTATATTTTTGAATTTTTTTGCCTCCAGATCTTAAAAGCATCATAACTTTTTTTCTGTTAGGTTTTTGGGATTCTAAAAATCTGCAACGAGGTTCGCCGATTGAATTCGGATGTAACTTTTTGAGCAGATGATTTTTCATATAAAAAACTTTTTCATCGGAGGTCGTATGCAAAAGTTACGGTCATTTTACCGAAACACGGACGGCCTTTTGCAAAATAATTCAAAATTCATGTTTGTTAATTTTCCTAACAATTAGAACACATAACACATGGGCATCTATTTTTTTGAATTTTTTTTTATCTTTTATCATTTTCTTTTATTTATTTTAAAACCTAAAAGGCGATCCACAAGTGGGGTTGTGTGTGTGTGTGTGTTTGTGTGTGTGTGTGACCTTAGTAATGGCGCACCACACCCGGGTGCGCCACTACTATGTAGCATAGCAGTGGCGCACCTAGGTGTGGTGCGCCATTGCTATGTCTGGTGGGGGGATGGACCAAAAAATAGCAATGGCGCACCACACCTAGGTGTGCCACTCCTATGTAGCATAGCAATGGCGCACCTAGGTGTGGTGCGCCATTGCTATGTCTGGTCGGGGGTGGGGGATGGACCAAAAAATAGCAATGGTGCACTGCTCATGTCGTGCGCCATTAGTAAAAATATAGCAATGGCGCAGCTGATTCTAGTGTGCCACTGCTATATAGCAGTGGCGCACCACCATCATGGTGCGCCACTAATAGTGATATAGGGGATAAGCCTTTTTCTAGTAGTGATCCATGGGCGAGACAGATTCAATTCATCCCCTTCACGAAGGACAACTCGGAGAGTTGCCACTGGCGATGGACCCCGAGATCCTTGAAAGATCTCGTCGACAAATCGCTATCTATATGGCAGGGGCGGCACAACCTCAGCAAAACCCGGCCAACAACAATGAGACTGGCAAGACGTCGAAAACCCCGGCTCAAGCCATGGCGGACTTAACGGCGGAGGTCACCAGGCTCATGACAACCGCTGTGACGGCAGAGAATCAGGAAGCAATCAACGCCGAGCTGGCGAAGCTGAGGGAGGTGATGGCCAAAGCTCAGCGGGACGTGGAAGCGGAAGCCACCAGGATGGCGACATAGCAGGCCAGGATCACTGCGGAGACAAAACGGCTGAACACCGAAGGCTACTGGATCAAGAGACAACAGCGCGCGTCCAATGCTATTCACCAGCGGAGGCATCACGGACGCCTCCCAGCCGACTTACATCCAACTCGCCTCTTTGACACCCCACGCACTCCTAGGGCAGGACCTGATCGACCTATGCAAGCCGCTCGAGGGGGAGGTCCGGTTCAACCACCTAACCCTCCACTGCCTCAACTAATGGATGCCCATGCAACTCGCTTCCAGACACCATGAGGTCACTTCTCAAATCCCGTGGATAATGTGCTGGCGGCAACCCGCCACTTGGAGTCCCTCCCGATCTACAGAAACTCCCCGGACGAGGTGGAGGCAAGAAACGCCATCGACATGCTGAAGACAACAGTGGTCCAACATGCACAATACACACACAGCCTTGACCGGTTACACTCCATGGCCCAGGGAGTCACACTAGGAGTCGCCACGAGGACCAACCCAAAGTGACCAGTCGATTTACAACACTGCGTTCAACGACCGGACGAGTCGGCCCATCATTGGACACGGCGAGTTGCGGAGGTCATTCATTCGTCGGACGACATCTCGGCGGCTTAGGCAGTGTTGATTCTGGAGAAAAATTGCCATTACGAGCCTCTGGTGCTGAAGCTGGGGCGACTTAAGCGTAAGGTGCGGATATGGGCAAGCTGATGGACACCCTCACCAGATATGCCGAGTCAGATGACACCAAGGATCCTGGAGAGGACGATGACAAGGTTAGCAACGCCAGGAAGGGCGAGTCATCAAAGGGTCACTCCCAGTTAAAAGGACGAGGTAACCACAACCATGGCGGGCAAGGTAAAAGAAGACAACAGGAAGGTCCCATGGATTTCGTCGCTAATACCAATACCGGCAACGGAAACCAGCGCCAGAAGAAGCGGGGTTTCAGTGGGAAGAAGTCGCACAACTATCATGAAATGCTCAAGGGCCCCTGTCCACAGCATGCTACGGCTGAGGGGCCGGCGACCCATTCCTGGGAGGATTGCTATGTGATGCAAGAGTTCCGAGCTGAGGCGCTCAAGAAAGGCCAAGGAGGTGATCAGGGCCAGCGACAGGAATAGTTCGGCGCGCCCAGGTCACGCCAAAGCCCGTTCGGCGTCTTCCCTAACCCGGGTCCACAGGGCGGGTCACAGCCTAATAGCGGACAGTACCAAGTTCACAACCAATAGCAGTATAACCCGCCGGGAGTGTTTCAGCAACCACCCCCGCAAGGAGATCTCAAGTGACAGGATGATCGTAGCGGTTTCCAGAATAACCCTAAGCAGCTGAACAGCGGGCAGTATCATGTGTTCACCACCAGCACGTGCAAACAGGACCAGAAGGTGAAACATAGAACTTTGAGCGTGGCTGAACTGGCGCTCCCCACGTACCTTCATTGGTCTGAACAACCCATAACCTGGAGTAGGGAGAATCACCCACCCCGAGTTGATAACCCTGGCGACTTGGCTTTGGTCGTGGCTTCCCAAGTCGGAGAATACACCCTTTCCAATGTCCTTATGGATGGAGGCAACAGCATTAACATCATATACTTCGATACCTTTCGAAGGATGAATATCCTGGAGAAAGACTTGATGCCGTCGTCCATGGTTTTCCATGGCATTGTTCTGGGTAAGTCGGCGTATCCAATTGAGCAGATTAAACTTAACGTCGCTTTTGGCACAGAGTCCAATTACAGGAGCGAGTCACTCATGCTCGAGGTGGTCAAAATCAAGAGCCCTTACCACGCATTGTTTGGAAGGCCGGCTTACGCGTGTTCCACGGCTCGCCCATGTTATGTTTATCTCAAGCTTAAGATGACTGGTCCTAGGCAGGCTATTACGATCAGCGGAGACAGGAACATAGCCCAAGAGTGCGAAGAAGGAGACGCAGCTTATGCCGAGACGGCTTCCGCGGCCGAGGAGGTCAAGTTTCACCAAGCCAATGTTGACCCGGCAGACATGACGCCGCTCATGAGGCCAACGATTGAATCTGAACCGCCTCTTAAGTTCAAGCCGACGGATGATACCAAGGTTATAGACTTCACGCCTGGCGACTCAACCAAGCAGTTCACTATTGGGACGGGTCTGGATCCCAAATAGGAAAGCGCGCTCATCGAATTCATGCGTGAGAATCGGGACATCTTCGCGTGGCAACCTTCTGAGATGCCATGTGTACTGAGAGAATTTGCTGAGCACCATCTTAATACTGACCCCAAAGTAAAGCCAGTTCGGCAATACCTTCGTAGGTTTAATGAGGAAAGACTTAAGGCGATTGGAGAGGAAGTCGCCCGGCTTTTGGCCACCAGGTTCATCATCGAGGTTTTCCAACCTGAATGGTTGGCTAACCCGGTCCTGGTGCTCAAAAAGAACGACACTTTCCGCATGTGCATCAACTACACCGACCTCAATAGAGCTTGTCCGAAGGATCCCTTCGCCCTTCCTCGCATTGATCAAATCATTGACTCAACGGCGGGTTGCGAGTGTTTGTGTTTCTTGGATGCTTATTGAGGATACCACCAGATCAGGATGGCGGTGGCAGACCAGGAGAAGACATCCTTCATAGCCCCCTTAGGAGCCTTCTGTTACATGTCTATGTCATTCGGGATCAAGATTGAGGGGGCGACTTATCAGCGTTGCATCCAAAATTGTTTGCATAACCAGATCGGACGTAATGTCCACGCTTATGTTGACGACATCGTAGTCAGATCTCAGAAAAAAGAGTCGCTCTTGCAGGATCTCAAGGAGACTTTTGACAATTTGTGCATGTACCAAATGAGACTTAACCCCACCAAGTGCGTGTTTGGTGTTCCTGCCGGAAAGTTATTGGGTTTTCTGGTGTTAGAACGCGGCATTGAAGCTAATCCGGACAAAATTGAAGCGATCACTTCGCTAGGAAAGCCGACCAATATTAACCAAGACCAACGCATGGCGAGTCGTATCGCGGCTCTTAGTCGCTTTATAAGTCGCCTTCGGGAGAAAGCCATTCCTCTTTATCTGTTACTCAAAAAAACTGATCGTTTCCTATGGACGGACGAAGCCAACGAAGCCTTTGAAGGCTTGAAGGGACAACTGGCTAAGCCGCCAGTGCTGGCGGCTCTGACGGACAAGGAGCCTATGCTCTTGTACATCGCGGCTAATTCTAAGGCAGTGAGCATGGCAGTGGTTGTCGAGCGGAAGGAAGAAGCGAAGGTATATCCGGTTCAGCGACCAGTATATTTTATCAACGAAGTCCTGACCCTCTCCAAACAACGCTACCTGCATTGGTAGAAGCTCGTCTTTGGGGTGTTTATGGCGAGTCGGAGGCTGAAGCACTACTTCCAAGAGCATCCCATCACGGTAGTCAGTTGTGTCCCCCTTGGTGACATTATACAAAATCGATAAGCAACTGGACGGATTGCTAAGTGGGCCATCGAGTTAGGGCCTCAACATGTGCGATATACTCCCCGTACGACCATTAAATCTCAAGCACTAGTGGATTTCAACGACTGGACTGAGTTGCAGATTCCAGAAGATAGGCCCGATCAAACATATTGGACCATCTATTTTGATGGATCTAGGCAGTTGGAAGGCTAGGGGCTAGTGTGGTGTTAACTTCACCTCAGGGTGAAAAATTCTGCTATGTCCTCCGGCTCATGTTTCCATGAACCAAAAATGCAGCAGAGTATGAAGCCCTGCTCCACGGGTTGTGACTCGCCAATGAGATGACCTCACGCGAGTCAGATGTTTGGGCGACTCAGATCTGGTGGCACAGCAGGTTTCTCGCACCTGGGATTCTAGATATCCCTTGATGGCGGCTTACAGGCTGGCTGTGTCGGATGTGGCGGGTCACTTTCATGGTTATCAAGTGGATCACACTGACCGGTGACTCAATGAAGCAGCAGATGCTCTTTCCCGTCTCGGTTCACAGCGTAAGCCGGTTCCTCCCAATGTCTTTTTGGATGTATTACATAACCCTTCGGTGAGGCTACCTTCACAGGAAGATTTGGCGGTGCCAGACCCTGAGTCTCAACTTGTGGCGGCTCTTCGTGCCACCCCAAATTGCGTGATTCCCTACATGGCGTATCTCACATGAGGCGAGTTACCCGCGGATGAGTTATTGGCTCGCCAAATCGTCTGTCGGTGCAAATCCATGGTCATACACAACGGTGAGCTGCATAAGTGAAGCACTTCAAGGGTATTTCAAAGGATTGTCTCTTCCGATGAAGGATGTATGATCCTCAATGAAATTCATGCGGGCGACTGTGGTCATCATACCGGGTCACGTTCCTTGGTTTCTAAAGCCTTTTGGCATGGGTTTTATTGGTTGGCGGCTCATGTAGATGCGGAAGAGATAGTTCGCCGATGTGATGGTTGCCAAAAATTTGTACGCCGAATGCACGTGCCGGCTCAGGAGTTACGGATGATTCCAATCACTTGGCCGTTTGCAGTCTGGGGGCTGGACATGGATGGTCCTTTCAAGATGTCGTCCAATAAAAACACTCACCTATTGGTGGCAGTTGACAAGTTCACTAAGTGGGTTGAAGCAGAACCTGTTAGTAGATGATGCAGATACGGCTGTCAAATTCTTGAAAAAGTTGATTTTCCGGTTTGGATACCCTCATAGTATCATTACTAACAATGGTACTAATCTATCAAAGGGAGCAATGCAAGAGTTATGCGGTCGAGAGCATATCCGGCTTGACGTTTCTGTAGTCGTGCATCCCGAGTCTAATGGGCAGGCAGAAAGGGCGAATTAGGAAATACTAAGAGGAATCAAGCCCGGGCTTATGGTACCTTTGGAGCGTACTCCAGGATGTTGGGTGGAAGAGTTGCCCTCGGTATTATGGAGCATCAGGACCACCCCAAACCGCTCCACGGGTTTTACTCCTTTCTTTGTGGTCTACGGGGCAGAGGTGGTGTTGCAAAGTGACATCAGACATGATTCACCGCGAGTCGCCGCATATGTGGAACATGACAACGAGTTGGCACGACAAGATTCGTTGGATGCTTTGGAGGAAGAGCGAGACTTGGCTGCATCGCGATCGGCGATTTATCAATAGGACTTGCGACGCTATCACAGCCACCGTGTCAAGAGCCATACTTTTCAAGAGGGCGACTTAATTGATTCAAGACCACACCGGCATGCATAAATTATCACCTCCATGGGAAGGACCGGTTTTCATCAGCAAGAATCTTCGGAACGGCTCATACTACTTGGTGGATCTTCGCCCTGACCGGCCAACTACAGAGGTTGAGACAACTCGTCCGTGTAATATAGCCCACCTGCGGCCTTACTACACCTAGAGCCCTGGGCTCCTTTCTTTTCTGCAAATCTCAGAGCTTGTAATCTTTTATTTATAAAGCAATAAAGTCGGCACCCATGAACTTCGGGGTCCTTTGCCGTTTCAACTTCTGGAAAGCATGAGTCTTTATTGTTCTACGAGTCGTCCAAGCATGGACGCTATCAGTACCAAAGAGCATAAGTCGCCACGCTGCACTTGTTTCAAAATTGGGTACTGGTAAGCCAAAGACGACCAAAGTTGCCACGTTGCACGGTTCAAACATGGGCGCCTTATATGGTTTTAAGAATTAAGTCGGCTTACTTGGAGGCTACTAGCTCCCAAGTCATTTTGCAGTAAGAGCGTAAAATGCTTCTGCAATCCTATGATCCACTTTTCCCTAATCATAGGTCACTTGGGGGCTTCCACTCACTCAGTTCAGCCTGAATACCCTCTTGGCTAGCGAAAAATTACTGCATTACAAATGGTTATAGTGGACTATGTGTTGGACGAGTCGCCCTATGGACCCATGTACTCTTGGCGAGTCAATCCGTTTTTTGGACCGTGAACTCGCCTTGGTTAAAACATGAAAGGAACCGGCCAGAGCCACACATGGAGAATAGAGAAACCATTGTTTCACTGAACCTGCTTCACTGAAGCCTGACTCGCGCCTGATCAGCCGGTCTAAAAACTTGGGGGCTATTGCATAAGCCTTCTTCGGGTAGCACTAGAGTTCTGCAAACTCGTCCTATCCTGTCGTAGCTCATTGAGGCGACGAACGTTTACGACTACCTTCGTGGCACTGCCACAAGGTTTCGTAACAACTTTATATGACTCGCCGAGACTCACTGAGCCGGCTCCTTGCTTATTACTCGCCATGACTTATCGAGTCAACCTATGGCGTTTTTTCCTTGATAAACAGGTTGAAGATGCTCTCTTGTCCACATATGACACTTGTTAAACTATCAAGCACCAAGATTGGTAAAGGCAAATCATGATTTGCATAAAGGATAATGTATTCAACAATGTCAAGCAAAAGGCATGGATGGAAGATTGTTTCCCTAACAACTATTACATGGCTCACACGGCCGTACTGGGTATCATCTCCCGGTCAAAAGAAAGATCAAATTGTTTTTCCAGCAACGACTACACTCTGGATAATCTTAAGCCACCTCTGGGTCACCTTGCCTTGAGCTCTCTCCATCTTCAATTTGTAAGTCGCCAAGTTTCCAGTTGCACTTGGACAAGGCGACGAATTCATCTTCATCGTTTAGAAAGATAGATAAGTCCTCTTAAAAGTCGAAGGGATTCTTAGGCCGGCGAGGAGTTAGACTGGTGATTCCAAATGAAGGAGGAGTCAATTTTTTGTTGTTGTCATCATATGCAGCCTGGTATTTGTTCAAGTGCAAACCGGCCGCCAGCTGAGTGGCCGCGGCACAGGACTCTTACACAACCCGGTGGTAATCATCTTCAGTAAACTCTAACTCGTCGTCCTTCAGCTCAGGTGTAACACCCAAGATGCGACCCTATCCTTAATTTGGAACTAGGGCCTCGCCAGGGATAGAAGCGCATCTCGTTGTTTCGCAAGAATGGATATCGTTACAAGTACATGTACTGAATAGAATAGTATATGGAATTGGCTTACACTCGCCACAAGCTACATCAGAGTCACATCAGTACGATACATAATCATCATGAAGAAGAGCAGGGTCCGACTACAGACGAAAACAAACGAGAAAAGAAGAACGACGTCCATCCTTGCTACCCCAGGCTGCCGGCCTGGAACCCAACCTAGATCGATGAAGAAGAAGAAGAAGAAGCAACTCCAAATGAACAATCAACGCACTCGCGTCAAGTAACCTTTACATGTACCTGCAACTGGTGTTGTACTAATCTGTGAGCCACAGGGGACTCAGCAATCTCATTTCCAAAGGTATCAAGACTAGCAAAGCTTAATAGGTGAGGTAAGGTTAAGTGGTGAGGTTGCAGCAAGCGGCTAAGCATTAATTTGGTGGCAAACTTATGAGTACAAGAATAAAGAGAGGGATGATCTACGCATAACGGACGTGAACTACTGATGATCAAATGAATGATCTTGAACACCTACTTACGTCAGACATAACCCCACCATGTCCTCGTTCGGAGAAGGAGCTCACGAAAGAGACAGTCACGGTTACACACTCAGTTGGCATGTTTTAATTAAGTTAACTTCAAGTTGTCTAGAACCAGTGTTAAACAAAGTTTCCACGTTGCCACATAACCTCGGGCATGGCTTTCCGAAAGATTTAACCCTGCACGGGTGCTCCAACTAATCCATCTCAAATTACCACAAGCCGCATAGAAATCCTGGTTCACGGAACTCGCGATCTCGTCGGACTCCTTAGTGGAAAACCTCAACTCTGAGATTACCCAAAGCATCACTAGAATCCCGATGCACAAGACATTCGTCAAAGGTAAAACTAATCCAGCAAGGCCACCCGGCTTGTCGACGATCCCGATAGGAGCCTCGTATCTCGTTCTCAGGACACGACGGATGAGCACTATGCACGATGGTCGGATAGACATCCCCCGAGTTGCCCTGGGTGGCCCGCAAGTGGCTCTGTTTTTGGACCAGCACCATCAGCACTGACCCTCCCTGTATTATGTAGAATTACTCCTCGGGTTCATGACGCCCTATGCTTTTAGTATTAACAAAACTATTATGTTGGGAAAATGTAGTACCAATGTTGGGCCTTGCCAGACCAGCTTTAATCTAAAATGAATTATCAAGGGGGTCCCCATAACAACCCCGATCGTGTTAGGAGCACTCAATTATGGAACATAACACCGGTAGCCGAAACTAAGGGGGCAAAGGTGGAACAAAACACCAGGCTAGAAAGGCCAAGCCTTCCACCTTTTACCAAGTATATAGGTGCATTCAATTAAATAGCATTTAATAGGGTGATAAAACAAGGAACCCATGTTATCACATGGAAGCAACTGCACCTACAACTAGCAACGCTAACACATGGTAAAGCAAGCGGTAACATAGCCAATCAGTGGTTTGCTAGGTTGTGAACAGGTTGAAGGTTTTCATGGCAATGTTGAGAGGCTGATATTTAACATGTGGTAGGCAACGAGACATAACGATAGAAACGGTAAAACTAGCATGGCAATGATATTAATAGTATCTGTGGAAATGGTCATCTTGCCTGAGATCCCGCTTGGAAGAAGAATGACTCCGTGAAATAGACGAACCGAGGTAGTCGAACGGGTCCTCACAATCCGACATGCTTGCGGAAGTCTAGCGAGACGAAGGAAACCAGAAACAAGCATCAACATACGATATACACCACATGATGCACAACACATATGATGCATGAACGGTTGGACATATGCAAGACATGGCATGTCAATTCACAACAATCAAACACTACACATTAAGTGAAGTTCAATATGCAACGAGTTGCATATTGACGAAGCTCCACATCCGAATTATTTAATTCTATCCCGGTTAGGTACACGGCAATATTAATTGTGGTTAAACATGGCACGAGGTGAAGCGTAACTAAGCTAACTATCTAGGCTTTTCAAATGAGGTCGGAAATGACATATAGCATCTACGAGATGACCTCATACGTTAATTTACAAATCTGTCCAGATCTGAACTAACACTTTTAAATGTTTGCTAAACATCAAAAAAATAGGTTCACGTGATCCTACATGTCGTTACAACCAATTTACACATGGAGAACATCTCCAACGGAGCTACGGTTCAAAAGATACGAACACCGCAAGATATGATGGCATGAATGCAAAATGTGTGCAACGACAATCACGAGCACTTCAAAACATACAACCAACAAGAAAATATGAAACTACAGGAGATTCTAAGCAAGTTTCATATAGAACACGATCAAAACGGAGCAACGGTTCAACAACTACGAGCTAAACAAAAAATCACTACAATCTGCCAAAAATCAGTCACATAGCATTTTCTACACCCCACAACTACGAGCTACACAAAACCAATATTGCTCAAACAAGGCATGAGGCAATAGAGGCCAAGATGCACTACAACATACAACTAATAACACCTAGCATGGAAGCATGGATCACTAGAAAAAGAAGTCACAAAATGGCATCTCACACACTGTTACAGACTTAGTGAAAACCATAGTTTATGAAAGTGCAGTTTTCGATCTGAATGCATATTGACAGCAGCAAAACCATAAGCTACAGGATTCCAAATGGCATGAAAATTCACAACATGCTAGAGAATCTTAAAGTCTACAACAAACTCCATTGCACCAACCTCAAAAGAGCTACACTTCACCAGTTAGACTCATGACAAGACAGCAACAAAATATAACAGATTTCAGACATAGAAATATTTCAGCATCTCCAAATTAGCACTATTTTCTAGCAAGTTGAGAGCAAGCAAACCACACCCAAACATGGATTTCTATTGCAACCAAAATTACCAGGGGCTAGTCTACACATCCAAGAGCATATCTCTAGTTGACAACTCCTTCATATCAAGCACGGATTAAATCCCACAAAATAAACAAAAGGGCAACATGCCAAAATGTCACGCGCACTAACTTGCTCAAAAGCTAAAACTAAATGCACAGTTAAATTCTATGGATTTTTCTACCCCAAAAACATAAATAACATGTGGGGTTGCAAAATAAAAACAACACCACACGTATATGCGGGAATATGTCCTAAACACGGTACAACAAACTAGCGCCGGAATCCTACATGCAAAAATACCACCAACTAATCTAAAATACATGGAGAAAGGGTTCCTAAAACATGAGCATTTTTTCTACGGAGTTCGAGCAATCCAGGGACACACGAAAATAAATACGGGACAAAAACCTAATAGGACAGCATGCAAAACTAGGCATTCAGCGGGTCAAACTATTCCAAACATGCATGCAAGTTGCAAATTCATAATCTACACGAAATTCTACACGAGGTACATATACAATACGTTCCGATCCGACATACGGATTACAAGTTTCAGACGTTTTAAAGTCTAGCATTTTTCTGAAACTAAACAAATCAGAAAAACCAAAAAAAATCTAACGGGCCGAATCGGCGCTATTGGGCCTAAAACAACAAATGGGCGCTAGATAACTAGCAGGCGCCTGAGCGGGGTTTAGCGGGGGCGGCTCACCTTGGGCATTCTTGGGCCAGTCGGTGGGGAGGTGGAGCAGGCCGGCTGAGGGCGAGTGGGCCGGGGCGCGCTGGTCGCTGGGAGTCGGTGCTGGGCCGAGCACATGTCGGCTGGTCTAGCGCTTTCCCTGCCACAGGTCAACGCGAGCGGCGCTGGAGCGGGAGGTCGCCCGAGCCTCTCCGCTCGATCCAGCGAGGAGGAACGCAAGGAGGCGGCACGGGGCGATGTGGCGGCGAGGACAGCGGCTGCGGATCCCGAAGACCGAGGCACCATGGCGGGGAAGACCGGTGGCCGGCGACTGGTGCGGGGCGGCGGCAGCGACCGGCGGATCCTGCGCGTGGACGGTGCAGGGAGATGGAGGCGCCGGCAGGAGCTGCGGTCGACGGCGGATCTGGCCGACGGAGGTGGAGGCAGAGCGGGCTGGCCCAGGCGGCGCAGCTGCCCGGCGGGAGGAGGCAGTGTCCACGGGAGCGGGGCTCTCCCTCGAGCGTGGGCGCGCTGGGGCGCTGCGGGCGGCGGCAGGAGGATGGGCCCGGAGGGCCTCGCGCGGGCTGGAGCAGGCCGGCGGTGGTGCTAAGGAGGGAGGAGAGAGAGGGCGGCTGGGGGTAGGTTAGGGTTTCGGGCATGGATTCCGAGGATGATTAGGGGGCGCCCAAATAGGTAGGGGAGGGGTGTTAAAATAGGGAAAGGGGGCTAGGGTTAGCAGAATAATGCCCCGGTTTCAACCGTGCGGTCGGAATCGAACAATTCCGAACGCGGGACGGGCTAAGTGGCAGTGTAGAGTAGAGTAGGTTAGTCGGAGAAGAGAGGGAAACGGTTAGCCGAAGAAGAGAGGAACCGACACCCGGCAACGTAATTTTCAAAACAACGAGAAACGTCCGACGATAGAACGAATACGGTGCCGCTACGGTCGACCGTTCGGGTACCAGACGTACTCCGATTGCGACGAAATTTGACAGACGAGCTACCTATATTATATTAAGACCGCACGCCAAGTTTCAACTCAATCCGAGAATATTTTACACACACTTTTAAAAACATGACTTTGACGATGCCGCGGGCGCATGCGAGTGTTGTCGGGCTCAGAACGGGCAACGACTAACACGGAGAGAACTGACAACTACTAACGGCTGCAAATTTTGAAAACTGGCGGCAATGGAGTGCTGATGCAATGCAGATGATGCGCACGATGCGATGATGATGCGACAAATAAAAATAAACACACGACGAAAACGGAAAGAAAAGGGGAATCTTCAGGAACGTCGGTCTCGGGTTGTCACATCAGGGTAACCAGCTCCTACTTCCTCTCGCTTGAGTTCTGGGGCATACGCTAGGCACCGGCTTAGGGTGGTCAGATCTCCCTTGCGGGAGGCTGACGTCTTTAGTTCCTCTACTTGTGGTGGCAACGTTGACAAGCAACCCAGCATAGTCTTGATGGACTTGATTGGCTCCTTGTTGACCATCAGTGCCTTCATCGTGAGCACGCTCCCTGTATACAGCTGCTCCGTAAAGGTGTAAATCACCTTCAGCTTCAGGACGCAGTCCTCTTGGAGATTGGCGGCGCACGGACCTACAAAGGATAAACAATGACAATCAGTATTTGCGAAGTAACTTATAACTTCTTTTTCCAAACAAGGGAATTGTTTCTTACCAAAGATGGCTTGGGTCATGTTGGCAACATGCTTTTTCAACCCGGAGAGCTCTTGTAGGACGGCTTCAAGTTTTGTCTCTGCTTGTTCTGCCCGTTTGAGGAGGGCGGCTTGACCAGCATTGGCTTTCTTCTCAAAAAATTATGGTTGGCTTTCATCTTCTCCATGTCAACCAGAGCCAACTGATATTTTTCTTCAGACGCAGTCCGAGCATCCTGTTGTTCGGCTAAGCTTTTCTGCAAATCAGCAAGAGATGACTCGGCCTGGGTCACAGATTCCTGCAAACAAATTTTGGGGAGACAAGTTTCAGAACTATTGCAAGCAACATCCCTGACACTTGGGGGCTAATGTATGATTCTATTCGAAGTCATACAAAATTCAAGACCCGGATCATCTTTCAATAGATGACCCGACCCTTGGGGGCTACAGGTTGAAGCTTTCTATTTAATGCAAGACCCGACTCATCTTTCAAAAGATGACCCGGCCCTTGGGGGCTACAGGTTGAAGCTCTCTATTTAATGCAAGACCCGGCTCATATTTCAAAAGATGACTCGGCCCTTGGGGGCTACAGGTTCAAGCTTTCTATTTAATGCAGGACCTGACTCATCTTTCAAAAGATGACCCGGCCCTTGGGGGCTACAAGTTCAAGCTTTCTATTTAATGCAATACCCGGCTCATCTTTCAAAAGATGACCCGACGCTTGGGGGCTACAGGTTGAAGCTTTCTATTTAATGCAAGACTCGGCTCATCTTTCAAAAGATGACCCGGCCCTTGGGGGCTACAGGTTGAAGCTTTCTATTTAATGCAAGACCCGGCTCATCTTTCAAAAGATGACCCGGCCCTTGGGGGCTACAGGTTGAAGCTTTTCTATAAATTCAAGACCCGGGTCATCTTTCAAAAGATGACCCGACCCTTTGGAGCTTCAGATTCAAGCTTTTCTATAAATTCAAGACCCGGCTTATCTTTCAAAAGATGACCCAGCCCTTGGGGGCTACGGACAGATACGGGTCTACCAGATATTGCAACAAAAATTATTTCATCAAGCAAGACTAGTCTACTGGAAGGCTAATGAGTGGAAGAACACATGATAAAGGACGTACCTCATGTTTGACTCTCATCAAGTGGATCAAGCTTTTATTCATTTCATAATTCATCTCTAGCCGACTTGTGAAGCCAGAGCAAAGTTGGTCAAATTCGAGCTTCTCATAATGGGGAAGCTTCAACTTACTGACATCTTGTTCTGTGGAAGGATGGGATTCCTTTGAGGTGTGTTTGGATAACACCACCGCTGCAGGTTTGGAGTAGCTAGTACGAGTGATAATGACGATATCTGGATCCTCAGTCGCCTTGGAAGAGCTCGGTGGGTTAACATTGTCAGTGGATTCCTTTAAGGAGCCTGGAGAGTCGTCCCGGACGTCAGGGATGTAGGTGCTCACGCCTAACACCTCAATCGTCTTAGGAGCAAAAGACAAGTCGCCGGTTTTCCTCCTCTTTGCTTGTGCTCTGAGATAAGGACATGAAAGTTAGAACAAATGTCATTATTGGGAAGGGCAAAGGTTAATAAAGGACTTACCCTTGTACACGAATGATTGGAGGAAGAGTTGACATCACTGTGTCGCCAGATGAAGGAGAGGAAACCTGAAAGAATAAAAGTTCAAGGAGTGAAGGAGTTGTGAATCGCATTTTCTACAAGGAAGGGAGTGTGTTTAATAAGAGTATACCTCACTTGTGCGCTTCCGATTGGTTGTTTTTTCAGGTAACCCGGAAACTAAGTTGCCAGAGCGGCTCCGGGTTTTACGTTTGGGAGTATACTTCTCCTTCTTCAAAAGGAAATCGGGGTCCAGACCAGCATTTGGGTGAGACATTGGAACTTTTCCGCAAATCCGCCTGGCTGGCCTAGGGGAAGAGGAAGTTGAGTCGGAAGAAATAGAAATTACCTCAACCATGTCATCCTGGATCTCATAGTCATCGTCCTACGCATAAAGGTAACAGGCTATAAGTATAAGCCGGAACATAATGATGATAAACGAAAGGGTAAATTTTTACCTCTGACTGTTCTTCGTCGGCTTGGGATTCATCGACGACGGATAAATCCTTGACGGCGGCTTTTCCCTTGCTCGTCTTCTTCTTCTTCTTCGGCGGCGGCTTAGTTCTTTCCTGGGCGGTCACTTTTGGCCTTCGAGACCAAAATGGGTCACCTTTCTGGTGGATAGAATCAAAATTCAAACATGTAACACTGGCACACATGTTGAAAGAGGTAGAAGGAGGCGACTTAGATTGTTACTGGTGGAGCCGGGTTGGTGACGCAGAAAGGCTTGAGCCCGACCTTGGCACAATTCTCCAAGGACTCAACGGTTAGATCCTTGATTATGTCAACAATGTCTTTCTCGGCGAGTCTTTTATGATGAAAGCATTGCGGATGGTTCACGCTGCCATCGTATTCACAAATCAGACCATTCTGGCGACTAAGGGGAAGAATGTTCCACTCCACCCAGCAACGGAATAGGTCAACCCCGGTGAGCCCATGATTGGTCAAAGACCGCAGCTTGGAGAAGATGGGGATGAATTCCGATTCTTCTTCTTCGGTAAGCTTCTCTGGCAGCTTGAAGTCCATGGGTAAGCGATCTTCTCTATAACCCGGAAGTGGGTTCTCACCAGGAGGAGAAGTGTCACGGCAATAGAACCAAGACTCGGCCCAGCCTTTGGGATGGCTGGGCAGGAGGACAGACGGCAACCCGCGTTCACGGCACCACTGGATGTTGTCCCCCCCAAATTCCAAGTTGGGCCCATTGGAAAATTCCAGGCGGTTCAGATGGAAGAAGTTCCAAAATAATGGAACTGTGGGCTCTATCTGCAGATATGCTTCACAAAAAACTTGGAACTGACAGAGATTACTGCTGGAATTGGGTCCCAGGTCTTGAGGGTGAACGTTGAGGAAATGCAGAGCGTCTCTGAAGAACTTTGATCTGGGCAGCTTGAAGCCTCGTTCGAGATGATCAACGAAAATAACTATTTCCCCCTCGGCAGGATTGGGAATCACCTTGCCTGGGGCGGTCCGCCAACCAATGACTTCCTTGTTATCCAGATGACCCGACTTGAAAAATTTCTCAACGAAGGTGTCATTAATCTTGGTTGGTAGCCAATCGCATTTTGAGATGCTACCCATGACTACAAAAAAGAACAGGGCGGCTTGTTAAGGACCATAAGATGTGGTAACTCACCAGTTGGAGATCTACAATATGTCTGTAAGGGCCTTATGACTCGCCATTAGGTGACTAAGAAAAGAGACCTGAATATGAGGATATTCTAACTCGCTAGTTGAAGCGACTTATGGAATGTCTACGAAGGCGTTATGACTCTCCCTTCGATGCTTAAGGGTGTAACTTTGGCAATGTTCTAACTCGCTGTGGTGGAGGATGGCGAGTGGCGACTCAAAAAGGATTCTTTCCTTAGGATATTCCCGGAATGGGATAAACAAGTTTCTAAAAACAAGCAATGAAATACGGATCTACGGGTGGATCTAATTAAGGAAATAATACTCAAAACGAGGCTGCAAACACTACGAACGCCCGAGAGTGATAGGGGTGTCTCATGAAACTATGCAGTAAATACATCCAAATGACCAACAAATACGGTGGTGCTACTGTACTCTACTACTACGAAGGATCTATCGAAAGTATAGTTGATGGATCTAGAACGAGAAGGGGTCATCATTGCATTCCGGGATGAACTTAGACGAACATGGCAGCAAGCTCTAACCCTAATGGAGAAAGAAGCTTACGTGAGAAAGGAGGATGATTCTCGGAAGAAGATGCGGAAGGTTCACAGTGGATCTTGCTCCTCTGGTCGGCCTGCGGACGTCCGGGCTGAGATGGTTGGCGGCGAAGCTTTGGGAATGGCGGTGAGACGCAGGCTCTGGCGCAAGGAAGACGAAGGTCGATGAGGGAGCCGAAGCGAGGGTAGGTGATGGTGCCCCCACTCCCCCCTGTGGATATTTAAAGGCGAGGTGCTGGAATCGAGGCGGCAGGCGCGGGAATAGAGGCGACAAACTAAAAATTTGCAATGGCGCCTAGATTTTCAGGATAAATAAATGGCGATGCAAAAGATCCGTTGGGTGGTTACGTCATTAAGCCCCGAAAATGTAGGGATAAGGTGATGTCATTGAAAACTTCTTGGCGGCTCAAACAATTCATGACGGATGGCGGCTTATCATTCATCAAAGGATAGGAGTAATACAAGTCGCCCCAAAATGAGCGGAAGTTTATTGGCGTCAATAAATTCAAGACAATCTGGGGCCTAATGTTAGGGATATTACCTCCGATGTAACCCCCCTCCCCTAACTGGGCCGGGTCACTAAAGGGCGACTCATCTATTGGTGATACAAGCCTTGGCCCAAGGGGCCCAGGAGCCGGATGGCGGTTCAGGATATATACAGAGGATAAACCGCCAAGGAGGTTTCCAGTCTTGGAAAGCACAACGACTTAGAGATAAAGGAAACCACGATCTATAGCGTGGCTACGACTCTTGTAAATCCTAGGGCCTCGACCTGTATATAAAGGTGAGTCCCTGGGGAGGATACGGCAAGTTAGAAATCATCGAGAGCTAGGTCAGGTGAGTTACGCCCTCCTTGTAATCGAAACCATCATCAATCTACACAAAGCAGGACGTAGGCTTTTACCTCCACACGAGGGGCCGAACCTAGGTAAATCCGAGTCTCGCTTTCGCTCACCCCCTTTGAATCGCCACCAAGGTGCAATGGCTCCTTCATTAAGTCTCTTCTCGAGAACATATGTCATGACAAAACCACGACAACTGCCATGGATGGCGCGGATCAAATCCACAGGAGGTGGATCCTCCAAGATCTCACTCCTCCCCTTTCTTCTTTTGAATTTCTTCAGTTTCCTAAAATCTGATTCATTTTTGTTTTTTTTTCTTCTTTATTTGCATCTGGTCTGGTCACGGAGTAGGATGCCATGAACAAGGATCTCGTGGCCATAGCGATCTACCAGGCAGCACAGGAGAAGGCCGGGCATGGCGACACCGGATCCGGCAGCCACGATCGCCAGCGTCGTCGATCTAGCTTGGCCGGGCCTCGATGGGGATAGCCTCCGTTTCCACAACTGTGAGCGGCGCGCCTCTCCTTCTGCTGCTCTACGTGTAGACGCCATGGCTTCACTTCAATTTTGAGTTCATCCCCTTTCCTTCACTTGAATCCAGATTGATGTGCTTCCTTGCTCAAGCAGGCTCACTCGGGACGCCATGGATCTCTCTCCGACCCAAAACGACCCGATCTGGCAGCCATGGTGAGGCTCAGTGGTTGCTACAAACCAATAGAGTTAGTCATAGGCTTAGTGCAATCGAGAACGCATTTTTCTGCTACCAGTACCATGATTTCAACCAATTTTTAGTAGGGAGAGGTGAGATTCGTATAGACTAGAGTATAATCCATTTGTAATTGGAAATGGAGTGGACATAATTGGTTCAGCTTGTTATGACTTAATTTTGCTACATGTAACTTGTAAGATCCAGAGCCCCCATATCATAGTAGTAATTCTTGTTTTCTTCTTCCATGAGGTGACTGCAGATGATTGTGACCAATTTTAGAGGTGCAAAGCCATTGAACATTCTTGGTAAGAATAGGGCTTGGAAGATACTCCATTAAGCAACTCCTTTGTTCTTTTGATTATAGGTATACAACCATCTTTGTGTAAGGTACAAGAAGAATAACAATTATTAATGATAATTGTTCTCTTAGTGTTTTGATGAGACAATAGAAACAAGCTTCTTGAAGGAGGAGCTAGGCAATACCATTAATTCTCATGTCACTGTATGCTCTCATATTGTAGACTACAAGCAGCCGTACAACCTACAGAAAGTCAAGAATTATGAGATGGAGCAAACTGAAAGAAAAATTATGTTACCTTGCCAAATGTCAGCATCCTGCCATCGTGTGGATGTTCCTCGACATCGATTCAACAGCATGGATCTAGCAACATTGTGGCGATGGGCAATACTAACCTTTGTCCTTAGCGGTGAGTCACAGTAGCAGACTAGTTCCAGATAGAGTAAGTGGTATTGCATTTCTATTTTTATACAGTTGTTCGGATATCTATTGCTCTCCTATTAAGTGTGAATAAAATGCCAAATTTGCCTTTAATAGTAGAGATTTAGATACCTTGGTGTAAAAGGATCCATTGTACTCCTTTTTGCAGCCTTATAATCGGTCCATGTACATGTTCTAGACCGTACAAACTAGCATGGTGGTACTGCAAGAACAGTTCTAAGATGCCTTTGGGTCACCACACCGGACCAAAAATATGGTGTTTTTATTGTCGATGTGTTATAGAAGTGAGTGGTTTTGTTACTGTTGAGTATCTCTGTGCTTTGTTACATTTTGCTTCGTAATTATGACATGTGTGTTCAATATACGATTTAATCTTTAAACAAGAGGTGGAAATTGATCCGAGATTAAGGATTATGCACATGACTATTTATTCCAATCCGATCATTCATCGTCGTGTATACCAACATTTCGTTCCATATCAGATTATCCCTAGAGGTTTGAGTAATATTTCTCAGAATTGTGGTTGGGCTTTGTTATTCACTTGTCGGTTGTGTTGTGTATATGAGCAAGCTCAAGTTGTAGTGACTTAAACACAGGTAAGATACTATCAAACATTTTCTCTTCCATTCCCACATATTATAAGGGGCGCTTATGGAAGTGAATACAATAACTATATATTCAACCTAGAAACATTGCCACTAATTATATGTTGTCCTATGGAAGTATATACAATCATCACATATTCCTAGGCATTAATACATGGCATCTCTAGTCTAGAAACATGACGTACAAAGTATTTCAGGGCGCTAGTACATGGTATGTGATAGACCAGTCATTTTGTTTTAGCGTATTTATGATTGTTGCATGTGCCACTTTTATCTGAGGATTATCTAGGTGTAAATATAATAAAGCGAGTTACTATCTGGTTCCCCTATTTTAGGTATCAAATTTGCCTTCACTACTGGTGCTACCATGTAGTAATTTAGCTAAAGGTTCCAAAATTGGCATGTCACGCTGCCTCTCTAACATGCTCAAAACTTATATTTTAATATAAGCATGTTTATATTTTTTCTTGAAATCTCGAAGCATGGTCAATATACTTATGTTTACATTTTAAACTTCCTCCTAAACCCTTCATCCCCGTTGAGGCATGGGTTGAGATGAAGCATGAGGAAAATTTGATTGCCCTTTAATAATATAGATTACTTAGTGCTGGTTGCAGGGATATATCACAAGTCCTCATTGATTACCTATATTAATGTTTTCCCTTCATGTGTATCATTTCTCGTAGAAACAATGGGAGCTCTGTAACAATTCTTTGCAGTTGCAAGAAATGAACACATAAGAAAAAAGGTATTGCGAGCCAGGTGCCGATATGAAAATCGTACAGAGAAGTAGTGAAGGAAGATGAAGAGCATTTTTATTCAAAAATAAGAAGATGGACACAATCATCAAAATTTACCTATTTTTGTTTCGGGTGGGAGTTACATGCGAAGAAACGGAAATGATGGTCTCTAAGAATGGAGCGAAGTGGGAGAAATACATCGGAGTGTGTGAACATTTTTTTATAGAACCTATAATTGGTTCAATACTTGGTCCAGAAAGTTTACTCTATGATTTTGTAAATAAATGACATGGCATCCAATATTCACTTAGATTATTTTTCACATGTATTTGTGGTTCAAATTCCATTTGTTAGACAAGCATGTACTGATGGAACTATTTTCTGTTTGTATGTATCATCATCAGACTTTGGTAAGAGTTCGAGCATCTTTTGTTTTCATTTTCCAGAACCAATATGTTTTGATGCGCTTCCTTGAACACACAATGTTAATGAGTTGAGCTTAAGAAAATCACACGAATTAAGCATTTATTTGCATAGCCTGGTAGTCTGAAATCCAAGTAGTTAAAAACGCGCACCTACAAATGAGTGTTACCAATCCATAAATCAACAAGTGACAAGTATAGCAAGAGCTAGCATATCATTTCATAGTGAAAATGTATGGATTGAAGTAGAGTGATGGCACCAGAGCTAGAGCAAGGAGTGGGCCGAGATTAAAGAGGGTGAAGGAATAGCAAAGTTTGTCTTATTGGTTAGCTTCCACGACAAATACTACGAAAGAAACATTGTTATGTTGTCTCGTGGCAACGCGCGGGCATCTAACTAGTATAGTATTCAAGTAATAATGACATTAATGATGTAGCAGTGTGAAGAAGAAAGAGAAGGAGGAAATGGATGCACTCGAGAAAATTGTACCTTTCCTTCTTTTTATTATTATGGCGCAGGATGTGAATGACGGCCCATGCTGGAAAGTTCACATCAGATTTGGTTGTCGTGTGGGCAAAATTGACAAAAATGACCCCTGGGGGGAAAGAACTCACGGAGTGACCCCTCGGGGGAAATATTTCATCGGCCTGACCCTTTTGTGTGGCGCCCGACACCTAGGCGCCACACTACACTGTGTGACGCCTAGCCGTTCGGCGCCACACCCCCCGATCACCTGGCAGGGAGGGCCCACCCCCCCCAGGCTGTGTGACGCCTAAGCCTCACGCGTCACACATTGTAATGTGTGGCGCCGAACGCTTAGGCGCCACACATTGACTTAACTGGCCACGGGCCAGCCCCCCTCCCCACCCCCTCCCCACCCCTCCTCATTCCCCTCCCCCAGCCCCCTCTCCCAGCCACTGCCCCCTCCCTCAAATCCTTCTCTAAATCACCAAATCTGAAGGTTTGGACCGGGCATTTGTTGTCCAATCACTCCCCTAAGGTAATCCCCACCTCTCCCCTCATTCTCATCCAAAGGAAAATCTTTTGTGTTCTTTTTTTGCAAATTTGAGGAAACCCTAGTTTTTCATGAAATGTGGGATGTATATGATATTGTTTTATTTGTTTGTATGTTAGGATAAGGGGTATGATGGGGTTAGGATTAGGGTTGTTTGGATGTGTGCATTATGGTTGTTTTAGGGTTAGGCTAGGGTTAGGATATGGTTAGGCTAGGGTTAGGGATGTTTGGTTGTGTTAGGGTTATGATGGGGTTAGGGTTATTTGGAAGTTAGGCTAGGGTTATTGTAATTGTATGATTGCTTATAAAAAAGGTTCTATGTTTTGTTTTTTAGGTATGGGAAGAACATGTGTTTATGTTCATCACGTGGACAAGGATGCCTTTTTAAAAGGAAATATTGATCCGGACCCGGATGAGCTTGACATGGTGTTCGATTTGTGTCCTAGCTATGGTGAATTGTTGGAACAAGTCCGAAAGGATTTGAATTGGATGGACCCTAGTGATGTAGTTGAGTTTGATGGTAGGCATAATGTGGGATTCAGAATGCACATTCGTTGGAATACCATGCGTGTCAACTCCGAGCAACGTTGGCTTGCATACAAGGATACGGTGGCCGAATCACTAGACAAGGCTCTAGAGTTATTTGCCATCAAAACAAATGTTCCTCACTTGTTGGATTTGAACCGGGTTGCCTCTTCGATTGTTGAAGCTATTCCTGCACCCATCAACGAAGAGGCCAACATTGAACCTCTTTCTTTTGTCGATGAGGCCAACGAAGAGTTCAACATTGAACATGAACCATTGGTAGAGGCTAATGATGAGCACGATGATGATGAGAATGATGGTAATGTTCTTCATGACAACAATCTTGGTGATTTGGACAAATATAATTTGCAAGAGACAATGGACCATTCCATTCCGTACTCACGTGGCTATTCCCATTTTGTTCTCACTATGTTCCCATTTTGTTCTCCGTACTCACTATGTTACCATTTTGTTCTCATTTTGGTCTTAGTTTCACTATGTTGGTCTTAGTTTCACTTTGTTCTCATTTTGGTCTTAGTTTCACTTTGTTCTCTGTTTCATCAAGACTATGTTTCTCATTTCATCAAGACTCTGTTGATCCTTATCCTTATCTTAGTCTTCTCAAGTGTTGCTACAACTTGCTGGCTTGGCTTCTTTTGCTGCTTCTGCCGCCTTGGCCACACGAGCTCTTTCTCTCTTTCTCTCCCTCTCAGCTTCACGGGCTTGTTCCTGCTGTCTGTAAACCTCCTCCAGCCGTAGTTTCTCTTCTTGGTTTTTCCTTATCATCTCATCAAGAAAAGCCCTCTGCTCCACACAGTACTCTTCCCACTCTTTCTTCTGCGCTGCTTTCTCCTCTGCTTCAGCCTTCTCGCGGCGCTCTGCCAAGTCCCAGCTAGCCCATGCACGGCGACCTCTTTCACGAATCTCGGTCACCGCCCAGTCCGGCATTTCCGTGTCAATCCAACGATAGTACATGCAGAGAGGAGGAGGAGACTACCAGGAGGATCAGATTCAAGTAAACAATAATATAAAGTAAACAATAATCTGGATGACTTGAGCATACCGGAGGCCTGATGTACGCAGAAATACATTCGGGTGGATCAGATTCATAATTGGCGCACATGAAAAACTTCATGCCCAACCAATCTGAAAAATCCTCCACCTCCTTCACCTTGCAGAGATCACCGCACCAACATCGAACTACTTCCACACCCCGAGGTAAACTCGCACTCTTCATTTTCTTAGGCCTGATGCTTTGATCCGAGCAAGGCAAACTCATATTGACTAAAGTGGTGGTAGTGTTCTCAAGTGAGGCTGGATGACGGAGGAAGGCAATCCAATGCCTCCTTTTATAGACCGGAGGAGAGAAAGGTGGCGGGAAAGGAAATGTGGAAATTTTGGCGGGAACGGAGGAGGGAAAGGTGGCGGGAAAGAAGACGTGGAAATTTTGGCGGGAACGGAGGAGGGAAAGGTGGCGGGAAATAGTGTGCTTTGAGATTCCAGCAGGTTTTCACATGTGTGGCGCCTAAGCCTTGGGCGTTGCACATGTGTGGCGCCTAAGGCTTAGGCGTTGCACATGTGTGGCGCCTAAGCCTTGGGCGCCACACATGTGAGCTTTTAGGGCGTCCAACAGGTAGGCGTTCCCAGCTCCATACTGAAAGTAGGAGCATACAACCACCAACTCCACCGTCCTTTGTCGTCCTGCGACAAGCATCGTCCAACTACAAATAACAACAAACATGCATCAGTTTAGCAGAAAAAGATAACAGAGAGTACTTAACACTAACAATTTATTACCTGCCGATACAAGTAAGCCAGTGCGGCCGAGCCCCAGCTGAACTTGTTGTCGAAAACAGTCAACGCCTTCAGCCACATCCATGGAGCATTCTTGTCTGTGTCGTCAGCAAAGATAGTCCTAGAGATGACGTACCACATGTACACGCGAGCATACCTCTGGATCACCTCGTCATCTGCGTCCTCAGGACAATGAGCAAAGTTCGCGGCAATCCAAGTGAAAGGAGCGCCGGCCGGGACTCTATCTTTCTTCCCTCCATCTTCTACCTCCGGCTCCTGCGGCGACATACCAATAAGAGCCTCCATTTGTTGCCGCCATCCCTCGGAATCAGTGCTCATACAAAGAGGCTTCCCCTCGATCGGAAGTGCGGTGATCATGGAAACATCTTGAAGAGTAACCGTCATCTCTCAGGTCCGGAGGTGAAAACTATGTGTCTTCGGCCTCCAACGATCAATAAGTGTTGTGACTGCCGCAGCGTTCAGATTGGGAGTTGACCGACTCACAAGCTGCACGAAGGGAAGGAGTCCTGTCATCTCGATGTACGGGGTGTACCGCTCATCGTACTGCATTACAGAGGATGCCCCATGAAACCGGATCTTCAAGGGCGTAAGCTCCTGCAAACATATAGGAGAAGAAGATATCAAGTGCTTATTACATTTTCAAAAAATTACTCATCTACTAATCATTTTCTACTTACCATCTTCTTCTCCGACATGAAATAGGCCCGGTGTTCAACGTCATAAACATTATTCAGAAGCCACACCATCCTACAAATCACAAAAAAATTACTCATCTACTCATATACTAACTAATATTCAAAATATTACTCATCTATTCATATACTAACTAATATTCAAAAAATACTCATATTCAAAAAATTACACCATCCTACAATCCTAAGAACTCAAATCCTAACTACTCAAATCCTAAGAACTCAAATTACTCATCTACTCATATACTAACTCATATTCACCATATCCTAACTACTCAAATCCTAAGAACTCATATGAACTACTACTACTCATATACTAACTACAAATATGAACTACTACTACTAATATACTAATATACTAACTACTAATACTAACTACTACTACTAACTACTAATACTAACTATTAGTACTAACTACAAATATGAACTACTACTACTAATATACTCATATACTAACTACTAATACTAACTACAAATATGAACTACTACTACTCATCTACTCATATACTAACTCATATCCTAACTAGTCAAATCCTAAGAACCTACTCAAATCAATCTACTCAACAAAAACCTAATACACTTGGGTAGAAGGATGGGAAACGGAAGGGATGGGGGAGGAGATTACCTTGGGGGGTCAATCCAAGGAAGAAATCACCAGATCTGAAGGAGATGGGGGAGGGGATTAGGGAGGGGGTGAGAGCCATCCGCCGCCGCCGTTGCAGTTTCTGTTTGAATGAGGGAGGGGGTGGGGAGGAGGCTGGCCCGTGGCCAGTTAAGTCAATGTGTGGCGCCTAAGCGTTCGGTGCCACACATTACAATGTGTGACGCCTGAGGCTTAGGCGTCACACGGCCTGGGGGGTGGGCCCTCCCTGCCAGGTGGTCGGGGGTTTGGCGCCGAACGGCTAGGCGTCACACAGCGTAGTGTGGCGCCTAGGTGTCAGGCGCCACACAAAAGGGTCAGGCCGGTGAAATATTTCCCCCTAGGGGTCACTCCGTGAGTTCTTTCCCCCCAGGGGTCATTTTTGTCAATTTTGCCTGTCGTGTGACTTCCGTGCACAGGAAGAGAGGCACAATCATGGGGTGGCACAAGAGTTTCGATAGGACTACAACTGCTTCGGGACCAGCACCCAATTAGGGTCAGACCCTAGCCTGTCTTGAACGACTGGGATGCACAAACCATTAGAACCCTTAGACTACCCACAGTGGGAGTAACATAGGTAGTAACATAGATGCCACCTAAGCAAGAAACGTCACTCAAAATTGCGGCAACGGCTATTTAAAAAAGCTGCAATCATACATATAAAAAGCTGCAAGGCAAATCATACTTTTCCTCGTGATGTTTTTGGTTGAAGCTTTTTTTTTAACGGTTGAAGCTTTTCTATACACGGTTGAAACTTTTTGAGGAGTACCCGCGCGAGATGCTGCAGTCGGAGCGGCGTTTGAAACTTTTTTCATACACGGTTGAAGCTTTTTCTGTCAACGTTTGCAACTTTCCCTCGTGAAGTTTTTGCTTGAAGCTTTTTTTTAACGGTTGAAGCTTTTTCTACACACGGTTGAAACTTTTTATCCAGCGTTTGCAACAGAGGGGGTGAGATGCGACCGAAACGAGGTGAAGACCGACGGGCTACATCCATGGTGCTTTCGACGGGCGGCCGAGGCGACGACCGGCGTCGACCGACGGTGAGGGCGACCAGCGGTGAGGAGGCGAGGCGGTCGGCGCGTGCTGGGGTGTCGGCGCAGGCGAGGCGGTCGGCGCGTGCTGGGGCATCGGCGGGGCGAGGCGCGTGCTGGGACGGCAGCGCGTGCGAGGATGATAGGGCGGTGGGGGCTCGCGCGAGCAGATCTGACGGTCAGGGGGCCCTGATCCGACGGCTGCTACGTGACCGGCGCTAGCCCTCGGGTCGGCGCGTCGTCGCCTAGCACTGGCCTAAGTGTTTCCACCACCGTCTACCATATAATATTCAAGTAATCTATATTCCTAAAAGGGGAGTTGATAGGCTCCCTTCCATGTTTTATTTTCATTTGCGTTTTTTCGTCACACCTTCCACCATCCTTTCCCATTGGATTTTCTCCCTCCCATTTAAAAACCAAATCCCACTAAAGGAGGAGATCTTATTTTGTGCTTGCTTTGGTAGGTGTCGCTTCAATCCAATTACATAAATAATAGGTAATTAAGAATTGAGAAATCCCATCATATATTTGTGATCACCTTCAAAAAAGACATACATATGATTTTTCTTGATAACTTTCCAAAACAAAATCAGATATTTTCAATAACAAATTGCTAATCCCATGCATTATGCTATTTATTATTATCATTATCTCTACTATTAATTGGTAATCACAAGTTTCCTAATACAACAAAAGTAACATATTTATTTTTTGTAACGAGGGTACGCATATGTGCGTCCATCCGCAGGGACGCCATGCGCGACACCATGAAGGACACCGTGGGAGGCCTGACACCGACACGATACTCGACAACGCGAGGACACGGATCACAGCATCGAGGACAGCAGTGGAGGAAGGCAGCCCGTTCGTGGATGCGGTCATATTATATTGCTTGTGAGTCATATAGAGTCAAAAAAACTACATTCTCAAAGCAATTATGGCCATTCAAATATTTAAAGAACCATTAAGAAAATATGTCCTAGAATACTCGGTAGTCATCGTCGTCATTCGTAGCAGCCATTCATGTGAAAATATTTTGGAAATCGAGCATTGAATCAATTCGAAAACCAGATCATCAATGGAACTAATTAGGTAGACAGGTAATTACGTATGGAATTAATTAGGCCATTTAGATAGGATTTTTTTTTGCATTGAATAAATTTTGAAACTAAATCATTAATTAATTAATTAGGTAGAGAGTTAACTATGGCTGGATAATTAGAAGTAGGGTTCTTTTAATTAAGCAGATAATTATTTAATTTGGTTGGTAGTTAATTAGGCATGCAGAGAATTAGGTAGTCCATTAATTATTTGTGTAATTAGTCAATTAATTAACCAAACAGTTAATCGAGCAGACTCATTTTAAAAGCGCTCATGGGCAAGGACGATTAACATGCTCTCAGCGACATGGTTGAGCAGCGCTTGACAACAAGGACAATAACAACCATCCACTCCCAACATGGGCAATCTAGCGTTCACTAAGATGGATGATGACCATGTTGTGCAGGATGTCCACACGCCGACAGCCGAAACATTCGCGGGTCAGGAGAACACGACACAACATTGGCCAGATGGTTCAAGTTATAGTTGAAAAAAGTGTGTTCCAATAGAAGGAAAATAAATTAAAGCAACCAAGTGATCCATGATGTTCAAGAAGAAATGGGTATTCAAAAATTAAAGAAAGAGTGTTTTAGAAAATAAGTAGGAATGAGAAATAAAGTTGGCGAGGAAGGAGGAATAAGAAGATAAGGCGGTGTTGATGAACGCACTGACGTTGATGTGGTGCTAGTTGACACGAATGAAATGGGTTGACGAAGAGGCTAGGAGTAGAAAATGTGGAAAAGGACAGAGAAGAAAAGAACGACAACTATCCCTTCTAACAACCAATAGTACGTGTGTTGGAGGTTAGTGTGCATTTGCAAATTCAAATGGACTAAGAATGGTTTTTATAGTTATTTGTTGTTTATTTGTCAACTATATGTGTTAGTTTAACCTACCCCATTATATTGTAAATTTGAAAAAAATCATCCTTGTTGAAATGCATTACGAGGGTGAGATGGGCGTCATCTGGTTTTAACGGAGGGTCTTCAGCGAGAAATGTTCCGCTACAGTGAAAAACCGGGCGAAAAAGGAAGGATTCATCGGGAAAAAAAAATAAGGATACATTATGGGATGAGATTTCTATACTAAAACGTGTGTTAGAGATGACGAATATCCTATGGAAACACACGTATAACAATAATGATGCAGTTATGATTCCACTAGAAAGGCTTCAATAAGCTTAAGTCTACCCTTCAAATATCTTATCTCAGCCACACATACTACCTCACAATTATACTAAGATGTTTAACATATACTCCCTCCATTCCTAAATATATATTTTTAGAGATTTCATTAGAGGACTAAATGCGAAACAAAAGAGTGAATCTACACTCTAAAGTATGTCTATATACATCAGTATGTAGTTCTCTAGTGAAACATCTAAGAGCAACTCCAACGGGATGAGCCATTTCGTCCGTAGTTGTTCGTTTGGGTCCGCCCAGACAAAAGTGATGGCCTAGCGTGCGGACCCATTGCCAAAATGTGTCCACTTCGTGTGTGCTGACCCATTTCTGGCACAAATTTGGGGCTGAAATGCGTCGGTGCGGACGAGAAGTGGGCGTGTGGCACAAATTTGGGGCTGAAATGTGTCGGTGCGGACGAGAAGTGGACGCGCGCACGCCCACTCGGTGTCCGCCCCATTCACACCCGCCGACCGTCCAACTACCCGCGATCAACTTAATTAATGACGAGCGCCCTCCACAAGCCCACGCGGCAGCGACCACGGGCGGCCTTTTTTTATCCGAGCATGCTATGGGGTTCGGCCTCATCTGCTTCCACACGTCTGTCCCCATCTCGCCACCTCTCTCCTCCCTAATCGGCGACCAAACCCTAGCCAGCACCCATGGCCGGCTTCGTCGCAAAAAATAAGGGCAAGTCCCCCACCGTCCATCCCCACGCGCTCCCCTCGCCGGCGTCTTCCCGTCGGCCCCACCAGAGGATCAGCATCCCGGTGCACCAAGCATAGTGGCACTGGGAGCACCGCATCCGGCTGCCGTACCCGAACGTGACTCTCCCAAATGACTGGCATTTGGATTCGGAAAGGATCCCAGTGTCGGCCGTGCCGCGGCCGGCGCGGGCGCACGTGGAGGAGGTGAGTTTTAACAGCCCGGAACCGACGCTCCAGAAGATTCCCCTTTTATTCCGTCGTCGTCGTGTGATTTATTTGTTTGACGCATTCATCATCGCATCATGCTCATCATCCGCATTGCTTCGGCACTCCGTTGTTGCCAGTTTTGAAAACTTGCATCCGTTATTAGTTGTCGGTTCTCTCCATTTTTTCATTGACCGTTTTGAGACCAACCAAACATGCATGCGCCCACGGTATCGCTAAAATCTTGTTTTTAAAAGTGTGTATAAAACCTTCTCGGATTAGGTTGAAACTTGGTCTGCGGTCTTATTATAGTGTAGGTAGACCGTCTGCCAAATTTCATCGCTATCAAAGTTCGTCTGATACTCAGACCGTTAATCATATATAGCAGAACTATAGCCGGTTTATTTGTTGGACGTTCTCGGTGTTTTAAAAACTCAGTCACGGGCAGCACCATTTCCCTCTTATTCCCACATAGCCCAACTACTCATCCCACTAACCCACCTAGCAAACCCCCTCCGATCGAAATCGTCGGATCGCGATCCAATGGTCCAAAACGGTGCAAACCCCCTCCTATTAGCTACCTGCTATAAATAGCAGATGAACCCTAGCTAGATCAGCCCAACCCTTGCCCGAGGGAGAAAAACTCCCTCAATTCCCGAGCAATGCGGCCACGCACCTACCTCTCCTCGTTGTGCCAAACCAGCCAAGCACCACAGCCAAAGCCCTACTCGTTCTGGACCGCCAGATCCCATATCGGACATCCCACAAAGCCACCTGCGACCTCCTCGATACCGATGTGGATCGAGGGAAGGAACGCTTGCATGCCTGTTGCACCTCGTTGCGCCCTGTCGCTACCGAAGCACCGTGAAGATGTGTCCCCATCGCCTCGTGCCCTCCTCCTCCCGCATCTCTCTCTCTCTCTCTCTCTCTCTCTCTCTCTCTCTCTCTCTCTCTCTCTCTCTCTCTCTCTCTCTCTCTCTCTCTCTCCCTGGTCTCATCTCTCTTTCTTCTCTATCTCTCGTAGGGACCTCCACAGCTAACCCCGCCATGCATGACCGCCACCCCAAGAGCTCGTCGTCGGGCGGCCTTGCGGCGCCACACGCCGCCGTCACCGGGAGTGGAACCGCAACGCCAAGACCTTCGGATGTTGGGGATACATGAAACGGTAGGCCCATAAAGGGTCGAAATACCATAATAGCATGGGGTCCACACATGAGGTGGGTCGAGAAAAATACATACTATCCACTCGTACAAGTACATTCCATCCACTCGGTTGACAGTCAACGACTCGGTCGTATGACTCCTTCGGATATGCGAAGACCAATAGTCGGCAAGGCAGTCGAAGTATAGAGAAGGTTCTATAGTGAGCTGACATTATCGCATCAATGCCCCATCTTGTAACATAAGAGGTGAGGGGTGGCGCACTCTATATAAGCCACCCCCTCCACATAGTTCGGGGTTGGGCTCTCTCTAGTTTCAGGACTTAGCTTGGAGATCTGTTTCCCCCCCCCCTCTCTCTCTCTAATACACCATGTAACTCCATGTTCATGACAGATATGAAAAATCTCTCCGAAGCACAAGACGTAGGGTTGTTATCTCCACCGTGAGAGGACCGAACTCGTTAAAATCACGGTCTCACCCATTTGCATCTTGATAGATCATGCTCCTTTATCCTACTCCCTTTCTATTATTGAAATCGTTACCACGACAGTTGACACCCACCATGAGGCATCGGTGTCTATCGAGCCATGGTGCAAATGGTCTTCTTTTCAATCTTCGGCAGTGGATCAACGACCGTCGCAAGGGAAACTTGGCGCTGGAGTTTTGGCCATCTCGCCATTCGCGCAAACAATAGGATGAGGGAAGTATCCATTCCATCTGTCTATTTACAATAAATTCTCTAACAACGAGTTTGCCTTCTCCTCCTATAGGATTAGACGCACCCATTCATGATCGATCATGAAGTAGAGAAGAGAAGAAAAGGACAAGTCGCTCCATATATTTCTTGCCTTCTCATAAGATCATCGTTAATGGTGACTGCAAAAACAGCCATCAGCGTTATCCGTCTAGCCGTACCCGGTCTCGTGTATGACACCGTCGGCGAGCTCCTATGCAAGGCCATCGGCGCGGTCCATCCCGTCGTCTCCGGCCTCGTGTATGACGTTGTCGGTGAGGTCCTACACATGGCCACCAGCACGATCCATCGTCGTCTCTGGCCTCGTGTATGACGCCGTCGTCGAGCCCTCACGCGTAGCGGCCTGTCGTCGTCTTCGGCTTCATCTACGACACCGTCGTCAAGTCGACAAGCACGGCCACCGACACCGTCGGCTCGACCCTTGTGTCTTCTGCTGCTCGACGATGACCTTCGCGGTGGAGGAGGAGGCCCGACGCGGTGCAGTCGTGCATCGTTCGTTCCTCTAGGGTCGATCGCTGGTGGCCGTCTTTTTATGGGTGCGCGCTGCAGCAGTGGCGTACGAACATCCTCTACCAGCAAGGAGTAGTCAACACCACGAAAGGTAACGTGAGTACGTGGGCTGCCCATTTAATCCGCCAATTGGCGAGGAATCTCCAACGCTTGTCATGGTAAGGACAAATGCCTAGAGTAGTTACTTCCTTCCTTACACAATTAATTCCTTGTCATTTCACGCCGGTTAATTGGTGCATGCATGCATCTATAGTTATCCAGCCTTTAACCCTGCCAATTAGCATCAAAGCACGGGCCGCCCAACACAAACATTAATGGCTTTATTTTTTAAAATTTTAGGATCGTTCAGTTAGAGCATGGTTAATAGCATAGCCAACTGCTTGCTATAAGCAGTCTTATAATCCGTCTTATAGCTAGCTTGTACAATAGTTAGCTATAGAAGAGTACTATTTTTATCATATATGGCCCACCTTTCATTCTCACAAAGCACCTAAGAGCACGTGCTAGAGCTGGCTCTTCACGAAGAGACCGTTTTCCTTCTCTCTCCTCTTTTCTCTCATCCAACTCAACAAAAATATAGTATTTTAATCCTTACAGCCTGTTGACTATACCTTATTGTACTTGCTCTTAGCAGGCAACCAGACTACTCGGACAGTTAACCGGCTTATTCCGACAGTTGAGAGACTCGTCACTCAAACAACTAAACGCCCGCATGATAAGTAAAACGTCCAGGTTTATTTTAATGGCATTTTCATCCACGTGACTAATGTGCGGGCATTCTGTGGCACCATGCGCGCCGTCATACAACCGGAAGCGACTTCACCATTCGGCCGCTCTGTGCGTCATCGTTCAGTCGGACGCACGTCGTCATCACTCGGTCGCCCTGCACGTCGTCGCTCAGTCGGACGCATCGTCATCACTCGGCCGCTCTGCGCGTCGTTGCTCGGTCGGAGACGCGTCGTCATCACTGGGCCGCCCTACATTCCGTCCCTCCGTCGGACACGTCGTCATCACTCAGCAGCCCTGCATGCTGTCACTCAGTCGGACGCGTCGTCAGCACTCGACCGCCCCACGCGCTATCCCTCAGTCGGACGCGTCGACATCACTCGGCCGCCCTGCGCGTCGTCGCTCAGTCGGGCGCATCGTCAACACTCAGCCGCCCCGCGCGCCACCCTTAGTCGGGCGCGTCGTCATCACTCGGCCACCCTGCATGCCGTCTCACAATTGGACGCATCGTCATCACTCGGCCGCTCTCCATGTCGTCGCTCAGTCGGACGCGTCATCAGCACTCGGCCGCCCCACGCGCCGTCCCTCGGTCGGACGGATCGTCATCACTCGGCCGCCCACCATGCGTCTCTCAGTCGGACGCGTCATCATCACTCGGCCGCTCTGCGCGTCGTCGCTCAGTCGATCACGCGTCGTCCTCACTCGGCCGCCATACATGCTGTCACCCAGTCGGACGCGTCGTCAGCACTCGGCCGCCCCGCGCGCCGTCATTCAGAGGGACACGTCGTCAGCACTCGGCCGCCCCGCACACCGTCCCTCAGTCGGACGCGTCATCACTCGATCTCCATGCATGTCATCGCTCAGTCGGACGCGTCGTCATCACTCGGTCGCTTTGTGTGTCGTACCTCAGTCGGACGGGTGTCATCATCACTCGGCCGCCCTACATGCGGTCACTCAGTCCGACATGTTGTCATCAATCGGCCGCCCCGTGCGCCATCCCTTAGTCCGACGTGCTGTCATCACCCCGCAACTTGTGCGTTGTCGTACAGCTAAGTCATTCTTCACTTTGACACTACATACTATTAAATAATCGTTTCTGCATTATCGGATGTTAAGTAAGTCAGACATGACGTTTACTCGGAGGCTACGCCACCTAATGTACACTTCACTTCACTTCGTTGTTTATTTTCATGTCGGAACACTTCACTTCGGCTTCAATTGGGTCCAGAACTCAAACGAGTTCAGTCAGATCCTTCACTCTTTTAAACTCTTGGTGGTTCCGAATCAACAATCACCTGGCACACCCACCGGGTGCAAATGGGTGTTATTTACACAACTCATTTCAGCAAACTCATATTACTTTAAGAACTTTTTACGTTGGCTTGTGCTATTTTTCGTACACAGGTTAGACGGTCACATGGCCGTCCAGCGCGCCACCACTCGGTTGGACGCATCTCCATCATACGGCCGCCTCACGTGCCATCACTCAGCTGAGCGCGCCTTCCTCACATGGCCGCCTAACGCGTTGTAACTCGGCTGAACGCGCCTACATCACCTGGCCACCTCGCGAACCGTCACTCTCCTGGACGCGCCTACATCAGTTGGCCGCCCAGCACGTCACTACTTGGCTGGACACGTCTCCATCATTCAGCCGCCTCGTGTGTCGTCACTCTGTTGGACGCGCCTACATCACCTGGCCGCCCAGCGCGTCGCCAATCGGCTGGACGCGTCTCCATAACCTGGTCGCCTCAAGTGTTGCCACTCAGCGAAGTGCGCCTTACTCACATGGCAAACTCATGCGTCGTCATTCGATTGAGCGCACCTACATCACTTGGCCACCTCGCGCACCGTCACTCTGCTAGACGCGCCTACATCACCTGGCCGCCCAGCACGTTGCCACTCGGCTTGACGCGTCTCCATCACCTGCCCGCCCCGAGCGTCGCCACTCAGCTGAGCGCGCATTCCTCACATGGCCACCTCACACGCCGTCACTCGGTTGAGCGCGCCTACATCACTTGGCCGCCCAGCGCGTCGTCACTCGGCTGAGCGCATCTTCCTCACATGGCCGCCTCGTGCGCCGTCACTCTGCTCAGTGCGCCTACGCTTGGCCACCAAGCGCATCGCCACTCGCTCGACACATCTATATCATCTGGCCGCCTCGCGCGCCGTCACTCTGTTGAGCGCGACTACATCGCTTGGCCACCCAGCGCGTCGCCACTCGGCTAGACACATCTACATCATCTTACCGCCTCGCGCACCGTCACTCTGCTGAGCGCGCATGCATCACTTGGCCGCCCAGCGCGCCGTCACTTGGCTGGACGCATCTCCATCATCCGGTCGTCTCGCGGGCCATCACTTGGTTGAGCGTGTCTTCATCGCATGGCCACCCCGCGCGTCGACACTTTGCTATACGCGCATACAACATCCGACCGCCTCACGCGCCGTCACTTGGCTGAGCGCCCCTACATCATCCGGCCGCCTCACGCGCCGTCACTTGGCTGAGCGCGTCTTCATTGCCTGGCCACCCATCGCACCGCCACTCGGCTGGACGCATCTCCATCATCCGGCAGCCTCACGCATAGTCACTCGACTGAGCGCGTCTTCATCGCTTGGCCACCGGGCGCGTCGCCACTCGGTTGGACGCATCTCCATCATCCGGCCGCCTCACGCATAGTCGCTCGGTTGAGCGCGTCTGCATCACATGGCCGCCCCGCGCGTCCCCATTCAGCTGGACACATCTCCATCATCTGGCCGCCTCACGCGTCGTCACTTGGTTGAGCGCGTCTTCATCACATGGCCGCCCCACGCGTCGCCACTCTGCTGAACACATCTACACAACAACCCCCACTGGGTGCAACACCCAGTGGGTGACCGACTTAGCTGCGACTCTGTATCGCCTAAGTTAAAAACTATACCGAGTACAAACACACTCCACACTCGGGAACTTAGCTACAAACCTGACTTCGCCTAAGTAAAAACAACTCCGAGTACGGACATGCTCCACACTCAGGGGCTTAGCTGCGAACCTGACTTCGCCTAAGTAAAAAACTACTCTCAGTACGGACACGCTTCACACTCGGGAACTTAGCTGCGACTCCGTATCGCCAAAGTTAAAAACTACTCCGAGTACGGACACGCTCCACACTCAAGAACTTAGATGTGACTATATCTCCTAAGTTAAAAACTACTCCGAGTACGGACACGCTCCACACTCGGGAACTTAGCTGCGACTCTGTATCGCCTATGTTAAAACTATACCGAGTACGAACATGTTCCAAACTCGGGAACTTAGTTGCAACTATTTCTTGCCTAACTTAAAAATAACTCCAAGTACGGACATGCTCTACACTCGGGGGCTTAGCTGTGAACCTAACTTCGCCTAAGTAAAAAACTACCCCGAATACGGACATGCTCCACACTCAGAGGCTTAGCTGCGAACCTGACTTTGCCTAAGTAAAAAACTACTCCGAGTACGGACACGCTCCATACTCATGAACTTAGCTGTGACTCCGTATCGCCTAAGTTAAAAACAACTCCAAATGTAGACATGCTCCACACTCGGGAACTTAGCTGCGACACCGTATAGCCTAAGTTAAAAACAACTCCGAGTGTGGAGAAGCTCCACGCTCGGGGACTTAGCTGTGACTCTGTATCGCCTAAGTTAAAAAACAACTCTGAGTGCGAACATGCTCCATAGTCGGGGACTAAGCTGCGAACCTGACTTCGCCTTAGTAAAAAACTACTCCGAGTACGGACATGCTCAACACTCGAGGGCTTAGCTGCAAACCTGACTTTGCCTAAGTAAAAAACTACTTCGAGTATGGAAACGCTCCACACTCGGGAACCTAGCTGCGACTTTGTATCACCTAAGCTAAAAACTACTCCGAATACAGACACGTTCCACACTCGGGAACTTAGCTGCAATACCATATCGCCTCAGTTAAAAACAACTCCGAGTACGTACATGCTCCACACTTGGGGGCTTAGCTGCGAGCCTGACTTGGCCTAAGTAAGAACCTACTCCGAGTATGGACACGCTTCACACTCGGGAACTTAGCTGCGAACCTGACTTCGCCTAAGTAAAAAACTACTCTGAGTATGGACACGCTCCATACTTGGGAACTTAGCTGTGACTCCGTATCGCCTAAGTTAAAACTATACCGAGTACGGACACGTTCCACACTCAGGAACTTAGTTGCGACTCTGTATCGCCTAAGTTAAAAACAACTCTGAGTACGGACATGCTCCACACCCGGGGGCTTAGCTGCGAACCTCACTTCGCCTAAGTAAAAAACTACTTCGAGTACGGACATGCTCCACACTCGGGGGCTTAGCTGTGAACCTGACTTCGCCTAAGTAAAAAACTATTCCGAGTACGGACACGCTCCATAGTCATGAACTTCATTGTGACTCTGTATCGCCTAAGTTAAAAACAACTCCGAGTGCGGACATGGTCCACACTCGGGAACTTAGCTGTGACACTGTATCGCCAAAGTTAAAAACAACTCCGAGTGCGGACACGCTCCACGCTCGGGACTTAGCCGCGACTTTGTATCGCCTAAGTTAAAAACAACTCTGAGTGCAGACATGGTCCACAGTCGGGGACTTAGTTGCGAACCTGACTCCACCTAAGTTAAAAACTACTCCGCATACGGACATGCTCCACACTCGGGAACTTAGGTGCGACTCCGTATCGCCTAAGTTAAAAATAACTCTGAATGCGGACATGCTCCACACCCGGGAACTTAGGTGCGACTCCGTATCGCCTAAGTTAAAAACTACACTCAGGGACACGACCTTCATCCAGAAATTATATAAGGTAGACTCAACAAACATTCAACATGACGAGCACTAGAAGACTTAAACCCCGTGCCATACTCATCTAGTCTGACAAAGGCTCGGGGACTACACACAGTGGGTGCAGTGAGCATGCCCGCACTGGAAGAGAAATACAAAAAAGAAACACTCTTCTTGGTCACGTCCAGCAACAACATTCAAGTTCAACAGACTCTACAGACTCCAACCGACTACCAGCAATCAGTAAGAGTCAGGGGCTACTGTTGGGGATACACGAAACCATAGGCCCATGAAGGGTCGAAATACCATAATAGCATGGGGTCCATCCATGAGGTGGGTCCAGACAAATACATACATACTATCCATTCGTACAAGTACATTCCATCCACTCGGATGACAGTCAACCACTCGACCGTATGACTCACTGGGGTATGCAAAGACCAACAGTCGGCAAGGCAGCCGAAGTATAGAGAAGGTTTTGTAGTGAGATGACATTATGGCATCAATGCCCCATCTTGTAACATAAGAGGTGAGCGGGTGGCGCACTCTATATAAGCCACCACCTCTATATAGCTCGGGGCTAGGCTCTCTCTAGTTTCAGGACATAGCTTGGAGATTTGTTCTCCCCCCTCACTCTCTCTCTCTCTAATACACCATGTAACTCTGTGTTCATGAAAGAGATGCAAAGCCTCTCCGGAGCACGAGACGTAGGGTTGTTATCTCCACCGGAGAGGCTCGAACTCGCTAAAATCATCGTGTCACCCATTTGCATCTCGATAGATCATGCTCCTTTATACTACCCCATTTCCATTGTTGGAATCGTTACCATGACACCGGATCCGACTCGAGCTCACCTCCCTGCCACATCAATGTCGCCCCATCGCCATCGTGGTGCTCCCCTGTTGTTGTCTCTGTTCTTCAGAGACAAGAGCAAAGCCAGCGCCCGCCTCTGCTTCGAGCATGCATGAGGCCGCTCGCGTTGACCTATCGCGCCTCCTCCGCCGGAGCACGCTACCGACCTCACTTGAACCTGCGTCAACCGGCGAACTAGCCTGCCCAGCCCGCCATGGCCTTCCGGTTCCCCGCGTTTAGCGATTCCCCATAGCCGATGCTTCATATTCTTTTACTAGATCCGATCTCGAAGTTTAGGGTTATTAGGATAGCCACGTCATTCCTCCACAAGCAACACTAATAGCTGTGGTGGCCAGCGCATGTGGTTGTTATCTGAGGGGTTCTGGGTTTGATTTCCATCTGCCCCATGTCTATGTTTCAATTTGGCCTATGTTTATTTTTCCGTCCAGCGATTTTAGCTAATTACCAAGGATTTCAGAAAATTGCATTATTAAAATGCGCGTAACTTTTAAACCGTGCGTTGAATCAAAATAAGTTAGATATGTAAAACGTGTAGAATTTCATGTATATTAATATTTTCCAACTCTCATGCATATTTAAAATTGTTAACCTTGTTGTTTGCCTAGTTTTGCATGATACCATGCTAAATTGGTTTAATTCGTAGCTAGTTAACCGTAACTCCGTTGGAGATGAGCTATATATGTAAACCGACTAGAATGGTGTGTAGTTTCACGTGCTCCATTTTATTTTGCCGTTTAACAAACTTAAAATATGTTTAGGACAGATCTGGACAGATTTCAAAGTTAATGTGTGGGGTTGTTTCGGAAATGCTATATGTCATTTTCGGCCTCATTTAAAATGCCTAGATAGCTAGTTTGTTTATGCTTCCCCTCTTGTAATGTTTAAACAATATTTAATATTGTCGTGTACCTAAACGGGAGCGAACTAAATAATTTATATGTGGAGTTTCGTCAATATGCAACTTGTTGCATATTGAGCTTCACTTAATGTGTAATGTTTGATTGTTGTGAATTGCCATGTCAAACCTTGCATATTAAAATGGACATGCATCATATTAGGGTGTGCATCATATCGTGCATTTGCCATGGTGAATATCGTGTGTTGATTCTTGTTTCCAGTTTGTTTCTTCTCGATACAGTTCTGAACAACTTCGGAGTGTGGGGATCCGTTCGACTTCATTGGTTCGTCTGCTTCACGGATCCGTTCTTCTTCCAAACGGGATCACAGGCAAGATGATCATTTTCCTAGGTATCATTACTATCATTGCCATGCTAGTTGTCTCATTTATTTCGCTACGTGTCGCTGCCTACCACCTGTTAAATATCAGCCTCCCAACATTTCCATGAAAACCTCTAATCTTTCCACTACCTAGCTAACCCTGTTTGGCTATGTTACCGCTTGCTCAGCCTTTTGATAGCGTTGCTAGTTCTAGGTGCAGTTGCCTCCATGTGAAAATATGGGTTCCTTGTTATGTCACCATATTATTGCTAATTGATTTATTGCACATATATACTTGGTAAAAGGTGGAAGGCTTGGCCTTCTAACTTCGTGTTTTGTTCCACCTTTGTCGCCTAAGTTTCGGCTACCGGTGTTATGTTCCATAAATGAGCGCTCCTAACATGCTTGGGGTTCTTATGGGGACCCCCTAGATTTTCGTTTTGGGATAAAACTCGTCTGGCAACGCCCAACATTGGTACTATATTTGCCCAACATGATAATACTGAAAAACATAGGGAGTCATGAATCCGAGGAGTAATTCAACATAATACAGGCGGGCCAGTGCTGCTGGTGCTGGTCCAAACTAGAGTCCTTTGCGAGGCCAACTAGGGGCAACTCAGGAGATATCTATCAGGCCACCGTATGATGTGCCTATTCGTCGTGTCCTGAGAACGAGATATGCGGCTCCTATCGGGATCGTGGACACGCTGGGCGGCCTTGCTTGACTTGTTTTACCTTTCTCGAGTGTCTTGTGCGAGGGATTCCGAGGATACTTTGGGCTATCTCGAGGTTGAGGTTTTCCAATAGGAACCCGAGGAGATCATGAGTTTTCCCTCACCGAGGTTAATCCATCGCGGTGTGTGGTAGTTTGTTATGGACTAGTTGGAGCACCCCTGCAGGGTTAAATCTTTCGGAAAGCCGTGCCTACGGTTATGTGGCAAACTTGGAAACTTTGTTTAACATCTGATTGTACATAACTTGAAGTAAACTTAATTAAAATATGCCAACTGTATGCGTAACCGTGACTGTCTCTTGCGTGATCTCCTTCTCCGATTGAGGACACGGTGGAGTCATGTCTGACGTAAGTAGGTCTTCTGGATCATTCATTTGACATCATTAGTTCCCGTCCGATATGTGTAGATCATCCCCCTCTTATTCTTATACTCGTAAGTTAGCCACCTCAAATAAATGCTTAGTCGCGTGCTGCAGCCTCACCACTTAATCATACCTCACCCATTAAGCTTTGCTAGTCTTGATACCTTTGGAAATGAGATTGCTGAGTCCCTATGGCTCACATATTACTGCAACAAAAGTTGCAGGTACAGTTAAAGGGTTACTTTGGCGTTGATACGCCCCAAACGTATCTATAAATTCTATTTGTTCCATGATCTTTTGGGTGACATTGTTATATGTTTTGCTACACTTTTATATCATTTTACACATATTTGAACTAACCTACTAACTCAGTGCACCCAGTGCCAGTTTCTGTCTGCTGATGTCTATTTTGCAGGGGCTTTTACCCAATTTTATGAAGCCCAAAAAATTCCAGGAAAAATATAAAAAATTCAGCAAAACGGAAGCTTCCAGATCACAGAAGATGGGCTAGAAGGGGGCCAAGGGCCGTCCAGGCGACCTCCTGGCGCGGCCTACCCCCTGGCTGAGCCAGCAGGCCGCCTGGGCGGGTCCCACCTCCTCTGGTGCCCTCCTTTGGCCTATATTTAGTCCTGCGAGAGAAAATCCTTTGATAACTTCTAGAATCGCGAATTTCTCCATCGTTCCGCCGCCGCAACGCTTCCAAGATCGGGAGCATCAGGAGACCTCTTCCCGGCACCCTGCCAGAGGCAGGATTGACCTCCGGGAGCTTCTCCACCGCCATGGATGCTTCCCGCACATGCCGTGAGTAGTCCTCCTTGGACCATGGGTCCATGACCAGTAGCCATGTGATGTCTTCTCTCCAATCTTGTGCTTCAATGGTTAGTCCTTGTGAGCTGCCCTACATGATCAAGGCATCTATGTAGTTCTCTTGCTATTGCTATGCTCGGTTTGTTGGGTTCCAATGGATTATGCGATTATGTTCGGATTGTTATGATTTATATATTTGATTAGCCTTTTATACTATATTCCTTAGTGATTCATGCATGTTCTCCGTTGCTATTTATTGCTTTGGCCGAGTAGTAGATTGTAACTCCAAGAGGGAGCGTTATGCATGATTGTGGGTTCATGCCCCTCGATGTCTAGCTTGAGTGACAGAAACATGAGACTAGGGGATGTGCTGTTGCCACCAGGGAGAAAACAACGGTGCTTGTGACCACGGTTGCAAGGATTGTTTACCTTATGCATAGTTCGTTAATGCAGTTGTCAGTTGCTTTGAGTTTACACTTTGGGTGGGGCTCGCAACTTAATACCGAGAGATGTTCTGGATAGATATCTCAAGGTGGATGATTACTAAGTAGATGTTGATGAATAAACGGTCTACTTGTCTTGGCGTACTGCCCATTACTATTGAACCTCTAACTATCAAGTAGCATAATTAGCATTGCGGTGCGTTCATAATTCTGTCAATTGCCCAACTGTGATTTGTTTACCCAAGCATAGGTGTTTATCGTCTTTTGGAAGAGATACATCACTAGTGAACATCATGTGACTCCGGTCCATATCACCATCATTGTTTACAGCTCCATCATTTACCGATTTCATTTACTTTTCCGTTGCAATCACTATTACCTTCCTGCTTGGGTTTTGATCCTTTGCAAACTACTGTTAGAAATATGCCCTAGAGGCAATGATAAATAGTTATTATTATATTTCCTGTTTCAATATAATCATTTATTATCCATGCTATAAATGTATTGAATGAAAACATAGATACATGTGTGGATACATAGACAAAACAATGTCCCTAGCAAGCCTCTAGTGGGCTAGCCAGTTGATCAAGGATAGTCAAGGTTTTCTGACTATGTGCAAGTGTTGTCACTTGATAACTCGATCGCATCATTAGGAGAATCATGTGATGGACTAGACCGAAACTATGAACGTAGCATATTGATCGTGTCATTTTATAGTTATTGTTTCCTGCGTGTCAAGTATTTATTCCTATGACCATGAGGTCACATAAATCACTGGCACCGGAGGAATACCTTGTGTGTATCAAACGTCGCAACGTAACTGGGTGACTATAAAGGTGCTCTATAGGTATCTCCGAAGGTGTCCTTTGAGTCAGTATGAATCAAGACTGGGATTTGTCACTCCGTATGACAAAGAGGTATCTCGGGGCCCAGTCGGTAATACAACATCACACACAAGCCTTGCAAGCAATGTGACTAAGTGTAATTCACGGGATCTTGTATTACGGAATGAGTAAAGACACTTGCCGGTAACGAGATTGAAATAGGTATGCGGATACCGACGATCGAATCTCGGGCAAGTAAAATACCGAAGGACAAAGGGAATGACATACGGGATTATATGAATCCTTGGCACTGAGGTTCAACCGATAAGATCTTCGGAGAATATGTAGGATCCAATATGGGCATCTAGGTCCTGCTATTGGATATTGACCGAGGAGTGTCTTGGGTCATGTCTGCATAGTTCTTGAACTCGCAGGGTCTGCACACTTAAGGTTCGATGAAGTTTGAGTATAGTTGAGTTATATGTGTGGTTATCGAATGTTGTTTGGAGTCTCATATGAGATCACGGACGTCACGAGGGTTTCCGGAATGGTCGGAAACGAAGATTGATATATAGGATGGTTTCATTTGGTCACCAGAAAGTTTTGGGCAATTCCGGCAGTGTATCAGGAGTGACGAATGGGTTCCGGGTGTTTAGCGGGAGGGGGCCACCCACCCGGGAGTGAGCCCAAGGCCCTAGGGTGGCGCACCAAGTCCTTAGTGGGTTGGTGGAATCAGCCCAAGAGGGCTATGGTTCCACAAGCAAAAATACCAAAAGAAAGAAAAAAAGGAAAGAGGGAGGTGGGAAGGAAGAGGAGGACTCCTCCTTCCCAAACCGAATTGGAGGAGTAGTCCTCCTCCACCCCTTCGGCCGGTGCACCCTTGGGGCCCTTGTGCCCCAAGGCTAGGCCCTCCCCTCCTCCTATATATATTGGTGGTTTAGGGTTTTTTGAGACACAACTTTGTCACGTGCAACTCAAGCCTATTCCACATAATTTTGCCTCTAGATCGGATTTCTGCGGAGCTCGGGCGGAGCCGTGCAGGAGTACATCATGACAGCCAACGGAGTGCCGTCACGCTTCTAGAGAACTCATCTACTTCTCCGTCTTGCTTGCTGGATCAAGAGGGCCGAGATCATCGTCGAGCTGTACGTGTGCTGAACGCGCAGGTGTCGTCCGTTCGGCGCTAGATCGGAACGGATCGTGGGACAGATCATGGGACAACGGTGATTTGACTCACGAAGCTGTACCACTGCATCAACGCGTTTCTTAACGCTTCCCGCTTAGCGATCTACAAGGGTACGTAGATCTAATCTCCTCTCGTAGATGGACATCACCATGATAGGTCTTCGTGTGCGTAGGAAAATTTTTGTTTCCCATGCAATGTTCTCCAACAGTGGCATCATGAGCTAGGTTCATGCGTAGATGTTATCTCGAGTAGAACACAAAAGGTTTTGTGGACGGTGATGTCCACTTTGCTGCGCTCCTTAGTCTTTTCTTGATTCGGTGGTATTGTTGGATTGAAGCGGCCCGGACGGACATAACTCGTACGCTTATGAGAGACTGGTTTCATCGACTAACATGCAACCTCATTGCATAAAGATGATTGCCGGGTGTCGGTTTCTTCAACTTTAGTTGAATTGGTTTTGACCGAGGCGGTCCTTGGAGAGAGGTTAAATAGCAATTTGCACATCTCCGTTGTGCTTTTTGTGTAAGTAAGATGCGATCATACTAGATACCCATAGCGGCCACGTAAAACATGCAACAACAAATTGGAGGACGTCTAACTTGTTTTTGCAGGGTATGATTGTGATGTGATATGCCCAATGAAATGATGGTATATATTGGATGTATGAGATGATCATGTTGTAATAGTTAATATCGACTTGCACGTCGATGCTACGGCAACCAGCAGGAGCCATAGGGTTGTCTTTAAACTAATGTTTCTGTTTGCACATCATTTTACGATATTGCTAGGTAGTAGCTTTAGTAGTAATAGCATAGATAGCACGACAACCTCGATGGCGACACGTTGATGGAGATCATGGTGTGGCGCCGGTGACAAGAAGACCATGTCAGTGCTTAAGTGATGGAGATCAAGAAGCACAAGATGATGGCCATATTATGTCACTTATGAATTGCATGTGATGTTAATCCTTTTATGCACCTTATTTTTCTTAGAACAACGGTAGCATTATAAGGTGATCTCTCACTAAAATTTGAAGATGAAATTGTGTTCTCCCTGACTGTGCACGGTTGCGACAGTTCGTCGTTTCGAGACACCACGTGATGATCGGCTGTGATAGACTCAATGTTCACATACAACGGGTGCAAAACAGTTGCACACGCGGAACACTCGGGTTAAACTTGACGAGCCTAGCATGTGCAGTCATGGCCTTGGAACACATGAGACCGAAAGGTCGAGCATGAATCGTATAGTTGATATGATTAGCATAGAGATGCTTACCACTGAAACTATTCTCAACTCACGTGATGATCGGACTTGAGTTAGTGAATTTGGATCCTCTACCACTCAAATGACTAGAGATATGTATTTTTTGTGTCGGAGTTTATTAGTAATTTGATTAGTTAAACTCTAATTATCTTAAACATAGTCTAAAGTCCACTTTGCAATATTTGTGTTGTAAATCAATGGCTCACGCAATAGTCACCTTGAATTTTAATACGTTTCTAGAGAAAGCTAAGTTTAAAGATGATGGAAGCAACTTTGTAGACTTGGCTCGTAATCTTAAGTTGCTCCTGCAAGATGGGAAGAAGGACTATGTCCTTAATGCTGTGCTAGGAGATAAACCACCCACTACGGCTGACCAAGATGTTAAGAACGCCTGGTTAACACGTAAGGAGGACTACTCAGCAGTTCAATGTGCAGTCTTGTATGGCTTAGAGCCAGGACTTCAACATTGCTTTGAGCGTCATGGAACATATGAGATGTTCTAGGAGTTGAAGTTTATCTTTCAGAAGAACGCCCGGATCGAGAGGTATGAGACCTCCGATAAATTCTATGCTTGCAAGATGGAGGAGAATTCGTTTGTCAGTGAACATGTGCTCAAAATGTTTGGGTACTCAAACCGTCTAGCTGAGCTAGGGATTTAACTCCCGCAAGAAGCTATCACTGACAGAATTCTTCAATCACTGCCACCAAGCTACAAGAGCTTTGTGTTGAACTATAACATGCAAGGGATGAACAAGTCACCCGGCGAGTTATTCGCGATGTTGAAAGTCGCAGAGTCAAAACTCCGGAAACAGTATTAAGTGTTGATGGTCAATAAGACCACTGGTTTCAGGAGAAACGGCAAAGGCAAGAAGGGTAACTCCAAGAAGAGTGGCAAGCCTGTTGTCAATCCGACGAAGAAACCCAAGGCTGGACCTAAGCCTGAATCAGAGTGTTATTATTGCAAGGGACTGGGTCACTCGAAGCGCAACTGCCCCAAGTATTTGGCTCATAAGAAGGCGGCCAAGGAAAAATCAGGTATATTCGATATACATGTTATTGATTTGTACTTAACAAACTCTCGTAGTAGTGCCTGGGTATTTGATACCGGTTCTGTTGCTCATATTTGCAACTCAAAGCAGGAACTACGGAATAAACGAAGGCTGGCGAAGGATGAAGTGACGATGCGCGTGGGAAATGGTTCCAAGGTTGATGCAATCACCATCGGCACAGTTTCACTTCAGTTACCATCAGGATTAGTTATGAACTTAAATAATTGTTATTTAGTGCGTGCGTTAAGCATGAATATTATATATGGATCTTGTTTATTACGAGACGGTTACTCGTTTAAGTCAGAGAATAATAGTTTTTCTATTGCTATGAGTAATATCTTTTATGGTCATGCACCCAATGTGAGAGGATTGTTCATATTGAATCTTGATAGCGATGATACACATATACATAACATTGAGACCAAAAGATGTAGAGTTAGCAATGATAGCGCCATGTTTTTGTGGCACTGCAGCTTAGGTCATATTGTTGTAAAGTGCATGAAGAAACTCCATTCTGATGGGCTTTTGGAGTCACTTTATTTTGAATCACTTGACACGTGCGAACCATGCCTCATGGGAAAGATGACTAAGACTCCGTTCTCTGGAACAGTGGAGCGTGCAAGTGACTTGTTGAAGATCATACATACCGATGTGTGCGGTCCAATGAGTGTGGAGGCACGCGGGAGATATCGTTATTTTCTCACCTTCACTGACGATTTGAGTAGGTATGGATATATCTACTTGATGAAGCACAAGTCTGAAACGTTTGAGAAGTTCAAGCAATGTCAGAGTGAAGTTGAAAATCATCGTAACAAGAAGATCAAGTTCCTACGTTCTGATCGTGGGGGTGAATATCTGAGTTTCGAGTTTGGTGCTCACTTAAGACAATGTGGAATTGTTTCAGAGTTGACACCGCGTGGAACACCACAGCATAATGGTGTGTCCGAACGTCGTAATCGTACTTTGTTAGAAATGGTGCAATCTATGATGTCTCTTACCGATTTGCCGCTATTGTTTTGGGATTATGCATTAGAGACAGTTGCATTCACTTTAAATAGGACACCGTCAAAATCCGTTGAGACGACACCATACGAACTATGGTATGGCAAAAGACTGAAGTCGTCGTTTGTTTAAGTTTGGGTATATGAAGCTTATGTCAAAAGCTTCAGCCTGAAAAGCTGGAACCCAAAGCGGAAAAGTGCGTCTTCATAGGTTACCCAAAGGAGACAGTTGGGTTAAACCTTCCATCTCAAATCTGAGGGCAAAGTGTTTGTTGCTAAAAACGGAGCTTTTCTTGAGAAGGAGTTTCTCTTGAAATAATTGCGTGGGAGGAAGATAGAACTTGATGAGGTTGTTGAACCTCTAGTCCCTCTAGATGGTGGTGCATGACAAGGGGAAACCCCTGCCGAAGTGGCGCCAGTTGAGCAGGAAGTTAATGATGATGAACATGAAACTTCGGATCAAGTTCCTATCGGACCACGCAGGTCGACAAGATCACGTACAACTCCTGAGTGGTATGGTAATCCTGTCTTATCAATCATGTTGTTAGACAACAATGAACCTGTGAATTATGAAGAAGAAATGGTGGGCCCAGATTCCAACAAATGGCTGGAGGCCATGAAGTCCGAGATAGGATCTATGTATGAAAACAAAGTGTGGACTTTGGAAGTATTACCTGAAGGCCGCAATGCTATTCAGAACAAATGGATCTTTAAGAAGAAGACGGACGCGGACGGTAATGTGACCGTTTATTAAGCTCAACTTGTGGCAAAGAGTTTTTCACAATTTCAACGAGTTGACTACGATGAGACGTTCTCACCGGTAGCGATGCTTAAGCCCATCTGAATCATGTTAGCAATAGTTGCATTTGTCAATTATGAAATATGGCAGATGGGTGTCAAAACGGAGTTCCTTAACAGTTTTCTTAGTGAAGAGTTGTATATGATGCAACCCGAAGGTTTTGTCGATCCAAAGAATGCTAACAAAGTGTGCAAGCTCCAGGGATCCATTTATAGACTGGTGCAAGCTTCTCGGAGTTGGAATAAGCGCTTTGATGAGGTGATCAAAGCATTTGGGTTTATACAAGTGGTTGTAGAATCTTGTAATTACAAGAAAGTGAGTGGGAGCTCTATGGCGTTTCTAATATTATATGTGGATGACATATTGCTGATTGGAAACAACGTGGAGTTTTTGGAGAGCGTAAAGGATTACTTGAATAAAAGTTTCTCTATGAAGGTCCTAGGAGAAGCTGCTTACATTCTAGGCATTAAGATCTATAGGGATAGATCAAGACGCCTCATAGGACTTTCACAAAGCACATACCTTGATAAAGTTTTGAAGAAGTTCAAAATGGAACAGTCCAGGAAAGGGTTCTTGGCTGTGTTACAAGGTATAAAATTGAGTAAGACTCAGTGCCCAGCAACTGCGGAAGATAGAGAACAAATCAGTTTCGTCCCCTATGCTTTAGCCATAGGTTCTATCATGTATGCAATGTTGTGCACTAGACCAGATGTCAGCTTGGCCATAAGTATGGCAGGCAGGTTTCAAAGTAATCCACGAGTGGATCACTGGACGACGGTCAAGAATATTCTGGAGTACCTAAAAAGGACTAAGGAAATGTTTCTCGTTTATGGAGGTGACGAAGAGCTCGTCGTAAAGGGTTACGTTGATGCAAGCTTTGACACTGATCCAGATGACTCTAAGACTCAAACCGGATATGTGTTTATTCTTAATGGGGATGCGGTAAGCTGGTGCAGTTCCAAGCAAAGCGTCGTAGCATATTCTACATGGGAAGCGGAGTACATGGCTGCCTCGGGGGCAGCTAAGGAGGGTGTCTGGATGACGCAGTTCATGCCGGATCTTGGAGTTGTGTCGAGCGCACTAAAGCCAATAACTCTGTTCTGTGACAACACTCGTGCCATTGCTTTAGCAAAGGAACCAAGGTTTCACAAGAAGACCAGACACATCAAACGACGCTTCAACCTCATCCGCGACTATGTCGAAGGAGAGGATGTAAATATTAGCAAAGTGCACACGGATCTGAATGTAGCAGACCCGCTGACTAAACCTCTTCCACGGGCAAAACATGATCAACACCAGAAATGTATGGGTTTTAGATTTATTACAATGTAAATTGCATGGCGATGTGTGGACTAGATTATTGAATCTAGTGCAAGTGGGATACTGTAAGAAATATTCCCTAGAGGCAATGATAAATAGTTATTATTATATTTCCTGTTTCAATATAATCGTTTATTATCCATGCTATAATTGTATTGAATGAAAACATAGATACGTGGGTGGATACATAGACAAAACAATTTCCCTAGCAAGCCTCTAGTTGGCTAGCCAGTTCATCAAGGATAGTCAAGGTTTTCTGACTATGTGCAAGTGTTGTCACTTGATAACTGGATCACATCATTAGGAGAATCATGTGATGGACAAGACCCAAACTATGAACGTAGCATATTGATCGTGTCATTTTATTGCCATTGTTTTCTACGTGTCAAGTATTTATTCCTATGACCATGAGATCATATAACTCACTGGCACCGGAGGAATACCTTGTGTGTATCAAACGTCGCAACGTAACTGGGTGACTATAAAGGTGCTCTACAGGTATATCCGAAGGTGTCCGTTGAGTTAGTATGGATCAAGACTGGGATTTGTCCCTCCGTGTGACGGAGAGATATCTCGGGGCCCACTCGGTAATACAACATCACACACAAGCCTTGCAAGCAATGTGACTAAGTGTAAGTCACGGGAGCATGTATTACGGAACGAGTAAAGAGACTTGCCGGTAACGAGATTGAAATAGGTATGCAGATACCGACGATCGAATCTCGGGCAAGTAAAATACCGAAGGACAAAGGGAATGACATATGGGATTATATGAATCCTTGGCACTGAGGTTCAACCGATAAGATCTTCGGAGAATATGTAGGATCCAATATGGGCATCAAGGTCCCGCTATTGGATATTGAACAAGGAGTGTCTCGGGTCATGTCTGCATAGTTCTCGAACCCGTAGGGTCTGCACACTTAAGGTTCGATGATGTTATAGTATAGTTGAGTTATATGTGTAGTTACAGAATGTTGTTCGGAGTCCCGGATGATATCACGGACGTCACGAGGGTTTCCGGAATGGTCCGGAAATGATGATTGATATATAGGATGGTTTCATTTGGTCATCGGAAAGTTTCGTGCAATTCCGGCAGTGTACCGGGAGTGACAAATGGGTTCCACGTGTTTAACGGGAGGGGCCCACCCACCCGGAAGTGAGCCGTAGGCCCTCGGTTGGCGCACCAAGTCCTTAGTGGGTTGGTCGAGTCAGCCCAAGAGGGCTTTGGTGCCACAAGCAAAAATACCAAAGGAAAGAGGGAGGTGGGAAGGAAGAGGAGGACTCCTCCTTCCCAAACCGAATTGGAGGGGGAGTCCTCCTCCACCCCTTCGGCCGGCGCACCCTTGGGGCCCTTGTGCCCCAAGGCTAGCCCCTCCCCTCCTCCTATATATATTGATGGTTTAGGGTTTTTTGAGACACAACTTTGCCACGTGCAACTCAAGCCTATTCCACATAGTTTTGCCTCTAGATTGGATTTCTGCGGAGCTCGGGCGGAGCCCTCCATGAGTAGATCATCACCACCGCCAGAGCATCGTCATGCTGCCGGAGAACTCATCTACTTCTCTGTCTTGCTTGCTGGGTCAAGAAGGCTGAGATCATGGTCAAGCTGTATGTGTGCTGAACACGGAGGTGTCGTCCGTTCAGCGTTATATCGGATCGTGGGACAGATCATGGGACGACGGTGATTTGAATCACGAAGCTGTAACACTACATCAACCGTGTTTCTTAACTCTTCTCGCTTAGCGATCTACAAGGGTACGTAGATCTAATCTCCACTCGTAGATGGACATCACCATGATAGGTCTTCGTGTGTGTAGGAAAACTTTTGTTTCCCATGCAACGTTCCCCAACAACTACATGGTGGGAGAGATTGACAACCTCTCTGTACTCATTGGGAGCAAAGTTATTTGTTGTGTGTGCTGTTCCACGTCTTCTGGTGACCAGGACAGGAGACACCTACTTGTTGGTCCTAGGAGTCCTCTTGGTTCAATAAACCTTACAGTTCCCGTGTGAGGGAAAACTTGCTGCTGATTACATATCAACCTTCCACTTGGGGTAACCAACAAGGTGCTAGAAGTATATACATCATCTCGTCATCAAGCAAAGCTTTTTGGCGCCGTTGTCGGGGACTCCAGTCTTCAAGATAGGGGAGTTGCACGCTATCCATTACCTTTGCTTTTTAGTCTTGTTAGTTTGCTTTTTAGTTTTTGCTTTAGAGTCTTATACCAAAAACCACAAGAAAGTTAGTTACTTTGTTCTTGCTTTTTCTTGCTACTATGGGTTCCACTGAGAACACTAAGTTGTGTGACTTCACTAGTTAGGCTTATGGAAAACTGCACTCTTAGTTCGCTGCTTGGGGAAGGCCATTCTACCACACCCGTGGTAGAGAAGTCTCCTCCACCTACTGAACGTGACCCATTCAAAATACCACTTGGGATAATTGAAATAATTAGGAATGATTGTTATGAAGGAGATGGAACAGTCAATCCTAGTATTCATTTGTTGAAACTTACAGAACTTTGTGAGTTGTTTAAGATTTCAGGTTTGACAAGAGATGGAGTCATGAGGAAATTATTTGCCTTGTCACTGAAAGGAAAAGCATTGTAATGGTATAGGCTACTAGATGATTCTCACCTATGGGATTGGGAAGAGATTCAGTCTCTCTTTTACTCCAACTTTTATCCTCTTCATGAACTCCATGTGGATCATGGTAACAATGCTTTATGTGATACTTATATTGTTGAGTTTATTCATGATCCCACTCAAAATTATTATGAGAAGGGAACATATGCTTATAGATATTTCAATAATCTCAAGTTCCCTCTCTTTATGTTGAAGGTTTTGAAGCTGCACTTGTTTTGCCTTCCTATGCTTATTGCTTTGTGCTTCAATGAATTATTATATTGCAATATTCCTATGCATAGGAAGCATGTTAGACTTAAATGTGTTTGGTATTTGCTTCTTGATGCTCTATTTTGTTCTACAACTCTTATTCCTACGAGAGCATCATTAAAATCTTAAGCCTATCTTTATGGCTACAAAGAAAGAGCTCTAGGGAGACAACCCTTGTTATCTTTACTTTGAGTTTTTACTTTCAGTTTTAGTGGTATTGATGCTTGTTACTACTGTAGCAACATCACTGTATCTTTATTTTCAAGCTTTGTGCCAAGTTTTAGCCTCCGATTGCAAGAAAGTTCAAAAGTTGTGACATGTTGTCCAGAAACAGATTATGTCTGCTTGACGGAAAAATTCGCCAAAAATCACCAGATCATCTTTTTGATCTGAAATTGTTTTGAAATCATGCTCTATATAAATGCCTTTACGGCATCTGTTTTGAGTTTTTTGATTTGAATTGCAGAAGTGCCCCGAATAAATTATTTAATACCTATTGTTCATTTTTTCACATATTCTGGCATATTTTGCGTTTTCATTGTTTTGTAAATCCTAAGCTTACTTTTTATTTGCAAAAACCTTTTGGCAAACATGAGAAACAGTAGCTTTTCATGAAAATCTTTATTTCTAGTAGGTAATGAATTATTTTATTAAGGGTAATAACCAATCTAATCAGCTTATGATGAGTTTCGTATGAAGGGACTTTTCAAGTATGCGATGGGAGATGATGAAAGAAGATACACGGGTGTCAAGGGCTCAAGCTTGCGGATTCCCCCATGCACCCCAAGAAATATTCAAGGAGACTCAAGCGTCTAAGCTTGGGGATGCCCCCCGTGCATCCCCTTCTCCATCAACAATCATCAGTTCGTCTATCTCCATGCTATATTTTTATCACTTCATATGTTATGTGCTATGCTTGGAGCGTCCCACTTTTTACTTTTTAGTTTGTTTTAGTTTTGCTTGCTGTTCATAAGAAGTCGGAACCTAGCCTACCTTGTTTGGGAGAGAGACACGCTCCATTCCACTCTAGAACACAACATAGGTTTTCATGCTTATCCTTTTTGTGTGTTCTTCATCTTTCCATAGCTACTGTCATGCTTAGCTCTTAGTTTTCATGCTTATCTTTTTAAGAACTTTCATTTAGGTTGCTTTTGGAACTCTTTTGATTTATCATGCTTATCTTGTTTAGAGAGTTGGCTTGTTGCACTGAGTTGTGTGTCTTGCATGAGTAGGTAACTGAGGTTGCTATTTAAGTATAGTAGTAACTTGCAATAGTTTTGAGGTATTGATTTGAGTAATGTTTGGACTATTGGTGACAAGAGCTTGAGCCTATTAGTGATAGGTGTCGTATTTTGGGAAATCCGTGTGTTTTTCGAAAACTAAAAATTAGTTGAGAACTCTAGCTACTAAATTGATCGCTAACCTCTGGAGGGGTTGGAATATATAGAGTACCCTCACGTTACCATGAGTCGAGGATCCGCAAGGATAACCAAACCCCCAAACACTCCTCCTCGGGGTGCTTGTCTCTTTGTGAATTTCCTAACTAGATAGAGAGTTACCGATAATAAGTGTATGAGTTCTTCGGACTAATGTGAGTATTCGATTGTTGGCACTTCCACCATCCATATTTTGCTAGCCTCTTCGTTACCGTGCATTGCCCTTTCTCACATTGAGAGGTGGTGCAAACTCCGCCGGTGCATCCAAACCCTTGACATGATACGCTCTGTCATACATAAGCCTCATTATATCTTTCCTCAAAACAGCCACCATACCTACATATTAAGGCATTTCCATAGCATTTCCAAGATAGATACATTGCCATGCAACATCCACCATCTCATGACTTGATCTTCATTTCATACATGCTTTTGCTTGCTCGTAGAGCCGCATGGTAGTTGGGCCTTGCCCCAATTATTGCTACATGATGCGCTACTATCATTGCATATCCTGCTACACTGGCAGAGGCATACATTTGCATACATCATGATAGTTTTCACTTGTCTTTATGTTGAGTAGTTCTTATAAAGTGTGATGATCTTCTTTTTATTCACTAAAACATATAGTGTTTCCCTTAAGTGAGGAAAAGATGCCAAAGAGGCCAAAACAAAAGATCCCAAAGAGGAAAAATGAGAGATAAAAAGAAAGAGCCAAAGAGTCCACACAAAAAAAGAGAAAAATAAAAAGAGAGAAGTGGGCAACACTACTATTCCTTTGAAATATCCACACTCGTACTCCATTGCTATACTTGTACTACATAGAGATTATCATTCATGCATAACTATGTGGGGACCCTTACACTACAGAACATTGTTTGCATATTCCAATGATGAGCCTCCTCAAATGAGCTCTAGGTCTTCATGAGAAAACAAGTTGGATGCAACCCCACTAGTTCCATTAGAGAGCTTACCTTAGCTCATAATTGCATTCGTTACATGGAAATCCCTACTCCTCACATCATATCTATCATTTGGCTTTCTCTCGCCTATGGTTGTCCTCATTGTTGTGAGCCTTTCACACCCTTTTCGTCTTCCTTCCCCATCATTATTCTATTTTCCATCCTAAGTGCCAACATATCTTGCTTACGCTCATCCATTGCATGAGTGCTCAAAGTCGAAAGGGAGAGGATCATTTTGACTTGTGCCTGACTAGTGGTGTCGGGATGAGGCAAAATAAGATTCCGAAGGAGACCAAGTGTGAAATTTTAGAAGATTGAGTTCTCAATTAAAAAATATTTTATGATCTCAACCCATCTCCCATTTCTTGCACGCAAACACCATTTGTATACATTCGACTCACGGACAGCGAGAGCTCTTGCACCTTTATGTTCTTACTTTGCTAAACTCAATACTAGATATAAACTCTTGCTTGTTATTGTCTTGACTTGAATTGCATATATCACTTGCTTTATTTTGAAGTTCTTATATGTGTGTTACCATGTCACCACAGAAATTATTGTGTTATCATTTATCTACTCGAGGACTAGCGGAAATTAAGCTTGGGATGTTTATACGTCCCAAATGTATCTATAAATTCTGCTTGTTCCATGATCTTTTGGGTGACATTGTTATATGTTTTGCTACACTTTTATATCATTTTACACATATTTGGACTAACCTACTAACTCAGTGCACCCAGTGCCAGTTTCTGTCTGCTGATGTCTATTTTGCTGGGGCTTTTACCCAATTTTCTGAAGCCCAGAAAAAAGAAAATATATTAAAATCAGTGTAACAGAAGCTTCCAGATCACCGAAGATGGGTCAGAGGGGGGCCAAGGATCGTCGAGGCGACCTCCTGGCACGGCCTACCCCCTGGTCGTGCCATCAGGCCGCTTGGGGGGGTCCCACCTCCTCCGCTGCCCGCCTTTGGCCTAAATTTAGTCCTCCGAGAGAAAACCCTTTGACAACTTCCAGAATCGCAAATTTCTCCATCTTCCGCCGCCGCAGTGCTTCCGAGATCGGGAGCGTCAGGAGACCTCTTCCCGGCACCCTGCCGGAGGGAGTATTGACCTCCGGGAGATTCTCCACCACCATGGACGCTTCCTGGACGTGCCGTGAGTAGTCCTCCTTGGACCATGAGTCCATGACCAGTAGCTATGTGATGTCTTCTCTCCAATCTTGTGCTTCAATGGTTTGTCCTTGTGAGCTTCCCTACATGATCAAGGCGTCTATGTAATTCTCTTCCTATTGCTATGCTCGGTTTGTTGGGATCCAATGGATTATGAGATTATGTTCGGATTGTTATGAGTTATATATTTGATTATCCTTTTATATTATGTTCCTTAGTGATTCATGCATGTTCTCCGTTGCTATTTATTGCTTTGGCCGAGTAGTATATTGTAACTCCAAGAGGAATCGTTATGCATGATTGTGGGTTCATGCCCCTCGATGTCTAGCTTGAGTGACAGAAACATGGACTAGGGGATGTGTTGTTGCCTTCAGGGAGAAAACAGTGGTGCTTGTGACCATGGTTGCAAGGATTGTTTCCTTACGCATAGTTCGTTAATGCAGTTGTTCGTTGCTTTGAGTTTACACTTTGGGTGGGGCTCGCAAATTAATACCGGAGAGATGTTCTGGATAGATATCTCAAGGTGGATGATTAGTAAGTAGATGTTGATGAATAAATGGTCTACTTGTCTTGGCGTACTGCCCATTACTATTGAATCTCTAACTATCAAGTAGCATAATTAGCATTGCGGTGCGTTCATAATTCTGTCAATTGCCCAACTGTGATTTGTTTACCCAAGCATAGTCGTTTATCGTCTTTTGGGAGAGAGACATTACTAGTGAACATCATGTGACTCCGGTCCATATCACCATCATTGTTTACACCTCCATTTACCGCTTTCATTTATTTTCCGTTGCAATCACTTTTACCTTCGCAAACTACAAGGCCGAAGAGATTGACAACCTCTCTGTACTCGTTGGGAGCAAAGTTATTTGTTGTGTGTGCAGGTCCACGTATTCTGTTGACCAGGACAGGAGACACCTACTTGTTGGTCCTAGGAGTCATCTTGGTTCGGTAAACCTTACAGTTCCCGTGTGAGGGAAAACTGGTTGCTGACTACATCTCAACCTTCTACTCGGGGTAACCAACAAGGTGCGAGAAGTATATACATCATCTCATCATCAGGCGTGAGCGCGATGATTGTTCTATTTGGATTTTCTTCTTCTTATTCTTCATCGATCTAGGATGGGTTCCAGGTCGACAGCCTGGGATAGCAAGGATGGACGTCGTTCTTTTACCGTTTGTTTTCGTCCATAGCCGGACACTTGTCTTCTTCATGATGATTGATTTTGTGGTTGTATTGATGTGATCTTGATGTAGCTTGTGGCGAGTGTAAGCCAACTCCTTATACTCATCTTTTCAGTACATGTACTTGTAACGACAAGATGTGCTTCTATCCCTGTCGAGGCCCCCGCGCCAATCGCATCTTGGGAGTTACAAGTTGGTATCAGAGCAGTGCCGACCTAGGATTCCCCTTGATTGATCGAACTTGGTCGAGTCTAGTCTAGTGAAAAACTACTTTGAGTCTAGTTATATATATCGGAGTGTAGGATTCTTTTTGCTCATCTTCTATGCTCCAGTGAGGTTTACGACTTCAGAATTTTAATTCTACTCCTCTTCTCACTCAAAAAAAATTCGGATCACGCGAATATTTTAGGAATCTATATGGTGTCGATGTGACGGAGTTCTGTCTTGGTGCCTCCTACTATGTTCATTTTATTCCGAGGAGTTGAGCTCCAGGGGATTCTTGAGCACATCGTTATCATTCAGATTTCTTAGTATCTCGAGACGGAGGATCTTCGAAACTGCTTCAACACTAGTAGTGGCGAGAGGAGTCTGACATCTAGTGGATTCGTTTGTTCAAGGTCATCTTAATATGTTCTCGTTGTGTCTTAGAGAGTCCTTGTAGCTTGCTACGACTAGGGGACACTTCGTATGTCGTGTGCACTACCTTGTACATGGTGGCTAATGTAGGATAGAGCCCGTGCGAACCTAACCACAAAAATACCGGACGAAATGTGTGTCATGAATGTGTTCTCGCTTGTTTCGTAATCCGCATCCTTCGTTTTGTTGGAGTATGGTAACTCGAGTTGCTTCGATAACAAGTGGTGATTTCATATCTTCTCTAAGTGGTGTTCTCATATTTTTTGTGGGAATGCTAATTCTTTTTCTCAATCAATTTGTCGTGTCAATTCTTGTCAATCGGAGTTGTCATGTCAAATTCTTTTCCAACCGGAGTGCTTCTTTTCAAAACAATCCTATCTTTCCCAATATTTTCAAGATAAATTCCTCGTTTCTTTACGGAGTTCGTCCCATCTCTCCCAAGTTGTCTTTGTTTCTTTTCCTGCCATCCCTCCCTTTTGTTTAGTGATTCAATTATCATCCACGTGCCTTTCTTCATTGAAGCTTCCGCTATCTTTTCTTCCGTGTTTTATCTGCTGATTCATTGTGAAGATGCTCAGGTGCTAAGTACATCATTTTTTCATTCTTCTTCTCTTTTCCAGTGAATTCAATTCAAGCTCTCCGTGTTCATCATATCCTTTTCATCCTTTAAATTCTTTCCCATGTTTGTAATTCTTATTAAGTCTTTCTTGTTTTTCATCTCTCTCTATTCTATCTGAAGTGTTCAAGATATCTCAGAGTTTCTTGTTCTCAATCCTTTCAATTATTTTGAGGTTCCCAACCTCATCAAGTTTTCTTTATACCGATGCAATATCTCTCTTCCTAAGCAACTGTTTCAACGATCGTTTCTTTTGAGTGGGCCCATAACCCACAGGTTTCTCTCACGATATTATCTGGCTCTTCTAATCCTTTCCCGCAAATCTCTAATTCTTTTTTAATTACGACGTAATTATGAATCCCATCAGTCATATTCATTCTTCAAGATTGCTTCAAATTTATTTCTCATCATTAGCTCAACTTTTCCTTGTTCATTTCTTCCGAAGTGTCTCACTAATTCGTGATGGTGCTTCTTGCCATCTTTCTCAGCTTGGAAGTTCAAAGGAGTGTTTCTCTTAAATCTTGTCCATTCTTGTGAAGATTGTCAATTCAGCTTCATGCTATCCTCTTAAATTGTTTCCGATCATGAGTAATCCCTTTATTGCTATCCGGTGCATTTCATATTTGTTTTCATTCTTGGTCCTCCGAAGGCCATCATTTCAGAAGATTTCTTCGTTCTCAGCTTTCAGCCTTTGTTCTCAAATTCTTCTCAATTATTGTCTCTTCGTTTGTATCTCAATTATTCGGATGCCTCATTAAAGTTTTCTGTTAGGCGGCTCAAGATCTCTTCTTTCTGATGTTTTCCATTCATTTCTAATATCCCTATCTATTCTAATTCTTCGGGTGGATCGTGATCGCTTCATTCTCATGTATCTTCATTCATTCATGCTATCCCCATTCGTTTGAAATTCTTACCTGTGTTTCTTTCAAGAATTCTTCAAGTGATGCATTATCTATCCATCTCTTCAATCTTTTTTTAAAGAAGAATAAGTGATATGCTAAATACATTGCTTGTCATCAGTTTAACTTGATGGAGGATAAGCATAACATAATTGTTATTCTTATTTCATCAAGATGATTTCAATTCTTCTTACGGAGTGGCTCATGATAGCAATTTTCTGTTCTATGTTGTTAATCTTCTCTTTCCGGAGTTACAAGTTTTCTCAAGCATCTCTTCGTGAACCTTCATCTATATCTTTGCAACATCATAATCTAATTCTTTTCAACCTTCAATTCTTTTCTATCATCCTTTCATTCCGGAGTTCTTCCAAGGGTTCTTCATGGTTGTTCTTCAAGGTTTCAATTCATTCTCAAGTGTTCTTCAAGATTCTTGTTGGAGAACCTCAAGTATTCTTTCTCTTGCATTTCAAAGTGCAATTCTTCCTCCATCATTCTTTGAGGTGGTGTTATAGCATTCTTGTTAGTGGAGGAGTCTTGAAGAGAATTGTTTCAAGAATGAGATAATTAAACCCACCAATTCTTTGATCATGAGATATTTTCAACCCATGATTTCTTCATTGATCTATCTTGGTTTAGATTTCACCTAAATCTTTTTCTAAGAATTGCAGATATTATGGTGATTATCATTGATGCAAGTTCTCAATGTATCCTCTTGGTGAAAGAAGTTATGCATATCTTGTTGCTTCCAAGCAATCATTATTTCCGTTGGTGGTTGGTTGTCAACTCATTATTTGAAATGGTCTCTATAAGCCCACTACAAGCTTGTTCTTTTCGTTGTTGATTTTAGAAAAACTCCATTCAATCCTCCTTTATAGGATTCTCTTCAAGTTCAAATGTGCTGGAAGTTGTCATTTTTCTTCTTCATTCTTTCTTCCCAATGATCTAGCCTCTGTTCTCTTGTTCCGGAGTTGTTGTGATGTTGCTCTCCTTTATCCATTATCTAGTTTTGTCAAGATTGTATTCTTTCATTTCTTATTCTTTTAACCGGAGTGTTGTGTCTTCTTTCATGTACTTTCCTTGCTTATCAATTTAGTTGGTTTGTTGTGAATCTTGTCAAGATCTTTCCATCTTATCAAATTTTGCCTCAATTTCCTACCGAAGTGCTGCCAAAATTTTCTTTGAATTCTTGCTTGTTTCTCATGTAATTCTTCATCCCTTTGCAACCTTCAAGGATCGTTAGTTTCACTCGTTGTCAAAGAAGCGACTAAGTTTTACATATTGCTCTTTCTCTTCTGCTTCCCCTTTTCATTCTTCGATCTCGGGGTGAGATCTCTTGTTAGTGTAGGAGAGTTGTAACAGCCCGGAACCGACGCTCGAGAATATTCCCCTTTTATTTTGTTGTCATCGTGTGGTTTATTTGTTTGCAGCATTCATCATCGCATCATGTGCACCATCCGCATTGCATCGGCACTCGGTTGCCGCCAGTTTTGAAAACTTGCATCCATTATTAGTTGCCGGTTCTCTTCGTTTTTGTTGTTGACCGTTTTGAGACCAACCACACATGCACACGCCCGCCGCATCGCTAAAATCTTGTTTCTAAAAGTGTGTATAAACATTCTCAGGCCTGGTTGAAACTTGGCGTGCGGTCTTATTATAGTGTAGGTAGACCACCTGCCAAATTTCGTTGCAATCGGAGTTAGTTTGATACCCGAACCGTTAATCATATATAGTGGTACTATAGCCGGTTTATTTGTTGGACGTTCTCGGTGTTCGAAAAACTCTGTCACGGGCCGCACCGTTTCCCTCTCATCCCCACATAGCCCAACTACACAGCCCACTAACCCATCTAGCAAACCCCCTCTGACCAGAGCCATCGAATTGCGATCCAACGGTCTAAAATGGTGCAAACCCCTCCTATTAGCTACCTGCTATAAATAGCAGATGAACCCTAGCTAGATCAACCCAACCCTAGACCCAGGGAGACAAACTCCCTCAATTCCGGAGCAGCACCACCACCCACCTACCTCTCCTTGTTGTGCCAAACCAACCAACCACCACAGCCAAAGCCCTACTCGTTCTGGACCGCTGGATCCCAGATCAGATGTCCCACAGAGCCTCCCGCATCCTCCCGCAACCTCCTCGATCCCGATCTAGATCGAGGCAACGAGCGCTCGCCTCCGTGTCAGACCTCGTCGCGCCCTATTGCTGTCGGAGCACCGTGAACATGAGTCCCCATCGCCTCGCGCCCTCCTCCTCCCGCAACTCTCTCTCTCTCTCCCTGGCCTCATCTCTCAGTGTTCTCTCTCTCCTGCGGGGACCTCCGTAGCTAAACCCGCCATGGATGACCGCCGCCCCAAGGAGCTTGTCGTCGGTCGGCCTTGCGGCGCCAGGCGCCGCCGTCACTGGGAATGGAACCGCGATGCAAAGACCTCGGGATCCGACTCGAGCTCGCCTCCCTACCCCATCAATGTCGCCCCATCGCCACAATGGTGCTCCCATGCTATCGTCTCTATTCGTCAAAGACACGAGCTGAGCCAGCACTCGCATGTGCTTCGAGCGCGCATGAGGCCGCTCACGTTGACCTGCCACGCCTCCTGCGTCGGAGCGCGTCGCCAACCTCGCCTAAACTTGCGTCGGCCGGCGAACTAGCCTGCCCAGGCGCCATGGCCTTCCTGTTCCCCGCGGTAAGAGATTCCCCATAGTTGAAGCTTCGTATTTCTTTACTAGACCTGATCTGGAAGTTTAGGGTTATTAGGACAGCCACGTCGTTCCTCCACAAGCAGCACTAGTAGTCGAGGTGGCTAGCGCCTCTGGTTGTTATCTGAGGTGTTCTCGATTTGATTCCCAGCTACCCCATGTTTTGCGTGTAATTTTTCACACGCACGCACACTCAGCCTCTTGGGCCGATTCCAGCCATGGTCGCTGCACTATCTTGCAATTCGGCCGATGTTTATTTTCCGTCCTGTTAGCTAATTACCACGGATTTCAGAAAATTGCATTCTTTTAAAACGTCTGTAACTTTTAAACCGTGCGTCGGATCAAAAAAAGTTAGATACGTAAAACGTGTAGAATTTTGTGTAGACTAATATTTTCTAACTCTCATGCATATTTAAAACTATTAACCTTGTTGTTTGCCTAGTTTTGCATGATGCCATGATAAATTGATTTAATGTGTAGCTAGTTAACTGTAACTATGTTGGAGATGAGCTATATAAGTAAACCGACTAGAATGACATGTAGTTTCATGTGCTCCACTTTATTTTGCCATTTAACAAACTTAAAATATGTTTAGGACAGATCTAGACAGATTTCGAAGTTAACGTGTGGGGTTGTTTCAGAAATGCTATATGTCGTTTCCGACCTCATCTAAAATACCTAGATAGGTAGTTTCTTTATGCTTCACCTCTTTCCATTTTTAAACAACATTTAGTATTGTCGCGTACCTAAACGGGAGCAAACTAAATAATTCGTATGTGGAGTTTCGTCAATATGCAACTCGTTGCATATTGAGCTTCACTTAATGTGTAGTGTTTGATTGCTAAAAATTTCCATTTCATGCCTTGCATACTAAAATGAACATGCATCATATTAGCGTGTGCATCATATCGTGCATGTGTCGTGGTGAATATCATGTGTTGATTCTTGTTTCTGGTTTCTTTCTTCTCGATAGAATTCCAAACCACTTCGGAGTGTGAGGATCCGTTCGACTTTGTTGGTTTGTGTGCTTCACGGATTCGTTCTTCTTCCAAGCGGGATCACAGGCAAGACGATCATTTCCCTAGATATCATTACTATCATTGCCATGCTAGTTGTCTCCGTTAGGGGTTAACGGAGGCTTTGCCGTCTGCCTCCCCCTTATTCTTTGCCATCTGCCTCCCCCTTATTCTTTGTCGTCTGCTCCCCCTTACTCTTTGCCGTCAGCCTCCTCCTCCTCCCCCCCTCCACTCTTTTGCCGTCTGCCTCCTCCTCCCCCCTCCTATGTGCCCTCTTCTTTGCCGTCTGCCCACCCTGGAGGCAGACGGCAAAGAGCCTATATAGACACCCCAGGATGCACAGCTGGGTGCCATGTGGCACCTTTGCCATCTGCCAGCTGATGGCACAGGTCTTTGCCATCAGCTGGCAGACGGCAAAGAGCCCATATAGTACCTTTCTTTGTTTTATATTATTTCACAGCACATATATATATATATATATATATATATTTGACGTCACATTTATATAATTCACCACACATATATGATATATAGTTCACCACACATATACTTGTCAACACATATATATAATTCACCACACATATATGATATACATATAAATCAATGTACATCCCCATATATCAAAGGAACCAACGTACAAAGTATTGCACTGTTTATCCATATATACATATACATATAGTTCGACATTGTTCATCAACTCAAATGAAAACTAGATGATATACATATAAACTTCATCCATCGACATTGTTCAACTCCATGAATGCCAGCTTCCATGCATGTAGTATATCCAATCTGCAAAATTGTGAATAAGAAAGTCATAAGAAAAACAAAATATGATGTTTTTCAGCTAATTATGTCATTTTTAGCGGAAAACAAGCCAAGAATATAATATTCATGAGCTAACCAAGGTTCTTATGCCATTTTTAGCTTATTATGGCATTTTGGAGCTAAATGGGTTAATTGAAGCAAGGATAATATGAAAGAGGATAAGAAAGAGGAGGAGGAGGAGAAGAAGAAGAAATCAGGAAGAAGGAGGAGAAGGAGGAGGAGGAGAAGGACTAGAAGGTCCTTGGCCTTCTCCTTCTCCTCCTCCTCCTCCTCCTCCTCCTCCTCCTTCTCCTTCTTCTCTTCTTCTTCTTCTTCTTTCTTTTCATTTTTCCTATTTCTTCTCCTCTTCTCCTCTTGTTGGAGCTAAATTACCTAATTATGTCTTTTTGGAGCTAAATGGGCTAATTATCCCATTTTAGAGGAAAACAAGCTAAGTATATAATATTCATGAGCTAACCAAGGTTCTTATGCCATTTTGAGCTTATTATGGTATTTTGGAGCTAAATGGGCTAATTATGTCATTGTTGGGGAAATTAAAGCAAGGATAATATGAAAGAGGAGAAGAAAGAGGAGGAGGAGGAGGAGAATAAGAAATCAAGAAGAAGGAGGAGAAGGAGGAGTAGGAGAAGGACTAGAAGGTCCTTGGCCTTCTCCTCCTCATCCTCCTCCTTCTCCTTCTTCCCTTCTTCTTCTTCTTCTTCTTTCTTTTCATTTTTCCTATTTCTTCTCCTCTTCTCCTCTTGTTGGAGCTAAATTACCTAATTATGTCTTTTTGGAGCTAAATGGGCTAATTATCCCATTTTAGAGGAAAACAAGCTAAGTATAAAATATTCATGAGCTAACCAAGGTTCTTATGCCATTTTGAGCTTATTATGGTATTTTGGAGCTAAATGGGCTAATTATGTCATTGTTGGGGAAATTAAATAAAGGATAATATGAAATAGGAGAAGAAAGAGGAGGAGGAGGAGGAGGAGAATAAGAATAAATCAAGAAGAAGGAGGAGAAGGAGGAGAAGGAGGAGGAGGAGAAGGACTAGAAGGTCCTTGGCCTTCTCCTTCTCCTCCTCCTCCTCCTCCTTCTCCTTCTTCTCTTCTTCTTCTTCTTGTTGTTCTTCTTCTTTCTTTTCATTTTTCCTATTTCTTCTCCTCTTCTCCTCTTGTTGGAGCTAAATTACCTAATTATGTCTTTTTGGAGCTAAATAGGCTAATTATCCCATTTTAGAGGAAAACAAGCTAAGTACATAATATTCATGAGCTAACCAAGGTTCTTATGCCATTTTGAGCTTATTATGGTATTTTGGAGCTAAATGGGCTAATTATGTCATTCTTGGGGAAATTAAAGCAAGGATAATATGAAAGAGGAGAAGAAAGAGGAAGAGGAGGAGAAGAAGAAGAAATCAAGAAGAAAGAGGAGAAGGAGGAGAAGGACTAGAAGGTCCTTGGCCTTATCCTTCTCCTCCTCCTCCTCCTCCTCCTTCTCCTTCTTCTCTTCTTCTTCTTCTTCTTCTTTCTTTTCATTTTTCCTATTTCTTCTCCTCTTCTCCTCTTTTTGGAGCTAAATTACCTACCTATGTCTTTTTGGAGCTAAATGGGCTAATTATCCCATTTTAGAGGAAAACAAGCTAAGTCTATAATATTCATGAGCTATCCAAGGTTCTTATGCCATTTTGAGCTTATTATGGCATTTTGGAGCTAAATGGGCTAATTATGTCATTGTTGGGGAAATTAAAGCAAGGATAATATGAAAGAGGAGAAGAAAGAGTAGGAGGAGGACAATAAGAAGAAATCAAGAAGGAGGAGAAGGAGGAGAAGGACTAGAAGGTCCTTGCCCTTCTCCTCCTCCTTCTCCTCCTCCTCCTCCTCCTCCTTCTCCTCCTACTCCTTCTTCTCTTCTTCTTCTTCTTCTTTCTTTTCATTTTTCCTATTTCTTCTCCTCTTCTTGGAGCTAAATCACCTAATTATGTCTTTTTGGAGCTAAATGGGCTAATTATCTCATTTTAGAGGAAAACAAGCTAAGTATATAATATTCATGAGCTAACCAAGGTTCTTATGCCATTTTGAGGTTATTATGACATTTTGGAGCTAAATGGGCTAATTATGTCTTTTTGGGGAAATTAAAGCAAGGATAATATGAAAGAGGAGAAGAAAGAGGAGGAGGAGGAGAAGAAGAAGAAATCATGAAGAAGGAGGAGAAGGAGGAGAAGGAGGAGGAGGAGAAGGACTAGAAGGTCCTTGGCCTTCTCCTCCTCCTCCTCCTCCTTCTCCTTCTTCTCTTCTTCTTCTTCTTCTTTCTTTTCATTTTTCCTATTTATTCTCCTCTTCTCCTCTTCTTGGAGCTAAATTACCTAATTATGTCTTTTTGGAGCTAAATGGGTTAATTATCTCATTTTAGAGGAAAACAAGCTAAGTATATAATATTCATGAGCTAACCAAGGTTCTTATGCCATTTTGAGGTTATTATGGCATTTTGGTGCTAAATGGGCTAATTATGTATTTTTGGGGAAATTAAAGCAAGGATAATATGAAAGAGGAGAAGAGAAACTTACCGTAGTGGTCATCAAGTAGGAGAAACACCACAGTTCCTCGCGGCGGCTTCATTTAGAGACGGTTCCCTGGAGAAGGGTCGTGTGATGCCGCTCGGGAGTTATTCTGCAGAAAAGATATTGTGCAATGTCTCAGTTAGCATGATGACACTCAATTATTAATACTAGTTTATAATGAAACTCACCGTGCCAATCGAAGAGAACACGGGCATCGGCGGAGGGACTTGACCGCTCTTCTCGCACAGACCCTGAAGAGTGGGTCGTATTAGTTAGTAATGAAACAGACATTACACACATGATTTGGCTAATGTGAAAAAAAATATACCACAAAAAGCTCGTACAGGGCCCGTTGACCCGCCTCATTACGGGCCCTCTCCTCCTCAATCAATCGTGTCGTGGTCTGGTCCCTCTCATCAAGAGCAGCCTGAAGAGCACCCTGGCTTGCCAATCTCTCTTTCTCAAGAGCAGCCTGGTTTGCCGCTCTCTCTTTCTGAAGAGCAGCCTGAAACACCATTCCTCGTTACCATAGTAATGATCTATGGTGACAGACATAATGAAATGGATGAAAGTGTTCTTAGTCCGTACAACTAACCTTGATGGCAAGTTCGACTGGCCGTGGACGACGCGTTATCTCAGGACAGCTGCTCGACTGGCACGCCTTGATCTCCGGAAGAGTGAGTGGACAACGTATTATCCCATCTCCAAAGGCTATCGAGCCATGGGGCCTCCCGCCACCAGATATCATCACCAGCTCTGGATCCAAAGGTTCCTGGCTAGGGTTAAAGTCGTCCTCTTTCGTAGCCTTCCCCGCGTCCCCGTATGCCACGAGCTTCTGGTGGGATGATATGTTGGTGAAGTTATTGGGATCATCCAGGTCAGACTCAGAGAATGCCTTCGCCTTCTTGTACGAGGTAGTATGGGCCATGACCTAAAGGTCGTACAAGTGTGGCATCTCCGTCTTATTGTGATGCGCCTAAAAGAGAGGAACAAAATATTAGCATCAAAAATGAATTGTATGAATCATGAAGCAAATCACGTACCAGTTTCGTCCAAACTGAAGTAAGTTGGCGCTGCCTTGATGATGTGGCACACCAACCATTTGGCTACGCCGATCCTTCACATTCTCGTGGACGGCTCGCCAGCTGCATGTGCACCACTCATCAACCAACGCCTCCCAACAATCCATATTATCCGCACACCATCTCGGGGGCACCTATAAGTTATTAGAAAGAATTTTCAGCGCTACGCCTATGAATGAAATCAAGAAAACTACGTAGAAGGACTTAAGAATAGGTAATTACCTTCATGTATTGCTCCTTCTTCAGAAACTTTCCGCGGCAATCCTTCCTCTGCTTCTTAATACCACGCGTGGCGTAGTAATCTCGAATAGCATGCGGCCGAGCCTCGTGGCGCAAGTTCTGTAGTAACCGCCTACACTCGGCCTCGAGAACCCTGGCCGCCTCCTCCTCATATCCATCCTCACACCTATAGAAGGTGTGCAATCAAACATGAAAACACCGATTAGTACAATAATTAGCTATATTGTTAATTTTAGATTGTGTAAAAGGATAATTTACCCAAAAGCTCTTGATCACCATCTCGGCCCTCGTGTGGCACAATACACCATCTATAATCTCCTCCGGCGGGGCCTGCGCAGCCTGGTAGTGCTCCCAGGAAAATCCTAGTGTAGGAACCTGACCCTCACCAGGCAACGTGACAAACCCCGGGAAATTTGTCCGGCAAAGCACACCAAGGACGGAGTTCAGCCTACGGACTCCAAGAGGGTGTACCCATCCCCTGCAGTATGATAAGGTCAATGCATTAGATATTTGAACAAACTTGAAGGCAAAAGCTAAAAAAAGAGTAAATGTACTTACCTATCTCCTTCAGGTTTAATCACCAGCCTCTGCTCGCGGGTAGCCGGCGCGACCGGGAGACGTGTACTACCACGCTTGTACACGGTGGCCCCATCCACCTGCACATCGCCCTCACTATCCGTAAGCTCATCCCCGCCATCCCCACCCCTGAGCCACCCGGACCCTCGGTCCAATCCGGCAACTCGGTACGATCTGGCCAGGTCTCCCATCCGGGCCTCTCCACGTCGGGTGAAGCCTCCGGAACCGTAGTCTCCTCCGGCTGCTCCTGGGCCGAATGCACCTCGACCCGAGGCTGCTCCTGGACCGGAGTCTCATGGGACGAATGCCCGTCAACAACAGGCTCCTGGAACGGAGTCCCCGTAGCCTCCTCCGCAAACGGGTCGACCATACTAGTCCTATGCTCGGGTGAATGAGCTGGTGGTGGTGGCGAGGACGGCTCAACAATCCTCCTGGATCTTCCGCGGCCACCACCTCTCCCTGTACCCTTCCCCTTCTTCCCTACCCGACCAGCACCTCTCCCAGTGGGCAATGTCGCCGACGAAGAAGAACCCACGGGTGGTGTCGACTGACTGTCTTCCAAGGCTCTACGGAGAGATAGGGGTGGAAGGGAAGTACCACCCCTCGTGCGGGGCGCTTGGGAAGAACCCTTCGAGCGATCTGGACCAGCGCCCACCATCTTTCCACACCTGGTGACCTGCCATGATAAAGATTAAAAGAAATTAGTACAACATAAAAAATTGAATAACTGACATGAATAATAATATGTACATGAATAATAAAGATTAAAATATATATAATTTAAGTTGTGAATCTTACGAACTAATAATCATCATCAATAAATGCATCATCATCATCAATAAATGCATCATCATCATCACTATCACGCATGTCTTCATGAATGACGTGCTCGTCGGGTTCAACGGCGTGAAGTTGTGAAAGGCCTTCCTTTAATCGTTGAAGCATTGACAGGTCATCCGCGTCAGTAACCTCTACGAGTTCCAGGTCTTCTGGTTCCGGCTCAGGGCTGGAGTCGGATTCATTGTCGTTGTCTACTTCCATGTTCTTGGGCGAAGCACGGCGGTTCTTGAAACGTTTCTTGGAAAGACGTTTTCTTGGAAGAATTCTCCATCATATGTGTCTGGGTTAATGTGAGGCTCATAATCATGTTCATTTGGGAGAGGTGGTCTGACATGTGGCGGCACTTCATAAACAACATACCAACCTTCCAGATTCTTATCCATTTGGCATGCCCACGGTAGATAGAAAACTTGGGTCGCCTGTTGAGCCGTAATATAGACATCGGGAACATCTAAATGGGTGTTTGGATTGATTTCGACTAGTCCTATATGTTCATGAGTCCTTCTAGTCTTTTTCGGCTGGAACCAATAACATTTGAAGACTACGACATTCGGTGGGTTTTCACCATAGAATTGGAGTTCATAAATTGCTTCAACTCTTCCATAATACTTGATAACACCTTTGCCGATAGCAGAGACACCACAATTTGTAGATTTCTGGTCGGGCATAGATAGCTCTTTGCCAAAGGTACGCAAGAGATACCCGTTGATGTTGTATTTCTCAAATGAACGGACCTTATAGTCAAAACCATTAGCGACTTGTCTCAATTCGCCGTCCATAGACTCTGAATTAGCCTACAATTTTAATACGAAACGGTTGTTGCATTAGCCGCAAGTTAGACCAAGAATGAAATGGTCCATTATTGATAATTAACGTTTGTTTGAACCAAGAGATGAACCCGGGATAGGCGCCTCCTGTCTTTGACAGAAGCTCATACTCTTCGACGGAATCATTTTCGATCACCGCTCCATCCGAGAATTTGACGACGTAACGGCTGTTTGAAATATCCGGGAATAAGAGCAGTTCAAATGAATTAGAAGTTACAGGAAAATGTGCCAAGAACTCACTCGATGTACGGCCGCACTTCTGTTAGGTTGTTGAAGATATACAACGAAATGTTCCGCCATTCTTTGACATCCAACGTTATTGGTTTCGAAGCACTGGCTGGTGCGAGCTTCCCTTGGAATAGGCTGAGGTTGAACCCACTGATGGTCAGGGTCTTCTTGTCTTTTCCGAACTGATGGTCAGGATCCAGGAACTGTCTATGCAAGTCAAAGCAAGAATACTTCCGACCCTCCTGCAACCAATGAAACTGAAGAGCTGCCTTGCATTGGGGGCACGGGAACCTTCCATGCACACACCATCCAGAGAATAGCGCATACGCTGGCAAGTCATGCATAGAGTACATGTACTACACATGCATTTTGAAGTTTTCTTTTCTAGTGGCATCGTATGTCTTGACCCCATTATCCCAAGCTTCTTCCAATTCATCCTTAAGCGGTTGCAGGTACACATTCATATTCTTCCTCGGATAATTGGGCCCTAGAATTATCAACGTCAGAAATATGTTCTTTCTTTGCATAATCTGCCCGGGGGGGGGGAGATTGAGTGGAATGACAAATATAGGCCAACAACTGTATTGGGTTGCCGTCATGACGAAGGGATTAAAACCATCCGTGGCGGCGCAGACTCGAGGATTCCTTGGATCTGCCGCTTTATCCTGATGCAATCCATCAAAATGTTTCCACGCTTCCCCATCCGATGTGTGTACCATCATCTTATTCCCATCCGCATCTAGTTCGGTTCTTTTGCCCAATTTGTGCCATGTCATCTGTCTGGCTGTCTCTTCGACCATGAAAAGACGTTGAAGTCTTGGTACGATTGGCATATACCAAAGAACAGTAACTGCGATTTTGGTCTGCCTCTTCTCACCCATACCGTTGTCTACGACAAGATACCTGCAAGACTCGCAATTGGGACAATAGTCCAAGTGTGCACACTCCTTCCTAAATAAGACACATCCTTTCTCACATGCATCTATCTTCTCATAGGGCATCTTAAGTACACGAAGTATTTTGTCCGACTCGTACAGGTTTGCAGGCATGACATGGCCTTTGGGTAGGAAACGTCCAAATAGTGTCATCATCGCGTCGTAGCATTCTCTTCCCAAGTTGAACTGAGCCTTCAGAGACATTACTTGTGCAATTGCATCCAGCTGACAGAGCTGAGTGTGCTCATGGAGAGGATGTTTTGAAGACTCCAACATTTCATCAAAGGCCTTTGCAGATTCCTCCATCTCATCTTCTGAATCCCGAGCATCATCAAAGTCTTGCACCATGTCTTCGATCCCGGTACCATGCTCGTCCGTGCGACGACGGACCACCTCAGCTCTTGTGTGTTGTATAGACTCACCATGAAATGTCCACACCGTATAATTAGGCTTAAAACCCCTCCTCTGCAGGTGTTTAATCATTACAGCCTCTATCATCTTTTTATAGTTATCGCATCCAGGACAGGGGCAATAGTTTCTTTCCTGGCCATTTGCGAATGCGGCTTTCACAAATTCCTTTGTTTTTACAAACCATTCTTTCGTCATCTCTTTCTGACTAGGGTGACCGGTATACATCCACGCACGATCACTCATCTTGTGTAACTACTAAAGACAGAAGAAATATATTTATATATAATTTAGCATTTATATTCATCGTTTAATCAGGTTCGCCATTTTTATTACGTCCAGGCAACCTACACGCTAATAGGTAAAGATAGGTCCTAATCCCACCCGAGTATGTGTAGATTGGGTTCGTTTTCCCATGCTCTGCTCCGGATCCAACGCAAAATTTCGGCAGCACCTCCCCGCTGTTCTCCTGATACACGTCTCCGCAATAAACAGAGAGGATGTGCATCCGGAGAACAACAGGGAGGCACTGACGAAATTCCGCATCGGATCCAGAGCACAGCATACGGGAAAATGAACCCAATCTACACATACTCGGGTTGTCCATGGATAATGCTGGACAATTCGAAAGGATGGCGGTTATAAATTTGCAAAGACATGCATATTTATAGATGTCGCCCTTTCAGACGGGAGACGCATACTGGTCACGCATACTCATGATTGAAGAAACCTATATATAGCTAGCAAGTTTCATCGGCACGAAGACCGGGATAGAGAAAATTAAGGGGGTAGGAGGAGAAGTCATTTGTGCTCACCAACAAACGTAGGGGCGGAGCTCTTCCAACGCACGTGGAGGTCGTCGAACAACTGCACATTGAAATTCACCCGATCAACACAAATATGATGTTCTTATAAGATAATCAAAAAATATGTGACCTAACTCTTATTTTCTTTTTTCTTTTTTCCTCTTATTCTTCTTCTTCTTCTTATTCTTATTTTCTTTTTTCTTTTTTCCTCTTATTCTTCTTCTCCTTCTTCTTCTTTTCTTCTCTTCTTCTTCTTCTTATTATTATTATTATTATTATTATTATTATTTTCTTTTTTCTTTTTTCCTCTTATTCTTCTTCTCCTTCTTCTTCTTTTCTTTTTCTCTTCTTCTTCTTATTATTATTATTATGATTCTTATTCTTATTATTATTATTATTATTTTATTTTTTATTTTTTCCTCTTATTCTTCTTCTCCTTCTTCTTGTTTTCTTCTTCTCTTCTTCTTCTTCTTATTATTATTATTATTTTCTTTTTTCCTCTTATTCTTCTCTTCCTCTCCTATTTTTCTTCTTCTTCTTCTTCTTTCTTCTCCTTCCCTTCCTTTTCCTTCTTCTTATTTTCCTTCTTATTATTTTTTTCTTCTCCTTTCTCCTTCTTCTTCTTCTCCTTTCTCCTTCTTCTTCTTCTTCTTTCTCCTTCTTCTTCTTCTCCTTTCTCCTTCTTATTCTTCTCCTTTCTCCTTCTTCTTCTTCTCCTTTTCTCCTTTATTAAACAGGAAACTAATCTAACTAAACCTAAACTAAAACTGAACCTAAACTAAACTAAAACTAAGCCAAAACCTCAGTAAAACATATAACTAATTAAACAAAAACTATTAAAAAAGAAGAAATAAAACTAACCGGGGGGAGGAGGGCCGCAGGGGGAGGAGAGGCCGGCGGGGGAGGAGGGCAGCAGGGGGAGGAGGGGCACGGTGAGGGGCGCGAGGAGGGCGGCGGCGGTGGGATGGGGCGCTGGGGTGGGGGGTGGCGTCGGCGGCGGCGGCGGTGGGGCAGGGAGGCCGGAGGAGGGCGCGGCGGCGGTGGTGGTGTCGGGGTTGAGAGAGGGGTGTCGGGGTGGAGGAGGGGGCGCAGGGCGGCGGTGGAGGAGGGTGCAGGGCGGCCGGGGAGGAGGAGGAGGCGCAGGGCAGCGGTGGAGGAGGGTGCAGGGCGGCCGGGGTGGAGGAGGGGGCGCAGGGCGGCGGTGGAGAGGGTGCAGGGCGGCCGGGGAGGAGGAGGGCGCAGGGCGGCCGGGGAGGAGGAGGGCGCAGGGCGGCCGGGGAGGAGGAGGGCGCAGGGCGGCGCAGGGAGGCTGGAGGAGGGCGCTGCGGCGGTGGTGGTGTCGGGGGTGAGAGAGAGGGGAGTCAGGGTGGCCGTTAGGGGGAGAGAGAGGCGCGTGGGGGTAGGGCTAACGGCCGTTAGGGGGGCACCCTCTTTGTCGTCCGCCTCCCGATGGCAAAGAGCATGCAGGCAGACGGCAAAGAAAGTGGCCGTTAGGGGGGAGAGAGGGGCTGCGGGGTGGGCCACCCATGCTCTTTGTCGTCTGCCTGCATGCTCTTTGCCATGAGCTGGCAGATGGCAAAGAGCTGGCTGATGGCAAATAGTACCTTTGGCATCAGCCTGCTCTTTGCCGTCTGGTTTCTGGTAGCTGATGGCAAAGAGGGTCTTTGCCATCAGCCAGCAGACGGCAAAGAAGTAGCAGATGGCAAATAACTGTTTTCCAGTAGTTTCGGCGTATCAAAGGGCTATGGAGACGCCCTTTAATAGATATCAATGTGAATGAGTAGGGATTGCCATGCAAGAGATGCACTAGAGCTATAAGTATATGAAAGCTCAAAAGGAGAACTAGTGGGTGTGCATCCAACTTGCTTGCTCACGAAGACCTAGGGCAATTTTGAGGAAGCCCATAATTGGAATATACAAGCCAAGTTATATAATGAAGATCCCACTAGCATATGGTGGTGACAAAATGAGAGGCTCTCAATCATCAAGAACATGGTGCTATTATGAAGCACAAGTGTGGAAATAGATAGTAGCATTGTCCCTTCTCTCTTTTTCTCTCTTTTTTTTGTTTGGGCTCTTTGGCCTCTTTCCATATCTCTCCTTTTTTTTGTGGGCAACTTTGGCCTCTTTTTTTATTTCCTCACATGGGACAATGCTCTAATAATGATGATCATCACACTTTTATTTACTCACAGCTCAAAGCTTAGAACGATGATGACTCTATAAGAAATGCCTCCGGCAGTGTACCGGGATGTGCAACGATCTAGCTTGGCGTATGACATTGAAACATATCGCTAGCTATCTTACGATCATGCAATGGCAATATGAGAGTGATGACACAAGTCATGAGATGGAACGGTGGGAGTTGCATGGCAATATATCTCAGAATGGCTATGAAAATGCCATAGTAGGTAGGTATGGTGGCTGTTTTGAGGAAGGCATATGGTGGGTTTGTGCACCCGCGAAAATTTCACGACACTAGAGAGGCTAGCAATGGTGGAAGGTGAAAGTGCATTTATACCATGGACTCACATTAGTCATGAAGAACTCACATACTTATTGTGAAAGTATTTATTAGTAATCGAAACAAAGTGCTAAACGCATACTCCTAGGGGAAGGGTTGGTAGGTGTTAACCATCGTGCGATCCCGACCGCAACACATAGGATGACAATCAATAGATCAATTATGCTCTGACTTCCTAAAATAGCGGTTCACCATATGTGCATGTTACGGGAATCACTAACTTCAACACAAGTATTTCTAGATTCACAACACCCTACTAACATAACTCTTAGTATCACCAAATCCATGTCTCAAAACTATTTGAGAGGAATCAAACTTCTCTTTCTAATCAATGCACATGAAGAGGGAAGTTTTATTGTATCCTCTTTGGGTACCTATCACCTTTTGGACTACTATCATAGCACAATCCAACTACCAAGTTACGCACCGCCATGCTCTAAAAGATCTAAGTGAAGCACATAGAGCAAAATTATCTAGCTCAAAAGATATAAGTGAAGCACATGTGAGCTAAATTGCCTAACTCAAAAGATATAAGCGAAGCTCAACGAGTATTCTAGCAAATTCACGATGAGTGCATGTATCTATCAAATGGTGTGCAGCAAGGATGATTGTGACACAACAAAAAGAAAAGACTCCTACGATACAAGACGCTCCAAGCAAAGCACATATCATGTGGTGAATAAAAATATAGCTCCAAATAATGTTACCGATGGATTGAAGACGAAAGAGGGGATGCCTTCCCGGGGAATCCCCAAGCTTATGTATTTTGGTGTCCTTGAATTTGTCTTGGGATTCCTTGGGAATCCCCAAGCTTGAGCTATTTCCACTCTTTATCCCTTTGTCCATGAGAACATCACCCAAAACTTGAAAACTTCACAAAACAAAACTTAAACAGAAACTCGTGATATCATTAGCACAAGAAAACAAACTACCACCTCTTGAGGTACTGTAGAAAACTTGATTTCTATTCATATTGGTGTTAGATTACTATATTCTCACTTTTCCATGGCTAGTACCCCCGATACTATCCATAGTTTCATCAAAACAAGCAACCAACACAAGAAAAAACAGAATCTGTCAAAAACAGACCAGTCTGTAGCAATCTGTATGCTTCGTATACTTCTCGTACCTCAATAATTCTGAAACATTATGAAAGCGTGGGAAAATATCATATCAACCAGCAGCAAAAATAATCAACTCAAAATCTCTTTCTGGATAAAAATGAAAAATAATTTCGTGAGCGGAAAGTTTCTGTCTTTTTCCAGCAGGATCAAACAACCAACACCAAACTAGTCATAAAGGTTTTGCTTGGCTCAGACACAAAAAGAAACACAAAAGACACAATCATAACATAATTATGATGGTGTGTACGCAAAAAAACAGAAAGTAAAAGATAAATTCATTGGGTTGCCTCCCAACAAGCGCTATTGTTTAACGCCCTTAGCTAGGCAAAACGTGATGGAATCACGTATCGTCGTCTTTGGTACTCAAACCATAAGTAGCCCTCATCATCTTAAGGTATTCATCTCTCTTCCTCGATGGTTCACCACTATTTTTAGGAATAAAAACAGCCTTGGTGACCTTATTGTGGGAAAAATTTGGAGTGTTCTGCACAGCAGCAAAAGCGGAACCCAAGTAAGTTATAACATCCTCTAGTTTGCCAATCCTAGTGGAATCATGACCTAGTTTTTCGTTAACTGTGGTTCCCTCTCCTTTAAATTTTTCAAAGTCATTCCCACCTTGGATCCGTACTGAGTGATTTGATTGTGGATCTATTTATCCAAATTCTCAATGAGTTCGATTGTAGCAACTTTATTTTCAATGATATCCAGCCTATGCATCACATGTTCCAGAGTTAAGGTGGTTCCATTGACCATGAGTGGGGGTGAGCCTACCAAATTTATTAAAGCACCGTAAGAATCAACGGTATGGCTACCCAAGAAATTTCCGCCTACGATGGTGTCGAGAACATACCTATTCCAAGGGGAAATACCCACATAAAAGATGCGAAGTAGGACGGTAGTAGATTGCTTACGAGTAGATCTACTCTGAGCATTGCAAATCCTGTACCAAACGTCCTTTAAGTTTTCTTCCTCATTTTGCTTGAAATTGAGAACTTCGCTCTCAGGAGTATCGTCCGAAGCGATAGGTCTAGCCATGAGGACAGGTAGACTATACCACTCAAACAGACAGAAAACAAGCGAAAGAAAAGGGCGAACGAAAAAGGCAAATATTTTTGTAATTTTTTGTTTTTCAGAACTGGGGGGAGGAAAACGAGAGGCAAAAACGTAAATGCAAGAGATGAGTTTGCGACACTTACTTGGATAATATTCACCTAGAATAATCCCCGGTGCCAGAAATTGACACTTGACGGGAGACTATTCTTGACTTGATCATCCCCGGCAACGGCGCCAGAAATCCTTCTTGCTACCTCTTGAGCTTGCGTTGGTTTTTCCCTTGAAGAGGAAAGGGTGATGCAGCACAGTAGCAGTAAGTATTTCCCTCATTTTTGAGAACCAAGGTATCAATCCAGTGGGAGAATCAAGCCAAGTGTCCAGAGTACCTGCGCAAACACAAACGAGCTTGCACCCAATGCTATAAAGGGGTTGTCAATCCCTTCAAGATTGATTGCAAAGTGAGATCTGAAGGCGGAAAGTGCAACGGAGTAAAAGTGTAAGGCTGAAAATATGATGTGAAGTAGACCAGGGGGCCATAGTGTTCACTAGAGGCTTCTCTCAAAATAGCAAATAGTACGGTGGGTGAACAAATTACTGTCGAACAATTGATAGAACCGCGCAAAGTCATGACGATATCTAAGGCAATGATCATACATATAGGCATCACGTCCGAGACAAGTAGACCGATACTTTCTGCATCTACTACTATTACTCCACACATCGACCGCTATCCAGCATGCATCTAGTGTATTGAGTTCATGACGAACACAGTAACGCATTAAACAAGATGACATGATGTAGAGGGATAAACTCGAACCAATGATGTAAACCCCATCTTTTTACCCTTGATGGCAACAACATGATGTGTGCCTCGCTACCCCTTCTATCACTGGGTGAGGTCACCGCACGGTATGAACCCAAAACCAAGCACTTCTCCCATTGCAAGAATCATAGATCAAGTTGGCCAAACAAAACCCACAACTCGAAGAGAATTACAAGGATACGAAATTATGCATAAAAGAGATCAGAAGAAACTCAAATAAGATTCATAGATAATCTGATCATAAATCCACAATTCATCGGATCTCGACAAACACACCACAAAGAAGATTACGTCGTATAGATCTCCATGAAGATCATGGAGAACTTTGTATTGAAGATCCAAGAGAGAGAAGAAGCTATCTAGCTACTAGCTATGGACCCAAAGGTCTATGGTGAACTACTCATGCATCATCGGAGAGGCAATGGTGTTGATGAAGAAGCCCTCCGTATCCGAATCCCCCTCCGGCAAGGCACCAAAACGTGCCCCAGATGGGATCTTGCGGAGATAGAAGCTTGCGGCAGCGAAAAAGTATTTTCGTGGATCTCTCGCGTAGTTTTTGATTTTTTGGGAATTTATAGGCGGAAGAGGTAGGGCAGACGAGCCACACGGGGCCCACAAGCCTGCTAGACGCCCCCCTGGCTGCGCCTAGGGGGCTTGTGGCCTCCCCTGGCGGCCTCTGCCTTGGGTCTCACGTCCCCTGCGTATCTTCTGTTCCGGAAAAAATCTTTTCGAAAGTTTTATTCCATTTGGACTCCGTTTAATATTCTCCTCTGAAAAGGGTCAAAAACACGGAAAAAACAGGAACTGGCACTTGGCACTGAGTTAATAAGTTAGTCCCAAAAAAGATATAAAAGGCATACAAAACATCCAAAGTTTGACAAGATAATAGCATGGAACCTTCAAAAATTATAGATACGTTGGAGACGTATCAGTATTATATTTGCCCAACATAATAATACTGAAAACATAGGGCGTCATGAACCCGAGGAGTAATTCAACATAATACAGGGGGACAGTGCTGCTGGTGCTGGTCCAAACTAGATTCGTTTGCGGGGCCAACCCGGGGGAACTCGGGAGATTTCTATCAGGCCAACGTATGATGTGCTTATATGTCGTGTCTTGAGAACGAGATACGCGGATCCTATCGGGGTCGTCGACACATCGGATGACCTTGCTGGAGTTGTTTTATCTTTCTCGAGCGTCTTGTGCGAGGGATTCCAAGGATACTTTGGGCTATCTCGAGGTTGAGGTTTTCCAATTGGAACCCGAGGAGATCACGGGTTTTCCTTGATCGAGGTTATTCCGTCGCAGGATGTGGTAGTTTGTGATGGACTAGTTGGAGCACCCCTGCAGGGTTAAATCTTTTGGAAAGCCATGCCCGCGGTTATGTGGCAAACTTGGAAACTTTATTTAACATCCGGTTCTAGATAACTTGAAGTAAACTTAATTAAAATTTGCCAACTGTGTGCGTAACCATGATTGTCTCTTCCGTGAGCTCCTTCTCCAACTGAGGACATGGTGGGGTTATGTCTGACGTAAGTAGGTGTTCACGATCATTCATTTTATCATTATTAGTTCCCGTCCGATATGCGTAGACCCTATTATTCTTGTACTCGTAAGTTAGCCACCTAAAATAAATTCTTAGTCGTGTGTTGCAGCCTCACCACTTAACCATACCTCACCCATTAAGATTTCCTAGTCTTGATTCCTTTGGAAATGAGATTGATGAGTCCCTGTGGCTCACACATAACTACAACAACATTTACAGGTACATGTCAAGGTTTACTTTGGCGTGAGCGCGTTGATTGTTCTATTTGGAGTTTCTTCTTCTTCATCATCATCGATCTAGAATGACTTCCAAGTCGGCAACCCGGGATAGCAAGGATGGACGTCATTTTTTTATCGTTTGTTTTCGTCCGTAGCCGGACCCTGCTCTTCTTCATGATAATTGATTATATTGTTGTATTGATGTGTGTCCGAAATATGCCCTAGAGGCAATAATAAAGTAGTTATTATTATATTTCCAGTTCATGATAATTGTCTATTATTCATGATATAATTGTAGTAACCGGAAACCGTAATACATGTGTGAATATATAGATCACAATGTGTCCCTAGTGAGACTCTAGTTGGCTAGCTCGTTGATCAATAGATGATCATGGTTTCCTGATCATGGACATTGGATGTCGTTGATAACGGGATCACATCATTGGGGAATGATGTCATGGACAAGACCCAATCCTAAGCGTAGCCCTAGATCGTGTTGTTCATCTCCTAAAGCTTTTCTAATGTCAAGTACCATTTCCTTAGACCGTGAGATTGTGAAACTCCCGGATACCATAGGAGTGCTTTGGGTGTACCAAACATCACAACGTAACTAGGTGATTATAAAGGTGCACTACGGGTATCTCCAAAGTGTCTGTTGGGTTGTGCGAATCGAGACCGAGATTTGTCACTCCTTGTGACGGAGAGGTATCTATGGGCCCACTCGCTAATCCATCATCATATGGAGCTTAGTGCGACTAAGTAGTTAGCCACGGGATGATGTGTTATGGAACGAGTAAAGAGACTTGCCGGTAATGAGATTGAACAAGGTATACGGATACCGACGATCGAATCTCGGGCAAGTATCATAACGATAGACAAAGGGAATTGCATACGAGATTGATTGAATCCTTGACATCGTGGTTCATCCGATGAGATCATCATGGAACATGTGGGAGCCAACATGGATATCCGAACCCCGTTGTTGGTTATTGGTCGGGGAGATGTCTCGGTCATGTCTGCATGTCTGCCGAACCCGTAGGGTCTACACACTTAAGGTTCGATGACGCTAGAGTTGTAAAGGGAATGGTATATGGTTACCGAAGGTTCTTTGGAGTGCCAAATGTGATCCCGGATGTCACGAGGAGCTCCAGAATTGTCCAGAGGTAAAGATTGATATATAGGAAGTCCTGTTTTGGTCACCAGAAAAGTTTCGGGCTCATCGGTAGTGTACCGGGAGTGCCGGGACGTGCCGGAGGACCCCGGGAGGGGCGTGACGACCAAAGAGGTGCATGGGTTGTTAGAGGAGGTGGACCAGCCCTTATTGGGCTGTCCAAGGCCTTCCCTAAAGTCCTATGTGCATAGGGATACTAGAGATAAGGCAAGCCTTAAAAGGAAAGGAGAAAGAGTCCTACCAAGGGAGTCCACCTCCCTTGTGGGAGGAGGACTCCTCCCTAGCTTCGGACGAACTCCTCCTCCTTGGAGGAGGGGCCAAGGCATCCCTCCCTCTTCCTCCTCCTATATATACTTGAGGTTTTGGCCTTTTGGGAACACACAAGTCATCTCTCCCAAGGCGCAACCTCTCTCTCTATTCTTCCTCCTCCGCAGCGCTTGGCGAAGCCCTGTCAGAGCATCACATAGCTCCACCGCCACCACGCCGTCGTGCTGTCGGAGCTCACCCTGAACTTCTCCTATCTACTTGCTGGATCAAGAAGGAGACGTCACCGGGCTGTACGTGTGTTGAATGCGGAGGTGTCGTGATTCGGCACATAGATCGGAATCCACCGCGATCTGAATCACTACAAGTACGACTCCGTCAACCGCGTTCATAGTAACGCTTCCACTTAGAAATCTTCAAAGGTATGAAGATGCTCTACCCCTTTGCTCGTTGCTGGTTTCTCCATAGATAAATCCTTGTATGGCGTAGGATTTTTTTTTAAATTACTACGATCCCCAACAGTGGCATACGAGCCAAGGTTCTATGTGTAGATTCTATGCACCAGTAGAACACAAAAGTTGTGGGCGATGATTTGCCAATTTGCTTGCCGTTACTAGTCTTATCTTGATTTGGCAGCATCGTGGGATGAAGCGGCCCGGACTGACTTTACACGTACTCTTACGTGAGACTGGTTCCACCGCCTGACATGCACTTGGTGCATAAGGTGGCTAGCGGGTGTCTATCTCTCCCACTTTAGTCGGATCGGATTCGATGAAGAGGGTCCTTATGAAGGTAAATAGCATTGGCATATCATCGTTGTGTCTGTCACGTAGGTAAGAAACGTACTTGCTAGAAACCCTAACCAGCCACGTAAAACTTTCAACAACAATTAGAGGATGTCTAACTTGTTTTTCAGGGTATGCTATGTGATGTGATATGGCCAAAAGGATGTGATGTTACATATGTAATCTATGAGATTGATCATGTTCTTGTAATAGGATTCACGACTTGCATGTCGATGAGTATGACAACCGGCAGGAGCCATAGGAGTGTCTTAATTTATTGTATGAGATGCAACGCCGTGTTGATTACTTTCTCGCTAACGGTTAGCTATAGTAGTAGAAGTAATAGTTGGTGAGACGACTTCGTGACGACACAATGATGGAGATCATGGTGTCATGCCGGTGACGATGATGATCATGGTGCCCCGAAGATGGCGATCAAAGGAGTAAGATGACATTGTCCATATCATGTCACTATATGATTGCATGTGATGTTTACCATGTTTTGCATCTTATTGCTTAGAACGACAGTAGAAAAATATAAGATGATCCCTCATAAAATTTTGAGATATGTATTCCCCTAAGTGTGCACCATTGCAAAGGTTTGTTGTTTCGAAGCACCACATGTTGATCGGGTCTGATAGATTCTAACATTCGCATACAACGGGTGTAAGCCAGTTTACACACGCAGAACACTTAGGTTGACTCGACGAACCTAGCATGTACAGACATGGCGTCGAATACGGGAGACCGAAAGGTTGAACATGAGTCGTATGGTTGATACGATCAGCATAGATATGCTCACCATTGATGACTAGTCCGTCTCACGTGATGATCGGACACGGGCTAGTCGACGTGGGTCATGTGTCACTTGGATGACTAGAGGGATGCCAATCTAAGTGGGAGTTCATTAGTAATTTGATTATATGAACTTAATTATCATGAACTTAGTCTAAAAGTGACTTTACAAATATTGTAGATCCAATGGCCAACGCAAATGTCTCATTCAACTTCAACACGTTCCTAGAGAAAACCAAGCTCAAAGACGATGGAAGCAACAATGCGGATTGGGCTCGTAACTTAAAGCTCATCCTCAATGCTGTCAAGAAGGCATATGTCCTTACTGCACCGCTAGGCGATCCTCCCACTCCCGTGGCAGACCAGGACGCTAGGAACGCCTGGCAGTCGGAGAGTGATGACTACTCTCTCGTTCAGTGAGACATGCTTTACAGTTTAGAACTGGGGATCCAAAGGCGTTTTGAGCATCACGGAGCATATGAGATGTTCGAGGAGCTGAAACTTGTTTTTCAAGCTCATGCCCGGGTCGAGAGATATGAAGTCTCCGACAAGTTCTTTAGATGTAAGATGAGGAGAATAGTTCTCTCAGTGAGCACATACTCAGATTGTCTGGGTTGCACAACCGCTTGACACAACTGGGAGTTGAACTTCCGGATGATGCGGTTATTGACAGAATCCTCCAGTCGCTTCCACCTAGCTATAAAGGCTTTGTGATGAATTACAACATACAAGGGATGGAGAAGACTATTCCCGAGTTGTATTCAATGCTGAAATCTGTGGAGGTGGAAATCAAGAAAGAGCATCAAGTGTTGATGGTCAATAAGAACACCAGTTTCAAGAAAGGCAAGGGTAAGAAAAGCTTCAAGAAAGATGGCAAAGAAGTTGCCGCGCCCGGTAAGCCAGTTGCGGGAAGAAGAAGAAAGGACCCAAGCCTCAGACTGAGTGCTATTACTGCAAGGGAACCGGTCATTGGAAGCGGAATTGCCCCAAGTACTTGGCGGACAAGAAGGCTGGCAACGTCAAAGGTATATATGATATACTTGTTATTGATGTGTACCTTACTAGCGCTCGTTGTAGCTCCTGGGTATTTGATACCGGTGATGTTGCTCACATTTGCAACTCTAAGCAGGAACTACGGAACAAGCGTAGGCTGGCTAAGGACGAGGTGATGATGCACGTCGGGAATGGTTCCAAGGTCGATGTGATCGCTGTCGGCACGCTACCTCTACATCAACCTTCGGCATTAATTATAAACCTTAATAATTGTTATTTAGTACCGGCTTTAAGCATGAACATTGTATCGGGATATCGCTTGATGCAAGATGGCTACTCATTTAAATCTAAGAATAATGGTTATTCTATTTATAAGAGTGGTATGTTTTATGGTCATGCCCCGTTGGTAAATGGTTTATTCCTCATGAATCTCGATCGTGATGATACACATATTCACAGTGTGAGTACCAAAATATGTAAGGTTGATAATGATAGTCCCACATACTTGTGGCACTGCCGCCTTGGTCATATCACCGTAAAGCGCATGAAGAAACTCCATACTGATGGACTTTTGGAGTCTCTTGAATTTGAATCATTTGACACATGCAAGCCGTGCCTCATGGGCAAAATGACTAAGACACCATTCTCCGGAATAATGGAGCGAGCAACCAACTTATTGGAAATAATACATACTGATGTATGCGGTCCAATGAGCGTTGAAGCTCGCGGAGGCTATCGTTATATTCTCACCCTCACTTATGATTTGAGTATATATGGGTATGTCTACTTAATGAAGCACAAGTCTAAAACCTTTGAAAAGTTCAAGGAATTTCATAATGAGGTGGAGAATCAACGTGATAAGAAAATAAAGTTCTTACGATCCGATCGTGGAGGAGAATATTTGAGTCACGAGTTTGGCACGCACCTAAGGAAATGTGGAATTGTTTCACAACTCACGCCGCCTGGCACACAGCAGCGTAACAGTGTGTCTGAACGTCGTAATCGCACTCTGTTGGATATGGTACGATGTATGATGTCTCTTACCGATTTACCGCTATCATTTTGGGGATATGCATTGGAAACTGTCGCATTCACTTTAAATAGGGCACCGTCTAAATCCGTTGGGACGACACCGTATGAATTATGGTTTGGCAAGAAACCTAACTGCCATTTCTGAAAGTTTGGGGTTGCAATGCTTATGTGAAGAAACTTCAACCAGAGAAGTTCAAACCCAAAGCAAAAAAATGCGTCTTCATAGGATACCCTAAGGAAACTATTGGGTACACCTTCTATCTTAGATCTGAAGGCAAGATCTTTGTTGCTAGGAACGGATCCTTTCTAGAGAAAGAGTTTCTCTCGAAAGAAGTAAGTGGGAGAAAAATATAACTTGATGAGGTAATTGTACCTCCTCTCGAACCAGAGAGTAGCACAACGCAAGAAAATGTTTCTGGGCACCTGCACCAGCTAGAGATGAAGTTAGTGATGATGATCATGGAACTTCAGATCAAGTTGCTATTGAACCTCTAAGGTCGACAAGGGCACGTTCCTCACCAGAGTGATATGGCAAACCGGTCATGGAAATCATGTTGTTGGACAACAGTGAACCTTCAAACTATGAAGAAGCGATGGCGGGCCCGGATTCCAACAAATGGCTTGAGGCCATGAAATCCAAGATAGGATCCATGTATGAGAACAAAGTATGGACTTTGGTGGACTCGCCCGATGATCGGCATGCCATAGAGAATAAATGAATCTTCAAGAAGAAGACCGACACGGATGGTAATGTGACCATCTATAAGGCTCGACTTGTCGCTAAGGGTTATCGACAAGTTCAAGGGATTGACTACGATGAGACCTTCTCACCCGTAGCGATGCTAAAGTCGGTCTGAATCATTTTAGCAATTGTCGCATTCTATGATTATGAAATCTGACAAATGGACATCAAAACAGCATTCCTGAACGGCTTTTTAAAGAAGAATTGTATATGATACAGCCGAAAGGTTTTGTCGATCCTAGCAATGCTAACAAGGTATAAAAGCTCCAGCGCTCCATCTATGGGCTGGTGCAAGCATCTCGGAGTTGGAACATTCGCTTTGATGAGGTGATCAAAGCTTTTGGGTTTATACAGACTTATGGAGAAGCATTTATTTACAAGAAAGTGAGTGGGAGCTCTGTAGCATTTCTCATATTATATGTAGATGACATATTGTTGATGGGAAATGATATAGAACTATTGGAAAGCATAAAGGCCTATTTGTGTACAATGAAGGACCTTGGAGAAGCTGCTTACATATTACGCATCAAGATCTATACAGATAGATCGAGACGCCTCATAGGTCTTTCACAAAGCACATACGTTGACAAGATATTGAAGAAGTTCAATATGGATAAGGCTAAGAAGGGTTTCTTGCCTTTATTACAAGGTGTGAGGTTGAGTGCGACTCAACGACCGACCACGGCAGAAGAAATAGAGAAGATGAGTACCATCCCCTATGCTTCAGCCATATGCCCTATTATGTACGCCATGTTGTGTACCATACCTGGTGTGAACCTTGCCATAAGTTTGGTAGGGAGGTACCAGAGTGATCCAGGAGTGGATCACTGGACAGCGGTCAAGAACATCCTTAATTACCTTAAAAGAACTAAAGATATGTTTCTCGTATATGGAGGTGCCAAAGAGCTCGTCATAAAGGCTTACGTCGATGCTAGCTTTGACACAGATCCGGATGACTCTAAGTCACAAACCGGATACGTGTATATTTTGAATAATGGGTCAGTTAGCTGGTGCAGTTGCAAGCAAAGCGTCGTGGCGGCATCTGCATCTGAAGCGGAGTACATCACTGCTTTGGAAGCGGCACAGGAAGGAGCCTGGATGAAGGGTTTCATCATCGACCTAGGAGTGATTCCAAGTGCGTCGGGCCCGATGACTCTGTTCTATGACAACACTGGAGCTATTGCCATTGCAAAGGAGCCCAGGTTTCACAAGAATACCAAGCACATAAAGCGCCGCTTCAACTCCATTCGTGAATACATCCACGATGGAGATATAGATATTTGTAAAGTCACACGGATCTGAATGTCGCAGACCCGTTAACTAAACCTCTTCCACGGGAAAAACATGATCAGCACCAGAACTCTATGGGTGTTCGATTCATCACAATGTAACTAGATTATTGACTCTAGTGCAAGTGCGGGACTGTTGGAAATATGCCCTAGAGGCAATAATAAAGTTCTTATTATTATATTTCCAGTTCATGATAATTGTCTATTATTCATGCTATAATTGTATTAACCGGAAACCGTAATACATGTGTGAATATATAGATCACAGTGTGTCCCTAGTGAGCCTCTAGTTGGCTAGCTCGTTGATCAATAGATGATCATGGTTTCCTGATCATGGACATTGGATGTCGTTGATAACGGGATCACATCATTGGGGAATGATGTGATGGACAAGACCCAATCCTAAGCCTAGCACTAGATCGTGTTATTCGTGTGTTAAAGCTTTTCTAATGTCAAGTATCATTTCCTGAGACCGTGAGATTGTGCAGCTCCCGGATACCGTAGAACTGCTTTGGGTATACCAAACGTCACAACGTAACTGGGTGATTATAAAGGTGCACTACGGGTATCTCCGAAAGTGTCTGTTGGGTTGTGCAAATCGATATCGGGATTTGTCACTCCTTGTAACGGAGAGGTGTATGTGGGCCCACTCGGTAATCCATCATCATATTGAGCTCGGTGTGACTAGGTAGTTAGCCACGGGATGATGTGTTACAGAACGAGTAAAGAGACTTGCCAGTAACGAGATTGAACCAGGTATAGGGATACCGACGATCGAATCTCGGGCAAGTATCATACCGATAAACGAAGGGAATTGCATACGGGATAGATTGAATCCTTGGCATCGTGGTTCGTCCGATGAGATCATCGTGGAACATGTGGGATCCAACATGGATATCCAGACCCCACTGTTGGTTATTGGCCGGAGAGATGTCTCGGTCATGTCTACATGTCTCCCGAACCCGTAGGGTCTACACACTTAAGGTTCGATGACGCTAGAGTTGTAAAGGTAATGGTATGTGGTTACTTAAGGTTGTTCGGAATCTCGGATGAGATCCCTGATGTCACGAGGAGCTCCAAAATGGTTCGGAGGTAAAGATTGATATATAGGGAAGTCCTGTTTTGGTCACCGGAAAAATTTCGGGCTCATCCGTAGTGTACCGGGAGTGTCGGGAGGGTGTCGGAGGACCCCGGGAGGGGTGTGGGTTGGAAATATGCCCTAGAGGCAATAATAAATTAGTTATTATCATATTTCCTTGTTCATAATAATCGTTTATTATCCATTCTAGAATTGTATTGATTGGGAACTCAAATACATGTCTGGATACATAGACAACACACTGTCCCTAGTGAGCCTCTAGTTGACTAGTTCGTTGATCAAAGATGGTCAAGGTTTCCTGTGTTGGAATTATGCCCTAGAGGCAATAATAAATATAGTTATTATCACAATTCCTGTATCAAGATAATCGTTTATTATCCATGCTATAATTGTATTGAATGAAGACTCATTTACATGTGTGGATACATAGACAAAATACCGTCCCTAGCAAGCCTCTAGTTGGCTAGCCAGTTGATCAAAGATAGTCAGTGTCTTCTGATTATGAACAAGGTGTTGTTGCTTGATAACTGGATCACGTCATTAGGAGAATCACGTGATGGACTAGACCCAAACTAATAGACATAGCATGTTGATCGTGTCATTTTGTTGCTACTGCTTTTCTGCGTGTCAAGTATTTATTCCTATGACCATGAGATCATATAACTCACTGACACCGGAAGAATGCTTTTTGTGTATCAAACGTCGCAACATAATTGGGTGACTATAAAGATGCTCTACAGGTATCTCCGAAGGTGTTAGTTGAGTTAGTATGATCAAGACTGGGATTTGTCACTCCGTGTGACGGAGAGGTATCTCGGGGCCCACTCGGTAATACAACATCACACACAAGCCTTGCAAGCAATGTGACTTAGTGTAAGTTGCGGAATCTTGTATTACGGAACGAGTAAAGAGACTTGCCAGTAAACGAGATTGAAATAGGTATGCGGATAGTGACGATCGAATCTCGGGCAAGTAACATACCGAAGGACAAAGGGAATGACATACGGGATTATATGAATCCTTGGCACTGAGGTTCAAACGATAAGATCTTCGTAGAATATGTAGGATCCAATATGGGCATCCAGGTCCCGCTATTGGATATTGACCGAGGAGTCTCTCGGGTCATGTCTACATAGTTCTCGAACCCGCAGGGTCTGCACACTTAAGGTTCGACGTTGTTTTATACGTATTTGAGTTATATGGTTGGTTACCGAATGTTGTTCGGAGTCTCGGATGAGATCACGGACGTTACGAGGGTTTCCGGAATGCTCCGGAAACGAAGATTGATATATAGGATGACCTCATTTGATTACCGGAAGGTTTTCGGAGTTACCGGGAATGTACCGGGAATGACGAATGGGTTCCGGGAGTTCACCGGGGGGGGCAATCCACCCCGGGGAAGCCCATAGGCCTTGAGGGTGGCACACCAGCCCTTAGTGGGCTGGTGGGACAGCCCAAAAGGGCCCTATGCGCCTAGGAAAGAAAATCAAAGAGAAAAAAAAAAGAGGAGGTGGGAAGGGAAGGAAGGACTCCCACCCACCAAACCAAGTCCAACTCGGTTTGGGGGGAGCCTTCCCCCTTGGACTCGGCTGACCCCCTTGGGGCTCCTTGAGCCCCAAGGCAAGGTCCCCTCCCTCCCACCTATAAATACGGAGGTTTTAGGGCTGATTTGAGACGACTTTTCCACGGCAGCCCGACCACATACCTCCACGGTTTTTCCTCTAGATCGCGTTTCTGCGGAGCTCGGGCAGAGCCCTGCTGAGACAAGGTCATCACCAACCTCCGGAGCGCCGTCACGCTACCGGAGAACTCTTCTACCTCTCCGTCTCTCTTGCTGGATCAAGAAGGTCGAGATCATCGTCGAGCTGTACGTGTGCTGAACGCGGAGGTGCCGTCCGTTCGGTACTAGATCGTGGGACTGATCGCGGGATTGTTCGCGGGGCGGATCGAGGGACGTGAGGACGTTCCACTACATCAACCACGTTCACTAACGCTTCTGCTGTACGGTCTACAAGGGTACGTAGATCACACATCCCCTCTCGTAGATGGACATCACCATGATAGGTCTTCGTGCGCGTAGGAAAATTTTGTTTCCCATGCGACCTTCCCCAACAGTGGTATCAAAGCTAGGTTCATGCGTAGATGTCTTCTCGAGTAGAACACAAAAGTTTTTGTGGGCGGTGATGTGCGTTTTGCTGCCCTCCTTAGTCTTTTCTTGATTCCGCGGTATTGTTGGATTGAAGCGGCTTGGAACGACATTACCCGTACGCTTACGAGAGACTGGTTTCATCGCTACGAGTAACCCCGTTGCTCAAAGATGACTGGCAAGTGTCGGTTTCTCCAACTTTAGTTGAATCGGATTTGACCGAGGAGGTCCTTGGATGCGGTTAAATAGCAACTCATATATCTCCGTTGTGGTGTTTGCGTAAGTAACATGCGATCCTACTAGATACCCATGGTCACCACGTAAAACATGCAACAACAAAATTAGAGGACGTCTAACTTGTTTTTGCAGGGTATGCTTGTGATGTGATATGGCCAACGATGTGATGTGATATATTGGATGTATGAGATGATCATGTTGTAATAGAAAATATCGACTTGCACGTCGATGGTACGGCAACCGGCAGGAGCCATAGGGTTGTCTTTATACTAACGTTTGTGCTTGCAGATGCGTTTACTATTTTGCTAGGATGTAGCTTTAGTAGTAATAGCATGAGTAGCACGACAACCCCGATGGCAACACGTTGATGGAGATCATGGTGTGGCGCCGGTGACAAGAAGATCGTGCCGGTGCTTTGGTGATGGAGATCAAGAAGCACGTGATGATGGCCATATCATGTCACTTATGAATTGCATGTGATGTTAATCCTTTTATGCACCTTATTTTGCTTAGAACGACGGTAGCATTATGAGGTGATCTCTCACTAAAATTTCAAGACAAAATTGTGTTCTCCCCGACTGTGCACCGTTGCTACAGTTCGTCGTTTCGAGACACCACGTGATGATCGGGTGTGATAGACTCAACGTTCACATACAACGGGTGCAAAACAGTTGCGCACGCGGAACACTCGGGTTAAGCTTGACGAGCCTAGCATGTGCAGACATGGCCTCGGAACACAAGAGACCGAAAGGTCGATCATGAATCATATAGATGATATGATTAGCATAGGGATGCTTACCACTGAAACTATACTCAACTCACGTGATGATCGGACTTGAGCTAGTGTAAGTGGATCATGAACCACTCAACTGACTAGAGAGATGTACTTTTTGAGTGGGAGTTTAGCGAATAATTTGATTAAGTTAAACTCTAATTATCTTGAACATAGTCTAAGTCCACTTTGAATATATTTGTGTTGTAGATCATAGCTCACGCTACAGTCATCCTGAATTTTAATACGTTCCTAGATAAAGCTAAGTTGAAAGATGATGGAAGCAACTTTGTAGACTGGGCTCGTAATCTTAAGCTAATCTTACAAGCTGGGAAGAAGGATTATGTCCTTAATGCTGCGCTAGGAGATGAACCACCCGCTACGGCTGATCAGGATGTTAAGAACGCTTGGTTAGCACGTAAGGAGGACTACTCAATAGTTCAATGTGCAGTCTTGTATGGCTTAGAACCGGGACTTCAACGTCGCTTTGAGCGTCATGGAGCATTTGACATGTTCCAAGAGTTGAAGTTTATCTTTCAGAAGAACGCCCGGATCAAGAGGTATGAGACCTCCGATAAATTCTATGCTTGCATGATGGAGGAGAACTCGTCTGTCAGTGAACATGTGCTCAAAATGTCTGGGTACTCAAACCGTCTAGCTGAGCTGGGGATTGAACTCCCGCAAGAGGCTATCACTGACAGAATCCTTCAATCACTGCCGCCAAGCTATAAAGGCTTTGTGTTGAACTACAACATGCAAGGGATGAACAAGTCTCCCGGCGAGTTGTTTGCGATGCTGAAAGTCGCAGAGTCTGAACTCCGTAAAGAGCATCAAGTGTTGATGGTGAATAAGACCACTAGTTTCAAGAGAAACGGCAAAGGCAAGAAGGGTAATTCAAAGAAGAGCGGCAAGCCTGTTGCCAATCCGACGAAGAAACCCAAAGCTAGACCTAAGCCTGAAATGGAGTGTTACTATTGCAAGGGTATGGGTCACTGGAAGCGCAATTGCCCCAAGTATCTGGCAGATAAGAAGGCGGCCAAAGAAAAATCAGGTATATTTGATATACATGTTATTGATGTGTACTTAGCCGGCTCTCGTAGTAGTGCCTGGGTATTCGATACCGGTTCTGTTGCTCATATTTGCAACTCGAAACAGGAACTGCGGAATAGACAAAGGCTGGCGAAAGATGAAGTGACGATGCGCGTAGGAAATGGTTCCAAAGTTGATGCAATCGCCGTCGGCACAGTTTCACTTCAGTTACCATCAGGATTAGTGATGAACTTAAATCATTGTTATTTAGTGCCTGCGTTGAGCATGAACATTATATCTGGATCTTGTTTATTGCGAGACGGTTACTCTTTTAAGTCAGAGAATAATGGTTGTTCTATTTCTATGAGTAACATCTTTTATGGTCATGCACCTAATGTGAGAGGATTGTTCATATTGAATCTTGATAGCGATACGCATATACATAACATTGAGACCAAAAGAGTTAGAGTTAACAATGATAGCGCCATATTTTTATGGCACTGCCGCTTAGGTCATATTGGTGTAAAGCGCATGAAGAAACTCCATGCTGATGGACTTTTGGAGTCACTTGACTTTGATTCACTTGACACGTGCGAACCATGCCTCATGGGCAAGATGACTAAGACTCCGTTCTCCGGAACAATGGAGCGTGCAAGTGACTTGTTGGAAATCATACATACCGATGTGTGTGGTCCGATGAGCGTGGAGGCACGCGGTGGATATCGTTATTTTCTCACCTTCACTGACGATTTGAGTAGATATGGTTATGTCTACTTGATGAAGCACAAGTCTGAGACATTTGAAAAGTTCAAGCAATTTCAGAGTGAAGTTGAAAATCATCGTAACAAGAAGATCAAGTTCCTACGGTCTGATCGTGGGGGTGAATATCTGAGTTTCGAGTTTGGTGCTCACTTAAGACAATGTGGAATTGTTTCACAGTTAACACCGCCTGGAACACCACAGCGTAATGGTGTGTCCGAACGTCGTAATCGTACTTTATTAGAGATGGTGCGATCTATGATGTCTCTTACCGATTTGTCGTTATCGTTTTGGGGTTATGCATTAGAAATAGTTGCATTCACTTTAAATAGGGCACCATCAAAATCCGTTGAGACGACACCATACAAACTGTGGTATGGGAAAAGGCCAAAGTTGTCGTTTCTTAAAGTTTGGGGATGTGATGCTTATGTCAAAAAGCTTCAGCCTGAAAAGCTGGAACCCAAAGCGGAAAGGTGCGTCTTCATAGGTTACCCAAAAGAGACAGTTGGGTACACCTTCTATCTCAAATCCGAGGGCAAAGTGTTTGTTGCTAAAAACGGAGCTTTTCTCGAGAAGGAGTTTCTCTCGAGAGAATTGAGTGGGAGGAAGATAGAACTTGACGAGGTTGTCGAACCTCTCATCCCTCTGGATGGTGGCGCAGGGCAAGGGGAAACCTCTGTCGTTGCGACGCCGGTTGAGGAGGAAGTTAATGATGACGGTCATGAAGCTCCAGTTCAAGTTTCTGTCGAACCACGCAGGTCGACGAGACCACGTGCTGCTCCAGAGTGGTACGGTAATCCCGTCTTATCAATCATGTTGTTAGACAACAATGAACCTGCAAATTATGAAGAAGCAATGGTGGACCCAGATTCCAACAAATGGCTAGAAGCCATGAAGTCCGAGATAGGATCCATGTATGAGAACAAAGTGTGGACTTTGGAGGTACTACCTGAGGGTCGCAAGGCTATTCAGAACAAATGGATCTTTAAGAGGAAGACGGACGCTGACGGCAATGTGACCGTTTATAAAGCTCGACTTGTGGCAAAGGGTTTTTCACAAGTTCAAGGAGTTGACTACGATGAGACATTCTCGCCCGTAGTGATGCTTAAGTCCGTCAGAATCATGTTAGCAATAGCTGCATTTTTCGATTATGAAATCTGGCAGATGGATGTCAAAACGGCGTTCCTTAACGGTTTCCTTAAGGAAGAGTTGTATATGATACAACCCGAAGGTTTTGTCGATCCTAAGAATGCTGACAAGGTGTGCAAGCTCGAGCGATCCATTTATGGACTGGTGCAAGCATCTCGGAGTTGGAACAAACGCTTTGATGAGGTGATCAAAGCATTTGGGTTTATACAAGTGGTTGGAGAATCTTGTATTTACAAGAAAGTGAGTGGGAGCTCTGTGGCGTTTCTAATATTATATGTGGATGACATATTGCCGATTGGAAACAACGTGGAGTTTTTAGAGAGCATAAAGGATTACTTGAATAAGAGTTTCTCTATGAAGGACCTAGGAGAAGCTGCTTACATTCTAGGCATTAAGATCTATAGGGATAGATCAAAACGCCTGATAGGTCTTTCACAAAGCACATACCTTGATAAAGTTTTGAAGAGGTTCAAAATGGAACAGTCCAAGAAAGGGTTCTTGCCAGTTTTACAAGGTACGAGATTGAGTAAGACTCAGTGCCCAGCAACTGATGAAGATAGAGAGCATATGCGCTCCGTCCCCTATGCTTCAGCCATAGGTTCTATCATGTATGCAATGTTGTGCACTAGACCGGATGTTAGCCTGGCCATAAGTATGGCAGGTAGGTTCCAGAGTAATCCAGGAGTGGATCACTGGACAGCGGTCAAGAATATCCTGAAGTACCTGAAAAGGACTAAGGAGATGTTTCTCGTGTATGGAGGTGACGAAGAGCTCGCCGTAAAAGGTTACGTCGATGCAAGCTTTGACACAGATCCGGACGACTCTAAGTCGCAAACCGGATACGTATTTATTCTTAATGGGGGTGCGGGAAGCTGGTGCAGTTCCAAGCAAAGCGTCGTAGCAGATTCTACATGTGAAGCGGAGTACATGGCTGCCTCGGAGGCGGCTAAGGAGGGTGTCTGGATGAAGTAGTTCATGACGGATCTTGGAGTGGTGCCAAGCGCACTGAATCCAATAACCTTGTTCTGTGACAACACGGGTGCCATTGCCTTAGCAAAGGAACCACGGTTTCACAAGAAGACCAGACACATCAAACGACGCTTCAACCTCATCCGCGACTACGTCGAGGGAGAGGACGTAAATATATGCAAAGTGCACACGGATCTGAATGTAGCAGACCCGCTGACTAAACCTCTTCCACGGCCAAAGCATGATCAACACCAGAACTGTATGGGTGTTAGATTTATTACGATGTAATTCACATGATGGTGTGAGGGCTAGATTATTGACTCTAGTGCAAGTGGGAGACAGTTGGAATTATGCCCTAGAGGCAATAATAAATATAGTTATTATTATAATTCTTGTATCAAGATAATCGTTTATTATCCATGCTATAACTGTATTGAATGAAGACTCATTTACATGTGTGGATACATAGACAAAATACCGTCCCTAGCAAGCCTCTAGTTGGCTAGCCAGTTGATCAAAGATAGTCAGTGTCTTCTGATTATGAACAAGGTGTTGTTGCTTGATAACTGGATCACGTCATTAGGAGAATCATGTGATGGACTAGACCCAAACTAATAGACGTAGCATGTTGATCGTGTCATTTTGTTGCTACTGTTTTTCTGCTTGTCAAGTATTTATTCCTATGACCATGAGGTCATATAACTCACTAACACCGGAGGAATGCTTTGTGTGTATCAAACGTCGCAACGTAACTGGGTGACTATAAAGATGCTCTACAGGTATCTCCGAAGGTGTTAGTTGAGTTAGTATGGATCAAGACTGGGATTTGTCACTCCGTGTGAAGGAGAGGTATCTCGGGGCCCACTCGGTAATACAACATCACACACAAGCCTTGCAAGCAATGTGAATTAGTGTAAGTTGCGGGATCTTGTATTACGGAACGAGTAAAGAGACTTGCCAGTAAACGAGATTGAAATAGGTATGCGGATACTGACGATCGAATCTCGGGCAAGTAACATACCGAAGGACAAAGGGAATGACATACGGGATTATATGAATCCTTGGCACTGAGGTTCAAACGATAAGATCTTCGTAGAATATGTAGGATCCAATATGGGCATCCAGGTCCCGCTATTGGATATTGACCAAGGAGTCTCTCGGGTCATGTCTACATAGTTCTCGAACCCGCAGGGTCTGCACACTTAAGGTTCGATGTTGTTTTATACGTATTTGAGTTATATGGTTGGTTACCGAATGTTGTTCGGAGTCCCGGGTGAGATCACGGACGTCACGAGGGTTTCTGGAATGGTCCGGAAACGAAGATTGATATATAGGATGACCTCATTTGATTACCGGAAGGTTTTCGGAGTTACCGGGAATGTACCGGGAATGACGAATGGGTTCCGGGAGTTCACCGGGGGGGCAACCCACCCCGGGGAAGCCCATAGGCCTTGAGGGTGGCACACCAGCCCTTAGTGGGCTGGTGGGACAACCCAAAAGGGCCCTATGCGCCTAGGAAAGAAAATCAAAGAGAAAAGAAAAAAAAGAGGAGGTGGGAAGGGAAGGAAGGACTCCCACCCACCAAACCAAGTCCAACTCGGTTTGGGGGGGGAGCCTTCCCCCTTGGACTCGGCCAACCCCCTTGGGGCTCCTTGAGCCCCAAGGCAAGGTCCCCTCCCTCCCACCTATATATACGGAGGTTTTAGGGCTGATTTGAGACGACTTTTCCACGGCAGCCCGACCACATACCTCCACGGTTTTTCCTCTAGATCGTGTTTCTGCGGAGCTCGGGCGGAGCCCTGCTAAGACAAGGTCATCACCAACCTCCGGAGCGCCGTCATGCTGCCGGAGAACTCTTCTACCTCTCCGTCTCTCTTGCTGGATCAAGAAGGCCGAGATCATCGTCGAGCTGTACGTGTGCTGAACGCGGAGGTGCCGTCCGTTCAGTACTAGATCGTGGGACTGATCGCGGGATTGTTCGCGGGGCGGATCGAGGGACATGAGGATGTTCCACTACATCAACCGTGTTCACTAACGCTTCTGCTGTACGGTCTACAAGGGTACGTAGATCACACATCCCCTCTCGTAGATGGACATCACCATGATAGGTCTTCGTGCACGTAGGAAAATTTTGTTTCCCATGCGACGTTCCCCAACATCCTGGCCATAGGCAAGTGTTGTCACTTGATAACGGGATCACATCATTAGGAGAATCATGTGATGGACAAGACCCAAATTATATACGTAGCATATTGATCGTGTCATTTTATTGCTATTGTTTTCTGTGTGTCAAGTATTTATTCCTATGACCATGAGATCATATAACTCACTGGCACCGGAGGAATACCTTGTGTGCATCAAACGTCACAATGTAACTAGGTGACTATAAAGGTGCTCTACACGTATCTCCGAAGGTGTCCGTTGAGTTAGTATGGATCAAGACTAGGATTTGTCACTCTGTATGATGGAGAGGTATCTCGGGGCCCACTCGGTAATACAACATCACACAAGCCTTGCAAGCAATGTGACTAAATGTAAGTCACGGGATCTTGTATTACGGAATGAGTAAGGAGACATGCCGGTAACGAGATTGAAATAGGTATGCGGATACCGACGATCAAATCTTGGGCAAGTAACATACCGAAGGACAAAGGGAATGACATACGGGATTATATGAATCCTTGATGTTGAGGTTCAACCGATAAGATCTTCGGAGAATATGTAGGATCCAATATGGGCATCCAGGTCCCGCTATTGTATATTGACCGAGGAGTACCTCGGGGCATGTCTACATAGTTCTCGAACCCGCAGGGTCTGCACACTTAAGGTTCGATGATGTTTTAGTATAGTTGAGTTATATGTGTGGTTATCGAATGTTGTTCAGAGTCCGGATGAGATCACGGACGTCATGAGGGTTTCCAGAATGGTCCGGAAACGAAGATTGATATATAGGATGGCTTCATTTGGTTACCGGAAGGTTTTCGAGCATTACCGGGAATGTACTGAGAGTGACTAATGGGTTCCGGAAGTTCACCGGGAGGGGGGCAACCCTCCCCAAGGAAGCCCAAAGGCCCTAGGGGTGGCGCACTAGCCCTTAGTGGACTGGTGGGACATCCCAAGGGGGCCTAGGCGCCATAAAGAGAAAACCAAAGAAAAAGAAAAAAAAGAAAGGTGGGAAGGAAGAGAAGGACTCCACTTTCCAATCCTAGTTGGAATAGGATTGGAGTAGGGCTCCTCCTCTCCTCTTGGCCGGCGCCCCTTGGGGACTTGGTCCTCAAGGCAGCCTCCTCCCCCTCCCTCCTATATATAGTGGTGATTTAGAGCTGATTTGAGACAACTTTTGCCACATGCAACTCAGATCTAGACACCATAGTTCTTCCTCTAGATCGTATTTCTACGGAGCTCGGGCGGAGCCCTGCATGAGTAGATCCTCACCACCTCCGGAGCGCCGTCATGCTGCCAGAGAACTCATCTACTTATCCGTCTTGCTTGCTGGATCAAGAAGGCTGAGATCATCGTCGAGCTGTACGTGTGTTGAACGCGGAGGTGCCGTCCGTTCGGCACTAGACCGAAACGGATCATGAGAGGGATCGCAAGACGGTTCGTGCAACGGATCGCGATACAGTTCGTGGGACGGATCGCTGGACGGTTCGTGGGACGGTTCGTGGGGCGGATCGAGCGACGTGAGGACGTTCCACTACATCAACCGCATTTCTTAACGTTTCCTGTTGTGCGATCTACAAGGGTACGTAGCTCCAAATCTCCTCTCGTAGATGGACATCACCATGATAGGTCTTCGTGTGCGTAGGAAATTTTTTGTTTCCCATGCAACGTTCACCAACAGTGGCATCATGAGCTAGGTTCATGCGTAGATGTTATCTCGAGTAGAACACAAAGGGTTTTGTGGACGGTGATGTCCGATTTGCTGCCCTCCTTAGTCTTTTCTCTATTCAGCGGTATTGTTGGATTGAAGCGGCCTGGACCGACATTGTTCGTATGCTTATGGAAGATTGGTTTCATCGCTTGACATGCAACCTCGTTGCATAAAGATGACTGGCGGGTGTAGGTTTCTTCAACTTTAGTTGAATTGGTTATGACCGAGGCGGTCCTTGGAGAGGTTAAATAGCAATTTGCACATCTCCGTTGTGGTTTTTGCGTAAGTAAGGTGTGATCTACTAGATACCCATAGCAGCCACGTAAAACATGAAACAACAATTAGAGGACGTCTAACTTGTTTTTGCAGGGTATGCTTGTGATATGATATGGCCAAGGACGTGATGTGATATATTGGATGTATGACATGATCATGTTGTAATAGTTAATATCGACTTGCACATCGATGTTACGGCAACCAGCAGGATCCATAGGGTTGTATTTAAACTAACGTTTGTGTTTGCAGATGCGTTTACTATATTTCTAGGACGTAGCTTTAGTAGTAATAGCATAAGTAGCACGGCAACCCCGATGGAGACACGTTGATGGAGATCATGGTGTGGCGCCAGTAACAAGAAGATCGTGCCGGTGCTTTGGTGATGGAGATCAAGAAGCACATGATGATGGCCATATCATGTCACTTATGAATTGCATGTGATGTTAATCCTTTTATGCACCTTATTTTTCTTAGAACGACGGTAGCATTATGAGGTGATCTCTCACTAAAATTTCAAGACGAAATTGTGTTCTCCCCGACTGTGCACCGTTGCGACAGTTTGTCGTTTCAAGACACCACGTGATCATCGGGTGTGATAGACTCAATGTTCACATACAACTGGTGCAAAACAGTTACACACGCGGAACACTCGGGTTAAGCTTGACGAGCCTAGCATGTGCAGACATGGCCTCGGAACAGATGAGACCGAAAGGTCGAGCATGAATCGTATAGTTGATATGATTAGCATAGAGATGCTTACCACTAAAACTATTCTCGACTCACGTGATGATCGGACTTGAGATAGTTGATTTGGATCATGTACCACTCCAATGACTAGAGAGATGTACTTTTTGACTCGGAGTTCTTAAGTAATATGATTAATTGAACTAATTATCATGAACATAGTCTAATGGTCTTTGTGAATTATGATGTAGCCTTGTTGGAAATATGATCGTTGTCGTATGGTTGAATACTAGGCGCTGGTGGGCCTTGTTGGAAATATGCCCTAGAGGCAATAATAAATTAGTTATTATTATATTTCCTTGTTCATAATAATCGTTTATTATCCATGCTAGAATTGTATTGATTGGAAACTCAAATACATGTGTGGATACATAGACAACACACTATCCCTAGTGAGCCTCTAGTTGACTAGTTCGTTGACCAAAGATGGTCAAGGTTTCCTGGCCATAGGCAAGTGTCACTTGCTAACGGGATCACATCATTAGGAGAATCATGTGATGGACAAGACCCAAACTATGAACGTAGCATATTGATCGTGTCGTTTTATTGCTATTGCTTTCTGCGTGTCAAGTATTTGTTCCAATGACCATGAGATCATATAACTCACTGGCACCGGAGGAATACCTTGTGCGCATCAAACGTCACAACGTAACTGGGTGACTTTAAAGGTGCTCTACAGGTATCTCCGAAGGTGTCCGTTGAGTTACTATGGATCAATACTGGGATTTGTCACTCCGATGAACGGAGAGGTATCTCGGGGCCCACTCAGTAATACAACATCACACACAAGCCTTGCAAGCAATGTGACTAAGTGTAAGTCACGGGATCTTGTATTACGGAACGAGTAAAGAGCCTTGCCAGTAACGAGATTGAAATAGGTATGCGGATACCGACGATCAAATATCGGGCAAGTAACATACCGAAAGACAAAGGGAATGACATACGGGATTATATGAATCCTTGACACTGAGGTTCAACCGAAAAGATCTTCGGAGAATATGTAGGATCCAATATGGGCATCCAGGGTCTGCACACTTAAGGTTCGGTGATGTTTTATGCGTATTTGAGTTATATGGTTGGTTACCAAATGTTGTTCGGAGTCCCGGATGGGATCCATGATGTCACGAGGAGCTCCGGAATGGTCCGGAGGTAAAGATTGATATATAGGAAGTCCTGTTTTGGTCACCGGAAAACTTTCGGGCTTATTGGTAATGTACCGGGAGTGCCGGGAGGGGTGCCGGGGACCATCGGGAGGGGTGTCATGCCCCAAGGGGTCTCATGGGCTATTGGAAGAGATAAACCAGCCCCTAGTGGGCTGGAATAAGTTCCCACTAAGGCCCATAAGGTTTGAGAAGGAAAACACAAGGTGGAGAGACTTTCCAAGTGGGAAGGTGGAATCCTACTCCAAGTAGGATTGGAGTAGGACTCCTCCACCTCCAATTTCGTCCAAACCTTGAGGGTTTGAGGCTGCCTCCTCCCCTCCCTCCCTCCTATATATACTAGAGGTATTGGGGGGTTTTGAGACACAACTTTGCCACGTGCTTCTCGACCCTATACCACGCAGTTTTTCCTCTAGATCGTATTTCTGCGGAGCTTAGGCGAAGCCCTGCCGGAGTAGCTCATCACCACCACCGGCGCGCCGTCACGCTGTCGGAGAACTCTTCTACCTCTCCGCCCCCTCTTGCTGGATCAAGAAGGTGGAGATCGTCATCGAGCTGTACGTGTGCTGAACGCGGAGGTGTCGTCCGTTCGGCACTAGATGAGAACGGATCGCGGGACGGATCGTAGGACGGATCGCGGGACGGTTCGTGGGACGGTTCGTGGGGCGGTTCGAGGGACGTGAAGACGTTCCACTACATCAACTGTGTTTCTTAACGCTTCCTGCTCTGCAATCTAGAAGGGTACGTAGATCCAAATCTCCTCTCGTAGATGGACATCACCATGATAGGTCTTCATGCGCGTAGGAAAATTTTTGTTTCCCATGCAACATTCCGCAAAGTGGCATCATGACCTAGGTTCATGCGTAGATGTCATCTCGAGTAGAACACAAAAGTTTTTGTGGGCGGTGATGTGCGATTTGCTGCCCTCCTTAGTCTTTTCTTGATTTCGCGGTATTGTTGGATCGAAGCGGCTCGGACTGACATTACTCGTACGCTTACGAGAGACTAGTTTCATCGCTACGAGCAACCCCAGTTCTCAAAGATGACTGGCGAGTGTCGGTTTCTCCAACTTTAGTTGAATCAGCTTTGACCGAGGAGGTCCTTGGATAGAGGTTAAATAGCAATTCATACATCTCCGTTGTGGTGTTTGCGTAAGTAAGATGCGATCCTACTAGATACCCATGGCAACCACGTAAAACATGCAACAACAATTAGAGGACGTCTAACTTGTTTTTGCAAGGTATGCTTGTGATGTGATATGGCCAATGACGTGATGTGATATATTGGATGTATGAGATGATCGTGTTGTAATAGTTAATATCGACTTGCACGTCGATGGTACGGCAACCGACAGGAGCCATAGGGTTGTCTTTAAACTAACATTTGTGTTTGTAGATGCGTTTACTATATTGCTAGGAAGTAGCTTTAGTAGTAATAGCATAAGTAGCACGACAACCCCGATGGAAACACGTTGATGGAGATCATGGTGTTGCGCCTGTGACAAGGAGATCGTGCCGGTGCTTTGGTGATGGAGATCAAGAAGCACATGATGATGGCCATATCATGTCACTTATGAATTGCATGTGATGTTAATCCTTTTATGCACCTTATTTTGCTTAGAACGACGGTAGCATTATGAGGTGATCTCTCACTAAAATTTCAAGAAGAAATTGTGTTCTCCCCGACTGTGCACCATTGCTACAGTTCATCGTTTCGAGACACCACGTGATGATCGGGTGTAATAGACTCAACGTTCACATACAACGGGTGCAAAACAGTTGCACACGCGGAACACTCGGGTTAAACTTGACGAGCCTAGCATGTGCAGACATGGCCTCGGAACACAAGAGACCGAAAGGTCGAGCATGAATCGTATAGTTGATATGATTAGCATAGAGATGCTTACCACTGAAAATATTCTCGACTCACGTGATGATCGGACTTGAGATAGTGGATTTGGATCATGTACCACTCAAATGACTAGAGAGATGTACTTTTTGAGTGGGAGTTCTTAAGTAATATGATTAATTGAACTAATTGTCATGAACATAGTCTAATGGCCTTTGCGAATTACGATGTAACCTGCGCTATAGCTCTACTGTTTTTATATGTTCCTAGAGAAAATTTAGTTGAAAGTTGATAGTAGCAAACTTTGCGGACTGAGTCTGTAAAACTGAGGATTGTCCTCGTTGCTGCGCAGAAGGCTTATGTCCTTAATGCACCACTCGGTGTGCTGCACCTCGAGCGTCGTCTGTGGATGTTGTGAACATCCGACATACACGTTTCTGATGACTATGCGATAGTTCAGTGCAAAATACTTAATGGCTTAGAAGCAAGGTGTTGAAGACGTTTTGAAACGTCACGGAACATAAGAGATGTTCTAAAGAGATGAAATTGTGATTTCATGCTTGTGCCCTTGTTAAGAGGTATGAGACCTCCGACAAGATTCTTTGTCAACGAAGTAAAGGAGAAAAGTTCAATCGTTGAGCGTGTGCTCAGATTGTCTGAGTACGACAATCGCTTGAATCAAGTAGGAGTTAATCTTCCAGATGAGATAGTGATGGTTCTCCAAAGTCACTGCCACCAAGATGAGAGAGCTTCGTGATGAACTATAACATATCAAGGATAGATACAATGATCCTTGAGCGATTCGCGATGTTTGACACTGCAAAAGTAGAAATCAAGAAGGAGCATCAATAGTTGATGGTTAGTAAAACCACTAAGTTTCAAGAAAGGCAAGGGCTAGAAGGGATACTTCGTGAAACGGCAAAACAGTTGATGTACTAATGAAGAGACCCAAGATTAAACCCAAACCCGAGAATAAGTGCTTCTGTTATGAGGGGAACGGTCACTGAGCCGGAGCTACCCTAGATGCTTGGTAGATGAGAAGGCTGGCAAAGTTGAAAGAAGTATATTTGATATACATGATGTTGATGTGTACTTTACTAGTACTCCTAGTAGCGCGAGGGTATTGGATACCGGTTCGGTTGCTAAGTGATTATTAACACGAAATGAAAGCTACGGAATAAATGGAGACTAGCTAAAGGCGAGGTGACGATACGTGTTGGAAGTGTTTCCAAGGTTGATATGATCAAACATCGCACGCTCCCTCTACAATCGGGATTGGTGGTAAAACCTAAATAATTGTTATTTGGAGTTTGCGTTGAGCATGAACATAATTGGATCGTGTTTATTGCAATACGATTATTCATTTAAAGAGAATAATAGTTATTCTATTTGCTTGAATAATTACCCTCAATGGTTTATTGAATCTCGATCGTAGTGTTACACATGTTCATAATATTGGTGCCAAAAGATACAAAGTAATAATGATAGTACCACTTAGTTGTGGCACTGCCACTTGAGTCATGTTGGTATAAAATGCATGAAGAAGCTCCATACTGATGGATCTTTGTACTCACTCATTTTTGAAAAGTTTGAGACATGCAAACCATACGTGATGGTATAAATGCATAAAGAAACTCCATAGAGATGGATCGTTTGGACTCACTTGATTTTGAATCACTTGAGACATGCAAAACATACCACATGAAATAAGTAGAGTAACTTGTTGGGAGTAATGCATTTTTGATGTGTGCAGTCCAATAAGTGCTAAAGCAGGCAGTGGATATCGTTATGCTTACTTCACTGACGATTTGAGTAGATACAGGAGTATTTACTTGATGAATCACAAGTCTGAAATATTGAATAGCTCAAAGCAATTTCAGAGTGAAGATCGTCATGACAAGAGGATAAACTGTCTATGATATGATCATAGAGATGAATATCTGAGTTACGAGTTTTTGGTACGCAGTTAGGACAAAGTGAAAATTGTTTCACAGTTCATGCCACCTGGAACACCATAGTGTGATGATGTGTCTGAATGTCATAGCAACGCCATATTTGATATGGTGCATACTATGATGTCTCTTATCGAATTACCACTATCGTTTATGGGTTATACATTAGAGACAACCGCATTCACTTTAAATAGGGCACCGCGTATTTTCGTTGAGATGACACAGTATAGACTATGGTTTGGAGAAACATAAGCTGTCGTTTCTTGAAATTTTGGGGCTGCGATGCTTATGTGAAAAGGTTTCAGTCTGATAAGCTAGAACCCAAAGCGGATAAATGCATCTTCATAAGATATCCAAAATAGTTGGATATATCTCCTATATCAGATCCGGAAGCAAAGTGTTTGTTTCTAGAAACGGATCCTTTCTCGAGGAAAGGTTTCTCTCGAAAGAATTGAGTGGGAGAGTGGTGGAACTTGATGAGGTTATTGAACCGTCACTTCAACCAGTGTGTAGCAGGGCGCAGGAAGTTGTTCCTGTGGCGCCTACACCAATTGAAGTGGAAGCTGATGATAGTGATCATTAGAGCTTCGGATCAAGTTACTACAAACCTCGTAGGTCGACAAAGGTCGCGTACTACTACAGAGTGGTATGGTAACCCTGTCTTGGAGATCATGTTGTTGAGCAACAATGAACCTACGAGTTATGGAGAAGCAATGGTGGGCCCGAATTCCGAAAAATGGCTGGAGGCCATGAAATCCGAGACAGGATCCATGTATAAAACAAAGTGTAGACTTTGGAAGAACTACTTGATGGTAGTGAGAATATTAAGAAAGGATGGATTTTTCACTACAGGAATTATCTTCTTTGTCGTCTGCCATCACAAACGGCAAAGATTAATCCACTGACGGTAAAGAGTAATACACAGACGGCAAAGAAAACTCCTGTCGGCAAAAATTCTGCGTCAGCCTACAACGGCATTGTAGCTTCTTTGCCGTCAGCCTCACCGAAGCGGACGGACAAAAGCTTTGTCGTCAGCTTTTCATAAGAGCAGTCGGCAAAGAGGTCGAGACGGCAGCCAACAGGCATTGCCCTCGTTAGGGGCTAACGGAGGCTTTGCCGTCTGCCTCGCCCTCTTCTTTGCCATCTGCCTCCACCTCCTCCCCCCCCCCCTCCACTCTCTGTCGTCTGCCTCCACCTCCACTCTTTGTCGTCTGCCTCCACCTCCTCCCCCCCTCCACTCTTTGTCGTTTGCCTACCCCTCCTCCCCCCTCCTCTGTGCCATCTTCTTTGCTGTCCGCCCCCCCCCCCCAGGAAGCAGACAGCAAAGAGACTATATGGCCAGCTGCTGCCCAGGTTGCACAGTTGGGCGCCACGTGGCACCTTTGCCATCAGCTGCCTGATGGCAAAGGCCTTTGCCATCAGCTGGCAGATGGCAAAGAGCCTATATTGTCACATTTTTTTATTTTTTCTATTTCACAGCACATATATATATAATTCATAGCACATATATGATAAATAGGTCACAACACATATATGATATACATATAAAGCTCATCAATGCCATTTGTTCATCAACATACATCCCATATATCAAAAGAACCAACACATACAAAGTTTCATCCATATATATAGATACATATAGTTGCACATATATTGTATCCATATATACATATACATATAGTTCCACATTGTTCATCAACTCAAATAAAAACAGGAACTAAAGCACTCCAATGCCAGCTTCCATGCATGTAGTACATCCAATCTGCAAAATGGGAATAAGAAAGTCAGAAGAAGAAGAACAACAACATATATATGACAAATAATCTAAATTGAAGAAAAAAGAGAAGAAGCAAGAAGAGAAGAAGGAGAAGAAAAAACAAGAATAAGGAGGAGGAGGAGGAGAAGGAGAAGGAGAAGGAGAAGGAGGAGGAGAATAGGAGAAGAAGAAGGAGAAGAAGAGGAGAAGAAGGAGGGGAGAAGAAGGAGAATAAGGAGGGCTCCTTCTCCTCCTTCTCCTTCTTCTCTTCTTCTTCTCCTCCTCCTTCTTCTCCTTCTCCTTCTCTTCTCTTTCTCTTCTTCTTTTTGTTCTTCCTTTTCATTTCTCCTCTTCTTGGAGCTCAATTAGCTAACTATGTCTTTTTGGAGCTAAATGGGCTAATTATGTCATTATATAGGAAAACAAGCTAAGTACATAATATTAATGACCTAACCAAGGTTCTTATGCCATTTTAAGCTTATAATGTCTTTTTGGAGCTAAATGGGCTAATTATGTCATTGTTGGGGAAATTAAGGCAAGGAGAATATGAAAGAGGAGAAGAAAGAGGAGGAGGAGAAGAAGAAGAAGAAATAAAGAAGAAGGAGGAGAAGGAGGAGTAGGAGGAGAAGGACTAGAAGGTCCTTGGCCTTCTCCTCCTCCTCCTCCTCCTTCTCCTTCTTCTCTTCTTCTTCTCCTCCTCCTTCTTCTCCTTCTCCTTCTCTTCTCTTTGTCTTCTTATTTTTGTTCTTCCTTTTCATTTCTCCTCTTCTCCTCTTCTTGGAGCTCAATTAGCTAACTATGTCTTTTTGGAGCTAAATGGGCTAATTATGTCATTATAGAGGAAAACAAGCTAAGTATATAATATTAATGAGCTAACCAATGTTCTTATGCCATTTTGAGCTTATAATGTCTTTTTGGAGCTAAATGGGCTAATTATGTCATTGTTGGGGAAATTAAGGCAAGGAGAATATGAAAGAGGAGAAGAAAGAGGAGGAGGAGAAGAAGAAGAAGAAATAAAGAAGAAGGAGGATAAGGAGGAGGAGGAGAAGTACTAGAAGGTCCTTGGCCTTCTCCCCCTTCTCCTCCTCCTCCTCCTCCTTCTCCTTCTTCTCTTCTTCTTCTCCTCCTCCTCCTTCTCCTTATCCTTTTCTTCTCTTTCTCTTCTTCTTTTTGCTCTTCCTTTTCATTTCTCCTCTTCTCCTCTTCTTGGAGCTCAATTAGCTAACTATGTATTTTTGGAGCTAAATGGGCTAATTATCCCATTTTAGAGGAAAACAAGCTAAGTATATAACATCAATGAGCTAACCAAGGTTCTTATGCCATTTTGAGCTTATAATGTCTTTTTGGAGCTAAATGGGCTAATTATGTCATTGTTGGGTAAATTAAGGCAAGGAGAATATGAAAGAGGAGAAGAAAGAGCAGGAGGAGAAGAAGAAGAAATAAAGAAGAAGGAGGAGAAGGAGGAGGAGGAGGAGAAGGACTAGAAGGTCCTTGGCCTTCTCCTCCTTCTCCTCCTCCTCCTCCTCCTCCTCCTTCTCCTTCTTCTCTTCTTCTTATTCTTCTTTTTTCTTTTCATTTTTCCTATTTCTTCTCCTCTTCTCCTCTTCTTGGAGCTCAATTAGCTAACTATGTCTTTTTGGAGCTAAATGGTATAATTATCCCATTTTAGAGGAAAACAAGCTAAGTATATAATATTAATGAGCTAACCAAGGTTCTTATGCTATTTTGAGGTTATTATGGCATTTTGAGCTAAATGGGCTAATTATGTCATTGTTGGGGAAATTAAGGCAAGGAGAATATGAAAGAGGATAAGAAAGAGGAGGAGGAGAAGAAGAAGGAGGAGGAGAAGGAGGAGGAGGAGGAGAAGGACTAGAAGGTCCTTGGCCTTCTCCTCCTCCTCCTCCTCCTTCTCCTTCTTCTCTTCTTCTTCTTCTTCTTTCTTTTCATTTTTCCTATTTCTTCTCCTAGTCTCCTCTTCTTGGAGCTCAATTAGCTAACTATGTCTTTTTGGAGCTAAATGGGCTAATTATCCCATTTTAGAGGAAAACAAGCTAAGTATATAATATTAATGAGCTAACCAAAGTTCTTATGCCATTTTGAGGTTATTATGGCATTTTGGAGCTAAATGGGCTAATTATGTCATTGTTGGGGAAATTAAGGCAAGGAGAATATGAAAGAGGAGAAGAGAAACTTACCGTAGTGGTCATCAAGGAGGAGAAACACCTGGAGAAGGGTTGTGCGATGCCGCTCGGGAGTTATTTTGCAGAAAAGATATTTTGCAATGTCTCAGTTAGCATGATGACACTCAATTATTAATACTAGTTTATAATGAAACTCACCGTGTCAATCGAAGAGACGACGGGCATCGGCGGAGGGACTTGACCGCTCTTCTTGCACAGACCGTGAAGAGTTGGTCGTATTACTTAGTAATGAAACAGACATTACACACATGATTTGGCTAATGTGAAAAAAAACTTACCACAAAAAGCTCGTACAGGGCCTGTTGACCCGCCTCATTCCGGGCCCTCTCCTCCTCAATCAATCGTGCCGTGGTCTGGTCCCTCTCATCAAGAGCAGCCTGAAGAGCAGCCTGGCTTGACAATCTCTCTTTCTCAAGAGCAGCCTGGTTTGCCGCTCTCTCTTTCTGAAGAGCAGCCTGAAACACCATTCCTCATTACCATAGTAATAATCTATGGTGACACACATAATGAAATGGATGAAAGTTTTCTTAGTCCGTACAACTAACCTCGATGGCAAGATTGTCTGGTCGTGGACGACGCGTTATCTCAGGACAGCTGCTCGACTGGCGCGCCTTGATCTCCGGGAGAGTGAGTGGACAACGTATTATCCCATCTCCAATGGCTATTGAGCCATGGGGCCTCCCACCACCAGATATCATGACCAGCTCTGGATCCAAAGGTTCCTGGCTCGGGTTAAAGTCATCCCCTTTCGTAGCCTTCCCCGTGTCCCTGTATGTCACGAGCTTGTGGTGGGATGATATGTTGGTGAAGTTATTTGGATCATCTAGGTCAGACTCAGAGAATGCCTTCGCCTTCTTGTACGAGGCAGTATGGGCCATGCCATAAAGGTAGTACAAGTGTGGCATCTCCGTCTTATTGTGATGCGCCTAAAAGAGAGGAACAAAATATTAGCATGAAGAATGAATTGCATGAATCATGAAGCAAATCACATACCCATTTTCGTCCGAACTGAAGTAAGTTGGCGCTGCCTTGATGGTGTGGCACACCAACCATTTGGCTACGCCGATCCTTCGCATTGTCATGGACGGCTCACCAGCTGCCTGTGCACCACTCATCAACCAACGCCTCCCAACAATCCATCTTATCCGCACACCATCTCGGGGGCACCTGTAAGTTATTAGAAAGAATTTTGAGCGCTACGCCTATGAATGAAATCAAGAAAACTACGTGGAAGGACTTAAGAGTAGGTAATTACCTTCATGTATTGCTCCTTCTTCAGAAACTTTCCGCGGCAATCCTTCTTCTGCTTCTTAATACCACGCGTGGCATAGTAGTCTCGAATAGCCTGCGGCCGAGCCTCGTGCCGTAAGTTCTGTAGTAACCGCCTACACTCGGCCTCGAGAACCTTGGCCGCCTCCTCCTCATATCCATCCTCACACCTATAGAAGGTCTGCAATCAAATGTGAAAACACCGATTAGTACAATAATTAGCTATACTATTATTTTAGATTGTGTAAAAGGATAATTTACCCAAAAGCTCTTGATCACCATCTCGGCCCTCGTGTGGCACAAGACACCATCTATAATATCCTCCGGCGGGGCCTGCGCAGCCTGGTAGTGCTCCCAGGAAAATCCTAGTGTAGGAACCTGACCCTCACCAGGCAACGTGACAAACCCCGGAAATTTTTCCGGCAAAGCACACCAAGGACGGAGTTTGGCTTGCGAACTCCACGAGGGTGTGCCCATCCCCTGCAGTATGATAAGGTCAAGGCATTAGATATTTGAACAAACTTGAAGGCAAAAGCTAAAAAAAGAGTAAATGTACTTACCTATCTCCTTCAGGTTTAATCACCGGCCTCTGCTCGCGGGTAGCCAGCACGACCGGGAGACGTGTACTACCACGCTTGTACACGATGGCCCCGTCCACCTGCACATCGCCCTCACTATCCATAAACTCATCCCCGCCATCCCCGCCCCGTGATCCACCCGGACCCTCGGTCCAATCCGTCAACTTAGTCCGATCCGGCCAGGCATCCCATCCGGGCCTCTCCACGTCGGGTGAAGCCTCCGAAACCGTAGTCTCGTGGGCCGAATGCACCTCGACCCGAGGCTGATCCTGGACCGGAGTCTCATGGGAAGAATGCCCGTCAACACCAGGCTCCTGGACCGGAGTCCCCGTAGCCTCCTCTGCAAACGGGTCGACCATAGTAGTCCTATGCTCGGGTGAATGAGCTGGTGGTGGTGGCGAGGACGGCTCAACAGTCCTCCTGGATCTTCCGCGACCACCACCTCTCCCTGTACCCTTCCCCTTCTTCCCTACCGGACCAGCACCTCTCCCAGTGGGCAATGCCACCGACAAAGAAGAACCCACGGGTGGTGTCGACAGACTGTCTGCCAAGGCTCTACGGAGAGATAGGGGTGGAAGGGAAGTACCACCCCTCGTGCGGGGCGCCTCGGAAGAACCCGTCGAAGGATCTGGACCAGCGCCCACCATCTTTCAACACCTGGTGACCTTCCATGATAAAGATTAAAAGAAATTAGTACAACATAAAAAAATTGAATAACTGACATGAATAATAATATGTACATGAATAATAAAGATTAAAATATATATAATTTAAGTTGTGAATCTTACAAACTAATAATCATCATCAATAAATGCATCATCATCATCACTATCACGCATGTCTTCATGAATGACGTGCTCGTCGGGTTCAACGGCGTGAAGTTGTGAAAGGCCTTTCTTTAATCGTTGAAGCATTGACACGTCATCCGCATCAGTAACCTCTATGAGTTCCAGGTCTTCTGGTTCCGGCTCAGGGGTGGAGTCGGATTCATTGTCGCTGTCTACTTCCATCTTCTTGGGTGAAGCATGGTGGTTCTTGAAATGTTTCTTGGAAAGACGTGTTTCTTGGAAGAATTCTCCATCATATGTGTCTGGGTTAATGTGAGGTTCATAATCCTGTTCATTTGGGAGAGGTGGTCTGACATGTGGCGGCACTTCATAAACAACATACCAACCTTCCAGATTCTTATCCGTTTGGCATGCCCACGGTAGATAGAAAACTTGGGTCGCCTGTTGAGCTGTAATATAGACATCGGGAACATCTAAATGGGTGTTTGGATTGATTTCGACTAGTCCTATATGTTCATGAGTCCTTCTAGTCTCCTTCGGCTAGAACCAATAACATTTGAAGACTACGACGTTCGGTGGGTTTTCACCATAGAATTGAAGTTCATAAATTGCTCCAACTCTTCCATAATACTCGATAACACCTTCGCCGATAGCAGAGACACCACAATTTGTAGATTTCCGGTCGGACATAGATAGCTCTTTGCCAAAGGTACGAAAGAGATACCCGTTGATGTTGTATTTCTCAAATGAACGGACCTTATAGTCAAAACCATTAGCGACTTGCCTCAATTCGGCATCCATAGACTCTGAATTAGCTTACAAGTTTAATACGAAACGATTGTTGCATTAGCCGCAAGTTAGACCAAGAAATGAAATGGTCCATTATTGATAATTACCGTTTGTTTGAACCAAGAGATGAAACTGGGATAGCCGCCTCCTGTCTTTGACAGAAGCTCATACTCTTTGACGGAATCATTTTTGATCACCGCTCCATCCGAGAATTTGGCGACGTAACGGTTGTTTGAAATATCCGGGAATAAGAGCAGTTCAAAGGAATTAGAAGTTACGGGAAAATGTGTCGAGAACTCACTCGATGTACCGCCGCACTTCTGTTAGGTTGTTGAAGATATACAATGAAATGTTCCCCCATTCTTCGACATCCGACGTTATTGGTTCCGAAGCACCGGGTGGTGCGAGCTTCCCTTTGAATAGGCTGAGGTTGGACCCACCTTTTTAGGGTCTACATCATTATGTCGAGGCTTCAGATTATGCAAATGATGATTTTTCGCTTCGTAGTGTGCTGTCACAAAGTTTGCCACCTCCTCAGTAATGAATGCCTCAGCCATCGATGCTTCAATTCTACGCTTATTTTTACATTTAGCTCGAAGGGTCTTCTGCATCCTCTCAGTTGCATAGCACCAACGATCTTGCACGGGCCCACCCAATCTTGCCTCGGTCGGTAGATGCAAAATCAAATGTTGCATTGGATTAAAGAAGCTCGGTGGAAAGATCTTCTCTAACTTGCACAACAACTCCGGTGCAAACTCCTCCATGTCTTCTACCACGCCAGGTGCATTACCCGCTCTAGCCATATGTGCCAATCAAGACTCTTGAGACCAAAGATTTTTAATTTTTCAAGACTCGCTCCCCTCTTTAGATTCGCTGCATACCCATCGGGGAACATCAAGTGCATTTTGACCCACAAGATAATTTTCCTCATAGCTGGCCTTCCAAGATTGAACCAGGCCTTTGGCTTCGACCACTTCTGCTTTCCTTTGCCTTCTCGCATGTTTTGTAACGGTCTATGACATAGTGTCTTTTGATCGACTCTAGCCTTAGTATTATCCTTTGTCTTCCCATCTATGTCGAACAATGTACCAAAAATAGCCTCTCCGATATTCTTTTCAGTGTGCATCATGTCGATATTGTGTGGAAGAAGGAGGTCTTTGAAGTAAGGCTGATCCCAGAAGCATGGCTTGTGAGCCCAGGCGTGTTTTCAATTATACCCCTTGAAATACCCTCGACGCTCTGGATCAGGCTCGAGGGCGTTTAACTGATCCAGGATCTGTTGCCCTGTCAACGCAGGTGGTGCCAAGTTTTTGACAACTTTACCTTTGGTAAAGTTCTTCTTGTCTTTTCTGAACTGATGGTCAGGATCCAGGAACTGTCTATGCAAGTCAAAGCAAGAATACTTCCGACCCTCCTGCAACCAATGAAACTGAAGAGCTGCCTTGCATTGGGGGCACGGGAACCTTCCATGCACACACCATCCAGAGAATAGTGCATACGCCGGCAAGTCATGCATAGAGTACATGTACCACACATGCATTTTGAAGTTTTGTTTTCTAGCGGCATCGTATGTCTTGACCCCATTATCCCAAGCTTCTTCTAATTCATCCTTAAGCGGCTGTAGGTACACATTCATATTCTTCCCCAGATAATTGGGCCCTAGAATTATCAACGTCAGAAATATGTTCTTTCTTTGCATAATCTGTCCGGGGGGGGGGGGAGATTGAGTGGAATGACAAATACAGGTCAACAACTATATTTGGTTGCCGTCATGCCGAAGGGATTAAAACCATCCGTGGCGATGTAGACTCGAGGATTCCTTGGATCTGCCACTTTATCCTGATGCAATCCATCAAAATGTTTCCACACTTCCCCATCCGATGTGTGTACCACCATCTTATTCCCATCCGCATCTAGTTCGGTTCTTTTGCCCAATTTATGCCATGTCATCTGTCTGGCTGTCTCTTCGACCATGAAAAGACGTTGAAGTCTTGGTACGATTGGCATATACCGAAGAACACTAACTGCGATTTTGGTGTGCCTCTTCTCACCCATACCGTTGTCTACCACAAGATACCTGCAAGACTCACAATTGGGACAATAGTCCAAGTGTGCATACTCCTTCCTAAATAAGACACATCCTTTCTCACATGCATCTATCTTCTCATAGGGCATCTTAAGTACACGAAGTATTTTGTCCGACTGGTACAGGTTTGCAGGCATGACATGGCCTTTGGGTAGGAAGCGTCCAAATAGTGTCATCATCGCGTCGTAGCATTCTCTTCCCAAGTTGAACTGAGCCTTCAGAGCCATTACTTGTGCAATTGCATCCAGCTAATAGAGCTCAGTGTGCTCATGGAGAGGACGTTTTGAAGACTCCAACATTTCATAAAATGCCTTTGCATATTCCTCCATCTCATCTTCCGAATCCCGAGCATCATCAAAGTCTTGCACCATGTCTTCGATCCCGGTACCATGCTCGTCGGTGCGAGACGGACCACCTCAGCTCTTGTGCGTTATATAGAGTCACCATGAAATGTCCACACCGTATAATTAGGCTTAAAACCCCTCCTCTGCAGGTGTTTAATCATTACAGCCTCTGTCGTCTTTTTATAGTGGTCGCATCTAGGACAGGGGCAATAGTTTCTTTCCTGGCCATTTGCGAATGCGGCTTTCACAAATTCCTTTGTTTTTACAAACCATTCTTTCGTCATCTCTTTCTGACTAGGGTGACCGGTATACATCCACGCACGATCACTCATCTTGCCTAGCTACTAAAGACAAAAGAAATATATTTATATATAATTTAGCATTTATATTCATCGGTTAATCAGGTTTGCCATTTTTATTACGTCCACGCAACCTACACGCTAATAGGTAAAGATAGGTCCTAATCCCACCCGAGTATGTGTAGATTGGGTTCGTTTTCCCATGCTCTGCTCCGGATCCAACGCAAAACTTCGGCAGCACCTCCTCGCTGATCTCCTGATACACGTCTCCGCAATAAACAGAGAGGATGTGCATCCGGAGAACAACAGGGAGGCACTGACGAAATTCCGCATCGGATCTAGAGCACAGCATACGGGAAAACAAACCCAATCTACACATACTCGGGTTGTCCATGGATAATGTTGGACAATTCGAAAGGATGGCGGTTATAAATATGCAAAGACATGCATATTTATAGATGTCTCCCTTTCGAACGGGAGACGCATACTGGTCACGCATACTGATAAATTAATTTAATTACCTAAATCTAGAAAGTTTCATCCGGAAACCGAGCCATAGTAAATGAAGGGGCGAGGAGGAGATGAAATTTGTATTGACCCATGAATGCAGGGGCGGAGCACGTAGAACGCACGAGGAGGTCTTCGCACAGCAGACCTCACAGCGACGAGACAACTATCACATGTAAATCCACTCGATCAACACAAATATGCTAATTATGTCATTTTCGAGGAAAACAAGTTAAGAATATAATATTCATGAGCTAACCAAGGTTTTTATGCCATTTTCTAGCTAAATGGGTTAATTATCTCATTGTTGGGGAAAATAAGGTAAGGAGAATAAGAAAGAGGAGAAGAAAGAGGAGGAGGAGAAGAAGAAGAAGAAATCAAGAAGAATGAGAAGGAGGAGGAGGAGAAGAAGGAGAAGGTATTTTTTTCTCTTCTTCTTCTTCTTTCTTTTCATTTTTCCTATTTCTTCTCCTCTTCTCCTCTTGTTGGAGCTAAATTATCTAATTATGTCTTTTTGGAGCTATATGGGCTAATTATGTCATTTTAGAGGAAAACAAGCTAAGAATATAATATTCATGAGCTAACCAAGGTTCTTATGCCATTTTGGACTTATTATGGCATTTCGGAGCTAAATGGGCTAATTATGCCTTCTTCTCTTCTTCTCTTCTTCTTCTCTTCTTCTTCTTCTTGTTTTTTTCTTCTCCTCCTCCTCTTCTTCTTCTTCTCCTCCTCCTCCTCCTCCTCTCCTCTTCTCCTCCTCCTCTTCTTTCTATTAAGCTAACTAACTAACTAACCTAACTAACCAAGCTAGCTAAACCTATACAACACTAAACAGCAAAAAAATAACAAAAACATAATCTACCACTAAGTAACTAAAAAAGAATCTAGCTACCACTAATTAACAAAACAGAATCTACCACTAAACTACCTACTAAATCTACTAATTAACTAACTAAATCTACCAACTAACTAAACTACCAACTAACTAAAGATAATCTACCAACTAACTAAACTACCACTAAATCTACTAATTAACTAACCTACCAACTAAACTATATATACCACTAAATCTATTAATTAGCAAAAAAAAGCACCTTGGTTAGTAGTGGGCAGCCGGGGCGGTGACGGTCGGGGCGGTGGGTGACCTGGCCGGAGCTGGTGGAGGAGGGGGTCGTGGGGAGGAGAGGGCACCACGGCAAGGGGTGGCGCAATGGTGGATGAGAGGGGGTCGCGGGGAGGAGGGCACCAGGGCGGTGGTGGAGCAGGGGCACGGAGAGGAGGGGGCGGTGGTGGAGTAGGGGCACGGTGGTGGAGGAGGGGCGCAGGGAGGAGGAGGGGGCGAGCTCCAGCGGCGGGTCACGGGGAGAAGGGCGAGCTCCGGCGGCGGGTCACGGGGAGGAGGAGGGGGCGAGCTCCAGCGGCAGCGCGGGGAGAGAGAAGGGGGTTGTGGTGAACCGTTATGGGGGAGAGAGATGGGGTGGGGTGGGGGTTGACGACGTTAGGTCTAGTTGCCTCTTTGCCGTCTGCCGCCGACGGCAAAGTGGTAATAGGCTGACGGCAAAGTGTTGGACCGTTATGGGTTAGAGGGCGGTGTGGGGTGGGTTCTTTGCGGTCTGCCTGCATGTGCATTGTCGTCAGCTGGCAGACGACAAAGAGTACACTTATGGCAAAGAGGATGTTTTCCATCAGCCTACTCTTTGTCGTTTGGTTTTGGATAGCTGATGGCAAAGAGTGTCTTTACCATCAGCCAGCAGACGGCAAAGAAGCAGCAGATGGCAAATTCTCTGATTCCAGTAGTGTTTAAAAGGAAGACATACGATGATGGTGATAAGTCACTATTAAGAAAAACTCGACTTGTCGCAAAGATGTTTTCGACAAGATCAAAGAGTTGACTATGATGTGACTTTCTCACTCGTAGCGATGCTAAAAGTTTGTTGGAATTATGTTAGTAGTTGCTGCATTATTTGTGAAATATTGCACATAGGAAGACAAAACATTGTTTCCTCGACGGTTTCCTTGAGGAAAGATTGTATGTAATACAATCAGAAGGTTTTTTTCGATCCTAAGGATACTAACAAGTATGCAAGCTCCGGCGATCCTTTATGGACTGGTGCAAGCATCTCCGAGTTGGAATATACGCTTTGATGAGATGATCAAAGCTTTTGGGTTTGTACAAGGTTTATGAGAAACTTGTATTTCCAAAGAAGTGAGTGGGAGCACTATAGAATTTCTGATAAGTATATGTGGTTGACATATTGTGAATCAGAAGTAATGTAGAATTTCTGTAAAGCATAAAAGGTTGTTTGAAAGGAGTTTTTCAAAGGAATACCTGGATTGCGCTACTTGAACGTTGAGCATCAAGATCTATGGAGATAGATCGAAACGCTTAATAGAAGTTTCAACAAGATGCATGCCTTGACAAGTTTTTTTGAAGGAGTTCAAAATAGATCAGCAAAGAAGGAGTTCTTGGTTGTGTTGTGAGGTGTGAATTTGAGTAAGACTCAAAACCCGACCCCGGCAGAATAAAGAGAATAGGTGAAGGTCGTCTTCTATACCTTAGCCGTAGACTCTAAAGTATGCCATGCTGAGTACCGCACCTGATGTGTGCCTCGCTACAAGTCTGTTAAGAGGCACATAGAGTGATCCAGGATTGAATCACTGATCAGCGGTCAAAGTTATCCTTAGTAACTAATGGACTAAGGAATTTTTCTCGATTATGGAGGTGGTTAAAGAGTTCGTCGTAAAGGGTTACGTCGATGCAAGCTTTGACACTAATCCGAATAACTATGAGTAGTGAAATGGATTCGTATAGTAGAGTAGATATTTGGAGTATTTCCGAATAGCACGTAGTAGCAGCATCTATCAGATGACATAAAGATTTGTAAAGAACACATGGATCTGAAAGTTTCAGAACCTTTGACTAAAACCTCTCTCACGAGCAAAACGTGATCAGACCCGAGAACTATATGGGTGTTGGATTCGTTAAAATCACATGGTGATGTGAACTAGATTATTGACTCTAGTGCAAGTGGGAGACTGTTGGAAATATGCCCTAGAGGCAATAATAAATTAGTTATTATTATATTTCCTTGTTCATAATAATCGTTTATTATCCATGCTAGAATTGTATTGATTGGAAACTCAAATACATGTGTGGATACATAGACAACACACTGTCCCTAGTGAGCCTCTAGTTGACTAGTTCGTTGATCAAAGATGGTCAAGGTTTCCTGGCCATAGGCAAGTGTTGTCACTTGATAACGGGATCACATCATTAGGAGAATCATGTGATGGACAAGACCCAAACTATGAACGTAGCATATTGATCGTGTCGTTTTATTGCTATTGCTTTCTGCGTGTCAAGTATTTGTTCCTATGACCATGAGATCATATAACTCACTGGCATCGGAGGAATACCTTGTGTGCATCAAACGTCACAACGTAACTGGGTGACTATAAAGGTGTTCTACATGTATCTCTGAAGGTGTCCGTTGAGTTAGTATGGATCAAGACTGGGATTTGTCACTCCGTGTGACGGAGAGGTATCTCGGGGCCCACTCGGTAATACAACATCACACACAAGCCTTGCAAGCAATGTGACTAAGTGTAAGTCACGGGATCTTGTATTACGGAACGAGTAAAGAGACTTGCTGGTAACGAGATTGAAATAGGTATGCGGATACCGACGATCAAATCTCGGGCAAGTAACATACCGAAGGACAAAGGGAATGACATACGGGATTATATGAATCCTTGACACTAAGGTTCAACCGATAAGATCTTCGGAGAATATGTAGGATCCAATGTGGGCATCAAGGTCCCGCTATTGGATATTGAGTGAGGAGTGTCTCGGGTCATGTCTACATAGTTCTCGAACCCGCAGGGTCTACACACTTAAGGTTCGGTGATGTTTTATGCGTATTTGTGTTATATGGTTGGTTACCGAATGTTGTTCGAAGTCCCGGATGAGATCCAGGACGTCACGAAGAGCTCCGGAATGGTCCATAGGTAAAGATTGATATATAGGAAGTCCTGTTTTGGTCACCGGAAAAGTTTCGGGCTTATCGGTAATGTACCAGGAGTGCCGGGAGGGGTGTCGGGGACCATCGGGAGGGGTGTCACGCCCAAGGGGTCTCATGGGCTATGGGAAGAGATAAACCAGCCCCTAGTGAGCTGGAATAAGTTTCCACTAAGGCCCATAAGGTTTGAGAAGGAAAAACACAAGGTGGAAAGAGTTTCCAAGTGGGAAGGTGGAATCCTACTCCAAGTAGGATTGGAGTAGGACTCCTCCACCTCCAATTTCGGCCAAACCTTGAGGGTTTGAGGTTGCCTCCTCCCCTCTCTCCCTCCTATATATATTAGAGGTATTGGGGGTTTTTGAGATACAACTTTGCCATGTGCTGCTCGACCCTATACCACGCAGTTTTTCCTCTAGATCGTATTTCTGCGGAGCTTAGGCGAAGCCCTGCCGGAGTAGATCATCACCACCACCGGCGCATCGTCACGCTGCCGGAGAACTCTTCTACCTCTCCGCCCCCTCTTGCTGGATCAAGAAGGCGGAGATCGTCATCGAGTTGTACGTGTGCTGAACGCGGAGGTGTCGTCCGTTCGGTACTAGATCGGAACGGATCGCGGAACGGATCGTGGGACGGATCGCGGGACGGTTCGTCGGGCGGTTCGAGGGATGTGAAGACGTTCCACTACATCAACCGCGTTTCTTAACGCTTCCTGCTATGCGATCTACAAGGGTACGTAGATCCAAATCTCCTCTCGCAGATGGACATCACCATGATAGGTCTTCGTGCGCGTAGGAAATTTTTTGTTTCCCATGCAACGTTCCCCAACAGGCCTAAGGCCCACCTAGGGGTGCGCCACCCCCTCTCCCTGCCCTGGCCGCCGCACCTCCCATCTAAGGGGGCTGCCGCACCACCTAGGGTGGGAACCCTAGGGGTGTCACACACCCTCCCCTCCTCCTATATATAGATAGGGTTTTGGGGCTGTTTTGCACACAGTTTTCAATCTCCCTCGGCGCAGCCCTGCTTCCCTCCTTCCTCCTCTCCCACGGTGCTTGGCGAAGCCCTGCCGGGAGACCTCGTCTCTCCATCGACACCAAGCCGTCCTGCTGCCGGAGATCTTCCCCAACCTCTCCCTCCTCCTTGCTGGATCAAGGTGCGGGAGACGTCACCGGGCTGCACGTGTGTTGAACGCGGAGGTGCCGTGGTTCGGCACTAGATCGGAATCACACCGCGATCTGAATCGCCGCGAGTACGACTCCATCAACCGCGTTCTAGCAATGCTTCCGCTTAGCGATCTTCAAAGGTATGAAGATGCACTCACCCCTCTCTCATTGCTGGTCTCTCCATAGGAAGATTTGAATATGGCGTAGGAAAATTTTGAATTTATGCTACGTTATCCAACAATATTGTCATACTTGATATCGTTGTGATTGCGAGGGTCTGAGATAGATGAGTTTCCGAGATCTCTGGTTATGTGTTGACGGATGTGATACACTGGACGGGTAGTGTTATTGCTAGGAGTTGAGTGATAGATTTTACTCATTGTATCCGTGGACCCGATTAAATGACTAGAAAATTACAGAAGTTCTTAGGTGAAAATGCAAGTAGTTACCTATAGGACAATCTTCCAACAGATGCATGATGTGAGGTTGGGGTTCGACATCTAGTGAATTCGTTTGTTCACGGTCGTCTTACAGTTGTTTTCGTTGTGTCTTAAAGAGTCCTTGTAGCTTGCTACGACTCGGGGACGTTTCATATGTCGTGTGCATTGCCTTGTACATGATAGCTACTGTAGGATAGAGCCCGTGCGAACCTTATCACAAAAATATCGAACGAAATCTCTATCTTCAATTTGTTCTGGCTTGTTTCATAAGCCGCATCATTTGTTTTGTTGGAGTATGGTAACTCGAGTTGCTTGGATGTCAAGTGGTAATTTATATCATTTTTAGGTGATGTTTTAAACCTGTCCTTCAATTTCGTGCTATATTCGCGAGTGTAATGATGTAGATAAGGATGATCGAGTAACATCAGTTCCAGCCTCCGTACAAGCGTTGACGAAGCTGCAAACACCAGGTCAGGTGGATTGTGTGCTTTCGAAGCAAAATATTTTCTTCCGTTTCAAATGTGACGTGGAAAAGGCAAAGGACACGAAGCCGCTTTTCAGTTCCTGCGGCCGGTCGGGTCAGGGTTTGAATCCTTGGCATGCCCTTTTGCACGTCGCCCCCTGTTCGTTCAAAAACTATTTACGCTTCGGTCCTCCACAGTCCTCCTCCCCCCCCCCCCCCCCCCCCCCCCCCCCCTCATTAATGCTTCTCTGAGCTCACCACCTCACCACCGCAGAGAAACAGAGAGAGAAGGGGATTTTGTGCAGTTCCAACTTCCAAGAAGCGGAGAGGGAGAGAGAGAGCGGCTTGAGCTTCGATCTACGTGTTCGGAGCTGCGATTTCGAAAGGGATTAGTACGAGAGGGGGAGGCGGCGAGTTCGGGTGGGGGAGAAAGCCGCGCGACGACGACCCCCAATGCGCGCGAGCTCGGCCGCTGTGTGAGGAGGGGCGGTGGAAGCAACCCAGGATGACGGGAGTGGTGGTGGTCTCCACGGGGTGCAAGGGCGGAAGCCTGGGGAAGAAGAGGGGCGGCGGCGGCGGCGGCGGGGGCGAGGCGGAGGAGCGGGAGAGGCAGCAGCTGTCGGTGCTGGCGCTACTGCTCGCGGCCGTGCGGAGGTCGGTCGTGGCGTGCCGGGTGGAGCGGGAGCCGGACCGCCGCTGGGGGGAGGACGGCGAGGATGCGGCCTCCCCCGAGCTGGCGGAGATGGAGATCGGCTGGCCCACCGACGTCCGCCACGTCGCGCACGTCACCTTCGACCGCTTCCACGGCTTCCTCGGCCTCCCCGTCGAGTTCGAGGTGGAGATGCCTCCCCGCGTCCCCAGCGCCAGGTACCCTTCCTTACATCCATGAGATCTCATCAACCTTCCTAGCTTCTTTCCATGTTCCACAAGTCTTTAGCTTCTGCAAACTCTCCCAAATTAAGGTTCAACATTTTTGGTGAAGCAGAGAAAAAAATCACGGAGGTTGCTGATTTGGAACTCGGCCTTGAGCAACTCGTGCTGGTTGCTTGATGTGGAATTGCTGTCATTTTTGTTAAATTTTCTTGACCTGTTCAAGCAACGTTTACTTCCTGATAGATAGATAGATCTGGAAACGCGGCAGGAGTTTCCGTTCGTATTAATTCAAAAGTCCCTGTAACGGTGGGTGCCTTTAATAGCTTCCTTTATAAAACCAAGACTTCAACTGATGTAGACTGTGTATGGTTCAGTGGGATGATACAACAACTTTGTTGGAAATGTCATAAGGAATTTTGAATTTTAGCCAACTACTCCCTCCGTTCCTAAATATAAGTCTTTTAGAGATTAGGAGTACATTAGAAGACTACATACGAATCAAAATGAGTGAATTTACACTTTAAAGTATGTCTATATACATCCGTATGTACTTTTGTAGTGAAACCTTTAAAAAGACTTATATTTAGGAACGGAGGGAGTAGTATAGTACTTCTTTTATTTCAGATTCAGAATGTTTGTTGTCATAAATTTGCCCTTCCAAATTCAGTACGCACATGGAGTTAACAGGACATCTAAAACTGTTATTTAATATGCACATGGAATTAACTGCATGACTACAAAATGGTATTTAATGGTGACTTTGTCCAAGATTCCGTCGTGTGCACATGGAATTAACTTGAACACTAAAACTGATATGACTTTGTCCAAGATTCTATATCTGAACACAATTCACTCCACAAAGCGTGACTAAGGATGCTTACATTTTTTCCCTCAGTGCGAGTGTTTTCGGTGTCTCGGCCGAATCAATGCAATGCACTTACGATGGCAAGGGAAACTCGGTCCCAACCATACTGCTGCTTATGCAGGAGAGGTTGTATGGTCAGGGGGGGCTAAAGGTCAGACATCATTAGTCATTAGTTGCTCCATACCAGCAGGCCTGAATCAGCATGAATTTGCTCATCTGAGGTTTTGTATCTTCAGGCTGAAGGGATCTTTCGCATAAACCCGGAGAATGACCAAGAAGAGCATGTGAGGGATCAACTGAACAAAGGAGTTGTTCCTGAGGACATTGATGTTCACTGCTTGGCAAGCCTCATTAAGGTACGCTTGTCCTTCACTCGTCTCAAAATATGATGACAGAACAAGGACAGTGTGTTCACACGATCGATAGACTGTAATCATATGTCTAAAATCAAATGTTAAACAAAGTCTGTTGGTTTTACAAGACGACATGACTGGAACTTGTATGTATTGGTCAGGCATGGTTCAGGGAGCTTCCTGAAGGTGTGCTGGATAGCCTCTCCCCGGAGCAGGTTCTGCAATGCAATTCTGAAGAGGAATTCCTAGAGCTTGTGACGCTACTGCGCCCCACTCCAGCTGCACTCCTCAATTGGGCTGTTGAGCTAATGGCTGATGTTGTGGAAGAGGAGGAGCTAAACAAGATGAATGCTAGAAACATAGCCATGGTGTTTGCCCCCAACATGACTCAGGTAATCAGCACATTACTATTCTTGCAGGGTAGCACATGTGTACTGACCTAACCTCCGGAAAAGGAAAAACCTGCTAGCAAGTTGTCAATTACTGCAGCTAATCTTTAAACTTTTTATTGAATGCTAGATGTCAGATCCTTTGACAGCCCTGATGCATGCTGTGCAAGTCATGAACTTTCTCAAAACATTGATCTTGAGAACTCTTCGAGAGCGTGATGATGTAGCTCCTGGAGAGTACACTCCATACTCATCTCCAGCATCTTCTGGTAGGCATTCTGATGCCGAATACTATGGCAGTGAGCGGGAGATGATGGACAGAAGCTGTGAGCTGAGCGATATGCACAGCCAGATCAGCAAGTCCGGGGGGCAGGTGGATTATTTGGTGAGGTACAACACCTGTTTCGACAGTGAACAGGAAGGCGACCATCCCCTCACCGAAGCTGAAGAGGTGTTCTTGGATCGGCTGGAAAGCCAACTTGAAGATGACAGACCAGAGGGAAGCACAAGCAAACAGCCCCAGGTAAGCTCCGAGATTGTAGAAATGGAGGACGATCATCCCGAGCTGAAATCTGAAACCAAGGCATTGGAGGACATACAAGAAGAAGGTGCAGAGTTACTGAAATGATAAGAGTCTTGTGTTCTTGGGCAGGTAGATGTTGTGGTTTTTACTCTCTGGTGGATCGTGTCTGTCAACATCTGGTTGAAATGTATTGCTTGTAGTGTATGAACTAAACTTTGCTGGTGCTTGGATATGGCCATGTGGGTCATTCATATCTGCCCTGCCATAGGGTACCACAAGGATTTACTGCTGTATGGTCAACAGTGTCGTATGGAAATGACTGCATTAGTATGCACTCGATGGTGTCGTATGGAAATGACTGCATTAGTATGCACTCGATGGTATTCTATCTGTACAAAAAATCTTTTTTTTTTTCATGCGACTTAATTTTTGATTCTTCATGGTGGTGTCTGCCTAACGAGATGCAAATTTAGCAATAAGATGGCTCCAGTAACAGTTACTTTCATTTTCAACTTTGTCCAACTATCATGGTATATACTTCCTTTGTTCCTAAATATAAAACCTTTTAAATGAATGAATCTACACTTTAAAATATGACTATACATTCGTATGTAGTCCATGGTAGAATCTCTAAAAGGTCTTATATTCTTTCCGTCTGAAAATACTTGTCATAAAAATGATTGTATCTAAGATGTATTTTAATTTTAGATACATCCATTTTTATACATTTGTACGACAAGTAATTCGGTATGAAGGAAGTATTTAGGAACGGAGTATAAGCCAAAGTGAAAAGCCCAACTAAACACCCACGTAGGTTCCTCATATGCAATGCTAAGTTTGAAATCGCAACCAAAAGAATCAATATATATTGCTAGGAATCTGTTGTAGTGGAGGTGTAGAACTCGTCATCTGTAATAGTTCCCTGATGTTACTTTTCCAGTTAATCAGACACAGAATTACAGGCATCAATCAATTATCATGGTAGAGTTCAGAGTCCAGCAACAAAACTAACCGCACATACATTTATCAGCAGTTAGAAGTGATATTACAACGAAGTAGAAAACTGTGATATCCCAGTTAATTTCCCCTCGTAAGAGTATTATAAGAAATAATATCAATTAGTGACATAGCTTAGTACACAAACCAGTGTTATGTTCCCTTGCAAAGAATATTGGATACTAGTATACTGGTGTTGTTTAGTGTTTGCTTATCCGGATTAGTGCCATAGCTTAGTGCAGAAACCAGTCCTCGGCCTTTTACTGGCAACAATTTCTTCAAATGAATCCAGGAGCTGCCCTGCCAAACTACCGGGCTCATCAACCAGGGTGCGGATAAAGGTCAAGACAACCCTCCGCTCCTGCTCCGTCGATCTCAGGCTAAACCAGGTTAGAAATCTCATCCTAAATTCCTTCTCGATGTGGCCACAACATTCCAACCATCGAATGGTCTTCACACAGTACTCATAGTTATTATCTAGCTCACCCAACCTACGGGAGAAGTGCCTCTGTGAACCGATGACCAGATTGCCATCCTCCGCACAGGTTTCCTGCTCCAAGTCTGATGTCTGCTTCCGACTTTGTGATCGGGATTCCATTGCAGGTGCCTCCCCGACATGCCCCTCGGTGCAGGTCGCAAAATCACCACAGCCATTGGACTTTCTCAAATCATTCTTTCTTGAACTATACCCATTCTCATTTCGGAGGCACTCTGTTGGCATGACTACCTCAGCGTTTAAATCTGGGACTGAGGTTTCATTAAGGTCGAGTTTGCGTGGAACAACATGTGCAACTTGACCCTTCTCTGGTAGCACTGAATCACTCTGATCACAGGAATCTTCAATCTCATCTTTACAGAACTCACTGGGGCAACCATCCTCTTCCCATGCCCTCCGTAATACTTTACCCAGCTGGCGCACCTTGAAGCCTGACGACCTGCCATTTTGCCTCCTGACATTTCTTTTGGCAGTAGACGAGCAACCTTCTGCACCGTGCTCTGTGTTCTTGTGTATGATCTCCACACTCCTGGTAAAGCACTTAGACTCGGAGTGGCCAAGTTCACCACCCTGAACAAATGAAATGATCCGAAAGGCATACTCCGTGCAGGGCTGCAGATTGGAGATCAGTATCCTTCTTTGGTCTTTGGGGAAAATAACAGGCTCCCCAGTGGAAGGCGGTTCTCTGCTGTTCCAGTACCAAAGCTTGTAGCCTTTGATAGCATGATACTGTGAGGAAGCAGTTTCTTTCAGAACAATCACTAATGATGAAGCTGTAATATCTTCAAATCTAAACCTGCAGGCAGTAGGAAGTGTATCTGCACCATGAAAAGAAGTTTGTAAGATTCATAGAAGTGTTAAGTTCCACATGAAACCACTAGAAAGAGGTAAAACATAAATAAAATAATGAATTACCAATTTGTTTAGTTTCTGCTTGAGAGTTTGACTGCAGCCAGTCATCTGCCTTCTTCATTGCTAGAGAGCAAAGTTTCTGCACATCGGCAGCAACAGGAAGCCGTCCCACAATGCACCGGGCCATCTTAGAAGACCCATCAAGGGGACCAACCTCAGTTTCCAGCTTTGCCTTTGCATCCTGTACAATCTGATGCAGCTCTTTAAAACGGGTTGTGCCATCCAAAAGCCTATGACTTAGGTGTATACGAGAACAAAGAATATCAACCCGACGAGCATCTTTAGCAACCGCTAGCTGCCTTTTCCAGAACCTGCTCCATCCAAAGGTACCATAAATAAGAAAAACTAAAAGGAAATAAACAGGAAAATGATTCACTATAACAGAGCTCATGTACAATAATGTATGGATAAAATGTAGTATAACTGTCATACTTCTAATGTATGTTTCAGGCAAAATTAACAAATAGGTTAGCTGAGGTTGGGGAATATCACGACTTAAATGTTTAAAACCGAACAAAATCTATCATAGAAAAGTTCTGAGTCAGCTAGTAAAAATGAGAGGAAATCAAAATCTCAAGAATTCCAGCCTTAACTGATAAAATCAGGAAAAATGCAACATAACAGAAAATGCATAGCAACATTCCCATACCGAAAATATAAGCCAATGCATCAGCAAGAAGCAAAACTACTCACCCAAGTATTCCAATAACCTTCCCACAGGCAGCACAGCAATAGTTACCATCTAGGTGCATAGATTGCCCAAGATCAATGCGCCCTGCCTTTCGGCGCTGGAGTGCGCACTCGACGTGGCAGGACGACTCACAGCAATCTGTGTCACCAGTCTCCGATGAGCAGACGAGCCAAAGGCTAGGATCTTTGTTGTCATCGAAAAGGTGACATATACAACACGAACACCGTTTACAGAATGTATTCTCTGAGGTAAGCACAGCTTTGCAGGCTGCATTTTTGCATATCCATGTGGAAGGAGGCTTTTTGTCTTGAAACACTTCGCTCTCACGTAGTTGAATAGGATGGCCCGCCTTTCTTGGGGGCTTCCTGAGAGCCTGAATACCAGTGAGGCTTGGACTATTGTTGTTATTTGAGAAGAGCTTCTTGGAATCAATGTTCTTGCACCTTTTTGCGGTTGCTTCTCTTGGAATTTCTTCCACCGACTTGCATTTGGACACGACAGGCTGTTTCTTTTCTGTACTAACACTAGCATCGTTTGATTCTTGTTCCAGAAAAAAAATCAGTGGTTCCTGGGCATGGTCTGAAATGGTGTTGCTGTCATCAGCGGGTTTAATCTCTTCATGTTCGCTCGCATCACTAGAAGCATGTAAAGCTAGCAAGGGAAAAGACAAAGTAGAGAAAAGGAACAAAAACATTAGTATGAACAGAAAACAACAAATCTTATGAACTAAATACCACCCAGCTCCCGGCAATTAAAAACTACTTGTAGATACTAGCATGGTTGCACTTGTTGAACACTTGAATATGCAATTCTCAGCCTAAACTCGCCGCCATCAAATATCACCATATAGCCCGACATGCTGCTAGTCAATTAATTAATAAACATGTAAAAGAGGAAAGTGGTAACTAGTAAAACACGCGTGGCTAAGAAGAAAGCAGGCATCCATCCATGATTGACTTGCCCCGGTGCGCGGGTTCACACGCAGCATGGGACCCACCGAGGCACCAACCAGGAAGCTAAGATCGAGCTTGCGCGCGCGCGCGCGGGAGAAGAATGATCGGATCGATCGGATCGGATGGAATCACGCAGGGATGCATTGAGGGTTGCTAAAAGCGCACAGGATTCGGGTTTGATTGCTCACGGCGAAGAAGAAGAAAAGGTAGCCTAATAAGCAAGCTGCTGGGTAGGGCCGGCTCACCCGCAGCGACGAATCCGGACGGATCTCCTCCGGTTGACTCCATCCCGGTGGAGGGCCGCGGCCGCCGCCGAGGAGCACGAGGGGGGAGCGGACGGTTCTGCTCCGGCCGGACGGCTGCTACGGCTTTGGTGGAAGGAGAGGAGAGGAGGGTTTTGTTCCTCTCCCGGGATGGTGGTGCACGAGACCGACAAGACAGAGAGTGGAGGTGGGCCGGCCCGAGAATTGGGTTTCCATCTCATCTTCCCTTAAGAATAAGTTTTTCTTTTTCTTTCTATTTCTAAAGTTTGATCTCGAGTTTTTCAAACGTTCAAGTTAAGTTGGGAGATTCACTTTGTCATCCGTACAAAATTAATCCATTTTTACCCCCCAAAGAAAGGCGAGGGGTCCGCTTGACCATTAGACCAACTCTCATAGATTCATCATATCAACGATAGGCATTTGTTGTGTGAAGTATCTCTACTATTAAAGCAGGATGTGTCGTCGTGATGGTTCAACCTCCGCGATGGTTCGACCTCCCAACGCTAACGCTCGCTACCCTCCCACCCACGTTCCACCACCGATTTTTATTCAACCCTTCAAAAACCAGTCGGTTTAATTAAAAAAAAATATCTTTCTTCCTCTACGATTGGAAAATCCGCTGGCACCTCCCCCCGCACGACGCATCCAACTCCCAGCCCCCAACTCCCCCCACTCCATCGCTCCTGCCGCTCCCCTCCTCGCCGGGACGACCCTCATCTCAGCGGCGGCCAGATCCGCGCCGCGCAGCTTCCCGCCGCGTTCGACTGGTTCAGGGATGCGGGCGGTGGGGCGGACGCGTATCTCTACGACGACCTGGACGTCGTCGCCATCCCGGCGCTCCTCGACTCCCGCTTCGACGGCGAGAAGGTCGACACTCAACCGCCTCCTCACCCTCATATCGCTGGGCTTCTACGTCGACCACCGCTTCCCGCAGGTCCCCAGCCCCCAACTTCCCCCACTCCATCGCTCCTGTCGCTCCCCTCCTCGCCGGGACGACCCTCATCTCAACGGCGGCCAGATCCGTGCCGCGCAGCTTCCCGCCGCGTTCGACTGGTTCAGGGATGCGGGCGGTGGGGCGCACGCGTGTCTCTACGACGACCTGGACGCCGTCGCCATCTCGGCGCTCCTCGACTCCCGCTTAGCATGCAAAAGAACAATCTTTTGTCCTGCATGGTAACAAATTTCTAGGGAAAGACCTCTCATTTTTTTCAGAATGACTTATTGAGGTTTGATTCCAGCATTGATTCGTCGGAGCTTGTCCTAATCTTGGTTTTCAGCATTATTTTCCTCTTTGATAATGGTTGTTTAAAAAACTTAGGGGCGGTGCATTGGTTGTAAATTTTCTCAAAAATATATGGCATCTCTTGTTCATTGCTATCCATAATTTCCACACAAAGCTTTGTAATCTTTGTCAGGTAAGCATGCTAATTTCTACAGTAATTAAAATGGCATGCCGTTTGTCCAGGTAATAAACTGCAGGCGTTCTTAATTTGTTAATTATGATATAATCCCAGTGGAGAAAGAAACGATATTAGACAAGGGAACTCATAGGCATACTGTTTACTACTAAAAGATCAATCTCTGGCTTCTTATAATTATCAAGTGTTGAAGCTTTCTTATTCTCGTTCTCTCTCTATCTCTGGTCTACAAGGCCGTGCTGCGGCTGCAGGTACAGACACGTGCCATGGCTCGCTTAGATGGTCATCACGCTAGCTACATACATCCTGAAGTAGGACCCCTCATCAAGAAGAAATGAATACTTTTCTACAGGTTATTTCATGAATGATGATGATACAAAATCATCATGGAATATTACTATAAGATCATAGTATGCATTTTCTTTGTTTGATATATGTATATTACATCTCTATGTTTATGCTCATGACATCAATAATATATTAGTTCCTAGAGACAGAATAGATACATTATCACACATTTTATATGTTTGCTTCAAACTCAAGGTTATAATATTTACTTACCAATCTTTTGCAGGTTTTGAGGTTGCTCCATGCCATATTGTTGAGCTTCGTAAAAATGGAGAGGGGACTTGCTGCGGATTCATCATCTTTGACCTCACATCTTGCAAGGTGAATACTGTAATATAGAATTTGTAAAAGAATTCCATATCTTCCGTGTTTGCACTGAGTATCTTAGTTTATTTTTGGAAATGGAAGGGTAGCAGTATGTTTTACTTGTGTCATGCAGAAAATTTCTATTGCAGTATTACTATTGAGGCAAAAGTAATCAAGAGAGCATATAAGAAGCTTGCCTTGGATGCTTTGTTCATTCAGCAAGATTTATTGCCAGAACAGAAAAGTTGCTTTTGTTTCTTCCCACTACTTGTAATTTCATTAATTTTCATGTTAAAGTGGAACACGTATTAATGTACTTTTGTTGTTGTGTTCTTTATTAGTTGCCAATAAGGATGAGCTGATGGTGAGATTATTTGCTGAAATGGTATTCAGTTCTAAGGCTAGCATAATAAGAAATGAAGATATTAACCACATTATCAATAGAGGAGAAGAGACAACATCACAACCTGATGCAAGAAAACTCCTCACATTAGTTCCCATGCTTTAAGATTTGTTCATTGTAGAAGTTATATTCTAAATGTTCTGCCAACTCCTAACAATACTGCTTGATGACCATAGTGAGGATATGATGTTTTATGGGCCTCTCGAGAAGTGCCCAATTTGTGGTGGTCAGCTTGAGTGCAAGGGGTGGAAATACAAGTGTACTAGCAAATACAGTGAGTGGCCAAGCTGCATTTTCAACAGCAATAGTCCTCCAAGGAAATATGATCCTATAAAGGTGCCGGAGGATGTCAGCAATGGTTTTTTGAACATGGAAATGAGGCCACACTCTTCCGGGTATTTATGTACCAGTGCTGCATTCACTTTGTGAACGGTCAACAATTTGAAATAATTTGCTTGATCCCCTGCAGTGGCTGAAGCGGCAAGAAGGGAAGGGGTACCCTAAGCGTGATGTGGATGAAGAGGCCCATATCTTCTCAGGCATGATGGTTGCGCTGTCTGGACGGATGTCGCGCTCACACGTATTGTACCTGAACACTTACCCCCTTCTACATTACGATTATGTGTTGCATAAATCCGATTCTATTGCTTCTGAAAATGGCCATGCTTATTTCAAGGAGCAGATTCTGAACCATGGAGGACAAGTGAATAATTCCGTGCTTGGTGGGTAACATGTAGTACTAACCTTTCTGTTGTATCATCTATGAACTGCTGCCATTGCTGATGTCGGTGCCTTTGCATTGCAGGTGTCACATGTGTAGTTGCTTTTCCAGCTGAGAGAGACAAGGGAGGCTGAGGAGGGTTTGCTGAAGCACTATAATAATCCCTTGATGACCACTTTCTTATCTTCCATTGTAGTCCATGCTGTGTTTAGCACATATGAAAGCAGTCCATTTCTATTTTTACTTTTAAAAAGGAATGCTTGCCTGTACATTACCCTTTCTGATCATGTGTTCATTGCACAATTGGACCATGCATGCACAGGGAGCGCGGAACTCCTGTAGTGAGTGAGAACTGGATAGTCGATAGCATTCAGAAGAAGGAAGCCCAGCCATTGGATGCTTATGATATTGTATCGGATGTTGTTCCGGAGGGCAGAGGACTGCCGCTGGACAAGCTTGATCCAAGCGAGGAGGCCATCAAGACTTTGGCGGCACAGGTAATTAGTTGCCTTTAACTTTTGCACTTATAATTGCAGCTTCAGTCGGGTAATCAATAGCTCTGTTTTGGTTGGGCAGCTGAAACTTGCTGGCAAAAGATCGGTGCACAAGGACTCTAAACTGGGCAAAGACGGCGGGTGTATCTTTGAGAAGGATGACATCATCTACAATTGTGCCTGTTCAATTTGCGACTTAGGATCCGAGACTAACCAGTATGTACTTCTGTGTTATCTATCATGTGTGTTGAGGCCTTAGTGGAGGTGAAGTGTACACTGATTTGAGCACTTGTAAACTGTTCTATCTATGTAGGCTCTCCATTATGCAGCTGATCATGCTACCTGAAGAACACCTGCACCTTTTCTACAAGAAGGGTCCAATTGGCCATGATCATATGGCACAGGAACGAGTCGAGGATTTTGGTAACCATGTCAACGGTGCTATCAAGGAATTTGCCCGTCTGTTCAAGGAGGTTACTGGAAATGATTTCGAGCCATGGGAGAGAGAAAAGAAGTTTGAGAAGAAGAGTATGAAGATGTACCCCTTGGACATGGTACATCTTTCAGTTTCTTTATTTTCTGATTCCATGCTATGGAGTAGCACCCAGAAACATAACTGTTTTTTCTCTCCTTATCAGGACTAGTCCGTTGCCCGTGCGTTGCTACGGTGCCATGCATATACTCTGGTTCAACACCAGTTCTGAAGTATACCTTTAGAATCCTCATGAAAACTAAACAATATTGTTATCCTTTTCTTTACAATTAAATCACTATTTTCATTTACCGTCAATTTATTTTTATTTCATTGATCTACAGAAAAATATATATGTGTGCTTGCATAATTTGCTACATCATGGGTTGCCAACGCCTTATATTTGACTTTTGTAATTGGATATCCAACCTATACTTGGGAAAGGGGTGCTTCCTTGTTGTAAGAGCTATGCAATAACCTTGAGACTGGGATTAGCAGCCTAGTATATGAGAAGACATGCCTTTATCCTAGTGTCGTATATATATCAAAATTATGTATTATGCCTTAATCAGAAGAACTCCGGAAAATCTACCAAATAAAAAAACAACAAGCACATGAGCACATTTCCCACTTCCAGAAATAAAGAAGAACAAGGAAAGTGTGTATGAGAAAGAAAAACAACTTTTAAAAAGAGTGAATAATGCAAAAGTGTGTATGAGAAGAGACACAAAACTGAAGGCAAATGGACATAATTCTCATCATACCAATATGCATGATACTTGTTTTGTGCATACATACATGTTCGAGAGTAATACTTTTTGTGTGCATACAAGTGCCGCAAAAGCAGCTTGTCTAAAAGTAGCAAAACTAAGAAGAGAAACAAACAACCTTCTCTGCTCCCATGGCTCTTTTCAGTTGTTTTTTGTTAAACAATCTACTGATCACACCGTTGCAATTGATCTGCAAGACTGATTCTCGAGGCTCAAACCTCAATTGCAAGATTGAATTGAATAGCAATATGTTGGTCAAAACCGTTTGCGTCTCCATCTTGTTCTACCTGATCCACCATGGAACATACAGTAATACTTTATGTACAAAGTAGAGTATATACTTTTTGCCAGAAGAAAACAAAGCAGCGTATGTACTTTGTGACACAAGAGGTAATATTACAAGCTAAAAAATGCTCCCTCCGTCCCAAAACAAGTGACTCAACTTTATACTAACTTTAAAATTTGTACAAAGTTGAGTCACTTATTTGGGATGGGGGGAGTAGTAAACAAGTAGCATGCCTCTTACTTAACATATTAACACACTAACTTCAGATATCATATCATGTCACAATGATGAGCGAACAATTTAATACAGCAGAAAATATAAATAAATGTAACCACTATGAAACAAACAGTACTGGAATGAACCATGTATCTATTTAACTTTTTAAACAGATTGTTAACAAACTAAAAGAAATACAATCTACTGTATGAGGGAAGACTATTAGTGCAATTTTTCCAGTCAAAAAATATATATTACCAGTCTATTTTTCATTTAAGAAAATAAAAATTATGTTTGCATGAGAGAATATAACTTCTACAACAGACAAATCTTAAAGCATGGGAAGTAATGTGAGGAGTTTTCTTGCATCACGTTGTGATGTTGTCTCTTCTCCTCTATTGATAATGTGGTTAATATCTTCATTTCTTATTATGCTAGCCTTAGAACTGAATACCATTTCAGCAAATAATCTCACCATCAGCTCATCCTTATTGGCAACTAATAAAGAACACAACAACAAAAGTACATTAATACGTGTTCCACTTTAACATGAAAATTAATGAAATTACAAGTAGTGGGAAGAATCATATTCACAGTCTCAACAACAACTTGTACATACTTGAAGAAAGATACAGGCCGATAAATGCAGCAAGAAGAATTGTTGAAGGGCAAACAAACCTCTCTTCAAATGGGCATCTGTAAGCATCCCAATAGGAAGGTCAGGCAGATCCTGGGCCATCTCTGTCAAAGCATACCTGTGACACAAACCAGTAGGTATCATATTTGTTATGATCTCTCCGACAAACAGAGAGCCACTAAATTGTAGGCGACTAAACTATTCAGCAAGTTAAACAATTCCCCAAGAAACATGAACATGTGTTAACTGACACGTGTATATTTCTTGGCCGCACAATTGCTTTAGAAGAAAAGAAATGGTAGGGTCAAGCTTGCAGTGTGCTGCTGCAGCTCCCAGCTGACGAAGTGACGCACCTCCATGACGCACGTCAAAACCAACATCTCTACTGTTAAAGCAGGATGTGCCGTCGTGATGGTTCAACCTCCGCGATGGTTCGACCTCCCAACGCTAACGCTCGCTACCCTCCCACCCACGTTCCACCACCGATTTTTATTCAACCCTTCAAAAACCAGTCGGTTTAATTAAAAAATCTCTTTCTTCCTCTGCGATTGGAAAATCCGCTGGCACCTCCCCCCGCACGACGCATCCAACTCACAGCCCCCAACTTCCCCCACTCCATCGCTCGTGCCGCTCCCCTCCTCGCCGGGACGACCCTCATCTCAGCGGCGGCCAGATCCGCCCCGCGCAGCTTTCCGCCGCGTTCGACTAGTTCAGGGATGCGGGCGGTGGGGCGGACGCGTATCTCTACGACGACCTGGACGTCGTCGCCATCCCGGCGCTCCTCGACTCCCATTTCGACGGCGAGAAGGTCGACACTCAACCGCCTCCTCACCCTCATATCGCTGGGCTTCTACGTCGACCACCACTTCCCGCAGGTCCCCAGCCCCCAACTTCCCCCACTCCATCGCTCCTGCCGCTCCCCTCCTCGCTGGGACGACCCTCATCTCAGCGACGGCCAGATCCGCGCCGCGCAGCTTCCCGCCGCGTTCGACTGGTTCAGGGATGCGGGCGATGGGGCGCACGCGTGTCTCTACGACGACCTAGACGCCGTCGCCATCCCGGCGCTCCTCGACTCCCGCTTAGCATGCAAAAGAACAATCTTTTGTCCTGCATGGTAACAAATTTCTAGGGAAAGACCTCTCATTTTTTTCAGAATGACTTATTGAGGTTTGATTCCAGCATTGATTCGTCGGAGCTTGTCCTAATCTTGGTTTTCAGCATTATTTTCCTCTTTGATAATGGTTGTTTAAAAAACATAGGGGCGGTGCATTGGTTGTGAATTTTCTCAAAAATATATGGCATCTCTTGTTCATTGCTATCCATAATTTCCACACAAAGCTTTGTGATCTTTGTCAGGTAAGCATGCTAATTTCTACAGTAATTAAAATGGCATGCCGTTTTTCCAGGTAATAAACTGCAGGCGTTCTTAATTTGTTAATTATGATATAACCCCAATGGAGAAAGAAACGATATTAGACAAGGGAACTCATAGGCATACTGTTTACTACTAAAAGATCAATCTTTGGCTTCTTATAATTATCAAGTGTTGAAGCTTTCTTATTCTCGTTCTCTCTCTATCTCTGGTCTACAAGGCCGTGCTGCGGCTGCAGGTACAGACACGTGCCATGGCTCGCTTAGATGGTCATCACGCTAGCTACATACATCCTGAAGTAGGACCCCTCATCAAGAAGAAATGAATACTTTTCTACAGGTTATTTCATGAATGATGATGATACAAAATCATCATGGAATATTACTATAAGATCATAGTATGCATTTTCTTTGTTTGATATATGTATATTACATCTCTATGTTTATGCTCATGACATCAATAATATATTAGTTCCTAGAGACAGAATAGATACATTATCACACATTTTATATGTTTGCTTCAAACTCAAGGTTATAATATTTACTTACCAATCTTTTGCAGGTTTTGAGGTTGCTCCATGCCATATTGTTGAGCTTCGTAAAAATGGAGAGGGGACTTGCTGCGGATTCATCATCTTTGACCTCACATCTTGCAAGGTGAATACTGTAATATAGAATTTGTAAAAGAATTCCATATCTTCCGTGTTTGCACTGAGTATCTTAGTTTATTTTTGGAAATGGAAGGGTAGCAGTATGTTTTACTTGTGTCATGCAGAAAATTTCTATTGCAGTATTACTATTGAGGCAAAAGTAATCAAGAGAGCATATAAGAAGCTTGCCTTGGATGCTTTGTTCATTCAGCAAGATTTATTGCCAGAACAGAAAAGTTGCTTTTGTTTCTTCCCACTACTTGTAATTTCATTAATTTTCATGTTAAAGTGGAACACGTATTAATGTACTTTTGTTGTTGTGTTCTTTATTAGTTGCCAATAAGGATGAGCTGATGGTGAGATTATTTGCTGAAATGGTATTCAGTTCTAAGGCTAGCATAATAAGAAATGAAGATATTAACCACATTATCAATAGAGGAGAAGAGACAACATCACAACCTGATGCAAGAAAACTCCTCACATTAGTTCCCATGCTTTAAGATTTGTTCATTGTAGAAGTTATATTCTAAATGTTCTGCCAACTCCTAACAATACTGCTTGATGACCATAGTGAGGATATGATGTTTATGGGCCTCTCGAGAAGTGCCCAATTTGTGGTGGTCAGCTTGAGTGCAAGGGGTGGAAATACAAGTGTACTAGCAAATACAGTGAGTGGGCAAGCTGCATTTTCAGCAGCAATAGTCCTCCAAGGAAATATGATCCTATAAAGGTGCCGGAGGATGTCAGCAATGGTTTTTTGAACATGGAAATGAGGCCACACTCTTCCGGGTATTTATGTACCAGTGCTGCATTCACTTTGTGAACGGTCAACAATTTGAAATAATTTGCTTGATCCCCTGCAGTGGCTGAAGCGGCAAGAAGGGAAGGGGTACCCTAAGCGTGATGTGGATGAAGAGGCCCATATCTTCTCAGGCATGATGGTTGCGCTGTCTGGACGGATGTCGCGCTCACACGTATTGTACCTGAACACTTACCCCCTTCTACATTACGATTATGTGTTGCATAAATCCGATTCTATTGCTTCTGAAAATGGCCATGCTTATTTCAAGGAGCAGATTCTGAACCATGGAGGACAAGTGAATAATTTCGTGCTTGGTGGGTAACATGTAGTACTAACCTTTCTGTTGTATCATCTATGAACTGCTGCCATTGCTGATGTCGGTGCCTTTGCATTCCAGGTGTCACATGTGTAGTTGCTTTTCCAGCTGAGAGAGACAAGGGAGGCTGAGGAGGGTTTGCTGAAGCACTATAATAATCCCTTGATGACCACTTTCTTATCTTCCATTGTAGTCCATGCTGTGTTTAGCACATATGAAAGCAGTCCATTTCTATTTTTACTTTTAAAAAGGAATGCTTGCCTGTACATTACCCTTTCTGATCATGTGTTCATTGCACAATTGGACCATGCATGCACAGGGAGCGCGGAACTCCTGTAGTGAGTGAGAACTGGATAGTCGATAGCATTCAGAAGAAGGAAGCCCAGCCATTGGCTGCTTATGATATTGTATCGGATGTTGTTCCGGAGGGCACAGGACTGCCGCTGGACAAGCTTGATCCAAGCGAGGAGGCCATCGAGACTTTGGCGGCAGAGGTAATTAGTTGCCTTTAACTTTTGCACTTATAATTGCAGCTTCAGTCGGGTAATCAATAGCTCTGTTTTGGTTGGGCAGCTGAAACTTGCTCGCAAAAGATCGGTGCACAAGGACTCTAAACTGGGCAAAGACGGCGGGTGTATCTTTGAGAAGGATGACATCATCTACAATTCTGCCTGTTCAATTTGCGACTTAGGATCCGAGACTAACCAGTATGTACTTCTGTGTTATCTATCATGTGTGTTGAGGCCTTAGTGGAGGTGAAGTGTACACTGATTTGAGCACTTGCAAACTGTTCTATCTATGAAGGCTCTACATTATGCAGCTGATCATGCTACCTGAAGAACACCTGCACCTTTTCTACAAGAAGGGTCCAATTGGCCATGATCATATGGCAGAGGAACGAGTCGAGGATTTTGGTAACCGTGTCAACGATGCTATCAAGGAATTTGCCCGTCTGTTCAAGGAGGTTACTGGAAATGATTTCGAGCCATGGGAGAGAGAAAAGAAGTTTGAGAAGAAGAGTATGAAGATGTACCCCTTGGACATGGTACATCTTTCAGTTTCTTTCTTTTCTGATTCCATGCTATGGAGTAGCACCCAGAAACATAACTGTTTTTTCTCTCCTTATCAGGATGTTGGTTTCGACGTGCGTCATGGAGGTGCGTCATGGAGGTGCGTCACTTCGTCAGCTGGGAGCTGCAGCAGCACACTGCAAGCTTGACCCTACCATTTCTTTTCTTCTAAAGCAATTGTGCGGCCAATAAATATACACGTGTCAGTTAACACATGTTCATGTTTCTTGGGGAATTGTTTAACTTGCTGAATAGTTTAGTCGCCTACAATTTAGTGGCTCTCTGTTTGTCGGAGAGATCATAACAAATATGATACCTACTGGTTTGTGTCACAGGTATGCTTTGACAGAGATGGCCCAGGATCTGCCTGACCTTCCTATTGGGATGCTTACAGATGCCCATTTGAAGAGAGGTTTGTTTGCCCTTCAACAATTCTTCTTGCTGCATTTATCGGCCTGTATCTTTCTTCAAGTATGTACAAGTTGTTGTTGAGACTGTGAATATGATTCTTCCCACTACTTGTAATTTCATTAATTTTCATGTTAAAGTGGAACACGTATTAATGTACTTTTGTTGTTGTGTTCTTTATTAGTTGCCAATAAGGATGAGCTGATGGTGAGATTATTTGCTGAAATGGTATTCAGTTCTAAGGCTAGCATAATAAGAAATGAAGATATTAACCACATTATCAATAGAGGAGAAGAGACAACATCACAACGTGATGCAAGAAAACTCCTCACATTACTTCCCATGCTTTAAGATTTGTCTGTTGTAGAAGTTATATTCTCTCATGCAAACATAATTTTTATTTTCTTAAATGAAAAATAGACTGGTAATATATATTTTTTGACTGGAAAAATTGCACTAATAGTCTTCCCTCATACAGTAGATTGTATTTCTTTTAGTTTGTTAACAATCTGTTTAAAAAGTTAAATAGATACATGGTTCATTCCAGTACTGTTTGTTTCATAGTGGTTACATTTATTTATATTTTCTGCTGTATTAAATTGTTCGCTCATCATTGTGACATGATATGATATCTGAAGTTAGTGTGTTAATATGTTAAGTAAGAGGCATGCTACTTGTTTACTACTCCCCCCATCCCAAATAAGTGACTCAACTTTGTACAAATTTTAAAGTTAGTATAAAGTTGAGTCACTTGTTTTGGGACGGAGGGAGCATTTTTTAGCTTGTAATATTACCTCTTGTGTCACAAAGTACATACGCTGCTTTGTTTTCTTCTGGCAAAAAGTATATACTCTACTTTGTACATAAAGTATTACTGTATGTTCCATGGTGGATCAGGTAGAACAAGATGGAGACGCAAACGGTTTTGACCAACATATTGCTATTCAATTCAATCTTGCAATTGAGGTTTGAGCCTCGAGAATCAGTCTTGCAGATCAATTGCAACGGTGTGATCAGTAGATTGTTTAACAAAAAACAACTGAAAAGAGCCATGGGAGCAGAGAAGGTTGTTTGTTTCTCTTCTTAGTTTTGCTACTTTTAGACAAGCTGCTTTTGCGGCACTTGTATGCACACAAAAAGTATTACTCTCGAACATGTATGTATGCACAAAACAAGTATCATGCATATTGGTATGATGAGAATTATGTCCATTTGCCTTCAGTTTTGTGTCTCTTCTCATACACACTTTTGCATTATTCACTCTTTTTAAAAGTTGTTTTTCTTTCTCATACACACTTTCCTTGTTCTTCTTTATTTCTGGAAGTGGGAAATGTGCTCATGTGCTTGTTGTTTTTTTATTTGGTAGATTTTCCGGAGTTCTTCTGATTAAGGCATAATACATAATTTTGATATATATACGACACTAGGATAAAGGCATGTCTTCTCATATACTAGGCTGCTAATCCCAGTCTCAAGGTTATTGCATAGCTCTTACAACAAGGAAGCACCCCTTTCCCAAGTATAGGTTGGATATCCAATTACAAAAGTCAAATATAAGGCGTTGGCAACCCATGATGTAGCAAATTATGCAAGCACACATATATATTTTTCTGTAGATCAATGAAATAAAAATAAATTGACGGTAAATGAAAATAGTGATTTAATTGTAAAGAAAAGGATAACAATATTGTTTAGTTTTCATGAGGATTCTAAAGGTATACTTCAGAACTGGTGTTGAACCAGAGTATATGCATGGCACCGTAGCAACGCACGGGCAACGGACTAGTCCTGATAAGGAGAGAAAAAACAGTTATGTTTCTGGGTGCTACTCCATAGCATGGAATCATAAAAGAAAGAAACTGAAAGATGTACCATGTCCAAGGGGTACATCTTCATACTCTTCTTCTCAAACTTCTTTTCTCTCTCCCATGGCTCGAAATCATTTCCAGTAACCTCCTTGAATAGACGGGCAAATTCCTTGATAGCACCGTTGACATGGTTACCAAAATCCTCGACTCGTTCCTGTGCCATATGATCATGGCCAATTGGACCCTTCTTGTAGAAAAGGTGCAGGTGTTCTTCAGGTAGCATGATCAGCTGCATAATGCAGAGCCTACATAGATAGAACAGTTTGCAAGTGCTCAAATCAGTGTACACTTCACCTCCACTGAGGCCTCAACACACATGATAGATAACACGGAAGTACATACTGGTTAGTCTTGGATCCTTAGTCGCAAATTGAACAGGCACAATTGTAGATGATGTCATCCTTCTCAAAGATACACCCGCCGTCTTTGCCCAGTTGCAATTGAAGCTCAAATTAGACATATTAAATGATGTATCACAGAAATAACTTAATAGAAATTTCAATTACTCCTAACTTTGCCCCTCACCACAGTTACCAGGGGTTTTTCACTGTTTTGATCCGGGGGGTAACTTAATCACGGAACGAACTCGTTTGATAACAATTTCATGTTTTGACCCTTTTGAAATGCCATAAACCGTTGCGTTGCAGCTCTACAGAGAAACGCCACCCTATTGTGGCATTACAAGAATGTCAGGATCCATGTCATCATGTCTTACTTGAGCCTCTACGTCACCAACAATGTTGTGTTGCCTCTCATACTCTTCGTTGGAGTCATGACCATCATCTTTGATCGGTGCACTACCTCCAAACTCATATTGAGGATACTCATTGACTTGCACTTCTACTTTATGCTCAACAATAGGTGCCACACCATTATACGGGCTCAAATCATCTACTAAGGGTTGGTTCAAGTCAACATGAAGAGGAGCATTGACCACCGTACTAGCAAACACTTCGAGTGACTTGTCTATCGAGGATGCAACAGCCTCCTTGTATGCAACCCAATGAAAATTGGACTTGATAGGCATTGTCTTCATTCGACACTTGTGTGCCGACCCAACATCATATCTTCCTAATAATTCTACTTGGTCACTTGGATCAACCCACTTCAATCTTATCCGAGTTTTTGCCACAACCTCTTCATAAGTAGGACTATCAAGAAATGTCAACACTTCCTCATATTTGTCAACAATATCAACATTCATGAATGCCTCTTTGTCAACATAATGAATATTCACAATCTTATCCATCTAAAAAGGGGACAAATTTACCAATTCTAAGTATAACAAAACATTACCCTAACCATTGTTCATCCAAATTAGGCATAACACAAACCCTAACCCTAACCCTTGTCCATCCAAATTAGGCATAACACAAAACCTAACACTAACCCTAACCCTTGTCCAACCAAATTAGGCATAACCCTAAACCTAACACTAAATCTTATCAATAATAATAAACCAACCAATACAATGCAACATAAATGGAACACCTAGTGCAAAAAAGCTACACAGATACAAAGTCATTGCAAAAACTAATTGGAGGGATTGGAGGAGCTTACCGGCCTCTTTGATTTGCCCAAAAGAACCAACAAAAAGGTTGAGGGAGGAGGGAGATCAAAGGGGGGGGATCTTGAGGACAAGGGAGAGCTTTTTCGTCAAAGGAAGAACAAGAGAAGAGGAGAAATGGTGGTTGGTGGGCGAGGGGGTCGGGGTGGCAGAATATAAAGCCAAGAAACGCCATGGTACCTGGCGTTTCACCTCAGGCCAGAAACGCCACAGTACACAGACGTTGCACAGAAGGGCTGCAACACCACAATAGAGTGGCGTTTCTCTATAGAGCTGCAATGCCACAGTTTGTGGCGTTTCAAAAAGAAGGGTCAAAACATGAAATTGTTTTCAAACGAGTTCGTTCCGTGATTAAGTTACCCCCTCGGGTCAAAACACTGAAAAACCCCAGTTACCAGATCTCTAAAGCGGACCACAGTTTTGACACTCACACTAAGGTCATACCGGTTTCTACCACGTCGCCTTGGCATCTTACAGGAAGATGAGTCACGCCAAGCTCTACGAGAGGCTTCTTGCCACCGATGTGGTACAAGCTTCTCCATACTTCTATGGATGGCACGTGTTACACAACCTACTCAATAGTTTGGCCTCTAACGAATGGATAGGTCTTGATACATCTCCGACGCATCGATAATTTTGTATGCTTCATGACTATTATCTTGTAAATTTGTAATTATTCTAAAGATTTTTTGTTGAGTAACCAATTAATTCAGTGCCTACTTACATGTCATGTTTCCTGTGGATTTTGGTACTTAAAAAAATGATCGTACAAAAAGTCTCAAAAATCCAAGAAAATGCATGAGTGTTTTTGCATCACTAGTGAACTAGTGGGCCTGGCCCTAGGGCCCTAGGAGCCTCATGTAGGCGCCCTTGTAAGGTGGGCGTCTAGAAGGGGGGTTGTGGCCCCAGAGATCCATACGGCCGCTCATACGATATGAGCGAGGCTACTTGTATATAACATCTCGTTCACTCTGGAGGCGTTGTTCTCTCTGTGCTTACCTCCTACAACCAATTATCTTGAGATGAGATTGTTTCTAAGGGATGTGACCCCTCGGTCTTTTATAATGGTTAGGCAAATTGATTATCTCAAGATTAGATACAAAAAGTTAGTTAAGAAGAAACCGAGACAAAATCAAGAAAGAATCACGCAATTAAATCGATCGACGACCTTCCATATGGGCGGGTGTGCTTGTATGGTCTGTCGTACTACCTGCTATCGATTCCTTTTTTCAAACCTAGCATCAAAGTTGATCCATGCGACCACCTATGCGATCATCGAAGCCCTTATGGAACATTGCCTTCGATTTTGTCGCAAAACTCTCCTAGCATCTCAAAGGCATGCGAGCATCCATACGACCATCACCGGTCATATGGTACACTGTCGTTGACTCTGTCATGGTGTTCTGTCCTCCTCTCATACGACCATCCATACAAGTGTCTTCGATGGTATGAAACATCGTCTACGTCCTCTTCTCGACAACTTTTCCTTAGAAAAAATTCTCTCCTGAAAAGCTATTAATGAGACTTCCAATCTCCATATACAGACTTGGTGATTCAATCCAATTATGTCTTAAAGCAACAAAAATTAGACTTAATATTCAATTAACATTAGCAAACACTAAGGATTACAAGATTACTCTATTTTACATTCTTTATTTCTTTCTTCTATAAGTCTCAGCTCAACCGACTGTGATGAAACTTACCTCTTCAACCTCCCATGTTTCCCTTTGTTCGTTAGTGAGGTATAACTTTGTGCGCTCACCATTGACTATCCATGGAGCATATTTTCCACCTTTCAACCGAACGGCTCCGGAATAACACACCTCCTCAATCTCGTAGGGTCCTTCCCATCGAGACATGAGTTTTTCTTGAAAACAACTTAAGACAATAGTTAAATAGCAGGACTTTGTCCCCCCGTAGTGAATGTGCATCTTAGGATCTTCTACCATGCTACATCTTAATTTTTCTTCAAACAACCGACACTCTCATAAGCATTATTCCGAAGTTCTTTTAAGGCATGCATAACTAGCAATATCTTTTTACCTGATTCTTTAAGATCAAAATTTATATTTTTTTATTACCAAATAAGATTTGTGATATAATTATAAAGGTAAATGGCATGCCTTAGCGTAGGTATGGTGTTAAACCCATGAGGTTCTTGTAAGCGATGTGGTAGGCCCAGAGGGTCTCATTTAATTTCCTAGCCCAGTCCCTCTTGGACTTATGCACTATCTTGTGTAGTATCATTTTTACCTCTCGATTCGAGAGTTCAACTTGACCATTCATTTGAGGGTGGTATGGAGAAGATATTGAGTGGTTTGTGATGTCTACTATGCAACTTTGTTCTTGTAGCCTTTGTTGGGCCTCCAAGTGTAGAGTTTTGTAGGACAGCAACAAATTTCCCTCAAGTGGATAACCTAAGGTTTATCAATTCGCGGGAGGTGTAGGATGAATATGGTCTCTCTCAAACAACCCTGTAATCAAATACAAGAGATCTCTTGTGTCCCCAAAACACCTAACACAATGGAAAATTGTATAGGTGCACTAGTTCAGCGAAGAGATAGTGATACAAGTGTTGTATGCATATTAGAAATAGATTTTTGTAATCTAAAAAAATAAAAACAACAAGGTAGAAAGTGGCAAACAGCAAGCAAAACATTATATAAATGCTTAAAATTAAGGCCTAGGGTTCATACTTTCACTAGTGCAATCTCTCAACAATGCTAACATAGTAGAATCATATGATCATCCCTCGCGTGCAACAAAGAATCACTCCGAAGTTCATAAGTAGTGGAGAACATAAGGTGAAATTGTTGTAGGCAATGAACCAACTCAAATCTATTCTTCCCGATCAATCTTTTGAGCTATTCCTATAAGCATCACAAACAGCTCTAGGGTTCGTACTAGAATAACACCCATGATACATATCAATCAACCCTAATTTCACCTAGATACTCCAATGCCACCTCAAGTATCCGTGGCTAAATTATGCGACATGCATCATGTTGCAAATATGCCCTAGAGGCAATAATAAATTGGTTATTATTATATTTCCTTGTTCATGATAATCATTTATTATCCATGCTAGAATTGTATTGATTGGAAACTCAAATACATGTGTCGATACATAGACAACACACTGTCCCTAATGAGCCTCTAGTTGACTAGCTCGTTGATCAAAGATGGTCAAGGTTTCCTGGCCATAGACAAGTGTGGTCACTTGATAATGGGATCACATCATTAGAAGAATGATGTGATGGAAAAGACCCAAACTATAAACATAGCATATGATCGTGTCACTTTATTGCTACTATTTTGTGCATGTCAATGTATATGTTCCTATGACTATGAGATCATGCAACTCCCGGACACCGGAGGAATACCTTGTGGGTTATCAAACGTCGCAACGTAACTGGGTGACTATAAAGGTGCTCTACAGGTATCTCCAAAGGTGTCTGTTGGGTTGGCATGGATCAAGACTAGGATTTGTCACTCCGTGTGACAGATAGGTATCTCGGGGCCCACTTGGTAATATAAGGTCACAACAAGCCTTGCAAGCAATGTGACTAAGGAGTTAGTCATGGGATCTTGTATTATGGAACGAGTAAAGAGACTTGCCGGTAACGAGATTGAACTAGGTATGGAGATACCCACGATCGAATCTTGGGCAAGTAACATATTGAAGGAAAAGGGAACAACATACGGGAATAACTAAATCCTTGACATAAAGGTTCAACCGATAGAGATCTTAGTAGAATATGTAGGCGCCAATATGGACATCCAGGTCCCGCTATTGGCTATTGACCGGGGAGTGTCTCAGGTCATGTCTGCATAGTTCTCGAACCCGCAGGATCTGCACACTTAAGGTTCGGTGACGTTTCGGTATAGTTGAGTTATAGGTGTTGGTAACCTAAAGTTGTTCGTAGTCCCGAATGAGATCATGGACGTCACGAGGAGCTCCGGATTGGTCCGGAGGTAAAGATTGATACATAGAAAGTCCTGTTTTGGTCACCGAAAAGGTTTCGGGCTCATCGGTAGTGTACCGGGAGTGCCGGGAGGGTACCGGGGGGCCATCGGGAGGGGTGTCTCGACCCAAGAGGCCTCATGGGCTGTGGGAGGAGTCAAACCATCCCCTAGTGGGCTGGCCGAACCAACCACCAAGGCCCATGCGGCTAGAGGTGGGGAAAACCCACAGGAAAGGAAAGGAAGGGAAGGAGTCCAAGTAGGAAAGAAATCCTACTTGGAGTAGGATTGGAGGTGGACTCTTCCACCTCCTCCTAGTTCGGCCGAACCCCTAAAGGGTTTTTTGGCTGCATCCTCCCCTCCCTCCCTCCTATATATACTAGAGGATTTAGAGGGAAAAGCTAACCCTAATTGCCACATGCTCCCTCTACTTCATCAAGATATGTGATGACCCACAAGTATAGGGGATCAATCGTAGTCCTTTCGGTAAGTAAGAGTGTCGAACCCAACGAGGAGCAGAAGGATCTGACAAGTGGTTTTCAGCAAGGTAAAATCTGCACGCACTGAAATTGTCGGTAACAAGTGATTGTGTGGTGAGATGATTCGTAGCAAGCAACAAGTAACAAAAGTAGCAACGGTGCAGCAAGGTGGCTCAATCCCTTTTGTAGCAAGGGACAAGCATGGACAAAGTCTTATAGGAGGAAAAACGCTCCTGAGGACACACGGGAATTTCTGTCATGCTAGTTTCATCATGTTCATATGATTCGTGTTCGTTACTTTGATAGTTTGATATGTGGGTGGACCGGTGCTTGGGTACTGCCCTTACTTGGACAAGCATCCCACTTATGATGAACCCCTCTCGCAAGCATCCGCAACTACCAAAGAAGAATTAAGACAAAGTCTAACCATAGCATTAAACTAGTGGATCCAAATCAGCCCCTTACGAACCAACGCATAAACTAGGGTTTAAGATTTTGTCACTCTAGCAACCCATCATCTACTTACTACTTCCCAATGCCTTCCTCTAGGACCAAATAACGGTGAAGTGTTATGTAGTCGACGTTCACATAACACCGCTAGAGGAAAAACAACATACAACATATCAAATTACCGAACGAATACCAAATTCACATGACTACTATTAGCATGACTTATCCCATGTCCTCAGGAACAAAAGTAACTACTCACAAAGCATAATCATATTCATGACCAGAGAGGTAATGAGTAGCATCAAGGAATTGAACATAAACTCTTCCACCAAGCAATCCAACTAGCATCAACTACAAAGAGTAATCAACACTACTAGCAACCTTACAAGTACCAATCGGAGTCGCGAGACGGAGATTGGTTACAAGAGATGAACTAGGGTTTGGAGATGAGATGGTGCTGATGAAGATGTTGATGGTGACGTGTCCCCTCCGATGAGAGGAGTGTTGGTGATGACGATGGCGACGATTTCCCCCTCCGGGAGGGAAGTTTCCCCGGCAGGATCGTCGTGCCGGAGCTCTAGATTGGTTCTGCTCAAGTTCCGCCTCGTGGCGGTAGCAAAACCACGAAAAAGCTCCCCTTCTGATTTTTTTCCTGGACGAAACCCTCCATATAGCAAAAGAGGGGGGCCAGTGGGCCAATGGGCTGCCCACAAGCCCCCATGGCGCGGCCTGGGGGGCGGGGGGTGGCCGCACCGTGCAGGCTTGTGGGCACCCCCTGGTGCCCCTCCGGCACTTCTTCGGCCCGGTATTTTTGTAAATTGGGAAAAAAATCTCCATTGATTTTCACGGCGTTTGGAGTTGCGCAGAATAGGTATCTCAACATTGCTCCATTTTCAGGCTAGAATTCCAGTTGCCGGTATTCTCCCTCTTCATGTAAACCTTGCAAAATAAGAGAGAAAAGGCATAAGAATTGTACCGTGAAGTGAAATAACAGCCAAAGAAGCGATAAATATCAACATGAAAACATGATGCGAAATGGACGTATCAACTCCCCCAAGCTTAGACCTCGCTTGTCCTCAAGCGAAAGCCGAGCTCAATAAATATGTCCACATGTTTAGGGAGAGAGGTGTCGACAAAATAAGATACGAACATGCATGCATCATGATCAAGATCAGAACAGCAATACCAACATATAATATCTCATGCTAAAGTGATAATTCCTTCACAAAGTAAAGCATGGATCAAGAACCTTACCGAGAAGTAACAACTGATAGTCTTTAGTCATTGAAGCAATTGCAATTTATCACAACATCAGAAAGAGTCAAATAAGAGCTTGTAAAGCAAATCCACATACTCAAAAATTCTTTCGTTCTATACAATTGCTACGACTTACATGGTACTCATGAGATCAAAGTTTCAGCTGGACACAGAGAAAGATAGGGGCTTACAGTTTTGCCTCCCAACTGCTTACTGATGTCAGCTGTGCTTCCCCGGCAATGGCGACAGGAACTGTCGTGTCGACGGCACAAGGAATCCTTCTGCTACAGCTATGGAGCCTTGCGTTGGTGTTCCCTCGAAGCGGAAAGGGTGATGTAGCACAGCGGTGGTAAGTATTTCCCTCAGTTTGAGAACCAAGGTATCAATCCAGTGGAGGAGTATCACAAGATCCTACACAAACACAAAAGCTTGCTCCCAACTCTATGAAGGGGTTGTCAATCCCTTATAGATTGTTCGCCAAGTGAGAACTGAAAGCAACAAAGTAACAAAGCAAAGTAAAAGCGGAGGTGTAACCGATGGATGTGAATAGACCCGGGGGCCGTAGTGTTTACTAGTGGCTTCTCTCATGAAAGCAAGTAGACGGTGGGTGAACAAATTACTGTCGAGCAATTGATAGAACCGCGCAAAGTCGTGACGATATCTATGGCAATGATTATATCTATAGGCATCACGTCCAAAACAAGTAGACCGATACTTTCTGCATCTACTACTATTACTCCACATGTCGACCGCTATCCATCATGCATCTAGTGTATTAAGTCCAAAAGAACAGAGTAACGCCTTAAGCAAGATGACATGATGTAGATGGACAATCTCATATCAACGACAGAGCCCATCTTGTTACCCTTGATGGCAACTACTTAATGTGTGCCTTGCTTCCCCTACTGTCACTGGGAAAGGTCACCACCTGGTAGAACCCAAAACCAAGCACTTCTCCCATTGCAAGAATCATATATTTAGTTGGCCAAACAAAACCCAAGACTCGGAGAGACTTACAAGGATATCAAATCATGCATATAAGAAATCAGCAAAGACTCAAATATATATCATAGATACTCTGATCACAAATCCACAATTCATCGGATCTCGGCAAACACACCGCCAAAGAAGATTACATCGGATAGATCTCCATGAAGATCATGGAGAACTTTGTATTGAAGATCCAAGAGAGAGAACAAGCCATCTAGCTACTAACTACGGATCCGTAGGTCTGAAGTGAACTACTCACGAGTCATTAGAGGGGCGACGATGATGATGAAGAAGCCCTCCAACTCCAAAGTCCCCTCCGGCAGGGCGCCGGGAAGGGTCTCCAGATGAGATCTCGCGGAAACGGAAGCTTGCGGCGGCGGAAAAGTATTTTCGAGGCTCCCCTGATTTTTTGCTGTATTTTAGGGAATATATAGGCCAAGGATCTAGGTCAGGGGGCGGCCAGGGAGGCCACAAGCCCTGCCACCGCCGCCTCCCCCTGGTGGCGGAGTGGGGGCTTGTGGGCTCCCAAGAGCCCTCCTGGCTTGGTCCACAGCCCCCCTGATCTTCTTCCGTTCGGGAAAAAATCATTTTGGGGATTTTATTCCGTTTGGACTCCGTTCCAAAATCAGATCTGAAAAGAGCCAAAAACACAGAAAAAACAGGAACTGGCACTTGGCACTGAATTAATACGTTAGTCCCAAAAAAGATATAAAAGGTACATAAAACATCCAAAGATGACAAGATAACAGCGTGAAACCATAAAAAATTATAGATACGTTTGAGACGTATCACTTACCTCAAGGGTAATGTCAACAATAATAATTCATGGATACCTACCTCCAAGTTGACATATGAATATAGATCTTTCCCAAGCATGTGACGGTAGCCAAGACCAAGGCAAAATAAGGAATTGGTGAAGATCACCATGACTCTTTCAAGGGCAAAAAGTAAAGGTACAAGATAGGCCCTTCGCAGAGGGAAACAGAGGTTCTCATGCGCTTTTGAGGTTTGGATGCCTGTCCTCTTAGTGCGGAGGAACATCACTTTATATTGCCTCCTATGATAAAGAACTTTAATATGCAGTCTGTCGCTTTTATGTCTTCCTCATCACAGGTTTGTATAAAGATTATTTTCCACACACTAATAAATCTTACATATTAGAGAGCAATTTTTATTGCTTGCACCGATGACAACTTACCTGAGGGATCTTATTCAATCCATAGGTAGGTATGGTGGACACTCATGGCAAAACTGGTTTGAAGGTTTATGGATGCACAAGTAGTATCTCTACTTGGTGCGGGAGTTTTGGCTAATATGAGGTGGAAGGAATCGTCACATGCTAAGGGATCTCTAATCATATAACATTGTTCAGAGCCAAGCAAACACAATCCATTACGTTGTCTTCCTTGTCTCACATCTACTTCTAGGCATGTAATAGTTTAGTGAGTGTTCATAATCGTAGATGGTGTCAGAGATGATATATTTATATGTGAACCTCTCCTTCTTTATCACTTCCTATTAATTGCAACAATGACCAAGGTCTATGTTTGCCTACCCTCAACAAGTTTCAATCCTCATTCTTTTTATATGTGAAGCCATCACTTCCCATAAGATCACTACATGATCTTTCATGCTTTTGTTCTATTCTCACTCTTTTGATCATGGCAAGAGGCAAAGCCCTTCAACTAAGACACTCTTTATTATATGGCTCACGAGCAAGAATACATCGGGGGTGACACAAAGCAAAACTCAAAACTAAAACACTAAGACTTTTAAACTGCTAGAGAAAAAGAAAACTGAAAAGGAAAACTAAAACAAAGGTAAAGGCAAAAAGATGTGATGGTGATACGATACTGGGGAAACTCCCCCAAGCTTGGCACAAGCCAAGGGGATTGCCCATACCAATGCTCAGTTGTGTTCCTTTGGTGGTGATGGTGGTGGAGTTGTTGCAACATGAGTTTGATGCTCCATCTTCGAAGGCATAGGTGCTCCACCATGGAAAGATGAATGAGTCTACGAAATCCTCAAATCTGCAGGCAACCTTATTGATTTAAATCTATACTCATACTCACAGTTTTGGTTCTGCAGGTCATAGATCTGGCCCTGGAGTTGATCAACCCTATCATAGAGCCTGGAGAGGTGCTTCCCAATGTCATTGGCATCAATCCTGTGCTTGTTAGTGAACTCCGTGATCATCATGTGGTTGGCGGTGAGTCCACGCTCCACCATCCCTTGGCACTTGAAGACTTGTTGCTCCATTGCTTTGAGCCTCGTCTCCATGCTTCCGGTCTTCTTAGGCCCCTCAACATCACGGATGTGCAACATCCCTCACGCATCTCGATAGATTGAGGGTGTTGCAGCACTTCCGTGAGGTAGGGATTGATGACCTTCTCGAAGATCTTGTCCTTTGGAGCTTTTGGGGAAGTCATGGCAATCTAGATCTGCAACAGAAGCAGGCTCGAAACGAAAAACAGAGGAAATCTGCGTGATGGAGGGGTCAAACCAAACGGAAGTATATATAATGATTTTTTCCAGACCAGAAGGAGTACCCTGCACGAAAACGGAGTGCGGGAGGTGCACGAGGTGGCCACAAGCCCTCACGACGCGGCCAGGGGGTGGGCCCGCGCCGTGCAGGCTTGTCGCCTCCTTGCGCACTTTCCGGACTACTTCCAATTTTTTTATTTTTTCAAATATTCCAAAACGGAGAAAATTTCCTACTGAAAAAGTTTTGGACTCTGTTTTCTTACCGAATCACATACCTCTTTGTTTTCGAAGTCTGAAATAGGTTGATAAATGACCCTTGGGTATTCTTCCGGAGTTATGGTATTGATGATATTGCTTTCAACATTTATGGGAGTACCTGAGATATAATGCTTGATTCTCTGCCCATTTACAACTCTCGGACAGTTACCTTCCGTGTTATTGATCTTGATAGTACCGGAACGATATACTTCCTCAACAACATAGGGACCTTCCCATTTAGAGAGAAGATTGCCTGCAAAGAATCTTAAACGAGAGTTATATAGCAAGACATAATCACCTACATTGAACTCACGCTTTTGTATCCTCTTATCATGCCATCTCTTAACCTTCTCTTTGAACAGCTTGGCATTCTCGTATGCCTGAGTTCTCCACTCATCAAGCGAGCTAATGTCAAATAACCTCTTCTCACCGGCAAGTTTGAAATCAAAGTTGAGCTCTTTGATTGCCCAATAAGCTGTATGCTCTAACTCAAGAGGTAAGTGACATGCTTTCCCATACACCATTTTGTAGGGAGACATGCCCATGGGATTCTTATAGGCAGTTCTATAAGCCCACAGTGCATCATCGAGCTTCTTAGACCAATTCTTTCTAGACCTGTTGAGAGTCTTTTGTAGAATCAGTTTAATCTCTCTATTACTTAGCTCTACTTGACCACTGGACTGAGGGTGATAGGGAGACACAATTCTATGGTTGACATCGTACTTAGCAAGCGTTTTATGGAAAGCACCATGAATGAAGTGTGAACCACCGTTGGTCATTAGATATCTAGGGACTCCAAATCTAGGGAAGATAACTTCTTTCAACATCCTGATAAAGGTGTTGTGATCAACACTACTAGTGGGGATAGCTTCTACCCACTTAGTGACGTAATCAACAGCAACTAGGATATGAGTATACCCGTTGGATTTGGGAAAAGGTCCCATATAATCAAAGCCCCAGACATCAAATGATTCAATGACAAGTGAATAGTTCATAGACATTTCCTGACGTTTGCTAATATTGCCTATTCTTTGACATTCGTCACAAGACAAGACAAACTTACGGGCATCCTTGAAGAGAGTGGGCCAATAGAAACCTGATTGCAATACCTTGTGTGCAGTTCTATCTCCCGCATGGTGTCCTCCGTAGGCCTCGGAGTGACACTTCTGTAGGATCTGTCCTTGTTCATGTTCAGGTACACAACGTCTAATAACACCATCTACTCCTTCCTTATAAAGGTGAGGATCATCCCAAAAGTAGTGTCTCAAGTCAAAGAAGAATTTCTTCTTTTGCTGGTACGAGAAACTAGGTGGTATGTATTTGGCAATAATATAGTTTGCATAATCAACATACCATGATGCACTACGTGAAGCATTGATGAAATTCAATTGCTCATCGAGAAAGCTATCATCAATAGGTTGTGGGTCATCAAGAACGTTCTCCAACCTAGACAAGTTATCTGCTACTGGGTTATCAACACCCTTTGTGTCAACAACGTGCAAATCAAATTCTTGTAGCAAGAGAACCCATCTGATAAGTCTAGGTTTAGCGTCCTTCTTCTCCATGAGGTACTTAATAGTAGCATGATCAGTGTGAATAGTGACTTTGGAATCAACCATGTAAGACCTGAACTTTTCACATGCAAACACGACTGCTAAAATTCCTTTTCTGTAGTGGCATAGTTTCTTTGGGCATCGTCTAGAGTTTACTAACATAGTGAATAACATTCAACTTCTTATCAACTCTTTGCCCTAGAATAGCACCAACAAAATAATCACTAGCATCACACATGATCTCAAAAGGTAAGTTCCAATCAGGTGGTTGAACAATAGGTGCAGTTATCAAAGCCCTCTTAAGTATTTCGAAGGCTTCCTCACAATCATTGTCAAAGACAAAAGGAATATCCTTTTGCAAGAGATTGGTAAGAGGCCTAGAAATCTTAGAGAAGTCTTTAATGAACCTTCTATAGAAACTAGCATGACCAAGGAAACTTCTTATACCTTTGATATCTGTGGGGTATGGCATTTTCTCGATTGCATCAACCTTAGCCTTATCGACTTCAATACCTCTTTCAGAAATTTGATGTCCTAAGATGATGCCTTCATTGAGCATAAAGTGACACTTCTCCCAATTCAAGACAAGATTGGTATCTTTACATCTCTGCAAGACCCGATCAAGGTTGCTGAGGCAATCATCAAAAGAAGACCCATAAACGGAGAAGTCATCCATGAAAACCTCAACAATCTTTTCACAAAAGTTGGTGAATATAGCCATCATACATCTTTGAAAGGTGGCAGGTGCATTACATAAGCCAAAAGGCATACGTCTATAAGCAAAGGTACCGAAAGGGCAGGTGAAAGTGGTTTTCTCCTGACCAGCTTGTGCAACTGGTATTTGGGAGAAACCAGAATAACCGTCTAGAAAGGAGAAGTGTGTGTGTTTAGACAGCCTTTCTAGCATTTGGTCGATAAAAGGTAAAGGGTAATGATCTTTCCTAGTGGCCTTATTCAACTTCCTAAAATCAATCACCATCCTATAGCCAGTAATAATCCTGTGTGGGATCAACTCATCCTTATCATTAGGGACAACGGTAATGCTTCCCTTCTTAGGAACGCAATGCACCGGACTCACCCAATCGCTATGAGCAACAGGATAGATAATACCCGCTTCCAGGAGCTTTAGTATTTCTTTTCTTACTACTTCTTTCATATTAGGATTCAATCTCCTTTGATGATCAGCAACTGGTTTGAAATCAGGATCAGTTTTGATCTTGTGCCGGCATAGAGTGGGACTAATGCCCTTAAGATCATCAAGAGTATATCCAATAGCAGCACGATGCTTCCTCAGAGTTTTTAGTAGCTTCTTTTCTTCATACTCTGAGAGGCTAGCACTAATAATGACAGGATATATCTCCTTTTCATCAAGATAGGCATACTTAAGAGTATCAGGCAACTGTTTAAGCTCGAACACATGATCACCCTTTGGTGGGGGTGGATCCCCAAGGAGTTCAACATGCAAGTTATTCTTAAGGATAGGATATTGTTCTAAGACAACTCTATCTATTTCATCCCTTTCATCCATATGCATATCATTTTCATGCTCAAGCAAGTATTGCTCTAAGGGATCAGTAGGAGGCACGACAATAGAGTCTAAGGCAATAGTTTCATCCCTACTAGGCAACTCCTTTTCATGAGGTTGTCTACCGAACTTAGAGAAATTGAACTCATGTGACACACCTTCAAAGCCAACAGTGATAGTTTGCTTCTCACAATCAATATGAGCATTGACAGTATTGAGAAAAGGTCTACCAAATATGATGGGACAAAAGCTATCTTGTGCGGTAGCAAGAACGAGGAAATCAACAGGATACTTTGTTTTACCACACAAGACTTCAAGATACCTAACAATTCCCACAAGGCAGATAGTATCTCTATTGGCAAGCTGAATAGTGACATCTATAGGTTCTATCTCAACAGGTGCAATCTCATCTTTGACTTCATCGTATAAGGATTGAGGTATTGCACTAACACTAGCACCCAAGTCACATAAACCATGATAACAGTGATCTCCTGTCTTAATAGAAACCACAGGCCTATGTTTGTCTCTAACGCGAGGTTTAGCAATTCTAGCAGCATCTTCACAGAAGTGAATATTATGTCCCTCAACTTCTTCAGACAGAAGATCTTTGATAATAGCAATGCCAGTTTCAATTCTAATTTGTTCAGGGGGTGTAGGTGTTCTAATGTAGCCTCTACGTATCACATTTGAAGCTTTAGAATGATCCTTTATCCTAACAGGGAAAGGTGGTTTCTCAATGTAAGCACTGGGAACAACAGGATCATTATAGGCGTTGACTTTCTTTTCAACTGGAGTGGGTTTAACTATATTGACTTCTAACGGAGGATGATATTTAAACCACTTCTCTTTGGGGAGATTAATATGAGCAACAAAGGATTCACACAATGAAGCTACTATCTCAGAGTCAAGTTCATACTTAGCGCTAAAGTCACTAAAGGTATTTGTCTCAACAAAGGATTTAATGCAATCAAAAGTGAAATTCATACCTGACTCCTTACCTTCTTCCAGCTCCCAATCTTCAGAGTTGCGTTTAATTCTCTCCAATAAATTCCATTTGAAGTCAATATCTCTCTTCGTAAAAGAACCGGTACAAGAAGTGTCAAGCATGGTGCGATCATCATGAGAAAGCCGAGCATAGAAGTTCTAAATGATAATTTCTCTCGAGAGTTCATGATTGGGGCATGAATATAGCATTGATTTAAGCCTCCCCCAAGATTGAGCGATGCTTTCTCTGTCATGAGGCCAAAAATTGTAAATATAATTCCGATCACGATGTACTAAATAAATAGGATAAAACTTTTGATGAAATTCCAATTTCAACCGATTGTAGTCCCATGATCCAGTATCATCACATAGCCTATACCATGTCAACGCCTTATCCTTCAAAGACAAAGGAAAGACCTTCTTCTTGACCTCATCCTCGGGCACACCTGCAAGCTTAAATAAACCACAAACTTCATCTACATAGATTAGATGCAAGTCTGTATGTGATGTTCCATCTCTTGTAAAAGGATTAGCCAGCAGTTTCTCAAGCATACCCGAAGGAAATTCAAAGCAAATACTTTCAGTAGGTGCAGCAGGTTGAGGAGCAACCATTCGTGCTTCCGTTCGAGGTGAAGATACCCCGAACAAGCCCCTCAAAGGATTAGTATCCATAGTGACAAGTGACAAGAAATTTCAGCACACTATATGAATGTTTCCTTACCAAGTTCCACTTACCAAAGGCGCTTCACTCCCCGGCAACGGCGCCAGAAAAGAGTCTTGATGACCCACAAGTATAGGGGATCAATCGTAGTCCTTTCGATAAGTAAGAGTGTCGAACCCAATGAGGAGCAGAAGGATCTGACAAGTGGTTTTCAGCAAGGTAAAATCTGCAGGCACTGAAATTGTCGGTAACAAGTGATTGTGTGGTGAGATGATTCGTAGCAAGCAACAAGTAACAAAAGTAGCAACGGTGCAGAAAGGTGGACCAATACCTTTTGTAGCAAGGGACAAGCCTTGACAAAGTCTTATAGAAGGAAAAACGCTCCCGAGGACACACGGGAATTTCTGTCATGCTAGTTTCATCATGTCCATATGATTCGCGTTTGTTACATTGATAGTTTGATATGTGGGTGGACCGGCGCTTGGGTACTGCCCTTACTTGGACAAGCATCCCACTTATGATTAACCACTCTCGCAAGCATCCGCAACTACGAAAGAAGAATTAAGACAAAGTCTAACCATAGCATTAAACTAGTGGATCCAAATCAGCCCCTTACGAAGCAACGCATAAACTAGGGTTTAAGCTTCCGTCACTCTAGCAACCCATCATCTACTTACTACTTCCCAATGGCTTCCTCTAGGCAAAAATAATGGTGAAGTGTTATGTAGTCGACGTTCACATAATACCACTAGAGGAAAAACAACATACAACATATCAAATTATCGAACGAATACCAAATTCACATGACTACTATTAGCATGACTTATCCCATGTCCTGAGGAACAAAAGTAACTACTCACAAAGCATAATCATGTTCATGACCAGAGAGGTAATGAGTAGCATCAAGGATCTAAACATAAACTCTTCCACCAAGCAATCCAACTAGCATCAACTACAAAGAGTAATCAACACTACTAGCAACCTTACAAGTACCAATCGGAGTCGCGAGACGGAGATTGGTTACAAGAGATGAACTAGGGTTTGGAGATGAGATGGTGCTGATGAAGATGTTGATGGTGACGACTCCCCTCCGATGAGAGGAGTGTTGGTGATGACAGTGGCAACGATTTCCCCCTCTGGGAGGGAAGTTTCCCCGGCACGATCGTCCTGCCAAAGCTCTATATTGGTTGTGCTCAAGTTCCGCCTCGTGGCGGCGGCGAAACCACGAAAAAGCTCCCCTCCTGATTTCTTTCCTGGACGAAACCCTCCATATAGCAAAAGAGGGGGGCCAGTGGGCCATTGGGCTGCCCACAAGCCCCCATGGCGCAACCTGGGGGGGGGGGGTGGCCGCGCCGTGCAGGATTGTGGGCACCCCCTAGTGCCCCTCCGGCACTTCTTCGGCCCAGTATTTTTTATAAATTGGGAAAAAAATCTCCGTTGATTTTCACGGCGTTTGGAGTTGCGCAGAATAGGTATCTCAACATTGCTCCACTTTCAGGCCAGAATTCCAGTTGCCGGTATTCTCCCTCTTCATGTAAACCTTGGAGAATAAGAGATAAAAGGCATAAGAATTGTACCATGAAGTGAAATAACAACCAAAGAAGCGATAAATATCAACATGAAAACATGATGCGAAATGGACATATCAATATGTTTGTCCTCTAGTCTAGTTCGGCAGTGCTTAGGCGAAGCCCTGCTGGATTAGTTCACCACCACCACCACCAGAGCTCCATGCTAGAGAACTCATCTACCTCTCCGCCCCTCTTGCTCGATCAAGAAGACGGGGGTCGTCATCGAGCTATACGTGTGCTGAACGTGGAGGTGCCGTCCGTTCGGCACTAGATCGGGATGGATAGTGATGGGATCGCGGGTCTGATTGTGATGAGATCTCGAGACGGGCTGCAATTTGGATCGCGAAGATGTTCCACTACATCAACCGTGTTATATACGCTTCCGCTTAGCGATCTAAAAGGGTATGTAGATTCACTCTCCTCTCTCGTAGATGATCATCACCATGGATAGGTATTGCGTGTGCGTAGATTTTTTTTATCTCCCATGCAACGTTCCCCATCTGTGGCATCATGAGCTAGGTTCATGCGTAGATGATATCTCAAGTAGAACACAAAAGAGTTTGTGGGATTTGATGTTCAATTTGCTGCCCTCCTTAGTATTTTCTTGATTCGACGGTATTGTTGGATTGAAGCGGCCCGAACCAACTTTACTCGTACGCTTACGAGAGACCAGTTTCATCGACTAACGTGCAACTTGTTGCATAAAGATGACCGGCGGGTGTCTGTTTCTTCAACTTTAGTTGAATCGGATTTGACCGAAGCGGTCCTTGGAGAAGGTTAAATAGCAATTTGCATATCACCGTTGTGTCTTTGCGTAAGTAAGATGCGATCATACTAGATACCCATAACAGCCACATAAAACATGCAACAACAAATTAGAGGACGTCTAACTTGTTTTTGCAGGGTATGCATGTGATGTGATATGGCCAAAGACATGATATGATATATTAGATGTATGAGATGATCATGTTGTAATAGTTAAATATCGACTTGCACGTCGATGCTACGGTAACCGAAAGGAGCCATAGGGTTGTCTTTAAACTAACGTTTGTGCTTGCAGATGCTTTTACTCTATCGCTAGGTTGTAGCTTTAGTAGTAATACAATAGATAGCGCGACAACCTCGATGGCGGCACGATGATGGAAATCATGGTGCGGTGCCAGTGACGATGGAGATCATGCGGGTGCTTTGGTGATGGAGATCAAGAAGCACAAGTTCATGGCCATATCATGCCACTTATGATTTTCATGTGATGTTAATACTTTTATGCACCTTATTTTGCTTAGAACGACGGTAGCATTATAAGGTGATCCCTCACTAAAATTTCAAGATGAAATTGTGTTCTCCCCGACTGTGCACCGTTGCGACAGTTCGTCGTTTCGAGACACCACATGATGATCGGGTGTGATAGACTAAACAGTTCACATACAACGGGTGCAAAATAGTTGCATACGCACAACACTCGGGTTAAACTTGACGAGCCTAGCATGTATAGACATGGCCTTGGAACACAAGAGACCGAGAGGTCGAGCATGAATCATATAGTTGATATGATCAACATGGAGATGTTCACCATTGAAGCTAAACTCAACTCACGTGATGATCGGACTTGAGATAGTGAATTTGGATCAGGCGACACTCGAATGACTAGAGGGATGTCAACTTGAGCGGTAGTTTATTTGTAATTTGATTAACTAAACTCTATTATCATGAACATAGTCAAAAGGTCTTTGCAAATTATGTTGTAGCTTGCGCTGCAGCTCTACTTTTTTTATATGTTCCTTGAGAAAATTTAGTTGAAAGATGATAGTAGCAATTATGCGGACTGGGTCCGTAAACTGGGGATTGTCCTCATTGCTGCATAGAAGGCTTATGTCCCGAATACACCGCTCGGTGTGCTGAACCTCGAGCGTCGTGTGTGGATGTTGCGAACATCTGACAAACACATTTTTGATGACTACGTGATAGTTCAGTGCATAATGCTTAACGGCTTAGAATTAAGGAGCCGAAGACGTTTTGAACGTCACGGGACATATGAGATGTTCTAAGAGATGAAATTGGGATTTCATGCTCGTGCCTTTGTTGAGAGGTATTAGACCTCCGACAAGATTCTTTGTCTACAAAGTAAGGGAGAAAAACTCAATCGTTGAGTATGTGCTCAGATTGTCTGGGTGCTACAATCGCTTGAATCGAGTGGGAGTTAATCTTCCATATGAGATAGTGATGGTTCTCCAAAGTCACTGCCACCAAGCTACTAGAGCTTCATGATGAACTATAACATATCAGGGATAGATATGATGATCCTTGAGCTATTCACGATGTTTGACACCGCGAAAGTAGAAATCAAAAGGGAGCATCAGTTGTTGATGGTTAGTAAAACCACTAGTTTCAAGAAGGGCAAGGGCAAGGGAAAGAAGGGATACTTCATGAAACGACAAACCAGTTGCTGCTCTAGTGAAGAGACCCAAGGTTGAACCCAAACCCGAGACTAATTGCTTCTGTAATGAGGGGAACAATCACTGAAGAGGAACTGACCTAGATGCTTGGTAGATGAGAAGACTGGCAAAGTCGACAAATGTATATTGGATATACATGATATTTATGTGTACTTTACTAGTACTCCTAGTAGCACTAGGGTATTAGATACCGGTTCGGTTGCTAAGTGTTAGTAACTCTAAATAAAAGCTACGGAATAAACGGAGGCTAGCTAAAGGCCAGGTGACGATATGTGTTGGAAGTGTTTCCAAGGTTGATGTGATCAAACATCGCACGCTCCCTCTACCATCGGGATTAGTGTTGAACCTAAATAATTGTTATTTGGTGTTTGCGTTGATCATATACATGATTAGATTGTGTTTATCGCAACACAATTATTCATTTAAAGAGAATAATGGTTACTCTGTTTATTTGAATAATACCTTCAATGGTCTTGCACCTAAAATGAATGGTTTATTGAATCTCGATCGTAGTGATACACATGTTCATAATATTGTTGCCAAAAGATACAAAGTAGTAATGATAGTACCACTTACTTGTGGCACTGCCGCTTGAGTTATATTGGTGTAAAACACATGAAGAAGCTCCATACTGATGGATCTTTGGACTCACTCTTTTTTGAATCGTTTGAGACATGCGAACCATGCCTATTGGTGTAAACGCATGAAGAAACTCCATGCAGATGGATTGTTTAGACTCACTTGATTTTGAATCACTTGAGACCTGCAAATCATGCCACTCGGGCAAGATGACTGAAGGCCTCGTTTTCAGTGAGATGGAACAAGAAAGTAACTTATTGGAAGTAATACATTTTTATGTATGCAGTCCAATGAGTACCGATGCACGTAGTGGGTATCGTTATGTTCTAACTTCATAGATGATTTGAGTAGATACTAGTGTATTTGCTTGATAAAACGCATGTCTGAATTATTACAAGGTTCAAGTAATTTCAGAGTGAAGTTGAAGATCGTCGTGACAAGAGGATAAAATGTCTACGATATGATCATAGAGATGAATATCTGAGTTGCGAGTTTGGTACACAATTAAGGCAATGTGAAAATTGTTTCACAACTCATGCCGCCTGGAACACCATAGTGTGATGGTGTGTCCGAACGTCGTAACCGCGCCCTATTGGATATGGCGCATACTAGGATGTGTCTTATCGAATTATCACTATCGTTTTTTGGGTTAGGCATTAGAGGCAACCGCATTCACTTTAAATAGGGCACCACGTAATTTCATTGAGATGACACCATATGAACTATGGTTTGGAGAAACCTAAGTTGTCGTTTCTTAAAAGTTTGGGGCTGCGACGCTTATGTGAAATAGTTTCAGCCTGATAAGCTCGAACCCAAAGCGGATAAATGCATATTCATAGGATAACCAAAACAGTTGGTACATCTCCTATCTCAGATCCATAAGCAAAGTATTTGTTTCTAGAAACGGGTCCTTTCTCGAGAAATTGTTTCTGTCGAAAGAATTGAGTGAGAGGATGGTGGAAACTTGATGATGGTATTGAACCATCACTACAACCAGTGTGTAGCAGGGCGCAAGAAGTTGTTCCTGTGGCGCCTACGCCAATCAAAGTGGAAGATGATGATAGTGATCATTAAGCTTCGAATCAAGTTACTACAAACCTCGTAGGTTGACAAGGTCACGTACTGCTACAGAATGGTACAGTAACCCTGTCTTGGAGGTCATGTTGTTGGACAACAATGAACCTGCAAGCTATGGAGAAGTGATGGTGGGACCGGATTCCGACAAATGGCTCGAGGCCATGAAATCCGAGAGAGGATCCATGTATGAAAACAAAGTGTGGAGTTTGGAAGAACTACTTGATGGTCGTAAGACTGTTAAGTACAAATGGATCTTTAAAAGGAAGACAGATGATGATGGTGAAAAGTCACCATTAAGAAAGCTCGACTTGTCTCAAAGATGTTTCCGACAAGTTCAAAGACTTGACTATGATGAGACTTTCTCGCTCGTAGCGAAGCTAAAAGTCTGTTGGAATTATGTTAGAAGTTGCTGCATTATTTATGAAATCTTGCAGATAGGATGTCAAAACATTGTTTCCTCGACGTTTCCTTGAGGAAAGGTTGTATGTGATACAACCATAAGGTTTTGTCAATCCTAAGAATGCTAACAAGTATGCAAGCTCTAGAGATCTTTCTATGGACTGGAGCAAGCATCTTGGAGTTGGAATATACGCTTTGATAAGATGATCCAAGATTTTGGGTTTATACAAGGATTGTGAGAAACTTGTATTTCCAAAGAAGTGAGTGGGAGCACTATAGAATTTCTGGTTAGAATATGTGATTGACATATTGTTGATCGGAAATATTGTAGAATTTCTCGAAAGCATAAAGGGTTGTTTGAAAGGAGTTTTTCAAAGGAAAACCTGGATAAAGTTACTTGAACATTGAGCATCAAGATCTATAGAGATAGATCAAAACGCTTAATAGAACTTCCAATGAAATGCATGCCTTGACAAGTTTTTGAAGGAGTTCACAATAGATCAGCAAAGAAAGAGTTCTTAGCTGTATTGTAGGGTGTGAATTTGAGTAAGACTCAAAGCCCAAGTACGGCAGAACAAATAGAAAGGACGAAGGTCGTCCCCTATGCATTAGCCATAGGCTCTATAGTATGCTATGCTGTGTACCGCACATGATGTGTGCCTTGCCATGAATCTGTCAATGGGTACAAACGTGATCCAGGAGTGGATTACTGAACATCGTTCTAAGGTTATCCTTAGTAACTAGTGGCCTAAGGATTTTTTTTCTCAATTATGGAGGTGATAAAAGAGTTCGTCATAAAGTGTTATGTCGATGCAAGCTTTGACACTAATCCGAATAACTCTGAGTAGTAAACCGGATTCATGTAGTAGAGCGGTCATTTGGAATAGTTCCAAATGGCGCGTGGTAGCAGCATCTATAGGATGCCATAGAGATTTGTAAAGCACACACAGATCTGAAAGGTTTAGATCCGTTGACTAAAAACCTCTCTCACAAGCAAGACATGATTGAACCCCAGAACTGTATGGGTGTTAGATTCATTGCAACCACATAGTGATGTGAACTAGATTATTGACTCTAGTGCAAGTGGGAGACTGTTGGAAATATGCCCTAGAGGCAATAATAAATTGATTATTATTATATTTCCTTGTTCATGATAATCGTTTATTATCCATGCTAGAATTGTATTGATTGGAAACTCAAATACATGTGTGGATACATAGACAACACACTGTCCCTAGTGAGCCTCTAGTTGACTAGCTCGTTGATCAAAGATGGTCAAGGTTTCCTAGACATAGACAAGTGTTGTCACTTTATAACGGGATCACATCATTAGGAGAATGATGTGATGGACAAGACCCAAACTATAAACGTAGCATATGATCGTGTTAGTTTATTGCTACTATTTTCTGCATGTCAATGTATCTGTTCCTATGTCAATGAGATCATGCAACTCCCGGACACCGGAGGAATACCTTGTGGGTTATCAAACGTCACAACATAACTGGGTGACTCTAAAGGTGCTCTACAAGGTATCTCCAAAGGTGTATGTTGGGTTGGCATGGATCAAGACTGGGATTTGTCACTACGTGTGACGGATAGGTATCTCAGGGCCCACTCGGTAATACAACATCACAACAAGCCTTGCAAGCAATGTGACTAAGGAGTTAGTCATGGAATCTTGTATTACGGAACGAGTAAAGATACTTGCCGGTAACAAGATTGAACTAAGTAGGGAGATACCGACGATCGAATCTCGGGCAAGTAACATACCGAAGGACAAATGGAACAACATACGGGATTAACTGAATCCTTGACATAGAGGTTCAACCGATAGAGATCTTCATAGAATATGTAGGAGCCAATATGGACATCTAGGTCCCAATAATTTTTATTGACCGGGGAGTGTCCCAGGTCATGTGTGCATAGTTCTCAAACCCGCAGGGTCTGCACAGTTAAGGTTCGATGACGTTTCGGTATAGTTGAGTTATAGGTATTGGTAACAGAAAGTTGTTCGGAGTCCCGGATGAGATCCTGGACGTCACGATGAGCTCTGAAATGGTCCAGAGGTAAAGATTCATATATAGGAAGTCCTATTTTGGTCACCGGAAATGTTTCAGGCTCATCGGTAGTGTACCGGGAGTGTCGGGAGGGTACCGGGGGGCCATCGGGAGGGGTGTCTCGACCCAAGAGGCCTCATGGGCTGTGGGAGGAGTCAAACCAGCCCCTATTGTACTGGTCGAACCAACCACTAAGGCCCATGCGGCTAGAGGTGGGAAAAACCCAAATGAAAGGAAAGGAAGGGAAGGAGTCCAAGTAGGAAAGGAATCCTACTTGGAGTAGGATTGGAGGTGGACTCTTCCACCTCCTCCTAGTTCGGCCGAACCCCTAGAGGGTTTTTTGGATGCCTCCTCCCCTCCTGCCCTCCTATATATACTAGAGGATTTAGATGGAAAAGCTAACCCTAATTGCCACGTGCTCCCTCTACTTCATCAAGATCTATTTCTCCTCTAGTCTAGTTCGGCGGTGCTTAGGCGAAGCCTTGCTGGATTAGTTCACCACCACCACCACCACGCCACCGTGCTGGAGAACTCATCTACCTCTCCGACCCTCTTGCTGGATAAAGAAGGCGGGGATCGTCATTGAGCTGTATGTGTGCTGAACGCGGAGGTGCCGTCCGTTCAGCACTAGATCAGGTTGGATCGTGATGGGATTGCTGGACGGATCGTGATGAGATCGCGAGATGGGTTGCAATTTGGATCGCGAAGATGTTCCGCTACATCTACTGCTTTATATATGATTCCTCTTACGATCTGCAAGGGTATGTATAGTCACTCTCCTCTCTCGTAAATGATCATCACCATGGATAGGTATTGCGTGTGCGTAGGAATTTTTTTGTTTACCATGCAACGTTCCCCATCACATCAAACAATTTCATATCTATCATATTCAATCCAACACAAAAAACTTCAAGGAGCACCCCAAGATTTCTACCGGAGAAAGTAGTATGAAAATATGCAATCAATGCCTATGCATAGATCCCTAAGGTCACCGGAATCCGCAAGCTGATGCCATAACATATATCAAGTGAATCACTATAATATCCCATTGTCACTATGGGTATACGCATGCAAGACATACATCAAGTATTCTCAAACCAAAATATTCAATCCAACATAACAAGATCTCAAAGGGAAAGATTCAATTCATCAAAACAACATAGCAAGGGAAGAACACCATATGATCCAACTATATTAACAAAGCCCGTGATACATCAAGATCATGCCATCTCAAGAACATAAGAGAGAGAGCTTGAACACATAGCTACTGGTACATACCCTGAGCCTCGAGGGTGAACTACTCCCTCCTCGTCATGGCCTCCGTCGGGATGATGAAGATCGCCACCATAGATGATTTCCCCCCTTCGACACGGTACTGGAAAGGCTCCAGATGGGTTTTTCATCGATACATAGAGTTACAGCGGTGCAACGGAAGTTATCAGCTTATTTCCAAGGGCTTCTGCATATGGGGATTTTTTGCAATGGAATCACGCTTAACGAAGCCACATGGGCCCCACAAGGCATCAGGGCGCGACCAGGGGGTAGCCGCACACTGTTGCCTTATGGCCCATAGGTGGCTCCCCTCTAGTGGTTATTTGCTCCAATATTGCTCATATGTTCGAGAAAAATCATCAACAAGTTTCAGGCGATTTTGGGAACTTTCATTTTCCGCACAAAAAATAACACCACAGTAATTCTACTAAAAATAGCGTAAGTATGGGTTAGTTCTAAGTAAATCACAAAAAGTGCATCAAAGCTATATAAAAATATTGCAAACATAGGTGAATATGGCATGAATACTTCATAAATTATCGATACGTCGGATACGTATCAACACCCCCAAGTTTAATTCCTACTCGTCCTCGAGTAGGTAAATGATAAAAGAAATAATTTATGAATGCTAGCATAGTATATAAGTTTGATCAATGATAATTCCAGTCATTTTTTCTAGCATCATAACGAACAACTTTTTCATAAAAATCGTCATGGTTAAGTAGCAATCAATTCACATGTCATGGTTCAAACAATGCATTATGTTGAAATTTAATGACCTATGTTCTTACTCACCAAACAATTTCAATGCATCATCAAGTCTAAGTAAGAGCTCCACATACTCAATTATCATATAGTCTTCCATGGTTTCTAATACTCAAGGCATATTTTTAGAACAAACAACATCCACCGAACATAGAGAAACATATGGGATTAAAGTTTCGCATCCCGACATACTTATCATAAAGATAATTGTCAACAATAATGAATCATGATCAAGTATATTTGACTGGATATATATGTTTGGATCTTTCCCCACCATGTGGTGCTTTCCAACTAATATATTGAGGTTTGAATAAGAAGTGTACTCAACATGAAAAATAAGTAGCATGAAATTAAATAGATTGTCCCTTCGTAGAGGGAAGCATGCATTTGCAGAGGTGCCAAAGCTCATTATTTTGAAAACATAGATGAATATGTAATTTTTGGTGGTGTGCCTTTCATGTCACAACAGAGTTTTCAACATCTTCCATGCTAATCACAATATTGGTAGTTCCCAAACAGAATTGAAATTTTACTCCCCCTCCACCATTCAAACACGTTCCATGGCTAGATGTATACACAGGTACCAACCAAACAACCAACTTTCTGGGGGGAGTTCTTGTTTATTTATTTTTGTATTATGCAGTACTGAGCATCCTTTTTACCAGCCTATCTCGTGCAATGACAAGTGAATAAACACTCATCTTGAGAATAACTCGCTTAGCATGGACGATAATGACCGTCATGTCGCTCCATGAGCAGTACGGGCACACAAAATGGATGTATATTTCAATGTTTAGAGGTGGCACATGCAAAATTACTTGGAATGATAGTGAAATACCATATATAGGCAGGTATGATGGACTCTCATGGAAGAAACTTGGCTCAAGGATTTGGATGCACAAGTAGTATCTCTACTTAGTACAAAGTTTTGGCTAGAAAAAGGTTCTAAACAAGCACCACATGTTGGAGGATCCATAACAATACAAGTTCTATGCAAATATAACCAAACATAACCATTACATTGCCTTCCTTGTCCAACTTCAGCAAATTGATCAAGGTTGAAAATAATTAATGGGTATTCACAATCATAAAAGATGTCCAAGATAATATACTTGCATGTAAAAGTTCTCTTTTTTATACTAATCCTTCATGAATTGCTTGTATGACCAATATTGTGGTTGTCAAACTTTGATAGATTTATTTTCTAAACCAAATGTGAAACTACTACTAAGCATAAAGCACACTGATAATTTGGGATTTATTATATTTCATTCTTTCACAATTTACTCTTTGGATATAAGTGAAGCACAAGAGTAAACATCAAACTCCACTCAAAAGATATAAGTGAAGATCAATGAGTAGTCAAATAATTAGTATCTATGTGAGGACTCTCTCTCTCTCTCTATCTATCTCTCTTTCTCAATAAAGACTTCCATATCTGAGATTTTTATTAAAACAGCAAACTAAACAAAATTGCACTCCAAGAATAGCACAAATCATGTGTACAAAAAAATTTACGCTCAACATGGACTAACCTATAGTTGTTGGCGAAGAGAGGTGGGATGCGTAGCATCTTCAAGATTAGATGCTTGAAACTTATTTTGATATTTAATTGGGCTGCCTTGGGAATGCCCAAGCTTGAGATTTTGTATCTTGTTCAATCCTGTCATATCCTGGTTTCACCTAGGTCTCAATAACTCCATCAACAAAAACTCGAAAAGAACCCGTGAGATAGGTTAGTACACATAAGCATAAATCAACACTTCATGTACTACCAATACAAGTTTCATAACTATTTTCAAACTTTAAGTACCGTATACTATCATTTCCAAAATTTATATCCACTAATATAAGACATCAAAACTCTAGGATAAGTAGAGAACAAAATTTTGACAACAATCTGTCCAAACAAAATAGTTTGTAGCAATCTATTTAAAAAGTGTACATATATATCTTGAAACATTCTGAAAATTTTGTAAATGATAAAGAATTTGTAGTAAATTACTATGTAAAAAGTTTATAAACTTTCCATGTTCCAGTAAAATCTAATAATTCAAATACTACAACAAAAGTTTCTGTTTTTGTACAGCACACATCACACATGCAATTCAAGCATTTTGAAGGCAATTCTTGGAACTTTTTATTTGAAAACAAGATTATAAATAACATATAACAGATAAATACAAAATAAAATTACGCTCCAAGGAAAACACATAGCATGTGACGAATAAAAATATAGTTCCAAATAAGATATACCGATAATGTTGGAGACGAAAGAGGGGATGCCTTCCGGGGCATCCCCAAGCTTAGACGCTTGATTCTTCCTTGGATATTACCTTGGGGTTGCCTTAGGAATACCCAAGATTAGGTAACTTATGCTCCTTATTTAGCTTATATCGGTATCTCACCCAAAACATGAAAACTTCAATCACACAAAACTTAACGGAACTTTGTGAGATGGGTTAGTGTAAGAAAGATAGATCATTCACTTAGGTACTGCAAAGACAAGATCCGTAATGGTTATCACATAATAACTACTGTATTATATAATTTCCATAATTTAAATCACTGAATATAAGCTATGGTAACACTAAAACAAGCAAACTATGCATGCAAAACAGAATCTGTCAAAAATAGAATAATCTGTGAAGATCTCAATGAACACCAGACTTCCCTGAATCTAAAAATTCTGAAAAATGAGGTAAACACATAGAATTTGCAGGGCAATTTTTTGTAAAAAAGTTGAAGAATTTTTTGACACTCCAGTAAATTCACATAATTCTTATACTGGACGCAAACGATTCTATTTTTTCACAGAATCAAACAAACAAGTATCCACACTATCCCAAAGGTTTTACTTGGCACTTTATTGAAATAAAAGCTATAAAACATGATTACTATAGTAGCTTAATCATGTTAACACACAAAAATAGTAGGTTGATACGTCTGCAATGTATTGATAATTTATGAAGTATTCATGCCACGTTTGCCTATGTTTACAATACTTTTATATGGTTTTGCTGCACTTTATATGATTTATTTAGAACTAACCCGGACTGACGATGTTTTCACCAGAATTACGTGGCCTTGTTTTTTGTGCAGAAATAAAAGTTCTCTAAATTGGACGAAACTTTTTGACAATTTTTTTGTAAGAAAAGAGAGATCCTGGAGCAAAGAACAACCAAGGTGTGTGTGTGTGGGGGGGGGGTGCACACTAGACACCAGGCCACGCTAGCCCCCCTGGCGTGGGCTGATGTCTAGTGGGCACCTCATGGCCCATCTTCGCATCATTAAAATGCCAAAAATTCCTATAAATATAGAAATCCCGAGAAATAACCCTAGACGAGAAGTTCCGCCATCGCAAGCCTCTCTAGCCACCAGAAACCAATCAGGAGCTCTTTCTGGCACCCTGTCGGAGGGGCATATCATCTTTGTTGGCCAGCTTCATCATCCTGGTGGAGGCCATGATGAGGAGGGAGTAGTCCACCCTCGGGGCTGAGGGTTTCTACCAATATCTATGTGTTTAATCGCTCTCTCTCCCTCGTGTTCTTAACTGTCATGATCTTGGTATATCATGAGCCTTGTTAATATAGTTGGATCATATGGTGTTTGTCCCATGCTACTGTTGCAATGAATTGAATCTTTCACTTTAAGATCTCATTATGTTGGATTGAATATTCAGGTTTGGGAGCACATGATATATGTCTTGCATGCGGATACGCGTAGTGACATTGGGATATTCAAGTGATTCACTTGATATATGTTGTGGCATCAACTCGTGGATTCCCGAGGTGACATTGGGGTAACCTAGGCATAGGGGTTGACCTCACGTTTTCATACTATGTTCTCCAATAGAAATCTTGGCGTGCTCCTTGAAGTTCTTTGTGTTGGATTGAGTATTATGAATATGAATTTGTGATGGTGTTATTTTAGTACGAACTCTTGATAGATCTATTAGAAAGGATAACTTGTTTTCTTAGTACGAACTCTTGGCAATATTGATCGGAAAGAATAACTTTGAGGTGGTTACGTACCCTACGAACAATTTTTTCTTATGTTCTCTGCTAGATTGGAACATTGGAGTGATTCTTTATCGCATGTTGAGGGATTGTTATATGATCTAACTATGTTAGCATGGTTGAGAGATTGCACTACCGAAAGTACGGACCCTAGGCCTAATTTTCAAGCATTGCAATACTGTTTATGCTCACTTTTGTTACTTGCTACCTTGCTGTTTTTATATTTCCAGATTACAAAAAAACTATATCTACTATCATTACTACACTTGTATCACCATCTCTTCACCAAACTAGTGCACCTATACAAATTACCATTATATTTGGTGTGTTGGGGACACAAGAGACTTTTTATTATTTGGTTGCAGGGTTGTTTAAGAGAGACCTTCCTCATCCTACGCCTCCCACGGATTGATAAACCTTAGGTCATCCACTTGAGGGAATTTTTCTACTGCCCTACAAAACTCTGCGCTTGGAGGCCTAGCACGATTCTACAAGAACAAGTTGTGTAGTAGACATCAAGCTCTTTTTTGGTGCCGTTGCTCGGGAGGTGAGTGCTTGAAGGTATATATTCAGACCTTGCAATTGAATCTTTTAGTTTCTTGTTTTTCACTAGTTTGGTTTATGAAAATAAAATTACAAAAAATGGAATTGAGGTGGTCTCATATTGTTCATCTCTATCATGTCTTTCTTCAAAATCATGGAATGGAAAACTGTGCTCAATTGCTAGAGGAAGAATGTATGAAAATGCTTAATGTGAATTCCTTGAATGATGAGCATGATGGAAACATTGTTGGTATGAATTCTTTGAATATCCATGATGCTAATGATATGAAAAGCCACAAGCTTGGGGATGCTATGTTTGATGAAGATGATATTTTTAGCCCCCAAGCTTTGATGAGCAAATTTATTATGATGAAAGCATGCCTATATTTATGATGATTATATTGAGGAAAGTGGGCTTGGAAGAGTGCCAACTCTAGGTACGAATTATCCCACTAATTTGGAGGGTGTTAAGTATTATTGTCATAATGATAAAAGTGGATTTGAAGAGGTCATGACTTTATTTAGTGATGAGTCTTCTATTTCTAAAGAGCTTCCAATTGACTATGACAACAAAGTTGCTATCTATGATGATTATTGTGATCACATGTATGCTAGAAAGAGTAATAATAACCATGAAGCATGTCATCATGATTTTAATTTTCACTTGGATTATGCCAATCAAGTGTCTCATGATAGCTATTTTTGTTGAGTTTGCTCCCATTACTATGAATGATAAGAATTTTGCTTGTCTGGGTAGTAATAAAAATTCTATGCTCTTGCATCATGAAAATAATGTTTTATGTGATAGTTATATTGTTGAATTCCTTCATGATTCTAGTGAAAATTATTATGAGGGAGGAACATATGCTTGTTGGAATTGCAGTAATATCAAGTTTCCTCCCTATGTGTTCAAGTTTTGAAGTCATGCTTGTTTTCCCTTCCTATGCAATATGATTCTTGCTACAATAAATTGTTTGATTGCAAAATACCTATGCATATGTCGGTGCACTAAAGACTGGGGTCCCTAGTGCCCCAGACTTGTGCATGGGCACAAAGAGCCCCTGCCAGCAGGGCACGACAGGGCCCAGACAAGATACATCCCCCAAGATTGCCAAGGCCCCGACAAGACTGACTTGTCGGGAAGATAACCAAGGCCACGCCCGTTTAGTGGGCGTGATGAACTCACCAAGCACAAGACCTCGGCGTGCGTCCCTTGCCGACATGACAACCGAAGCCCCCGGCAAGCTTCCTTGCCGGGACGAAGACCCAAGGCCCCGACAAGCTCCCTTGCCGGGATGACGAGGCTAGGCACTGGAAGGCGACCGCCCTTGCCACAGTGCCACCACCCCCCAAGTTCCAGCGCATTGCACATGCGCCAACACAGCGTCTAGGTGTCGAAACGCCTGGACACCTGTCTTCACCAGCACATTGCTGACAAGGACAAGACATGCATTTAATGCACCTGACAGCGGTAGATGGATAAGCACCGCTCTAGGTTCACTGTAACTTCTCGTGAACCTACCACCGAGCACTATAGGTGACCCCTTTTGCCTATAAAAGGAGGCCCTTAGCTCATTCACAGGGGGTTAGACTCTTTGGAGATTGGCCAGAAGACGGTTATCATCAGTCACTGTAACAAACAACAAAATGCTTAATACAACCAGACGAGCAGGACGTAGGGTTTTATGTGTAAGCGGCCCGAACCTGGGTAAAAAGGCTTGTCGGGTGTTGATCGTTAGCTCTGCTCTTGACGTTGTCTTTCCCCGCCCTACGATCACAAGAATTTCACGTTGATTCCCATAGATATTGTCGGGACCCGGATCCTAAGTCATAGGAATCCAGCCTGTAACACATCGCATCTCTTTGCGGTCTCACGCACGGTTATCTCCACAGCTGCAGCCTTACCTTAGCCGGGACCGTTTGCGCCTTTTGACTCGCGTATGCAATTGTGTCGCTAGCAATCCAGTGATAGAGAACCCGGATCGACATGTCTAGTCATAAACCAAAGCGGCAGTTCCGCACAGGGACATGCATACATGACCCAGCAAAGCAGGTGTCGGTCATCAGTGAATGTAGACGAGTCGTAGCAAGCTACAGGGACTCCATTACATCGCGTGACATTTCCCCAAAGGGGACAGACACAACAACTAAGAAGGACACATGCCGGTCAACCAATGTGTCCGGAGCAGTAGTGAACTACCATGGCTCGTTGGATCACAAAGGGACATTTCCCTGTAAGGAATGCTACTAAAGCCTACGGCTAGGTAATCGAACCCCATACATATCAAGTACAACACACGTAGGCATGGCATACCGATATGTATAGATACATCGATGGCATCACAACATAACCATAAACATACAAGCTTTATTTAAAAGGCTCGGAAGAGCCTCACACATAATATTACACAGTAGGGGTCTCACGACCCATCATAACAGTCATTCAAGTTACAAGCGAGCGGAAGTAATTAAACTGTCTGAGTACAGACAGATGAAAGTAGAAGGCACATGGCTTGACTATACTACAGACCCACCCTAGGGCCAGATCGTAGCTGGGATACCAGCTACTCGTCGTCGTCGATGTCTAGGTAGAACCCTCCATTAGGGTCATTAACAACCTCTGCAACAAATTATTAAGCAAACGTGAGTACAGGGGTAATCAGCAAGACTTTAGGATAACTATCTACTCATGCAATGTATCAATAAGGAATTGTGGGGTTTCATGCGGAAAGCCAACATTTGACTCGTGGCTAGACAACTTGGATTTTAAATAATTTTGACAACTTGATTTCTCGCACACGAGTCCACTAACACCACAACAATACTCCATCCTGGAATCATTCCGACTCCATTCGGAAATGCCGTCCATGACACTCACGCTTATCTTGAAAATTTTATGAGTAGCCATTAAAGTTATCTATGAACAACATATGTCTCCAAGTAGTCCATATCCGCGGACGCGGCTATTCGAATAGATCATAACCCTGCAGGGGTGTAATTCTTCACACACGCTCTCGCCACTTATCGCCATGTGCACGTCATGCACCTCGACAACCTTCAAGCGGAAGCCCAGCGAGGGAGTCGGCCACGACCGTTAACCACGCTAATACTTAGTCCAGGTCTATCGCCTATCTGAGGGTAACCCGCACGGAAGTCCGGCCGAGGTTTCCGCCACGGCCCCAAATGATGTGCGCAGGGTTCCCAAGCCCACCATCCGGGTGCCACTTGGTACACCGTGCCACTGCCTACCGCATCATAGCCCACCTGTAAGGTCAGCGCTACGCACGACCTCCAGCATGACTATAAACACCAGAAACTACTTGCAACTCCTGGACCGAGTACTAGGCGATTAATAAGTCGAGCGGGGTCATATTTCAGGGCCCAACATGTGGTAGTATCTCGTCTTGGATTACACACACGGAACTCAGTTCCTAAGGACGGTTCCAATGAAACAACCCGCCATGTACTCCTACATAGCCTTTCACCGGTACCTTTACAAAATCAGGTTCAACACACAACCTTTACTTACTAAACACATTCTCACAATTCTGTTCATCTCCCAGATGATAGACCATACACAACTCTAAGCATAGCATGCATAGCAGGATAAGGCACATCATGGCTCAAGTATCTACCAGGTATGCTAAGTTGCAAGGTTCAGCTATTTACTATGACAAAGACAGGTCATGCAAAGGAAGTGGGTTCAACTAACGTGGCGAAAGCATTTGAAGCATTTGATCCTAATGCAATAAGTAAGTGCAGGAGCGAGAACATGGGATTTATCGGGATGATCAAAATGGTTGCTTGCCTTGTTGCTCAGTAGAGGGACAATATCCGTCAGTCAGATATTTGGTGGAATCCGGAGGAGCGGAGCCTACCGATAGAAATGACATCAATCAATAACAATCATATGCAACAAAATGATGCATGAGCATGGCATGAAGATGCATGGTGGTATGCTAATGTAGCTACCATTATTAGGTTGAAGTTGATTTGAATCAGATTCAAATATCACTTCAAACGAGGTATTCTCGAATAGTATTTTAATTGATTCGACCTGATGCTCAGATCAACTTGTTTTTAACATGCATGTTAAGTTGCTGGTTGTGATTGAACAATGTTTGATCATAGCATTTGAAGTGGAATTCAAATGATTTTCAAATTCGAACTCCAAAGCACTTATTAAATTTAACCTGTTCATCATTTTACATGTTTGGTCCAGTAACATTTTCAAACATGTTTGAAAATGACATATTCAGATTCCTTGTATTTTTCTGATTCTTTTTCATATATAAATTATTTTCATTGGAGTTACAGATTAATTTCTATGACTTTTAGAAGTTTTGGGCATTTTCTGGAATTATTTTAAATCAGAAATGCTACTTATTGCGTCAGGCCCACGTCAGCATGGCGTCAGACGTCGGCCGACCTGGTCAGGTCAAACCCGACAGGGGGGACCCACTGGTCAGCCTCATCGGGTTAACCTGCGCCGACCAGCCCCTGATTGCGTTTGACTTGCGTCTGGGGCCCACTGTCAGTGACTACTTAGTGTTTAAACCGGTGGATTAGCGAGGCCAGGTCAGGTCCTGCCGAAAACTGACCAACGGCGACCAGATCCGCGGCAGATCTTTGCCGGAGAGTCGCCGAAGATGGCTGTGGTGCTCGGGAACGAGGGCCGATAGCACTGGGAGGATCCCCAGGCTCGGCCTCATCCAGTACTGGCCTCAGGGAGGACTGGGGAGGACCGGAGGTCATCGGCGACGAGGTGAGGCGACGGCCGGAGCTCGGGCTCGTCGGTCTAGTGGCTAGGGTGCACGAAACCGAGGGGAAGAAGAGGGGAAACGAGCGCAAGCTCACGGTGAAGGCAGTCGGAGGCTCGGACGGCTCGGGGAGGCACCGTGGGCGACGAATTCAATGAAGCTCGCCGGCGGCCGAAGCTTGAAGACGACGGTGCCGAGGGCGTTGCAGGGCTCGGGGGATCTTCTTCTTTGGCAGGGATGACCAACTTGTCGAGCCGGAGCGAATGGAGCACTCGGGGGGAAAACCTGTGGCTAGAGGCTCGGGCAGCTCGAGCTCGAGATCGAGCTCCTGTCAATGGCGGTAGGAGGAGAGGAAGGAACCGAGAGGAGAGGGGAGGAATGGGTAGCGGGGATGGCTAGGACGTGCTCGGGGAGGTTATCCTCGCCGTCGCGCTGTCCTGGGGAGCACCGGAGCGTGCCACGGCGAAGCAGGAGGTGGAGGAGCCGCCGTGGGCGTTCGCTCCTCTGCGAGAAGGCAGGAGGAAGAAGACTCCCCTGCCCCTGGTGGGCTGGGCCTCCTCAGGGCGACACGTAAGCTCCTTTTCATTTTTTTTGTGGTTTGCTAACTATTTTGATTTGCTATTTATTTCAGCTCCAAAATAGTTTATAAAAATATTTTGAACACACCAGAATAATAGTTGGAATATTTCCAACCATTCCTGAAGTTTTCAACATTTTTGAAATATTAAAGTTTTTTAATTCAAATTTAAACTTGAATTCAGTGGTTTTTTGAATTTAAATAAAATGCCAAATCTGTTTTAAAAATAGTTTCTTCCTTGATGATTTGTTTTCATGAATTATCAGAAAAGTTGAACTTTTATTGAGGCCATTTTGGGTTCATTGATTTTAACAAGTTTGGAATTTCTTTGAATTGAGAAGTGGCTAGGGTTTTTGAGTTTTGCTTCACCACTTGCTTTGATCTTGTTGCAATTTCTTGGATGCAATGCAATGAAGATATGAGCACAATGCTAAACCATGGTTAGGGTTCCAGGGATGTGACAACTCACCCCCACTCAAAAGAATCTCGTCCCGAGATTTAGAAGTCGTCAGGAATAACGCGGGATACTCAATTCGGAGACGATCCTCTCTTTCCCATGTTGCCTCCTTTTCAGAATGATTTGACCATTGAACTTTAAGAAACTTGAGGTTTCGACGTCGAGTGGTACGCTCAGCTTGTTCAAGAATACGCACAGGGTATTCTCGGTATGAAAGGTTATCTTGGAGATCAAGCGTTTCGTGGTCCACTTCACGGATAGGATCCGAAAAGCAACGCCTGAGTTGCGAGACGTGGAAGACATCATGAACCTTGGAAAGATGCGGAGGAAGTTCCAACTGGTAGGCAACTTCTCCTCCTTTGGCAAGAATGTGAAAAGGACCCAATTAACGAGGAGCCAACTTGCCCTTGATACCGAATCAATGGGTACCCTTCAAAGGTGTAACCCGGAGGTAAGCCTTCTCGTCAACTTCAAAGGTCACAGCCTTATGATGATGATCATATTGGCTCTTTTGACGAGACTGCACTGTTTTCAACTTTTCACGAATAATGCGAACCTGCTCTTCTGCATCCTGGATCATATCCGGGCCAAAGAGTTGCCTCTCTCCGGTTTCTGACCAATTAAGAGGTGTTCGACATCTTCGTTCATAGAGAACTTCAAAAGGGGCTTTGCCCAAGCTTGATTGATAACTATTGTTATAAGCAAATTCGGCGAATGGAAGGCACTTCTTCCAATTCATACCGAATGATATAACACAAGCTCGGAGCATATTTTCTAGGACTTGATTCACTCTTTCTACTTGACCACTTGATTGACGATGGAAAGCAATGCTAAAAGATAAGTGAGTCCCCATAGCATTCTGAAAACTTTCCCAGAAGTGAGAAGTAAAGATACTTCCACGGTCTGAGTTAATCTCCAGCGGAACACCATGAAGAGACACTATTCGAGAGATATATAACTCTGCTAGCTGGCTAGCTGTTATACTCTCACGAACTGGAAGAAAATGAGCTACTTTGGAGAGACGGTCAATGACCACAAAGATAGCATTATTTCCTTTCTTGGTCTTGGGAAATCCGGTAATGAAATCCATACTGACTTTATCCCATTTCCATTCAGGAATAGCTAAAGGTTGAAGGGTGCCAGCAGGCCTTTGATGTTCTGCCTTAACTCGACGACAAACGTCGCAGTTAGCAACGAACTCATCAATTTCTCTCTTCATCCTAGTCCAGCAAAATCTCTGGCGTAGGTCCTGATACATCTTAGTACTACCAGGATGAATGGTGAGAGGAGAATCATGAGTTTCCTTAAGGATTAACTACCGTAGATGTGGATTCTTAGGAACCACTAGACGATTCTGGAAGAACACAACACCTTGATCATTCATGGAGAATTCATTAGCGTTTCCGCTAATAATATTCTCCTTGATCCGTGATATACCCTTATCACACTTCTGGCCAGCTATAATTTGATCCTTAAGGGTAGGCTTCGCCACCACGGTAGAAAGGAATCCTTGAGGAACAATATGGAGATTTAACTTTCGAAATTCCTCTTAGAGATGTGGTTGACCTCGTTGTAGCATCAAATTCTTACAATAAGACTTACGAATTAGTGCATCAGCCATAACATTGGCCTTCCCCGAGGTGTAAGTTATTCCTAACTTGTAATCCGAGATTAACTCAACCCACCGTCTTTGCCTGAGATTCAAATCCGGCTGCGCGAAGATATTTTCAGACTTTGGTGATCAGTGAATATTTCGCAATGATTACCAATATGGTAATGTCGCCAGGTTTTAAGTGCATGGACTACACCTGCAAGCTCAAGATCATCTGTGGGATAATTATCCTCATGTGGACGCAACTTTCGAGATGCGTATGCAATCACATGACGATCTTGCATGAGAATGCAACCTAATCCTTGTCGCAAGGCTCGCAATAGATAACAAAGTCCTTAGAAAAATCTGGTGGTAGCAACACAGGTGCGGAAGTCATGCGTCTTTTCAGTTCCTGAAAACTATGCTCACACTGTGGTGTCCACTCGAAATTTTTATCTTTCTTGAGGAGTTCAGTTAGAGGCTTTGCAGCCTTGGAGAAATTCTCGACAAAGCGGCGGCAATAGCTCGCTAGACCAAGAAAACTCCTAACTTGCTTAATCGATTCAGGTTGAGTCCAATCAAGGACATCTTGAACTCTCTCGGGATTGACAACAATACCCTTACAAGAGATTACGTGACCTAGATAGGTCAATTCTGGTAACCAAAATTCACATTTTGAAAACTTGGCATAAAGGCGATGCTCTCGAAGTTTCATCAATACTAGCCTTAGATGCTCGGCATGTTCTTGTTCGTTCTACGAGTAGATGAGAATATCATCGAGGTATACCACGGCGAATTTATCCAAATACTCCATGAAGATTGAATTCAATAAGCGAGAGAAGGTGGCGGGGGCATTGGTTAAACCGAAGGACATGACGGTGTACTCGTATTGGCCATAACGAGTAACAAAAGCCGTTTTTGGAATGTCCCTGTTCTTGATCTTGATTTGATGGTATCCCAACCTCAAATTCATTTTGGAGAAGACTGAGGATCCAGCGAGCTGATCATACAGGTCGTTGATCCTGGGGAGCGGATACTTATTCTTTATGGTGACCAGATTAATTGGTCGGTAATCTACAACCATCCGATCCGTTCCATCCTTCTTCTTGGCGAAGAGGACGGGGCAAGACCAAGGAGAAGAGCTAGGACGAATGAAACCTTTATTCAAGGCCTCATCTAGTTGCTTCTTAAGTTTGGCTAGCTCCAGGGGTGCCATCTTATATGGTCTTCTGGCTATTGGAACAGTTCCCGGAACAAGATCTATCACGAACTCTACATCTCTGTCAGGTGGAATTCCTGGCAGTTCCTCTAGAAAACATCCGGGAAGTCACGGACTACCGGAATGTCTTCAAGTTCCGGAAGGGGGTTGGCATTGAGGGACTAGAGTTGGAATTTGGCAACTCGAGTAGAGACATTGACTATCTCACCCGAGGGATGGGTAAGCTGAACATTTCTAGAATGAGTTTCAATCTTGGCATAGTGAGCTGACATCGAGTCCATACCCAAGATGATATTAATATCCAAAGATTTTAGGGCTATCAATGATGCTAGAAAAACTAGCCTTTCTACTAGAATTTCATTGTCATAGGTTATCCTAGAGGTTTGCCACTTACTACCAGGGGTTTGGACAACCAATGGGATTGACATATCACAGAAAGACATGTTATGCAACTGTGCATCACTTTCTGAAATGAAGGAATGAGAAGACCCAGTGTCAAAAAGAACAGACGCTGGGTGATGATTAACAAGGAGCGTACCCAGCATGACGTCGGGATCCTCTGCAACTTCTTCTGCTGAAACATAGTTCACATGGCCACGTGCAGGAGTTGGCTTCACATAGTAAGCTTTGCCCGACTTGCCTTGCCCAACGGATTTTCCGGGTTGCTTGGCACCCACATTCTGAGGACACTCACGAGAATAGTGCCCTGGTTCTCCACACTTGTAACAGATCACTTGATTGGCACGCGGTGCAGCATTGCTAGCTGGACCACCATAGGTTTTTGCTGGAGGGTTGATCTGATTCGTCTGAGGCGCCACATAGGATGGCCTCACAGTGTATCTTGGTGGCAGAGAACTGTTTGGAACCCACAGTCTGCGTTTTGGAAACACGGAACCAGACGACGAGCCACAGTCACGGGAGTGCTTCTTTGTGGCTTCATAGTCGGTATGCCCAGTCTCGGCACTGATCGCCTTGTTGACCAGGGCTTGGAAGCTTGTACACTCATGGAGGCGCAAATCACGACGAAGCTCAGGGCTCAGACCCTTACGGAATCTTGCTTGCTTCTTGGCATCGGTAGACACCTCCTCTGTTGCATAGCGGGCGAGGTTACCGAACTCGCGGCTATAGGCATCCACGGTCAACTTTCCCTGGGTGAATGCACAGAACTCCTCTCTCTTTCTATCCATCAGGCCCTCTGGAATATGGTGCACACGGAAGGGTGCACTAAAGTCTACCCATGTGGCTGCTGGTTCAGCAGGACACATAGCTTCAAAGTTCTCCCACCATAGATTGGTGGGTCTTTCCAGAAAATACGCCGCAAGGGTCACCTTGTCGGCCTCTGAAACATTCGCAGAGCGAATCTTACGTGAGATACTGCACAGCCAATCATCAGCATCGAGGGGATCGACGGAGTGATGGAACTTTGGAGGATTTAGCTTCACAAAGTCATTGAGGGACACTGCAGCATTCCTAGGCTGACGAGCCGTATTTTGCTCAATACGCTCTAACGGTCGGTTGGTCTCCCTTTTGTTTCTCTCTGCCTCAAGCATGACTTCCGCCAGAGAGGGCGGGTGAGGCAGTTCTTCCTGCGACGCTTGACTACCCTCGCCTTGCTCATGAGCAGGGCCACGGTTCAACCTGGTGAACACCATCCTGACAAACAAACTCACAGCTTAGACCAATATCATCATCAATACTAGCTATGGATTAAGAATGCACTGAACACATGGAATGCGGAAATGGATATCCGAACAACATGGTAACAAGCGACTGCTATATATACACCATGGTTCATACACACCATTACATAATTCAGTACAACCTTAACCGAAGAGCAAACTACTGAAGTTATGAAACTACTCATCAGAGGCTTACAAGCTTCCTATACATTATTTATCTATGCGTCCGAAATTCATTTCACGACACAAGCATACTTCACAAGTCACATAGGACTGTGAAAGTACAGCTACTACCATACTATCCTTCTACTCACGGTTCAGGCATCCGCATAGAACATCTCATAAAGATTGCCTCCATGGCCTGGAAGCTCAACCTACGGATCAGGAAATACTCTAGCCTGAGATCCCTGGGATCCATAAGGACACGGATGTGGCCTTGGTCCCCTGACTGGTGGTAGTAGAGGTCCCCGAAGAGGGGTGACTCCTCCTATAGCAGGCCAGTCAACGTGAGCCGGAAGATGGGTCCTAACAGGGTTCATCATCTCCATATCTCCATACCCTGTCTGGACTATAGGTGCCAGCTGCGTGAAAGCTGTCCACATACGGGCACGTGTAGCATAAAGCTCCATGCGGAGGGCACGAGCATCCCTGTCTCTATTCTCTAGCATCTCAGCAGTGGACTGCAGCAACTGATCCTCCATAGAGGAATAAAAGTAGACCTCGCTGAGGTATCCTTCTTCACCTGGCTGAGAGGCAGGAACATAGCAGAACTCTGAATTCTGCAGCAGTGCATGTCTAGCCCTCATGATGGTCAACATTGAGTAGGCAACATCTTGTACTGCCATGTCAACAGTGACTCCCAATCCATAAGAAAAATGGATTTGCTCCTCAGCTCCAGGGTAATCTGGGAATACCCTAACAATGCAGATATACTGGCTCTGGTTGAAGTCTCGGTACAGTTCCTCCACTGTGTACTCTGGGTACGAGCGGTAACCGCACACCGACATCACCCTGACTAGCATGGCCGTATGACCCGACACATCAATGCACCTAGTCAGACGAACCACCTGACGAGAAGGACGGCCAGGCATCTGAAGATAGAGAGTAATGCAAAAGCATTAGAGCTCTGAATGCAAATTGGGCAGCATAACGGCTGTAAATGCTCAAAAACAATTTTGAGACAACCCAAAAAAATAGAATAGCGTAACCACTCAACTATCAAGTTCAATTCTCTAATCATCAAACTTACTTCCTTTTCCTAGGGATGAAAGAAACCCAAAATAACTCTCGACCCGTTGTCCTATAATCTACCGATCAGAAACACGAGCCTAAAGAAGATGAGTAACCTACTCCTTAATCCCCGCAGAAAAGACGAGGATGACCAGAATAGAATAACTTGAGAAGAGAACAAGAGTCTTACGTTCCCTTCCACAAACAATTCCCTTATATATAACTAAAGCAGTTCTACACTCAACTTCGACCAGTTTGGATTAGTAGTCCTACAGTCAGTCAGGCTCTGATACCAACGCTGTCGGGACCCCGATCCTAAGTCATAGGAATCCATACTGTAACAGGTCGCATCTCTTTGCGGTCTCACGCACGGTTATCCCCACGGCTGCAGCCTTACCTTAGCCGGGACCGTTTGCGCCTTTTGACTCGCGTATGCAATTGTGTCGCTAGCAATCCAGTGACAGAGAACCCAGATCGACATGTCTAGTCATAAACCAAAGCGACAATTCCGCACAGGGACATGCATACATGACCCAGCAAAGTAGGTGTCGGTCAAAGCGAATGTAGACGAGTCGTAGCAAGCTACAGGGACTCCATTACATCGCGTGACATTTCCCCAAAGGGGACATACACAATAGCTAAGAAGGACACATGCCGGTCAACCAATGTGTTCGGAGCAGTAGCGAACTACCATGGCTCGTTGGATCAAAAAGGGGCATTTCCCTGTAAGGAATGCTACTAAAGCCTACGGCTAGGTAATCGAACCCCATACATATCAAGTACAACACATGTACGCATGGCATACCGATATGTATAGATACATCAGTGGCATCACAACATAACCATATACATACAAGCTTTATTTAAAAGGCTCGGAAGAGCCTCACACATAATATTACACAGTAGGGGTCTCACGACCCATCATAACAGTCATTCAAGTTACAAGCCAGTGGAAGTAATTAAACTGTCTGAGTACAGACAGATGAAACTAGAAGGCACATGACCTGACTATACTACAGACCCACCCTAGGGCCAGATCGTAGCTGGGATACCAGCTACTCGTTGTCGTCGATGTCTAGGTAGAACCCTCCATTAGGGTCATTAACAACCTCTGCAACAAATTATTAAGCAAACGTGAGTACAGGGGTACTCAGCAATACTTTAGGATAACTATCTACTCATGCAATGTATCAATAAGGAATTGTGGGGTTCCATGCGGAAAGCCAGCATTTGACTCGTGGCTAGACAACTTGCATTTTAAATAATTTTGACAACTTGATTTCTTGCACACGAGTCCACTAACACCACAACAATACTCCATCGTGGAATCATTCCGACTCCATTCGGAAATGCCGTGCACGACACTCACGCTTATCTTGACAATTTTATGAGTAGCCATTAAAGTTATCTATGAACAACATATGTCTCCAAGTAGTCCATATCCGCAGACGCGGCTATTCGAATAGATCATAACCCTGCAGGGGGCGTACTTTTTCACACACGCTCTCGCCACTTATCGCCATGTGCACGTCATGCACCTCGGCAACGTTCAAGCGGAAGCCCAGCGAGGGAGTCGGCCACGACCGTTAACCATGCTAATACTTAGTCCAGGTCTATCGCCTATCTGAGGGTAACCCGCACGGAAGTCCAGCCGAGGTTTCCGCCACGGCCCCAAACGAGGTGCGCAGGGTTCCCAAGCCCACCATCCGGGTGCCACTTGGTACACCGTGCCACTGCCTACCGCATCATAGCCGACCTCTAAGGTCAGCGCTACACACGACCTCCAGCATGACTATAAACACCAGAAACTACTTGCAACTCCTCGACCGAGTACTAGGCGATTAATAAGTCGAGAGGGGTCATATTTCAGGGCCCAGCATATGGTAGTATCTCGTCTTGGATTACATACACGGAACTCAGTTCCTAAGGACGGTTCCAATGAAACAACCCGCCATGTACTCCAACATAGCATTTCACCGGTACCTTTACCAAATCAGGTTCAACACACAACCTTTACTTACTGAACACATTCTCACAATTCTTTTCATCTCCCAGATGACACACCATACACAACTCTAAGCATAGCATGCATAGCAGGATAAGGCACATCATGGCTCAAGCATCTACCAGGTATGCTAGGTTGCAAGGTTCAGCTATTTACTGTGACAAAGACAGGTCATGCAAAGGAAGTGGGTTCAACTAACGTGGCGAAAGCATTTGAAGCATTTGATCCTAATGCAATAAGTAAGTGCAGGAGTGAGAACATGGGATTTATCGGGATGATCAAAATGGTTGCTTGCCTTGTTGCTCAGTAGAGGGACAATATCCGTCAGTCGGATAGTGCAATCCGGAGGAGGGGAGCCTACTGATAGAAATGACATCAATCAATAACAATCATATGCAACAAAATGATGCATGAACATGGAATGAAGATGCATGGTGGTATGCTAATGTAGCTACCATTATTAGGTTGAAGTGGATTTGAATCAGATTCAAATATCACTTCAAACGAGGTATTCTTGAATACCATTTTAATTGATTCGACCTGATGCTCAGATCAACTTGTTTTTAACATGCATGGGAATGATATGTTAAGTTGCTGGTTGTGATTGAACAATGTTTGATCATAGCATTTGAAGTGGAATTCAAATGATTTCAAATTCCAACTCCAAAGTATTTATTAAATTTAACCTATTCATCATTTTACATGTTTGGTCCAGTAACATTCTCAAACATGTCTGAAAATGACATATTCAGATTCCTTGGATTTTTTTGATACTTTTTCATATATAAATTATTTTCATTGGAGTTACATATTAATTTCTATGATTTTTAGAAGTTTTGGGCATTTTCAAGAATTCTTTTAAATGAGAAAAGCTACTTATTGCGTCAGGCCCACGTGAGCATGGCGTCAGCCGTCGACCGACCTCGTCAGGTCAAACCCGACAGGGGGGACCCACTGGTCAGCCTCACAGGGTTAACCCCTGCTGACCAGCCCCTGATTGCGTTTGACTTGCCTCTGGGGCCCACTATCAGCGACTGCTTAACGTTTAAACCGGTGGATTAGCGAGGCCAGGTCAGATCCTGCCGGAAACTGACCGGTGGCGACGAGATCCGTGGCGGATCTTTGCGGGAGAGTCGCCGGAGATGGCTGTGGTGCTCGGGAACGAGGGGCGAGAGCACTGGGAGGATCCCCAGGCTCGACCTCATCCAGTACTGGCCTCAGGGAGGACTGGGGAGGACCGGAGGTCACCGTCGACGAGCTGAGTAGACGGCCGAAGCTCGGGCTCGTCGGTCTAGTGGCTAGGGTGCACGAAACCGAGGGGAAGAAGAGGGGAAACGAGCGCAAGCTCACGGTGAAGGCAGTGGAAGGCTCGGACGGCTCGGGGAGGCGCTGTGGGCGACGAATCCAACGAAGCTCGCCGGCGGCCGAAGCTTGAAGACGACGGTGTCGAGGGTGTTGCAGGGCTCGGGGGATCTTCTTCTTTGGCAGGGACGACCAGCTTGTCGAGGCGGAGCGAATGGAGCACTTGGGGGGGGGGGAGAGAACCTGTGGCCAGAGGCTCGGGCAGCTCGAGCTCGAGCTCCTGTCAATGGCGGCAGGAGGAGAGGAAGGAACCGAGAGGAGAGGGGAGGAATGGGTAGCGGGGATGGATAGGGACGTGCTCGGGGAGGTTATCCGCGCTGTCGCGCTGTCCCGGGGAGCACCAGAGCGTGCCATGGCGAAGCAGGAGGTGGAGGAGCCGCCGTGGGCGTTCGCTCCTCTGCCAGAAGGCAGGAGGAAGAAGACGCCCCTGCCCCTGGTGGGCTGGGCCTCCTCAGGGCAACAGGTAAGCTCCTTTTCATTTTTTTCTGTTTTGTTTTCTGGTTTGCTAACTATTTTGATTTGCTATTTATTTCAGCTCCAAAATAGTTTATAAAAATATTTTGAACACACCAGAATAATAGTTGGAATATTTCCAACCATTCCTGAAGTTTTCAACATTTTTGAAATCTTAAAGTTTTTGAATTCAAATTTAAACTTGAATTCAGTGGTTTTTTGAATTTAAATAAAATGCCAAATCTGTTTTAAAAATAGTTTTCTTCCCTGATGATTTCTTTTCATGAATTATCAGAAAAGTTGAACTTTTCTTGAGGTCATTTTGGGTTCATTGATTTTAACAAGTTTGGAATTTCTTTGAATTGAGAAGTGGCTATGGTTTTTGAGTTTTGCTTCACCACTTGCTTTGATCTTGTTGCAATTTCTTGGATGCAATGCAATGAAGATATGAGCACAATGCTAAACCTTGGTTAGGGTTCTAGGGATGTGACAGATATCGACCTAGCATCGCCGACAGCATATGAAGTGAGTTATACTTAAATGTGCTTTCCATGTGATTCATGATGCTCTCTTGCATGTTTCAACTATTATTCTTATACGAGCATCATTGAAATCATCATGCCTAGCTAAAATGCATTAAAGAAAAGTGCTTGTTGGGAGACAACCCAATATTTACCCTTTATGTTTTTGAGTGTTGACATGTTTAATCTACTGTATTCATCTTGTTTTATAGCTTTTATTTCAATAAAGTTGCAAGTAAAGCCTTCGGGATAGTTTGGATACTTGCTTGTTTGATTCTGTGCAAAAACATAAATTTTTACGTCCAGTGCATAATTTCTCTGATTTTACTGGAGAGTCGAAAAATTGTGAAATTTTTATACATTTTTGGTATGCAAATTCTATACGTTGTCCTAGTTTTTCAGAATTTTTAGATCACGGAAGTATGGTTTTAATGCAGACCTTCACAGACTATTCTGTTTTTGACAAATTCTATTTGCAATGCATAGTTTGCTTGTTTTAGTGTTTCCATAACTTATATTGAGTGATATAAATTGTCGTAATGATAGAATATTGTCACATCCCTGGAACCCTAACCAAAGTATAGCATTGTGCTCGTATCTTCTTTGCATTGCATCCAAGAAAATTGCAACAAGATCAAAGCAAGTGGTGAAGCAAAACTCAAAAACCCTAGCCATTTCTCAATTTAAAGGAATTCCAAACTTGTTAAAATCAATGAACCCAAAATGGCCTCAAGAAAAGTTCAACTTTTCTGATAATTCTTGAAAGCAAATAAGAAGTGAAGAAAAATATTTTCATAACACATTTGGCATTTTATTTAAATGCAAAAATCCACTGGATTCAAGTTTAAATTTGAATTCAAAAACTTTAAGTTTTCAAAAATGTTGAAAACTTCAGGAATGGTTGGATATATTCCAACTATTATTCTGGTGTGTTCAAAATAATTTGATAAACTATTTTGGAGATGAAATAAATAGCAAATCAAAATAGTTGGCAAAACAGAAACAAAACAGAAAAAATGAAGAAGACTTACCTGTCGCTCACCTCAGCCCAGGCCCAGCTCCCGTGTCGTCTTCCTCCTCGCCAGTAGGAGCAGGAGGTGGCCGTCGCGACGCCCGGCGCCTCCACGCAGCTCCCTGCCTACCTGGCCGCTGCTTCGCGCTGGCACGCGCGGGGATAACCTCCCCGAGCACGGCCCTATCCATTCCCGCGAACCATTCCTCCCCTCTCCTCTTGGTTGCTTTGTTCCCCTCGGCCGCCATTGACAGGAGCTCGAGCTCGAGCTTCCCGTGCCTCTAGCCACAGGATCTCCCCCCGAGTGCCCCATTCGCTCCGCCTCAACGAGCTGGTCATCCCTGCAGAAGCAGAAGATCCCCTGAGCCCTGCAACGCCCACGACACCGTTGTCTTCAAGCTTGGGCCGCCGGCGAGCTTCGTTCGATTCGTCACCTACATCGCCTCCCCGAGCCATCTAAGCCTTCCACTGCACTCCCCGTGAGCCTAGCAAGCTTTCCCCCAAGCTTCCCCCTTCGATCTCTTCCTCTAGGCCTAGTTCCACTGGAGCCCGACGAGGACCGCCGCTGTAGCTCGTCGCCGGTGACCCTACGGTGACCGGCTGGTCCATCTGAGGCCTGCACCAGCTTCAGCTCGTCGCGTAGATGCTTTAGGAGCCCAGCCCCGCGCGATTTGACCTTGTTTTCGATGATCTCGACGATGGCCGAGCTTCGGTCGCCGCCGAGCTCGTCGCCGGCGTCGATTCCGGCAACCCCAGCCCCTGGGGTTTGCTCCATCGCGCGCGCCGTCGAGTGGCCGTTCTCCCTGTGGTCTCCGCCGCGCGTTTGGTTGTCGGAGACGCGTTTCTGATGCCCTTCGCCGTCTCTGGTGTCGCCGGAGGCTCACCGCCGGCGAGGCCTGAGCCACTGATGCGTGGGGCCAGCCTCTGGATGATTTTAGTTAATAAATGTAAAATTAATTAGTCTAATAAGTCAGTGACATGTGGGTCCAGTGCTGTTAATTAGCTATTTAAGTTTAAAATTAACCTAAAACTGACCAGAGTCACTGACCAGTGGGTCTCACTCGTCAGGTTTGACTTTCGACGGCCAGTTGGACCTGCTGATGCCATGCTCACGCAATAAGAAGTTTTCTGAATTAAAAGAATTCTAGAAAATGCCCAAAACTTCTAAAAATCATAGTAATTAATCTGTAACTCCAATGAAAATAATTTATATATGAAAAAGTATCAGAAAAATCCAAGGAATCTGAATATGTCATTTGCAAACATGTTTGAAAATGTTACTGGACCAAACATGTACAATAATGAATAGGTTAAACTTAATAAGTGCTTTGGAGATGGAATTTGAAAATCATTTGAATTCCACTTCAAATGCTATGATCAAACATTGTTCAATCACAACCAGAAACTTAACATATCATTTCCATGCATGTTAAAAACAAGTTGATCTGAGCATCAGGTCGAATCAATTAAAATGGTATTCGAGAATACCTCGTCTGAAGTGATATTTGAATCTGATTCAAATCAACTTAAAACCTAATAAATGATAGCTACATTAGTTTACCTACTTGCATCCTCATGCCATGCTCATGCATCATTTTTTTGCATATGCTTGTTATTGATTGTTCTCATTTCTTTCGGTAGGCTCTGCTCCTCCGGATTCCACCGAATATCCGACTGACGGATATTGTCCCTCCTCTGAGTAACAAGGCAAGCAAACATTTTGATCATCCCGATAAATCCCATGTTCTCGCTCCTGCACTTATTTATTGCATTAGGATCAAATGATTCAAATGATTTTGCCACGTTAGTTGAACCCACTTCCTTTGCATGACCTGTCTTTGTCACCGTAAATAGCTGAACCTTGCAACCTAGCATACCTGGTATATGCTTGAGCCATGATGTGCCTTGTCCTGCTATGCATGCTATGCTTAGAGTTGTGTATGGTCTGTCATCGGGGTGATGAACAGAATTATGACATTGTGTTCAGTAAGTAAAGGTTGCCTGTTGAACCTGATTTGGTAAAGGTACCGGTGAAAGGCTATGTAGGAGGACATGGTGGGTTGTTTCATTGGAACCGTCCTTAGGAACTGAGTTCCGTGTATGTAATCCAAGACTAGATACTACCACACGTTGGGATACTTAATTGACCCTCTCGGCTTATTAATCGCTTAGTACTCGGTCCAGGAGTTGCAAGTTGTTTCTGGTGTTTATAGTCATGCTGGAAGCCATGCATAGCGCTGACCTGAGAGGTGGGCTGTGATGCGGTAGGCAGTGGCACGGTGTACCAAGTGGCACCCGGATGGTGGGCTTGGGAACCCTGCACACATCGTTTGGGGCTATTGCGAAAACCTCGGCCGGACTTCCGTGCGGGTTACCCTCAGATAGGCGATAGACCTGGACTAAGTATTAATGTGGTTAACGGTCGTGGCCGACTCCCTCGCTGGGCTTTCGCTTGAAGGTTGCCGAGGTGCATGACGTGCACATGGCGATAAGTGGAGAGAGCGTGTGTGAAGAAGCACACCCCTGCAGGGTTATGATCTATTCGAATAGCCGCATCTGCGGATATGGACTACTTGGAGACATATGTTGTTCATAGATAACTTTAATGGCTACTCATAAAATTGTCAAGATAAGCGTGAGTGTCGTGGATGGCATTTCCGTATGGAGACGGAATGATTCCACGATGGAGTATTGTTGTGGTGTTAGTGGACTCGTGTGCGAGAAATCAAGTTGTCAAAATTATTTAAAAATGCAAGTTGTCTAGCCACGAGTCAAATGCTCTCTTTCCGCATGAAACCCCACAATTCCTTATTGATACATTGCATGAGTAGATAGTTATCCTAAAGTCTTGCTGAGTACCTCCGTACTCATGATTGCTTAATAATTTGTTGTAGAGGTTGTTAATGACCCTAATGGAGGGTTCTTCCTAGACATCGACGATGACGAGTAGCTGGTATCCTAGCTACGATCTGGCCATAGGGTGGGTCTGTAGTATAGTCTGGACAAGTGCCTTCTAGTTTCATCTGTCTGTACTCAGACAGTTTATCTACTTCAGCTGGCTTGTAACTTGAATGACTGTTATGATGGGTCGTGAGACCCCTACTATGTAATATTATGTGTGAGGCTCTTCCGAGCCTTTTAAATAAAGCTTGTATGTTTATGGTTATGTTGTGATGCGATCGATGTATCTATACATATCAGTATGCCATGCGTACGTGTGTCGTACTTGATATGTATGGGGTTCGATTACCTAGCCGTAGGCTTTAGTAGCATTCCTTACAGGGAAATGCCCCCTTGTGATCCATCGAGCCATGGTAGTTCGCTACAGCTCCGGACACATTGGTTGACCGGCATGTGTCCTTCTTAGCTGCTGTGTCTGTCCCCTTTGGGGAAATGTCACGCGATGTAATGGAGTCCCTGTAGCTTGCTACGACTCGTCTACATTCGCTGGTGACTGACACCTGCTTTGTTGGGTCATGTATGCCTGTCCCTGTATGAAACTGCTTCTTTGGTTTATGACTAGACATGTCGATCCCGGTTCTGTGTCACTGGATTGCTAGCGACACAATTGCATACGCGAGTCAAAAGGCGCAAACGGTCCCAACTAAGGTAAGGCTGCAGCCGTGGGGATAACCGTGCGTGAGACTGCAAAGAGATGCGATGTGTTACATGGTGGATTTCTGTGACTTAGGATCGGGGTCCCGACAAATATAGTAGGTATTACATGATAAAAATTATGAATCTTGTCTTGGCAGTACCTAAGTGAATGATCAATATTCGCTATACTAACCCATCTCACGAAGTTTCCATTAAGTTTTGTGTAACTGAAGTTTTCAAGTTTTGGGTGAGATGCCAATATGAGGAGAATAAGGAGCAGAAAAAACCTAGATTGGGGATGCCCAAGGCACTCCCAAGATAATATCCAAGGAAGACTCAAGCGTCTAAGCTTGGGGATGCCCCGGAAGGCATCCCGTCTTTTATCTCCAACATTATCGGCATATCTTACTTGGAGCTATATTTTTATTCATCACATGATATGTGTTTTGCTTGGAGAGTCATTTTTTATCTGTTATATGCTGTTTATAATATTTTTTTTTCAATAAAAAAGTTCGAAGAATTGCCTTTAGAATGCTTGAATTGCATGTGCGGTGCGTGTTGTACAAAAACAGAAATTATGTTGTAGTATTTGAATTATCATACTTTACTGGAACGTGGAAAGTTTCTGCAATATTTACAGAGTAATTTCATATAAATCTTTATCACGTCCTAAATTTTCATATTTGTTGGAGATACATAGGTTTGGACAGATTGCTACAAACTGTTCTGTTTGGACAGATTGCTGTCATAGTTTTGTTATCTACTTATTCTATAGTTTTCATAGCCTATGTTGCTATATATAAATTTTAGAAATGATAGTAAATAGTAGATAATGTTTTAAAATTATTATTAAACTTTTCTTGTTAGTACATAAAGTGTTGACTTACTTTTATGTGTACTAACCTATCTCACGAGTTGTTTTCAAGTTTTGTGTGGATGAAGTTTTTGAGACTTAGGTGAAACCGGGATATGAGAGGATTGAAAAAGATACAAAAGCTCCAACATTGGGATGCCCAAGGCATCCCATGTAAATATTTCAAGAAGTCTCGAGATTATAAGCTTGGGGATGCTACACATCCCACCTCTCTTCATCAACAACTATCTGTTAGCCTATGTTGAGCCTAAATTTCCATTTGTCCACATGATATGTGCTATTCTTGGAGTGTCCTTTGGTTTATTTTATGTTTTAAATAAAATGTCAGATATGAAAATATTTATTGATTACTCCTCCCATAGCTACTTAATAGTGTGACTACTCAATGATCTTCACATATCTTTTGAGAGTAGTTTGATTGTTTGCTCTTGTGCTTCACTTATATCCTATGAGTAAATTGTTCAATGAGTTTAATACCGTGAAGTTGAAATTATATGTTCATGTCATGCCTAGTAGTAGCTTCACATTAGGTTTAGAAAGTGAAATATTTTGAAGCTTGACAATCACAATATTGGTCATACAAGTATTTCATGAATGATTGGTAGAAGGAAGAGAAATTTCACATATAAATATATTATCTTGGACATCTTCTATGATCATGAACACCCATTAATTATTTTCAAACTTGAGCAAATTAGTTGATGTTTTACGAGGAAAACAACGTAATGAGTTATGGTTGTGTATATTTGCATATAAGTTATATTATTATGGATCCTCCGACATGTGGTGTTTGCTTAGGATCTTTTGCTAGCCAAAAAATTGTACTAAGTAGAGGTACTGCTTGTGCATACAAAAACCCTTAAACCCAGTTTCTTGCCATGAGTGTCCACCATACCTACCTATGGATTGAATAAGATCCTTCAAGTATGTTGCCATCAGTGCAAAAAGGCAATAAAAATTGCTTCTAATTGTGTTTGATCATTTAGTGTAGGAGAAAATTAAGCGTTTTATGAGCTTGTGATGGCAAAGTGATAAAAGTGATAGACTGCATAATAAAGGTTGCTATCATAAGGGGAAATATAACATGACATTTTTTTGCATTAAGGGATTGTGCATACAAAACCAAAAGGCGCATGACAACCTCGGCTTCCCTCTGCGAAGTGCCTATCTTTTACCTTTCAGTATTTACATTTATGCAAGAGTCAATAGTATGCATTCTCATTTGAACCTCAATTATTGTCTAGTTGGCAAGCATCATGTGGTGGGGAAATATCTAGGCGCATATGGCTAGTCAAATATATCTGATCATGACTTATTATTTTTGACAATTATCTCTATGATAAATGAGTTGGGAGGTGACACATAAAACCCCCATCTTTCTCTGTGTTTGATGGATGCCATATGTGCTAAAAATATGCTTTGAGTATTAGAAATCATAGAATGCTATATGATGATTGAGTATGTGGAGGTATTACTTAGACTTTGTTGAGAATAAGTTTAATTACAATTGTTTGGTGACTAAGAACATAAGTTGTTAAGTTTCAAGAGAGTTCATGTTTGAACCATAACATGTGAATTGGTTGCTACTTTAGCATGATGAGTTTTATAAGAAAGAGTTGTTGTTATGATGCTAGGAAAAGTGATTGAAATTATCATTGATCAAACTTATGCACTATGCTAGCATTCACACTTCATAAATTATTTCTTTTATCATTTACCTACTCGAGGATGAGTAGGAATTAAGATTGGGGATGCTCATACATCTCCCACGTATCAATAATTTATGAAGTATTCATGCCATGTTTGCCTATGTTTACAATACTTCTATATGGTTTTGGTGCACTTTATATGATTTATTTAGAACTAACCCAGACTAACGCTATTTTCAGAAGAACTACCGTGTGTTGGTTTTTGTGCAGAAATAAAAGTTCTGAAAATTGGACGAAACTTTTTGATGTTTTTTTGGAAGAAAAGAGAGATACTGGAGCAAAGAACCACTAGAGGCCCCCTAGTGCCCACTAGACACCAGGCCGTGCCATCCCCCCTCGCGTGGGCCGATGTCTAGTGGGCACCTCATGGCCCATCTTGGCGTGATTCCAACGCCAAATATTACTATAAATATAGAAACCTCCATAAATAACCCTAGACGAGAAGTTCCACCACCGTAAGCCTCTGTAGCCACAAGAAACCAATCAAGAGCTCTTTCTGGCACCCTGTCGGAGGGGAGATCATCTTTGGTGGCCATCTTCATCTTCTCGACGGAGGCCATGACGAAGAGGGAGTAATCCACCCTCAGGGCTGAGGGTTTGTACGAGTGGCTATGGGTTTAATCTCTCTCTCTCTCTCTCGTGTTCTTGAGATGTCATGATTTTTATATCACGGGCCTTGTTAATACATATGGTGTTTGTCCCATGCTATTGTTGTGATGAATTGAATCTTTCACTTCAAGATCTCGTTATGTTTGATTGAATATTCAGGTTTGGAGCACATGATATATGTCTTGCATGCAGATACACGTAGTGACATTGGGGTATTCAAGTGATTCACTTGATATATTTTGTGGCATCAACTCGCAGATTCCCGAGGTGACATTGGGGTAATCTAGGCATAGGGGTTGATTGCACGTTTTCATACTATGTTCTTCGATAGAAATCTTGGCGTGCTCCTTGAAGTTCTTTGTGTTGGATTGAGTATTATGAATTTGAATTTGTGATGGTATTATTTTAGTACGAACTCTTGATAGATCGATCGAAAAGGATAACTTGTTATCTTTGTACGAACTCTTCGAAAGATTGATCAGAAAGAATAACTTTAAGGTGGTTATGTACCCTACAAATAATTTCTTCTTATGTTCTCCGCTATATAGGAACTTTGGAGTGATTTTTTATCGCACGTTGAGGGATTGTTATATGATCTAACTATGTTAACATGGCTGAGAGATTGCACTAGCGAAAGTGCATACCCTAGGCCTCATTTTCAAGCATTGCAATACCATTTATGCTCACTTTTGTTACTTGCTACCTTGCTGCTTTTCTATTTTCAGATTACAAAAAAATATATCTACTATCATTACTCCACTTGTATCACCACCCCTTCGCTGAAATAGTGCACCTATAAAAATTACCATTTTATTTGGTGTGTTGGGGACACAAGATACTTTTTATTACTCCCTCCTTTCCGGTTTATAGGGCTCAAATCTGAAATCTCATCAACCAAGGTGAATCGTGAGTGGATGACACTAGTTTAAACTAGCCAATGAAATATTTCTCACATATTCAATTTCCAAGGCAATAAATGTAGCATTCCTTCCTTTCATTGGATTTGCATGGTGGATGTAGAAAACGATGCATGCATAGCCACTCATCTCCTTTCTCTAAACTCTATGAATTAAATATGGCGTGAAACTGAAAGCACTTTAACTCACTTAGACTCAAAATGAGCCTAATATAATGGAAATCTGAAAATTTTGAGATGAGCCCTATAAACCGGAAAGGAGTGAGTATTTGGTTGGAGGGTTGTTTGTGAGAGACCATCTTCATCTTACGCCTCCCACGGATTGACAAACCTTAGGTCATCCACTTGAGGGAAATTTTCTATTGTCCTACAAAACTCGACGGTTGGAGGCCCAACACGAGTTTACAAGAACACGTTGTTTAGTAGATATCATAGGTATAAGTATTGGGTTGTCTCCCAACAAGCACTTTTCTTTAATGCCTTTTAGCTAGGCATGATGATTTCAATGATGCTCGTATATAAGGTAGTAACTGAAACATGCAAGAAAGCATCACGAATCTCATGGAAATCACATTTAAGTCTAATTCACTTCCTATGCTTGGGGGTTTTGCAATAAACAATTTATTATAGCAAGAATCAACTTGCATTGAAAGGCAAAATAAGCATGACTTCAAAACTTTGAACACATAGGGAGGAAACTTGATATTATTTCAACACCTACAAGCATATGTTCCTCCCTCATAATAATTTTCAGTAGCATCGTGAAGGAATTCAACAATATAACTAACACATAAAGCATTCTTTTCATGATGCTCAAGCATAGAATTTTTAGCACTACCCACACAATCAAAAATCTTCTCGTTCATAATAGTGGGGGTAAACTCAACAAAATAACTATGATGAGATACTTGATTGATCTAATGCAAATGAAAAATAAATTGTCATGCCAAGTTTCATGTTTTTAATTATTCTTTATAGCATACATGTCATCACAATAATCATCATAGATAGCAATTTTCTTGTTATAGTCAATTGAAAACTCTTCCAAAATAGTGGACTCATCACTAAATAAAGTCATGACCTCTCCAAAGCCACTTTTATCAATATGAAAAGATTCAACACTCCCCAAAATAGTGGGATCATCAGTACCTAGAGTTGACACTCTTCCAAAACCACTTTCATCAATATAATCATCATAAATAGCAGGCATGCTATAATCATAATAAATATCATCATCACAAGTAGGGGGTCTAAAAAGGTAATCTTCATCAAACATAGCATGCCCAAGCTTGTGGCTTTACATAGCATCAACATCATGGGTATCCAAAGAATTCATACTAGTAACATTGCAATGCTCATCATTCAAGGATTTCATATTATGCATTTTTATAAATTCTTCCTCTAACAATAGAGCACAATTTTCTCAATCCTTATTTTCACGAAAGACATTAAAAAGATGGAGCAAATGAGGCAACCTGAACTCCATTTTTTGTAGTTTTCTTTTATAAAACCAAAGTCACGAAAAGCAAGAAACTAAAAGATTTAATTGCAATATCTAAAGATATACCTTCAAGGACTCACCTCCCCAGCAACGGTGCGAGAAAAGAGCTTTATGTATACTATGGAACTTTATTCGTGTAGACGTTGTTGGGCCTCCAAGTGCGGAGTTTTGTAGGACAATTTTTTTCCCTCAAGTGGATGACCTAAGTCTTATCAATCTGTGGGAGGTGTAGGAGGAAGATGGTCTCTCTCAAACAACCCTGCAATCAAATACAAGAGATCTCTTGTGTCCCCAACACACCCAATACAACGGAAAATTGTATAGGTGCACTGGTTCAGTGAAGAGATGGCGATACAAGTGTAGTCTCGATAGTAGAAATAGAATTTTGTAATCTGGAAAAAATAAAAAATAGCAAGGTAGAAAGTGGCAAAAAGAGATAAATTTTTTATATATATGCTTAGAAATAAGGCCTAGGGTTCATACTTTCACTAGTGCAATCTCTCAACAATGCTAACATAGTAGAATCACATGATCATCCCTCACGTGCAACAAAGAATCACTCCAAAGTTCATAAGAAGTGGAGAACATAAGATGGAATTGTTGTAGGCAACGAACTAACTCAAAGTTATTCTTTCCGACCAATCTTTTGAGCTATTCCTATAAGTGTCACAAATAGCCCTAGAGTTCTTACTAGAATAACACCCATGATACATATCAATCAACCCTAATGTCACCTAGATACTCCAATGTCACCTCAAGTATCCGCGGGTAAATTATGCAACATGCATCAAAAACATTCACATCTACCATATTCAATCCAACACAAAGAACTTCAAGGAGCACCCCAAGATTTCTATCAAAAATGTAGTACGAAAATGTGCAACTACCCCCTATGCCTGTGATACATCAAGGGAAGAACACCATATGATCCAACTATATTAACAAAGCCTGTGATACATCAATATCATTCCATCTCAAGAGGATGATAGAGAGAGATTTAGCACATAGCTATTGGTAGATACCCTCAGCCCCGAGGGTGAACTACTCCGTCCTTGTTATGACCTCTACCGACATGATGAAGATGGCAGCCGGAGATGATTTCCCCCCTTCGGCAGGGTACTGGAAAGGCTCCAGATGGAGTTTTCATCGATATAGAGAGTTTCAGCAGCGGGGCATAAGTTCTCTGATTATTTCTGAGGGTTTCTATATATATGGGATTTTTTTGGCATTGGAATCACACTAAACAGAGCCACGTGGGCCTCACAAGGCATCAGGGCGCGACTAGACGGGTGGCCGCGCCGTGTTGCCTTGTGTCCCACATGTGACTCCCCTATGGTAGTTTTTTGCTCCAATATTGATCATATGTTCGAGAAAAAATCGTCAAAAAGTTGCAGGCAATTTCGAGAACTTTCATTTTCTGCACAAAAACAACACCATTGTAATTCAGGTGAAAACAATGTCAGTCCGGGTTAGTTCTAAATTAATCACAAAAAGTGCATCAAGTCCATATAAAAATATTGGAAACATAGGTGAATATGGCATGAATACTTCATAAATTATCGATACGTTTGACACGTATTAGTTCGCTCCATACTTACGAAGGATTCTTCAAAAAAGTGCTTGTACGAAATGAGATCCGCCATCAGTAATAAGAACTTTATGTACTCCAAACCTGGGAAGAATGATGTCCTTTATCACCTTCAACGAGGTGGTTGCATTGGCATGATGTGTTGTAATCGCCTCAATCCACTTGGTACCATAATCTACAGCCACCAGAATGTGAGTATGCCCACTAGACAGTGAAAATGTTAACAAACTAGAATATAATTCGTAGGCATTTATTGTCGCCTACCTATGTTACATGTGCGTTGATACACATAACAATTTTTGACAAACTTGTGTGCATCTTTGAAGAGTGTGATCCAATGAAATCCTGATTGAGGCACTTTTGGAGTGGTTCGTCCCCCAGCATGATGTCCCTCATAAGGGTTGCTATGACAGTTATCGATAATGGCATTCATCTTGTGCTCAGGGCCATGGTGATAAAGAAAATGACCATCCTAGAAATAATACTTCATCTTACTAAAGAATTTCTTCATCTCATTATAGTTCATGTCGAGTGACATGTACTTTCCTACAAGAAAGTTAACATAATCTGCAAGCTACGATTCTATTTTGTTAATAATGGCTAATGTCTCACCTTGAAAGGATTCATTTATTTGGTTAGGATCATAGGGTATCCTCTCCATTCATGACAGATGGTTGATACGTGTCCAACGTATCTATAGTTTTTTATTGATCCATGCCATCATATTATCATTCTAGGATGCTTTTAGGCATTTACTTGCTGCTTTATATTATTTTTTAGCACTAACCTGTTAGCCCAATGCCAAGTGCGAGTTGCTATTTTCTACATGTTTTCGGCTTTATGGGAATACTGTATCAAACGAAGTCCAAATACCGCAACAAAATTGATGATTTCTAATGGACAAAATAAAGACATAGAAGCTTTGGAGGAAGACCGGAGGCAACACGGGGTGCCCCCAAGCCAACAAGGCACGCCCAGGGGGTGGCCGAGCCTTGATGGATTGGGGTCACCTCCCAGCTCCTCCAGCCTCCTTCTGTGGCCTATAAATTCACATATATTCTAAAAATCCTAGAGAGCCTCCCGAAAAACTTTTTTCGTGCGCCGCAAGGTTCTGTTCCGCCATGTGCCCATCTAGAGCCTAGTTTCGGTGCCTTGTCGGAGGGGCGATCGATCACGGAGGGCCTCTGCATCATTCTTGTTGCTCCCATGGTGATGTGTGAGTAGTTCACCACATACCTCCAGGTCCGTAGTTATTACTTAGATGGATCTCTCTCTCTATGTTCCTCGTTGCCATGATCACCACGATTCCCACGATGATCTATCTTATGTAATCACCCTTGTGCGGTGCATTTATTTGGATCCGATGAATTGTGGGTTTATGTTCAGATTATTCATGAGATTATATAGATTTCCTTGGTGGTCTTTCATATATATGCATGATTATGATAGCTTCATAATTCTCCATGATCTATTGATTTGGTTTGGCCAACTAGATTGGTTTATCTTCAGTGGGAGAGGTGTGTTGTAGTGGGTTCAATCTTGCGGTGCCCAATTGAAGTGAGATAAAGGGACATGACAGATATTATATTGCTGCCACTAAGGGTAAAACCAATTGATGTGGTTCATTCATATTAATTGGATTTACTTTGTCTACATCATGTAATTAACCTCCAAGCATTACTCTGTTTTTACTTAATACTCTAGATGCATGCTGGACAGTGGTCAATGGGTGGAGTAATAGTAGTAGATGGAGACAGGAGTCGATCTACTTGCTTACAGACATGATGCCTATATGTAATTATCATTGTCATGAATAAATATTGCATAACTATGCACTTTTCCGTCAATTGCCCAACAGAAATTTGTTAACCCACCGTGTGCTTTCTACGAGAGAGAAGCCTCTCGCGAAAACAATGGCCCCAGGGTCTATTCAAAAATATATTTACAAAACACTAAATACCTTGTTGTTCTTATTTACCTTTTATTTCTTTGCTGTTTATATTTATGAAACTATCTATCTATCACTAGTTATCGCTTTCAAGTAACGAGTTCAAGGGGATTGCCAACCCTCTTGCCCGTGTTGGGTGCAAGTGTGTGCTCTTTTGTGTGTTGGCACTGAAGACAAAAAACTGTGTGGTTCTCCTATTGGTTCGAAAACCTTGGTTCTCATTGAGGAAAATACTTATCTATACTGTGATGCATAATCCCCTCCTCTTCGGGGAAAAAACCCAACATAGATCACAAGTATGAGGAAGGATTTGTGGCACTGTTGCCGGGGAGTATCACCAATTTCCTATCAAGTACCTACTCACAAATTATCATTCACTTGTTCTATTTTTATTCTCTATTGTATTTTTCTTGCTATAAAAATCATAAATACAAAAATATTGATCTTTGCTAGTTTCTTATTTGCTTGCAATAAATATGTCATCACACAAAAATAGAAAATAAAGACTTATGGATCCACATAAAGTTTCTACTTGGATCATCTTCGATCCGTTTGTGCTCATGTTGAAACCCAACTAGATTAGTTGAGGGAAAATCATTAAATGAGTATGCTCATTTTGTGCGTCATCGGTTGTCTCAAAAGGGGAAACTCTTATGCAATCAAATAATTGTTTGCTATGCTATGGTTGGAATCTGTGTGAAATTTATGATTTTACTTTTTGCTCTGAGAACCCTAAAAAACACCTTCCCTACCTATGTGAGTTTAATGATAATGAAATCTTATCTTCTTATGCCAAAGATGTTTATTGTTACTATGATATCGAACAAATTTAAGAATTTGTTGCTTTCAAGGTTGCTTATGAACTTGTTTCTTTGATTGAAAAGTATGACGCTACTCTCTACAAATCTAATTTTTTCCATACTTAAATATTGCTATGAAAATTATGCTCCTAATGCCTATGTTAAAGAATTTACTGAGAGAATGTATGCTGCTTTGTAAGAAAATTACAATTCCATTGATTTGATTGAAATATCCCTTCTTGATGAATGTGATCCTTGTTATTCTTATGGCCACGATGCCAATATTTATGATGCTTATGGAGATGAACTTGCTATAGTTCCTTATATTGAAAATGAAATTATTTCTACTACACCCAAAAAGCATGATTGCAATGATATTACTATAGACTCTATTAATGTCAATCATGCTAATGATATGCAAAGCTACAAGCTTGGGTATGATAATAATGTTTGTTTTGATCTTGAAAATTTATTCAAGACTCATTATGAGTATGTTATTGATAATAATTTTGCAATAATATTGAGAGTGGGTTTGGAAGAGTGTAAAGTTGAACTATAAATAACCCCACATATTCGGAGAATGACTAATCTTATGACATTCTTGATAAAAGTGGGTTTGGAGAAGTCATGAATTTAGTTAATGTTGCTCCCACTATCTTGGAAGATTGCAAAACTTTTGTGCATGTGGATCATGGAGAGAATATTTTATATGAGAGATATATTGTTGAATTTGAATATGATCCTGTCACAACCCTAGTTATACCCTTGCATGCAAAGCATTCATGCATACATTTAAATTGCATTGAATTTGAAATGAGGAAGTGATCGAGTTTGAGAAGGAAAATTTTGAAAATTAAGCAATATAAAAATTACTTCAAAATGATCCAAGAAAATGTCCTTGGTTTTGTGAGAAAATATTGGTATGATATAAATTTACCAACCAATATTTTTGGATCACAGAAATATTTTATTTTGGGCGTTTGAATTAATTAAACAATTATTTGAAATGGAATTATATTAATTATATATAAAATATAATTCCATTAATTTTGAAACTTTTATGTGGCACTAATGTTATTTCTAGCTCAGATGAAAATTTTCAGGATTATAAATAAATGGCTAAATATTTTATTTAAAGCCAAAAAAATCTGAGAAAATAGAAAATAAAATAGAAAAAAGAAGAAGTAGAAAACCTACCTGGCTTCCTGGCCCAGGTGGGAATCGGCTCAGCCCACGGGCAGGGTCGTCTTCCACCTCTGCGAGTAGGCATAGGGGAAGATGAGCACGGCGAGCCACCACGCCAGCTCCTGCTTCGCGCTCGCGGCCTCCCGTGCATCCCTATCCCCCTAGGCAGCCTCGAGGACCACCCCCGAACCCATTTCCCCAGGACTCTCTTCCTCTCCTCTGCTCTCCTCTCTTCCGCCATTGCCTCGATCTCGCCGACGCCCTCTCCATAGCCAGCGTCGCCTCCCCGAGCAGCCGATCGCCTCCGCCTCCTTGAGCTCGTCCACCACGTCGAAATAATCGAAGCCAGAGGCTCCTCCTCGTCGTTGCCATCACCAATCCCGTCTCCAACCATCGAAGCTCGCTGCCACTCGATTTGCTCCGCCCTGGACCTCCCCGAGCGCGCCGTCGCCGTCAACCTCCTCATGGTGAGCTGCAGAGTCCATTCCCCCTTCTCCCCGGCTCGTTCCAAGCCCGAGCCGCTCCCGTCGTGAAGCTCGTCGCTGGTGCTTGCTCCGGCCACCCTATCCCTTCCTGACGCCCCTGCTAGATGAGGCGCTTCGCCAGCTAGCCGTAGGACCAAACCGCACGCGATTTGGCCCCATGTAGCGCGATCCCGAGCAGCTCCGGCGAGCTCCGCCGCGGATTTGGTTGCCATCGGCCATACTCCGGCGATGTCCGACGTGACCGGCCGATTAGCAATAGCTAACCCCCCCACAACCACTAACGAGCTGGCCCAGCACGTGGTCAAACCACAATCAGCGCGGGTCAGTGCGGGATTAACCCCCGGGTCACTAACCAGTGGCCCCCACTGGTCACATTGGACTTGGACCCTGGTTAGTTGACTTGCTAACGCAGGTTGGTGCAATAATTGCATTTGTGGATTTATTTAAATCCACAGAATATTCAGAACTTCAAAAATTCATACAAATTCAACCATAGCTCCAAATGAAATAATTTACATATGAAAAATTATCAGAAAAATGCAAAGAATCTGATGGTGGAATTTTCATGCATGTTTGAACAACTTAACTTGCTGGATAGGAAAATTTCGTTAAAGGCTTTTAAATGCTTATATTTGGAGTTTAGAATTGATCTATATTGATCAAATGAACCCCAATTAACTTGCGGTCACTTGCATTAGTTCAAGACAGCATTATGTTAACATGCCATACTCATGCATCATTGTAAAGCTGTCGGGACCCCGATCCTAAGCCATAAGAATCCAGCCTGTAACACATCGCATCTCTTTGCGGTCTCACGCACGGTTATACCCACGGCTGCAGCCTTACCTTAGCCGGGACAGTTTGCGCCTTTTGACTCACGTATGCAATTGTGTCGCTAGAAATCCAATGACAAAGAACCCAGATCGACATGTCTAGTAATAAATCAAAGTGGCAGTTCCGCACAGGGACAAACATACATGACCCAACATAGCAGGTGTCGATCAGCAGCGAATGTAGACGAGTCGTAGCAAGCTACAAGGACTCCATTACATCGCGTGACAATTCCCAAAGGGGATAGACACAACAGCTAAGAAGGACACATGCCGGTCAACCAATGTGTCCGGAGAAGTAGCGAACTACCATGGCTCATTGGAATCACAAAGGGGCATTTCCCTGTAAGGAGTGCTACTAAAGCCTACGGCTAGGTACTCGAACCCCATACATATCAAGTACAACACATGTACGCATGGCATACCGATATGTATAGATACATCGATGGCATCACAACATAACCATAAACATACAACTTTATTTAGAAGGCTCGGAAGAGCCACACACATAATATTACAAGGTAGGGATCTCACGACCCATCATCACAAGTCATACACACAATTCTTACAAGCCAGCGGAAGATTTAAAATTGTCTGAGTACAGACAGATGGAAAGATAAAGGCACATGGCCTGACTATCTACAGACCCATCCTAGGGCCAGATCGTAGCTGGGATACCAGCTACTCGTCGTCGTCGATGTCTTGGTAGAACCCTCCAGTAGGGTCATTAACAACCTCTGCAACAATTTATTAAGCAAACGTGAGTACAAAAGTACTCAGCAAGACTTTAGGATAAACTATCTACTCATGCAATGTATCAGTAAGGAATTGTGGGGTTTCATGCGGAAAGCCAGCATTTGACTCATGGCTAGACAACTTGCGTTTTTAAATAGTTTTGACAACTATGTTTCTCGCACACAAGTCCACTAACACCACAACAATAATCCATCGTGGAATCATTCCGTCTCCATACGGAAATGCCGTCCACGACACTCATGCTTATCTTGACAATTTTATGAGTAGCCATTATAGTTATCTATGAACAACATATGTTTCAATGTAGTCCATATCCGCGGACGCGGCTATTCAAATAGATCTTAACCCTACAGGGGTTTTCTTCTTCACACACGCTCTCGCCACTTATCGCCATGTGCACGTCATGCACCTCGACAACCTTCAAGCGGAAGCCCAGCGAGGGAGTCGGCCACGACCGTTAACCATGCTAATACTTAATCCAGGTCTATCGCCTATCTGAGGGTAACCCCGACGATAGTCCGACCGAGGTTTCCGCCACGGGCCCAAACGATGTGCGCAGGGTTCCCAAGCCCACCATCCGGGTGCCACTTGGTACACTGTGCCACTGCCTACCGCATCATAGCCCACCTCTAAGGTTAGCGCTATGCACGGCCTCCAGCATGACTATAAACACCAGAAACTACTTGCAACTCCTGGACCGAGTACTAAGCGATTAATAAGTCGAGCGGGGTCATATTTCAGGGCCCAGCATGTGGTAGTATCTCGTCTTGGATTACATACACGGAACTTAGTTCCTAAGGACGGTTCCAATGAAACAACCTGCCATGTACTCCTACATAGCCTTTCACCGGTACCTTTACCAAATCAGGTTCAACACACAACCTTCACTTACTGAACACATTCTCACAATTCTGTCCATCACCCAGATGACAGACCATACACAACTCTAAGCATAGCATGCATAGCAGGATAAGGCACATCATGGCTCAAGCATCTACCAGGTATGCTAGGTGGCAAGGTTCAGCTATTTACTGTGACAAGGACAGGTCATGCAAAGGAAGTGGGTTCCACTAACGTGGTAAAAGCAGTGCAAGCATTTGCCCTAATGCAAGAAATAAGAGCAGGAGCGAGAACATAGGATTTATCGGGATGATCAAAATGGTTGCTTGCCTTGTTGCTCAGCAGAGGGACAATATCCGTCAGTCGGATATTCGGTGGAATCCGGAGGAGCGGGGCTTACCGGTAAAAACAATATCAATCAATAACAATCATATGCAACAAGATGATGCATGAGCATGGCATGAAAATGACAGGTGGTAGGCTAATGTAGCTACCATTTCTTAAGTTGAAGTTGATTTCAATCAAGATTCAAATATCACTTCAAATAAGGTATTTTCAAATACCCTTTTAATTGATTCGACCGGATGCTGAGGTAATCTTGTTTTAGCATGCATGATGATGGTATGTTGGGCTGCTGGTTGTGCTTGATCATGGTTTAGTCATAATGTTTGAAGTGGAATTCAAATGGATTTCAAATTCTAACTCCAAATTATTTAATAAGGTTATCCTATTCATCATTTTATCTGTTTGGTGATGTTAACATTTTCAAATATGTTTGAAAATATCAAAATCAGATTCCTTGGATTTTTTGATCCTTTTTCATATATAAATTATTTTCATTGGAGTTACATATTATTTTCTATGATTTTTAGAAGTTTTAGGCATTTTCTGGAATTATTTTTAAACAGAAAAGTCTTTATTGCATCAGCATGACATCAACAAGTCAATTTGGTCGTTGAAAGTCAAACCTGACCAGTGGGACCCACTGGTCAGTGTCTCTGGTCAGTTTTAGTTTAGATTTAACTTAATTAGCTAACTAACATAGGATGACCCACCTCTCAGTGTCTGATTAAGTTAATTAGATAAGTTATTTTTATTTGTTAATCTTAATTAACTAGGGGGCGACGTGTCAGTGACACAGGGCAGCTGAGATCCACCGGCGGTGAGGTGGATCTTGCCGGCGATGGCGTCCGGCGACCACAGAGACGGCGGAGGGCATCGGAAATCCCATTCCGGCGACCATTTGCGCGGCAGAAGGCACCAGACTGACCATCGTTCACCCGCCGTCCCATTTCTGCATAGAACCGGGGCTGATCTGGCTGGAGATGACGCCGGCGACGAGCTCGGCGGCTGCCGGAGCTCGGGCGATGTTGGGCTAGTCGAAACTGAGGTGAAAACGTGCGGCGCTGGGCTCCTATAGCATTTACGCGATGTGCTGAAGCGTTTGCAAGCCTTAGAACAATGAGCCGATCACCAGAGAGCCACCGGCGACGAGCTACCGCGGCGGTCATCATCCGGCTCTGGTGGAATCAGGTGCTAGAGCTTGGAATCGAGAGGGGAAATAGAGGGGAAAGGATCCTGAGCTTACGAGGAGTGCAGCGGCGTTGAAAGTAGGCTCGGGGTAGGCCTGAGGAGGAAGAACGACGACGATGAACGTCGGTGATCCGAGGAGGAAGATGGCGACTTCTCGGTGATTCGCTGTGTCTCGGCATCGAGCTCGTGGCTTGGAAGCTTCAGGGGATCCTGGCGGTTCTTCTGCGTGGCTCAGGAGGGAAGGAGGCAGGCCAGAGCGACGGCGAGCTCGAGCTCTGCTCGGGCTCCAATGGTGGCCGAGAGGAGAGAGGGCAGGGGAAAGAATGAGGAGGGGGAGAGCTTGGGCATGTCTGCGGGGAGGTTTATCTCCACCCTCCAACGCATCAGGCGAGGCAGGCAGGCGTGCAACTGCGTGGGCGCATCGGAGAATGCGGAGCCACCTCCTGCTGCACACTGGCGAGGAGGAAGAAGACAAGCGTGGAGGTGGGCTGGGCCAAGGTGAGCGTTGGATAGGACTTTTCCATTTTTTCTGTTTCTGTTTTATTTGCTGACACTTGTTGCTATTTATTTTTGGCACTAAAATCAAATCTAAAAATAGTTTGAAAAATGCTGGGGTGTTAGTTGGAATATTTCCAATCACCCATAAAGTTTTCAGCATTTTTGAAAACTTATATATTTTTGAATTCGAATATAAGTTGGAATTCATGGACTTGCTAGTTTTGACTAAAATGCCAAAAGTGATTTGAGAATAGTTTTCACCCCAGATAACTTATTTTCAATATTTATCAGAAAAGATGAACTTTTCTTGAGGCCATTTTGGGTTCATTGATTTTGGCAAGATTTGAATTTTCGTTGAATTAGAAGTGGCTAGGGTTTTTTGTTTGAGTTGCACCACTTCTTTGGAGTTTGTTTCAAATTCTTGAATGCAATGGAAGAAAACATGAGCACAAAGATAGACCCTAGTTAGGGATCGAGGGATGTGACAACTCACCCCCACTCAAAAGAATCTCGTCCCGAGATTTGGAAGTCGTCGGGAATAGCGCCGGATACTCAAGTCGGAGACAATCCTCTCTTTCCCATGTTGCCTCCTTTTCGGAATGATTTGACCATTGAACTTTAAGAAACTTGAGGTTTCGATGTCGAGTGGTACGCTCAGCTTGATCAAGAATACGCACAGGGTATTCTTGGTATGAAAGGTTATCTTGGAGATCAAGTGTTTCGTGGTCCACTTCACGGATAGGATCCAAAAAGCAACGCCTGAGTTGCGAGACATGGAAAACATCATGAACCTTGGAAAGATGTGGAGGAAGTTCCAACTCGTAGGCAACTTCTCCTCGTTTGGCAAGAATGCGAAAAGGACCAATGTAACGAGGAGCCAAGTTGCCCTTGATACCAAATCGATGGGTACCCTTCAAAGGTGTAACCCGAAGGTAAGCCTTCTCGTCAACTTCAAAGGTCACAACCTTATGATGATGATCATATTGGCTCTTTTGACGAGACTGGGCTGTTTTCAACTTTTCACGAATAATGCGAACCTGCTCTTCTGCATCCTGGATCATATCCGAGCCAAAGAGTTGCCTCTGTCCCATTTTTGACCAATTAAGAGGTGTTCGACATCTTCGTCCATAGAGAACTTCAAAAGGAGCTTTGCCCAAGCTTGATTGATAACTATTGTTATAAGCAAATTCAGCGAATGGAAGACACTTCTCCGAGTTCATACCGAACGATATAACACAAGCTCGGAGCATATCTTCTAGGATTTTATTCACTCTTTCTACTTGACCACTTGATTGAGGATGGAAAGCAGTGCTAAAAGATAAGTGAGTCCCCATAGCATTCTGAAAACTCTCCCAGAAGCGAGAAGTAAAGATACTTCCATGGTCTGAGTTAATCTCCAAAGGAACACCGTGAAGAGACACTATTCAAGAGATATATAACTCTGCTAGCTGGCTAGCTGTTATACTCTCACGAACTGGAAGAAAATGAGCTACTTTGGAAAGACGGTCAATGACCACAAAGATAGCATTATTTCCTTTCTTGGTCTTGGGAAATCCGGTAATGAAATCCATACTAACTTTATCCCATTTCCATTCGGGAATAGCTAAAGGTTGAAGGGTGCCAGCAGACCTTTGATGTTCTGCCTTAACTCAACGACAAACGTCGCAGTTAGCAACGAACTCAGCAATTTCTCTCTTCATCCTAGTCCACCAAAACCTCTGGCATAGGTCCTGATACATCTTAGTACTACCAGGATGAATGGTGAGAGGAGAATCATGAGCCTCCTTAAGGATTAACTGCCTTAGATGTGGATTCTTAGGAACCACTAGACGATTCCGGAAGAACACAACACCTTGATCATTCATGGAGAATTCCTTAGCGTTTCCGCTAATAATATTCTCCTTGATCCGTGATATACCCTTATCACGCTTCTGGCCAACTATGATTTGATCCTTAAGAGTAGGCTTCGCAACCAGGGTAGAAAGGAATCCTTGAGGAACAATATGAAGATTTAACTTCCGAAATTCCTCATAGAGATGTGGTTGACCTCGTTGTAGCATCAAATTGTTACAATAAGAATTACGACTTAGTGCATCAGCCATAACATTGGCCTTCCCCGGGGTGTAAGTTATCCCTAAGTTGTAATCCGTGATCAACTCAACCCATCGTCTTTGTCTGAGATTCAAATCCGGCTGGGTGAAGATATATTTCAGATTTGGTAATCGGTGAATATTTCGCAACGATTACCAAGAAGGTAATGTCGCCAGGTTTAAGTGCATGGACTACAGCTGCAAGCTCAAGATCATGTGTGGGATAATTATCCTCATGTGGACGCAACTGTCGGGATGCGTATGCAATCACATGATGATCTTGCATGAGAATGCAACCTAATCCTTGTCGCGAGGCTTCGCAGTAGATAACAAAGTCCTTGGAGAAATCTGGTGGTGGCAACACAGGTGCGGAAGTCAGGCGTCTTTTCAGTTCCTAAAAACTATGCTCACACTATGGTGTCCACTCGAACTTTTTATCTTTCTTGAGGAGTTCAGTTAGAGGCTTTGCAACCTTGGAGAAATTCTCGACAAAGCGCCGAAAGTAGCTCGCTAGACCAAGAAAACTCCTAACTTGCTTAACCGATTCAGGTTGAGTCCAATCAAGGACAGCTTGACCTCTCTCGGGATTGACATCAATACCCTTACCAGAGATTACGTGACCTAGATAAGTCACTTTTGGTAACCAAAATTCACATTTTGAAAACTTGGCATAAAGGCGATGCTCTCGAAGTTTCATCAATACCAGCCTTAGATGCTCGGCATGTTCTTGTTCGTTCTTCGAGTAGATGAGAATATCGTAGAGGTATACTACGACGAATTTATCCAAATACTCCATGAAGATTGAATTCATCAAGCGAGAGAAGGTGGCTGGGGCATTGGTTAAACCGAAGGACATGACGGTGTACTCGTATTGGCCATAACGAGTGACAAAAGCCGTTTTGGAATGTCCCCGTTCTTGATCTTGATTTGATGGTATCCCAACCTCAAATCCATTTTTGAGAAAACTGAGGATCCAGCGAGCTGATCATACAGATCATTGATCCCGGGGAGCGAATACTTGTTCTTTATGGTGACCAGGTTAACTGGTCGGTAATCCACAACCATCCGATCCGTTCCGTCTTTCTTCTTGACGAAGAGGACGGGACAAGCCCAAGGAGAAGAGCTAGGACGAATGAAACCTTTATTCAGTGCCTCATCTAGTTGCTTCTTAAGTTTGGCTAGCTCCAGGGGTGCCATCTTATAAGGTCTTCTAGCTATTGGAACAGTTCCCGGAACAAGATCTATCACAAACTCTACATCTCTGTCAGGTGGAATTGCTGGCAGTTCTTCTAGAAAAACATCCGGAAAGTCATGGACTACCGAAATGTCTTCAAGTTCCAGAAGAGGGTTGGCATTAAGGGAATAGAGTCGGCATTTGGCAACTCGAGTGGAGACATTGACTATCTCACCCGAGGGATGGGTAAGCTGAACATTTCTAGAATGAGTATCAATCTTGGCATAGTGAGCTGACATCGAGTCCATAACCAAGATGATATTGATATCCGAAGATTTCAGAGCTATCAATGATGCTAGAAAAACTAGCGTGTCTACTAGAATTTCATTGTCATAGGTTATCCTGGAGGTTTGCCACTTACTACCAGGGGTTTGGACAACCAATGGGATTGGCATATCACAGAAAGACATCTTATGGAACTGTGCATAACTCTCTGAAATGGAGGAATGAGATGACCCAGTGTCAAAAAGAAAAGACACTGGGTGATGATTAACAAGGAGCGTACCCAGCATGACGTCGGGATCCTGTGCAGCTTCTTATGCTGAAACATAGTTCACACGGCCACGTGCAGGAGTTGGCTTCACATATTTAGCTTTGCCCGACTTGCCTTGCCCAACGGACTTTTCGGGTTGCTTGGCACCCACATTCTGAGGACACTCTCGGGAATAATGCCCTGGTTCTCCACAATTGTAACAGATCACCTGATTGGCACGTGGTGCTGCATTGCTAGGTGGGCCACCATAGGTTTTAGCTAGAGGGTTGGTCTGATTCATCTGAGGCGCCACATAGGATGACCTCGAAGTATATCTTGGCGGCAGAGAACTGTTTGGAACCCACAGCCTGCGTTTTGGGAACGCGGAACCAGATGACGAGCCAAAGTCAAGGGAGTGCTTCTTTGTGGCTTCATAGTCAGTATGACCAGTTTCGACACTCATCGCCTTGTTGACCAGGGCTTGGAAGGTTGTACATTCGTGGAGGCGCAAATCACGACGAAGCTCAGGGCTCAGACCCTTACGGAATCTTGCTTGCTTCTTGGCATCAGTAGACACCTCCTCTGTTGCATAACGCGCGAGGTTACCGAACTCGCGGCTATAGGCATCCACGGTCAACTTCCCCTGGGTGAATGCATAGAACTCCTCTCTCTTTATGTCCATCAGGCCCTCTGGAATATGGTGCAAACGGAAGGCTGCACTAAAGTCTGCCCATGTGGCTGCTAGTTCAGCAGGACACATAGCTTCAAAGTTCTCCCACCACAGATTGGCGGGTCCTTCCAGAAAGTATGCCGCAAAGGTCACCTTGTCGGCCTCACAAACATTCATAGAGCGAATCTTGCGCGATATACTGCACAACCAATCATCAGCGTCGAGGGGATCGACGGGGTGATGGTACTTTGGAGGATTCAGCTTCACAAAGTCATTAAGGGACACTGCAGCATTCCTAGGCCGATGAGCCGTATTTTTCTCAATACGCTCTAACAGACGGTTGGTCTCCCTTTTATTTCTCTCTGCCTCAAGCATAACTACCGCCAGAGAGGGCGGGCGAGGCAGTTCCTCCTGCGACGCTTGACTACCCTCGCCTTGCTCATGAGCAGGGGCATGGTTCAACCTGGTGAACACCATCCTGACAAACAAACTCACAGCTTAGACCAATATCAACATCAATACTAACTATGGATTAAGAATGCACTGAACACATGGAATGCAGAAATGAATATCCGAACAGCATGGTAACAAGCAACTGCTATATATACACCATGGTTCATACACACCATTACATAGTTCAGTACAACCTTAACCGAAGAGCAAACTACTGAAAACATGAAACGACTCATCAGAGGCTTCCAAGCTTCCTATACATTATTTATCTATGCCATAGGAATTCATTTCACGACACAAGCATACTTCACAAGTCACACATTACTGTGGAAGTACAACTACTACCTTACTATCCTTCCACTCACGGTTCAGGCATCCGCATAGAACATCTCATAAAGATTGCCTCCATGGCCTAGAAGCTCAACCTGCGGATCAGGAAATACTCCATCCTGAGACCCCTGGGATCCATAAGGACATGGGTGTGGCCTTGGTCCCCTCACTGGTGGTAGTAGAGGTCCCTGAAGAGGGGTGACTCCTCCTATAGCAGGCCAGTCAACATGAGCCAGAAGATGGGTTCTAACAGGGTTCAACATCTCCATATCTCCATACCCTGTCTGGATTACAGGTGCCAGCTGCGTCCAAGCCATCACAGACGAGCACGTGTAGCATAGAGCTCCATACGAAGGGCACGAGCATCCCTGTCTCTATTCTCTAGCATCTCAGCAGTGGACTGCAGCAGCGGATCCTCCATAGAGGAATCAAAGTAGACCCCATTGAGGTATCCTTCTTCACCTGGCTGAGAGGTAGGAACATAGCAGAACTCTGAATTCTGCAGCAGTGCATGTCTAGCCCTCATGATGGTCAGCATTGAGTAGGCAACATCTTGTACTGCCATGTCAACACTGACCCCCAATCCATAAGACCAATGGATCGGCTCCTCAGCTCCAGGGTAATCTGGGAATACCCTAACAGTGCAGAGGTACTGACTCTGATTAAAATCTCGGTACTGCTCCTCCACTATGTACTCTAGGTACCAGCGGTAACCGGATACTGACATCATCCTGACTAGCATGGCCGTATGACCCGGCACATCAATGCACCTAGTCAGACGAACCACCTGACGAGAAGGACGACCAGGCATCTAAAAATAGAGAGTAATGCAAAAGCACTAGAGCTCTGAAGACAAAATTGGGCAGCATAACGACTGTAAATGCTCAAAAACAATTTTGAGACAACCCATAAAAATAGGATAGTGTAACCACTCAACTATCAAGTTCAATTCTCTGATCATCAAAAACTTACTTCCTTTTCCCTGGGATAAAAGAAACCCGAAGTAACTCTCGACCCGTTGTCCTATAATCTACCGATCAGAAACACGAGCCTAAGAGAAGATAAGTAACCTAGTCCTTAATTCCCGTAGTAAAGACGAGGATAACCAGAATAGAATAACTTGAGAAGCGAAGCAAGAGTCTTACGTTCCCTTCCACAAACAATTCCCTTATATATAACTAAAGCAATTCTAGACTCAACTTCGACCAGTTTGGCTTAGTAATCCTACAATTAGTCAGGCTCTGATACCAACGCTGTCGGGACCCCGATCCTAAGCCATAGGAATCCAACCTATAACACATCGCATCTCTTTGCGGTCTCACGCACGGTTATTCCCACGGTTGCAGCCTTACCTTAGCCGGGACCGTTTGCGCCTTTTGACTCACGTATGCAATTGTGTCGCTAGCAATCCAATGACAAAGAACCCGGATCGAGATGTCTAGTCATAAACCAAGGCAGCAGTTCCGCACAGGGACATGCATACATGACCCAGAAAAGCTGGTGTCGATCACCAGCGAATGTAGACGAGTCGTAGCAAGCTACAAGGACTCCATTACATCGCGTGACATTTCCCAAAGGGGACAGACACAACAGCTAAGAAGGACACAAGCCGGTCAACCAATGTGTCCGGAGCAGTAGCAAACTACCATGGCTCGTTGGAATCACAAAGGGGCATTTCCCTGTAAGGAGAGCTACTAAAGCCTACGGCTAGGTATTCGAACCCCATACATATCAAGTACAACACACGTACGCATGGCATACCGATATGTATAGATACATCGATGGCATCACAACATAACCATAAACATACAAATTTATTTAGAAGGCTCGGAAGAGCCACACACATAATATTACAAGGTAGGGGTCTCACGACCCATCATCACAAGTCATACACACAATTCTTACAAGTCAACGGAAGATTTAAAATTTTCTGAGTACAGACAGATGGAAAGATAAAGGCACATGGCCTGACTATCTACAGACCCATCCTAGGGCCAGATCGTAGCTGTGATACCAGCTACTCGTCGTCGTCGATGTCTAGCTAGAACCCTCCATTAGGGTCATTAACAACCTCTACAACAATTTATTAAGCAAACGTGAGTACAAAAGTACTTAGCAAAATTTAGGATAAAGTATCTACTCATGCAATGTATCAATAAGGAATTGTGGGGTTTCATGCGGAAAGCCAGCATTTGACTCATGGCTAGACAACTTGCATTTTTAAATAGTTTTGACAACTATGTTTCTCGCACACGAGTCCACTAACACCACAACAATACTCCATCGTGGAATCATTCCGTCTCCATACAGAAATGCCGTCCACGACACTCACGCTTATCTTAACAATTTTATGAGTAGCCATTATAGTTATCTATGAACAACATATGTTTCCAAGTAGTCCATATCCGCGGATGCGGCTATTTGAATAGATCATAACCCTACACGGGCGTACTTCTTCACACACGCTCTCGCCACTTATCGCCATGTGCACGTCATGCACCTCGACAACCTTCAAGCGGAAGCCTAGCGAGGGAGTCGGCCACGACCGTTAACCACGCTAATACTTAGTCCCGGCCTATCGCCTATCTGAGGGTAACCAGCACGGAAGTCCGGCCGAGGTTTCCGCCATGGCCCCAAACGATGTGCGCAGGGTTCCCAAGCCCACCATCCGGGTGCCACTTGGTACACCATGCCACTGCCTACCGCATCATAGCCCACCTCTAGAGTCAGCGCTACGCACGGCCTCCAGCATGACTATAAACACCAGAAACTACTTGCAACTCCTGGACCGAGTACTAAGCGATTAATAAGTCGAGCGGGGTCATATTTCAGGGCCCAGCATGTGGTAGTATCTCGTCTTGGATTACATACATGGAACTCAGTTCCTAAGGACGGTTCCAATGAAACAACCCGCCATGTACTCCTACATAGCCTTTCACCGGTACCTTTACCAAATCAGGTTCAACACACAACCTTCACTTACTGAACACATTCTCACAATTCTGTTCATCACCCAGATGACAGACCATACACAACTCTAAGCATAGCATGCATAGCAGGATAAGGCACATCATGGCTCAAGCATCTACCAGGTATGCTAGGTTGCAAGGTTCAACTATTTACTGTGACAAGGACATGTCATGCAAAGGAAGTGGGTTCAACTAACGTGGTAAAAGCAGTGAAAGCATTTGCCCTAATGCAAGAAATAAGAGCAGGAGCGAGAACATGGGATTTATCGGGATGATCAAAATGGTTGCTTGCCTTGTTTCTCAGCAAAGGGACAACATCCGTCAGTCGGATATTCAGTGGAATCCGGAGGAGCGGGGCCTACCGGTAAAAACAATATCAATCAATAACAATCATATGCAACAAGATGATGCATGAGCATGACAGGAAAATGACAGGTGGTAGGCTAATCTAGCTACCATTTCTTAAGTTGAAGTTGATTTGAATCAAGATTCAAATATCACTTCCAACAAGGTATTTTCAAATACCCTTTTAATTGATTCGACCTGATGCTCAGGTAATCTTGTTTTAGCATGCATGATGATGGTATGTCGGGCTGCTGGTTGTGCTTGATCATGGTTTGGTCATAATGTTTGAAGTGGAATTCAAATGGATTTCAAATTCCAACTCCAAATTATTTAATAAGGTTATCCTATTCATCATTTTATCCGTTTGGCGATGCTAACATTTTCAAACATGTTTGAAAATATAAAAATCAGATTCCTTGGATTTTTCTGATCCTTTTTCATATATAAATTATTTTCATTGGAGTTACATATTATTTTCTATGATTTTTAGAAGTTTTAGGCATTTTCTGGAATTATTTTTAAACAGAAAAGTCTTTATTGCATCAGCATGACATCAGCAAGTCAATCTGGCCGTTGAGAGTCAAACCTGACTAGTGGCACCCACTGGTCAGTGTCTCTGGTCAGTTTTAATTTAGATTTAACTTAATTAGTTAACTAACAGAGGATGACCCACCTGTTAGTGTCTGATTAAGTTAATTAGATAAGTTATTTTTATTTGTTTTACTAATCTTAATTAACCAGGGGGCCCCACGTGTCAGTGACTCAGGGCAGCTGAGATCCACCGGCGGCGAGGTGGATCTCGCCGGCGATGGCCTCTGGCGACCATAGAGACGGCGAAGGGCATCAGAAATCCCATTCCGGCGACCATTTGCGCGGCAGAAGGCACCAGACTGGCCAGCGTTCACCCGCCGTTCCATTTCTGCATAGAACCGGGGCTGATCTGGCCGGAGATGACGCCGGCGACGAGCTCGGCGGCTGCCGGAGCTCGGGCGATGTCGGGCTAGTTGAAACTGAGGTGAAAACGTGCAGCGCTGGGCTCCTAAAGCATCTACGCGATGTGCTAAAGCGTTTGCAAGCCTCAGAACAACGAGTCGATCACCGGAGAGCCACCGGCGATGAGCTACTGTGGCGGTCATCATCAGGCTGAGGTGGAATCATGTGCTAGAGCTCGGAATCGAGAGGGGAAATAGAGGGGAAAGGATCCTGAGCTCACGAGGAGTGCAGAGGCATTGAAAGTAGGCTCGGGGGAGGCCTGAGGAGGAAGAACGGCGACGATTAACGTCGGCGAACCGAGGAGGAAGAAGGTGACTTCTCGATGATTCACTGTGTCTCGGCGTCGAGCTCTTGGCTTGGAAGCTTCAGGGGATCCTGGCGGTTCTTCTGCGCGGCTCAGGAGGGAAGGAGGCAGGCCAGAGCGACGGCGAGCTCGAGCTCTGCTCGGACTCCAATGGCGGCCGAGAGGAGAGAGGGCAGGGGGAAGAATGAGGAGGGGGAGAGCTCGGGCATGTCTGCGGGGAGGTTTATCTCCACCCTCCAGCGCATCAGGCGAGGCAGGCAGGCGTGCAGCTGCGTGGGCGCGCCGGAGAACGTGGCGCCACCTCCTACCGCACACTGGCGAGGAGGAAGAAGACAAGCGTGGAGGTGGGCTGGGCCAAGGTAAGCGTAGGATAGGACTTTTCCATTTTTGTGTTTCTGTTTTATTTGCTGACACTTGTTGCTATTTATTTTTGGCACTAAAATCAAATCTAAAAATAGTTTGAAAAATGCTGGGGTGTTAGTTGGAATATTTCCAATCACCCATAAAGTTTTCAGCATTTTTGAAAACTTATATATTTTTGAATTCAAATATAAGTTTGAATTCAGGGACTTGCTGGTTTTAAATAAAATGCCAAAAGTGATTTGAGAATAGTTTTCACTCCTGATAACTTATTTTCAATATTTATCAGAAAAGATGAACTTTTCTTCAGGCCATTTTGGGTTCATTGATTTTGGCAAGATTTGAATTTTCCTTGAATTAGAAGTGCCTAGGGTTTTTGGTTTGAGTTGCACCACTTCTTTGGAGTTTGTTTCAAATTCTTGAATGCAATGGAAGAAAACATGAGCACAAAGACTTGACCCTAGTTAGGGATCCAGGGATGTGACAAAAGCATTTGCCATGCCTAAATTGTTCCTGGTTTGATCTTGTTGATAGACTTGCGAGATGTAGTTATCACCGACATCGAAGAACAACAGAGTTCTTCTGATCAACAGGCAAGCAAAACCCCATTGAGAATTCCGATACAATCCCACTCTCTCGCTATTGCTCTCTTTTCAATGCATTAGGACAAGATGATTCAACTGTTGCTTGTGTTACGGTAGATGAACCCATTCTCTTGCATGACCTGTCATTGTCACAGTAAATAGTTAAACCAAGCAACCTAGCATACCTGGTAGATGCTTGAGCCATGTTGTGCCATTACCCTGTTATGCTTGCTATGCTTAGATTTGAGCTGGTATGATCATCTGGATGATGAATTGGAATGAACATGTCCAACTGACGAGAGTTAAGTATGTGAACATGTTTTGGTAATGGTAGCGACGAAAGGCCATGTAGGAGTACATGGTCGGTTGTCTCATTGACGCCGCACTTAGGACGTGAGATCTTGTGTTGGTGTTCCAAGACTAGCTACTACCACACATTGGGTTCCCGTAACTCGACCCCTCTTAGCCTATTAACTACTCTGTTATCAGTCCAGGAGTCGCAGTAGTTCGAAACGTTCATATGTTGTGGCACAGCCTGCTACATGGATGAACAGCCCAATCGGGACCGACATGGGGCCCTGCTCACATGGTTTGAGGCCATGTTGGAAACCTCGCCCGGATTTCCATTATGGGTTCCAACTCAGATAGGTGACTGCCTTGGGTGTGAGTCATTGTAGGTTAACGTTCGTGGATGACTCCCTCGCTGGGCTTCCGCTTGAAGGTTGCCGAGGTGCTTGTTTTTTGTGCACATGGCAATAAGTGGCGGGAGCATGTGTGACAAAGTACACCCTTGCAGGGTAATTATCTATTCGAATAGTCGCGTCCTCGGATATGGACTGCTTGGATACTTGCATGGTTCATAGATAACTTTAGCGGATACTCTAAAATGGTCCAGATAAGTGTGAGTGCTATGGATGGCCTTCTCGTAGGATTACGAGAGAGGATCCATGGTGTTGTTTTGATGTGGTGGATATGAGGACTCACGTGCGCACTCTCGTAGTGAGACGAGAGAGGTATGAAATATTGTTGTAGTTTAGGTTAGCCAAAGGTCAAAGCTGGCATTTCTACACTAAACCCGCAACCCCGTTCATTGATACATGATGCATATGTAGTTAGTTCTCATGTAAGTCTTGCTGAGTACATTCGTACCCAGTGTTGCTTATCTATATGTTTGCAGAGATAGACGTTGTTCACTTTCTGTTGTCCTATTGACGTTGACATCGATGGAATAGCTTGGGAACCCAGATAGTGGTCTGGCTCCTATGGTAGGGTCGTTGTAGCTTTTGAGGCTCTTCCAGCCACTTTTAGTAGATGTATGTACCCAGACATGTAACTTTCGCTTGATGGTTGTATGCTCTGAATGTTGGGTCATGTAACCCTCTCTGTTTGTAACATTATACTATGTTGGCTCTTTGGGGCCTATTAAATAAATGATGTCTTGTATAGTTATGTTGTGATGCCATGTTGTATCTACACATATCGTGCATATTGTGTGTATGTTTCAAATGCATTGCTATGTGTGGGATTCGACACCTAGTTGTGCGCCTTTAGTAGTACTCTTTATGAGGAGATGCCTCTTTGTGCTTCCACCAAGCCTTGGTAGCTTGCTACTGCTCCGGACACATTGATTGACCAGCATGTATCCTTATTTTCTATTGTGTCTTTCCCCTCAGGGAAATGTCACACGGTGTAATGGAGTTCGTGTAGCTTTCTATGACTCCTCTACACACGTTGTTGACCGACACCTGCTTTGCTGGGTTATGTATTTCTGTCCCTATATGGACGTGCCACTTGGGTTTATAACTAGTCATGTTGACCCGGGTTCTTTGTCGTTCTAATGCTGGCGACATATACACACATGTGAGTCAAAAGACGCAAACTATCCTGGCCCAGGTAAGGTGGCAGCCGTGGAGTTAACCGTGCGTGAGGCTGCAAAGTGATGTGTTGTGTTATAGTCTGGGTTCTTATGACTTAGGATCGGGATCAACATCATATTCCACAGGTCGTGATAGATCGGAGGCAAGAGGAGTTTTGCAATTCGACTCAAGGCAAGATGGATGTGTATGCTTATAGTCGTGAGTTTGGATGCCTCACGCGTTATGCACCAGAAAAAGTATCCACAAATGCCAAGAAGCAATCTAGGTTCAGGAAAGGTCTCAACCCAAAGCTTCATCAAGATCTCAGTCTGCATGAGTTCATTAGTTTCAAGGTTCTTGTGATAAAAGCCATCCAAGTAGAAACAAGCAGAATGACCTACGAGGAATCTCGCAAGCACAACCGTGATGTTGGATCGTCTTCAATTTCTATGTTCCAGAAGCGCAGGATATGGATCCCGAATGCAGCTCTTCCTCCGAGATATGTACCGAGGCCATCCTATGTGGCGCCTCGTTTGTCGATGCTAAGTATTCCCTAGAAGAACCTCATCAACCAAGTGTTCAGCCCAGATCCACGTCCCATTTATGGAGCATCTTTCAAATGTAGCTAGCCAGGACACTACTCAAGGGATTGTCCTCTGCGTGGTTTTGTTCCACCCCCTTCAGGAATAGGTGTTATTTGTTGCAAGGCACCAACAAAGAAGCTTAATGAAAGGTTAGTTGCCCTAACTCATGGATGTGTGCACCATGTATCTGCAGAAGAAGCTCAAGATGATGCTGATGTCGTGCTTAAGACACTTGTCAGTTCTCATCCAGCTTTAGTTCTATTTGACTCTGGAGCATCCCACTCCTTCATCTCTGAACGTTATGACTCCTTGCATAACATTGCTTTCGAAGATATTCCCACTCCATTAGTAATTCAGGCTCCAGGTTTCAAATGGCAAACTAATGCAGTAAGCCATGGGAACCAAATCCTTGTCGGTGGTTTAGTATTCCTTGCCTCTCTAATAGCCCTCAAGAAATTCAGACATCAATATCATTTTGGGGATGGACTGGATGACATCTCATCATGCCAAAATTAATTGTTTCTCTAGGACTGTTCAACTGACTCATCCTTCTGGCCAGATAGTCAATGTCTCGTCTGGTATTTCAACACACGAGATTTATGCTCTAAATGCCAATCCTCTTCCAGACCTCGAAAATATTCTGGCAGTCCGTGACTTTTCGGATGTCTTTCAAGAAGAACTGCCAGGTGTTCCACCTGACAGGGAAGTAGAATTTGTCATAGAACTTATTCAGGAACCTCTCCAATTGCTAGAAGACCCTATAAGATGTCTCCTCAAGAATTAGCTAAGCTTAAAATCCAACTTGATGAATCTTTAAAGAAAGTTTTCATCCGTCCTAGTTCTTCTCCTTGGGCTTGTCCTGTCCTCTTCGTCAAGAAGAAGGATGGTACGGATCAGATGGTTGTAGATTATCGACCGGTTAATCTGGTCACGATAAAGAACAAATATCCGCTCCCTAGGACCAACGATTTGTATGATCATCTCGCTGGATCTGCAGTCTTTTCCAAGATGGATTTGAGATTAGGTTATCATCAAATCAAAATCAGGAACGGGGACATTCCTAAGACGGCCTTTGTCACTCATTATGGCCAATACGAGTACACCATCATGTCCTTCGGTTTAACCAATGCCCCAACCAACTTCTCCCTCTTAATGAATTCGATCTTCATGGAGTATTTGGATAAATTCGTCGTGGTTTACCTTGATGATATTCTGATTTACTTGAAGAACAAAGAAGAACATGTTGAGCATCTTAGGCTGGTATTGATGAAACTTCGAGAACACCGCCTTTACGCCAAATTTCCAAGTGTGAATTCTGGTTGCCAGAAGTGACCTATCTAGGTCACATAATCTCTGCGAAAAGTATTGTTGTCAATCCCGAGAGAGTTTTGGCCGTTCTTGATTGGACTCCACCTGAATTAGTGAAGCAAGTTAGGAGTTTCCTTGGCTTAGCGAGCTATTATTGCCGCTTCATTGAGAACGTCTCCAAAGTTGCTAAACCCCTAACTGAACTCCCCAAGAAAGATAAGAAGTTCGAGTGGACTCCATAGTGTCAGGAAAGTTTTCAGGAGTTGAAAAGACGACTGACTACTGCCCTGGTACTTGTGCCCCCGGATTTCACAAAGTACTTTATTATCTACTTTGATGCCTCGTGTCAAGGACTTGGTTGCATTCTTATGCAAGCTCGTCATGTGATTACCTACGCTTCTCGACAATTTCGTCCACATGAGAAAAATTATCCAACACATGATCTAGAACTTGACGGTGTAGTTTATGCACTATTAATCTCGCGACATTACCTTCTGGGTAATTGTTGTGAAATATACACTGATCACGAGAGTCTCGAGTATATATTCACCCAACCGGATTTGAATCTCACGCAAATACGTTGGGTTGAGTCGATCACGGATTACGACTTATGAATATCTTACACCCCAGGCAAAGCCAATGTCATGGCTGATGCACTAAGTCGTAAATCCTATTGTGACAAACTCATGTTGCTACAAAGTCAACCACTTCTCCATGAGGAATTTCGTAAGCTTAATCTTCACATTGTTCCTCAAGGATTCCTTTCTACCTTGGTTGCAAAAACGATTGTTGAGGATGATATCATAGAATCTCAAAAACATGATACGGGAATTTCCCGGATCAAGAGCAACATTGACAAAGGAGTTGCTGGTTGTTTCTTGGTAAATGATAAAGTATTGTATTCTTTTATAATCATTTGGTGGTTCCCAAGAAACAACAACTTCGAGGACTGATCCTCAAGGAAGCTCATGAATCTTCTCTCACGATTCATCCCGGTAGTACTAACAAGTATCAGGACTTACGCTAGAGGTTCTAGTGGACCTGGATGAAGAGAGAAATCACTCAATTCATTGCTAACTCTAACGTGTGCCGTCGCGTTAAGGTAGAGCATCAAAGGCCTGCTGGTACCCTTCAGGCCTTGGCTATTCCCGAATGGAAATGGGACAAGGTCGGTATGGATTTCATTACCGGCTTCCCAAAGACTAAGAAAAGGAATGATGCCATCTTCGTGGTTATCGATCACCTTTCAAAAATTGCTCATTTCCTTCCAGTTCGAGAAAGTATAATTGCTAGTCAGTTAGCGGATCTATATATTTCCCGAATAGTTTCTCTTCATGGTGTTCCTCTATAAATCAATTCAGATCGTGGGAGTCTTTTCACCTCTCAATTTTGGGAAAGTTTCCAGAATGCTATGGGAATCCATCTCTCCTTTAGCACTACTTATCATCCTCAGTCAAGTGGTCAAGTAGAAAGAGTCAACAAAATTCTTGAAGATACGCTTAGAGCCTATGTTATCTCATTCAGTATGAATTGGGAGAAATGTCTTCAGTTTGCCGAATTTTCTTATAACAACAGCTTCCAGCCTAGTCTGGGCAAAGCTCATTTCAAAGTTCTGTATGGACGAAGATGCCGAACACCATTAAACTGGTGAGAAACTGGTGAAAGACAATTGTTTGGACCGGAGATGATCTAGGAGGCAGAAGAGCAAGTTCGCATTATTCTTGAAAATTTAAAAACCACCCAATCTCGTCAAAAGAGCCAATATGACCATCGTCATAAGGACGTAAGTTATAAAATTGATGAGAAGGCTTACCTTCGGGTTTCACCTTTGAAGGGTACCCATTGTTTTGGTATCAAAGACAAATTGGCTCCTCGTTACATTGGTCCTTTTTGAATTCTTGCTAAACGAGCAGAGGTTGCCTACCAATTGGAACTACCCCCACAACTTTCCAAAGTTCATGATGTGTTCCACGTTTCTCAACTCACGCGTTGCTTCAAGGATCCTATCCGCGAAGTGGACCACAAAATGCTTGATCTTCAATATGACCTTTCATATCGAGAATATCATGTTCGTATTTTCAATGAAATCGAGCGCAGCACTCGACGTTGCAACATCAAGTTTCTCAAGGTTCAGTGGTCTCATCATTCCGAGGATGAAGCAACCTGGGAGCACAAAGATCGTCTTCGGCTTAAGTACCCCGACCTCTTCCCGACTACGCTGAATCTTGGGACGAGATTCTTGTTTAGTGGGGGTGAGTTGTCACAGCCCTAGTTATACCCTTGACTACAAAGCATTCATGCATGCATTTAAATTGCATTGAATTTGAAATGAGGAAGTGATCAAGCCTCAGAAGGAAATTTTTGGTAAATAGGCAATATAAAAATTGCTTCAAAATGATCGAAGAAAACGTCACTCGTTTTCTGATAGAATATTGTATGATATAAATTTGTCAACCAATATTTTTGGATCATAGAAACATTTATTTTGGGCTTTTGAATTAATTAAACAATAATATGAAATTGAACTATATTTATCATATATAAAATATAAGTCCATTAATTCTAAAACTTATTATGTGCCACTAATTGTTATTTCTAGCTCACATGAAAATTTTCAGCATTATAAAAAATGTATAGATATTTTATTTAAAGCTAGAACAAATGTGAGAAAAATAGAAAAGGAAAGAAAGAAAAGAAAACCTACCCGGCTTCCTGGCCCAGGTGGGAAGCGGCCCAGCCTAGGGGCAGGGTCATCTTCCACCGTTGCCAGTAGGCAGAGGGGAAGATGAGCATGGCGAGCCACCGCGTGAGCTCCTGCTTCGCGCTGGTGGCTTCCCCTGCACTCTCTTTGTCTCATCTGCTCTCCTCTCTTCCGCCATTGCCGAGCTCTACTCGAGGTCGACGATGCCCTCTCCATAGCCAGCGTCGCCTCCCCAAGCAGCCGATCGCCTTCGCCTCCTTGAGCTCGTCCTCCACGTCGAAGGAATCGAAGTCAGAGGCTCCTTGTCGTCGTTGCGGTTGCCAATCCCGTCGTCGGACATCGAAGTTCGCCGCCACTCAATTTGCTCTCCCCGGACCTCCCCGAGCACGCTGTCACCATCAACCTCCTCGTGGTGAGCCATAGAGTCCATTCCCCCTTCTCACCGCCTCATTCCGCACCTCTAGGCCATAGCGCCACCGAGACCGAGCCGTTGCCGCCGCGAAGCTCGTCGCCGGTGCTTCCTCCGGCCACCCTAGCCCCTCCTCACGCCCATGCTAGATGAGGCGCTTCACCAGCTAGCCATAGGACCAAACCAAACATGATTTGGCCCCGTGTAGCGCGATTCCAAGAAGCTCCAGCAAGCTCCGCCGCGGATTTGGTCGCCGCAGAGATACTCCGGCGACGTCCGATGTGGCCGGTCGATTAGCACTAGCTAAACCCCCACATCCACTAACCAACGGGCCCCGCACGTGGTCAAACCACAATCAGCGCGGGTCAGTGCGGGATTAACCCTCGGGTCACTGACCAGCGGCCAACACTGGTCAGGTTTGAGTCGGACCCTTGTCAGTTGACTTGCTGACGCAGGCTGACGCACACTGACGCAATAATTGCATTTGTGGATTTATTTAATTTGAGAAAATATTCAAAACTTCAAAATCATAGAAATTCAACCATAGCTCCAAATGAAATAATTTATATATGAAAAATTATCAGAAAATGCAAGGAATCTGATGGTGGCGTTTTCATGCATGTTTGATCAACTTAACTTGCTGGATATGAGAATTTCTTTAAAGGCATTTAATGCTTATATTTGGAGTTTATAATTGATCTATATTGATCAAATGAACCCCAATTAACTTGTGGTCACTTGCATTAGTTAAAACCAACATCATTTTAACATGCCATACTCATGCATCATTGAGAAACATTTGTCGTGCCTAAATTGTTCCTTATTTGATCTTGTTGATAGACTAGCAAGATGTAGTTATCACCGACATTGAAGAACAACTGAGTTCTTCTGATCAACAGGCAAGCAAAACCCCCTTGAGCATTCCGATACAATCCCACTCTCTTGCTCTTGCTCTCTTTTCAATGCATTAGGACAAGATGATTCAACTCTTACTTGTGTTACTGTAGCTGAACCCATTCCTTTGCATGACCTATCATTGTCACAGTAAATAGCTAAACCAAGCAACCTAGCATACGTGGTAGATGCTTGAGCCATGTTGTGCCATTACCCAGTTATGCTTGCTATGCTTACAGTTGAGCTGGTCCGATCATCTAGATGATGAATTGGAATGAACATGTCCTATTGATAAGAGTTAAGTATTTGAACCTATTTTGGTAAAGGTAGCGATGAGAGTCCATGGATGAGTACATGGTGGGTTGTCTCATTGATGCTGCACTGAGGACCTGATATCTTGTGTTGGTGTTCCAAGGCTAGCTACTACCACACATTGGGTTCTGGTAACTCGACCCCTCTAGGCCTATTAACTACTGTGTTCTCAATCCAGGAGTCGTAGTAGTTTGAAACGTCCATAGGTTGTGGCACGGTCTGTTAAGCGGATGAACGGCCCAATCGAGATCGGCTTGGGCCCCTGCTCACATCATTTGAGGCCATGTTGGAAACCTCGGCCGGACTTCCATTATGGGTTCCAACTCAAATAGGCGACTGTCTTGGGCGTGAGTCATTGTAGTATAACATCCGTGGCCGACTCCCTCACTGGGCTTCCGCTTGAAGGTTGCCGAGGTGCTTGTTGTATGTGCACATGGCGATAAGTGGTGGGAGCATGTGTGGAGAAGTACACCCCTACAGGGTAATTATCTATTTGAATAGCCGCGGCCTCGGATATGGACTACTTTGATACTTGCATGGTTCATAGATAACTTTAACGGATACTCTAAAATGGTCCAGATAAGTGTGAGTGCTATGGATGGCCTTCTCGTAGGATGATGAGAGAGGATCCATGTTGGTGTATTGATGTGGTGGATATGAGGACTCGCATGCGCTCTCTCGTAGGGAGACGAGAGAGTTATAGAATATTGTTGTAATTTAGGTTAGCCAAAGGTCAAAGATGGCATTTCTGTTGTAAACCCCACACTCCCGTTCATTGATACATGATGCATATGTAGTTAGTTCTGATGTAAGTCTTGATGAATACCTTCATACTCATTGTTGCTTATTTGCATTTTATTAGAGATAGACGTTGTTCACTTTAGGTTTTCCTCTTGACGTTGACATCGATGGAATGGCTTGGGAACCCAGATAGTGGTCTGGCTCCTATGGTAGGGTCATTGTAGCTTTTTAGGCTCTTCCAGCCACTTTTAGTAGATGTCTGTACCAAGACATGTAACTTTTGCTTGATGGTTGTATGCTCTGAATGTTGGGTCATGTGACCCCTTCTGTTTGTAACATTATACTATGTTGGCTCTTCAGAGCCTATTAAATAAATGATGTTTTGTAGATTTATGTTCTGATGCCATGTTGTATCTACACATATTGTGCATATTGTGTGTATGTTTGAAATGAATTGATGTGTGGGTTTCAACACCTAGTTGTGCGCCTTTAGTAGTACTCTTTATGGGGAAATGCCTCTTTGTGCTTCCACCGAGCTTTGGTAGCTTGCTACTGCTCCGGGCACATTGATTGACCGTCATGTATCCTTATTTGTTGTTGTGTCTGACCCCTCGGGGAAATGTCACGCGGTGTAATGGAGTCCCTGTTGCTTGCTACGACTCGTCTACACACGCTGTTGACCGACACCTGCTTTGCTGGGTTATGTATGCTTGTCCCTGTACGGATGCGCCACTTGGGTTTATAACTAGTCATGTCGACCCGGGTTCTCTGTCGTTCGAATGCTAGCGACATATACACATATGTGAGCCAAAAGACGCAAATGTTCCCGGCCCAGGTAAGGTGGCAGCCATGGAGTTTACCATGTGTGAGGCCGCAAAGTGAAGTGTTTTGTTACATATTGGGTTCTTATGACCTAGGATCGGGGTCCCGACAGATCGTACATGTAATTATTATGAGAGATGGAAATATGCTGATAGAAATTTTCATGTCACTCATTTACCTCTCTTTGTGTTGAAATTATTAGTGCTTCATTCTTCTTACATGCATATACCAGATACTTCTTCTCTTGGTAATTTGTTTTCCTATAAAATGCCTATACGTAGGAAGTATGTTAGACTTAGATGTATTTTTAACATGCTCTATGATGCTCCCTTTGTGCTTCCATTCTTGTCCTTCATGTGAGCATCATCATTATCTCAAGCCTATCTTCATGGCTATAAAAAAGAGCTTGTTGGGAGACAACCCAATACTTTGTGTTTGTGTGAGTTAACATGATTATTGCTACTATAGTGATTGTGTTTTTAAGTTTAAACTAGTGTTTGTGCCAAGTAAAGCCTTTGGGATGATTTGAATGAAAGTAGAATTGATACAGTGCAAAAACAGAAACTTTTACGCCTAGTGCAGAATTTCTCTGATTTAACCAGAACTATTTTTGATATATTTTTTTTACATAGTATTGTTACACAAATACCTCGGGTTTTCCTATTTTTTCAGAATTCTCGGAGTTACATAAGTATGATTTAAGTGCTCATCACTACAAACTGTTCTGTTTTAGACAAAATCTGTTTTTGCTTGCACTGTTTGCTTGTTTTGATGATTCTATGTATTATATCGCGGGCATAAGTCATGGAGAAGTTAGAATATAGTATCTTATGAAATAATTAAGTGTGAATCAATTTATAACAATACCTAAAGTTTATGGTTTGCCTATCGTACAAACGGATCTCATGAGTTTTTTTTAGTTTTCCATGCCGAAGTTTTCAAGTTTTGGGTGCTATCAAGATGGATGAAGGAATAAGGAGCGGCAAAGAGCCTAGTATTGGGGATGGCCAATACACTCCAAGTAAAATTCTAGGAAGACTCAAGCGTCTAAGCTTGGGGATGCCCGGAAGGCATCCCCTCTTTCGTCTCAATCCATTAGTATGTTACTTGGCTACATTTTCATTCATCACATAATATGAGTTTTGCTTGGAGTGTTGTGTATTTTAGTTTTCCACGACAATTGTTTGCTGGACACACCCACTTGAGAGAGACACATATTCACCATGATTTGTTAGAATACTCTATGTTCTTCACTTATATCTTTTGAGCTAACCAGTTGCTCTAGTTCTTCACTTATATCTTTTACAGCACAGTAGCATACAGATTTTATAGAAATAATTACACTCTTGTTCTTCACTTAATTTTTCTTGAGAGCTTAATAAATTGTGACGGTAATTTTCATGGGTTATAAGACTAGTCCAAAAATAATAGGTATTCAAGGAGTGCATAATCAAAACCTTCATGTACCACATAAAAGAGAAATTGGGGTGTGATATGTCCATATTGCATCATGCTTTTATGTTGATATTTATCGCTTTATGGGCTGTCATTACACTTCATGGTACAATACTTATGCCTTTTCTCTCTTATTTTATAAGGTTTACATGAAGAGGGAGAATGCCTGTAGCTGGAATTCTGGTCTGAAAAAGAAGCAAGTTTGAGATACCTATTCTGCACAACTCCAAAAGCCATGAAAATCAACGAGGAATTATTTTGGATTCTAAAAAAATACTGGGCGGAAGAAGTACCAGAGGGGAGCCACAAGCCTGCCAGGCGCGACCTACCCCCTCGCCGTGCCTAGATGGCTTGTGGGCCCCCTGTTGCCCCTCTGGCTCCCATCCTTTTCTATAAGGAGGGTTTCATTCCAGAAAAAATCAGGAGGAGGCTTTCGGGAGGAATCGCCGCCGCCACGAGGTGGAACTTGAGCAGAACCAATCTAGAGCTCCGGCAGGGCCGTCCTGCCGGGGAAACTTCCCTCCCGGAGGGGAAAATCGTTGCCATCGTCATCACCAACACTCCTCTCATCAGAGGGGACTCATCACCATCAACATCTTCATCAGCACCATCTCATCTCCAAACCCTAGTTCATCTCTTGTAACCAATCTCCGTCTCGCTACTCCGATTGGTACTTGAAAGGTTGCTAGTAGTGTTAATTACTCTTCGTAGTTGATGCTAGTTGGATTACTCGGTTGAAGATCATATGTTCAGATCTCTAATGCTATTCGCTACCTCTCTGGTCATAAACATAATTATGCTTTGTGAGTAGTCACTTTTGTTCCTGAGGACATGGGATAAGTCTTGCTATAAGTATTCATGTGAATTTGGTGTTCGTTTGATATTTTGATGCGTTGTGTGTTGTCTTTCCTCTAGTGGTGTTATGTGAACGTCGACTTCATAACACTTCACCATTATTTGGGCCTAGAGGAAGGCATTCGGAAGTAATAAGTAGATGATGGGTTGCTAGAGTGACAGAAGCTTAAACCCTAGTTTATGCGTTGCTTCGTAAGGGGCTGATTTGGATCCACTAGTTTAATGCTATGGTTAGACTTTGTCTTAATACTTCTTTCGTAGTTGCGGATGCTTTCGAGAGGGGTTAATCATAAGTGGTATGTTTGTCTAAGTAAGGGCAGCACCCAAGCACCGGTCCACCCACATATCAAACTATCAAAGTAGCGAACGCGAATCATATGAACATGATGAAAACTAGCTTGACAGAAATTCCCATGTGTCCTCGGGAGCGCTTTACCACATATAAGAGTTTGTCCAGGCTTGTCCCTTGCTACAAAAGGGATTGGGCCACTTTTCTGCACCTTTGTTACTATTGTTACTTGCTACTTGCTACGAATCATCTTATCACACAACTATCTATTACCGATAATTTCAGTGCTTGCACAGAATACCTTGCTGACAACCACTTGTCAGTTCCTTCTGCTCCTCGTTGGGTTCGACACTCTTACTTATCGAAAGGACTACGATAGATCCCCTACACTTGTGGGTCATCAAGACTCTTTTCTGGCGCCATTGCCGGGGAGTGAAGCACCTTTGGTAAGTGGAATTTGGTAAGGAAACATTTATATAGTGTGCTGAAATTTATTATCACTTGTCACTATGGAAACTAATCCTTTGAGGAGCTTATTTGGGGTATCTTCACCTCGAACGGAAGCACAAGGAGTTGCTCCTCAACCTGCTGCACCTACTGAAAATATTTGTTATGAAATTCCTTCGGGTATGCTAGAGAAACTGTTGGCTAATCCTTTTACAGGAGATGGAACATCACATCCCGACTTGCATCTAATCTATGTAGATGAAGTTTGTGGTTTATTTAAGCTTGCAGGTTTGCCCGAGGATGAGGCCAAGAAGAAGGTCCCTCCCTTATATTTGATGGATAAAGCATTGACATGGTATAGGCTATGTGATGATACTGGATCATGGAACTACAACCGATTGAAATTGGAATTTCATCAAAAGTTTTATCCTATGCATTTGGTACATTGTGATCGGAATTATATCTATAATTTTTGGCCTCATGATAGAGAAAGTATCGCTCAAGCTTGGAGGAGGCCTAAGTCAATGTTATATTTATGCCCCAACCATGAGCTCTCGAGAGAAATTATTATTCAGAACTTTTATGCTCGGCTTTCTGATGATAATCGCACCATGCTTGACACTTCTTGTACCGGTTCATTTATGAAGAGAGATATTGACTTCAAATGGAATTTATTGGAAATAATTAAATGCAACTCTGAAGATTGGGAGTTTGATGAAGGTAAGGAGCCAGGTATGAATCTTATGTTCGATTGCGTTAAATCCTTTGTTGAATCAAATACTTTTTGTGATTTTAGCGCTAAACATGGACTTGACTCTAAGATAGTAGCTTCATTATGTGAATCATTTGCTGCTCATATTAATCTCCCTTAAGAGAAGTGGTTTAAATATCATCCTCCCTTAGAATTCAATGTGGTTAAACCCAATCCAGTTGAAGAGAAAGTCATTGCTTATAATGATCCTATTGTTCCTAGTGCTTACATTGAGAAACCACCTTTCCCTGTTAGAATAAAGGATCATTCTAAAGCTTCAACCGTGATACGTAGGGGCTACATTAGAACACCTACACCCCCTGAGCAAATTAGAGTTGAACCTATCATTATTATTATCAAAGATCTCCTGTCCGACAATGTTGACGGCATTATATTCACTTCTGTGAAGATGCTGCTAGAATTGCTAAACCTCATGCTAGAGACAAACATAGGCCTGTCGTTGGCACGCGTGTTGTTTCTATTAAGATAGGAGATCATTCTTATCATGTTTTATGTGACCCGGGTGCTAGTGTTAGTGCAATACCTCAATCTTTATATGATGAAATTAAAGACGAGATTGCACCTGTTGAGATGTGACCTATTGATGTCACTATTCAGCTTGCCAACAGAGATACTATCTGCCCTTTGGGAATTGTTAGAGATGTTGAAGTCTTATGTGGTAAAACTAAGTATCCTGCTGATTTTCTCGTTCTTGCTACCACACAAGATAGCTTTTGTCCCATCATATTTGGCAGACCTTTTCTTAATACTGTCAATGCTCATATTGACTGTGAGAAGCAAACTGTCACTGTTGGCTTTGAAGGTGTGTCACATGAGTTCAATTTCTCCAAGTTTGGTAGACAACCTCATGAAAAAGAGTTGTCTAGTAAGGATGAAATTATTGCTCTAGCTTCTATTGCTGTGCCTCCTACTGATCCTTTAGAGCAATACTTGCTTGAGCATGAAAATGATATGCATATGGATGAAAGGAATGAGATAGATCGAGTTATCTTTGAACAACATCCTATCCTTAAGAAGAATTTGCATGTTGAACTGCTTGGAGATCCACCCCCACCAAAGGTTGATCGTGTGTTTGAGCTTAAATAGTTACCTGATACTCTTAAGTATGCTTATCTCGATGAAAAAGAGATATATCCTGTTATTATTAGTGCTAGCCTTTCAGAGCATGAAGAAAAGAAGTTATTAAAAACTCTGAGGAAGCACCGTGCTGCTATTGGATATACTCTTGACGATCTTAAGGGCATTAGTCCCACTCTATGCCAGCATAAAATTAAAACCGATCCTGATTCCAAACCAGTTGCCGATCATCAACGGAGATTAAATCCTATGATGAAAGAGGTAGTAAGAAAAGAAATACTAAAGCTCCTGGAAGCAGGTATTATCTATCCTGTTGCTCATAGTGATTGGGTAAGTCCGGTGCATTGCGTCCCTAAGAAGGGAGGTATTATTGTTGTCCCTAATGATAAAGATGAATTGATCCCACAGAGGATTATTACTGGCTATACGATGGTGATTGATTTTAGGAAATTGAATAAAGCCACTAGAAAATTGAATAAAGATCATTACATCTTTGACCAAATGCTAGAAAGATTGTCTAAACACACACACTTCCGCTTTCTAGATGGTTATTCTGGTTTCTCGCAAATACCTGTTGCACAATCTGATCAGGAGAAAACCACTTTTACTTGCCCTTTCGGTACCTTTTCTTACAGACGTATGCCTTTTGGCTTATGTAATGCACCTACTACCTTTCAAAGATGTATGATGGCTATATTCTCTGAGTTTTTTGAAAAGATTGTTGAGGTTTTCATGGATGACTTCTCCGTTTACGGATCTTCTTTTGATGATTGCCTCAGCAACCTTGATCGAGTTTTGCAGAGATGTAAAGATACCAACCTTGTCTTGAATTGGGAGAAGTGCCACTTTATGGTTAATGAAGGCATCATCTTAGGACATAAAACTTCTGAAATAGGTATTGAAGTCGATAAGGCTAAGGTTGATGCGATCAAGAAAATGCCATGCCCTACAGACATTAAAGGTACAAGAAGTTTCCTTGGTCATGCTGGTTTCTATAGAAGGTTCATTAAGGACTTCTCTAAGATTTCTAGGCCTCTTACCAATCTCTTGCCAAATGATATTCCTTTTGTTTTTGATGATGATTGTGAGGAAGCCTTTGAAATGCTTAAGAAGGCCTTGATAACTGCACCTATTGTTCAACCACCTGATTGGAACTTACCTTTTGAAATTATGTGTGATGCTAGTGATTATGCTGTTGGTGCTGTTCTAGGACAAAGAGTTGATAAGAAGTTGAATGTTATTCATTATGCTAGTAAAACTCTAGACAGTGCCCAAAGAAACTATGCTACTACTAAAAAGGAATTTTTAGCAGTCGTGTTTGCATGTGAAAAGTTCAGATCTTACATTGTTGATTCCAAAGTTACTATTCACACTGATCATGCTTCTATTAAGTATCTCATGGAAAAGATAGATGCTAAACCTAGACTTATTAGATGGGTTCTCTTTCTACAAGAATTTGATTTGCATGTTGTTGATAGGAAGGGTGTTGAGAACCCCGTAGCAGATAACTTGTCTAGGTTGGAGAATGTTCTTGATGAACCACAACCTATTGATGATAGCTTTCCTGATGAGCAATTTAATGTCATCAATGCTTATAGTACACCTTGCTATGCTTATTATGCAAATTATATCGTTGCCAAATATATACCACCTAGTTTCACATACCAGCAAAAGAAGAAATTCTTCTTTGATTTGAGACATTACTTTTGGGATGATCCTCGCATTTATAAAGAAGGAGTAGATGGTGTAATTAGACGTTGTGTACCTGAGCATGAACAGAGATAGATCCTACAAAAGTGTCACTCCGAGGCTTAGGAGGACACCATGTGGGAGATAGAACTGCACACAAGGTATTGCAATCCAGTTTCTATTGGCCTACTCTCTTCAAGGATGCCCGTAAGTTTGTCTTGTCTTGTGATGAATGTCAAAGAATAGGTAATATCAGTAAGCATCAGGAAATGCCTATGAATTATTCACTTGTCATTGAACCATTTGATGTTTGGGGTTTTGATTATATGGGACCTTTTCCAAAGTCCAACGGGTATAGTCATATCCTAGTTGCTGTTGATTACGTTACTAAGTGGGTAGAAGCTATCCCAACTAGTAGTGCTGATCACAACACCTCTATTAGGATGCTTAATGAAGTTATTTTCCCTAGATTTGGAGTCCCTAGATATTTAATGACCGATGGTGGTTCACATTTTATTCATGGTGCTTTCCATAAAATGCTTGCTATGTATGATGTCAACTATAGAATCACATCTCCCTATCATCCTCAGTCCAGTGGTCAAGTAGAGCTAAGTAATAGAGAGATTAAACTAATTTTGCAAAAGACTGTTAATAGGTCTAGAAAGAATTGGTCTAAGAAGCTTGGTGATGCACTGTGGGCTTATAGAACTGCTTATAAGAATCCCATGGGCATGTCTCCGTACAAAATAGTTTACGGTAAAGCATGTCATTTACGTCTTGAGCTAGAGCATAAGGCTTATTGGGCTATCAAAGAGCTCAACTTTGATTTTAAACTTACTGGTGAGAAGAGGTTATTTGATATTAACTCACTTGATGAATGGAGAAATTAGGCATATGAAAATGCCAAGTTGTTTAAAGAAAAAGTTAAGAGGTGGCATGATAAAAGGATACAAAAACGTGAGTTCAATGTAGGTGATTATCTCTTGCTATACAATTCTCGTTTATGATTTTTTGCAGGCAAGCTTTTCTCTAATGGGAAGGTCCTTACATTGTTGAGGAAGTATATCGTTCAGGTGCCATCAAGATTAACAACACGGAAAGTAATTTTCCGAGAGTGGTAAATGGTCAAAGAATCAAGCATTATATCTCAGGTACTCCCATAAATGTTGAAAGCAATATTATTAATACCATAACTCCGAAGGAGTACATAAGGGATATTTATCAGCCTGTTTTAGACTCCAAAAACAAAGAGGTATGTGATTCGTAAGTAAACCGACTCCACAACTTTTCCAGTAGAAATTTTTCTCCCTTTAGGAATTTTTAGAAAAATAGAAAAATTTAAAGTAGTCTGGAAAGCGCACGAGGAGGCGACAAGCCTGCCAGGCACGGCCTACCCCCCTGCCCGTGCTTGGGTGGCTTGTGGGCACCTCATGTGCCTCCCGAACTCCGTTTTCTTGTGCAGTACTCCTTTTGGTCGGGAAAAAATCATTATATATTCTCCCGAAAGGTCCTACCCTCGTATCACGCAAATATCCTCTCTCTTCGTTTCGAGCCTGTTTCTGCCGCAGATTTAGGGCAAGGATGTTGTCTCATGAATCCGTCGGGGAGAACGATTTCCCTCAAGTCTATGAAGAAGTAAAAGATGATCTGAAAAGAATGGAGGCCATGGAGGCCAAGGAAGGGCTTCTCGAAGAAACTAAGGGCAAAACTAAGGAGGATAATCCGGCGTCAGACGAAGGGAAATCTGTGCTCAACAAGGAAGAAGCTGAGAAAGAGGATTTTCTTCAACCCTACCTCCACCTTTTACCTCCATCCTTGATCGAACTCTTGAGGTTATGTGAAATAACTCGTGTTCGTAATACTTATCTCACCCATGAAGTTGTTTTGGTGGAGAAACATATCACAGAGCTTCAAAGTATAAATCAAAGATTCATGGCCCCCTTGGAATCAAAAGACAGGACAACTCCACCACCATCACCTTCGAAGGAAGACAATTAAGCACGGGTATGGGCACTCCCCTTGGCTTGTGCCAAGCTTGGGGGAGTTGCCCCGGCATCGTATCACCATCACATCTTTTGCCTTTACCTTTTTCTTAGTTTGATCCTTTTTGGTTTTATCTTTCTCTAGTAGAATAAAGTTCTTAGTGATCTAGGCTTGAGTTTTGCTTTGTGTCTCCCCCAATGTAATCGAGTTCGTGTGTCATATAATAAAGAGTGTTTTAGTTAAGGGCCTTGCCTCATGCCATGATCTAAAGAAAAGAATAATAAGAGAACAAAAGCATGAAAGATCATGTAATGATCTTATGGGAAGTGATGACTTCACATATAAAAATAATGTTGATTGAAACTTGTTGTGGGTGGACAAACTTAGACCTTGGTCATTGTTGCAATTAATAGGAAGTAATAAAGAAGGAGAGGTTCACATATAAATATATCAACTTTGGCACCGTCTATGATTGTGAACACTCATTAAACTATTACATGCTTAGAAGTAGATGTTGGACAAGGAAGACAACATAATGAATTATGTTTGCTTGGTTCTGAACAATGTTATATGACTAGAGATCCCTTAGCATATGATGATTGCTTCCACCTCATATCAGCCAAAACTTCCACACTAAGTAGAGATACAACTTGTGCATCCATAAACCTTCAACCCAGTTTTGCCATGAGAGTCCACCATACCTACCTAAGGATTGAATAAGATCCCTCAAGTAAGTTGTCATCGGTGCAAGGAATAAAAATTGCTCCCTAAATATGTATGATCTATTAGTGTGTGGAAAATAAGCGTTGTACGAACCTGTGATGAGGAAGACATAAAAGTGACAGACTGCATAATAAAGTTCTTTATCACAGGAGGCAATATAAAGTGACGTTCCTCCACACTAAGAGGTCACACATCCAAACCTCAAAAGCGCATGACAACATCTGCTTCCCTCTGCGAAGGGCCTATCTTGTACCTTTACTTTTTGTCCTTAAAAGAGTCATGGTGATCGACACCAATTACTTATTTCGCCTTTATCTTGGCTAACATCATGTGCTAGGGAAAGATCTATATTCATATGTCAACTTGGAAGTAAGTATTCATGAATTATTATTGTTGACATTACCCTTAAGGTAAGTAGTTGGGAGGCGAAACTATAACCCCTATCTTTCTCTGTGTCCAACTAAAACTTTGATCTCATGAGTACCACGTGAGTTTTAGCAATTGTAGAAGACGAAAGGATGATTGAGTATGTGCATTTTCTTTACAAGATCTTATTTGACTCTTTCCGATGTTATGATAAATTGCAATTGCTTCAATGATTAAAGGCTATTGGTTGTTAATTCTCATTAAGGTTCTTGATCCATACTTTACTTTGTGGAGGAATTGTCACTTTAGCATAAGAGATTATATGACGATATTTCTGTTCTAAATATGATCATGATGCCTGCATGTCCATATTTTGTTTTATCGACACGTCTATCTCTAAACATGTGGGCATATTTATTGATCTCGGCTTCCGCTTGAGGACAAGCGAGGTCTAAGCTTGGGGGAGTTGAGACGTCCATATTGCATAATGCTTTTATGTTGATATTTATCGCTTTATGGGCTGTTATTACACTTCACGGTATAATACTTATGCCTTTTCTCTCTTATTTTATAAGCTTTACATGAAGAGGGAGAATGCCGGCAGCTGGAATTCTGGTCTGAAAAAGGAGCAAGTTTGAGATACTTATTCTGCGCAACTCCAAAAGCCGTGAAAATCAACGAGGAATTATTTTGGATTTTATAAAACATACTGGGTGGAAGAAGTACCAGATGGTAGCCACCAGGAGGCCACAAGCCTGCCACGCGCCGACCTACCCCCTGGCCGCGCCTTGGTGGCTTGTGGGCCCCCTATTGCCCCTCTGGCTCCCATCTTTTGCTATAAGGAGGGTTTCGTTCCAGAAAAAATCAGGAGGAGGCTTTCGGTAGGAGTCGCCGCCGCCACGAGGCGGAACTTGAGAAGAACCAATCTAGAGCTCCGGCAGGGCCATCCTGCCGGGGAAACTTCCCTCACGGAGGGGGAAATCGTCGCCATCGTCATCACCAACACTCCTCTCATCGGAGGAGACTCATCACCATCAACATCTTCATCAGCACCATCTCATCTCCAAACCCTAGTTCATCTCTTGTAACCAATCTCCGTCTCGCGACTCCGATTGGTACTTGTAAGGTTGCTAGTTGTGTTATTTACTCTTTGTAGTTGATGCTAGTTGGATTACTCGGTGGAAGAACATATGTTCAGATCTCTAATGCTATTCAATACCTCTCTGGTCATGAACATAATTATGCTTTATGAGTAGTCACTTTTGTTCCCGAGGACATGGGATAAGTCTTGCTATAAGTAGTCATGTGAATTTGGTATTCGTTTGATATTTTGATGTGTTGTATGTTGTCTTTCTTCTAGTGGTGTTATGTGAACGTCGACTACGTAACACTTCACCATTATTTGGGCCTAGAGGAAGGCACTGGTAAGTAATAAGTAGATGATGGGTTTCTAGAGTGACAGAAGCTTAAACCCTAGTTTATGCGTTGCTTCGTAAGGGGCTGATTTGGATCCACTAGTTTAATGCTATGGTTAGACTTTGTCTTAATTCTTCTTTCGTAGTTGCGGATGCTTGGAGAGGGGTTAATCATAAGTGGGATGCTTGTCCAAGTAAGGGCAGCACCCAAGCACCGGTCCACCCACATATCAAACTATCAAAGTAGCGAACGCGAATCATATGAACATGATGAAAACTAGCTTGACAGAAATTCCCATGTGTCCTCGGGAGCGCTTTACCTCATATAAGAGTTTGTCCAGGCTTGTCCCTTGCTACAAAAAGGATTGGGCCACTTTGCTGCACCTTTGTTACTATTGTTACTTGCTACTTGCTACGAATAATCTCATCGCACATCTATCTGTTACCGATAATTTCAGTGCTTGCAGAGAATACCTTGCTGAAAACAACTTGTCAGTTCCTTCTGCTCCTCGTTGGGTTCGACATTCTTACTTATCGAAAGGACTAGATAGATCCCCTACACTTGTGGGTCATCAATATGAAAGGGGCTAGATAGATCCCCTACACTTGTGGGCATCGAGAGAGCTAATAAAGATTTGCAATAAGTATGTGAGTTCTTTATGACTAATGTGAATCCATGTGTGCATGCACTCTCACCCTTATATATTTACTAACCTCTTCGGTACCGTGCATTGCCCATTCTCACCTCGAGGATCGGTGCATACTTCGCCAGTGCATCCAAACCACCAACATGATACGCTCTGTTGCACATAAGCCACTTTATATATTCCTCAAAACAGCCACCATACCTACCTATCATGGCATTTCCACATCCATTCCGAGATATATTGCCATGAAACTTCCACCGTTACATCATATGACTAGTACACTCATTGCCATATTGCTTTGCATGATCATGTAGGTTACATAATATTTGTAACAAAGCCACCATTCATCATTGTTTACATGTTATGCTAGGTCATTGGACATCTTGGTACACTGCGAGAGGCATTCATATAGAGTCATATTGTTTAGTAGTTTTCATATCGAGTTGTAAGTAAATAGAAGTGTGATGCTTTTCATTATTAGGTCAATGGCTTAGTGAGAAAAGGATGATGGAGACAATGGTTCCCCCACAAGTCGAGATGAGACTCCGAACGAAAAATAAAGAAAGAAAAAAGAAAGAAAGGAAAAAGGATAAAAAAAGAAGAAGAAAAAGAAAGGAAGAAGGGAAAAAAGTCAAAAGAAAGTAAAAGGTAAAAGAAAAAATGAGAGAAAAGAGAGAAGGGGCAGTGCTACTACCTGTTTTTCCACACTTGCGCTTCAAAGTAGCACCATGTTTTTCATATAGAGAGTCTCATGTTTTGACACTTTCAAATGTTGATGGGAATTTTCATTATAGGACTTGGCTTGTAAATTCCGATGACAGGATTTCTCAAATGCGTAGGTCTTCACGAGCAAGTAAGTTGGACGCACACCTACTTAGCTTCAGTTGTGCTTTCACACACTTATAGCTCTAGTGCATCCGTTGCATGGCAATCCCTACCCCTTGCATTGATATCAATTGATGGGCATCTCCATAGCCCATTGATCCACCTAGTTGATGCGAGACTTTCTTCTCCACTTTAACCCCTTTGAAACCGACCTACATATTCTATTCCACCTATATGATATGTCCATGGTTCACACTCATGTATTGAGTGAGTTATAAAAAGCCGAAGCGCGTTATGAAGTACAATCCAATTGCTTGGTTTAACACTGCGGTGCTTGACATTTGCATTAATGTGGTGATGACGGAGCCATGTCATGCTAATATGATAACATGAATGGGGGGTAAACATTCTTGAAGGATCGTATATTTTGAAAATTGATGATCATGTTACTTATATTTATGGATATTATTGTGTTAATCTTTGTTAATTCATTGTTTTACATTGATTATACCTGCAAGCGATTACATGTTGGGTACTATGTCACATCAAAAATTATGTTTTTATCATTTACCTACTCGAGGCGAGGATGAATTAAGCTTGGGAATGCTGATGCATCTCCAACGTATATAAATTTTTATTGTTCCATGCTATAATATTATCATTCTAGGATGCTTTTGAGGCATTTACTTTCAGATTTATATTATGTTTTAGCACTAACCTATTAACCCACTGCCAAGTGCCACTTCCTATTTTCTGCATGTTTTTGGCTTTTCTAGAATACTATACCAAACGAAGTCCAAATACTCCAAAAAATTTTGATATTTTTTCTAGACAAAATAAACACCCGGAAGCTTCGGAGGAAGACCGAAGGGCACACGGGGTGCCCCTAAGACAACAGGGCACGCCTGGGGGGGGGTGGTCGCGCCCTAATGCCTTGAGGCCACCTCCCAGCTCCTCCATCCTCGTTCTCTAGCCTATAAATCCACATATATTCTAATAACCCAAGAGAGCCTTATGAAACACTTTTTTCGCCATCACAAGCTTCTGCTCCACTGTGTACCCATATGGGGCTATGTTCAAGTGCCTTGTCAGAGGGGGGGGGGGTCGATGACGGAGGGCCTCCACAACATCCTTGCTGCTCCCATGGTGATGTGTGAGTAGTGCAACATAGACCTAAAGGCCCGTAGTTAGTACCTAGATGGCTATATCTTCCTCTATGTTCTCTATTTACGTGATCACCACAAGGATCAGGTCCGTAGTTAGTACCTAGATGGCCCTGTCTCTCTATGTTCTTCGTTGCCATGATCACCGTGATTCCCGCTGTGATCTATCTTTTGAAATCACTCTTGTGAAGTGCGTTTGTTGGGATCGATGAATTGTGGGTTTATGTTCAGGTTATTCATTAGATTATATTGAGTTCATTGGTGTTGTTTCATATATAAGCATGATTATCATAGCTTCGTAATTCTCTCTGATATATCGATTTGGTTTGGCCAACTAGATTGGTTTATCTTAAGTGGGAGAGATGCGTTGTAGTGGGTTCAATCTTGCGGTGCTCCTAGTGACAAAAAGGGACATGGTATGTATTGTATTGCTGCCACTAAGGGTAAAATGATGTCTTTCATTCATATTAATTGGATTTACATTGTCTACATCATATCATTATCCTCCAAGCATTACCTCATTTTTACTTAATACTCTAGATGCATGCTGGATAGCGGTCAATGGGTGGAGTAATGATAGTAGATGCATAAAGGAGTCAGTCTACTTGCTTACGGATGTGATGCCTATATATGCGATCATTTCCATGAATAAATATTGCATGACTATCCCCTTTTCTATCAATTTCCCAACAATAATTTCTTTACCTACCATATGCTTTCTACAAGAGAGAAGCCTCTAGAGAAAACTATGGCCCCAGGTCTATTCAAAAATATATTTACAAAAAGAGAAAATACCTTGTTGTTCTTATTTACCTTTTATTTATTTTCTATTTATATTAATCAACCTATCTATCTATATATCACTACTTATCACTTGCAAGTAACGAGTTCAGGGGGATTGACAACCCTCTTGCCCGCGTTGGGTGCAAGTGTGTGCTCTTTTGTGTGTAGGCGTCGAATACGGGAAATTGTGTGGTTCTTCTATTGGTTCGATAACTGATACGTCTCCGTCGTATCTACTTTTCCAAACTCTTTTGCCCTTGTTTTGGACTCTAATTTGCATGACTTGAATGGAACTAACCCGTACTAACGCTGTTTTCAGTAGAATTGCCATGGTGTTGTTTTTGCGCAGAAATAAAAGTTCTCGGAATGACCTGGAACTTTACGGGGATTTTTTGTGGAATATATAAAAATAGTGGCATAAGAATCAACCAGAGGGGTGGAGTTCAGAGCCCACAAGCCCACCAGGCGCAGGCCCCACTAGCCGCGCCTGTCAGGCTTGTGGGGCCCACGTTGCTCCACCGCCTCCAATCTTAGCTCTATTTAGTCCCTTTCGTCCGGAAAAAATCAAGGAGAAGAGTTCATCGCGTTTTAGGATACGGAGGCGCCGCCACCACCCATTCTTCCTCTAGAGGGCAGATCTGGAGTCTTTTTTGGGCTCCAGATAGGGGAGATCGTCGCCATCGTCATCACCAACCTTCCTTCATCGCCAATTCCATGATGCTCTTCACCTTTCGTGAGTAATCTCATCGTAGGCTTGCTGGACGGTGATGGGTTGGATGAGATCTATCATGTAATCGAGTTAGTTTTGACGGGGATTGATCCCTAGTATCCACTATGTTCTAAGATTGATGTTGCTACTACTTTGCCATGCTTAATGCTTGTTACTAGGGCCGGAGTGCCATGATTTCAGATCTTAACCTATTATGTTGTCGCCAATATATGTGTGTTCTTGATCCTATCTTGCAAGTTGTAGTCACCTACTATGTGTTATGACCCGGCAACCCCGGAGTGACAATAGTCGGAACCACTCCCGAAGATGACCATAGTATGAGGAGTTCATGTATTTACTAAGTGTTAATGCGTTGGTCCGGTTCTTTATTAAAAGGAGAACCTTAATATCCCGTAGTTTCCATTAGGACCTCGCTACAACGGGAGGGATGGACAATAGATGTCATGCAAGTTCTTTCCCCTAAGCACGTATGACTACATACGGAATACATGCCTACATTACATTGATGAATTGGAGCTAGTTCCATATCTTCCCGTGTTATAACTGTTGCATAATGAATAACATCCGGCATAATCATCCATCACCGATCCAATGCCTACGAGTCTTTCCTACTGGTCCTTGGTATGTTACTTTGCCGCTACTGCTGTCACTGCTACTAGTATTACTCTGTTGCTATTGCTGTTGCTGCTGCTACTGTTACTCTGTTACTACTGCTGTCACTTTGCTGTTACTGGTTACCGTTGCTACTGTTGCTATCATACTACATTGCTACTGATACTTTGCTGCAGATACTAAGTCTTTCAGGTGTTGTTGAATTGACAACTCAACTGTTAATACTTGAGAATATTCTTTGGCTTCCCCTTGTGTCGAATCAATAAATTTGGGTTGAATACTCTACCCTTGAAAACTGTTGCGATCCCCTATACTTGTGGGTTATCAAGAGTATTTTTTGGCGCAGTTGCCGGGGAAGCATAGCTATATTCTATGAGTCACTTGGGATTTACGTCTGCTGATCACTATGAGGAATCCGAAAGATCCAAAAACCAAAGTCTTGCCCTCAACTACCAGGACATGTAAGGAACTGCCATCTAGCTCTGCACTTGATTCACCTTCAGTTATGAGTAAGTTTGCGACACCACCTCCTGCTAGAAATCTTGATATGTCGCCTGTGCTTGATGATGCTACTTCTGCTGTCCATGATGCTTGTGATGATGCTATGCTTGATACTGCTTTGCCACTAGGTGCATTCCTTGATGCACAAATTGCTAGAGTTGCTGCAAGATGTGATGATACTACTGAAACTGCTAATGCTATTGAAGTAGAACCTGCTATTTTGCCTGTTAGAACTAGCTCTCCTAGATATGAATTGCCTGATATGCCTGAGGGTTATGTTATGGAGGGAGAGATTGCTGAGGACTTTCTTGCTTGTAAGGATAGCTATGATGTTGAGAAATTACTGCGCAAGTGGAAAGAAAAATCTTTCAACGCTAGGATGAAATACGACCCGAAGTTTGCTACTTCGCCTATCTTTGTGACCGATAAGGATTTTTAATTCTCTTTCGACCCTGAGTTAATCACTCTGGTCGAATCTGATCCTTTTGATGGTTATGAGTCCGAAACGGTTGTAGCCCATCTTACCAAACTACACGATATAGCCACACTAATCACTAGTGAGGAAAAGATCCGCCACTACTTTATCCTTAAGCTGTTTCCTTTCTCGCTAAAGGATGATTCTAAGACTTGGTTCACCTCTCTTGCTCATGGTTGTGTGCTTAGCCCCCAGGATATGATCTACTACTTCTCTGAGAAATATTTCCCTGCGCATAAGAAGCAAGCTACCTTGCAGGAAATATACAACTTTGTGCAAGTTGAAGAAGAGAGTCTCCCACAAGCTTGGGGGAGGCTCGTCCAGCTGCTGAATGCTTTCCCTGATCACCCTCTTGAGAAGAATGAAATACCTGATATCTTCTATAATGGACTAACCGATGCTTATAAGGACCACCTAGATAGTTGTGCCGGTTGCGTTTTTAGGGAACGAACTGTAGAACAAGCTGAGATCCTATTGAATAATATCTTGTGCAATGAGAATGCTTGGACTATTCCCGAACCACCTCCGAAGCCAACTCCGAAGAAAAGAGGTATTCTATTCCTCAGTCCTGAAGATATGCAAGAAGCTAAGATATCTATGAAAGAGACAGGCATTAAATCTGAAGATGACAAAAATCTACCACCTATCGAAGAGACCCATTGTCTTGATAACCCAATACAGGTAGTGGAGGTAAATTCTCTTCATAGATTCAATGAGAGTGATATTCCTTTTGAGAAACCTGCTAGCTTATGCCTGGATGAATTTGATAACCTTATTGCCAAACAACAAAGTTTCAATGATTATGTTAGCAGACAATTGGAACAGAATGCTCGTATGCTTAGTCATTTAAGTGCTGGCGTGGATAGAAACGTCAATGATCTTAAGCTGTTGAGTAAACATGCCTCTATGGTTACTACTCAAGTAGAACAAGTAATTAAGGCTCAAAATGACTTGCGCAATGAGATGAATGACAATTCTGTCAAAGTCGTCACTAGAGGCGGTAGGATGACCCAGGAACCTTTGTATCCTTTAGGTCATCCTAAGGGAATTGAACAAGATTCTCAAGGAATTAGCACTGATGCACCTAGTCATCCTAGGAAGAAGAAGAGAGATGATAGGAACCTACACGCTAGCAACCCTGTTACACCTGAGAGTCCAAACGATGTCTCTGTCTCTGATGCCAAAACACAATCTCGTGATGAACATGAGCCTAATGATAATATCAATAGTGATGTTCATGTTGATGCTCAACCTAGCAATGATAAGGATGTGGAGATTCAACCTGTTGATATTGATAACCCACAACCTAAGACTAGGAGATACGATAAGAACGACTTCATTGCTAGGAAGCATGGTAAAGAAAGGGAACCATGGGTTCAGAAACCCATGCCCTTTCCTCCCAAACCATCCAAGAAAAAGGATGATGAGGATTTTGAGCGATTTGTTGAAATGATTAGACCTGTCTTTCTGCAAATGCGTTTTACAGATATCCTCAAAATGTCTCCGTATGATAAGTACATGAAGGATATTGTGACTAATAAGAGGAGGATACCCGAGGTTGATATTTCCACCATGCTCGCTAATTATACCATCAAGGGTGGAACACCTAAGAAACTAGGTGATCCTGGAGTGCCCACTATACCTTGCTCCATTAAAGGAAACTACGTTAGAACTGCTTTATGCGACCTTGGAGCTGGTATTAGTGTTGTGCCTCTCTCTCTTTATCGTAGACTTGAATTGGACAGGTTGACACCCACTGAAATCTCTCTGCAAATGGCCGACAAATCAACTGCTTTCCCTATCGGCATTTGCGAGGATGTGCCTGTTGTGGTTGCTAACGTCACTATCTTAAGATACTTTGTTATTCTGGATATTTCCGAGGATGATGCCATGGCGGTCATCCTTGGAAGACCCTTTCTAAACACTACAGGGGCTATTATAGATTGCAACAAAGGCAATGTCACTTTCCATGTCAACGGTAATGAGCATACGGTGCACTTTCCGAAGAAACAATATCGAGTACATTGCATCAATGCTATCAAAAAAACTTCATCGATTCTTATTGGGAGCTTCGAATGCCCTATACCTACTGTTAAGATGAAGTATGATTTGCTTGTTGGGGATATGCACATCCCCATTGAGGTAACCTAGTGGCTATTTGAAAATTCTCCGTTTTCTTTTGTGATTCGAAAAGGTTTGTCAAGGAGACTTGACCAACCTCATTGATGGATTTCTTTCGATGAACATGAGATGGATGAATCGAGGAGTCACAAACCTCTGTTCCACGCTTTCACCTTCGGTTTCTTAGAAGAAAAACGATAGATTTAGCTTTAGTTTTCCCTGTTTTCTGCTTTTTGCGTCCCGTAGAAAAGTACCCCAAAAATAAAAGTTCTCCGAACGTCCTGAAAATCAAGTATGATTTTTTCTAAATTTTTTGAAAAATACTGAGACGGAGAGCTAGTCAGGGGGCTGCACCAGTGGGCCACAAGCCCTGGAGGCGCGGGCACCCCCTCGCCGCGCCTACCAGGCTTGGGGGGTCGACGTGTACCCCCTCCACTTATTCTAGCTCCCATATGCTTCTCCTACCTCCAGAAAAAATCGTTTCACAACTCAAACCTGTGTTCTTACTCTTCTTGCTGTGATTTTTGATCTCCTTGTGCAAAGCCCCATTCACCAAACAGTTTTGGGGAAATTGCTCCTTGGTATGTGCTAATTCTCATACAACAGCGCCAGGAATTGACACGTTGACGGAGACTTGCTTGCGTTGGTTTTTCCCTTGAAGAGGAAAGGTTGAGGCAGCACAGGAGCAGTAAGTATTTCCCTCAGTTTGAGAACCAAGGTATCAATCCAGTAGGAGAATCTCGTCAAGTCCAGAGTACATGCGCAAACACAAAAGAGCTTGCACCCAACACTATAAAGGGGTTGTCAATCCCTGCAAGATTGATTGCAAAATGAGATCTGAAGGCGGAAAGTGCAAGGAAGTAAAAGAGTAAGGCTGAAAATATGGTGTGAAGTGTTGGAATTATGCCCTAGAGGCAATAATAAATATAGTTATTATTATAATTCCTGTATCAAGATAATCGTTTATTATCCATGCTATAATTGTATTGAATGAAGACTTATATACATGTGTGGATACATAGACAAAACACTGTCCCTAGCAAGCCTCTAGTTGGCTAGCCAGTTGATCAAAGATAGTCAGGGTCTTCTGATTATATACAAGGTGTTGTTGCTTGATAACTGGATCACGTCATTAGGAGAATCACGTGATGGACTAGACCCAAACTAATAGACGTAGCATGTTGATCGTGTCATTTTGTTGCTACTGTTTTCTGCGTGTCAAGTATTTGTTCCTATGACCATGAGATCATATAACTCACTGACACCGGAGGAATGCTTTGTGTGTATCAAACGTCGCAACGTAATTGGGTGTCTATAAAGATGCTCTACAGGTATCTCCGAAGGTGTTCGTTGAGTTAGTATGGATCGAGACTGGGATTTGTCACTCCTTGTGACGGAGAGGTATCTCGGGGCCCACTCGGCAATACAACATCACACACAAGACTTGCAAGCAATGTGACTTAGTGTAAGTTGCGGGATCTTGTATTACGGGACGAGTAAAGAGACTTGCCGGTAAACGAGATTGAAATAGGTATACGGATACTGACGATCGAATCTCGGGCAAGTAACATACCGAAGGACAAAGGGAATGACATACGGGATTGTAGCGACCCGACTCAAGACGAGTCAAGCCTCCGTGTATCTGTGCCATCCCTGGATCAGTATGCTGGCACACACAGTACATCAATGTATATATCAAAGTGCAATCACATGTATAGCGTAAAACTGATATATACCTTAAATATATCAGCAGAAGCAGTCAAGGGAGTGGAGTCCCAATAAACACCAACGACAAGTTGAGTGTAGACCGTAACCCTGAATCGTACTCTTACTCGTCGAAGAAAAATATCTGCAACATGAGACGTTGCAGCCGTGTAGGTCAGCATATTGAATATGCCGGCAAGTCACATAAGAGAGGGGTGAAAAGTAATCATCTATACTATATGCATATATGACAGGTGGGGCTATAAGTTTTTAGCGAAAAGCAAGTTTCCTCCTACATCAAGAGAGGGCTAAAAGAAAAATGTTACTACGTAGTTGGTTGTTAATGAGATGGTTCCGCCAACCAGTTCTCATACCCGAGTTATCAATATTACCCTCATGAAATATATATAATGGTGTTGAGAAATCCAGATAACTTCAGTTCCTTTGGCTCAAGTTGTCCATGACCGTGGACACGGCTAATCGATTAGGTTTGAGTACTCTGTAGAGTTTTGCACACGTTCCCCACAAGATTTGATCGCCTCCGTGTATGTCCTCGCACTTCAAGGTGTTTGAAGACTGGATGATCAAAACATGGTCTTTCAACGGGTCCCTCTGAATCCCTGTCGGTGCCCATCCATTCCTACCGTTCTTCTACATCTGCTAGCACCGCCTGTCCAGAGTCGCCGCATTGTCCAACCAAGCCAGAGCCTATAATGACTTGTGGCTGTGCAGGTAAGCCTTGGGTCTTGAAAATATCCGTCCGTCTCTTTGAGCCTGGGTGAAGCTTTCCGCAGGATGTCATGGCCTCTCCAGCATCCCGGGTCATCCACTGGGTTCTCCAGGGAGCCGACCAACCGTCCTTCACCCAGTGTTGCATTTCGTCCGAGGTCTTGGAAATCTTGTCTTAACCGGTCTTGATTATTTAATCAACCTCGCATCACTCGTGTTATGCACTCAACCGAAATCCCGTCTACTCAAGCATAGCAATATGAACTTTGTCGTCCCGGGGCCAAGTATCGGGGTTGTTGTGTGCCTACCACATGATACTACAATCTATACTAAAATTTCCAAGTACCTAAGCAGCATGCAAATTTGGGCATAGGATGGTAGAACTACGATGCATAAAACATAGGTGATAGTATGGTCAAAGTGACTTGCCTGGTGATGTTGACGAAGAAGAATTTTCGTTCTCGGGAAATACGTGATAGAACTATTCGTCACTCTCCGATGAAATCTATATAATCAAACATAGTATTCACATAAGCACTCACACTAGCAATCATTCTAGCAATCAATTAACAAACAGCAATAAAAGTTGATGCAATCAAAAATCAATAAGAGAGAGCGGATAAAAATTCAAAGGAAACTTCAAAGAAACTAGGAAGCCTTCTACTACATCAAACACTATATAGTTTTTGTTCTAACTGAAAATAAAACACTAAAATAGAAAAAATAACAGAAACCAAAATATAAAATAACTAAGATAACATAAGTAAAATTTACAAAACAATATTTTTGTAAGTATTTTCAAAATAGGAAATCAAACTAGCAATGCAATCAATTCGCAAGTTATTATAGAACTAGAATTGATTCCATGCAAACAAATAAGAATAAAATAAAATAAAATTTTGTTATTGTTGAAAAGTTACTGGTAAATATCAGAAAACAAAATATAACTTGTCACAATTACAAAAAAAACAAATTAAGAACAATTAATACAAAAGAAATAGCAAGAAAACAAAAAAAAGGCTAAAACAGAATCTGTTTTGCTTAAAACCCTAAGTATAATCACTTTAAAAAATTGAAACTTAAACTACTGAAAGATATGATCAATAGGAAGCAGCAGCAAAAAGAATCAAATTAAAAGCTATTTTTAAACTACCGGAATAAGCAAAACAAGCTTTAATTCAAATCTGATCTAACTCAATTTGTATTAATCCAAACATAGAAAACTTATAGATCTGCAGAAACTGCATAAAATTTTTGATCCAACGCAAAAAGAATCACCTAATTCGGAGTTATAGACTAATAGATATGAATTTTCTAAGATCGCAATTTTCTGAAAAAACTGCAATACGGGATTTCGTGAATCTCACCATGGGTGACACAGAGGAAGAACTCCGGTGAGGTAGCTGCTCCGGCGAGGTGGGGAGGTCGCCGGCGGGGTGGGGAATCGGCGGAGGAGGGGTGGGGCGCGCAGGGGTGTTGTGCAGCGAGGGTAGGGGCCATGGGGAGGTCGGCAGGGAGGGGAGGGTGCACGGGGGGGGGGGGGCTGACGGGAGGAGCTCCTGGCGAGTTCTCTGGTGCCGACTCCGACGAGGTGCAGGGGGAGGAGGAGGTGGGGAGAGGCGGTGGTTTCAACGGGAATGGAACGAGGAGGCCATGGGGGTTCTTATAGAGGCGACGGGAGGTGCTGGGAGGGAAGGTACTTCGCAAATCCCGGAGGTGGGGATTCCTCTGTCCATGGCAGGGAAAGTTCCTGTGACGTGAAGAAGAGAATAGAGGAGGAAGAAGATCTGTGTTGGGCCAGAATAGGAAAGTGCTTAATGGGCCAGCAGGAGTTTCCAAATAAAAGGGATTCCTTTCCTATTTTTAAAACTAGGAAACTAAAACCAGAAAAGGGAATTCAAATCAATTCAGAATAAGGAGTTTCTATATACTAAAATTATCAGAAAAAATAAAATATAAATGATGGACATTTTTCCACGGCAAAAATAAAAACTTCAGAAAAAATTATTTTCACAAAATTGCCTAAAAGATTTATTTTCTTTTGCAAATAATTTTCAAATGACCCTCTAAGTTTTTTGGGTTCAAATAAATTTCAAAATGCCCGTGTGTTTGAGGGTCATGTTCCTCCTCTCTTTTCTGCTTGACAGAATGTATTTCCCGACATTTCTTGCACGAAGAAAACGAATGGAAATGCAAAAGAATTCAAATGCCAAAATCTCAGTTCAAATTATTTATAGTTGAAGAAGTCATGTCATCTTCTCTCTTTGCTTTTAAAAGATTGAATTTGAATTCACCGGAGAAGGGGAAAGTCATTTTATTCCCTCTCATTCAAAAGTTTTTGAAAAGTTTCAAATTTCACACAAGTTTCAATCACTCAAGCAAACAAACAAACAATCAATCTAATAATAATATTAACATTCCAAAATTTATAATTTTGGGATGTTACAGGGATTATATGAATCCTTGGCACTGATGTTCAAACGATAAGATCTTCGTAGAATATGTGGGATCCAATATGGGCATCCAGGTCCCGCTATTGGATATTGACCGAGGAGTCACTCGGGTCATGTCTACATAGTTCTCGAACCCGCACGGTCTGCACACTTAAGGTTCGACGTGGTTTTATGCGTATTTGAGTTATATGGTTGGTTACCGAATGTTGTTCGGAGTCCCGGATGAGATCACGGACGTCACGAGGGTTTCTGGAATGGTCCAGAAACGAAGATTGATATATAGGATGACCTCATTTGATTACTGGAAGGTTTTCGGAGTTACCGGGAATGTACCGGGAATGACGAATGGGTTCCGGATGTTCACCGGGGGGGGGGGGGGGCAACCCACCCCGGGGAAGCCCATAGGCCTTGGGGGTGGCGCACCAGCCCTTGGTGGGCTGGTGGGACAGCTCAAGAGGGCCCTATGCGCCAAGGATAGAAAATCAAAGAGAAAAAAAGGAGGCGGGAAAGGAGAGAAGGACTCCACTTTCCAATCCTAGTTGGACTAGGATTGGAGGAGGACTCCTCCTCCCTTGGTGGCGCAGCCCTTGGGGCTCCTTGAGCCTCAAGGCAAGCCTCCCCTCCCTCCTCCTATATATATGGAGCAATTAGGGCTGATTTGAGAGAACTTTTCAAAGGCAGCCTTACCACATACCTCCACGGTTTTACCTCTAGACCGCGTTTCTGCGGAGCTCGGGCGGAGCCCTGCCGAGATCAGATCACCACCAACCTCCGGAGCGCCGTCACGCTGCCGGAGAACTCATCTACCTCTCCATCTCTCTTGCTGGATCAAGAAGGCCGAGATCATCGTCGAGCTGTACGTGTGCTGAACGCGGAGGTGCCATCCGTTCGGCACTAGATCGTGGGACGGATCGCGGGACGGTTCGTGGGACGGTTCGCGGGGCGGATCGAGGGACGCAAGGACCTTCCACTACATCAACCGCGTTCACTAACGCTTCTGCTGTGCGATCTACAAGGGTACGTAGATCGGAAATCCCCTCTCGTAGATGAACATCACCATGATAGGTCTTCGTGCGCGTAGGAAATTTTTTGTTTCCCATGCGACGTTCCCCAACATGAAGTAGAGCTGGGGACCATAGTGTTTACTAGAGGCTTCTCTCAAAATAGCAAATATTACGATGGGTGAACAAATTACTGTCGAGAAATTGATAGAACCGCGCAAAGTCATGACGATATCTAAGGCAATGATCATACATATAGGCATCACGTCCGAGACATGTAGACCGATACTTTCTGCATCTACTACTATTACTGCAAACATCGACCGCTATCCAGCATGCATGTAGTGTATTGAGTTCATAACGAATAGAGTAACGCCTTAAGGAAGATAACATGATGTAGAGGGATAAACTCAAACCAATGATGAAAACCCCATCTTTTTACCCTTGATGGAAACAACACAATGTGTGCCTCGCTACCCCTTCTGTCACTGGGTGAGGTCACCTCACGGTATGAACCCAAAACCAAGCACTTCTCCCATTGCAAGAATCATAGATCAAGTTGGCCAAACAAAACCCACAACTCGAAGAGAATTACAAGGATATGAAATCATGCATGTAAGAGATCAGAACAAACCCAAATAAGATTCATAGATAATCTGATCATAAATCGACAATTCATCGGATCTCTACAAACACACCTCAAAAGAAGATTACATCAGATAGATCTCCATGAAGATCATGGAGAACTTTGTATTGAAGATCCAAGAGAGAGAAGAAGCCATCTAGCTACTAGCTATGGACCCGTAGGTCTATGGTGAACTACTCACGCATCATCGGAGAGGTCATGGTGTTGATGAAGAAGCCGTCCATATCTGAATCCCCCCTCCAGCAGGGCACCAGAACGTGCCCCAGAGGGGATCTTGCGGAGACAGAAGCTTGCTGCGGCGAAAAAGTACTTTCGATGATCTCCTGATTTTTTCTGGAATTTTTGGGAACATATAGGCGAAAGACCTAGGGCACAGGAGGCCCGGGGAGCCCACAAGCCTGGGAGGCGCGGGCCCCCCTGGCCGCGGCTAGGGGGCTTGTGGGGTCCCTGGTGGCCCCCTGCCTTGGTTCTCAAGTTCCCCGATCGTCTTCTGTTTCGGAAAAAATATTTTTGGAAGTTTCGTTCCGTTTGGACTCTGTTTAAAATCCTCCTCTGAAAAGGGTCAAAAACACGGCAAAAACAGAAACTGGCACTTGGCACTGAGTTAATAAGTTAGTCCCAAAAAAGATATAAAAGGCATACAAAACATCCAAAGTTTGACAAGATAATAACATGAAACCATAAAAAATTATAGATACGTTGGAGACGTATCAGTATGTGACTCCTCCATTGGTCCAGTTAGTTTTTTCTCTAGTTCCTTATTCGTTGCGTATTTTTGCTGCCTTGGTGACCCTCTTGTTGAGCTTTGCATGCTAATTTTAGCTAGTCCCAAGTAGTTTTGATGCGAGATATGGCCTCTAGGCACTTGTCGGAGTAGTTGCTATCAGTTTCGTTGAGCCTTGTTCACTTTTCCTTAGAGTCACTCAAAATTTCAAAAAATGAAGATGTTCAGGAGAAACTGTCATGGTGGTTCCTCAAGCAAGAAGGGTCCCGGTCTCGCGATTCGGGAGCCCGATCCTTACAAACAGAGGAACGCACAGGTACAACCATGTGAATGGCCTTCTCATGAATTCATGATTGAGGCAGGTTTCAAAGACGAGTTTGATACACTTGTTCACAATGTAGGACTCGAATAATTCATCTCCGATAAATGTGAACATTATGTTACTCTCACTGCATCTTTTGTTCGTAGATTCAAATTTTCAGCTGGCCGTGACACATCCGTACTGTTTGATCTCTATGACAAATCGTATACCATGGATTCAGAGGATTTCAATAGAATTTGCAAGATACCTATTTGGGGTAGTCTCAATGATCCTCCTAAATCTTCGGTTAGAGATTTTTTCTCTAGTATAACTGTCGGAGAAACTAGAGATATTATGCAGGCTACCATGGGGAGCATTCATTTTCCTGCCTTGCATTACTTTGCCCCCTTCATAGGTAGATGCATTAACAGCAAGATTGAGCATTGTCACCTGTGTGCACCCGACCTTAGCATTCTTAGGAGCGTAGTAACGGGTGATAGAAGTTTCAACATGGGAGCTATAATAGCAAGGAGGCTGAATAATAATGCTAATGAAGGGGATTTGTTTGGTTGGATCTATGCCACTCACATAGCAAATTTTCTTGGAGTACCCATCTGCGAAGGAGATACCCCGCTCTATACAACTTTCCTTGATCGCGCCGCTATGACACGCGATCAGTTCCTTGAGAGGGATAATGAATCCCTCCTATACTGGTTAATATTTAACCGACAGCGTGTTTTCCATATTACCCTTCCTGCTCCTGCCTTCTTTGACTTTCAGGTAAAACGGAGATATTACATAACCAGAGGAGAGGCAGAGGAGTATGAGAGGGACGCAAAGGCTGCTCGCCTCCGTGAGGCAGCTATTCAGGCAGTGGCTGCCGCGCTCCCGTACAACCCCCATTTTGATTTTGGGTATCGCCCGGACCATCCATGGGAGTAGACCAACTTAGGCAAAAAGCCTAAGCTTGGGGGAGTACGTGTTTCTCACCGACTTTATATTCTTGCTCACACTTTCACCTTGTTAGTCGGTGTTCACACTTTGCCACTGTATCATCCATGCTAGTTCATTTTCTTTTTTCTCATTTTATTTTCGTGTGTTTGTCTAGTTTGAGAAAACCCAAAAAGATTTTCTTGTTCTTCTTTTGCTTGTTGGGAGCTTTCCCGTGTAAATACTTTTCTTTTTCTTTGGGTCAAGGTAGAAGACCATGGTTACAATGTTTAGTGGCTCTCGCATGCATATCTGTTTATCTGTCAAAGAGCCATATTACTTTGTCTTCTCCTTTGTGTTTGCTTGCAGATTCCAGCTTAGTCCAATGCACGAGCACTCTTATTATTGTTCACATCATTCGGTCGTGCAAGTGAAAGGCAATAATGACGATATATGATGAAGTGACTGAGCCTGGAAAAGCTGGTATGAACTCGATCTATTTTGTTTTTGTAAATATGACTAGCTCATCGTTCCTGATTCATCTTTGTTGTGAGAGAAACATGTTTGCAATGACAACTTAGAGATCATAGTTTCTGATGCCATGCTTAATTAGCTAGGAGCTTATAATGGTTTGTCTTGGATGCCAACATGAATCTTGAGATGATTATGATGTAGTATGATAGGATGGTATCCTCCTTTGAATGATTCAAGTGGCTTGACTTGGCGCATGTTCACACATGTAGTTGAAACAAATCAACATAGCCTCTATGATATTCATGTTCATGGTGATTTATGTCCTACTCATGCTTGCACTCTATTCTGAATGCGTATTGATGACTGTTGTCTCTCTCCAGTTGGTCGCTTCCCAGTCTTTTGCTAGCCTTCACTTGTACTAAGCGGGAATACTTCTTCTGCATCCACTTCCATAAACCCAAAGTTGTTCCATATGAGTCCACCATACCTACCTATATGCGGTATCTACCTGCCGTTGCAAGTAAATTTGCATGTGCCACTCTCTAAACCTTCAAGAAATAATCTGTTTTGCATGCCCGAACCGCTCATGTGGTGACAAGGGGCGATCAGTATCTTCCATGCTAGGCGTGTTATCCTCGATATGTGTTTATTCACTATCATTCACGAGAAAGGGGCCGGTAATTGGAATGCCCAGTTCCATGCTCAAATCAAAAGATAATTGCAAACAAAAATCCCCCTGGATTGATGTTGGTATGGACGGCACCCGAGTATTCAGCTAGTCGTGGAGTGTGATGGATCGGTGGTGGGGGAGTCAAAACTTTACTTTTTTGTTTGGGAACCGCCTATAGCATGTGTAGCGTGGAAGATGGTGAAAAACTCTTAGTCATTGCGTTGACAATGAAAGCATGCCACCAAAAATTATTATCACTGTTTTAAAATCTTGAGCTCTAGCACCTCTGCAAATCAATGCTTCCCTCTGTGAAGGGCCTATCTATTTATGTTCCTGTTGAGTCATCCTCTTCTTATAAAAGCACCAACTAGAGAGCACCTCTGTCATTTTTATGCTTTGCTTTTAACTGTGATTGAGTATGACTGGATCTTATTTGCCATGAATTACAATGTTTAGTCAACCCTTGTTCTTTGAAGGCGCTCTGCATTTATGTTCTGCGGTCTCAGAAAGAGCTAGCGAGATACCATCTATACGTATTGCTTCATGATTGTTTTGATTGAAGTGTTGACATTTGAAACTTGTCATTATTACTAGCTAGTTTGTTATGCCATTGATATGAGTTTACCGTGAGACCTAGATGTCATTTGCTTATGTGGTTTGCTTGTGATTTTGTTGAAATTCTGGATATGAGTTAGACATAGTTGCAATAGCAAGATCAAACAGAGTTCGTAAAAGTTTTTCTTTTGTCTCTTTCAGTTTGTCAACTGAATTGCTTGAGGACAAGCAAGGCTTTAAGCTTGGGGGAGTTGATACATCTCCGTCATATCTAATTTTCCAAACTCTTTTGACCTTGTTTTGGACTCTAATTTGCATGATTTGAATGGAACTAACCCGGATTAACGCTGTTTTCAGCAGAATTGCCATGGTGTTGTTTTTGCGCAGAAATAAAAGTTCTCGGAATGACCTGGAAATTTACGGGGATTTTTTGTGGAATATATAAAAATACTGGCGCAAGAATCAACCCGAGGGGTGGAGCTGAAAGCCCACAAGCCCACCAGGCGCGGCCCCCCTGGCCGCGCCTGGCAGGCTTGTGGGGCCCACGTTGCTCCACCGCCTGCAATATCAGCTCTATTTAGTCCCTTTCGTCCGAAAAAAATCAAGGAGAAGAGTTCATCGCGTTTTACAATACGGAGGCGCCGCCACCACCCGTTCTTCCTCTGAAGGGTAGATCTGGAGTCCGTTCTGGGCTCCGGAGAGGGGAGATCGTCGCCATCGTCATCACCAACCTTCCTTCATCGCCAATTCCATGATGCTCTTCACCGTTCGTGAGTAATCTCATCGTAGGCTTGCTTGACGGTGATGGGTTGGACGAGATCTATCATGTAATCGAGTTAGTTTTGACGGGGATTGATCCCTAGTATCCACTATGTTTTGAGATTGATGTTGCTACTACTTTGCCATGCTTAATGCTTGTCACTAGGGCCCGAGTGCCATGATTTCAGATCTGAACCTATTATGTTGTCGCCAATATATGTGTGTTCTTGATGCTATCTTGCAAGTTGTAGTCACCTACTATGTGTTATGACCCGGCAACCCTGGAGTGACAATAGCCGGAACCACTCCCGGAGATGACCATAGTATGAGGAGTTCATGTCTTCACTAAGTGTTAATGTGTTGGTCCAGTTCTTTATTAAAAGGAGAACCTTAATATCCCGTAGTTTCCATTAGAACCCCGCTGCCACGGGAGGGATGGACAATAGATGTCATGCAAGTTCTTTCCCCTAAGCACGTATGACTACATACGGAATACATGCCTACATTACATTGACGAACTGGAGCTAGTTACATATCTTTCCGTGTTATAACTGTTGCATGATGAATAACATCCGGCATAATCATCCATCACCGATCCAATGCCTACGAGTCTTTCCTACTGGTTCTTGTTACGTTACTTTGCCGCTACTGCTGTCACTGCTGCTACTGTTATTCTGTCACTATTGTTGTTGCTGCTGCTACTGTTACTCTGTTACTACTGCTGTCACTTTGCTGCTACTGGTTACCGTTGCTACTGTTTCTATCATACTACCTTGGTACTGATACTTTGCTGCAGATACTAAGTCTTTCAGGTGTGGTTGAATTGACAACTCAACTGCTAATACTAGAATATTCTGTGGCTTCCCCTTGTGTCGAATCAATAAATTTTGGTTGAATACTCTACCCTCGAAAATTTTTGCGATCCCCTATACTTGTGGGTTATCAATAACCTTGGTTCTAACTGAGGGAAATGCTTATCTATACTGTGTTGCATAATCCCCTCCTCTTCGGAGAAAAACCCAACACACATCACAAATATCAATGGTGTGCAATCGGATTATCTTCACCTTTTCGGTCCACTTAAGTAAATCAAATTCTTGGAATAATAATATCCATTGAATCAAATGAGGCTTAGCGTATTTCTTCGTAAGAAAATAACATAACGCACAATGATCCATGTGAACAACAACTTTTGAATTAACAATTTAAGGTCTAATTTTTTCACTAGCAAAGACAATAGCAAGAAACTCTTTCTCAGTAGTTGCCAAGTGTTTCCTATCGTCATCCAAGCTCGTGCTAGCATAAATATAACATTAACATGTTCATAATCTCGCTGTCCTAGAACAAACCCATTAGCATAAGTCCTAGAATCACACAGGATTTCAAAGTGTCCCACTTCGGAGGTTGCATGATGGGAGTAGTTATTAATGCATCTCTCAATTTTTCATAAGCCTACACACAATTCTTATCAAAAGAGTATGGGACATATTTCTATGAAAGGTCAGTTAAAGGTTTGGAAAATTTGGAGAAATCGATGATAAATCTTTGGTAAAAGCTAGCATGTCCCACAAATGATTGCATACCTTTCATATCTTGAGGAGCATGTTTGTTCACATCTCTACAAAACTTTTATCAGATTAAAGAGACAATGATTAACATAAGTACACTAGACAGAGAAATTGTCCATGAACACTTTAACGATTTTGTCAACAAATGAGGGGAAATTTAAGAGATGCACCTTTGGAAAGAAGGTGACCATTGCATAAGCCAAAGGGCATCCTTCGATAAGCATATGTGCCATACAAAACAATAAAATAGTATTTTGTTGGTCTTTCGGACGAAGGGGTATCTGTGAGAACCCAGAGTAACCATTTAGATAGAAAAATAAGAATTGTAGGGCAATCTATTCAATGTTTTGTCTATGATGGGTAATGGGTAGTGGTCCTTCCGCGTCCACTTATTTAGCTTCCTGAAATCAACACACATTCTATAACCAATAACGGCCCTAGTAAGGACTAGGTCATTGATACATCTCCAACTTATCTCTAACTTTTGATTGTTCCATGCTATTATATTATCATTCTAGGATATTTATTGGGTGTTTATTTACTAACTAATATTATTTTGATCACTAACCTATTAACCGACTGATAGTGCTAGTTGTTGTTTTCTGCATGTTTTTTGCTTTTCACGTTTACAATACCAAACAAAGTCCAGTTGCTCCGAAAATTTAAGATGATTTTTTCTGGACCAAACGAAGACTTGGAAGCTTCAGGAGGAGATCGGAGGTCCCACGACGGAGGCACGAGCCAACATGGTGTGCCCAGGGGCTAGGTCGCGCCATGTTGCCTCGTGCCCACCTCGGGCACCTATAAATTCTTATTAATCGCAAAAACCCTAGGGATCATCCCAAAACACTTTTTCCTCCATAGCAAGTCTCTGTTCCGTTGTGTGCCAATGTGGAGCCGTGTTCCAGGGCTTTGTTAGAGGGTGGATCGATCACAGAGGGTCTCTACATCAACCTTGCTGCTTCGTGATACATCTCCAACGTATCGATAATTTATGAATTATTCATGCCATATTTTTCCATGTTTATAATAACTTTATATGGTATTAATGCACTTTATATAATTTATTTAGAACTGACCCAGACTGACGCTATTTTGAGCATAATTACCGTGGTGTTTTTTGTGTGCACAAAATGAAATTCTCGGAATCGCCCGAAACTTTTTTATGATTCTTCCTCGAACATATGAGCAATGTTGGACCGAAGAACCACCACAGGAGGGCTGCCACGGAGGCACAAGCCAACAATGCACGACCTGGGCCTTGTCCGCGCCCTGATGGCTTGTGGGGCCCGCGTGGCTCTGTTGTGCATGATTCCAACGCTGAAAAATCCTATAAATCCCAGAAACCCGAGAAGTAAAGGGAGAGCTTTCGCTCCACCGCCACAACTCTTTGTATTGCCGAAATACCAATCTGGAGCGATTCCAGTACCCTGCTAGAGAGGGAAAACCATCACCGGTGGCCATCTTCGTCATCGCGGCGGAGGCCATGACGAGGAGGGAGTAGTTCACCCTCGAGGCTGAGTGTATATACTAGTAGCCATCTGTTCAATCTCTCTCTCTCTCTCTCGTGTTCATGAGATGGCACAATCTCAAGAACACGGGCTTTGTTAATATAGTTGGATCATATGATGTATTTCCCTTACCATCTAGTTGTGATGAATTGAGTCTTTTCCTTCAAGATCTCGTCATGGTTGATTGAGCATATTGGTATGACAGTACTTGATGAAAGTCTTGCGCGGGATACCCGTAGTGACATTGGGGTATTCTATTGATTCACTTGATATATGTTGAGGCATCAACTTGCAGGTTCCGATGACCTTGGGGATCTATGCATAGGGGTTGATTGCACGTTTTCATACCATGTCCTCCAATAGAAATATTGGGGTGCTCCTTTCACGTTCTTTGTGTTGGATTGAATATGGTAGCTCTGAAATTGTTTGATGCATGTTGCATAATTTACCCACGGGTACTTGAGGTGACATTGGAATATCTAGGTGACATTAGGGTCGATTTATATGTATCATTGGTGTTATTCTAGTACGAACTCTTAGTTAGATCGAACGAAAAGGATAGCTTTATGTTATCTTAGTACGAACTCTTGAATAGATTGAACTGAAAGGATAGCTTGATGTTATCTTAGTACAAACTCTTGAATAGATTGATCAGATATAATAACTTTGAGGTGGTTCTACTACCTACACAATTTTGTATTATTGTTCTTCACTAGATAGGAACTTTGGAGTGAATCTTTGTTGCACGTTGAGGGTTCCAACTATGTTAGCATTGTTGAGAGATTGCACTAGTGAAAGTATGTACCCTAGGACTTATTTCCAAGCATCAACACAACGTTTTGCTCGTTGTTTGCCACTTGTTACCTTGCTGTTTTTATATTTTAAGATTACAAAAACCTATATCTACCATCCATATTGCACTTGTATCACCATCTCTTCGCTGAACTAGTGCACCTATACAATTTACCATTGTATTGGGTGCGTTGGGGACATAAGAGATTTCTTGTATTTGATTGCAGGGTTGCTTGAGAGAGACCATCTTCATCCTACACCTCCCACAGATTGATAAACCTTAGGTGATCCAATTGAGGGAAAATTGCTACTGTCCTACAAAACTCTGTGCTTGGAGGCCCAACACGAGTCTACAAGAATAAAGTTGTGTTGTAGACATCAAGCTATTTTCTGGTGCCGTTGCGAGGGAGGTGAGTGCTTGAAGGTATATCTTTAGATCTTGCAATTAAATCTATTAGTTTCTTGTTTTTCAATAGTTTGGTTTTATATCATAAAACTACAAAAAATGGTGTCTACGTTGCCTAAATGGTTTCATCGTTTTAAACTCTTCCGTGAAAAAGTTGGTTTGGAAAATTCTTCTCATGTGATTTCCTTGAATGATGAGCATGGTTGCAATGTTGTTAGTTGCTACTTCTTGAGCTTGCGTTGGTTTTCCCTTGAAGACAAAAGGGTGATGTAGCAAAGTAGATAAGTATTTCCCTAAGTTTTTTGAGAACCAAGGTATCAATCCAGTAGGAGGAATAAGTAAGGCCCCAATCATAGTACCTACACAAATAATTAAATACTTGCACCCAACGCTAAAAAGGGGTTGCCAATCCCTTCAAAGTTATTTGCAAGGATGAGACCTGATAGAGATAGATATAAAAGATTGTGGAAACAAAAGTAAATAAATTGCAGCAAGATATTTTTGGTATTTTTGGTTTATAGATTTGCAAGTATAATATGGAAAATAGACCTGGGGGCCGTAGGTTTCACTAGAGGCTTCACTCATAAAGGAAAATAATACGGTGGGTGAACAAATTACTGTCGAGAAATTGATAGAAAAGCGAATAATTATGAAGATATTCAAGGCAATGATTATGCATATAGGCATCACATCCGTGTCAAGTAGACCGAAAAATTCTGCATTTACTACTATTAGTGCACACATCGAATGACTCCTGCCTGCATCTAGAGTATTAAGTTCATGAAGAACAGAGTAACACATTAAGTAAGATGACATGATGTACAGGGATAAACTCAAGCAATATGATGAAAACCCCATGTTTTTATCCTCGATGGCAACAATACAATACGTGCCTTGCTACCCCTACTACGTCACTAGGTGACGACACCGCGAGATTGAACCCAAAACTCAGCACTTCTCCCATTGCAAGAATTACCAATCTAGTTGGAAAAACCAAACCAATAATCCGTAGAGGCTTGCTAAGATATGAAATCATGCATATAATAATTCAAAAGAGATTCAAATAATATTCATAGATAATCTGAACATAAACTCACAATTCATCGGATCTCAACAAACACACCGCAAAGTGTATTACATCGAATAGATCTCCATGAATATCATGAAGAACATGGTAGTGAGGATCAAAGAGAGAGAGAAGAAGCCATCTAGCTATTAGCTATGGACTCGTAGGTTTGTGCTGAACTACTCACGCATCATCGGAGGGGCAATGGAGTTGATGTAGATGCCCTCCTTATCAATTCTCTCTCCGACAGATTACCGAAAAAGGCTCCCAGATTGGATCTCACGGGAACAGAGGCTCTCGTCGACGGAAAAGTATTTTTGTGGCTCTCTTTTGCAATGGGGAAACAATTGGGAATTTATAGGCCGAAGAATAGGGTTAGGAGACCTCCAGGCGACCCACAAGCTAGGTGGCACCCCCCTAGGGCGCGCCTGCAGGCTTGTGGCCACTTGACAGGTGTCCTGCCCCCTACTCCAAGTCTTCTGGGTTTCTTCTGGTCCAAGAAAAATCATTCCGAAGATTTTATTCCGTTTGGACTCCATTTAATATTCCTTATCTGCAATACTAAAAAACATGGAAAAACAGAAACTGGCACTAGGCTCTAGATTAACAGGTTAGTCCCAAAAATAATACAAAACAACATATTAATGCATATAAAACATCCAATACAGATAATATAATAGCATGGAACAATCAAAATATAGGTCTGTGATGAACTACTCACGCATCATCAGAGGGGCAATGGAGTTGATGTAGATGCCCTCTATGATCAATTCCCTCTCTCGCAAATTACGAGAAAAGGCTCCCAGATTGTATTTCATGAGAACAAAGGCTCTCGACGGCGGAAAAGTACTTTCGTGGCTCTCTTTTACAATGGGGGAACAATTGGGAATTTATAGGCCGAAGAATAGGGCTAGGAGACCTGCAGGGGACCCACAAGCCAAGGGGCGTGGTCCCCCTTGGGCGTGCCCTGCAGGCTTGTGGCCTCCCCGTAGGTGTCCTGCCCCTACTCCAAGTCTTGTGGGTTTCTTCTGGTGCAAGAAAAATCATTCTGGAGATTTATTCCATTTGGACTCCGCTTAATATTCCTTATCTGCAATACTCAAAAACATGGAAAAAACAGAAACTGGTGATGACGAGTTGATGGATATACTTCTCGCCCCTTGTTGGTTACCCCAAGTGGAAGGTGGAGATGTAGTCAGTAGAAAATTTCCGTTACACGAGACTATAAGGTTTATCGAACCAGGAGGACTCCGAGGATCAACAAGTAGGTGTCCGCTGCTCTGGCGCTAGCAGAAGACATGGACCTGCACACACAACGAATAACTTTGCTCCCAAGGAGTTCAGAGAGGTTGTCAATCTCTCCGGCCTTGTAGTTTTCAAAGGATCAAAACACAAGCAGGAATAACGATAGTGATTGCAACAGAAAAGTAACTAAAAGCAGTAAATGGTGGATGTGTAAGAAATGGTGGTAATATGGACCAGAGTCCCATGATGTTCACTAGTGATGTCTCTCTCCTAGAAGACGATAAACAACTATGTTGGGTAAACAAATTACAGCTGTGCAATTGACAGAATTATAAACACACCGCAATGCTAATCATGCTACTAGAATGTTAGAGGCTCAAAAGTAATGGGAAGTACGCCAAGACAAGTAGACCGTTTATCCATCAACATCTACTCTCTAATCATCCATGTTGAGATATCTATCCAGAACATCTTGCTGGTATTAAGTTGTGAGCCCCATCCAAAGTGTAAACTCAAAGCAACGGACAACTGCATTAACGAACTTTGCGTAAAGTAAACAATCCTTGCAACCATGGTCACAAGCACCGTTGTTTTCTCCCTGGTGGCAACACCACATCCCCTAGTCTCATGTTTCTGTCACTCAAGCTAGACATTAGGGGGCATGAACACACAATCATGCATAACGCTCTCTCTTGGAGTTACAATCTACTACTTGGTCAAAGCAATAAAAAGCAACGGAGAACATGCATGAGTTACTCAAGAACATAATATAAAAGGAGAACCAAATATATAACTCATCACAATCTGAACATAAACGCCTAATCCATCGGATCCCAGCAAGCTCAGCATGGCAATAGCAGGTGAATTACGTAGATGCCTTGATCATGAAGGGCAGCTCACAAGGGCTAAGCATTGAAGCACAAGATTGGAGAGAAGACATCACATAGCTACTGGTCATGGACTCATGGTCCAAGGAGGACTACTCATGGAACATCCGGGAAGCATCCATGGTGGTGGAGAAGCTCCCGGAGGTCAATCCTCCCTCCGGCAGGGTGCCGGGAAGAGGTCTTCTGGCGCTCCCGATCTCGGAAGCGCTGCGGCAGCGGAACGATGGAGAAATTTGCGATTCTGGATATGTTGATAGGGTTTTCTGTCGGAAATGTAAATATAGGCCGAAGGAGGGCACTAGAGGGGGTGAGCCCCACCCAGGCAGCCTGGTGGTGTGGCTAGGAGGTGGCCCGTGCAGGGTGGCCGCCTGGGCGAGCCCTGGCTCCCCTCTGGACCCACTTGATGCTTCGTGAAGCTTCCGTCACACTGATTTTCATATATTTTTCTCGAAATTTTTGGGGCTCTGGAAATCGGGGTAAAAGTCCCTCCAAAAAAAGACATCGGCAGACAGAAACTGACACTGGGTGCACTGAGTTAGTAGGTTAGTCCAAATATGTGTAAAAAGGTATAAAAGTGTAGCAAAACATATAACAATGTCACCCAAAAGAGCATGGAACAAACATAAATTACAGATATGTTTGAGACGTATCAACTGGCACTAGGCTCTAGATTAATAGGTTAGTCCCAAAAATAATATAAAACAACATACTAATGCATATAAAACATCCAAAACAAATAATATAATAGCATGGAACAATAAAAAATTATAGATACGTTGGAGACATATCATTAGTACAAGTTCTCTTAATATCCATGATGCTAATGATGATTGCACTAGTCATGATAAAAAGGTTTCCTCTAAGCATGTCAATTTTTGTGGAGTGAATAAAATTCACAAAGACATGACATATAGGGCCGATAGATTTTGCAAGCATAAACATGATCAAACTAATTGGTGGCTTAAAGTGATAGATTAAAGTGCCACAAAATTATGCTCTCTTCATCCCATTACCGGTGAACTTTGCAATAGAGTTGATCATCTTAATTTCCAACGTATGTTTTTTTATGATTGAACCGTTTCCAAATATTGTGATAATTTGATCTCCCATGAACTCTATAATGAGCTTTGTTTATTTTTGGGGCAGGAAGAATTGTCACATAAAAATGATTGCTTTCATATATTCGTTATCACTAATGGTAATGGAACTAATATATAAGAAATCTATATGTTTTGCATAGTGAATTGCAATGAGAACGCTTATATCGCTGACTATAGAAGAATGATAAACCAATAGTATATAAAAGGAACACTAATGAAATGCTAAATGTCTCCCAATACCCCCCTATTGTTTCTTGTGATGAATCAGGTTGCAAGGAAGAGCTTTCCATCAAATCAATCTCCTTAAGAAGCTCGAAAAAATCACTTAGAACCACACATAAGGTGGTGAAAAATAATAAAAGAAGGAAAAGTAGAGGTAAAAAGGTATCTCTCCCAAATAATGTTGTTCCTATAATCATTGAGAATGAATATGAAAATAGTGTGGATGATGATAGACTTGGTGATTGTTTTGGTATGCCTACTACTTGTTGTGATGAGGATGATTGGGAAGATAATGATACTCCTTATAATATTGAAAATCGTTTTGGCACCAACTTGGAAAATTGTGATGATAATAATTGTTACACTATTGGTGCGATTCTTGCTATTGATCATTATGCTAATGATATGCAAATCAACAAGCATGGGGATGCTGTGCTTAATGAGAATGAAATATTTGAGAATATATTTGTCGCAATTTACGTGTATTCCAAGCTTGGCTATTCTATGCATAATGAAGATGATCTTTTTAGTCCCCCTACTTCAAATGATCAAATTTGTTATGATGATTGCCTACCTCCCATTTATGATGAGAACCAAGTTGCTACTTATGATGATTATTGTGATGATAATTATGCTATAAAAAATAGTGATGATTATTATTATAAAATTTGTCACAATTATGAGTACCCTTTTTCTGAACATTGTTCTTTTAATGTGGAAACAATTTATAGCATCCAAGTCTCCTATGATACTCCCACTATTATGTATGAGAAATTTGCTTGCGGGCAGAGTAATAAATTTCCATGCTTGTGCATAATGAAGATAATTCTGTATGTGATAGTTATATTGTTTAATTCTGTCATTATTCTACTGAAAATTATTATGAGGGAGGAACTTATGCTTGTAGGAATTGCAATAATATCATGTTTCCTCCCTATGTGTTGAAAATCTTGAAGTTTTGCTTGTTTTGCCTTCCTATGCTAGTTGATTCTTGTTCCCAAAAATTGTTTTCTCACAAAATACCTATGCATAGGAAGAGTGTTAGACTTAAATGTGTTTGTCATATGCTTCATGATGCTCCCATTGTGTTCCAATGAAATATTGTTACGTGAGCATCATTGAAATCATCATGCCTAGCTAAAAAGGCTTTAGAGAAAAGCTCTTGTTGGGACACAACCCAACACTTTTACATTATGTTCCTGTGTGTTCACATGATTAATGTACTTTATTAATCATGTTTTGTGTATTTTATGTCAATAAAGTGCCAAGTAAAGCCTTTGGGATAGTGTGGAAACTTGTTAGTTTGAATCTGTCTAAAAACAGAAACTTTTGCCTCCACTATATGAATTATGTGATTTTACTAGAAGGTCAAAAAATTCTGTAGTCGTTACACAATTTTTATATGCAAAGTCTATGCGTTTTCCTAATGTTTCAGAATTTTTGGAGTCAGGTAAGTATGGTGTTGAGTTAGATCTTTAAAGACTGTTTGGTTTTTGACAGATTTTGTTTTGCATGCATAGTTTTCTTGTTTTAGTGTTTCTATAGCTTATATCGAGTTATATAAATTATGGGAATGATAGAATACAGTAGGTAGCATGTGGTAACAATGATTAATCTTATCTTGATAGTACCTAAGTGAATGAACTATCTTTATTATACTAACCCGTCTCACGAAGTTCCGTTAAGTTTTGTGTGATTGAAGTTTTCAAGTTTTTGGTGAGATAGCGATATGAGGAGAATAAGGAGTGGAAAGACCCTAAGCTTGGGAATTCCCAAGGCACCCCCAAGGTAATATTCAAGGAAGACACAAGCGTCTAAGCTTAGGGATGCCCCGGAAAGCGTCCCCTCTTTCGTCTTCAATACTATCGGTATATCTTACTTGGAGCTATATTTTTATTCGTCACATAATATGAGTTTTTCTTGGAGCGTTATTTTATTTTATTAGTATTTACTTGCCTGTTATTTATAATCTTGTTTTTTCAATAATTTTTTTCCAAGAATTTCTTTTAGGATGCTTGAATTACATGGGTGAGTTGTGGTGTATAAAAACAGAAACAATTGCTGTAGTATTTGAATTATGTAATTTTACTGAAACATGGAAAGTTTCAGAAATTTTCACAAAGTATTTTCATACAAATTATTTATCATGTACTAAATTTTCATAATTTTTGGAGATACATAAGTACATTGTTTTAATAAATTGCCACAAACTGTCCTGTTTAGACATATTGCTGTCATAGTTTTGTTCTCTACTTCTATAGTTTTCATGACTTATATTGGTAGATATAAATTGTGGAAATGATAGTGTACAGTAGATAATGTTTGAAAGTTATTATGCAACTTGTCTTGGCAGTACATGAAGTGTTGATTTATTCTTATGTGTACTAACCTATGTCAAGAGTTCTTTTCAAGTTTTGTGTGGATGAAGTTTTGAGACATAGGTGAAACCAGGACATGAGAGGATTGAACGAGATACAAAGTCTCAAGCTTGGGGATTCCCAAGGCATCCCAATACAATATTACAAGAAGTATTAAGCATCTAAGCTTGGGGATGCTACGCATCCCACCCCTCTTCGTCAACTATTGGTTAGCCTATGTTGAGCCTAAATTTTTATTCGTTCAAATGATATATACTATTACTGGAGTGCTATTTTTGTTTTGTTTGCGGTTTGAATAGAATATCAAGATCTAAAAATATTTACTGAGAGAAATTCCTCATATAGCTACTTAGTTGTTTGACTATTCATTGATCTTCACTTATATCGTTTGAGAGTATTTTGATGTTTACTCTTGTGCTTCACTTATATCCTAAGAGTAAAACGTTGAATGAATTGAATATCATAAATGTGAAATTATATATATGCTTCATATGCTAATCCCATGGGGAGTAGTGACTTCACATACTAGGATTACAAGCGGTAAAATTTATTGGAATTTAGCAAACATAACATTGGTCATTTAAACGATTCATGAAAGAACATTGAAGGAAGAGAGGTTTCACATATAGATATACTATCTTGGACATCTTCTATTATTGTGAGACCCATTAATTATTTTCAAACTTCATCAAGTAGTTGACGTTGGACAAGGAAGATAACTTAATGGTTATGTTTGTTTATATTCACATAGCAATTATATTGTCATGGATCCTCTATCATGTGGTGCTTGTTTGAAACCTTTTGCTAGCCAAAACTTCGTACTAAGTAGAGATACTACTTGTGCATCAAAATCCTTGAACCTAGTTTCTGGCCATGCGAGTCCACCATATCTACCTATCGATTGAATAATATCCTTCAAGTAAGTTGTCATTGGTGCAAAAAGCAATAAAAATGCTCCTAAATATGTATGATCTTGTATTGGAAGGGAAAATAAGCTTTGTACAAACTTGATATGGTGAAGAAATAAAAGAGACGGACTGCATAATAAAGGTTGACATCACAAGGGGAAATATAAAGTGAAGTTCCTTTTTCATTAACATATTGTACATCCAAAAATAAAAAGCGCATGACAACCTGTGCTTTCCCCTACGAAGGGCCCATTTTTTACTTTTGATGTCAAGTCAACTTCTTATTCCAATTTATTAATTCCTTAGTTGGCAAGGATCATGTGGTGGGGAAAGATCCAGAAACATATATACAATAGAATATAGGTGATCATGATTCATTATTTGTTGACATTATCACTGAGATAAATAAGTTGGGAGGCGAAACTTTAAGCCCCAATCTTCCTAGTGTTTGACCGAAACTGTTTGTTCTAAAAATATACTTTGAGTGTCATCAATCATGGAAGACTAAATGATAGTTGTGTATGTGGAATTTGCTGAACCAAAGCTCTGTCGGGACCCCAATCCTAAGCCACAGGAATCCAGCCTGTAACACATCGCATCTCTTTGCGGTCTCACGCACGGTTAACCCCACGGCTGCAGCCTTACCTTAGCCGGGACCGTTTGCGCCTTTTGACTCGCGTATGCAATTGTGTCGCTAGCAATCCAATGACAAATAACCCGGATCGACATGACTAGTCATAAACCAAAGCGGCAGTTCCGCACAGATACATGCATACATGACCCAACAAAGCAGGTGTCGGTCACCAGCGAATGTAGACGAGTCGTAGCAAGCTACAAGGACTCCATTACATCGCGTGACATTTCCCCAAAGGGGACAGACACAACAACTAAGAAGGACACATGCCAGCCAACCAATGTGTCTGGAGAAGTAGCGAGCTACCATGGCTCGTTGGACCACAAAGGGGCATTTCCCTGTAAGGAATGCTACCAAAGTCTACGGCTAGGTAATCGAACCCCATACATATCAAGTACGACACACGTACGCATGGCATACCGATATGTATAGATACACCGATGGCATCACAACATAACCATAAACATACAAGCTTTATTTAAGAGGCTCAGAAGAGCCACACACATAATATTACACAGTAGGGGTCTCACGACCCATCATAACAGTCATTCAAGTTACAAGCCAGCGGAAGTAAATAAACTGTCTGAGTACAGACAAATGAAACTAGAAGGCACGTGGCCTGACTATACTACAGACCCACCCGAGGGCCAGATCGTAGCTCGGACACCAGCTACTCGTCGTCGTCGATGTCTAGGAAGAACCCTACATTAGGGTCATTAACAACCTCTGCAATAATTATTAAGAAAACATGAGTACGGAGGTACTCAGCAAGACTTTAGGATAACTATCTACTCATGCAATGTATCAATAAGGAATTGTGGGGTTTCATGCGGAAAGCCAACATTTGACTCGTGGCTAGACAACTTGCATTTTTAAATAATTTTGACAACTTGATTTCGCGCACACGAGTCCACTAACACCACAACAATACTCCATCGTGGAATCATTCCGTCTCCATACGGAAATGCCGTCCACGACACTCACGCTTATCTTGACAATTTTAGGAGTAGCCATTGAAGTTATCTATGAACAACATATGTCTCCAAGTAGTCCATATCCGCGGACGCAGCTATTCGAATAGATCATAACCCTGCAGGGGTGTACTTCTTCACACACGCTCTCGCCACTTATCGCCATGTGCACGTCATGCACCTCGGCAAGCTTCAAGCGGAAGCCCAGCGAGGGATTCGGCCACGACCGTTAACCACACTAATACTTAGTCCAGGTCTATCGCCTATCTGAGGGTAACCCGCACGGAAGTCCGGCCGAGGTTTCCACCACGGCCCCAAACGATGTGCGCGGGGTTCCCAAGCCCAACATCCGGGTGCCACTTGGTACACCATTCCACTGCCTACCGCTTCACAGCCCACCTCTCAGGTCAGCACTATGCACGGCCTCCAGCATGACTATAAACACCAGAAACTACTTGCAACTCTTGGACCGAGTACTAAGCGATTAATAAGTCGAGCGGGGTCATATTTCAGGGCACAACATGTGGTAGTATCTCAGCTTGGATTACATACACGGAACTCAGTTCCTAAGGACGGTTCCAATCAAACAACCTGCCATGTACTCCTACATAGCCTTTCACCGGTACCTTTACCAAATCAGGTTCAACCACAACCTTTGCCTACTGAACACATTCTAACAATTCTGTTCATCTCCCAGATGACAGACCATACACAAGTCTAAGAATAGCATGCATAGCAGGATAAGGCACATCATGGCTCAAGCAACTACCAGGTATGCTAGGTTGTAAGGTTCAGCTATTTACTGTGACAAGGACAGGTCATGCAAAGGAAGTGGGTTCAACTAACGTGGCAAAAACATTTGAAGCATTTGATCCTAATGCAATAAGTAAGTGCAGGAGCGAGAACATGGGATTTATCCGGATGATCAAAATGGTTGCTTGCCTTGTTGCTCAGAGGAGGGACAATATCCGTCAGTCGAATATTCGGTGGAATCCGGAGGAGCGGAGCCTACCGAAAGGAATGACAACAAGCAATAACAATCATATGCAAAAATATGATGCATGAGCATGGCATGAGGATGCAAGGTGGTATGCTAATATAGCTACCATTTATTAGCTTTGAAGTTGATTTGAATCAGATTCAAATATTACTTCAAACGAGGTATTCTCGAATACCATTTTAATTGATTCGACCTGATGCTCAGATCAACTTGTTTTTAACATGCATGTAAATGATATGTTAAGTTGCTGGTTGTGATTGAACAATGTTTGACCATAGCATTTGAAGTGGAATTCAAATGATTTTCAAATTCCATCTCCATAGCATTTATAAAATTTAACTTATTCATTATTCTACATGTTTGGTCCAGTAACATTTTCAAACATGTCTGAAAACGACATATTCAGATTCCTTCGATTGGAGTTACAGATTAATTTCTATGATTTTTAGAAGTTTTGGCATTTTTCTGGAATTCTTTTAATTCAAAAAACTCTTTATTGCGTCATAACCACATCAGCAATGCATCAGCAGGTCAACTGACCTGGTCAGGTTAAACCTGACAGGTGTGGGCCACTAGTCAGCGTCTCAGGAGCTAATCCCGCGCTGACCAGCCCCTAAGTGGGTTTGATCCACTGCTAGGGCCCACTGTCAGTGGTTGCTTAGTGCTAATCCACCGGGATTAGGCCGGCCACGTCGTCCCCTGCCGGAGACCAACCGGTGGCGACCAGATCCGTGGCGGATCTTCGCCGGAGACGCCCCAAAACGCACTGTGGTGCTCGGAATCGAGTGCCGAGAGCACTCGGATGATCCCCAGGCTCGGCCTCATCCTCTACGGGCATCGGGAGGGGCTATGGGTGGCCGGAGCATGCCGGCGACGAGCCGAGGCGGCTGCCGGAGCTCGGGTTCATGGGTCTCGGGGCTAGAGTGCCGGAGAGAGAGAGGGGAAATACTCGGAAGCTCACGGTGGAGGCGAAGCTGGGCTCAGACTGCTCGGGGAGGGGCTGTAGCCGGCGATCCACCGTCGATTTGCCGGCGGCTGGAGGTTGAAGACGACGGCATTGGGGGCGTTGCAGGGCTCTCGGAGGACGTATTCGTCAACATGCGTGTCGGGCTCGACGTTGCGGATAGGATGGAACACTCGGGGGGGCTTCCTGTGGCCAGAGAGCTCGGGCTCCTCGAGCTCAAGCTTCTGACAATGGTGGCAGGAGGAGGGAGGACAGAACCGAGAGGAGAGGGGGAGTGGCGCTCGGGAATGGATAGGCCAGAGCTCGGGGAGGTTATCCCCACGCTCGCCAACGCGAAGGGGCGGCCAGGCAGGCAGGGAGCTGCGTGGAGGCGCGCGGCGTCGCGGCGGCCACCTCCTGCTCCCACTGGCGAGGGACGAAGACGACAGGGAAGAGGCTGGGCCGGGCCAGGTAAGCGTAGAATAGGATTTTTCCATTTTCTGCTATTTCTGTTTCTGTTTTAATTACTGACATTGATTTCTATTTATTCTGGCTTCAAAAAGCAAACTAAAAATAGTTTGAAAAATTCTGGGGTGTTAGTTGGAATATTTCCAATCACCCATAAAGTTTTCCACATTTTTGAAAACTTAAAGTTTTTGAATTCAAATTTTAAACTTGAAACCAGTAGCCTTTTGCATTTATTTAAAATGCCAAATGTGTTAAGAAAATGGTTTTCTTCATTGCTTATTTGCTTTCAAGAATTATCAGAAAAGTTAAACTTTTCTTGAGGCCATTTTGGGTTCATTGATTTGAACAAGTTTATAATTTCTTTGAATTTGAGAAGTGGCTAGGGTTTTTGAGTTTTGCTTCACCACTTGCTTTGATCTTGTTGCAATTTCCTTTGATGCAATGCAAAGAAGATATGAGCACAATGCTATACTTGATTAGGGTTCCAGGGATGTGACAACTCACCCCCACTCAAAAGAATCTCGTCCCGAGATTTAGAAGTCGTCGGGAATAACGCAGGATACTCAAGTCGGAGATGATCCTATCTTTCCCAAGTGGCCTCCTTCTCATAATGATTTGACCATTGAACTTTAAGAAACTTGAGGTTTCGACGTCGAGTGGTATGCTCAGCTTGATCAAGAATACACACGGGGTATTCTTGGTATGAAAGGTTATCTTGGAGATCAAGCGTTTCGTGGTCCACTTCACGGATAGGATCCGAAAGGAAACGCCTGAGTTGCGAGACGTGGAAGACATCATGAACCTTGGAAAGATGCGGAGGAAGTTCCAACTGGTAGGCAACTTCTCCTCGTTTGGCAAGAATGCGAAAAGGACCAATGTAAAGAGGAGCCAACATGCCCTTGATACCGAATCCATGGGTACCCTTCAAAGGTGTAACCCGAAGGTAAGCCTTCTCGTCAACTTCAAAGGTCACACCTTATGATGACGATCATATTGTCTCTTTTGACGAGACTGGGCTGTTTTCAACTTTTCACGAATAATGCGAACTTGCTCTTCTGCATCCTGAATCATATCTGGGCCAAAGAGTTGCCTCTCTCCGGTTTCTGACCAATTAAGAGGTGTTCGACATCTTCGTCCATAGAGAACTTCAAAAGGAGCTTTGCCCAAGCTTGATTGATAACTATATAAGCAAATTCGGCGAATGGAAGGCACTTCTCCCAATTCATACCGAACGATATAACACAAGCTCGGAGCATATCTTCTAGGATTTGATTCACTCTTTCTACTTGACCACTTGATTGAGGATGGAAAGCAGTACTAAAAGATAAGTGAGTCCCCATGGCATTCTGAAAACTTTTCCAGAAGCGAGAAGTAAAGATACTCCCACGGTCTGAGTTAATCTCCAAGGGAACACCATGAAGAGACACTATTCGAGAGATATATAACTCTGCTAGCTGGATAGCTGTTATACTCTCACGAACTGGAAGAAAATGAGCTACTTTGGAGAGACGGTCAATGACCACAAAGATAGCATTATTTCCTTTCTTGGTCTTGGGAAATCCGGTAATGAAATCCATACTGACTTTATCCCATTTCCGTTCAGGAAGAGCTAAAGGTTGAAGGGTGCCAGCAGGCCTTCGATGTTCTGCCTTAACTCGACGACAAACGTTGCAGTTAGCAACGAACTCAGCAATTTCTCTCTTCATCCTAGTCCACCAGAACCTTTGGCGTAGGTCCTGATACATCTTAGTACTACCGGGATGAATGGTGAGAGGAGAATCATGGGCCTCCTTAAGGATTAACTGCCTTAGATATGGGTTCTTAGGAACCACTAGACGATTCTGGAAGAACACAACACCTTGATCATTCATGGAGAATTCATTAGCGTTTCCGCTAATAATACTCTCCTTGATCCGTGATATACCCTTGTCACGCTTCTGGCCAGCTATAATTTGATCCTTAAGGGTAGGCTTCGCCACCAATGTAGAAAGGAATCCTTGAGGTACAATATGATGATTGAACTTCCGAAATTCCTCATAGAGATGTGGTTGACCTTGTTGTAGCATCAAGTTGTTACAATAAGATTTACGACTTAGTGCATCAGCCATAACATTGGCCTTCCCCGGGGTGTAAGTTATCCCTAAGTCGTAATCCGAGATCAACTCGACCCAACGTTTTGCCTGAGATTCAAATCCGGCTAGGTGAAGATATATTTCAGACTTTGGTAATCAGTGAATATTTCACAACGATTACCCAGAAGGTAATGTCGCCAGGTTTTTAGTGCATGGACTACAGCTGCAAGCTCAAGATCATGTGTGGGATAATTATCCTCATGTGGACGCAACTGTCGAGATGCGTATGCAATCACATGACGATCTTTCATGAGAATGCAACCTAATCCTTGTCGCGAGGCGTCGCAATAGTGAACAAAGTCCTTAGAAAAATCTGGTGGTAGCAACACAGCTGCGGAAGTCAGGCGTCTTTTCAGTTCCTGAAAGCTATGCTCACACTGTGGTGTCCACGTGAACTTTTTATCCTTCTTGAGGAGTTTAGTTAGAGGCTTTGCAACCTTGGAGAAATTCTCGACATAGCGGCGACAATAGCTCGCTAGACCAAGAAAACTCCGAACTTGCTTAACCGATTCAGGTTGAGTCCAATCAAGGACAGCTTGAACTCTCTCGGGATTGACAGCAATACCCTTACCAGAGATTACGTGACCTAGATAGGTCACTTCTGGTAACCAAAATTCACATTTTGAAAACTTGGCATAAAGGCGATGCTCTCGAAGTTTCATCAATACTAGCCTTAGATGCTCGGCATGTTCTTGTTCGTTCTTCGAGTGGATGAGAATATCATCGAGGTATACCACGACGAATTTATCCAAATACTCCATGAAGATTGAATTCATCAGACGAGAGAAGGTGGCTGGGGCATTGGTTAAACCGAAGGACATGACGGTGTACTCGTATTGGCCATAACGAGTAACAAAAGCCGTTTTTGGAATGTCCCCGTTCTTGATCTTGATTTGATGGTATCCCAACCTCAAATCCAATTTGGAGAAAACTGAGGATCCAGCGAGCTGATCATAGAGGTCGTTGATCCTGGGGAGCGGATACTTGTTCTTTATGGTGACCAGATTAACTGGTCGGTAATCTAAAACCATCTGATCCGTTCCATCCTTCTTCTTGACGAAGAGGACGGGGCAAGCCCAAGGAGAAGAGCTAGGACGAATGAAACCTTTATTCAAGGCCTCATCTAGTTGCTTCTTAAGTTTGGCTAGCTCCAGGGGTGCCATCTTATATGGTCTTGTAGCTATTGGAACAGTTCCCGGAACAAGATCTATCACGAACTCTACATCTCTGTCAGGTGGAATTCTTGGCAGTTCCTCTGGAAAAACATCCGGGAAGTCACGGACTACCGGAATGTCTTCAAGTTCCAGAAGGGGGTTGGCATTGAGGGACTAGAGTTGGCATTTGGCAACTCGAGTAGAGACATAGACAATCTCACCCGACGGATGGGTAAGGTGAACATTTCTAGAATGAGTATCAATTTTGGCATAGTGAGCTGACATCCAGTCCATACCCAAGATGATATTAATATCCGAAGATTTCAGGGCTATATATGATCCTAGAAAAACTAGCCTGTCTACTAGAAATTCATTGTCATAGGTTATCCTAGAGGTTTGCCAGTTGCTACCAGAGGTTTGGACAACCAATGGAATTGGCATATCACAAAAATACATGTTATGCAACTGTGCATAACTTTCTGAAATGAAGGAATGAGAAGACCCAGTGTAAAAAAGAACAGATGCTAGGTGATGATTAACAAGAAGCGTACCCAGTATGACATCGGGATCCTCTGCAGCTTCTTCTGCTGAGACATAGTTCACACGACCACGTGCAGGAGTTGGCTTCACATAGTAAGCTTTGCCCGACTTTCCTTGCCCGACGGACTTACCGGGTTGCTTGGCACCCACATTCTGAGGACACTCACGGGAATAGTGCCCTGGTTCTCCACACTTGTAGCATATCACTTGGTTGGCACGTGGTGCAGCATTGCTAGCTGGACCACCATAGGTTTTTGCGGGAGGGTTGGTCTGATTCGTCTGAGGCGCCACGTAGGATGGCCTCGGAGTGTATCTTGGCGACAGAGAACTGTTTGGAACCCACAGCCTGCGTTTTGGAAACGCGGAGCCAGATGATGAGCCAAAGTCACGGGAGTGCTTCCTTGTGGCTTCGAAGTCGGTATGACCAGTCTCGGCACTGATCGCCTTGTTGACCAGGGCTTGGAAGCTTGCACACTCGTGGAGGCGCAAATCACGGTGAAGCTCAGGGCTCAGACCCTTACGGAATCTTGCTTGCTTCTTGGCGTCAGTAGACACCTCCTCTGTTGCATAGCGGGCGAGGTTACCGAACTCGCGACTATAGGCATCCACGAACAACTTGCCTTGGGTGAATGCACATAACTCCTCTCTCTTTCTGTCCATCAGGCCCTCTGGAATATGGTGCAGACGGAAGGCTGCACTAAAGTCTGCCCATGTGGCTGCTGGTTCAGCAGGACGCATAGCTTCAAAGTTCTCCCACCACAGATTGGCGGGTCCTTCCAGAAAATACGCCGCAAAGGTCACCTTGTCGGCCTCAGAAACATTCGCAGAGCGAATCTTACGTGAGATACTGCACAACCAATCATCAGCGTCGAGGGGATCGACGGAGTGATGGAACTTTGGAGGATTCAGCTTCACAAAGTCATTGAGGGACACTGCAACATTCCTAGGCTGACGAGCCCTACTCAATACGCTCTAACAGTCGGTTTGTCTCCCTTTTGTTCCTCTCTGCCTCAAGCATCACTTCCGCCAGAGAGGGCGGGTGATGCAGGTCTTCCTGCGACGCTTGACTACCCTCGCCTTGCTCATGAGCAGGGCATGGTTCAACCTGGTGAACACCATCCTGACAAACAAACTCACAGCTTAGACCAATATCATCATCAATACTAGCTATGGATTAAGAATGCACTGAACACATGGAATGCGGAAATGAATATCCGAACAACATGGTAACAAGCAACTGCTATATATACACCATGGTTCATACACACCCTTACATAGTTCAGCACAACCTTAATCGAAGAGCAAACTACTGAAATTATGAAACTACTCATCAGAGGCTTACAAGCTTCCTATACATTATTTATCTAGGCCTCCGGAATTCATTTCACATCACAAGCATACTTCACAAGTCACACAGGACTGTGAACGTACAACTACTACCATACTATCCTTCCACTCACAGCTCAGGCATCCGCATAGAACATCTCATAAAGATTGCCTCCATGGCCTGGAAGCTCAACCTGCGGACCAGGAAATACTCTGGCCTGAGATCCGTGGGATCCATAAGGACACGGATGTGGCCTTGATCCCCTAACTGGTGGTAGTAGGGGTCCCCGAAGAGGGGTGACTCCTCCTATAGCGGGCCAGTCAACATGGGCCAGAAGATGGGTCCTAACAGGATTCAGCATCTCCATATCTCCGTACCCTGTCTGGACTACCGGTGCCAGCTGCGTCAAAGCCGTCCACAGACGGGCACGTGTAGCATAAAGCTCCATGCGGAGAGCACGAGCATCCCTGTCTCTGTTCTCTAGCATCTCAGCAGTGGACTGCAGTAGCGGATCCTCCATAGAGGAATCAAAATAGACCCCGCTGAGGTATCCCTCTTCACCTGGCTGAGAGGCAGGAACATAGCAGTACTCTGAGTTCTGCAGCAGTGCATGTCTCGCCCTCATAATGGCCAGCATTGATTAGGCAACATCTTGTACTGCCATGTCAACAGTGACTCCCAATCCATAGGACCAATGGATTGGCTCCTCAGCTACAGGGTAGTCTTGAAATACCCTAACAGTGCAGATATACTGGCTCTGGTTGAAGTCTCGGTACTGTTCCTCCACTGTGTACTCTGGGTACCAGCGGTAACCGCACACCGCATCACCCTGACCAGCATGGCTGTATGACCCGACACATCAATGCACCTGGTCAGACGAACCACGTGACGAGAAGGACGGCCAGGCATATGAAAATAGAGGGTAATGCAAAAGCATTAGAGCTCTGAATGCAAAATTGGGCAGCATGACGGCTGTAAATGCTCAAAAACAATTTTGAGACAACCCAAAAATAGAATAGGGTAACCACTCATCTATCAAGTTCAATTCTCTGATCATCAAACTTACTTCCTTTTTCCTAGGGATGAAAGAAACCCAAATATCTCTCGACCCGTAGTCCTATAATCTACGGATCACAAACACGAGCCTAGAAGAAGATGAGTAACCTAGTCCTTAATCCCCGTAGAAAAGACGAGAATGACCAGAATAGAATAACTTGAGAAGAGAACAAGAGTCTTACGTTCCCTTCCACAAACAATTCCCTTATATTTAACTAAAGCAATTCTAGACTCAACTTCGACCAATTTGGCTTAGTAGTCCTACAGTCAGTCAGGCTCTGATACCAACGCTGTCGGGACCCCGATCCTAAGCCACCGGAATACTACCTGTAACACATCACATCTCTTTGCGGTATCACGCACGGTTAACCCCACGGCTGCAGCCTTACCTTAGCCGGGACAGTTTGCGCCTTTTGACACGCGTATGCAATTGTGTCGCTAGCAATCCAATGACAAAGAACCCGGATCGACATGACTAGTCATAAACCAAAGCGGCAGTTCCGCACAGGGACAGGCATACATGACCCAGCAAAGCAGGTGTCGGTCACCAGTGAATGTAGACGAGTTGTAGCAAGATACAAGGACTCCATTACATCGCGTGACATTTCCCCAAAGGGTACAGACACAACAGCTAAGAAGGACACACGCCGGTCAACCAATGTGTTCGGAGCAGTAGCGAGCTACCATGGCTCGTTGGACCACAAAGGGGCATTTCCCTGTAAGGAATGCTACCAATGTCTACGGCAAGGTAATCGAACCCCATACATAACAAGCACGACACACGTACGCATGGCATACCGATATGTATAGATACATCGATGGCATCATAACATAACCATAAACATACAAGCTTTATTTAAGAGGCTCGGAAGAGCCACACACATAATATTACACAGTAGGGGTCTCACGACCCATCATAACAGTCATTCAAGTTACAAGCCAGCGGAAGTAAATAAACTGTCTGAGTACAGACAAATGAAACTAGAAGGCACGTGGCCCGACTATACTACAGACCTACCCTAGGGCCAGATCGTAGCTCGGACACCAGCTACTCGTCGTCGTCGATGTCTAGGAAGAACCCTCCATTAGGGTCATTAACAACCTCTGCAATAATTATTAAGCAAACATGAGTACGGAGGTACTCAGCAAGACTTTAGGATAACTATCTACTCATGCAATGTATCAATAAGGAATTGTGGGGTTTCATGCGGAAAGCCAGCATTTGACTCGTGGCTAGACAACTTGCATTTTTAAATAATTTTGACAACTTGATTTCTCGCAGACGAGTCCACTAACACCACAACAATACTCCATCGTGGAATCATTCCATCTCCATACGGAAATGTCGTCCACGACACTCACACTTATCTTGACAATTTTAGGAGTAGCGATTGAAGTTATCTATGAACAACATATGTCTCCAAGTAGTCCATATCAGCGGACGCGGCTATTAGAATAGATCATAACCCTGCAGGGGTGTACTTCTTCACACACGCTCTCCCCACTTATCGCCATGTGCATGTCATGCACCTCGGCAACCTTCAAGCGGAAGCCCAGCGAGGGAGTCGGCCACGACCGTTAACCATACTAATACCTAGTCCAGGTCTATCGCCTATCTGAGGATAACCCGCACGGAAGTCCAGCCGAGGTTTCCACCACGGCCCCAAACGATGTGCGCAGGGTTCCCAAGCCCACCGTTCGGGTGCCACTTGGTACACCGTGCCACTGCCTACCGCATCACAGCCCACCTCTCAGGTCAGCACCATGCACGGCCTCCAGCATGACTATAAACACCAAAAACTACTTGCAACTCCTGGACCGAGTACTAAGCGATTAATAAGTCGAGCGGGGTCATATTTCAGGGCCCAGCATGTGGTAGTATCTAGTCTTGGATTACATACACGGAACTCAGTTCCTAAGGACGATTCCAATGAAACAACCCGCCATGTACTCCTACACAGCCTTTCACCGGTACCTTTACCAAATCAGGTTCAACACACAACCTTTACTTACCGAGCACATTCTCACAATTATGTTCATCTCCCAGATGACAGACCATACACAACTCTAAGCATAGCATGCATAGCAGGATAAGGCACATCATGGCTCAAGCAACTACCAGGTATGCTAGGTTGCAAGGTTCGGCTATTTACTGTGACAAGGTTAGGTCATGCAAAGGAAGTGGGTTCAACTAACGTGGCAAAAGCAGTGGTAGCATTTCATCCTAATGCAATAAATAAGTGCATGAGCAAGAACATGGGAATTATCTGGATGATCAAAAGGGTTGCTTGCCTTGTTGCTCAGAGGAGGGACGATATCCGTCAGACGGATATTCGATGGAATCCGGGGGTGCGGAGCCTACCGAAATGAATGGAAACATTCAATAACAATCATATGCAATCAAAATGATGCATGAGCACGGCATGATAATGCAATGTGATAAGTTATTACAATCAACATGTATTAGGTTTAGAGTTGATTTGAATCACATTCGAATATCAATTCAAACGAGGTAGTCTCGGATACCGGTTTAATTGATTCGACCTGATGCTCAGATCAACTTGATGTTAGCATGCATGAGATGTCATGTTAAGGTACTGATTTGTTTTTAGAACAGTGTGTGATCATGGCATTCATAATGAAATTTGAATATTTTCCAAATTCCATTTAAAAGTAATTATAAGAATTGAATTATTCCTTATTCTACCTGTTAGGGTTCTGTAACTTTTTCAAACATGGTTGAAAATAGCATATTCAGAATCCTTGAATTTTTCTGATGCTTTTTCATATCTAAATTATTTTCATTGGAGTTACAGATTAATTTCTATGATTTTTACAAGTTTTAGCAATTTTCTGGAATTATTTCTATACTGGAAATTCTCTTTATTGCATCAGCCTAACGTCAGCAGGTCAGCCGACCTGTTCAGGTCAAACCTGACAGGGGGAACCCACTGGTCAGCCTCTCTGGGATTAATCCCGCGCTGACCAGTCCCTTAACTACGTTGACTTGGCCTTGGGCCCACTGTCAGCAAGTGTTTAAGCCCCTAAGCTGCTGGGTTAACTTGGCCACGTCAGCCCCCCACCGGAGTATGGTCGGCGGCGACCACGGGTAGCTGGTCGTCGGTTTTGGGCGCAGAAAGGAGCTACGGGTAGCTGGTGCAACGCCGCATCTAGCGGGGGCATCAGGGGAGGCTAGGGTCGCCGGGAGAGGCGCCGGCGACGAGCCGAAGCGGCGGCCGAAGCTCGGCCTCCTGCGGTTGATGGCTCTAGGGCACGGGGAGGACAACTGATGGGCTCATCACACTCCTGGAGGCTCCAGGAGCTCGATCCCTAGCTCGAGCGCGTGGAACAGACACCACAGCAACGGCGACGACATGACCGGGGGCGAGGAGCTCTCGGCCTTGGTGGGGAACGGGCTATGGTGCACGGAAGAGCGTGGGGCGAGAGGGGAAATGATGATGAGCTCACGGCGGTTCCGATGGTGTTGTTGTAGGGCTCGGGGGTGCGCCGGAGGGAGCGAATCGACGGAAGAGGTCCGGCGGCCGGAGGTTGAAGACGACGGTGCCGTGGGCGTTGCAGGGCTCGGGGTGGCATTGGCTTCTGCAGGGAGGACCAGACCGACGAGACGGAGCTAACGGCATGCTCAGCAAGAGGATCCTATGGCTAGGGGCACGGGTAGCTCGAGCTTTGCTCGGCTCCAATGGCGGCAGAAGGGGAAGGAGAGATCTGGGAGGAGGGAGAGAGCTGACGCTGGGAATGGATAGAGGAGGCCTCGGGGATGCTTATCCCCGCCGTCTGCGTAGCTCGGGCAAGCAGGAGGTGGCCAGGGGACGTGGCCACGCTCGCCGGCGCGTCGGCACGCAGCTGCTTCTCCTCCTGGCAGGAGGAAGAAGACAGCCGTGCCCCTGGTGGGCTGGGCCTCCTCGGGCGACAGGTAAGATTATTCTTCCTCTTATTTCTTTTTTGTTTTGTTCTGTTTTGCTAACTAATGTTTTGCTATTTATTTCAGCTCAAAAATGGGTTGTAAAACTATTTTAAACACACCTGAATATTTGTTATAATATTCCCAACCATTTCCAAAGTTTTCAACAATTTTGAAAATTTAAAGTTTCTGATTTCAAATTTAAAACTTGAAACCAGTAGCTTTTTGCATTTATTTAAAATGCTTAAAGTGTCAAGAAAATAGTTTTCTCCAATGCTCATTTACTTTCATGATTTATCAGAAAGTTTGAACATTTCTTGAGGCCATTTTGGGTTCATTGATTTTAACTACTTTGAGATTTCCTTTATTTAAAGTAGTGGCTAGGGTTTTAAGTTTTTCCTTTGCCACTTTCTTGTTCCTGTTGTAGTATTATTAGATGCAAATGCAAAGAAGACATGAGCACAAGACTAACTTGCTCATATGTGACAGTTGCCTTGTTGCTCAGAGGAGGGACAATATCCGTCAGTCGGATATTCGGTGGAATCCGGAGGAGCGGAGCCTACGAAAAGGAATGACAACAATCAATAACAATCATATGCAACAAGATGATGCATGAGCATGGCATGAGGATGCAAGGTGGTATGCTAATATAGCTAACATTTATTAGGTTTGAAGTTGATTTGAATCAGATTCAAATATTACTTCAAATGAGGTATTCTCGAATACCATTTTAATTGATTGGACCTGATGCTCAAATCAACTTGTTTTTAACATGCATGGAAATGATATGTTAAGTTGCTGGTTGTGATTGAACAATGTTTGACCATAGCATTTGAAGTGGAATTCAAGTGATATTCAAATTCCATCTCCATAGCATTTATAAAATTTAATTTATTCATTATTCTACATGTTTGGTCCAGTAACATTTTCAAACATGTCTGAAAATGACATATTCAGATTCCTTGGATTTTTCTAGTACTTTTTCATATATAAATTATTTTCATTGGATTTACAGATTAATTTCTATGATTTTTAGAATTTTTGGCATTTTTCTGGAATTCTTTTAATTCAGAAAACTCTTTATTGCGTCATAACCACATCAGCAATGCGTCAACAGGTCAACTGACCTGGTCAGGTCAAACCTGACACGTGGGGGCCACTGGTCAGCGTCTCAGGAGCTAATCCCGCGCTGACCAGCCCCTAAGTGGGTTTGAGCCACTGCTAGGGCCCACTATCAGTGGCTGCTTAGTGCTAATCCACCGGGATTAGGCCGGCCACGTCGTCCCCCGCCGGAGATTGACCGGCGGCGACCAGATCCGCGGCGGATCTTCGTCGGAGACGCACCAAAACGCACTGTGGTGCTCGGAATCGAGTGCCAAGAGCACTGGGATGATCCCCAGGCTCGGCCTCAGCCTCTACGGGCATCAGAAGGGGCTATGGGTGGCCGGAGCATGCCGGCAACGAGCCGAGGCGGCTGCCGGAGCTCGGGTTCATGGGTCTCGGGGCTAGAGTGCCGGAGAGAGAGGGGGGAAAGAGGGGAAATGCTCGCAAGCTCACAGTGGAGGCGAAGCTGGGCTCAGACTTCTCGGGGAGGGGCTGTAGCCAGCGATCCACCGTCGATTTGCCGGCGGCGGGAGGTTGAAGACGAGGGCACTGGGGGCATTGCAGGGCTCGGGGAGGATGGATTCGTCGACGTGCGTGTCGGGCTCGACGTTGCGGAGAGGATGGAACAGTCGGGGGGGGCTTCCCTGTGGCCAGAGAGCTCGGGCTCCTCGAGCTCAAGCTTCTGACAATGGCGGCAGGAGGAGGGAGGAGAGAACCGAGAGGAGAGGGGGAATGGCGCTCGGGAATGGATAGGCCAGAGCTCGGGGAGGTTATCCCCGGGCTCGCCAGCGCCAAGCGGCGGCCAGGCAGGCAGGGAGCTGCGTGGAGGCGCGCGGCGTCGTGGCGGCCACCTCCTGCTCCCACTGGCGGGGGAGGAAGACGACAGGGAAGAGGCTGGGCCGGGCCAGGTAAGCGTAGAATAGAATTTTTCCATTTTCTGCTATTTCTGTTTCTGTTTTAATTACTAACATTGATTTCTATTTATTTTGGTTTCAAAAAGCAAACTAAAAATAGTTTGAAAAATGCTGGGGTGTTAGTTGGAATATTTCCAATCACCCATAAAGTTTTCCATATTTTTGAAAACTTAAAGTTTTTGAATTCAAATTTTAAACTTGAAACCAGTAGCCTTTTGCATTTATTTAAAATGCCAAATGTGTTAAGAAAATGGTTTTCTTCATTGCTTATTTGATTTCAAGAATTATCAGAAAAGTTGAACTTTTCTTTAGGCCATTTTGGGTTCATTGATTTGAACAAGTTTATAATTTCTTTGAAATTGAGAAGTGGCTAGGGTTTTTGAGTTTTGCTTCACCACTTGCTTTGATCTTGTTGCAATTTCCTTTGATGCAATGCAAAGAAGATATGAGCACAATGCTATACTTGATTAGGGTTCGAGGGATGTGACAAGCTCTTACATAGAGCCTTCCTGAAAATAAGATGAATTGTAATTGTCTGATGACTGAAAACATAGTTTGCTATTTTTTTCCAAGAAAGTTTATGGTCTATACTTTAACATGTGAATAACTTGCTACTCGATCTTGAGAAGCTTTATGAGAAATACTTGCTGGTTATGATGCTAGAAAAATGGCTGAAATTATCCTTAATCAATATTATACATAATGCTAGCATTCACACTTCATAAATTATTTCTTTTATCATTTACCTACTCGAGGACGAGTAGGAATTAAGCTTAGGGATGCTGATACGTCTCCAACGTATCGATAATTTATGAAGTATTCATGCCATATTTGCCTATGTTTATATTAACTTTATATGGTATTGATGCACTCTATATGATTTATTTAGAACTATGAATTGACGTTGTTTTCAGCAAAATTACCGTGGTGTTGTTTTTTGTGCAGAAAATGGATGTTCTTGGAATCGCGCGAAACTTCTTTATGATTTTTTCTGGAACATATGAGCAACGTTGGAGTGAAGAAACACCATAGGAGGGCTTCCACAAAGGCACAAGCCAACAAGGCGCGGCCTGTGCCTTGGCCGTTCCCTGATGGTCTTTGGGGCCCACGTGGCTCCGCTGCGCGTGATTCCAAAGCTGAAAAATCCTATAAATCCCAGAAACCCGAGAAGTAAAGAGAGAACTTCCGCTCCGCTGCTGCAACTCTATGTATCACCGAAAAACCAATCTGGAGCAGTTCCAGTACCCTGCCGGAGAGGGGAAACCATCACTGGTGGCCATCTTCATCATCCCAGCGGAGGCCATGACGAGGAGAGAGTAGTTCACCCTTGAGGCCAAGGGTATACACAAGTAGCGATGTGTTCAATGTCTCTCTCTCTCTCTCGTGTTCTTGAGATGGAACGATCTCAACAACACGGGCTTTGTTAATGTAGTTGGATCATATGATGTATTTCCCTTACCTCTCGTTGTGATGAATTGAGTCCTTTCCTTTAAGATCTCGTCATGTCGGATTGAGCATATTGGTATGACAACACTTGATGAAAGTATTGCGTGGGATACCCATAGTGACATTGGGTTATTGTATTGATTCACTTGATATATGTTGGGGCATCAACTTGCGGGTTCTGGTGACCTTGGGGATCTATGCATAGGGGTTGATTGCACGCTTTCATACCATGTTCTCCGATACAAATCTTAGGGTGCTCCTTGCACATTCTTTGTGTTGGATTGAATATGATAGTTCTGAATTTTTTTGATGCATGTCGCATAATTTACTCACGGATACTTGAGGTGACATTGGAGTATCTAGGTGACATTAGGGTTGATGCATATGTATCATTGGTGTTATTCTAGTACGAACTCTTAGATAGATTGAACAGAAAGGATAGCTTGTTGTTATCTTAGTACGAACTCTTGAATAGATTGAACGGAAAGGATAGCTTATGTTATGTTAGTACGATCTCTTGAATAGATTGATCGGGAAGAATAACTTTGAGTTGGTTCTACTACCTACACAATTTCATCTTATTGTCCTCCACTAGATAGAAACTTTAGATTGATTCATTTTTGCACGTTGAGGGATCCAACTATGTTAGAATTGTTGAGCGATTGCACTAGTGAAAGTATGTACCCTAGGCCTTATTTCCAAGCATCAATACAACATTTTTCTCGCTGTTTGACACTTGTTACCTTGCTGTTTTTATATTTTAAAATTACAAAACCTATATCTACCATCCATATTGCACTTGTACTACCATCTCTGCACCGAACTAGTGCACCTATACAATTTACCATTGTATTGGGTGTGTTGGGGACACAAGATATTTCTTGTATTTGATTGCAGGGTTGCTTGAGAGAGACCATCTTCATCCTACACCTCCCACGGATTGATAAACCTTAGGTCATCCACTTGAGGGAAAAATGCTAATGTCCTACAAAACTCTGCGCTTGGAGGCCCAACACGAGTCTAGAAGAATAAAGTTGTGTTGTAGAAATCACTCCCATGGTGATGTTTGAGTACTTCACCACAGACCTACGGGTCTGTAGTTAGTACCTAGATGGCTATCTCTCTCTCTTGATAGTTAATACAATGGTCATCACATCTTTGCTTTGATCTATCCGATGCAATTCTTTCATGAAGTGCGTTTGTTGGGATCCGATGAATTGTGGATTTATGTTTAGATTATTCATGAAAAATATTTGAGTCTTCTTTGAAATCTATTATGATTCTTATGTCCATGATCATTGTAGCTACGTAAATCTCTCTGATCTATTAATTTGCTTTGGCCAAGTAGATTGATCTTTCTTCAGTGAGAGGGGTGCGTTGTAGTGGATTCAATCTAACAGGTTTCTATATCCGAGTGACAGATGCGACAATATATGTCTTTGTATGGTTGCCACTAAGGATGAAACAATGGGGTTAGTTCATATTAATTGAATTCTCATTGTCTACATCATGTTATTGTTCTCCAAGCATTACTCTGTTTTACTTAATACTCTATATGCATGCTAGATAGCGGTTGATGAGTGGAGTAATAGTAATAGGTGCAGGTAGGAGTCAAACTACTTGCTTATGGGCATGATGCCTATATACACATGATTATTGCCGTGAATATCACATAACTATGCACTTTTCTATCAATTGCCCAATAGTAATTTGGTTACCCACTGTATGCTTACTTTCATGAGAGATGCCACTAGGGAAAACATGACCCCCGGTTCTATTCACTTATAAGTTTACAAACGCTACAATATCTTGATGCCATTATTTACCTTTTTATTTTATTTTGCAATTTATAATTATCTACTACCAACCACGCTGCATACAAGCTTGCAAATAACGAGTCCAAGGGGATTGACAACCCTCTTGCTCGCGTTGGGTGCAAGTGTTTGCTCTTTTGTGTGTAGTCGCTAAAGACGGGGGTTGGTTGTTCCTCCTATTGGTTTGATAAACCTTGGTTCTCTATTGAGTGAAATACTTACCTATATTGTGCTTCATCACCCGTTCCTCTTCATGGAAAACCCAACGCGGATGACAAGTATGAGGAAGGATTTCTAGCACCGTTGCCGGGGAGTATCACCAACCTACTATCAAGTAACTTCAAACAAATTTATTTTCACTTGTTCTTCTTTTTATTTACTCTTATATTTTTCTTGCTTCATAAAAATAAAAAATAAAAAATATTTATCTTTGCTAGTTGCTAGTTAACTTCTTTGATTGTCATATTTGCTAGTTAACTTGTCCTCCTTGTTACTTTGCTTGTTCGGTCACCATGTCTTAAGATACTACTAAGTTCTATGAATTTTCAAATACTAATAACAATGATTTTATGAGTACTCCTATACCACCCACCACTAGTGCGGAGGCTTATGATATTAATGGCGCATTGGTGAATCTTGTGATGAAAGAACAATTTTGGGGAAGTCCTAATGAGGACCCCACTGCTCACCTTAATACCTTTGTTGAACTTTATGATATGGAAAAGGACATGGATAATTATGTTGTGAAATTAAAGTTATTTCCTTTTCACTTAGAGATAAAGCTAAATCTTGGTTCTCATCTTTACCACATAATAGTATTGGAACATGGAATAAGTGTAAAGATGGTTTTATTACCAAGTAGTTTCCTCCTGCTAAGATCATCTCCCTTAGAAATCAAATTATGAATTTTAAACATCATGATCGTGAATATGATGCACAATCTTGGGAGAGGATGAAAATATTATTAGAAATTGCCCTTCTCATGGTTTAAACTTGTGGATGATTATCCAGAATTTCTATGTTGGGCTACACTTTGTGTCTAGGACTCTTCTAGACTTTGTTGCAGGTGGTACCTTCATGGAGGTGACCTTAGGAGAGGCCACCAAACTTCTTGACAACATCATGACAAAGTACTATCAATTGCATACCGAAAGAGCTCGAGCTGGTAAGAAGTTAAACTCTGTTGAAGAAATCACTACTTCGAGTGAAAAAGTTGATGCTCTTATAAATTTGGTTGCTAATAAAATGCTCATGTTGATCCTAATGACATGCCCTTGTCTACTTTGATTGAGAAAAAATTAATGCCATTGATGTGAATTTTATCTCGTGAAATAATTTTATTAACAATGCCTATAGAGGCAATTTCAATGTTAGGCCATATCCCGATAACTTCTCTAATAGTTATGGCAACTCTTATAGCAATTCTTATGGAAATACGTCTACCAATAATAATAAGTTATCCTCTTATCTTGGGAACACCATTAAATAATTCATTAATTTTTTAAAAAGTTTTCAATACTATGGTAGAGGAAAAGTTGCATAAAATTGATGATTTGGCTAGAAACACAGATATGATTGGTCTTGATGCAGAAACTCTAAAAAGTAAAACATTTGCACCAAAGCATGAATTTAATTATATTATTAAATCTATCCAAATATCTATGAATGAAAGTAGGGAGAGGACCACTAAGTTCAAAGCTAAGCGGGAATTCCTAGAAAAAGCTCTTACCCCCGGTTTTTACGAGAATCATGATAAAGATCTTAAAGTGCTTGGTACTTCTTCTATTTAATCTTTGTTTACCTATCTGAAAATAAATGATAAAGGGACTAGACATAATTCAACTCTAGTTAGAGAGCGTCCGAATTATTTGGAGGGTGATGACTATAGTGATAAAACTGAAAAAATGGGCTTGGAGAGGTTAAAACTTTAACTAGTGACGTGGCCACTATCTTGGATCACAAGGATTTTAATTATGATAATTTTTATTTTTTACAATGCATTTCCTTGCTGAAATCCATCATTAGATCACCCAATTATTATGAACAAAATAAAGCTTTTACTCAACATATAGTAGAAGGTATGGTAAAAGCCTATGATGAAAAACTTGAGTTAGAATTCTCTATTCCTAGAAAGTTGTATGATGAATGGGAACCTACTATTAAAATTAATATCAAATAATATGAATGCAATGTCATGTGTGACCTAGGTGCTAGTGTTTCAACTATACCTAAATCTTTATGTGATGTACTTGGCCTCACTAATATTCATGTTTGTTCTCTTAATTTACATCTTGTGGACTCTACTATCAAGAAACCTTTGGGAAGAATAAATGATGTTCTCATAACTGCTAATTTAAATTATGTGGATGAATATTTCATAGTCCTTGATATTTAATGCAACCCATCTTGCCCAATAGTACTTGGAAGACCTTTTCTGCGAACTATAGGTGCATTAATTGATATGAAAGAGGGAAATATACGGTTTCAATTCCCGTGAAAGAAAGGGATGGAGAACTTCCCTGAAAATAGAATAAAACAACCTTATTCATCTATCATGAGTTCTTATTATGGGTTGAGAGTCAAGGATGACAACACTTGATCATATGCATTATGCCTACCTAGGGGCGTAAAACAATAGCGCTAGTTGGGAAGCAACCCAATAGTTATCTTTAATTTTGATTTTTTACTTTCTGTTTATTTGTGATAACATAATTATTGCTACTGTAATTATTGTGTTTTTATGTTTAAATTAGTGTTTGTGCCAAGTGAATCCTTTGTAATGATTTGCATGATGACTAGAATTGATACGGTGCAAAACAGAAACTTTGATGTCCAGTCTAGAATTTCTGTGATTCTAGTGGATCGTATTTTCAATCTGAATTTTATTACACAGTATTTATATACAAATTACTCAGGTCTTCCTAATTTTCAGAAGTTTTGGATTTACAGAAGTACGGTAATTATCTACATCTTTACATATTGTTCTGTTTTAGTCACATTCTATTTTTTGCTTGCACAGTTTGCTTGTTTTTATGATCCTATGGATTATATCGGGGGGTATAATTCATGGAGAATTTAGAATACAGTACATTATGCAATAATTAAATAAGAATCAATTTATAAAAGTGCCTAAAGTATTTTATATGTTTATTATTCTAACGGATCTCACAAAGTTTCTGTTAAGTTCTGTGTGCTGAAGTTTCCAAGTTTTGGGTGTTATCACGATGGACAAAGGAATAAGGAGCGACAAGAGCCTAAGATTGGGGATGCCCAAGGCACCCGAAGGTAATATTCTAGGAAGACTCAAGCGTCTAAGATTGGGGATGCCCCCGATGGCATCCCATCTTTCGTCTCAAATCCATGGGTGTGTCACTTGGAGATATATTTTTATCCATCACATGATATGAGTTTTGCTTGGAGCGTCATTCGCTTTAGTTTGTTTTTTGTTTTTTGTTTCCCACAATTATTGTTTTCTGTACACACCTATTTGAGAGAGATACACCATCACCATGATTTATTAGAATACTCTATGTGCTTCACTTATATCTTTTGAGCTTAGCAGTTGCCGTAGTACTTCACTTCTATATTTTAGAGCATGGTGGCATATACTCCTAAATATAAGTCTTTTAAGCGATTTCACTAGGGGTCTACATACGGAGCAAAATGATTGAATCTATACTCTAAAGTATGTTTATATACATCCGTATGTAGTCTACTAATGAAACCTCTAGAAATACTTATATTTAGGAACGGAGGGAGTAGATTTTATAGAAATAATTGAACTCTCATTGTTCACTTAAATTTGTTTTATAGTTAATAAATAGCAACGTATTTTTCATGGTTTATAAGACTAGTCTAAAAATAATAGGTATTCAATTAGTGCATAATCAAAACTACATGTAGCACATAAAATAGAAATTATGGTTAATGATATTAATGTGGTAATGTGAAAGAGCATGAGTGCGTGATCATTGGTTATTAAGGGTATCATAAATTAGAGGTCTTAACATGATAATCATCCAAATATCTTTATGTCATGGTGATGATGTGTGAGCATACTTATTTCTCGTTGAGATCCCAGTGATGTTTTGGTCGAGGGCGCGCAATGGTTAACTCCTACCAACCTCCTCCCTAGGGGCATGCGAGTAATTCTTTGCTTTGAGAGAGCTAATAAAATATTCCAGTAAGTATGTGAGTTCTTTATTACTAATGTGAATCCATGGATATACACTTTCTCACCTCCACATATTTGCTAGCCTCTTGGGCACCATGCACTGCCCATTCTCAACTAGAGTATTGGTGCATCTTTTGCCTGTGCATCCAAACACCGTCACATGATACGCTGTGTTGCACAAAGGCCTTATTATATCTTCCTCAAAACAGCTACCATACCTACCTATCATGACATTTCCATAGCCATTCCGAGATATATTTCCATGCAACTTCCACTCTCACATCATATGACTTATACTTCCATTGTCATATTGCTTTGCATGATCATATAAGATGACATAGTATTTGTGGCAAAGCCACCATTCATCATTTTCTATACATGTTACGCTTGATCATTGCTCATCCTAGTACACTACCAAAGGCATTCATATAGAGTCATATCATCCTATCATTTTTTCATATCGAATTGTAAGTAAATCAAAGTGAGATGGTCATCATTATTTAGGGCATTGTCTTAGTGAGGAAAGGATGATGGAGATAATGATTCCCCTCAACTCGGGAAGAGACTCTGGAAGAAAAAAAGAGAGAAAAAGAAAAAAAAGGAAGAAAAAGATAGAAAGAAAAACAATAAATAAATAAATGAGAGAAAAGAGAGAAGGGACAGTGGTGCTACCTCTTATTTCACACTAGTGCGTGATACGTCTCCAACGTATGTATAATTTTTCATGGTTTCATGCTATTATTTTGTCAAACTTTGGATGTTTCGCATGCCTTTTATATATTTTTTGGGACTAACTTATTAACTCAGTGCCAAGTGTCAGTTCCTGTTTTTCCATGTTTTTTGACCCTTTTCAGAGGAGGATTTTGAACGGAGTCCAAACAGAACAAAACTTCCGAAATGATTTTTTCCTGAACGGAAGAAGATCGGGAGACTTGAGAACCAAGGCAGGGGGCCCTCAAGGACCCCACAAGCCCTCATAGCGTGGCTAGGGGGGCACCGTCCAGGCTTGTGGGCTCCCTGGGCCACCTCTGCCCTAGGTTTTGCGCCTATATATCCCCAAAAATTCCACAAAAAAATGAGGAGATCATCGAAAGTACTTTTCCGCCGCCGCAAGCTTCTGTCTCCGCAAGATCCCATATGGGGCATGTTCTAGTGCCCTGCCGGAGGGGGGATTCGGATAAGGAGGGCTCCTTCATCAACACCATGACCTCTCTGATGATGCGTGAGTAGTTCACCATGCCTTTTTCGTTTGCCTTTTTGTTCGCCCCTTTCTCTCGCTTGCTTTCTGTTCGTCTCTGTGGGATAGTCTACATGTCCTCATGGCTAGATCCAACACTTCGAACGATACCCCCGAGAGCGAAGTTCTCAATTTCAAACAAATTGAGGAAGAGAACTTAAAAGATACTTGGTATAGGATTTGCAATGCTCAGAGTAGATCTACTCATAAGCAATCCACTACCGTCCTGCTTTGCAGTTTTTATGTGGGTGTTTCTCCTTGGAATAGGTATATTCTTGACACCATCGGAGGTGGAAATTTCTTGGGTAGCCATACCATTGATTCTTACGGAGATGTAATAAATTTGGTAGGCTCACCCCGCACTCATGGTTAATGGAACTACCTTAACTCTGGAACATGTGACGCGTAGGCCGGACGCCATTGAAAATAAAGTTGCTACGATAGAACTCATTGAGAATTTGGATAAAAAGATCCACAATCAAATCACTCAGTACGGATCCAAGATGGGAACGGTTTTGAAAAATTTAAAGGAGAAGGAACCCACAGTTAACGAAAAACTAGGTCATGATTCCGCTAGGATTGGCAAACTAGAGGATGTTATAACCAACTTGGGTTCCACTTTTGCCGCTGTGCAGAATACTCCAAACTTTGCCCACAATAAGGTCACCAAATCTGGTTTTGTTCCCAAAAATAGTGGTGAATCATCTAGCAAGAAAGATGAAAACCTTAAGATGATAAGTGATCACGCTACTTATGGTTTGAGCACCAAAGACAACGATATGTGATTCTATCGCTTTTATGCCTAGCTAAGGGCGTTAAACAATAGCGCTTGTTGGGAGGCAACCCAATGAATTTATCTTTTCTTTCTGTTTTGTTGCGTCCACACCATCATAATTCTGTTATAATTGTGTTTTTTGTGTTTCTTTTTGTGTTTGAGCCAAGCAAAACCTTTATGACTAGTCTTGGTGATGGTTGTTTGATCCGGCTGGAAAAAGACAGAAACTTTTCGCTCACAAGACAATTTTTCATTTTTATTCAGAAAGAGCTTTTGAGTTGATTCTTTTTGCTGCTGGTTGATATGCCTTTTGCCCAGGCAGTTGTAATGTTTCAGATTTTTTGAGGTACCACAAGTATACAAATTATACATATTGCTACAGACTGGTCTGTTTTTGACAGATTCTGTTTTGGTTGAGTTGGTTGCTTGTTTTGATGAAACTATTGTTAGTATCTGGGGGTACTAGCCAATGAAAAGTAAGAATACAGTAGCCCAAAACCAATAGAGATAGAATTCAAGTTTGCTACAGTACCAAAAGAGGTGGTAGTTTATTTTCTTGTGCTAATGTTATCACGAGTTTCTGTTTAAGTTATGTGTTGTGAAGTTTTCAAGTTTTGGGTGATGTTGTCATGGACAAAGACAAAAGGAGTGGAAAGAGCTCAAGCTTGGGGATTCCCAAGGCATCCCAAGCCAAATTCAAGGACACCAAAAAGCCTAAGCTTGGGGATGCCCCGGGAAGGAATCCCCTCTTTCGTCTTCAATCCATCGGTAACATTACTTGGAGCTATATTTTTATTCACCACATGATATGTGTTTTTCTTGGAGCGTCTTTTATCGTAGGAGTCTTTTATTTTTGTTGTGTCACAATCATCCTTGCTGCACACCTTTTTGATAGAGAGAGACATGCACTGATCTTGATTTTTGCTAGAATGCTCATAGTGCTTCACTTATATCTTTTGAGCTAGATACTTTTGCTCTATGTACTTCACTTATATCTTTTGGAGCATGGTGGTGCGTGACTTGGTAGTTGGCTTATGCTATGAAATTAGTCCCAAATGTGATAGGTACCCAAAGAGCATGCAAAAACCTCAATCTTCATGTGCATTGAGTAGAAAGAGAAGTCTTGATTCCTCTCAATTAGTTTTGAGACGTGGATTTGGTAATATTAAGAGCTATGTTAGTAGGGTGTTGTGAATCTAGAAATACTTGTGTTGAAGTTAGTGATTCCCATAGCATGCACGTATGGTGAATTGCTATGTTAGGAAGTCAGGGCATAATTTTTCTATTGATTGTCATCCTTTGTGTTTAGGTCGGGATCGCGCGATGGTTAATACCTACCAACCCTTCCCCTAGGAGTATGCGTTTAGCACTTTGTTCCGTTTACTAATAAAAACTTTCACAAAAAGTATGTGAGTTCTTCATGCCTAATGTGAGTCCATGGTAAAGATGCACTTTCACCTTCCACCATTTCTAGACTCTCTAGTGCCGCGCAACTTTCGCCGGTACACAAACCCACCATATGCCTTGCTCAAAAAAGCCACCATACCTACCTACTATGGCATTTTCATAGCCATTCCGAGATATATGGCCATGCAACTCCCACCGTTCTGTCACTCTCATATTGCCATTGCATGATCGTAAGTTAGCTAGCGAGATGTTTCAACGTCATACGCCAAGCTAGATCGTTGCACATCCCGGTACACTATCAGAGGCATTTCCTATAGAGTCATTTCTAAGCTTTGAGCTGCAAGTAAAAAAAAGTGTGATGATCATCATTTTTAGAGCATTGTCCCATGTGAGGAAATAAAAAAAAAGAGCCCAAAGAGCCCAAAAATAAAAAAGGGAGAAAACAGAAAAAAGAGAGGCCTAAGAGCCCAAATAAGAAAAGACAAAGAGAGAAGGGAAAATGCTACTATCTTTTTCCACACTTGTGCTTCATAATAGCACCATGTTCTTTATGATTGAGAGCTTCTTGCTTTGTTACTACAATATGCTAGTGGGAATCTTCATTATATAACTTGGCTTGTATATTCCAATGATGGGCTTCCTCAAAATTGCCCTAGGTCTTCGTGAGCAAGCAAGTTGGATGCACACCCACTAGTTCTCCTTTTGAGCTTTCACATACTTATAGCTCTAGTGCATCCATTGTATGGCAATCCCTACTCATTCACATTGATATCTATTAATGGGCATCTCCATAGCCTTTTGATACGCCGAGTCAATGTGACCATCTCCTCCTTTTTGTCTCACAACCACCACCACACTCTATTCCACCTATAGTGCTATATCCATGGCTCGCGCTCATGTATTGCATGATAGTTATAAAAAGTTTGAGAAAGTAAGAGTGCGAAAACAATTACTTGGTCAATATCGGGGTTGTGCATGATTTACATTAGTTGTGTGAGGGTGATGGAGCATAGCCGGACTATATGATTTTGTAGGGATAACTTTCCTTGGCCTTGTTATCTTGAAAGTTCATGATTACCTTGCTAGTTTGCTTCAAGTATTATTGTTTCCATGTCAATAGCAAACTATTGTTTCGAATCTTACGGATCTGAACATTCATGTCGCGTGAAAGAAGTTGCAAAGGACAACTATGCTATGTAGCATTCCACATCATTCATTCTTTATCACTTCCCTACTCGAGGACGAGCAGGAGTTAAGCTTGGTGATGCTTGATACGTCTCCAAAGTATCTATAATTTTTGATGGTTTCATGCTATTATTTTGTCAAACTTTGGATGTTTTGCATGCCTTTTATAATTTTTCGGGACTAACTTATTAACCCAGTGCCAAGTGCTAGTTCCTGTTTTTTCCATGTTTTTGACCCTTTTTAGAGGAGGATTTTGAACGGAGTCCAAACGGAAAAAAACTTCCGAAAAGATTTTTTCCGGAACGGAAGAAGATCCGGAGACTTGAGAACCAAGGCAGGGGGTCCTCAGGGACCCCACAAGCCCTCATGGTGCGGCCAGGGGGGCACGCCGTCCAGGCTTGTGGGCTCCCTGGGCCACCTCTGCCCTAGGTTTTGCGCCTATATATCCCCAAAAATTCCACAAAAAAATTAGGAGATCATCGAAAGTACTTTTCCGCCGCCGCAAGCTTCTGTCTCCGCAAGATCCCATCTAGGGCACGTTCTAGTGCCCTGCCGGAGGGGGGATTCGGATACGGAGGGCTTCTTCATCAACACCATGACCTCTCCTATGATGCGTGAGTAGTTCACCAAAGACCTACGGGTCCATAGCTAGTAACTAGATGGCTTCTTCTCTCTCTTGGATCTTCAATACAAAGTTCTCCATGATCTTCATGGAGATCTATCCGATGTAATCTTCTTTTGCGGTTTGTTTCTCGAGATCCGATGAATTGTGGATTTATGATCAGATTATCTATGAATCTTATTTGAGTTTCTTCTGATCTCTCTTATGCATGATTTCATATCCTTGTAATTCTCTTCGAGTTGTGGGTTTTGTCTGGCCAACTAGATCTATGATTCTTGCAATGGGAGAAGTGCTTGGTTTTGGGATCATACCGTGCGGTGACCTCACCCAGTGACAGAAGGGGTAGCGAGGCACGCATCATGTTGTTGCCATCAAGGGTAAAAAGATGGGGTTTTCATCATTGGTTTGAGATTATCCCTCTACCTCATATCATCTTTCTTAAGGCGTTACTCTGTTCGTCATGAACTCAATACACTAGATGCATGCTGGATAGCGGTTGATGTGTGGAGTAATAGTAGTAGATGCAGAAAGTATTGGTCTACTTGTCTCGGACGTGATGCCTATATGTATGATCATTGCCTTAGATATCTTCATGACTTTGCGCGGTTCTATCAATTGCTCGACAGTAATTTGTTCACCCACCGTAATACTTGCTATTTTGAGAGAAGCCTCTAGTGAACACTATGGCCCCCAGGGTCTACTCCACACCATATTTTCAGCCTTACACTTTTTACTTCATTGCACTTTCCGCCTTCAGATCTCACTTTGCAAACAATCTTGAAGGGATTGACAACCCCTTTATAGCGTTGGGTGCAAGCTATTTTTTGTTTGCGCAGGTACTCTGGACTTGACGAGATTCTCCTACTGGATTGATACCTTGGTTCTCAAACTGAGGGAAATATTTACTGCTCCTGTGCTGCATCACCCTTTCCTCTTCAAGGGAAGAACCAACGCAAGCCTAAGAGACGACAGAAGGATCTCTGGCACCACTGCCAAGGAAGAACTTTTGTTGCTGTAGCTGTGCCTCAAAGTGTTCAATTTTTTCATTTACCTAGTCGAGGACGAGCAGGAATAAAGCTTGGGGATGCCGAGACATATCCTACATATCTATAATTTTTGATTGTTCCATGCTATTATATTATCATTCTAGGATAGTTTCTGGGTGTATCTTAACCAAGTTATATTATTTTTGAGCACTAACCTATTAACCCAGTGCCGAGTGCGAGTTGGTGTTTTCTGCATATTTTTGGCTTTTCAGGTTTATAGTACCAAATGAAGTCCAATTGCCTCGAAACTTCCATACGATTTTTGTGGGACTAAAGCAAGACATGGAAGCTTCAGGAGGAGACCTGAGGCCTTGCTAGAGAGAAACGAGCCAAAAAGGCGCGCCCAGGGGGGTATGTCGTGCTCTGTTTCCTTGTGCCCCCTCGGGCACCTCTCAGTGCTCTTCTTTGGCCTATAAATTCTCATTAACCCCACAAACCCTAGGGTGCATCTCGAAACCGATTTTCCTCCATTGCAAGTCTTTGTTCCGCCGTGTGCCCATCTGGAGCCATGTTCGAGTACCCTGCCTGAGGGGGGATCGATCATGGAGGGCCTCTACATCAACGTTGTTTCTCCCATGGTGATGTGTGAGTAGTTCACCACATACCTACGAGTACATAGTTAGTACATAGATAGCTATCTCTCTCTCTCTCTTGATCTTCAATACAATGATCATCGCATCTTCGTTTTGATCTATCCGATGTAATTCTTTTGTGCGGTGCGTTTGTTGGGATTTGATGAATTGTGGGTTTATGTTTAGATTATTCATGAAAAATATTAGAGTCTTCTCCGAAATTATTCGTGAACTAATACAAAAATGTCAATAGGATATATATGTGAACCAATAATAACAATAACATTCTTGAGGATGCCACAAGGTACCTGATACGTCTCCAACGTACCTATAATTTTTGATTGTTCCATGCTATAAAATTATCATTCTAGGATACTTTTGGGGCATTTATTTGCTGATTCATATTGTTTTTGAGCACTAACCTAGTAACCCAGTGCCAAGTGCTAGTTGTTGTTTTGTACAAGTTTTTGACCTTTCGGGTTTGCAGTACCAAACAGAGTCCAAACACCTTGAAACCTTTTGATATTTTTCTCGACCAAAAGAAGAAGTAGAAGCTTCGAGACGAGGGCCCCACAAGCCAACAGGGCGTGCCCATGGCTCTTGGCACCTTGTTGCCTTGTGCCCCTGGCTCTTGTGACCTCGTTCTCTGTCCTATAAATTCTCATATATTCTGAAAAGCCTAATGGAGCCCCAGAAACATGTTTTCCGCAACCTTAAGCTTCTGTTCCGCCGTGTGACCATCTGGAGCCCTATTCCAGTGCCCTGCCGGAGGGGGGATTGATCACGGAGGGCCTCTACATCATCCTTGTTGATCCCATGGTGATGTGTTAGTAGTCTACCACAGACCTACGGGTCCATAGCTAGTATCTAGATGGATCTCTCTCTATGTTCTTCATTAAAAACTTCATCACATCTTCGTGATGATCTATTCGATGTAATCACTTTGTGCGGTGCATTTGTTGGGATCTGATGAATAATGTATTTATGTTCAGATTATTCATGATAATTATTTTAGTCTTCTGTGAAATTATTTGTTATTCTTATTTGCATGATTATTATAGCTTCGCAAATCTCTCCGATCTATTGATTTGTTTTGGCCAACTAGATTGATCTTTCTTCTATGAGAGAGGTGCGTTGTAGTGGGATCAATCTGGCAGTGCTCTATATTCCAGTGTCGGGGGGATAACCCCGGGGTAGGCTCATCAAGCCTACTCCTTTGCATTCTATCATGAAGGAACAACATGGAACATTCTCCAAAGCCCAAGTCCCCCTGGCCGTTTAGGAAGTGCCTGCTGGCTGGGGGCGCGACGGCCAACTCTCTGGCCGGCCAGGAAGCCCCTTCCGGCTAGAGGCGAGACGGTTACCTCCCTCTGGCCGTCTAGGCCAAGCCGACCGGCTAGAGGTGAAGCAGCCGTGCCCAGGCCGGCTAGTTAAGTGACTAGCCAGCTAGGGAGCTCAAGTCACATCAGGCCGTAGGTCATGACGAGACCCTATGGTTAAAGGTGGCTACGCGTCAGCCAAGGTACTGGATCAGGGTGCCCGGCAGGTACAACGTTGGCGGACATGCCGCTGAGCTATTCCGGTTCTGATCCATCATCCCGCACAGTGTCGGACCATCAAACTCCCACTCCATTACTACACTCGGCGTGGGAACAGTGTTGACGACCGTACAGGAGGCCCATGACAAATCTCGCTGGACGTCGCGGGATGTACCACACGTGTCCTGCGTCAACCTTATGCGAGAACCTTACTGGCTAGCCGGCAGGTCCCCTAGCCAGACGGGACCTCGCAGCCGGAGGGCCCCTCCAATGACAAGACAAGACCCCTGTGGGCCCCCTGGCCAGCGGATGAGGCTGACAGCCGGGTCCCACTCTTGTACTTTTATCCTTATTGTAGGTCAGTGGGTTCGTCTATAAAACCCCCAGCTTCCCTCCATGCAGAGGGTCGGTCAACTTCATACACGCACACCACACTAGAGAGGTAGACACGAGCCGGCTGCTCCTTCTTCCTCCTCTACAGAACAACTCAAGGAGAACATTGTAGCCTCTTTGATACATCATACATTCCGGCAGGATTAGCGGTGTTATCTCTACGGAGAGCCCTGAACCCGGGTACATCGTGCGCTCCATGCTTGTACCATCCTCGTTCCCAGCACCCTCCGGTGCCACTTCTCTCCCCACCATCTTTAGCCTACCCATGGCTTATGTAATGAGTAAACACCGACATTTGGCACCACCGTGGGGCCGTCCGCGGCATCGGCCGGATTTACGCACAGGGCGGGGCCCTGCGCTTACACCGCCGGATGCATCGCGTTCAGACCGACCAACATGCCCGTGGAGCCTGCTCTTGATGAGGCTTCGCCAATGTTGATCGACGTCCTAGTCCGTCATTCGGATTCTAATGGGGAGTCTGACGAGGAGTCGCTCCCCAGCGTCGTCATCGCTGCTGTTGAGAACCTCAGCGTTCTCTTGAGTGACTTGCGCCTCAACGATGGCTCTCGCTACCCTAGCAAGGACTTCGACGTCGAGGCGTTGTGCGCCTACTTCAGTAGGCTCTCCCTCGCGGAGACACCTGCATTTGATGAGTATCCCAACAATATGCTAATCTTCGACGGTCCACCGTCATCTGCGGGGTTCCTTACCCTGTATCACGTCGCCGTCGTCTCCAACGTCGTGGAGGTGATGGTCATTGGTGCCGGCACCAACACGGCTCATGGCAAGGCGTCAGCTGACGCTGGTGAGCCTGCTGCTGTATCTGCCGACACGCTTCATGCTACCCTTACCGGCTTGAGGACGCCCATCACCACCTCCACAAACCCCACCGACGTGCGGCCCTCGCTGGAGGAGGCTTGTAGGCAGACCTTGGAGGAGGGTATTGCCATCGCCGCGGATAAACGCCGGATGGAGGCCACGCATCGCGAGTACAACTCCGCTTATGGTCTCACTCCGGTTTCCGATGGTCCTAGCCGGCTTGTCTCGGTCTGCGGCCGCGGCCGGGTCATTGCCGATACCCTAGGCGGCAAGCTACCCATCTACGAGACTCCTGCGGCCAACTTATGGGCTGCGCAGGCGGCCATGGAATAAATGCTAGACATGGAGGGCAAGGAACGCGTCCTTCAGGAGAAGCGGGTCAAGGATCTCCTTGACGCCGCCAACGTGCAACAAACTCGGCTTGACCCTGGTCAAGTACAGTCGGAGTCTCCGGGACCCAATCCCGAAGCGCGCCGTAACCCTAGCGGTCATCACCAAGCCGAGGGATCTTCCTCGCATCGCACTTCCGGCCGGAAGGGCGAGGGCAACCACGACCGACGTTCTCAGCGCCAGAGCGAGCCGACTTCGAGCCGGCGTCGTAGAGATGATGAGAGTGACTCGGTGTATGAGGTTCCTCGTCCGAGGAGAGCCCATGCCACCGGCTCACAAGACACACTTTCGATCACAGCTCGGATCGGCCCTCGCGTCCCACACAACGACAAGGATGTTCGCAAGCGCCTCAACGCCCTGGCGCAGTCAGCTCTTCTGGAGGAGGACGGCCCCATTGGTCCGGCATGCTTCACCCGCCGGATCCGAGGGGACCCGTTTTCCGGAGGCTTCACTCTCCCTCGGGACACCCCCAAGTACAACGGCACTTCTGTCGCCATCGCCTGGGGCAACAAGCGTGTAGCCGTCCACTACGTGCCACTCATGCTGGCCGGATCTTCTAGGACATGGCTTAACCTCCTTCCAGCCGGCAGTGTCAACTCCTGGGTTGACTTCGAGGAGATGTTCATCCGCAACTTCACTGGTACCTACAAGCGCCCTAGCTGGCCTCGCGAGCTGGCCATGTGCATCTAGAGGCCCGACGAACCCCTTCACGACTACGTCACGCATTGGACGGAGCTATGCAACTCCTGCGAGGGAGTGCATGAGGTACACGCCATCCAGTACTTCATTGACAGCTGTCGAGACGGCACTCTCCTCAAGCACAAGATCATGTGCTCCGAGCCCACCTCTCTGGCGGTGCTCATGGCCAAGGCGGACAAGTACGCCACGGCCGACTCCATGATGCGGGTCAAGGTGACCGCCTCGCACAAACTTGTACCAAGGCCGACTACTCCCAAGCCGGCTGGCAACAATCGAGGCGGCCATAACAACAACAAGCGCAAGGCGGATCAACTTGATTTGCGCTCCAACAACAAGCTGGTGGCCAACGTGGAGGGAGAGGCGCCGGCTGCTCAAGCCAGCTCTCAACAGAGGCAGACCGGCAAGAACTGCTGACAGCCCAAGTTGAGCTTCGACCAAATGCTTGACGCGCCGTGCAAGATAGGCTCTGGGGCAAAGCCCTCTACCCATACCCTTCGACAGTCCAGCTTTGCACGATGGCTGTCGCAAGGAGAGGGCCTGCCAGCTCCCCCAGGTGTAGCTGCAGCGCCTCATGCTCCGGCTCCTGGTCTAGCTCCGGCTCCGCCGCCGCCGCCTCACAACGATGGTCGTCTCCACAACGACTACCCACATCAAGACGGAGCATTCGTTGTCTTCACCTGCGCCAGCACCGGCGTGAGGTGCATGCCACGGTCCCCCCGGTTCCCCTATACATGCATTGGTCTGATAAGCCAATTACATGGAGCCGGGTTGACCATCCTGCGGTGATGCCAAATCCTGGCTCATACGCGCTCGTCCTTGACCCACTTTCACCTCCAAGAGGCTCACCTGCCGGTTCTCCCGGGTATTGGTCGACGACGGCAGCAGCATCAACATCCTCTACCTCGACACCTTGCTCAAGCTCGGGATCAAGGAGAAGGACCTCCATCCGACCAGCACTGTCTTCCACGGCATCGTTCCGGAACAGTCCTGCTCGCCGATCGGCAAAATCCAACTGGACGTCCTTTTCGGGACAAGGCTCACTTCCGCCGAGAGTCCATATGGTTCGAGGTGGTGGATCTCAGCAGCCCGTATCATACGCTGTTGGGCAGGCCGTCTCTGGCAAAATTCATGGCCATCCCCCACTATGCGTACCTCAAGATGAAGATGTCGGGTCCAAAGGGTATCATCACCATCGCTGGCGACTACAAGAAGTCACTCGAGTGTGCACAGGACTGCAGCCGTCTGGCCGACGCCATGGTGATTGCTGAGGAGAAAAGGCAGATCGACCGGCTGGTGGCTCAGGCTACCGAGTAGCCGGCGATCCCTACTCCACCATCCCAGTCGATCGACGAAGGATCCGTCAAGCCGGCCAAAGAAACTAAGCAGGTGCCACTCGACGGTGCGAACCCCAAGCAGTGCGTCACCATCGGGGCTAACCTTAGCCCCAAATAGGAAGGCGAGCTCGTCGACTTCCTCCGTGAGAATTGGGACATCTTTGCATGGTCTCCAAAAGATATGCCAGGGGTTCCGAGGAAGTACGCCGAGCACAAACTTCACGTGTGGCCGGATGCAAAGCCGGTGAAACAACCTTTGCGCCGCTTCGCCAAAGGGAAGCAACACACAATTGGAGAAGAGATAGCCCGCCTCCTCGCAGCCGGTTTTATCATGGAGGTTTTCCACCCGGACTAGTTGGCCAATCCAGTCCTAGTGCTGAAGAAGAACAACACATGGCGAGTGTGTATTGACTACACGAGCCTGAATAAGGCGTGCCCAAAAGACCCTTTCGCCTTGCCCAGGATAGATCAAGTGATCGACTCCACAGCCGGCTACAAACTGCAGTCGTTTCTGGACGCATATTCAGGCTACCATCAAATCAAGCTGGATCCAGCTGATCGCCTGAAGACCTCCTTCATCACGCCCTTCGGGGCCTACTGCTACACCACCATGACGTTTGGTCTGAAAAACGCTGGTGCGACATTCCAACGCTGCATGCAGCAGTGCCTCCTGCCACAGATTGGCAGAAACATCCACGTCTATGTGGATGACATCGTCGTCAAGACCAATCAGCACTTCAGTCTCCTTGACGACTTGCGGGAGACGTTCGCCAACCTGCACGAGTACAAGATACGGCTCAATCCGAAGAAGTGCGTCTTTGGAGTTATAGGCGGAAAGCTGTTGGGGTTCTTCATGTCCGCTCGTGGCATCAAAGCGAACCCTGAGAAGATCGAAACCATCGAGCGGAAGGTGATGCCGGCTCGAATCCTCGACGTCCAGAAGTTCGCCGGTTGCCTGGCGTCCCTTAGCCGGTTCGTCAGCCGGCTCGGCGAGAAGGCGCTCCCACTCTACCAAGTCATGAAGAAAACAACCAAGTTCGAGTGGAATGACCAGGCGACGAAGCTTTCGGCGACCTCAAGTGGGTCATCTCAAGCCTGCAATCTTAGCATCACCGGCTGAAAGGGAACCCATTCTCATAGACATTGCAGCGACCACTCGCGTGGTTAGTGTAGTGTTGGTAGTACAGTGCAAGGAGGAGGGCAAGGTACTGTTAGTGCAACGCCCTATCTATTACCTCAGCGAGGTCCTGTCCGCCTCCAAGCAAAACCACCCCCACTACCAGAAAATGTGTTATGGTGTTTACCTTGCCAAAAAGAAGTTGAAGCAATACTTCCAAGAGCATGCCATCACTGTGGTCAGCACTGCTCCGCTTTCACAAATCATGGGCAACCGTGATGCAACTGGCCGGATTGGCAAGTGGTCCATCTCCATGGCCTACCACGACATCCGCTACGAGCCACGCACTGCTATCAAGTCCCAGGTGGTGGTCGACTTCCTTGTTGATTGGGCCGAAACCTAATTCGAGCCGCCACCTCCAGACTCCACTCATTGGCGGATGCACTTCGACGGCTGAAAGATGCGAACTGGTCTGGGAGCCGGCATCGTCTTGACGTCTCCGAAAGGGGATCAACTCAAGTATGCTCTCCAGATTCACTTCGCCGCCTCCAACAACGTCGCCGTGTACGAAGCGCTTGCTCACGGCCTCCGGCTTGCCAAGGAGATTGGCATCCGACGGCGCCTTTGCTTCGGCGACTCGGACCTCGTGGTGCAGCAAGTCTCTAGCGAATGGGACGCCAGGGACACCAACATGGCGAGCTATCGCTTCCTCATCCAGCAGCTCAGCGGCCCTTTTGAGGGTTGTGAGTTTCACCACGTTCCCAGGGTGGACAACAAGGCGGATGATACATTGGCCAAGATCGGCTCTACAAGACAAGCAATTCCAGTCGGCGTCTCCCTCGAACAACTGCACAAGCCGTCCATCAAGCCATCTCTGGAGTCGGTATCAATTTTTGTGCCGGCAGATCCCTTAGTACCAGCGCCGTCGACTACGCCAGCTATGCCGGCTACAGCTCCTGTGCTGGCCACACTGGCTCTGCCGACTCCAATTGCTGTGCCGGCTACAACTACGAAGGCTACGACGACTTTGCCGGCTACAACAACAAATCCGGCTGCACCAAGCCTCGAATCCTATCGTCTCGACACCCAGTGGGTGGACGTCATGGAGGTAGACGGCGAGCCAGCTGCCACGACGGCATCAGAGATAGAGAGTCTCGAGCCTGCGACTGCTTCATCAAGCTCGAGGGCTGCAGAAGCCCCTGATACTCAGGTCGAGATGGAGCCAACCCTTGTTTCAGCTCCGTCATGGGCTCAACCCATCTTGGCCTTCCTTCTTCGCGGCGAGCTTCCTCAAGATGAGGTGGAGGCAAGGCAGATTCAGCGCAGATCAGCAACCTACGACATCATGAATCACGAGCTAGTTCAGTGTAGCGTGACTGGCTTGTTCCAGCGCTACGTCGAATCATAAAAGAGGCAGGAGATCCTTAGAGACATACACCAGGGTGAGTGTGCGCATCATGCCGCCTCTAGAACCCTGGTGGCCAAGGCGTTCCACCACAAATTCTATTGGCCCACAACCATCAAGGAAGCCATGGATATGGTCAACAAATGCAAAGGCTGCCAACGCTTTGGCATGCAGAGCCACATGCCGCCTTCAGCCCTGAAAACCATCCCCCTGTCATAGCCGTTTGCCTTCTCGGGGTTAGATATGGTGGGGCCATTCAAGACCGCTCGAGGTGGCATGACGTATCTCTTAGTGGCCATCGACAAGTTCACCAACTGGATCTAGGCTAGGCCCATCAAGAAGCTTGACGGCCCCACGATCGTCAGGTTCATCAAGGACATTGCTGTCCGCTACGACGTCCCCCACGGCATCATCACCGACAATGGCACAAACTTCGCCAAGGGTGCTTTTGCACTCTACTGCTCCAAGGAAGGCATTCGACTCGACTTGGCGTTGGTGGCGCACCCGCAATCCAACGACAGGTGGAGAGGGCCAACGGCCTGATCCTGGCCGGCATCAAGCCAAGACTGGTGGTGCCACTCGTTAGGTCAACCGGCAGTGTTGTGGAACCTCCGCACCACGCCGAACCAGTCAACCGGCTTCACCCCGTTCTTTTTGGTATATGGGTCTAAGGCAATCATCCCACGGATGTCGAGTTCGACTTGCCTCGGGTCACCCTATACACAGAGACAGAAGCAAAGGAGGCAAGAGAAGACATCGTTGATCTGCTTGAGGAGGCACGGGATCTAGCCTTGAGCTGGACGACCATTTATACATAAGCTGAGGTACTACAACATCAAGAAGATCAAGCCTCTCTCCTTCAGGTAGGGGGACTTAGTGCTTAGAAGAATCCAGCAAACAACCGGCCAGCACAAGCTCTCATCCCCATGGGAGGGGCCCTTCATCATCAGCCGGGCGCTGCATAACAATGCATACTACCTGATCGATGCCCGGAAGCCAAGGAAGCGCAAGAGAGACGACTCCGGCTAGGATACGGAGTGTCCATGGAACACGTCGTTGCTTCGCCCGTTCTATTGCTAGAAAGCAAACAAGAAAAATGAAAAGAGCATGTACGTATGTATCTTTCTCCCTCTTCGGGATTTCCAAATGAATACAATGGGTGTTTCAAGTCAAGGCTTGGGGCACACCTCTTTTGGATTCATGACAAGAGTTGCACTCGTTTTGTGAGTCCCTTGGTCCGGCTCCACGGGCTCGGGGGCTCGCTAGCCGGCCTGAATGATTTCCTTAGTTGTAGATGAGCATATAGTGTACGCCGGGTCAAACCCTGGTCGTCTCGTAACAGCTACAGACCGGCTCCTGGCTGTCCGGCTAGCGAGGTGGCGCCAGGTAAGGATGGTTGCATGAAAATTTCAAACTACAAAAAGGGTTGCCGGCTCGGGTTGGTTTGATCATCTTACGATCTTATTATTCTTGCCGGCCTCTGCTGGCTTGTGTTTCAGTCTTTAAATCTTGATGGCTTCGAAAAACCTTAGTCCAATATTCTCAAAGGCAGAAGCCTCATCCCAGTCACAGACCGTCTCCCGGCTGTCGGGCTGGCGAGGTGGACGTTAGAGGGAATAAAGGAGTTGGAGAAACATAAGTCAAACAGGAAACAAAAGATGAAAATATAAGGCAGCACGCATGGTGTTTACAAATTTAATCCAGAATACATACATTCAAAAGCATTCAAAAGGCCCACGGCCGAAGTTCATTACAATAAACACCCCCGGTGGTGGAACTATTGGACTAACATTACATTGCACAGACAATGAAAAAACAAAGGGACCGGCTAAGGGGCGGCGTCTTCGTCTGTTGACCTGGCTGCTGCTCCTGAAGTGGTGGCTTCACCATCGCCGGCCACTCTCGAGGCAGATGCGTCGTCTCCACCATGAGAGCTTTCGGCTCCGTCCCTTGCGGCCGAGTCGGCATAAGGCTCGCTGCTGGAGTCGGTAGCTTCCCCCTCATGGGCCGCCTCGTCGGAGCTTCCATCAGCGTCGTAAGGCTGAAGATGGAACAAATCCTCAGGAATCACGTATCCATCTTTGTCACGCTCCAAGTTGAGCTCGTCCCAGGCGGCATAAGAGGCGATGTTGCTGGCCCTCATCCGCAGCTGGTCCTTCACGGCCCGCAGCTCCCCTTTCGACCCTTGGCATTGTGATAAGAGCTTGCCCAAGTCCAGGTTACGATACAAGGACTTGGCCAAGTGCAGCGCCATGTAGGCATTAGCGCGCGCGGCTGAGGCGCGCCGGGCGTCGAGGCGATCGCCACTAGCGGCAAGCCAGCGGGACAGCCGGCTCATCAAAGCCGGCTCCACAGCATCGGGCCATAGAGCCCTTATCATCGATGCACCGGCGACCTAGAGGGGCTCCATGGATTCGTCTAGGACAAGCAAGCGGGCTCTGATGCCCACAACAATATCCTCCACAGTCCAGCCGACGTAGGCATCCACCTCCTCACCAGTCGCGCGACGCTCCTCATGGCTAGTCTCCAGAGCCGTTTCAGCCGCTTCCCGTGACTTAGGGAAGATTCCTGGGGCAGGGGAAGGGGTGCGAAGAAGAATAAGAGGGGATTTCAACAAAGAAGAAAAGATCAAGACAAAATAAAATAAAGGCTTACGGTTGAAATGGATGTCGGTCTCGCGGGCCTCCTCCAGGGCTTCGCGCTCCCGCACCGTGCTTGCTTGAGCTGCGCAGGAGAGCTCTTCTTGGAGGGCCGCGGCCGTCTCCATCGCCTTGGCCAGCTACGCTTTCTTTTGGATCAGGGCCTCCTCCTTTTCCTACAGGGCGGCATCCTTGAGCTTCATCTCCTCGAGATGAGCCGTCTTGAGACGCTTCGTGTCGGTAGCATGGGAGGTGTCTTTGTCCTAAAGGGTGGTGCGAAAGCTGCGCCAGCTCGGCCTGAAGGACCGCCTCACGATCCTTCTTCTCCATCTAGAGAAGATTCCGCTTGTGCTGGAGCCGCTGGTCCGCCTCGCACATGGCGTCTCGCTCCGAGACGGCAGCGTCCAGCCGGCCCTGAAGATCAGAGATTTGGCCATCCGCCGCATGGGTCTGAGCCCGCAACACATTGTACGCCTGCACTTGGGCATCATGAAACTCCTATGAGCAAAGCAAAGAAGGCAAGAAGTAAGATTCGGCTCGGCTAATTAATAGTCGGCCCGATTCTCGGGGGCTACACCCAGTGGGTGTGCTACCGCGCCCCGACTAAAAAAGAAAAGACAAAGTATAGCACAAGGAGATTCTACCCGACCAATACTTGGCCGGCCCGATTCTCGGGGGCTACACCTAGTTGGTGCACTGGCACACCCCCACTGATACAAGAGCAGAAAAAGAAAAACCCTAAACCCAACGCAATGAAGACACAAAAGATGAAGGACTCACCTTGGTGCGTTCTTCCAGGCACTCCAGATCTCTGTGGGCCATCCGGGCTGCCTGCTTCACCTTGTCCCGGCTACTGGTAAACAGCGCCAGCAGTTCCGGGACACCACTGAGCGCGGTGCCTGGGGGAAGCGTTATGCGCTCCGCATTGGCCACGCGCTGTGGGGACCTCGACTTACGAGTCGAGATCGCCGTGCTCAGTGATCCCAGAGATCAATGCTCACCGAACATAGATACCGAATAAGAGAGTCTTACATCCAAATACCAATTATTACAACACAAGACCGAATGATCAGGTTCACAAAGCAGGGCCTAAGGCCAAATCACTTAGATACAACTAGTAGCGGAAATCATAGGGGCTAAGCGGGTGCCCATGCTATGAATCCTACACCGATAGACATTCTGACTTGGAAGCGTCCTAGTTCGCAGGGGCGTCTCCGAAGACATACTCATCTCCAAACTCCGGTCCTTTGGTGTAACTCATCAGGGTGCATTGATCGTGAATATGCATCAAGCTAAAGAATTACTTTTGAAGAACATGTTACAAATATCAATATATCTGTCGAGGGTTGAGCCATCCGGGCTCACCCTATATGCCAAGTCACCAAACTTGGCCATATCAACTTCCATAACAACACCTTTTTAACTCAACTCACTCACACTTGGTTTATGAGAAAACAACTGGACGTAGTTTAAGAAGGATTACCAAACTGTCCTTGACCGTGGACACGGCTATTCGAATAGTTTTACACTCTGCAAAGGTAGTACGCTGGACCCACGAGATCTGGGAAACTTCCGTGTCATCCACGACTCGCGGTATATAACACACCCGAGGTAAGTACCCGATCAATGCCTTTCCCCTGACGATACTAGACAAAGAGGTCCACTCGATTGGTACCCAGCCCACATGTTGTACGTCTTACGAGCACCGACTCTGGACAGTATCAACCAAGCGGGGACCAACGGTGTGCCTGGAACTCATAAAAATGGCATAATCGTCCTACCTGGGACGACCCCATCAGGAGAGTGACCACACATCACTCCCGCCACTAGTAATGTGGCTCTTTGCTAGCACCGACCAGAGTAATCAACTTAGCCCCGTCCCATAAGGGGTACTGTGGTCGTACTGGTAAGGTTGGGATGGTCGACACATCATAAATCTAATCCCATTTCCGAAACCATACTCACACAAATACCCGGTGCACTACCTCACCAAAAGTGGCCACCTAACTCATCATCACCCTCGGGCATTAGTGGCACCCGACGGGGTTTTCATAAGACTTGATTTATACCAACAACATCCTCATGCTATTTACTCTAGCATTACTTGTCATCGTGATAATAGCATGATCCTCAAAAGTAGTAGGGTCAAGCTCAAAGCATGTGCTCCAGAGGAGCCATCGGTAACATCATATCAAATGATTTACCGGCACTTATGATCATATGCAACGGAATTACTTGCTATCTTAACATGCAATATAACATATGCTCAGTCATGGTCAAAGGGCTGCTTGCCTTGGTCAGCTAGGTATCCGGGGTCTTCCGCTCTGATTCCCTCGTCACACGGATTTTCTATCATGGATAAAAGAATAAATAAGAAATAACTCACAAAGTTATTTTAAAAATGTTCTTTATTACTGATAAATCTAAGTTGTCACTTTGAAAAATAATTGCCTCAAATTCTCATGAAGGAACATTTTTAAAATTAACCAAACAGATGCACAATTATTCCAATTTAGTCCTTTTTATTATTGTAAAACAGAATGGTTGTTGAAAAATTCATCCAATCATATCATTAAATACTACATATTTTTAGAAGAATGACAGTGGAAAAATTATATTTCTACATTGGTTAAATGTTTTTAGAAAAATATTAGAAATCAGGTTTTTCAAAATAAAGAAAAATTGGCAAAGCCTGGCCTAGCTCGGCCTGGAACTGGGCTGGCCCATGGCCAGCCGACAGCCTGCCCAGGCGCGCGCGCCGTCAGGTTTGAACGTGATGTGCGGGGCCCTGTGGTCAGCGGCTGCCGCCAGCGCGGGGGAGGAGGCTGGGCCTCCGACAGGTGGGGCACACCTGTCGGGGTCGTCTCCTACCTCTGGCCAGAGAGGAGGAGGAGCACGCCGGCGAGGCTGCCGACGTTCTCAAGCCCCAACAAGGACAGGAATGGGTTCTCCATGACGTCGCCTACCTGCTGGTGGTCGGAACAACGTCGGAGAGGCAGGGGTTCGCCGACGACAAGGAGGCCGCGGCGGAGGAGTTTCGGGAGGTGTTCGAGGAGGTGGCTAGGGCACAGAAATGATCGGGCGAGTTGGGGGAAAGCTTCCTGGGGTTGAGGGGACCAGTTTAGTGGGTCGAGGGGTGTAAGAGCCGTCGTGTAGCCAGAGATCGACCGGAGCTCCAAGGAGGAGGGGCGTCGGTCGATCTCGAATTTGGTGTGGAAGCCTATTTTCATCTATTGTTTTACCCTGTTAAGTTTCATAGCCATTGGAATCCATCTGGTAGCCCTACCACATATCAAACACCTTGTGTACACTCACTAATTTGGTTTCATTTGCCCCTTGCACTTTATTCCTTGAGCCCAAATTTCTACCACAGCCTCACATAGTTACATTTCACCTCCAGTAACATTCCCATGGCCACTGGTCAATTATTGAAGAAGGACCCTTTGTAACTTTCTCTCATTTTCACCCTTGGCAGCATTGTTTTACCTCACTTTCCATTCTTCTGCTTAAGCTATCACCCCCAATTTTTCCAGAGCCTCTCTAGTGTGTCAAAGCATCATTTCAAACCAATTGATGGCCTGCTCATGTGGGAAAAATGAGCAGCACCTCTTCAAGTTCATTTTTTGCTGAAATATGGTTTTGTACAGCAAGTACAAGCTACCCTTCATTTCTTGAGCTCAAACTTGGCAGTGTTGTAGTTCCTGCATAGGTAACACTGCGAGACATAATTTCTCCCCAAGGCTCCCCACCTAAGACCCACTTTTATAAGCTATAAGTTTGTTGTTAGAAACTTAACAGCAGTCAAAGCAAGTTCAAACCAGCCCCAGATGCTTCCAAACTCCATCAGTGACCTCTGGCAAGCATGCCTTGCATGGGAGACAACTTTTTCCAGGTCGAATGGACACCCTGGACACGCGTGGCCGTGGTGACCATGCTGTGAGCCTGCACTAATGGTGCTCTGCACCATTTCCTTGTTCCCTAGCTCATGTCCCGCAGCTGCACCATGTCTCAGAGCATCAGAGCATCCCCTTTTGACCATTCAAGCCATTCCCCTCCACTAGCAAGCCTCCAAGACCCCTCAGGCATGCGTGGCATCCATGCACCAGAGAGCTCCGAGAGCTCCTGCGCTTTCTCTTCTCTCCCCCCTCCACTTGAAGCTCTCGCCGAGCCTCTTCTGCACCGGCACCTCTCCCCCTCTTCCTTGGGCTCCTCCTGAGCTCCCCCTTGAGCCCCTTCTCCTCCCAAGCCTCCTCCTCTCCTCCCATGGCCGCCATGGCCAGCTTCGGCCATGACCGTGCCTCGGCTCTTTAGCCCCCTCTCTACACCCTTAGCTTGTCCAGGAGGACCCCGAGGCCACCACGGAGCCATCCCACTCCTCCTTTCCCCCTTTTAGCCGCTGGGGCGCCGACCTCCTAGGCTACCGACGCCGCCCTCGAACAGCGGCCATGGCCGCTCTCCCTGCAGTTCCCCTGCGGGAATGGAATCCCGGGGTCGATGCGGCTCGATGCCCCGAGCAAGCCGGTGGTCGGAGCGCCGCGGGAGGTCGCCGGGACAGCCAGATTGGCGCCGGCGCTGCACAATCTAGCCCCTTCCCTCCTTCATGCCAAGCAGGAGGAGGACGAAGGAGCTGACATGCGGGACCACCTCGTCATCTCCTTGGACGTCGACCGGACCCGTCGGCCAGGATAAGTGGAGGCGCACTCAAGGTGGTGCACCTCCCCCTTCCGAAAGCGTATTTTCGGCTGTACGCCTTCGGCGTGTCCTTCGCTTGCAGCCGAGCTGCTGGGCCAGCCCGAAGGCCTGCCTGATGCCCTCGGTGTAAGATAACTCCGAAGCTGAGTCCTTTTCCTTTTTTCAGATTTGGCTGACTTACAAATTCCACCATAAATTCGTACTAACTCATATTTCATTGATTCAAATTTCTGGAGGATCCTAAAAATCAGGCCTATCCGAATAAGTGCTTTGCACATTTTTCCCTACCCACTTTCTGTGGCATTTCATTTAAAATCCAGATCTGTCCATATTTGACTCCACTTTGGAAATTTCCCTAGGATGCAAATCAACTCCAAATGGAGTGATTCAAACTCCTAGAGCCTTCTAAAATTAGTCTTTATTTTTGGGACTCTGGTCAACATTTTTGTGTGACTTACTTCTGTTGCAATAAATAAATAGCTCCTATTGCTATTTATTCCTCATTGTTAAATCTCTAGAATATTCATACCATCTCCAAATCAAGTGAAACCACTTCCTAAATATTTCTAAAATCATCCTCTGTTAAATGGGTGCCTCCACTCATTTTTAACAGAATAATTTCTGTTGGCTTCTTCAATGATAACCTATTGCTCTTTCCATCCATTCAAAAATCCTTGATGACCCAAATAACCTATATCAAGCTTCAGGTATTTTTCTTATGACCAGAGAGGTCCAAGAAAAATAAAACTTCAATTTATAGAACACTTCTATTTCTGCTTGATGTGTGGCTTACTATGGTTATTTCCGACGATAGTTGATGGTAGACGGAGTATTCGGGGACGGAGCGGAAGACCTCGAAGACCCCGAGAACTTACGTGAGAAAGACAAGCAGCCTTTGACCATGACTTGAGCACAAACATTGTTGCATGCTAGTATAGTTGGCATTCTCCCATTGCGTGTGATCACGATGACGGTTCATCATTGTGGTGATGGTACCGAAGGCTTCTTCGAAGCACTTGCATGATAGTAATGTTATTCATATGGCTCCTCGGAGCACAAGCACGATGAGCTTGACCCTACCATCTATTAGGATCATGCTACTGTCATGCTGACTAGTAGAGTAAGATCATTGCACTGAGCTTGACCCTACCCCTTGAGGATCATGTTAATACCATGTTGACAAGTAAATATAGAGCATATTATCATGAGCATGATAATGAGTTAAATACAGAGTTTATGAAAACCCCATCGGGTGCCACTAATGCCCGAGGGTGATGATGAGTTGGTGATCACTTTTGGTGAAGTGATGCACCGGTGTTTTTGTGTGAGTACGGTTTCGGAAATGGGATTAGATTTATGATGTGTCGACCATCCCAACCTTACCAGTACGACCACGATACCCCTTTATGGGACGGGGCTTTGTTGATTACTCTGGTCGGTGCTAGCAAAGAGCCACATTACTAGTGGCGGGAGTGATTGTCGTCACTCTCGTGATGGGGTCGTGCCAGGTAGGACGACTATGCCATTATTATGAGTTCCAGGAACACCATTGGTCCCCGCATGGTTGATACTGTCCAGAGTCGGTGCTCGTAAGACGTACAACATGTGGGCTGGGTACCAATCGAGTGGACCTCTTTGTCTAGTATCGTCAGGGGAAAGGTGATGATCGGGTACTTACCTCGGGTATATGTGATATACCGCGAGTCGTGGATGACACGGAAGTTACCGTTTCTCGTGGGTCCAGCGTACTACCTCTGCAGAGTGTAAACTATTCGAATAGCCGTGTCCACGGTCAAGGACAGTTGGGTGGTGCTGCTTAAACTACGTCCAGCGTTTCCGCATAAACCAAGTGTGTGTGTGTGAGTTCAATGAATGGTGTTAATAACCGGAGTTACTTGAGGAATTGATATGACCAAGTTCGGTGACTTGGCATATAGGGTGAACCCGGTGTGTTCAACCCTTGTCAGATATGTCGATATCTGTAACCTGTTCTTCAAGAGTAGTTCTTTAACTTGTTGCATATACCTGATCATTCCACCCAGATGAGTTACACTAAAGATGCATGATATTTTTATCCTTCACTTTCATTGTTCGTATCATGGGCTGTTTGCGAGTACATTCAAAGTACTCATTGGCTTGCCATTGGTTATTTCATTGACCAGGTGTGAAAGGCAGGATATGGTGAAGATTAACTCGGTGACGTTCTTGCGAGCTAGGACGCTTCCCAGTCAGAATGCCTCTAGGTTAAGGCTGATGGCATGAGTTCACGCTTTCAACCAATAATTCCGCTATTGGTCTAGTTTGGTGCCTTGGCCTTTAAGGCCCTATGTATGTAAGACTCGACCGAAGTGGTCATTTATTGTATCAAACAGTATGTATGGATGTAAGACTCTAATATTCAGTATTTGTGTTCAGTGAGCATTGATCCTTGGGATCACTGGGCACGGCGATCTCGACTTACCAGTCGGGGTCCCCACAGAGCTGGTATCAGAGCCATCCTGACTGTAGGAAGCCCTTAGTTAGCATGGACGTTAGTTAGGATAAAACTGCTTTCCGGACCCTTCAAAATACTTACAAAACATATATATTTTCTCGACTCTCCTAAATCTTCAAAAAAAAATTGAAGGTTATGCTCTGGCCTTCCACTCTTCTTTTCTTGACACTCCTCGTCTACTTTTTCAAAACTTGCAAACGATCGCTAGTATCCTATGCCCTCTCACCATGGGATAAATTTAAATCCTCGTGGGCAGCCCGGAAGGAAGTAACCTTTCCACGGAAACACCTGTGCTGAAGGACAGACGACACTAACAGAAGTACCTCCATGAGGAACAAGGACATCCAGGCTTAGAAGATGGTGAAAACCTGGGCACTACCCCAGAGTGATGCCACTTCCGCCTACGATAATCTGGACATAATATATGCAAACCTTCATCTGCATCACTAGTAGAGCGACCCTGTCAGTTATAAGAAATTGTGTCGACCACCACCGGTGGATGAGAACCTCGCCATTTGGTCCGCCTCACCTTATTGAGCAGGAAAACGGTTCTCTTCATCCCCCGCTCTAGGTGTCGATATCGCAATTAGTATGATTGACAGATCAGAACTCTATCATGTCTTGCAAATATCGGTGCATGAAGGTGTCCCCTTGAGACCCTCGAAGCCTCAGAAGACAAGAAGACACTGACAAGATCATGAAGACAACAGAAGACCCTGTCAGTGACAGCTATTAAGAACCACCTTCGTCAGCAACTTCCCAGACGAGAAGACAACCAGAGTTCTTTACAACTCAAGCGAATTGCTTCAGCAAGCGACAACAAGAGGTGTGACAACACCAGGAGAAGATCCAGAAGAATTAGCAGACTCCTCTCCGGAGCAAGAAGCAAGCACGACTGTCGAGTCCGAGAACTTAGGATAGGATGAGTCGTGAATCCCCTATGCGAAGTCAAGTCCGTGAAATGGTTCGGATGAACCATGTTGTGTGTTGTTTGCTTTTGTTGTTTGTGCTTTGATATAAGTCGCACTTTTGCTTAGGCAACAAGCATGCGGTTATATCACTTGTCTTATTTTGATGTTCAAAATAATTTTTGCACTTGTTTGACTTGATTTTTCAACGCTTGTTTGATTGCGCTGAGACCCTTAGACACTCCCCTCTGTGCTCTCTCTCTTTCTCTCACACCCCTCTCGACAACTAAAGACGCCAAGGCAAATGCACCAAGGATCTGCTTCGAAGGACGGCTGACGTTGAAGACACTGACTGCGCTGTTCTTAACTACACGCAACCCATAGGAGTGTGCTTTTCCCTCAAGATTGGAAAACCACACTAGACGAGACTAACCTCCACAAGCCTTTCCGGCTCAAATTTTCTGGTCATGTGTCTCGTACACGGACTGCCAGAACTCGTGTAGGTCCCCGATAAACCCCGCTAAGCACCAGGTTCTTAATGGAACGAGTGATCACCGTGAACAAGTATCCTTCCATCTCAAGCTAGCACTGTAACCTTGATGCCATAAGAGGACCGATCTCCGATATGAGAGCATTAGACTAAGATTGTTGTGATGATAATAGTGTCTTGAGGATATAGCTAGACTATTTTGGTGGATCGTGAGACCCCTTATAAAGGTAAGTAAACTTGGTGGAACAAGTTGGTATTAGCATAATCTTCATAATCTGGAGTAAGATTGGATTTAGTAGGATGATTATGATCGCGAACATATTTCTTGGTGGTATACATGACTTTAGCAAGTAGTTGGCATGATTTGAGGCCTTTACCATAATGACTTGGAGTATCAAGTAAACTTCTTATTGGATTGACTCTTGAATTTAAATAGGTAATCTTAATAGAATATTGAGGATGACAAAGACCACATGGTTCGGAGTAAATTGGATTTAGCTCGTTAATCTCGATTATGATACCATGTTTCTCGGTGGATATAGAGTGCGTATACTTAGAGTTGTCAAATTGATTTACAACTATGTAGTTTGGCCTTGGAGATTAGATGGCCATGATTATTGAAGTTGGTGGATATACTATGACATAATTCTTGCAGTAATATGTGAGTTATGAGGACTCTAAGAGATTATATAGAACCCCATCCGTGTTGGTTTTGTAAGAGTGATAGGTCTAGTAATGATTGATCAGATGGATGGATTAACTTGATCGGATTCATAGGAAGGAAACAAAATATTGGATTGGTCTACTACGTGTTTCCTTAATATAGTAGTGTAGTACCCTGTCCATTGGATGACTTAGGTGGACAATTGGATTTGTTGTTCCCCAGATACAATCGTGGTAGCTGTATGTCTCCCCAAGGTCCTTGCATAGTAATGCATGTACATTTGGGGCTACGCCATACTTGTAAGTGTTTGGGTTTAGTTCTTCCCTCAACCCGGGGTTGACTAGCATGAGCGGTGTGGAGTTGACCCACGTGGGATGATATCCTTGATGAGACCAGGTGATGTTGTCTCAAGTTAGCGGTCGAACTATTGGCATCTAAGGAATGTGCTTAGAGATAAGATGATAACTGTTCGCCCACATCCTAAGTTCCTTAAGACCCTAAAGCTTCACTGAGCCACAACATGGATGGACTACGACCATAGAAGATGACTCTAAGTCGTTAAAATGTGGCCAATACCGGCCCATAGCAATTCCCCGTTCTCCTCGCCTGACCCATGAGCACAGTGCTTATGTCGTGTTTGGGGAAAGTATGTTGTCATCCTCACTGATGACATCCTTACTCACCCAGTAAGAGGAAGAACACCTTAGTCCTGTTTGAACGAACCCCAGGAACGCCGATTGTTACACCTCTCGAGGGTACCGTGATATCTCGAGAAGGTGGACTTCTCGAAGCAATCCCAAGACGACGGAAGTCTATCCTACTCCAGCCAAGACAAAGAACAGCCGTGATGAGGAAGCCACGACAACGGCAATGAAGCAACAAGAAGTCAACCACCGACCACGCGCCGACTACATCAACAACGTCAAGAAGCCTCGACGATTCAAGATGATGAAGCCCTTCGACAAGCGAAAGGATCAGACGACCTCTCCTTGGTCCATATTAAGGACGCAAGTACTAGTAGGTCGTGGTGGAAACCAGCTTAAGGTGATTTACGCTTGCCGAGTCGCAGACCTTGGGATTGGATGACTGGTCTATACTCTTGAGTAGCCAGCTTATCCAGAAACCCTCCCAAACTCCCAAGATGGCAGGACCTGTTCTGCACTCTGAGCCTCCGAGCTTAGGCTCGTAGGTGAGACCCAACCCGGACCCTTTCATGAGAAGCCTACGAAGACTATTTGGGACCATAGCTTGACTGCCGAAAGGAAGTCAAGGACTTCCCCGTAAGCAGGAAGCCATGCGAAGACTTGACAGTGCGTTCTAACACGAGACATCTTGATGTCACTAACCGGCATACGAAGGCGAGGACCAGATCCCAGACACCCCCTCTTGCCACAGATTCTGACTTTGGAATACACTTGCAAGCCAGAACCTTGCACGGACTTAGCTTACCAATCCCTTGACCTCGGTCAAGCCTAACTTACTGCCAGATCCCGCTCACGATCATGCAAGGACGTGCGGACATTCGAAATTTGTATCATCAAGCTCCTCCAGACCACAACAGCAACATGGGGACATGAAGACTACCTCCAACTCAAGATTATGTATCTCACCAACCCCTAGCCTAGAAATCTCGGGGACGAGATTTTCTTAAGAGGGTAAGGTCTGTAACACCCCAGTTTTTGGCTTTCCTGACTAACTAACTTATTTCAAAATTAAGGACCAATTAATTTTTTTGTGAATGCTTGTTATGCTTGGAGTGACTATTGTCTGCCTGTTTGTTTAAATGCATGTGATTGATCCCCATTAATTCTTGCCATCCTCCTAATCACCTCCTCACTCCATGATCTCCTGCCTAATGATCAAACCATGTGTTTAGAAAAAATATCTATTTTTACCAAATATTATTTTCACCAAAAAGCTTTTCTTCGAATTAAACTTTCAAACCCCTGAGATGAGGTTTGTACTACAAGTCCTCAAATTAGGGAGTTTCTTTTGCACCAATTTTTTTATTTAAAACCATTGTCAAAATGACTTCCAAAAACCACCATATTATTATTTTAAAAGTTATTTTATTATTTTATTTAAAAGCCTTTCTGTGAGGCCAGAAATGGTCTCCTATGAAGGAAAGTTATTTTTATTGCCTTGAAAATATTTAAGAAAATTTAGGGAAACTGAGTGGATATATTTATTCCATATTTATGAGTTCCAACACATGGTCATGTTCAAAATATTGGGCAAACCTCTCCAAAACCATTCCTGCCTATTTCAAGCTTTTGGAATATTTCTATAAGAAATATTCTCAATAAATTCTAGTAAAATTCTAGCATGTCATCTATGATATTCTTGATGATCTTGCCAAGTTTCATTTCAATCCAAGTTGATTTGACTCCTCTAATGACTCTAAAACCCTATCTGTCCAGAATCAAATTTGAGCAACTCTACATTGTGAAGTGTCTCCAATTGTGCTCAAATTTGGTGGACATGTTCCAGTACTCCAATGAGGGATCCACACCAAGTGGTACACCAAGGAGAATAGAGGAACTTGTCCTAAGACTCTCAAAACCCTCTCTGTTGATTTCTGACTTTGGTAAACTTTACATTATAAAGTTTCTCCAATTATCCTCAAACTTTTTGTGCATGCCTTAATGCTCAAATAATGCCCCTACACCAAATATTGGATTTGTGGGAATTCTTTTGAATAGGGTTCTAAGCAGAAACCCATTTCTGCCCATTTGTAGGGTTTTTCAAGTCCTCCAGGAAATCCCAAATTTGGTGTGCAAGCCTATTTTCATCTACTGTTTTACCCTGTTATGTTTCATAGCCATTGGAATCCATCTAGTAGCCCTACCACAGATCAAACACCTTGTGTGCACTCACTAATTTGGTTTCATTTGCCCCTTGCACTTTATTCCTTGAGCCCAAATTTCTACCACAGCCTCACATAGTTACATTTCACCTCCAGTAACATTCCCATGGCCACTGGTCAATTATTGGAGAAGGACCCTTTGTAACTTTCTCTCATTTTCACCCTTGGCAGCACTGTTTTACCTCTCTTTCCATTCTTCTGCTTAAGCTATCACCCCCAATTTTTCCAGAGCCTCTCTAGTGTGTCAAAGCATCATTTCAAACCAATTGATGGCCTGCTCATGTGGGAAAAATGAGCAGCACCTCTTCAAGTTCATTTTTTGCTGAAATATGGTTTTGTACAGCAAGTACAAGCTACCCTTCATTTCTTGAGCTCAAACTTGGCAGTGTTGTAGTTCCTGCATAGGTAACACTGCGAGACATAATTTCTCCCCAAGGCTCCCCACCTAAGACCCACTTTTATAAGCTATAAGTTTGTTGTTAGAAACTTAACAGCAGTCAAAGCAAGTCCAAACCAGCCCCAGATGCTTCCAAACTCCATCAGTGACCTCTGGCAAGCATGCCTTGCATGGGAGACAACTTTTTCCAGGTCGAATGGACACCCTGGACACGCATGGCCGTGGTGACCACGCTGTCAACCTGCACTAATGGTGCTTTGCACCATTTCCTTGTTCCCTAGCTCATGTCCCGCAGCTGCACCATGTCTCAGAGCATCAGAGCATCCCCTTTTGACCGTTCAAGCCATTCCCCTCCACTAGCAAGCCTCCAAGACCCCTCAGGCATGCGTGGCATCCATGCACCAGAGAGCTCCGAGAGCTCCTGCGCTTTCTCTTCTCTCCCCCCTCCACTTGAAGCTCTCCCCAAGCCTCTTCTACACCGGCACCTCTCCCCCTCTTCCTTGGGCTCCTCCTGAGCTCCCTCTTGAGCCCCTTCTCCTCGCAAGCCTCCTCCTCTCCTCCCATGGCCGCCATGGCCAGCTTCGGCCATGACCGCGCCTGGGCTCTTTAGCCCCCTCTCTCCACCCCTAGCTCGTCCAGGAGGACCCCGAGGCCACCACGGAGCCACCCCACTCCTCCTTTCCCCTTTCAGCCGCCGGGGCGCCGACCTCGTAGGCTACCGACGCCGCCCTCGAACAGCGGCCATGGCCGCTCTCCCTGCAGTTCCCCTGGAGGAATGGAACCCCGGGTTCGATGCGGCTCGATGCCCCGAGCAAGCCAGTGGTCGGAGCGCCGCGGGAGGTCGCCGGGACAGCCAGATCGGCGCCGGCGCTGCGCGTTCTAGCCCCTACCCTCCTTCATGCCAAGCGGGAGGAGGATGAAGGAGCTGACATGCGGGACCACCTCGTCATCCCCTTGGGCGTCGACCGGGCCCGTCGGCCAGGATAAGTGGAGGCGCACTCAAGGTTGTGCACCTCCCCCTTCCGAAAGCGTATTTTCGGCTGTTCGCCTTCGGCGTGTCCTTCGCTTGCAGCCGAGCTGCTGGGCCAGCCCGAAGGCCTGCCTAATGCCCTGGGCGTAAGATAACTCCGAAGCTGAGTCCTTTTCCCTTTTTCAGATTTGGCTGACTTACAAATTCCACCATAAATTCATACTAACTCGTATTTCATTGATTCAAATTTCTGCAGGATCCTAAAAATCAGGCCTATCCGAATAAGTGCTTTGCACATTTTTCCCTACCCACTTTCTGTGGTATTTCATTTAAAATCTAGATTTGTCCATATTTGACTCCACTTTGGAAATTTCCCTAGGATGCAAATCAACTCCAAATGGAGTGATTCAAACTCCCAGAGCCTTCTAAAATCAGTCTTTATTTTTGGGACTCTGGCCAACATTTTTGTGTGACTTACTTCTGTTGCAATAAATAAATAGCTACTATTGCTATTTATTCCTCATTGTTAAATCTCTAGAATATTCATACCATCTCCAAATCAAGTGAAACCACTTCCTAAATATTTCTAAAATCATCGTGTGTTAAATGGGTGCCTCCACTCATTTTTAACAAAATTGTTTTTGTTAGCTTCTTCAATGATAACTTATTGCTCTTTCCATCCATTCAAAAATCCTTGATGACCCAAATAACCTATATCAAGCTTCAGGTATTTTTCTTATGACCAGAGAGGTCCAAGAAAAATAAAACTTCAATTTATAGAACACTTTTATTTCTGCTTGATGTGTGGCTTACTATGGTTATTTCCGACGATAGTTGATGGTAGACGGAGTATTCGGGGACGGAGCGGAAGACCTCGAAGAACCCGAGAATTTACGTGAGCAAGGCAAGCAGCCTTTGACCATGACTTGAGCACAAACATTGTTACATGCTAGTATAGTTGGCATTCTCCCGTTGCATGTGATCACGATGACGGTTCATCATTGTGGTGATGGTACCGAAGGCTTCTTCGAAGCACTTGCATGATAGTAATGTTATTCACATGGCTCCTCGGAGCACAAGCATGATGAGCTTGACCCTACCATCTATTAGGATCATGCTACTGTCATGCTGACTAGTAGAGTAAGATTATTGCACTGAGCTTGACCCTACCCCTTGAGGGTTATGTTAATACCATGTTGACAAGTAAGGATAGAGCATATTATCATGAGCATGATGATGAGTTAAATAAAGAGTTTATGAAAAACCCATCGGGTGCCACTAATGCCCGAGGGCGATGATGAGTTGGTGATCACTTTTGGTGAAGTGATGCACCGGTGTTTTTGTGTGAGTACGGTTTCGAAAATGGGATTAGATTTATGATGTGTCGACCGTCCCAACCTTACCAGTACGACCACGATACCCCTTTATGGGACGGGGCTTTGTTGATTACTCTGGTCGGTGCTAGCAAAGAGCCACATTACTAGTGGCGGGAGTGATTGTCGTCACTCTCGTGATGGGGTCGTGCCAGGTAGGACGACTATGCCTTTATTATGAGTTCCAGGCACACCGTTGGTCCCTGCATGGTTGATACTGTCTAGAGTCGGTGCTCGTAAGACGTACAACATGTGGGCCGGGTACCAATCGAGTGGACCTCTTTGTCTAGTATCGTCAGGGGAAAGATGATGATCGGGTACTTCCGTCGGGTATATGTGATATACCGCGAGTCGTGGATGACACGGAAGTTTCCCGTTTCCCGTGGGACCAGCGTACTACCTCTGCAGAGTGTAAACTATTCGAATAGTCGTGTCCACGGTCAAGGACAGTTGGGTGGTGCTGCTTAAACTACGTCCAGCGTTTCCGCATAAACCAAGTGTGTCTGTGTGAGTCCGGTGAATGGTGTTAATAACCGGAGTTACTTGAGGAATTGATATGACCAAGTTCGGTGACTTGGCATATAGGGTGAACCCGGTGTGTTCAACCCTTGTCAGATATGTCGATATCTGTAACCTATTCTTCAAGAGTAGTTCTTTAACTTGTTGCATATACCTGATCATTCCACCTAGATGAGTTACACTAAAGATGCATGATATTGTTATCCTTCACTTTCATTGTTCGTATCATGGGCTGTTTGCGAGTACATTCAAAGTCCTCATTGGCTTGCCACTGGTTATTTCATTGACCAGGTGTGAAAGGCAGGATATGGTGAAGATTAACTCGGTGACGTTCTTGCGAGCTAGGACGCTTCCCAGTCAGAATGCCTGTAGGTTAAGGCTGTTGGCATGAGTTCACGCTATCAACCAATAATTCCTCTATTGGTCTAGTTTGGTGCCTTGGCCTTTAAGGTCCTATGTATGTAAGACTCGACCGAAGTGGTCATTTATTGTATCAGACGGCATGTATGGATGTAAGACTCTATTATTCAGTATCTGTGTTCAGTGATCATTGATCCTTGGGATCACTGGGCACGGCGATCTCGACTTACCAGTCGGGGTCCCCACAATGCCTATATTGTCCCACTTCCATTCTTGTAATTTGAGAGGTTGTAGCAGTCCTACAGGTCGCTGATGCTCAGCCTTGACTTGTTGCACACATCGCACTTGGCAACATAAGACGCTATTTCCCTCTTCATGCCATGCCACCAGAATCTTTCTTGGAGATCTTGATACATCTTGGTACCACCAGGGTGAATAGAGTAGGGTGTATCATGTGCTTCCTATAGGATCAAGCCCTTGAGTTCAGCCTTGTTAGGTACGCATAAACGTTTCCCAAACCACACCACTCCTTGTTCATCCACCGAGAATCCTGGGGCCTTGCCTTCTTAAATCTTCTTCTGGACGCCTTCTATGCTCTTATGACCCTTCTGGGCCTCCTTGATATCATTAACCAGCGTTGCTTTATCTAGGAATCCTGATTCCACTAGCTCCAACCTGAAATTCTCCAATTCGTCAAATAACGCGGGTTGCCTTTCCTTGAGCATGACATTCAAGGTGCTGGTCTTTCGGCTTAAGGCATCAGCCACTACATTGGCCTTACCAGGGTGATATTGAATGCTGAGGTCGTAGTCTTTGATTAACTCTAGCCATCTTTGTTGCCGCATATTCAATTCCCTTTGGGTGAAGATATACATTAGACTTTTGTGGTTAGTGTATATTTCACATCGCTTCCCCAGAAGGTAGTGTCGCCATGTCTTCAGGGCATGCACTACTGCTGGCAACTCGAGATCATGGGTGGCATAGTTCTCCTCATGCGGGCGCAGTTGCCATGACAGATACGCCACAACTCTGCCATCCTGCATTATAACCCCACCGAGTCCGGTCATGGAGGCATTACAATATATCACAAACTCCTTGCTGATATCTGGAGTGGCCAATACCGGGGCGGTGGTTAATCTCTTCTTCAATTCTTGGAAGCACGCTTCACACTCCGGCGTCCATTCGAACTTCTTACCTTTCTTCAACAGCTGAGTCATGGGTCAAGCGATGCGTGAGAATCCTTCTACGAACTTGCGGTAATATCCCGCGAGTCCGAGGAAGCTCCTTACTTCCTTCACATCAATTGGCGATTCCCAGTTGGTTACCGTAGTAATCTTGGAGGGATCAACTGCCAATCCACTTGATGTCATGGTATGACCCAAGAATCCAACTTCGTTCAGCCAGAATTGGCACTTGCTGAACTTGGCATAAAGTTGGTGCTCTCGAAGCTTCTCCAACACTAACCTCAAGTGATGCTCATGCTCTTCTTCAGATTTGGAAAAGATTAATATGTCATAAATCAATACGGCGACAAACTTGCCCAGGTATTCCATGAAGACCTTGTTCATGAGGTACATGAAGTAAGCTCGAGCATTAGTCAACCCAAAAGACATGGCAGTGCATTCATACAGACCGTACCGGGTCATGAATGCAGTCTTGGGTATGTCCTCGGGTCGGATCTTCAGTTGGTAATATCCAGATCGGAGGTCAATCTTGGAGAATACCTTAGGTCCATTTAGCTGATTGAACAAGTCTTCAATCTTGGGGAGTGGATACTTTTTCTTAATTGTGACCTCATTGAGAGAACGGTAATCGACGCAGAGTCTCATAGTCCCATCCTTCTTGGACACGAAAAGAACAGGTGATCCCCAAAGTGACGCACTCGGACGAATAAACCCTTTCCTGAGTTTCTCATCCAGCTGCTTCTTCAACTCTGCGAGCTCTTCGGATCCCATCCTATAAGGCTTCTTATAGATAGGCCTTGATCCGGGCATGAGTTCAATGATGAACTCGATGTCTCGGTCAGGAGGCATTCCTGGTAGCTCATCAGGAAAGACGTCCGGGTACTCACAGACTATTGGCACTCGATCGAGTTCTTCCTCTGACAGGTTGTTAACCCGTGGTACTCGAGCGGCTACTGGCTCAGAGACATACTTGACTTTGACCCCTTGGTTGCTTGTCATCGTAATGGCCTTGTTGGCACAATCCAAGATGCTTTGATGCTTGGCCAACCAATCCATGCCGAGAATTACTTCTAGGCCTTGCGACTTAAGCACAATGAGATCCGCTGAGAAGCTCGTCCCATTGATAACTATCCCGACCTTCCTACACCCTAGGTTGGTCCTCAATACTGCTCCCGGGGTTTGAATTGCCATATGCCCATGAAGCAAGGTAGGTTTTAAACCACATTTTTCTGCAAACCTTTGTGTAACAAAAGAATGCGAAGCAACACAATCGAACAATACTGTTGTTGGGGTAGAGTTGACGAGGAACGTACCCAGAATGCAGTCCGGGTCTTCCTGTGCTTCTTCTGCGGAAATATGATTAATCCGCCCCTTGCCGTGATACTGCTGATTGCGGGGAGCCTTATTACTGCCTGGTGCTCCTTGGCTTGGATTTGGCGCATTGGGGATCGGAGCATTGGGCTTCTGGTTGGGGCACTGCCTGGAATAGTGCCCTGTTTGACCACATCCGAAACAGGTAACTTGCGCTGGAAGATTGGTCTTGACTCCACTGTTGTTCGGCGGATTGCTTGCTGGCTTGGTGTTGACTTGTTGCTGAGGCTGGTAGTTCTGGCGAAATGTTGGATACTTGTACTGCTGCTGCTGATAGTTGGGTCTTGTTGGAGCTGGCTGCCATGGGCATGGCTTCGTGTTACTCGGTCCCCCACTACCCGTTAGCTTGCGCTTACGGGTGTCGTCCATAGCACGACGCTTGTCTTCCAACATAAGGGCCTTATTAACCAGATCGCTAAAGGTCCGGCATTAACAAACAACCAGTTGATACTGGAGTGACTCCTCTAGTCCTTCCATAAAGCGTTCCACTTTGGCGGCCTCGGTGTTGACGTCCTCTGGCGCGTACCTTGACAGGAGGTTGAACTTCTGCAAATACTCCTTAACGGATCCATTGCCTTGCCTTAAGGCTCGGAACTCTCGCTTCTTAATGGTCATCACTCCGGGAGGAAGGTGAGAAGCGCGGAATCCATCCTTGAACATTGCCCAAGTGATGACTTGCCCCGCTCGCATGATCTGAAATCCATCCCACCAAGCTCTGGCCGTGCCACCGAGACAATGAGAAGCATAGAGGACTTTCTCATGATCATCAATGCACTTGACCAGCGCGAGGAGGTCTTTGATAGTACGGATCCAATCATCGGCATCCAATGTTTCAGTCGTCTCCGTGAATATGGGTGGTGTAGTTCGCATGAACTTAGAGAGAGTAGAGCGACCATTGCCATTCCCGTTCTGCGGCGGGTTGTTCACCAAGGTTTGAGCCAGCTACTGAATAGCGGCACTGTTGGCTTGACGTTCCTCTCGAAGAGCTTGAAGGAACTGAGCCATAGTCAAGCTGTTGGGAGGAGGCGGTGGTGGTGGAACATCGTCTTATTGCTCGTGGTGATCTCCAACTTGAGCTTCCCCTCCAGTTCCCTGCTGCTGACCTAAAGAGGCAGATCCGGGGTTGCCGAAGGTGCTGTTGCGAGTTGCATTCACCATCCTGTCAGGGGAGTAGACAGGTCAATTTGCCGAATTGGCTGAAATCATGAGGGATGATGCTCTAGTAAAGAGGGGGTCTGATGTTGTGCTAGTGTGAATTTTTTTAGCCAATCATTTTGAAAGAGCTACTACATTAGATTAAAATAGGCGATGTAGTCGCTCACAAGCTGCCTAAGGCAGAATGCAACTTGCATCCAACATGCTTACACAACATTCGTGGTTCATACAAACCGATACAAGAACTCCTACGCTCGGGGTACATCCTAATTGCCTACGCTGCTATGGCTAAGCGGCCGACTACGCGGTCTCATAAGCGGGTTCTGCGGGATCTTTGTCTTCATCTTCATCTTCATTGTGCTTCCCTTCTTTGAAGGAGTAGGAGAAGGAAGCAGACCATCACGACGCCTCTTGGTTGGCGAGGTGGCAAAGTGTTCGGTGTACTCTTCCGCGGTCAGGCAATGACTCTGAAGAGGAGTGGCCTGAAGCGGTGGTATTCCTCCTCGGAAAGCAAAGCCAAGTGGTCCTACGGGTGCTCGTTCCTTCTTCACCTTGCGGTTCTTCATCTTCTCCGTGCGAAGCAGATCCTTGACTTGGTGCAGCTCTTGGCGAATCCTAGTTGACTCCTTGATCAAAAGGTGCATCAAAGTGTCAGAGGAGAGACTGAAGTAGGTCTGAAACCTCAGTGGCGTCCCGTCCTCAGAATATGGGTTGAGTGTCCAACTCCCGAAAACTCCATCCTTAACAAAGGGTAGGTGACGAGTAGCTGTCTCGTCAGCCATCTCGGGTAGGATATCGCGGAGTCGCACGAGCACCTCTCGTGTTGTGGTCTCTACTGCCAACATCAGATCCTCCATCTGTGGTCCTTCAAATAACCAGCTAGTCGGCGAGTCGTTAGCCTTCACGATCACGTCCACGTGATATTCCTTGGTGTCGGTGTTGACCCAGTGCTCGTGATAGAGAAAGATGGGTGTGCGGCATACTTGACACTTCTCGAGGCTATCACTCAAAAGCAGAGGAAAGCCCGTCTCCAGAAGGACCTCAGGTACAAAGGCCATCTACAAGATGTAGAGGAGAGTGTTAGAAAGTTTTTTGTGGGTGCAGAATCTCAGGTTAAGGTCTATGTGCACTAATCGACTCAGCTATCGTCCATGCTACCTAAGGCTTCCTATAGTCAGGATGGCTCTGATACCAGCTCTATGGGGACCCTGGCTTACGAGTCGAGATCACCGTGCTCAGTGATCCCAGAGATAAATGCTCACCGAACACAAATACCGAATAAGAGAGTCTTACATCCAAATACCGATTATTACAACACAAGAGCGAATGGTCAGGTTCACAAAGCAGGGCCTAAGGCCAAATCACTCGGACACAACTAGTAGCGGAAAACATAGGGGCTAAGCGGGTGCCCATGCCATCAAGCCTACACTGACACGCATTCTGACTTGGAAGCGCCCTAGTTCGCAGGGGCGTCTCCAAAGACATACTCAACTCCAAACTCCGGTCCTTCCATGTCTGGTCAATAACATAACCAGTGGCAAGCCAATGAGTACTTCAAATGTACTCGCAAACATCCCATGACATGAACAATGAAAGTGAAGGATAACAATAATATGCATCTTTGGTGTAACTCATGAGGGTGGATTGATCATGAATATGCATCAAGTTAAAGAATTACTTTTGAAGAACAGGTTACAGATATCAATATATCTGTCGAGGGATGAGCCATTCGAGCTCACCCTATATGCCAAGTCACCAAACTTGGTCATATCAACTTCCATAACAACACCTTTTTAACACAACTCACTCACACTTGGTTTATGTGGAAACAACCTTACGTAGTTTAAGCAGGATTACCCAACTGTCCTTGACCATGGACACGACTATTCGAATAGTTTTACACTCTGCAGAGGTAGTACGCTGGACCCACGAGATCTGGGAAACTTCCGTGCCATCCACGACTCGCAGTATATAACATACCCGAGGTAAGGACCCGATCAATGCCTTTCCCCTCACAATACTAGACAAAGAGGTCCACTCGATTGGTACCCAACCCACATGTTATACATCTTACGAGCACCGACTCTGGACAATATCAACCATGCGGGGACCAACGGTGTGCTTGGAACTCATAAAAATGGCATAGTCGTCCTACCTGGCACGACCCCATCACGAGAGTGACCACACATCACTCCCGCCACTAGTAATGTGGCTCTTTGCTAGCACCGACAAGAGTAATCAACATAGCCCCATCCCATAAGGGGTAATGTGGTCGTACTGGTAAGGTTGGGACGGTCGACACATCATAAATCTAATCCATTTCCAAAACCATACTCACGCAAATACCCGGTGCACCACTTCACCAAAAGTGGCCACCTAACTTATCATCACCCTCGGGCATTAGTGGCACCCGATGGGGTTTTCATAAGACTTGATTTATACCAACAACATGCTCGTGCTATTTACTCTAGCATTACTTGTCATCATGATAATAGCGTTATCCTCAAAAGGAGTAGGATCAAGCTCAAAGCATGTGCTCCGGAGGAGCCATCGGTAACATCATATCAAATGATTTACTGGCACTTATGATCGTTTGCAACGGAATTAATTGCTATCTTAACATGCAATATAACATATTCTCAGTCATGGTCAAAGGGCTGCTTGCCTTTGTCAGCTAGGTATCCGGGGTCTTCGCTCCAATTCCCTCGTCATACGGATTTTCTATCGTCGATAAAGGAATAAATAAGAAATAGCTCACACAGAAACAAATCACAAAGTTATTTTAAAAATGTTCTTTATTATTGATAAATCTAAGTTGTCATTTTGAAAAATATTTGCCTCAAATTCCCATGAAGGAACATTTTTAAAATTAACCAAACAGAAGCAAAACTATTCCAATTTAGTCCTTTTTTATTATTGTAAAATAGAATGGTTGTTGAAAAATTCATCCAATCATATCATTAAATACTACATATTTTTAGAAGAATAACAGTGGAAAAAATATATTTTTACACTGGTTAAATGTTTTTAGAAAAATCTTAGAAATCAGGTTTTTAAAAATAAAGAAAAATGGGCTAAGCGTGGCCTGGCTTGGCCTGGAACTAGGCTGGCCCATGGCCAGCCGACAGTGTGCCTAGGCGCGCGTGCCGTCGGGTTTGAACCTGATGTGCGGGGCCCTGCGCTCTGTTGCTGCGGGCAGCGCGGGGAGGAGGATGGGCCACCGACTGGTGGGGCACACCTGCTAGGGTCGTCTCCTACCTCTGGACAGAGAGGAGGAGGAGCACGCCGACGAGGCTGCCGACGTTCTCAAGCCCCAACAAGGACAGGAATGGGTTTGCCATGACGTCCCCTACCCGCTGGTGGTCGGAACAACGTCAGAGCGGCTGGGGTTCTCCGGCGACGAGGAGGCCGCGGCGGAGGAGTTTCGGGAGGTGGTCGAGGAGGTGGCTAGGGGTACAAAAATGCTCGGGCGAGTTGGGGGAAAGCTTCCTGGGGTTGAGGGGATCAGTTTGGTGGGTCCAGGAGCGCAGAAGCCGTCGTGTAGCCGGAGATCGACCGGAGCTCCAAGGCGGAGGGGCCTCGGTCGATCTCGAGCACCGGGGCTCTGCTGGTTTGATGGGGTGGCTAGGGAGGTACTAGTGGTCGTGGTGAAGCTGTCTGAGGGGTGCTGGAGCGAAGGGGAGGGCTATAAATAGGCCCGCGACGGTGAGCCGATTCGGGAGCGTCGGTGACTCACCGTGGCGCGCATGGGGATGCAGGGAGGAGCTGGGGTTGAAACCACGATCAGGACTACCAGAACCATCTGCAATGGAGGGAGAGAGAGGGGAGTCGAGCCTCTGTGGCCGCGCAACCTTGGCCGCTTCTGGTGCACACGGGCACGCGTCGCACGAGCTCTAGCGGGAGAGGAGGGCCCTGAGGGTTGCTCGACGCAAAGGGGTTGTCGGGGAAGAGGTTGGACATCTCGGGGGAGGCTCGAACTGGCCTAGAGCATCGCCCCCACCTTGGTGGCTTCCTGTACCGCGCCCAGAGCGCAATTTTGGCATGCCACAACATGCTGGTGCACTCTGATGCACTTTGGACGTGTCTAGCATGTCCTAGCACTGGTTGGGAGTGTGGCTAGCCATTTAGGTTTTGTGGGAGCTTCGGCTGGTCAAGGGAGTCAAGAAATACTGGTGCTGTTAGCCTTGAACTGAAACCTAAATTGGAGTTTTTGGCCTTTCCACTTTGAACCACTTAGGGGCCAGTTGACTAGGGTTAGATACAGATACTGGCCACCTAATCTATGAGTTTGGAGCAAAGGGGTTGGGTTTAGCTATGGCTAAGGTGGCTTTTTCCCATCTATCAGAAGGTGCTTGTTAGTGGTTTGAGGGGGTTGCACCCCACCACTGGTGGTGCAACTTAACATGTTTGGGTTTGGTGCTAAAACATGGGGTTTCACCAAGTTTGAGCTCCATTGGACAAGTTTACCTTTGTAAACTTGAAAACACTTCCATATGACCAGATCTGTCCCTTCCAAAGAGAGTGTGGGCAAACTAAGTCCCACAAATCCCATTTTTAGTGTGGAACCCTCATTTGAGGTATTAGGCACTCCTGCAAAGTTTCAGCATCATTGGACAAACTTTGCTATGTAGAGTTGCTCCAACTTCAATCTGGTCAGAAGGGGTTTTAGGGTTATTTGGGGTCCTTAATCACCTTGGATCAAGGTGAAACTTTATGGGGACACCAAATATGGCTTAGGGATACCACTGGGATTTTCTAGGATTTTATTGAGAATATTTCCTTTGGAAATATTTCAAAAGGTCAAAACATACTAAAATGGTTTCAATGGTTTTATTCAATTAATAAAATATAAAATAGGGTTAAAAATCTTATATATGGAAAATATATGTCCTTCTAATCATCTCCAAATTTAATCAGATTTTTCTAAGGCAGAAAAGTATTTTTTCCATGTAGGAATACTAATTCTGCCTTAGAAATGGACATGCAATTATATTACGGAAACAACTATAAAAATAATTATTTTTGTGGTTTTGGAATACAAGGGTAAGTAAAAATCTAATCACCAACTTTGGGTAGAAGCACCTCTTGCCATCAAGGGCATGTAGTGCAACTAAAAGTAGGGTTTTTACCTTGATCAGAAACAAGTAAGGGTTTTTAGAAACAATTTTTTTGACCGGCTACTGTAGGGAAAACCCCCCACAGCCATTTTCTGTATTTCAACTATGGAAACTGTAGGTACAATAGGGGTTGTAGAATGTACAAAGGGGGGAGGAGCAGAGGGACACAAACCTCAAGGAGGCAAAAAGGAAATCCACTTAAGGAGATCATCCCTAAAACTAGCCTTAATTCTATGAGCTAACAAAGAAATGTCATGAAGAAATCCAGCTCTCCATTTCCTGAACTTTGGCTGCTCCGGGTTGAAGATCTTAGCATTTCTGGTAGTCCAGATATTCCAACAGGAAGTGAAAACAACCTCAGCAAAGAAAGGATGAGGGAAGTCCTTTCTAGCTGCAGCAGTAGCAGTCCACATAGATGACCCCTGCCAAGTGATCTGCAGGTAGTTCCAAACCCTGGTGCTGAATAGGCATGTGAAGAATAAATGATCTCTGTCTTCCTTGACTCGAGCATGGCATAAAACACAGAGATTAGAATTAGAGACCTTCCAGTGATGTCTCTCCAGCATGTCCTGAGTGTTCAGCCTGTCCATGATGAGAATCCAGGCAAACATCTTAACCTTCATGGTGCAGCAGCTTTTCCAGATCCAGTTAAGCAAAGGGTTAGGTACAATACTGCTATGAACATGACCATAGTATGCCTTGGGTGTGTAGACCTTAGCATCCTTACGCCCTACCCATCGGTCAGAGGCCTGATGATCAAGGTCCAGGTCCAGAAGTAAAGATTGGACCGCAGTCAGTTCCTAATAAGCTTGAGCAGACAGTGGAAGGTGAAACATGGAGAGCATACTGTCATCAGAAAAAGCAGCAAAGACTTCTTGAGCTGTGCAGAAAGGGTCAGCCACAAAGGAGAACAATCTTTGGAATTTGGCTGCCAATGGCATAGTGGAATTTCCAAGTAACCAGGAATCAGACCAAAACAAGAAGGAGTCACCCTTATTAGGCAGAACATAGGTAACAACTCTGAATTTGTCAAGACGTTTGTAGATGTCTTTCCACCAATAGGAACCACAAAGTGCAGTACCCTGAGGTACAGTGTTATGATAGTAAGTGTTCCAAATCAGATGAACCCAAGGGATATCAGCATGATTGAGGAATTTATCAGCATGTTTGAGCAGGAGTGCTTCATTCTTAACTGCTAAATTCATAATCCCTAATCCCCCTTTATTTTTAGGCCTGCACACCAGGGGCCAAGCAGCAAGAGAGGGTGCATGATCATTCCCATTTATTCTCCATAGACATTGCCTCTGAATCCTCTCCAATTGCTTCAATATACCTGGTGGTATATCCAGGCTGCATAAGAAGAAAATGGGAACAACAGACGGTGCTGAGTTTACATATTGCAGTCTCCCCCCGTGAGCAAGAAAAGAGGAACTAGCACTGAGCCTTCTTTCCATGTTATCCACCAGAGGCATGAGATCAATGACTCGAGGTTTAGTTGTCCCAACAGGCAGTCCCAGATATGTGAAGGGTAGAGATCCCACTTTACAACCAATGGAGTCTGCCAGGTCCTGCAGATGCTGAGAAGAAGTGTTGAGAGGTACGAGTGCAGATTTGTGATAATTCACCTGTAATCCACTGGACTGGGAGAAAAGCAAAAGCATTTTCTTAAGCTGCAACAATTGGGATTTGTTAGCTGGTAGGATGATAAGAGTATCATTAGCATATTGCACTATAGGGTAATCCTTATCATGACAAGGTATAGGCAACTGTAGCAGCCCATCCACCAGCAGTTGATTAACCAGAGTTTGTAAAAAGTCAGCAGCAATAGCAAACATCAGTGGGGACAAAGGATCTCCCTGTCTGACACCTTTTTTACACATGAACTTCTTTCCAGGCACACCATTGATTAGTACTGAAGAAGATCCAGAGGCTAGAAGCTGCCTAACCCAAAGGATCCATCTATCATTGAAGCCCTTGGACTTAAGAATCTGGAAGATGAATTCATGCTCCACAGAATCAAATGCCTTTTCAAAATCCAGCTGAAGGATAACTATAGGCTTCTTGGATTGATGACATTGATGCAGATACTCAAGAGTCCAGCCCACACAATCTTGAATGGTCCTAGATTTGATAAAACCGTATTGATTCTTGTGAAGACATTTAACAATCTGCAACTGTAGCCTATTGGCAAGCATTTTTGACAAAAATTTGAGACCCATTCCAGTAAGAGATATTGGTCTATAGTCTCCCACATGTTCAGGTGATCTCTTTTTGGGAATGAGTGTAATATAGGAAGAGTTCATGTTTACCAGCTGGGCTTGTCCAGCATGAAATTCAGCAGCGAGCTGATAAAACTCAGGGGAGATAATGTGCCAGCATTTCTTGAAAAAATCCCATTGAAACCATCAGGCCCTGGAGCTTTGTCAATAGGCATATCTTGCACAGTTTTATCCATTTCAGACTTGGAAAATGTTCTGTGAGAATGTCAAGTCCCTGAACCTCATCCAGTAGGGAGTGTAAGTCAAAAGCCATATTAATGCCAAGAGAAGTTCCCATTCGATCCTTGAAAGATGCCCATAAGCATGCAGCAATTTGATCATGATCAGAGATGATAGAACCATCATTTAACTTGAGAGAGGCAATGAAATTCTTCCTATACCGTTCAGTGGCCATAGCATGAAAAAACTTAGTGTTTTCCTCACCAACCTTAACAAAGCGGATAGTGGCCCTCTTCTTCCAGTATAGACACTGAAGGTGTAGGAAATGTTCCAAATGTAGTTTAACAATTTTCCTGAAGTTAGCTTCTGGTCTAAAAAGGGATCTCAGCTCTTCAAGCTCATCCAAGCATAGCACCACTTGATTACATCTGGAAATAAGAAGTTTTAACTGAGACAGAGACGTCTGCCATTTCTTCAGAGCCTGCCTAAGATGCTTCATCTTATCCATGATAATAGCAGAGATGTGTGTCTTTCTTGAAGGAACGAGCCAGGATTGTTGCACACATTCGATGAAGCCCTCCATTTCAACCCAATAGTTCTCAAAACAAAATAAGTTGCATTTGGGGATGGAGGTGTTAACAGTGACCACACAAGGCACATGATCAGATGCAGTCTTTGCCAGAGGGAGCACTTGGGTAAGAGGATAAGAGGAGATCCAGCTGGTGGATGTAAAGAACCAGTCCAGCTGCTCCAGAAGAGGGGTGTCTTGCATATTGGACCAAGTGTAGGATCTGCCTTTGATGGGAAGCTCCAACAATCCCAGGTGCCCAATAATTTCGTTGAAGATGAACATGTCATTGACATCAACCCCAGGGAGGTTTCTGTTATCAGGATATCTAATGAAATTAAAGTCTCCAAGGAGCAGCCAATTAGCCCTAGTGGGGATATCAAGATTGGAAAGCCAGCTCACAAAAAGATCACGGGCCTCCCCTTGCCATGGCCCATAGACATTAACTAAAGTCCATGATTCACCCGTGTGATTTGAGGTAAAGGAGGTGATCAAGCCATATGGGGTGCATTCTACTAAATGACCAGTGAGAATGGATGAGTTCCAAAGGGTGATGAGCTCTCCTGATGCACCCTTGGAAGGGGAGTAAGCAAATTGATCAAAACGTTTGGGGCAGAAACCTTTAACTGCCCGAAACTCGATAGACTGCATCTTTGTTTCCTGCAAGCAGACCACCGCAGCAAGGCTCTCATCAATTTTGTCACGGACTGCCCGTTGCCTATGATCCGAATTGAGGCCACGCACATTCCAGCACAGCACACGCCAACTCCTCGTGGAACGACTATGCATTGCAGGTTATAGATATAGCAAAAGCAAGGCTATGTAATAGCCACTGCAACCAAAGTTCCAAACACCAAAAGTCAGAGCACACAGAAGTTCGACAGTACATAGAACCAGTACAGTAAGAGCTTAACATGGACAGATTAAACATCAGAAGATGTGGGCGTAGAGTCAGCAGGATCTTCCATAAGTCGTTCCACCGTGAGCTTCTCAGGGGCTATGCCCAATGACTGCCCTACCTCCTGGATCACTGGGATAGGAGTGGCGGGAGGTACATCTTCAGTCTCGTGTGACGTTGAGGACATAGGCTTGGCTTTGGGCTTCCTTTTCTTGGGGATGTGTGCAGGTAGCTCTTGCAGAATTGGCTTCAAGCCATCGCGCTTGATTGAGCCACGAGTACACCGCCGCACCGAGGAGTCCACCACCGGGGTGGCCTTCTTGCGGGACCCCTTCTTGGATGGAGCAGGAGAGCGGAAGGATAAGTCCTCTGAGGAAGAAGTTGGGCTGATAGGGGTTACCTCCTGTAATGAGAGCGAGGCAGAGACAGGGTCCGACAGTGAAGGTCCTGGAGTATCAGCATCAAAAGCCACGTCCCAGGATCGCTTGGGGATCAGGATGGGATCAAGGATTGGCAACTGGAACTAACGAGGTACATGCATAGCAGCAGCAGGGCCCATCAGAGTATCAAAAGTGCGTGCCCAGGACATCACTGGGGGCAATGGAGGCCCAGTGATCACACACACAAGCATACAATGGCAATCATGGCACTCACATCATTAGTTTTGAAAACGTTTTAACAAGTTCAGATTTTTTGCATTACAGAGAATGTGGTAGTAAAAAGAGGGTGTGACACGCGCCAAGTCTTCATGGGTCGGCTCCCGGCGATGGAGCCGGCTCTTTGAGCGGTTGGGCCGCGGTTGGCCACAACAAGGGTGCCGTCTCCAGGCGGTTGGTTGGTGGCCGACTCCTTGGACGTTCCGGCCGGCACCGTCTCGGCGGCTGGGGGTGGATCGGCCGCCTCAAGCACATCTATGGTCACCTCCGGCGCCTCCAAGTTCACCTCCGGCGTGCCGCCTACGTCAGCCTCTGGTGTATCAGGGATCACCTCAAGGTCCACAGGTGTGGAGGCGGTCGGCTCGGGAGACTTTGGCCGCCTCGGCCTCCTGGGCACGCCTCAGAGCCGCCTCGCTAGCTGGGTCCTCCACGCGCGTTCACTTGGAGGGGTCATTCCTAGCCTTCGAGCGCATCTCGTTGGGCTTCTCCTTGGGCTTCTTAGCCCGCCTGGGCTGGGATTGGCCTGCGGCCATCTTCTTCGCCACCACTTCCCAGCGAAGGGCGGATTCGTCCTCGAGCGCCTTCTGGGAAGCATCAGCAGCTGCCCAACCGGCTCATTCGGCGGCGGAGGCGGTGTCTTCCTCCACGTCTTCTGCCTCCCTGCCAGGCACTATTTGAGGAACTTAAAGTTGCACGACAAAACAAAAAGAGATAAGAAGGAATCTTACCCCGCCACGACGGGCACCTGCTTCCTGCTGGCGCCGCCTGCTCGCCCTCCAACTGGAGGTCCTGTCGCGACACGTTTGGGGGCCGGCTTGGAGGTTGTGGGACCCTGGCCTTTTTCCTGTCTGCCTCGCCAGGCACGGCCGTCTCGCCAGCGTGGCGACAACCTCGTGTAAGGAGAGGGCCGGTGACTTCCTCCACCTCCTCGGCATCCTCCCCGAAGGCTGCATCATATGAAGAAGGCGACGTCTCATCATCCTCCATCCATTCAACAAGGGGAGGCCTCAGGTGCTCACCAGACGGCTCGGAGCCCTCCGACTCCAGCGCCTCCTTCGAGACGGTGTCCCGCGGCTCAATCATTCCCTCGTCCTCAATTCCCGAGGGGTCTGACGTCTCCACGTCGGCGGCTGGCGGGTTGAGCCCTTGCAGGTTCTCAAACAGCTAAAGCAACAGAGTTTGCAGCCGGCTCAATAGAGGAAACAACAATTTCAAAGACAACAAAAACAAGATCCGTAAAGATGCTTACCACTCGAGGAGGATGGGCCCTGTCGTAAGGGACCAACCCCCATTCCCAATCTCCACTTTCATCCATGTTGGCGGAGGAGATCTGGTTCACGTTCTTAGCCACTACACCGTCATGGAAGTTTTTGGTGGAGACCCGGCAGGGAACGCGCCGGCCGCTCATATGGCAAATCAGATGAGGTCGTCTCTGCAGAGGCAGGATCCGACGGGTCATCATGGTGGTGAGCAGGTCGCGGCTAAGGAGGCCGCGAGTCTTCAGGCTTTCGAGGTAAATGCATATCTGTGCTACCTCGGCAACCGGCTTGGGGAATTTGGCCTGCCAGTTCTTCTTCGCCGTCGAAGGCTCGATGGTGAAGGGGGCATGTTGATGGCATCGTGGGAGGGGCTGGCATTCTTCACATAGAAGAATCCCCTCTGCCACTACTCGATGGAGTCCTGGAGTGACATGTAGGGGAATCCGCACTTCGTCCGGTGAGGCACCAATGCTACGCCGCACGGGGTCATCGGGCGAGGGCCCGTGAGCTTCTCCACCTTGGCCTTGTCCATCTTGATGGACTGTTGCTTGAAGAAGAATAAGCTTTGCCAAAGGTCGAGGAGGGGCTCGATCCCCAGAAAGCCCTCGCACAGGACGACAAAGGAAGCAAGCTGAAGAATGGCGTTCGGCGCCAGATGGTGCGGCTACAAGACGAAGAAATTAAGAAAGTTGGCGAAGAAGTTACTCGCCGGCAGCCCGAAGTCTCTGTAGAAGTGTTCATCGAACATGACTACTTCTCCTTCCTTCGGTGTCAGGGCGGTTTCGGCTCCGGGAATCCGCACGGCCACGAGGGAGGCGGGAGGCAACATACGGTGGTGACGGAGCACCTCCATATGGCCGGCGCACATGTCGCTACCAAGCCAGGAACTGTTGTGGTGGCCCTTCTTGAGGAGCTGCTCGACATGGCAGCGGGCGACGAGAGCTTGAAGGGTTGGCGGCGGTGGTCTGCGCGACAGCGAAGACGAAGGCGAAGTCTCTCTCTTTCTCTGGGCTCAGGGAAGGAGGGAGGGCAAGTGCGGGGCGAGAAAGGGGCGAATGGCCTGCTCGGTACCCCCGCACCCCATTTAAGTCGCACGATGGATCGTGGGGAGGGGATCCGGGGCGCACCGGCCCCACCATCCCCGATTATTATGGGGACATAACGACTCCCGAAACCCAACTGTCGGGGAGTAAATCTATAGAGGATCCTCCGCGCGGTGGCTGAGGGGGCGTCGTGGCAGGACCCATGGCTCAGTCCCAGTCCTGTCGTCTGAGCAATCCATCATCAAGTCAGGCCGGGGCCTGGCACGTGGCGCAATTTGTGCAACCTACGACGAAGCCGAGGCGCCGCTTGGTAGCCAGCCGGCTTCCGAGCCGACGTCTCCTGCCGCAGGCGGCGGCAGGAACTCAACAGAAAACAACTCAAGCCGGCGAGGCCACCCGTTCCAAGGCGGCCGGCCTCCCCAGCTTCGGGGACTACTGTCGGGGGGATAACACCGGGGTGGGCTCATCGAGCCTACTCCTTTGCCTTCTATCATGAAGGAACAACATGGAACATTCTGCAAAGCCCAAGTACCCCTGGCCGGCTAGGAAGCGCCTGCCGGCTTGGGGAGAGACAACCAACTCTTTGGCCGGCCAGGAAGCCCCTGCCGGCTAGAGGCGAGACTGTTACCTCCCTCTGGCCGTCTAGGACAAACCGGTTGGCTAGAGGCGAGGCGGCCGTGCCCAGGCCAGCTAGTTAAGTGACTAGCCGACTAGGGAGCTCAAGTCACATTAGGCCGTAGGTCATGCTGAGACCCTACGGTTAAAGGTGGCTACGCGTCAGCCAAGGTACTGGATCGGGGTGCTCGGCAGGTACAGTGTTGGCAGCCATGCCGTTGACCTCCTCCGACTCTGATCCATCATCCTGCATAGTGTCAGACCGTCAAACTCCCACTCCATTACTACACTCGGTGTGGGAAGAGAGACGGCCGTACTAGCGGCCCATGACGAATCTCACTGGATGATGCCGGACGTACCACACGTGTCCTACGTCAACCTTACGCAAGAACCTTACTGGCTAGTCGGCGGGTCCCAAAGCCAGACGGGACCTCGCAGCCGGCGGCCCCCTCCAGCGACAAGACAAGACACCTATGGCCCCCCTGGCCAGCCGGAGAGGTTGCCAGCCGGGTCCCACTCTTGTACTTTTATCCTTATTGTAGGTTGGTGGGTTTTTCTATAAAACCCCACGGCTCACCTCCATGCAGAGGGTCGGTCAACTTCATACACACACACCACACTGGAGAGGTAGACACGAGCCGGCTGCTCCTTCTTCCTCCTCCACAGAACATCTCAAGTAGCACATTGTAGCCACTTTGATACATCATACATTCCGGCAGGATTAGGGGTATTATCTCTATGGAGAGCCCTGAACCTGGGTACATCGTGCGTTCCATGCTTCTACCATCCTCGTTCCCAGCGCCCTCCGGTGCCACTTCGGTTCCCACCATCTTTAGCCTACTCATGGCTTATGTTGTGAGTAAACACCGACAACCAGTGACAGAAAGGGACAAGACACGTATTTGTATTGTTGCCACTAAGCATAAAACAATGGGGTTGATTCATATTAATTGAGTTTTCTTTGTCTACATCATGTCATTGTTCTCCAAGCATTACTCTGTTTTACTTAATACTCTAGATGCATGCTCGATAGCGGTCGATGGGTGGAGTAATAGTGCAAGCAGGAGTTGGTATACTTGCTTATGGACGTCATGCCTATATACACATTATCATTGCCATGAATAAATATTGCATAACGATGCGCTTTTCTATCAATTGTACAACAATAATTTCTTTACCCACTCTACACCTTCTTTTTCGAGAGAGATGCCACTAGAGAACACTATGCCCCCCGGTCTATTCACTTACATATTTACAAATGCTACAATTTCCTTGATGCCATTATTTACTTTTTATTTGTTTTCCATTTATATTTATCCAGTTATCATCTACACTACTCATTTGCTTGCAAGTAACGAGTCCAAGGTTGGATGCAAGTGTTTGCTCTTTTGTGGATAGGCACTGAAGACGGGGGTTGTGTGATACTCCTATTGGTTTGATAACCTGGGTTCTCACTTAGAGAAATACTTATCTATACTGCACTCTATACTGTGCTGCATCATTCGCTCCTCTTCGCGGAAAAACCCAACGCATATCACAAGTATCAAGATCCTATCAATATTATCTTCAAGCTTAATCACCATGTTAGTTGGCTCAAGAGTGTGTGGTGATATCTCATCATAAATCTTCGCATACAAACCGTAAGGAATAATATTTATTGGAGATCCACGATCACACAAACAAAGTAAGACTTGCTACCAAAAGAACGTGACAATACTTGTTTACATGTATCCTTACCTTCCGTGGTCTCTTTTAGGTAAGAGGTTTGTCTTGATCAAGGTGGATTTTTTTTATAATCACTAACACGGTTGTAGAAAGTTCCTTCACAATATCAACGTGTGTTGGTGTCCTGTATTCTTCCACCTTAAAGTTTTTCTTATGCTTGGTTGGAAGCGTCTCTTTTTTTTCTTTATTTGATTTCCTTTGAAAATAAGCTTCCTTGTTGTCGAGGGGTGGGTGACATGTCCATTTTGCATCATGATTTCTTATTAATATTTATATTGTTCTTGGTAATTATACCACTTTATGATACAATTAATATGCCTTTTCTCTCTTAATTCACAAGGTACAACACAAGGAGGGAAATTGCCGGAAACTGGAATTCTAGAACTGAAACGCAAGAAAAAGGCTAAAAATTCCGTGTACTCCAAATGACCTGAAACTTCACGAGGATTTTGGTAAGTAAGAGTGTTGAACCCACAGAGGAGCAGAAGGAAAATTTCTTGGTCATTATACCACTTTATGATACAATATATTGATGGTCCACAAGTATAGGGAATCAATCATAGTCCTTTCGACAAGTAAGAGTGTTAAACCCAATGAGGAGCAGAAGGAAAAGATAAGCAGTTTTCAGCAAGGTATTCTCTGCAAGTGTTGTAAGTAAGACAAATATATAGTTTGGTACCAAGATAATTCGTAACAAGTGATGAGTAACAATAGTACCAAGTGTGCAGAAAGATAACCCAATACTTTCTATAGCAAAGGACCTGCCTGAAACTACTCTTATATAAACCAAACGCTCCCGATGATGCATGGGAATTTCTGTTAAGTCATGTTCATCATGTTGAGTTGATTCATGTTTGTTACTTTGATAATTTGATATGTGGGTGGACCGGTGCTAAGGTGTTATTCTTACTTGAACAACCAACCCACTTATGTTTACGTCCTCTCGCAAGCATACGAAACTAGGAATGAAGAATTAAGATAAATCTAACCATAGCATGAAACGCGTGGATCCAAATTAGCCCCTTATGAAACAATGCATAAACTCGGGTTTAGGCTTATTTCACTCTCACAACTCATCATCTACTCGTTAGTCCACAATGCCTTCCCTTAGGCCCGTAACATGGTGAAGTGTCATGTAGTCGATGTTCACACGACACCACTAAGAGAAGCAACAACATACATATCATCAAAATATCGAACGAATACAAACTTTATTATGCAGTTCGTAGCTTTTATTTCTTTTCCATAAAAAAATTGTCCTCAAGCGAAAGCCGAACTCGATAATAATGATCACATGATTTGAGAGGGAGGTGTCAATAAAAATAAGATACGAACATGAATGCATCACGAATATTAACATAGCAACACATTTTTTATCATATAACTTCTCATAAACAAGTAACAATCCATCCACAATTATTGAAGTATGAAGCATAAAATTTATTGGTAGTCAACAAACTATGTTCTTAGTCACCGAGACAATCATAATTCATCATACTTTAGACGAGAGTCTATGTAAGATTTCATATTGGCAAGTTCACATACTCAACTGTCATTTAGTCTATGCAAGCTACACTTTTTTTAATTTAGGACGTGCAATGTCTTAATGGAAAGGAACGCCACTTCATATTGCCCCTTATTATAGCAAACTATATTATATAGTTTCTAGCTTTTATTTCTTTCCCATCAAAAGATTGTACAAACCTTATTTTCCCTTACAATAGAAGATCATACATGCTTTGGGAGCATGTTTTATTGCTTTGTGCACTGATGGCAACTTACTTGAAGGATCTTGTTGAATCCATATGTACGTTTGGTGGACTCTCATGGCAAGAAACTGGGTTTAAGGGTTATGGATGTACAAATAGTATCTCTACTTAGTGCGAATTTTTGGGCTACCAAAGGATGTAAATCAAGCAACACATGTTAAAGGATCCATGACAATATAATTTCTGCGTGAATGTAAATAGACATAATAATTACATTGTATTTCATGTCCAACATCAAAACTTGATCATTATATAACATTTGGTGGGGGCTCACAATCATAAAAGATGTCCAAGAGAGTGTATTTGTATGTGAATCTCCTCTCTTGTATACTAATCTTGCATAGATTATATCAATGACTAATGCTATGTTTGTTTATTCCCAAGAATTTTTATCTATCATACTTTTTCTATGTGAAGTAATTATTCTCCATGGGATTAGCATATGATCTTTATATTTCTTTTATTTCATTGCTGTGATTGATGCATGAGAATAAAGCGAGCAAACTCAAACTAATCTTTATTATATAACTCTCACACTCGATTACAAGGATAGGTAGATCACAAAGCAAACACTCTAAGCAAAACAATACTGAAATTTTATTTCTCTAAATCACGATATAACTAAGGATCGAACTAAGATAGATGATAATGGTAAAAGTGATGATGATATGATACCGGGACACCTCCTCCAAGCTTGGAACATGCTAAGGGTGGTGCCCATACCCATGTACTCAGACGTCCTTCTTGGGTGATGGTGGTGATGAGGTATTAGGTTTGTTCTCCGTCTTCCATTGCATGGGTGCCCTGTTGAGGAAGGAAGAGCTTGTCTCTGGAATACTAAAATTTGCAGCTATGCTCATCCTCTTGAAACGGAGATTCATACTCACAATTCTGGTATTGTAGATCATAAATTTGGGCTCGAAGATCTTGGAGACTGTCATGGAGCTTGAAGATCATCTCCACAATTTCATTGTTGTCCTTCTTATTATTACAAATAAAATCCGTAATCATGGAGTGATTGGTGCTGAGCCCACACTCCACCATCCCCTAGCACGTGAAGATCTCCTATTCCACTGCTGCAATCCTATCCTTCTCACTTCCCTCCTTCTTTGGACCTTGTACGTCCTAGATGTGAAGCACCTCCTCATGCATCTCAATGGTTTGAGTGTGTTTCATCACCTCCGGGAGATAAGGGTTGATGACCAAACAACATCAAACAGGAAGAGAGGAGAAACTCGCGATGTGGTGGTCAAAATAGACGGAAGTATATATAATGATTTTTTCTATGTCAGAATACATGTCCAAGAAGAAAACGGAGTCCGGGAGGCACATGAGGGCCCCACAAGCTATCAAGGAGCGCCCTGTTGGCTTGTGACTCCCTCGTGGGCCCCCTGACTCGTTTTTATTTTTGGATTTTTCTAATATACCAAAACCAACAGAACATATTGTTTGGAATTTTTGGAGTCAGTTTACTTACTTTATCACATACCTACCCCGGTTTAGCTTTCTAGATTGTCCCGGAAGGTCTCCCTTATGTGTTCTTCACATGTCATTACTTGAATAATATTAGTTTCAAAATTCATAGGCATACCTGAAATATAGTGTTTATTTTTTTGCCCACTTACCACTCTCGGACTTTTGCCTTCGAAGTTGTTAATCTTGATAGCACCGGAGTGATAGACCCCTTTGACGACATAAGGACCTTCCCATTTGGAGAGAAGCCTGCCTGCAAAAAAATATGAAATGAGAATTGTACAAAAGAACCCGGTCTCCTACATTAAATTCCTGTTTTGGGATTTTCTTGTCATCCATCTTTTAACATTTTGTTTAAACAACTTGGCATTTACATAAGCTTGTGTCCTCCATTCTTCTAAGGATCTCATATCAAATAGCCTCTTTTCACTAGCAAGTTTGAAATCATAGTTAAGTTCTTTAATTGCCCAATAAGTTTATGTTCTAACTCAAGACATAAATGACATGCTTTCCCGTAGACTATTTTATAAGGGGACATTCCCATAGGTTTTTATAGGCTGTTCTATATGCCCATAAAGGATCATCAAGTTTCTTAGGCCAATTTTTTCTAGATCTATTGATAGTATTTTGCAAGATCAATTTTATTTATCGATTACTCAACTCAACTTGGCCACGTGAGTGAGGATGATAAGGTGATGCAATTCTATGGTTAACATCATATTTAGCTAGAAGTTTACTGAAAGCACCTTGAATAAAATGTATACCACCATCATTCATTAAATATCTAAGGACTCTAAACCTCAGGAAAATAATATATTTAAGCATTTTAAAGGAGTGTTATGATCAACACTACTAGTTGGAATAGGTTCTACCCACTTAGTAATGTGATGAACAACAACTAAAATATGAGTATACCCGTTAGAGGAAGGAAAAGGTCCCATATAATCAAAAACCCAAACTATAATATGAGTTCTATCACCAACATGGTGTCCTCCATAGGCCTCGGAATGACACTTTTGTAGGATTTGTCAGTGTTCATGATCGGGTACACAACATCTAATAATACCATCTACTCCTTATTTATATAGATGTTGGTCATCCCAAAAGTAATGTCTTAAATCATAAAATAAAATCTTCTTTTGTTGATAGGATAAACTAGGTGGTATATATTTACCAACAATGTAATTAGAATAATCTGCATACCAAGGAGTAATATGGGAAGCATTTATAACAACAAGTTGCTCATCAGGAAAATTATCATCACTAGAAAGTGGGTCATCAAGAACATTTTTCATTCTAGACAAATTATCCGCTACAAGGTTTTCAGCTCCCTTCTCATGAATGATATGCAAGTAAAATTCTTGGAGTAAAAGCACCCACCTAATCAGTCTAGGCTTTGCATATTTCTTTTCCTTAAGGTATTTAATAGCAGCATGATCAGTGAGAATAGTAACTTCGGAATCAATTATATAACGTCTAAACTTATCACATGCAAAGACAAGTGCTAAAATTTCTTGACAGTAGTAGCATGATTTCTTTGGACACATTCTAGAGTTTTACTAGCATAATGAATAACATTAAATTTCGTGTCTACTCTTTGCCCTAGAACAACACCAATAACATAACCACTAGCATCATACATAATTTTAACTAGTAAATTTAAATCATGTGGTAGAAGAATAGGTGTAGAAATCAAGGCTTTCTTTAGTATTTCAAAGGCTTCTATGTAATATTCATAAAAAACAATGGAATATCTTTTTGAAGAACATTAGTTAAAGTGCCTACAAATCTTTGAGAAATCTTTAATAAAAAACCTATATAAACCAACATGGCCAAGAAAGATTCTTATCCTTTAACATCTTTAGGACATGGCATTTTCTCTATTGCATCAACTTTAGCTTTATCTACCTTAATGCCTCGTACATAGATATTACGCCCAAGTACTATACCTTCATTCGCCATAAATTGGCACTTCTCCCAATTCAAGACAAGATTAAGGTTGCTCAAGCAATCATCGAAAGAAGTCCCGTTAACGGAAAAATCATCCATGAAAACCTCAACAATCTTTTCGCAAATATCAGAATAGAACAATCATACATCTTTCAGAGGTAGCACATGCATTGCATAAACCAAAAGGCATACGTCTATAAGCATAAATTCCAAAAGGGTAATGTGAAAGTAGTTTTCTCTTGGTCTTGTTTTGACACATGTATTTGAGAAAAACCAGAATATCCATCAAGAAAAAAGAAGTGTGTGTGTGCTTGGATAATCTTTCTAACATTTGAGCAATAAAAGGCTAGGGGTAATTATCCTTTCTAGTAGCTTTGTTTAATTTCCTGAAATCAATTACCATCCTATAACCAGTTATAATTATATGTGGAATAAATTCATTTCTATCATTAGGAACAACAATTATACCTCCTTTCTTAGTGAAAGGAAATGGATGTCGCCTAGAGGGGGGTGAATAGAAGCTTTAGATAATTACGGTTTATGCTTGAACAAATGCGGAATAAAACTACCGTTTAATTTTTCAAGCACAAAACCTAAAACAACTAGGCTCACCTATGCGCACCAACAACTTATGCTAAGCAAGGTAAACAACTAAGTGATAGCAAGATATATAACAAGAAATAATATGGCTATCACAAAGTAAATTTCATAAGTAAAGGGCTCGCGTAAGAGATAACCGAGGCATGTAGAGACGATGATGTATCCTGAAGTTCACAACCTTGCGGATGCTAGTATCCGTTTGGAGTGGTGTGGAGGCACAATGCTCCCCAAGAAGCCACTAGTGCCATTTCCTCACGCCCTCGCACAATGCAAGATGTCGTGATTCCACTAAAGAACCCTTCAAGGAGGTGACTGAACACATACAAACAAGGTTGGGAAATTCCCCACAACTTAATTAGAGACTCCCAACAACACTACGAAGCCTCACAACAATGGATTATGGCTCTAAGGTGACCTCAATTGACTGGGGCAATATCCACAACCTAACTGGAGACCCCGACGTTTGCGTGGAGCTTTACACCACAATGATGGAGCTCCGAGGCACAACCAACTATCTAGGGTGCCAAAACACCCAAGAGGAACAATCTCTAGGGTACCAAGAACCCAAGAGTAATAATCTTGTCAACTTTTCACTTCCACGTATCACTATGGAGAACTCAAACCAATGAAACTAATGCGATGGCAAGAACACATGAAGTGGTCAAGTGCCTCACTCCCAAATTCCACCACAGCAACAAAAGCTATGGAGGAATATGTGAGGAAGAACAAGGATCTCACATAGAACTCAAAGATTTAGATCCAAGGGGTTCCCCTCACATAAAGGAGAAAGTGATTGGTGGAAATGTGGATCTAGATCTGTTCTCTGTTTTCCGTCAAGGACTAGCAAGAATCATTGGAGGGATTGAGAGATAGCAAACTTGAAGAAGGTCAACAATGGGGGGAAAATATGAGATCAATTGATTGGGATCATTGGGGAAGAAGCCCCCCTTAAATAGGCTCCCCTGAATCCAATTGTTATGCCCACAAGTCGTGCTCAAGCGGTACTACCGCTTGGGAGAGCGGTACTACTTCTTAGCATAGTCAAAACAGCCCAACGAGATAGACAAACAAGAGTGTAGTTATGCCAGAGAGGTAGTACCTCTCGGGGAGAGGTCGTACCGCTTATAAGAGGTAGTACCACTCGGGGGAGCAATACTATCGCTTAGACGTGAAAAACCGCCCAAGCAAAATAGAAGAATGCCCCAATACTAAAACAGATATAACTACTGCATATAGACTTCGAATTGAGCAAACTCAAGCTTTTTGGATGGAGGACAACAGGAGATATCTAACACAACATGTTATATTGAGAACAAGAAATGGAAAATAAACGCCAATAGCATAAGGAAGATGAACTTCCGAAACATGATCCCGCAAAATCTCCAACGTCGAGAACACAACGATGATCATACGAAATCTGTTTTTGATGAGATTGTGCTAATCATGATGAAGACCATAAGCTCCAAAAATCACATAGAGAAAAGCCGAACAAGAAACAAGAACGATGACAATGCCAATAATGCAATGGTTTGAGCTCTCAACGAACGATACGATCAAGCTACTCACTCGAGAGCCCCCCTTGATAGTACGGCTATCGATCCTATGACCCAGTCTCCAAACTACCACCATGAGACCGGTAAAATAGAAAAAACTAGCATGGTCAAACAAGGCATAGTCCAATTGAGCTAGATGATGACGATCTTGTCCTCCTCAAGATGGACCACCTTTCTTGATTGTGTCGTCTCGATGAAGACTAGTAGATTGCTCCTCCATACTCCATCATGGGTGAGCCTCTCTTTGGCACATCTTCGCATGCCCATTATCACCATAATGCATGGCAAGCTTCAAGCATGTGATCTCTTCGTGATGCTTCACTTGAACTTGCATACCTCAACCGTGATGACGATCACTATTTGATGTCATCCTCCATGGGTTGTATGAGTTCTTCCTTTTGATGCATGACCATGGAAACATACCTACCCCCACAAAGAACACTCACAAAGTTCATGGGTTAGTACACAAAGCATACTGGACAGTACTTACCATAACATACCTGATCTCACTTGGTACATCTTCTATGCTTTGTGTGTTGATTATCTTGAATCACTCGTTGCCTTAGTCTTGATCAACGATGTATCTTATCTTCTCTCTTCATAAATGTGATGTCTTGAAGATAAGCTTGAATGTTCTCACAATCTTCGTCTTTAAGGCATGCTTGCCATAACCTCAACTCTCACGTAACCAATCTTTGGACAAATCCTTGAATACCACCTTGGGCATCACATAAACTCCTTGAAACCAATAAATGGACTCTAAGAAGTGTCTATGGACAAATCTTACGAATATAAAGCAACGCAACCATTAGTCCATAGAGAATATCATAAATTACTAAAACCACACATGGGGGCACCATGCTCTTTTAATCTCCCCCATTTTGGTAATTGATGACAATCACTTTCAAGAGAGTATATATAAGAAATAAAGCACAACCATGCAAAGCAGCAACCAATAATGCATGAGCATGAGATGAAAATGCTCTAGAACAAATCCAAAGTATGCAACAAAACTCTCAAAACTTATCCAAACTATACTCTCTAAACTTCTCCCACATTGGCATCGATTTCCAAAATGGGTGAAAAGCTTAGAAAGCTAATATAATACGTGTTCCTCCATAAAGTGTGTATTTCTCAAAACATGAGGGCAATGAGATACACATATCCAATGTTAAATTGTTTGAGTAAGACAAAGTATATTTATGTTCTGAAGATTGCAAAAATTAAGGTATGGCATAAAAATATACTAAAGGGTAAAGCAAGCAATCAAAAGATACCAATTGAAATAATCAATCACATGGTACTATGAGCCACATGAACAGAAGATATTATCACATGGTACTAGACAAGCTCCACATGATTTTTTCACAATTCACAAATTTTGTATTTGGATACCAAGTATGAAAAATAGGATTATCCCTTCCCCAAAATTAATAAAAACACATAACACGTGCAAGTGTGCATATATAGGGAATAATTCATAGCACTTGCGACAAACATATGGCTGAGCAACATGAAAAATGCAACTTAAGAATTTGCTGAACCAAAATGATGTGTGTGAGTCATGGCAAAGAACTTTGAGAAGACTAATATAAGGATGAGCATTAAGCATCAACATAGTCTTGCTGAAATGAGGCACAAAGTAAAGACTTATCCTTCCCCCCACACACACTACTAGCAAATGGGCTGACAATCTTACTAATAAAAAAATTAAAAACCAAAGCTTGTGACAACCCATGGCGAAGATAAGAAATAATAGCCTTGTCAAGAGGAGGGACACCAATCGAAATGGCAAAAACACTTGTGAAGACAAGCATGAGGAAAAATAATCTTCACCTCGAGTGAGTGCATCAACATGCAGGGATATAAGATCCACACTCAAGACAAATTATTTCATGAAACCCCCAAGGAAATAAAAAGATAATGCAATGGTGGACGTGAAAGAAAAGAGGATATCAACTAGAGATGTAACTTCTCTCATGTGTATAAGATTCCGGGTAGAATACAATCATGATGATATATATATCCACAAAGAAGGATGTACACACGAAATAGTTACTAGAAAGAATGAAAATGATATCCAAAAGGAAGTCATAAATATACCAATAAGATCATTGCTTGAAAGCATAGCACATGGCCTAGTATTTTCTTATTGTACATAAATGAACTCCTATGACACGAACATCAAAGGCATGACAACTAGCAACGAGAGATCATCGTTGGGATGCTTTGAGAAAGGAAACAAGTACCATAAGAATGAATCAAGAAAATCATGCCATGATGCAACCTACAAAAGGTTGAATGAAAGAAATGTATGCATGAAGAAGATACTTGTGTCACAGCCCTAGTTTTACTTTGCTTGCAAAGCATTCATGCATGCATTTTTGTTTTTCTTTGAACTTGTAATGATGAAGTGATCAAGCCTCCTCATTCAAACTTTTGGAAAATAGGCAATATAAAAATTGTTTCAAAATTATCCAAGGAAATGTTCCAACTATTCTGTGAAAATATTGGGATGGGCTAAAATTGCCAACCAATATTTTGAAAACACAAAAACATTTTATATTGGACTTTTGATTTAATTAAACAATTATTTTAAATGGAATTATATTTGTTATATATAAAATATAGTTTCATCAAATCTGAAACTATTATGTGGCATTTGATATTTATATTTATGTCACATAATAATATTTTCAGGGTTTTATAAAATGGTTTGACATTTTATTCAAATAAAAAAATGTCAGAAAAGAAATAAAAAAACAAAACAAAAACAGAAGAAGAAACTTACCTTGTTGCCTCGCCAGGAGGGAAGCCAGCCCAGCCCACCAGGGGCATGGGGTCTTCTTCCTCCTCGTGCTAGCAGGATAGGCACGTGCGTGGGGCGCACGACCATGTCGCTGGCCAGCTCCACCCTGCCTGCGTGCCTCCCTCGCCTTAGCTGCGCCATGGAGGCCCCTCAGCGCCGCCCTCATCCCATTCCTCCCCTCTCGTCTCTCCCCATCTCTCTGCTTCTCCCTCCCCCACCGGATCAGAGCGTTGCCGTCGCCGCTGTTTGCAGCCACCGTGGCCACTGGCCACCCGACGCCCTCCGAAGCTTCCGAGGAGCTCTGCTGCATCGCCCTCGACCTCCCTACCAGAGGAATCGAGCCCCCGAGCCCATGCATCGCCGCTGCTCCGATCATCTTCAACCTTCGGTCACCGGAGCTCCGTCGTCGATTCGCTCCGCCCTGAGCCTCCCCTCCGTCATCGATTCGCTCCGCCCCGAGCCTCTCCTCCGATTTCGTTGCCTCCATCCGCCTCGTGGTGAGTCGCAGGTTCCATTCCACCTCTCCCCAGGCTCTCCCGTGCCCTCTAGCTGCAGCCTTGCATCGAGCCCGAGCCCCTGCCGCTAGAGCTCATCGTTGGCGCCTGTTCCGGCGACCCCAAGCCCCCTGCCCAGCCCAGTTGATGAGGTCGAGCACGGGCTACGTGCTGGTGGTCTCAGCTCGCGATTTGGTGCTCTGCAACGTGTTTCCGAGTAGTTCCGGCGAGCCTCTGCCGCAGTTCTGGTCGCCGCCGGTGAAGCTCCGGTGAGTGATGACGTTGCTGACCATTAGGGCCTAATCGCCCCCCTTAGATCCACTGACGCTGGCCCCACGGGTGGTCAAATCCCATTTATCGCGGGTCAGCGCGGGGATTAGCCCCGGGTCACTAACCAGTGGCTCCCACTGGTCAAGTTTGACCTGGAACGACTAGTTGACCTGCTGACGCAGGGATGACATCAGCCTGATGCAGCAATTGATTTTTAGGTTTAAAAATAAAACAAGAAATTTCATAAAATTAGCAAAACTTCAAAAATTCATAGATAATAAAATACATCTCGGATGAAAATAATTTATATGTGAAAATTATTAGACAAATGCAAGGAATCTGATGCTGACATCTTCATGCATGTTTGAACAACTTAAACTTGGTGAATAGAGAAATTTCACAATAGGCATATAAATGCTTATATTTGGAGTTTAGAATTGATTTATATTGATGAAATGAACCCCAACTAAATTGTGACCACTTGCATTAGTTAAAACCAGCATCATGCTACCATGCCATGCTCATGCATCATTGTGAAGCATTTGTCGTGTTTAATTTGTTCTTTGTTTGGTCGTGTTGATAGACTTGTGAGATGTAGTTGTCACCGACATCGAAGAATAGCCGAGTTCTTCTGATCAACAGGCAAGCAAACCCCTTGAGCATTCCGATATAATCCCACTCTCTCGCTCTTGCTCTCATTTCAATGCATTAGGGCAAAATGATTCAACTACTACTTGTGTTACGGTAGATGAACCCATTCCTTTGCATGACCTGTCATTGTCACAGTAAATAGCTAAAACAAGGAACCTAGCATACCTCGTAGATGCTTGAGCCTTGTTGTGCCATTTCACTGTTATGCTTGTTATGCTTAGAGTTGAGCTGGTCTGATCATCTGGATGATGAATTGGAACGATCATGTCCTACTAATGAGAGTTAAGTGTGTGAACATGTTTTGGTAAAGGTAGCAATGAGAGGCCATGTAGGAGAACATGGTGGGTTGTCTCATTGATACCGCACTTAGGACCTGAGATATTGTGTTGTTGTTCCAAGACTAGATACTACCGCACATTGGGTTCCGGTAACTCGACCCCGCTCGGCCTATTATGTACCTTGTTCTCATTCCAGGAGTCATAGTAGTTCAAAAAGTTCATAGGTTGTGGCACAGCCTACTAAGTGGATGAACGGCCCAATCGGGGCCGGCTTGGGGCCCTGCTCACATCGTTTGAGGCCAGGTTGGAAACCTCGGTCGGACTTCCATTATGGGTTCCAACTCAGATAGGCGACTGCCTTGGACGTGAGTCATTGTAGGTTAACGTCCATGGCCGACTCCCTTGCTGGGATTCCGCTTGAAGGTTGCCGAGGTGCTGGTTTTATGTGCACATGGCGATAAGTGGCGAGAGCATGTGTGACGAAGTACACCCCGGCAGGGTAATTATCTATTCGAATAGCCGCGTCCTCGGATATGGACTACTTGGATACTTGCATGGTTCATAGATAACTTTAACGGATACTTTCAAATGGTCCTGATAAGTGTGAGTGCTATGGATGTCCTTCTTGTAGGATGAAGAGAGAGGATCCATGGTTGTGTATTGATGTGGTGGATATGTGGACTCGTGTGCGCTCTCTCGTAGGGAGACGATAGAGGTATAAAACATTGTTGTAGTATAGGTTAGCTAACGGTCAAAGCTGGCATTTCTGCAGTAAACCCCACAACCCCGTTCATTGATACATGATGCATGTGTAGTTAGTTCTGATGTAAGTCGTGGTGAGTACCTTCGTACTCACTGTTGCTTATTTTCATTTTTGCATACATTAATGTTGTTCTCTCTATGTTTTCCTATTGACGTTAACATCGATGGAATAGGTTGGGAACCCAGATAGTGGTCTGGCTCTTATGGTAGGGCGTTGTAGCTTTTCAGGCTCTTCCAGACGCTTTTAATAGATGTCTGTACCCACACATGTAACTTCCGCTTGATGTTTGTATGATCTGAATGTTGGGTCATGTGAACCCTTGTGTTTGTAACATTATACTATGTTGGCTCTTCGGAGTGTATTAAATAAATGATATGTTGTAGAGTTATGTTGTGATTCCATGTTGTATCTACACATATCGTGCATATTGTGTGTATGTCTGAAATGCATTGATATGTGTGGGATTCGACACCTAGTTGTGTGCCTTTAGTAGTACTTTTTACGGGGAAATGCCTCTCTATGCTGCCACTGAGTCTTGGTTCTATTGTTTTGAATCTTACGGATCTGAAAATTCATGTCACATGAAAGAAGTTACAAAGGACAACTATGCTAGGTAGCATTCCACATCAAAAATTCAGTCTTTAGCAGGTCCCTACTCGAGGACGGGTAGGTGTTAAGCTTGGGGATGCTTGATACGTCTCCAACGTATCTATAATTTTTGATGGTTCCATGCTATTATCTTGTCAAACTTTGGATGTTTTGTATGCCTTTTATATCTTTTTTGGGACTAACTTATTAACTCAGTGCCAAGTGCTAGTTCCTGTTTTTGACCGTTTTAAGAGGAGGATTTTAAACGGTGTCCAAACGGAATAAAACTTCCGAAAAGATTTTTTCCGGAACAGAAGATATGCGCCAGACTTGAGAACCAAGGCATGGGCCAGCAGGGGACTCCACAAGCCCCCTAGGCACGGCTGGGGGGGCATGCCTAGCAGGCTTGTGGGCCCCCTGTAGCAGGTCTGCCCTACCTCTTCTGCCTATAATTTCAGAAAAATTCCAAAACTACGCGAGAGATCAACGAAAAATACGTTTCCTCCGCCGCAAGCTTTTGTCTCCGCAAGATCCCATCTGGGGAACGTTCTGGTGCCCTGCCGGAGGCGAGATTCGGATACGCAGGGCTTCTTCATCAACACCATGACCTCTCCGATGATGCGTGAGTAGTTCACCATAGACCTTCGGGACCATAGCTAGTAGCTAGATGTCTTCTCCTCTTTCTTGGATCTTCATTACAAAGTTCTCTATGATCTTCATGGATATCTATCCGATGTGATCTTCTTTTGTGGTGTGGTTGTCGAGATCCGATGAATTGTGGATTTATGATCAGATTATCTATGAATCTTATTTGAGTTTCTTCTGATCTCTCTTATGCATGATTTCGTATCCTTGTAATTCTCTTTGAGTTGTGGGTTTTGTTTGGCCAACTTGATCTATGATTCTTGCAATGGGAGAAGTGCTTGGTTTTGGGTTCATACGATGCGGTGACCTCACCTAGTGACAGAAGGGGTAGCGAGGCACGCATCATGTTGTTGACATCAAGGGTAAAAAGATGGGGTTTTCATCATTGGTTTGAGTTTATCCCTCTACATCATGTCATCTTGCTTAAAGCGTTACTCTGCTTGTCATGAACTCAATACACTAGATGCATGCTGGATAGCGGTCGATGTGTGGAGTAATAGTAGTAGATGCAGAAAGTATCGGTCTACTTGTCTCGGACGTGATGCCTATATGTATGATCATTGCCTTAGATATCGTCATGACTTTGCGCGGTTCTATCAATTGCTCGACAGTAATTTGTTCACCCACCGTAATATTTGCTATTTTGAGAGAAGCCTCTAGTGAACACTATGGCCCCCGGGTCTACTTCACACCATATTTTCAGCCTTACTCTTTTACTTCGTTGCACTTTCCTCCTTTAGATCTCACTTTGCAATCAATCTTGAAGGGATTGACAACCCCTTTAGAGCGTTGGGTGCAAGCTCTTCTGTGTTTGCAGAGGTACTCTGAACTTGACGCGATTTTCCTACTGGATTGATACCTTGGTTCTCAAACTGAGGGAAATACTTACTGCTCCTGTGCTGCATCACCCTTTCCTCTTCAAGGGAAAAACCAACGCAAGCTCAAGAGGCAGCAGAAGGATTTCTGGCGCCGTAGCAGAAGGATTTCTGGCGCCGTTGCCGGGGAGGATCAAGTCAAGAACTCATCCAAGTAAGTGTCGCAAACTCATCTCTTGCATTTACTTTTTTTCCTCTCGTTTTCCTCTACCCCACTTCTGAAAAAAAAATTACAAAAATATTTTCCTTTTTCGTTTGCCTTTTTCGTTCGCCCTTTTCTCTCGCTTGCTTTCTGCCCGCTTGTCTGCCTGCTAAGACCTGTATGGCCCAGCCAAGGGATTTTGATGCTTACTATGCGAGGTTGGAAGAGATTGAAACTAGTGTTAAAGGCTTCATGTCTACACAGTTTGAGTACAATAGATATTTTCGTAGGGAACTGAAGGAGAAAAATTCTTTTTCGGCTTTTATGAATAAAGAATTTGATGTTATAGACAAAGAATTCCTTGCGCTAAATTCTCAGTTTGCTCGTCTTGAAAAGTTGGTAGGCCAGATTTCTGATAAACATGCTACCTTAGTCAATAAAATGGCTGCTAAACCTTAAATTTTTTATGAGAATCACGAAGATCTTAAAGTGCTTGCTGTGACTCCCATTGAATCTTTGTTTTCTTGTGTAAAATCTAATGATGATGGGGCTGGATATGGATCCACTTTGGTTGAAAAACGCCCCAATGATTCGGAGTCCATCTATCTTGATGCTAAAAGCATTTAAAGTGGAGTAGAAGATATTAAAACCTTGAGTAGTAATTAAATTACTACTTTGGATTTCAAGGAATTGAATTATGATAGTTTCTCCTTGATTTAATGCATTTCCTTGATGCAATCCATGCTAAACTCTCCACACACTTATAGCCAAAACAAGGCCTTTACCGATCATATCGTCGAAGCTATGATAAAATCTCTTGAAGAGAAACTTGAATTGGAAGTTTCTATCCCTAGAAAGCTTCATGATGAGTGGGAACCTACTATCAAAATCAAAATCAAAAACTATGAATGCAATGCTTTGTGTGATTTGGGTGCTAGTGTTTCCGGGATTCCAAAGTCTTTATGTGATGTTCTGGGTTTTAATGAGATTGAGGAGTGTTCTCTTAATTTGCATCTTGCGGATTCTACTGTCAAGAAACCCATGGGAAGGATCAATGATGTTCTTATTATTGCAAATAGGAACTATGTACCCGTGGATTTCATTGTGCTTGACATTGATTGCAATCCTACATGCCCTATCATTCTTGGTAGACCTTTCCTAAGGACTATCGGTGCTATCATCGATATGAAGGAAGGGAATATTAGATTTCAATTTCCTTTAAAGAAGGACATGGAGCATTTTCCTAGAAAGAAAATAAGATTGCCTTATGAATCTATGATGAGGGCTACTTATGGTTTGAGCACCAAAGACGACGATACGTGATTCTATCGCTTTATGCCTAGCTAAGGGCGTTAAACAATAGCGCTTGTTGGGAGGCAACCCAATGAATTTATCTTTTTCTTTCTATTTTGTTGCGTCCACGCCATCATAATTCTGTTATGATAGTGTCTTTTGTGTTTCTTTTTGTGTTTGAGCCAAGCAAAACCTTTATGACTAGTCTTGGTGATGGTTGTTTGATCCTGCTGGAAAAAGACAGAAACTTTTCTCTCACGAGATTATTTATAAGTTTTATTCAGAAAGAGCTTTTGAGTTGATTCTTTTTTCTTCTGGGTGATATGCGTTTTGCCCAGGCAGTCGGAATTTTTCAGAATTTTTGAGGTAACAGAAGTATACGAAGTATACAAATTGCTACAGACTGGTCTGTTTTTGACAGATTCTCTTTTTGTTGAGTTGGTTTCTTGTTTTGATGAAACTATGGATAGTATCGGGGGTACTAGCCATGGAAAAGTGAGAATACAGTAATCTAACACCAATATAAATAGAAATCAAGATTGCTACAGTACCTAAAGAGGTGGTAGTTTGTTTTCTTGTGCTAATGATATCACGAGTTTCTGTTTAAGTTTTGTGTTGTGAAGTTTTCAAGTTCTGGGTGATGTTCTCATGGACAAAGGGATAAAGAGTTGAAAGAGCTCAAGCTTTGGGATGCCAAAGGCATCCCAAGCCAAATTCAAGGACACCAAAAAGCCTAAGCTTGGGGATGCCCCGGGAAGGCATCCCCTCTTTCGTCTTCAATCCATCGGTAACATTACTTGGAGCTATATTTTTATTCACCACATGATATGTGTTTTGCTTGGAGCATCTTGTATCGTAGGAGTCTTTTATTTTTATTATGTCACAATCATCCTTGCTGCACACCTTTTGAGAGAGACATGCACTCATCGTGATTTTGCCAGAATGCTCATTGTGCTTCACTTATATCTTTTGAGCTAGATAATTTTGCTCTATGTGCTTCACTTAGATCTTTTAGAGCACGGCGATGCGTGACTTGGTAGTTGGTTTGTGCTATGAAAGTAGTCCCAAAGGTGATAGGTACCCAAAGAGGATACATAAACTTCCATCTTCATGTGCATTGAGTAGAAAGATAAGTTTGATTCCTCTCAATTAGTTTTGATACGTGGATTTAGTAATATTAAGAGTTATGTTAGTAGGGTGTTGTGAATCTAGAAATACTTGTGTTGAAGTTAGTGATTCCCGTAACATGCACGTATAGTGAACCGCTATGTTAGGAAGTCGGAGCATAATTGATCTATTGATTGTCATCCTTTGTGTTGCAGTCGGGATCACGCGATGGTTAACACCTACCAACCCTTCCCCTAGGAGTATGCGTTTAGCACTTTGTTTCGATTACTAATAAAAACTTCCGCAATAAGTATGTGAGTTCTTCATGAATAATGTGAGTCCATGGTATAGATGCACTTTCACCTTCCACCATTGCTAGCCTCTCTAGTGCCGCGCAATTTTCGCCGGTATACAAACCCACCATATGCCTTCCTCAAAACAGCCACCGTACCTAGCTACTATGGCATTTTCATAGCCATTCCGAGATATATTGCCATGCAACTCCCATCGTTCCGTATTATGACTTGTGCCGTCACTCTCATGTTTCCATTGCATGATCGTAAGATAGCTAGCGAGATGTTTCAACGTCATACGCCAAGCTAGATCGTTGCACATCCCGGTACACTGCCGAAGGCATTTCCTATAGAGTCATCATCGTTCTAAGCTTTGAGCTGTGAGTAAATAAAAGTGTGATCATCGTCATTATTAGAGCATTGTCCCATGTGAGGAAATAAAAAAAAGAGGCCAAAGTTTCCTACACAAAAAAGAGAGAAAAAAGAGGCCAAAGAGCCCAAATAAAAAAAGGAGAGAAGGGACAACGCTACTATCTTTTTCCACTCTTGTGCTTCATAATAGCACCATGTTCTTCATGATTGAGAGCTTCTTGTTTTGTGACCACTATATACTAGTGGGAATCTTTATTATATAACTTGCCTTGTATATTCCAAGGATGGGCTTCCTCAAATTGCCCTAGGTCTTCGTAAGCAAGCAAGTTGGCTGCACACCCACTAGTTCTCCTTTTGAGCTTTCACATACTTATAGATCTAGTGCATTGTTTGTATGGCAATCCCTACTCATTCACATTGATATCTATTAATGGGCATCTCCATAACCCTTTGATACGCCGAGTCAATGTGACCATCTCCTCCTTTTTTGTCTCACAACCACCACCACACTCTATTCCACCTATATTGCTATATCCATGGCTCACGCTCATGTATTGTGTGATAGTTGTAAAAGGTTTGAGAAAGTAAGAGTGCAAAAACAATTACTTGGCAAATACCGGGGTTGTGCATGATTTAAATTAGTTCTGTGGGGATGATGGAGCATAGCCAGACTATATGATTTTGTAGGGATAACTTTCTTTGGCCTTGTTATTTCGAAAGTTCTTGATTACCTTGCTAGTCTGCTTGAAGTATTGTTGTTTTCATGTCAACAACAAACTATTGTTTTGAATCTTACGGATCTGAAAATTCATGTCACATGGAAGAAGTTACAAAGGACAACTATGCTAGGTAACATTCCACATAAAAAATTCAGTCTTTATCACTTCCCTACTCGAGGACGAGCAGGAGTTAAGCTTGGGGATGCTTGATACATCTCCAATGTATCTATAATTTTTGATGGTTCCATGCTATTATCTTGTCAAACTTTGGATGTTTTTTATGCCTTTTATATATTTTTTGGGACTAACTTATTAACTGAATGCCAAGTGCCAGTTCCTGTTTTTCCGTGTTTTTGACCCTTTTCAGAGGAGGATTTTAAACGGTGTCCAAACGGAATAAAACTTCCGAAAAGATTTTTTCCGAAACAGAAAATACGCGCCGGACTTGAGAACCAAGGCAGGGGCCAGCAGGGGACCCCACAAGCCCCCTAGGCATGGCCAGGGGGGCGCCTAGCAGGCTTGTGGGCCCCCTGTGGCACGTCTGCCCTACCTCTTCCGCCTATAAATTCAGAAAAAATCCAAAACTGCGCGAGAGATCCACGAAAATACTTTTCTGCCGCCGCAAGCTTCTTTCTCCGCAAGATCCCAACTGGGGCATGTTCTAGTGCCCTGCCAGAGGGGGATTTGGATATGGAGGGCTTCATCAACACCATGACCTCTCCGATGATGCGTGAGTAGTTCACCATAGACCTTTGGGTCCATAGCTAGTAGCTAGATGGCTTTTTCTCTCTCTTGGATCTTCAATACAAAGTTCTCTATAATCTTCATGGATATCTATCCGGTGTGATCTTCTTTTGTGGTGTGGTTGTCGAGATCCGATGAATTGTGGATTTATGATCAGATTATCTATGAATCTTATTTGAGTTTCTTCTGATCTCTCTTATGCATGATTTCGTATCCTTGTAATTCTCTTTGAGTTGTGGGTTTTGTTTGGCCAACTTGATCTATGATTCTTGCAATGGGAGAAGTGCTTGGTTTTGGGTTCATACGATGCGGTGACCTCACCTAGTGACAGAAGGGGTAGCGAGGCACGCATCATGTTGTTGCCATCAAGGGTAAAAAGATGGGGTTTTCATCATTGGTTTGAGTTTATCCCTCTACATCATGTCATCTTGCTTAAAGCGTTACTCTGCTTGTCATGAACTCAATACACTAGATGCATGCTGGATAGCGGTCGATGTGTGGAGTAATAGTAGTAGATGCAGAAAGTATCGGTCTACTTGTCTCGGACGTGATGCCTATATGTATGATCATTGCCTTAGATATCGTCATGACTTTGCGCGGTTCTATCAATTGCTCGACAGTAATTTGTTCACCCACCGTAATATTTGCTATTTTGAGAGAAGCCTCTAGTGAACACTATGGCCCCCGGGTCTACTTCACACCATATTTTCAGCCTTACTCTTTTACTTCGTTGCACTTTCCTCCTTTAGATCTCACTTTGCAATCAATCTTGAAGGGATTGACAACCCCTTTAGAGCGTTGGGTGCAAGCTCTTCTGTGTTTGCAGAGGTACTCTGAAATTGACGCGATTTTCCTACTGGATTGATACCTTGGTTCTCAAACTGAGGGAAATACTTACTGCTCCTGTGCTGCATCACCCTTTCCTCTTCAAGGGAAAAACCAACGCAAGCTCAAGAGGCAGCAGAAGGATTTCTGTTGTCGTTGCCAGAGATTTCTGGTGCCGTAGCAGGTGTGTTTCCATGGGCTTGTGTCAAGACTAAGATCTCATTCAACCCATGAAGGATGGCATCAAGTGGTGACCGTCATCAAGATTATAGTGTGCAAGTTCAAGTGGAGCATCACAAAGATATCATGCTTGAAGCTTGCCATCCATTGTGGTGTCAATGGACTTGCGAAGTTGTGCTGAAGAGTGGCTCACCCATAGTGAGTATGGGGGAGCAATCAACTAGTCTTCATCAAGCCAACGCAATCAATAAAGGTGGTCCATCTTGAGAAAGTCAAGATTGTCATCATCTAGCTCAAGTGGACTATGTGCAAGGTATAGGTTTGCACTTGATTGGTTTTTCTATTTTAGGATAGATTGTCGTACTGTCAAGGGGGTCTCTCAAGTGAGTAGCTTTATCATATCGTTCGTTGAGAGCTCAAACTATTTGCATCCTTGTATCATCTTTCTTGGTTCTTGTTTGGTGTTTCTCTTTGTGAGTTTTAGAGCTTACGGTCATCCTTATGACAAGCTCGAGTTCATCGAAAACAGAGTTCATGTGCATCTTCTATGCTGTTTTTTATGTTGGAGTTTTTAACGGTTCTTCATTCAATATCATTGGCATTTTTTAGTGCCGCTGTTGGATAGCTCTTGATGTCCGGATTCGAACAAACTTGAGTTTGCTCAATTCCGAGCTCGTATGCGAAAGATATGACAGTTCTGGTTTTGATGCTTTTCTCCGTTGCCTGTGGTCTACCTCGAATGGTCCAAGCGGTAGTACCGCTCCCTGGAGTACCGCCTCTTATCATCGGTAGTACCGCCCGGGCCAGTGGTAGTACTCCTCCAAGGCGGTAGTGGCCCAGCTTGTTCTGCTCGCGAGTACCGCTGTCCATGGGTTTCAACACTTTTGGGGTCGGTCTTTGCGGTAGTACTATGCAGTAGTACCGCCTATTACTACCGCGCCAGAAATTCTCGGTTCTTCTAGGGTGGGACCGCACCTGATCCCCAAGAGGATGTAGGACGCGGTAGTACCTCTTATGAGCGGTAGTACCGGTCCTAGCAGCGGTAGTACCTCTTCGGGTGTACTACTGACCCCTGCCCTCCACTCCGATTAGCTGCCCTCTGCTTGACCAGTAGTACCGCTCTATCTGGAGCGGTACTACCTCTTATCATCAGTAGTACCGCTCCCAGGAGCAGCAGTACTGCTCTAACGCGGGCAAAACTAGCAGGTAACAGGCATATTCTTTTCCCCACTATATAAAGGGGTTCTTCCCCATTGAGCCCTATATTTTGAGCTCGTGTTTGCCCCCCATTGCTGACCTTCTTCTAGCTTGCTAACTCCCAATCCCTCCAATGATTCTTTCTAGTTCTTGAGGGAAAAGAGGGAGGATATCTTGTTCCACATTTTAACCAATCACTTTATCCTCCATGTTAGGGGAAACCCTTGGATCTAGATTTTGAAGTTCTTCGTGTTCTTATTCGTTCTTCCTCTCATTTTCTTCCATATCATTAGTTGTTGTGAAGGGATTTGGGAGAGAAGGACTTGAGCACTCCGTGTGCCCTTGCCTTTGCATTTGGTGCATAGGTTTGAGTTTTCCACGGTGATACATGGAAGTCAAGTTTGAGAAGCTTATTACTCTTGGGTGCTTGGTACCCTAATACTTGTTCTTCTTGAGTGCTTTGGCATCCTACAAGCTTGGTGTTGCCTCAGATCTCAATCATTGTGGTGTAAAGCTCCGAGCAAGCGTCGGGGGTCTCCAATTAGGTTATGGACTAGCACATATGCCCGTGCATTGCAACGGGATTTTTTGTTTTGCGGATGCAACGGGAAATTTATTTTAATGTATATTTAAAATTAATCACATATGCACTGCAAAATTCAATCAACTGCATCATTCAAGTAAAGTATATATTTGGATTTTAAATGTTGCAATTCATTAAATATTTTAGCAAGTAGTTGATAGAAAATAAAATCAACCATCACATGACTATAACATGAGTCGAACAAGTCATACGAATATGCAGCTGGTCAGCCAATATCTATATTATATATATACATCAGCAATATCTAGCAACCGTTCATTAAAAAATAGCAGCAGCAATCCCCACCTCTCTCTATAACGCAATGGCTATGCTCTAGATCCGTTCGGTAATATCCAGACAAATACAAAGAATAAAACAAAGTAGTACGTATAGTCATATTTTGGAGCCTCATATAAGCACCAAACACACCTTTATATTATTTATCTAGCAAGTCCATAGCTTGATGCAAGCAAGCACAATCTCCTAACAAGCACTGCGCAAACAAGAAGACACGCATTGGAAAACTGAACATGAGTCAAATTATAAAGCGAAAGATATTGTAGTATCATTCTCATAATGTCATGCGGGACGTACCAGAGTCTGCTTGCCAATTCTCATAATGTCACTCCGCATACCTGAATATGCAAGAATAATTCAATGGTTTCACATGGTAGTAGCCAGCTACCTATCCAACCTGCCTAGCTGCAAAACACAATTTAAGGAAATCATGACCGTGAACACACACACACAAGTCCAAGTCACACGAGCAAGCGATGGAAGCCCGCAACAGGAAGGGGTGGGCAGAAGGCGGTGCGCAACATACGTATCGAGAATTTATCGGCGAGGTGTGTGCGGTTGGCAAGACCGCCGGGCTCGTCGCCGCTGCCGCCTTGCGAGTCCTCTATGTTGCTTCTCCCTACGAAGACTCTCCTGGTTGTTGTGGTGGCTCCTTCCCATCTGTGCATCCACAGCCAAAGCTTTGCCGCTAGCGACTCCGCCGCCAACCCTAGGCAGCAACCTTGCTGGCTGCATCCTCACCGATCGACAGACGAAGGCCGCAGAGGTGGGGGCGCATGCGACAAGGGGAGGAGCATCGACGGGGTAGGCGGGGTGCGAGGGCGTGGCAGGGGACGCGGCACGCGGCGGCATGGCAAGGGTGGCGGCGCGCTGGAGATGGAAGATGGGACTGTGGGCTGGTCCTGGGTCGTGTCGTTGGGGGTTCCTTTTTGTGCTCGTATCGGTTGTTGACTGAATCAGGACTGCGGGTTCCGTTACCATAAAAGAGGAGGGCCTTTTTATATCAGACCACGAAATATGTGGCGAAATTTTCATTCATTGTCATGTAGGTCTTTTGCAATGAGCTCCTAGCATGGAGGCTGCAGAGAGAAATCCTGTAGAAAATTGAACGTGTCATTTATCTAATTAACCCAATTTAAAATGCACAAAATATGACCATTTCTTATAAATGCATTGACAAAAACAAACTAAATTTCACTGGATGTTACCAATGGAGGGAAGACTTTCTCAGCAGAACGTCGAGGAAGAGAAAATCCACCATGTGTACTTCTCTCACTTGTAGTCAAAGTCTTGTAGAAGTAATTAGTCGGCTGCTTGCTAGCACCACCCAGCTCAATTGGAAGAAAAGGCTCCTTTTGCTCTTCCTGTCATTGGAACCTCACGATGAATACATAATAATTATTTCAATATTTTAACCTACATAACCTGTTATCAGAATCCAGGCTACAAGAAGAGAGAAATGTGATTAATACCGGGCTCAACGGCTGTAGTGTCATTTGGGCATAAACTTCATCAGTCCCTGCATCGGCCTGCATTAGCATCAAGAAATGATCTCACGGCACCTCCTAGAAAACTACATGATGTTCCCTTCTATGTGTGAGTGTAAACTTACATGCATCATGACATTATGAAGCTGGCAGATCAACCGAGGGGGGAGATTTGGATAATTAGGGATTTGAGCATCAACCTCCTTTATTAGTTGATGCAACAACCTACGCAAAAGTAAAATCACTTTAGAGAACTGCACTAAAAAATGGCTTTAGAAAACTGTAACTAGACAACATCCATGCAACAAAATTGATTCTGCATATAATGACACCCTTAATATTTCACTGAAGTTATGTCTTAGTAGAATCGCAAACGTATGATGTTTACATGCTGCATTGGGAAAAGAATAAGAACCTCTTGAGCACTAAGCGAACATGCACAAACTATACTTTATCTTTTTGAAAAACATAATGTATATTGGTGGTACAAACTGATAAAACCTACAGACCTGCTCACTATGGCCCTGTGGAAAAATATATGACCCGGCTTCCAACTGCGGGAACAGACACGAGGGGCCCAGCGCATGCATGCCAGAGCTCCGAGTTCAGACACCTTTGCTCCCCTGAAAAGTGCCAAGCACACATGATCGAAGAGAAACCACCAGAAAGCAAAGCTCCTGTGAAGCTACTATTCGTACTTGGACACAGACAAGAAGTCACGACGGGGAGGAGGCATAGTGAGTAACAATAATGCCATACCATGAGAATGATAAATAAATAAAAGCAACCAATGCAAGCATTTGTTTGGTGCATGCCAGCAAGGGAGCTACATGTATGGGATCAATCATGCACAAACACAGGCGGGCTGAATTTGCACAATTTGTTCAGCATCTTCATTTCAAGCGCACGATCAGAACATTCCACAACCCATAAATAATCCACTTGAGATGCAGACAGGAGCACGAGTAGGGAATTGAACAATTGAATTAATGCAGACGAGATGTACCATCATTTTCCGGCAGGGACGCGACCGACGCCGACAACACCGAACTCCTCCGCCGTGATGCGGCGGGGACGCGAAGCAGCTGCAGCAGCTGCTCAGAGCTGCACCGCGCTCCGAGCAGCAACGCCCGACTTCTCCCTCTGTGCTGAGAACAGCTCCTCCATCCTCCACCGCCGCTTCGCCCAACCTGTCGCTACGAAGCAGTGGCCGCCTCGGGTTGAGGCGGGCCCTAACCAAAGTTGGGCCGCCCAGGCAAACCCTCGCCATTGCCGACCTCCGCACGCCCAAATCCCACGCACTCCAACGGACCTTCAGCCCGGACCCCGCCCACCGATCAAAATTTCTTCTTCCCCGGCGAACAGGGGGAAAGTGCCGACCCAGGAAGACGGCTCCTCAATGCTCCGGAGCGGATTCTACCGAGCACGGAGAAACCGAGGAAGGCGGCTGGCCCGAGCCCATCGGTTCAGGAAGCAGAAGTAGCGCGGCTTGCGGAGGCACAGCTCGCCGCTCACCGAGAACCGCAACCACTCGCCCCCTCGAGTCGCCATTGCTCGCCCGGGACCACCCGGCGGCCGAATCAGACGCCACGGCCACCGACGGGAGCTGGGCGCATGGCGGATGCGGGCGGGGAGGCGAAGGGAAAAAACCCTAGCGGCGCGGGGGAGGGGAGGGGAGGGTGGGGTGGGGCTAGGCGGCCATGGCTGGATCGAGGGAGGGAGAGGAAGCCGAGAAGTGGTGGGAATTTATTTTCACAAGAGAGCCAGCCGGCTTCCATCCGCCTCGGATTCGCCTGCCCCACGCCTCGCGGGAGCGTCGCCATCGCATCCTCCATCCTCCTGCGCCGCCGCACCGTACCCGTCTCCGCAGAGGAAGGGGATGAACACGGTCTGGATCTGGATTGGAGGGGGTTTTCCTGTTAAAAACGAAACGTTATCTGAGTAAAAACAGGACTGCGGGTTAATTATCATAAAGTAGGAGGGATTTTTTTGCAAAAACAGCGGCGGTGAGTTTTCCGACAGAAGCAATAGCCTCTTTATTATTAGGTAAAGATATTGCCCCAATCATGTTTGGTTACCTTGAAGTCATATTCCATTGTGTTGAAGCTTCGTGGTGTTGTTGGGAGCCTCCGATTAAGTTGGGGAGATTGCCCCAACCTTTTTTGTATGGGTTCGATGACCGCCCCCAAGGGTCCCTTAGTGGAATCATGACATCTTGCATTGTGCGAGGGCGTGAGGAGATTACAGTGGCCTTAGTGGCTTCTTGGGGAGCATTGTGCCTCCACATCGCTCCAAATGGAGATTAGCATCCACAAGGGTCTGAACTTCGGGATACATTTTCATCTCCATGTGCCTCAGATATCTCTTACCCGAGCCCTTTACTTATGCACTTTACTTTGTGATAGCCATATTGTTTCTTGTTATATATATATCTTGCTATCACTTAGTTGTTTATCTTGCTTAGCATAAGTTGTTGGTGCACATACGTGAGCCTAGTTGTTTGAGGTTTTGTGCTTGACTAATTAAACGTTAGTTTTATTTTGTATTTGTTCAAGCCTAAACGTAATTATATTAAAGTGCCTATTAACCCCCCCTCTAGGCGACATCCACGTTCTTTGAATTGGTATCAGAGTTAGGTCTCTCATTATTAGGTTTTACCACCTAGATAGTAAGGATGTCGACTAAGGGATTAGGTTTCTGTGACACTCTTAGTTTTAATGGCACAAATTTTGATGTTAGGGTAATTCACATGCTTAATATATTTAGGGTCATGGACCCAGATTTAGAGGGAATTGTAGATATGGGTTTTTCTCCTGCAAAGGATTCTCCAAATATATCTTTGAAGGATGAGAAAAACTCTTATCTCAATGCTTAAGCTTCTAATGTGTTTTTTGATGCTTTGAGCACTGTAGTTATATTTCAACTCATGCCATTCTAAGATGCTCATGAGTTGTTGACCAAGCTTCAAGAATAATATGGTGTGTCCAAGATTTCTAGGGATGATTGTTCTCCCTCCACCTCCGGTTGTGTTGCCTTCTCAACTTCTTCTACTTGACCTACATGTGAATTTCCAGAAGGTAATGATATGGTGAGTAGTGGTGATAATCGCAATGATGATAGTGTGGTTATTGTTGCTGATCCTTCATCAGTATCTTATTGCAATGCTTCATCTTTGGGCATTAACATTTCGAGCACTCTAGATATTTTACATGCTCGTGTTGATAGTCCTTGCATATCAGGTCTAAATTGCTTGACTAAATCTCATGATGATATGCTTGCTATATGTTGTTACCATGAAAAAATTGTATCTATTTCCTTGAGTTGTTGTGCTAACAATGTAGAGAAAATCCATCACTCCATGGAACAAGATGTGGCCTTGAATGATGCTTCAAGGGATCCTACATCATCATCTATTGTTTTAACTTTTGCCTGATGGCTAAGGCTTTAAATGTATGTCCTACTTTGAATCCCAATGTATCTCATGATGATGATGTTCATGATAATGAGGATGAGGATAATGATCAAGAGAGTGATAATATTGCATCCTTAAAATTGAAGGGTGAACTGATTTTTAAAGCTCTTAATAAGAATAATCTTGGTCATTCCAACTTCATGGAAATTATGTCTATTTCCATTGAGGGTAAGAAATATATTGAGGAGTTGGAAGCTCAGCTCAAGGAGCATGAGGACACCATTTGCTATTGAAAATGAAGAAACCACCAAGGAATCTCTTGAGGAGACCTTTGCTCTAGAATTATCTGTATTAAAGGAATCCCATGATAGAGCTCTCGAGGTGGCTAATGATTTTAGAACTAAAAATGATAAGCTTCAAGTTGCACATGCTAAACTCCTTGAGGACTATGAGCACCGCAAAAATGGCTCAAGGGCTATTAAGAATTCTCTCATTGAACTCATTGAGTGTCATGCTCAACTTGAAGCTTCATATGCAAAAGAGCTTGCCAAGTTGCCTTCTCCTCTTATTGTTAATAATGATGCTTGTGCTACTAAATCTATTTCTTGTGAAGCATCCATATTAAAGGAGAATGTTGAGCTAAGGGCTCAACTTGAGTTGCTATCTAGCAATTATGGGAAATTGGAAGAAAGTCATGTAATGCTCACAAGCTCTCATGATGATCTTCTAGTATCCCATACTAAGGTAACATCTTGAGTTTGCTCAATTCAGAGCTTGTATGTGAAAAATATGGCATTTCTAGTTTTCATGCTTTTCTGTTATTCCACTAAGGGACCCTTGAGGGTGGTGACGGGGATACAAACCCTGGGTATACCCAATCGGAGGGAATCCATCTCCAAGACATTTGGGCCGACTAGCGGAAACCGACCGGTCTGCCCGACGAGCTACGGGCCGACTGACGGCATTCGACCTGGCCAGCTGGCCCGAGGCCAGCGGACCAGTCAGCTCCCATCCCATCCGACCATACCTACATACGGTGACGAGACCTGACGCATGATGTAGAGGCGCTCATAGCAGTAGTACGCGCTGACAAGCTCAGCGTGGCCACATGTGCAAGGATGTAAGGGTGAGCGAGGCTACAGGGGTCCCGTCACCACTAAGGCTGACCAGGTGAGACGACCCTGTAGCCATGATCACCCCAACCTACTCCCTGACGACGGGTGCATTAGCCACTGAAGCGCACGGTCGTCGGCCCCCGTGCCAAAGAAGACCCGACAGCCGATGGGCCCCATGACCAGCCGGAGGGGCTAGCAGCTAGGTCCTGCCTCCTAGTTCTCCCACCACTGTACATCTTAGGCTACACTATAAAGCCTCATCTCAGCCCCCAGAGAGGGGGCACGCCCCACGCACACATTGACATGCATGCACAAGAGAGAAATACACACACCACCGAGGCAGCGAGGCCGGTAGCTAAAGCTCTATCCCCCTCCTCACGAACAGATCGAGGAACACCATTTGTATTGTGATCTCATATAGTCACACAAGCAGGACTAGGGGTTTTACCTCACTGGAGGGCCATGAACCTGGGTAGATCGGCGTCATGTGTATTGACCCTACACCTATTCCCAAACGCCGCCGGCATCCATCGGCCCCAAACCATGATCTAAGCCACCCCCTGGCATCTGCCGCGGAAATACCATGACAATTGGTGTCCACCATGGGCCGGCAGCGACGCCGGCCAAAGTAACGTTCCGGGCGGGACCCTTCACCCCTTCTGGCGAGCGTGTGCCACATGGCTTGGTCATGCGCTACGGTGTGCGTGTCTGCATCATCAACAATGCCCACAGTTTTGAAGACGCAGACTTCCCCATCGTCGGCTCCATCGTCTCCTTCGGCTGGCACCGCGTCTATGTTGCGGTCGTTGCTGACAAGTGCCCCACTAAGGTGCTCAGCTGCGATCAGCTGTCGCCATCTGGTGACAGTGACCTCTCCGTCGACCACGATGACCTATGCGACTGTGTGGAGGTGCTCACTGCCATTTCGCTAGGCGGCGCGTCCAGATACCAGACCCTGCTTCGCACATCGATGGACACACTGCGCACCCCCATCCCTATGGTGGCAAACCCCGCGATCGCTACCGAAGAGCTCGAGAGCCAACGCTAACAACTTCTCTGTGAGGAGCAGGCGTTGGAGGCTACCCAACGCGAGTTTAAGCCCACTCGGCGTGAGTCCAACGTGGCCCACGGCCTCATGCCTGCTGCCCTCGGGCCCAGCCGGCTGGCGGACATGTGGCGCCGTCGGTCAGGAGCTGGTCGATACGTCTCCAATGTATCTACTTTTCCAAACACTTTTTCTCTTGTTTTGGACTCTAATTTGCATGATTTAAATGAAACTAACCTGGATTGATAATGTTTTCAGCAGAACTACTTTGGTGTTATTTTTGTGTAGAAATAAAAATTCTCAGAATTGGACGAAATATTTTTGTGTATTTTTTCTCGGCATTATAATGAATTATGGAGCGAAGACCTGCTGGAGGAGGTGTGCCAGGGGGCACAAGCCAACAGGGCGCGACCCAGGCCCTGGTGCGCTCTCATGGCTTGTGGGGCCATCGTGGCTCCTCCGATGCTATTTCGAGTCCTATAAATTCCTATTCATGGAGGAAAAAAGAGGAGAGAAGATTGCATAACGTTTCACGAGATTGAGCCGCCGCCACCTCCTGTTCTTCCTCCGGATGGCTGATCTGGAGTCTGTTTTGGGTTCCGGAGAGGGGGATTCGTCGCCGTCGTCATCACCAACCCTTCTCCATCAACACGAGCATGATTCTCACCATTGGGAGTGAGTAATTCCTTTGTAGGCTTTCTCGACGCTGGTGAGATTATATGAGATTGATGATGTAATCGAGTTAAGTTTTATAGGGCTTGATCCCTAGTGTCCACTATGTTTGGAGATTGATGTTGCTATGACTTTGCTATGCTTAATGCTTGTCACTAGGGCCCGAGTGCCATGATTTCAGATCTGAACCTATTATGTTTTCATGAATATAAGAGTGTTTTGGATCCTATATTGCAAGTCGTGGTCACCTAGTACGTGTCATGATCCGCATCCCCCAAGGTGACAGAAATTGGGATTCTTTCCGGTGATTGCGATAGTTTGAGGAGTTCATGTTTTCACCATGTGTTAATGCTTTGTTTGCAGTTCTCTATTAAAAGGAGGCCTTAATATAACTTAGTTTCCAATAGGACCCCGCTACCACGAGAGGGTAGGACAAAAGATGTCATGGAAGTTCTTATCGCAAGCACGTATGACTATATACGGAATACATGCCTACATTATATTCATGAACTAGAGCTAGTTCTGTGTCGCCCTAGTGTGTAATTATTACATGGTCAATGTCATCTAAATAATTATCCATCACCATATCCACGTGAGTATGCTTTTCATGTACTGAATCTTGCAAAGTTGCTACTGCTGATGCTACTATCACACTCGCTACTAAATTGCTACTATTACTTTTGCTATTAAAACTGCTACTGTCACCACTACTGTTTGTCGTGCTACTAAATCCTTGCTGCAGAGAGATATCCCAGGTGTGGTTCAATTGACATCTCAACTGTCAACGCCAATAAATACACTTTGGCTCCCCTTGTGTCGAACCAATAAATTAGTATAAAATACTACCCGTGAAGACTGCCGCGATCCCCTACATTTGTGGGTTATCAAGACCTTTTTCTAGCACCATTGTCGGAGAGCATAACAATATTTATTGTGTTAACTTGAGGGTATCCGACACATCCATTTTGCATCATGTTTTCCTATTGCTATTTATGTTGTTTTATTGTATCAAAATGCTTTTTGGAGTAATTCTAATGCCTTTTCTCTCATAATATGCAAGGTATACACAAGGGGGGGAATTCTGGCAGGTGGAAATCTGGACATGAAAAAGCTATGTCAGGCTACCTATTCTGCACAACTCCAAATGAGCTGAAACTTCACGGAGATTTTTTGTGGAATATATAAAAAATACTGGAGCAGTGAGCTACCGAAGGGGGGCCACCTGGTGAGCACAAGACACCAGGGCGCACCAGGCCCCTCAAGTGCGCCCTGGTGGGTGGTGGTCAACCCGTCCCACCTCCGGTGCCCCCCTTCTGGTATATATTTGGTTTTGAACTAAACAATATAGAGGAGAGGACTTTTGGAATGAAGGGCCACCGTCTCGAGGCAGAACTTGCGTAGGAGAACTTTTGTCCTCTAGTGGAGCGATTCCGTCGGGGGAACTTCCCTCCCGGAGGGGGAAATCATCGTCATCATCATCACCAACAACTCTGCCATCTTGGGGAGGGCTATCTTCATCAACATCTTCAACATCACCAACTCCTCTCAAATTCTAGTTCATCCCCGGTGTTCAATATTTGTACCAGAACTATAGATTGGTGCTTGTGGGTGACTAGTAGTGTTGATTACATCTTGTAGTTGATTACTATATGGTTTATTTGGTGCAAGATTGTATGTTCAGATCCATTATGCTATTTAATACCCGTCTTCTCTTGAGCATGATTATCATTTGTGAGTAGTTACTTTTGTTCTTGAGGTCACGAGAGAAATCATGTTGGAAGTAATCATGTGAACTTGATATGTGTTCGATATTTTGATGATATGTATGTTGTGATTCCCTTAGTGGTGTCATGTGAATGTCGACTACATGACACTTCACCATATTTGTGCCTAAGGGCATGCATTGTGGAGTAGTTATTAGATGATGGGTTGCGAGAGTGACCGAAGCTTAAACCCTAGTTTATGCGCTATTCCGTAAGGGACCGATTGGACCCAAAAGTTTAATGCTATGGTTAGAATTTATTTCTTAATACTTTTCTCGTAGTTGCGGATGCTTGCGGGAGGGTAAATCATAAGTAGGAGGTTTTTTCGAGTAAGAACAACACCTAAGCACCGGTCCACCCACATACCAAATTATCAAAGTAGCAAACACGAATTAAGCCAACATGATGAAAGTGACTAGATGAAATTCCCGTGTACCCTCAAGAATACTTTGCTTATCATCAGAGACCGTTTTGGCCTGTCCTTTGCCTCAAAAGGAGATCACTGTTATCATAGGTTATGTGACCTAAGTGCTAGTGTGAGTGCTATTACTTTTTCCTTATATGAAGAAATTAAGAATGAAATAGCACCTACTGAAATAGAAGACATAGATGGTACTATTAAACTTGGCAATAGAGATACTATATCACCAATTGGGATTCTCAGAGATGTTGAAGTCTTGTCTGGGAAGATAAAATACCCTACTAATTTTCTTGTTCTTGGATCCCCACAAGATGACTTATGTCCTATTATCTTTGGTAGACCTTTGTTGAACACCGTGAATGCCAAAATAGATTGTAAGAAACAAACTGTTGGTGTTAGCTTTGGTGATGAATCTCATGAATTTAACTTCTCCAAGTTTAGTAGACAACTGCATAAGAAAGATTTGCCTAGTAAGGATGAAATTATTAGTCTTTCTTCTATTGTTGTACCTCCTACTGTTCCTTTAGAACAATATTTGCTAGACCATGAAAATGATTTGCATATGTGTGAAAGAAATGAAATAGAAAGAATCTTTTTCAAAAAAAAACCTGTGCTTAAACACAATTTGCCTATTGAAACTCTAGGAGGCCCCCCTCCACCTAAAGGTGATCCCGTGTTTGAATTAAAACAATTGCCAGACACTTTGAAATATGCTTATCTTGATGAGAAAAAGATATATCCTGTTATTATTAGTGCTAACCTTTCAGAACATGAAGAAGAAAGATTATTGAAAGTTCTAAGGAAGCACCGAGCTACTATTGGATATACTCTTGATGATCTTAAGGTCATTAGTCCCACTCTATGTTAGCACAAGATTAATGTGGAACCTGATGCTAAACCCGTTGTTGATCACCAATGCCGGTTTAATCCGAATATGTAAGAAGTGATAAGAACAGAAATATTGAAACATCCGGAAGAAGGTATAATCTATCCTATAGCTGATAGTAGATGGGTAAGTCCTGTTCATTGTGTCCCTAAGAAGGAAGGTATTACTGTTGTTCCTAATGATAAGAATGAACTTATTCCACAAAGAATTGTCACAAGCTATTGAATAGTAATTGATTTTAGAAAATTAAACAAAGCAACTAGAAAATATCATTACCCTCTGCCTTTTTATGGATCAAATGTTAGAAAGACTATCTAAGCACACACATTTTTGCTTTCTTGGTGGATATTCTGGTTTGTCACAAATGCCTGTTTCACAACCAGATCAAGAAAATACCACGTTTACTTGTCCTTTTGGAACTTATGCTTATAGACGTATGCCTTTTGGTTTAGGTAATGCACCTGCTACCTTTCAAAGATGTATGACTGCTATATTCTCTTATTTATGTGAAAAGATTGTTGATGAAAGGACATATATGGTTGACTAGTGGGGGTGAATAGGCAAGTACCAATTTTTAGCTTGTCTTAACAAGTTGATGTTAGCAACAAAAGGTTCTCTATATGAACGACTAGGTGAGCAACCTATATGATGCTAGCTACAACAAGTACAAAGTAAAGGTAAGAGATAACCGCAAGTGAAACCGGTGGAGATGAGGATGTGTGACCTAAGTTCCTTCCCTTTGACAGGAAGTACGTTTCCGTTGGAGCGATGTGGAGGCACAATGCTCCGCAAGAAGCCACTAGGGTCACCGTATTCTCCTCATGCCCTCAAACAATGCGAGGTGCCGTCATTCCACTATTCGTGCCTTTGAAGGCGGCGACCAAACCTTTACAAACAAGGTTGGGGCTATCTACACACAAAGCTTGGAGGCTCCCAACTAGACCACGAAGCTTCAACACAATGGCATGTGGCTCCGAGGTGACCTCAACCGTATAGGGTTCTCAAAGACCCAAGAGTCACAAGATCCGCAAGGGATTAGTGGCGGGAATCAAATATCTCTTGGTGGAAGTGTAGATCAAGGCCCTCTTAAGAAATCCCTGGAAAATCAACAAGTTTGATTGGCTAGGGAGAGTGATCGGGCGAAAGTAATCTTATGGAGCAACAATGGAGGTTAGAGAGGTTGAAGGTAAGATCCTTGAAGAAGAAGATACCTTTATATAGTGGGGGGCTCAGATCCAACCGTTACCCACCTACCACATCAATAGTCAAGAGGTAGAGCGGTACTACCGCTGATATGAGCGGTACTACCGCTCTGCACCTCACCAACCACGGTAGTAATAAATTACTATCCTGCCTACTACTACGTGGGGAAAAGTATGCGGAAAAGTCCGTCACATCGGTAGTAAAAAATTACTACCGCACTGAGGGTGGTAGTACCGCTCTTGGAGCGGTAGTAAAAAATTACTACCACTCTGAGAGCGGTACTACCGCTGTGCCAGCGGTACTAACGCCGACACCAGATCTACTACCGTTGGCCCTTTTGCATAGACAGTAAATATGGGTATGGATCTCCATTGTGGCTAAAGAAAAGGTGGTGCATTAAGTGTACGTGATGATTCCACCTACACCTTTCTGAGGCGGACTCCCTCTTAATAGTACGACTTTCCTATGACTCAAAACCACAAAAGGGAAACGTAGAAAGCAACCCTCTTCGAGAGATTCCGAGGGGCATCGAATCGTCTTGTTTCTAGATATGAATTATCTGGAATGCTCAATGCACACGATTAGTCCGCACAGGCATTGTCATCAATCGCTAAAACCACTTAGGGAGAAATATGCCCTAACAATCTCCCCCTTTTGGTGGATTGATGACAATATAAGATTTGCACATAATGGATATGGAGAAGGCATATGCAAACCCCAAAATCTACAAACTAGGGACAAGCTTCCCCTGGGTGTGTGCATACCAACACACAACCAAGGAAAAAGCACCCACCCTAGATTTTATAGACTAAGCAATCCTTGCTACATAAAAGATTAGATAGTTATAAATGGAAGAAAGGCATGGCATGTGGCATGAAGATAAGTCATAAGATAATAAGACTCATAAGCTATTAATAAAAATATAATAATGAGACAAAGGATAGGGAAGATATATCATGTGTCTCACACCATATTATAAAGTCTGACGTCTCATAGTTTCACCCATAAAGCAAAGATAAACAGCGAAAGAAACTAAAGTTCAACAAACCAAACAACCACGAAAACGAGAAAACGAGAAAATCCTACACTCTCTCCCCCTTTGGCATCTGGACACCAAAAGGCAGAGAGGACACCTACGACATAGGTGGTAGCTCGAACTAGAGAGAATATAGCCACTAGTGTTCGGTCTCCTCCTGAACATACACCTCATCAGAGTCATCGTCGGTCACCTCCTCAAACGCAGCCCACTCAGCCTTCGGGGTGATCTCTCGCTCAGATCCACTAGAGATGTGAATATAAAGCTTCCTCATGATCATCTTGTCACGCTGACGACTCTCTTTTTGAGTGACATAGGTCATGTATTGTCCCTTGGACTGCATGCAGAACAAGGTCTTCATCCTGTCGGTGAGCTTTTTGGCCCATGACGGCTCGGCAAAGGAAGGCATATGTGCCTATGGAGCACTCTCATCCTCAGCAGCAGCCACATCCTCATCAGAATCCCTAGGGGCAGCACATGAAGTGGAGGTGTTTGCTCATTTGTCCTACTGGCACAGTTTGATGGGGTCATGGCGAATACAATTAGCAGGAAACTCAACACCTGAAAATGCCTTGGTCCAAGTCTTCTTGATGAAGGAAAACAGATACATACAGTAGATTGTGACCTTACGGTGCAAGACAGCAGAGTACAGCTCGATCCACATAACATGAGAGACATCCAGTTTTCCAGATGGGTGAGTCCGCCCCTTCTGACACATGATGAGAATATCTACCAGGTATGAGTGGACCTGGTCCTTGTTGCCAACTCTAGGAAATAGGGTGTTGCGAAAAATGCGGTGCATCACATCCAGAAACGGGTTCATAACATAGGAGACCTCACCAGATGGGGTTTGCTTCACAATATAGTATGGTAGCAACCTTTCCTTGGTACTAGCAGAAGGGTTGGTAGGAGGGCGCAAGCCAACTGGGTGGTGAAGCCCCTCATCCTGGACATGCAGAAGATCCATGAAATCCTTCCACTTAGCAGACAACACTTCCCCATTTGTCAGCCAGGTCATGGTATGATCATCATCAGTATGAAAGTGAACAGTAGCAAAGAAGTGTGAAACCAACTTATAATCAAAATCTTGCTGAAAAGTGATGAGAACCTCAATCTGAAGATGGTCCACTATGGACAGAGCATCACCAAAATATGCAGGATCTTTGTTCAGATGGTTGATATCAATCCAGTACACAGGAACATACAATTTCTTCTTCGTCCTGAGGAGGTCTTCAAAGATAAGAAACCGGTCTTTATTCCAGAACAATTCACGTCCAGGGAACTGCTCCCTATTTCTGTTGTATGAGTTGATCCTTCGGCGCCGCTGAAACTCTCCCAGTGGCATGGTATTCTAGTCAGCAGTATTCTTAGACTTATGAGTAGTCTTCTTGAAATTGCGCTTGGGTGCTTTAGAACCTTCGACGACATCAGATGAGAGGGGACGCTATGAGCTGGCATCCCGAGGTGGGTTACAGTGCCTGGAACCACTTCCTACGATACGTAAAAAGCAAACACAACCCAAAGGACACAAAAGGTCAAGGCAAAGATCAGGAATCAACAGAAAAAGCTCAAAAAGGAGAAGGTTCAATGTGTGTGCGCAAGAAAGGGCAGTAGTACTGTCGCTGAAGCAGTAGTAAAAGTTTACTACGACTGTGGGAGTGGTAGTACCGCTGCTCGAATGGTAGTAAAAATTTACTACCACCCTGGCAGCGGTAGTACCGCACCGGGGGGCGGGGGGCAGAGTGCTAGACCTGACAGTGCCATGACACCAAAAATCCCCAATCCTTTGAAACGAAACCTTAGCTCTTGGACTACTGAGCACCCCTACACACAAGAGACCCTTCTCCATGAAGGATATACTACCCAAGAAATCCACAATCCCTATAGGAAGAGGATAGGGTGCCATGAAGAAACAAAACATAGACATGCCCCTAACCCTAGATTCAACAAAAACCAAGCAAATATGAAGGGAAAGAGGGGCAGTACCAAGGTCCATGGCACGTGGGACAGGATCCCACCAATCGGAATCGGAGAAGGGTGGCCGGAGATGGAGATCCGACGATCCCCTTGGGCAACACCTTGAGAGAGGAGAAAGAGAAAAAAAAGAAGAACTCGAGATGAATGGGCAAAGGGGAAAAAACTGCCTCCCCTGCCCTTTAAGTATCCCCCGAGATCATCCGAGCTTGGCTCCAATAAGCACATGTTGTGAACACCTTCCTTGAAAGTGATACAAGCATCCAATGCATCTCCTATTATTCCTAGAACAACAACACAAATGAAATGGTACACAAACTCATTAGGAGCAAATAGTTAGAGAACCAACAATACATAGGACAAACTCCACATAAATATGTGCATATAGATATGAAATTGAATTTCATGGACACTTGAGCCAATTTATGACATGGTGGTATTTCCACTTTATATTGGGTCAAATAAAGAAAGCATGCCAAATAAATTACAAACAGTAAATATGCATGCTCAAGGCTTCCAAGAATCAAACCAACATATAGTTGATAAGATAAGAAAAGACAAGGTATTAAGTGAGAATAAGATACCAAACAAAAAAGTCCATTGAAGGATACCAATTAAAAGATACATCAAGGAATGTGTTAGAGAAAATTTATCCATATGTGGTTTTGGTAATTGAAGACAATCCCTATGGACTGATGGTTGCCTTAAGTTATATTCAAATGATTTGTCCATAGGCACTTCTTGAAGTCCATCTGTTGGTTTCAAGGAGTGTATACGATTACCAAGGTGGTATTAAACGTATTTTCCAAATAATGGTCATAAAGACACAAGGTTGATCAAGACTAAGACAACGACTGAATCAAGTTGGTCAACACACCAAGCGTACAATATGTACCGAGAGGGATCAAGTGATCCCATGGTCTGGTAAGCATTGTCGATTACGCTTTTGTTTAATAACCCATGGTTTTCGTGAGAGCTCTATGTGGGGTTCGGTGTGTTTCCATGGGCTTGTGTCAACAGTAAGGTCTCATTCAACCCATGAAGGATGACATCAAGTGGTGATCGTCATCAAGATTGCAGTGTGCAAGTTCAAGTGGAGCATCAAAAAGATATCATGCTTGAAGCTTTCCATCCATTGTGGTGGCAATGGACTTGCGAAGTTGTGCTAAAGAGTGGCTCACCCATAGTGAGTATGGGGGAGAAATCAACTAGTATTCATCAAGCCAACACAATCAAGAAAGGTGGTCCATATTGAGGAAGTCAAGATTGTCGTCATCTAGCTCAAGTGGACTATGTGCAAGCTATAGGTTTGCACTTGATTGGTTTTTCTATTTTAGGATAGATTGTCGTACTGTCAAGGGGGGGGAGGCTCTCAAGTGAGTAGCTTGATCATATTGTTCATTCAGAGCTGAAACCATTTGCATCCTTGCATCATCTTTCTTGGTTCTTGTTTGGTGTTTCTCTTTCTGAGTTTCAGAGCTTATGGTCATCTTTATGACAAGCTCGAGTTCATCGAAAACGGAGTTCATGTGCATCTTCTATGATGTTTTTTATGTTGGAGTTTTTGTCGGTTCTTCATTCATAGAAGTTTTCACATCTCTATATCATTGGCATTTCTTAGTGTCGCTGTTGGATAGCTCTGGTCGTCCCGAATCGAACAAACTTGAGTTTGCTCAATTCGGAGCTCGTATGCGAAAGATATGGCAGTTCTGGTTTTCATGCTTTTCTCCGTTGCCTGTGGTCTACCTCGAATGATCCAAACGGTAGTACCGCTCGCTGGAGTACCGCCTCTTATCATTGGTAGTACCGCCCGGGCCAGCGGTAGTGGCCCAGCTTGTACTGCTGGCGAGTACCACTATGCATGGGTTTCAGCACTTTTGGTGTCGGTCTTTGCGCTAGTACTGGGCGGTAGTACCGCCTATTACTACCGCACCAGAAATTCTTGGTTCTTCTGGGGTGGGACCGCAGCTGATCCCCAAGAGGATGTAGGAGGCAGTACTACCTCTTATGAGCGGTAGTACCGCTCCTCGCAGCGGTAGTACCGCTCCGGGTGTACTACCGGCCCCTGCCCTCACTACTAGGGAAAACACTAGTAGTAGTGTTGGGTTTAGCCTTATTAGTAGCGCTGCGGCCATCGCTACGGCTAGCGCACTATAGCTAACTATTAGCAGTAGCACTGGATTGAAAGCGCTACTGATATCTACGTTAACAGTAGCGCAGGAATAAGCAGAGCGCTACTGCTAAACCAGCGCTACTGCTAATATTCCAGCGCTACTGCTAATATTCCAGCGCTACTGCTAATATTCCTGCTTTTAATATTTAATTCGCATCATATTTATGTCCCCCCTACGTATTTGTGCATGCTCTATATAGTGATTTCATCATATCATAATAAACATGCATAATTTGCATCACATCATACACATAAAGTACTCCCTCCGTCCCAAAATTCTTGTCTGATATTTGTTTAGACACGAATGTATCTAGTAAAATTTAGTATTTAGATACGTCCATTTCTATACAATGCTAAGACAAGAATTTTGGGACGGAGGGAGTATCATGTCATATAACTCATCATCGTCTTACGTACTCATCTAACAACTCATCATCATCTTAATCATATACCAAGTTATCATATGATACAAATAAAGGAAAACAGAGAAACATCTTAATAGTCATCATATGCATGCATCCTAATCGATCATGTCAAGTTAATGTAAACCAGAAGAACTTCTCTCTCATAAGACCTAGTCCTCGCTCTTAGGTATAATGTCATAAAACAGAATAACACATATGTCTCCATGATAAATCACAGAGATCCAACGGTCTCCAACTTGTGGCTTGCCCTCCTTCTTTATTTCTCTGCATGCTTCAATTTGTAGCCTTTTTTATTTTGATTTGAGGTTACTCGAGTATGGAGTATCGAACTCAGCCCTCAGCGGGCTTTTAATTTTCATTTGACCTTCTGGGTGCACCAACAGAGGGACTACATCATGTGGCACTTGTTGTTGAAGAACATAATAATAACCTAGTTAGCAATGTAATGAACACCATTTATGCAATTAATAGTAGAGCGTACTTAATTAGGAAACTCTTACCAAGATATTTCGACGAATGTCATCCGTCCTCAACCTATGCACTAGTGGCATGTAAAATGTATAATTTTTGGCCAATTCCAAAATTATACGGGAAGGTATCCCTAGAAACCAGAACACCAGCAACAAGAAAGTGGAGAAGAACATCCTTCTCCTCCCAAGTTAGATGTGATCCATACGTGTAGTGTGTCGTGTCAATAAATTTCCGTAATTCACTCAAAGAAACAAAATGAGTTGTAAATTATAATTTAGGAAATTTAGTATATGGATGAACACGAACTATTTCTAAATATAAATGCAAATTACTTGACAAATATGTTTAAGAAACTCACATGGAGGTATAACAGGAAGCATATCATCGACAACCACCCAAATGTCGATGTTGCCTGGCATATTATCTTCAGGACGAAGATCGAAGGTTATTTCCATACCCTCCTGAAATCTATATGCCTTGCAAAGATCTTCCCACTTGGGGCACCCTAATTCTGTTTGAAAAACTGAATTAAATACTTTGATAACAAATGTGTGACCATGTATAGTCCCCAGGTTAGCGCTCCTCGTCTCCATTCTCTCGTGGTCTTCGAAACTAAGCCTCTCCAACACATATCTTCTTGCATGGCAAGGGAGGAACATATCTCCATTCTCATCAATCTTCATGCTGAAGAACCTATCGTCTCGCAGGTGAGGCGTGTCGCACATACCCGAACAGTCGCCGCAATATTCACACTCGCAATATACATCGTCAGACATTTCCTATTTTAATGTGGTCAATGTGTAAACAACAACTGTGACACTATATCAAAAGAATTCACACTCCAAAGGACTCCATATGTCCTAGTTTCTAGCACTAGTCACCACAAAATTCACGGAAATTTTCGGCATGACCTTTGCTAAATAGTGGACATATGGTGCGCCTGAAATTTGCCGGAACGGAAATGAATCAACATTCTGGCACAATATAGGCCACTCGGACATTCCGGCAACAATCGAATAATAATGTGCGCTACATTTCAAATACAACATTTGCTTGTGTTGGAAATATGCCCTAGAGGCAATGATAAATAGTTATTATTATATTTCTGGTTACAAGATAATCGTTTATTATCCATGCTATAATTGTTTGGATACATAGGCAAAACTATGTCCCTAGCAAGCCTCTAGTTGGCTAGCCAGTTGATCAAGGATAGTCAAGGTTTTCTGACTATGTGCAAGTGTTGTCGCTTGATAAGTGGATCACTTCATTAGGATAATCATGTGATGGAGTAGACCCAAACTATGAAGGTAGCATATTGATCGGCTCGTTTTATTGCTATTGTTTTCTGCGTGTCAAGTATTTATTCCTATGACCATGTGATCATATAACTCACTGTCACCGGAGGAATACCTTGTGTGTATCAAACGTCGCAACGTAACTGGGTGACTATAAAGGTGCTCTACAGGTATCTCCGAAGGTGTCCGTTGAGTTAGTATGGATCAAGACTGGGATTTGTCACTCCGTATGACGGAGAGGTATCACGGGGCCCACTCGGTAATACAACATCACACACAAGCCTTGCAAGCAATGTGACTAAGTGTAAGTGACAGGATCTTGTATTACGGAACAATTAAAGAGACTTGTCGGTAACGAGGTTGAAATAGGTATGCGGATACCGACGATTGAATCTCGGGCAAGTAACATACCAAAGGACAAAGGGAATGACATACGGGATTGTATGAATCCTTGACACTGAGGTTTAACCGATAAGATCTTCGGAGAATATGTAGGATCCAATATGGGAATCCAGGTCCCGCTATTGGATATTGACCAAGGAGTGCCTCGGGGCATGTCTACATTGTTCTCGAACCCGCAGGGTCTACACACTCAAGGTTCGGCGATATTTTAGTATAGTTGAGTTATATGTGTGTTACCGTATGTTGTTAGTGTTGGGGAACGTCGCATGGGAAACAAAAATTTTCCTACGCGCACGAAGACCTATCATGGTGATGTCCATCTACGAGAGGGGATGAGTGATCTACGTACCCTTGTAGATCGTACAGCAGAAGCGATTAGAGATCGCGGTTGATGTAGTGGAACGTCCTCACGTCCCTCGATCCGCCCCGCGAACAATCCCGCGATCAGTCCCACGATCTAGTACCGAACGGACGGCACCTCCGCGTTCAGCACACGTACAACTCGACGATGATCTCGGCCTTCTTGATCCAGCAAGAGAGACGGAGAGGTAGAAGAGTTCTCCGGCAGCGTGACGGCGCTCCGGAGGTTGGTGATGATCTTGTCTCAGCAGGGCTCCGCCCGAGCTCCGCAGAAACACGATCTAGAGGAAAAACTATGGAGGTATGTGGTCGGGCAGCCGTGAGAAAGTCGTCTCAAATCAGCCCTAAAACCTCCGTATATATAGGTGGGAGGGAGGGGAGGAGATAGCCTCAAAACCTAAAGGTTTGGCCGAAATTGGAGGTGGAGGAGTCCTACTCCAATCCTACTTGGAGTAGGATTCCACCTTCCCACTTGGAAACTCTTTCCACCTTGTGTTTTTTCCTTCTCAAACCTTATGGGCCTTAGTGGGAACTTATTCCAGCCCACTAGGGGCTGGTTTATCTCTTCTCATAGCCCATGAGACCCCTTGGGGCGTGACACCCCTCCCGATGGTCCCCGGCACCCCTCCCGGCACTCCCGGTACACTACCGATGAGCCCGAAACCTTTCCGGTAATGCACGAAAACCTTCCGGTAACCAAATGAGGTCATCCTATATATCAATCTTCGTTTCCGGACCATTCTGCAAACCCTCGTGACGTCCGTGATCTCATCCGGGACTCCGAACAACATTCGGTAACCAACCATATAACTCAAATACGCATAAAACAACGTCGAACCTTAAGTGTGCAGACCCTGCGGGTTCGAGAACTATGTAGACATGACCCGAGAGACTCCTCGGTCAATATCCAATAGCGGGACCTGGATGCCCATATTGGATCCTACATATTCTACGAAGATCTTATCGTTTGAACCTCAGTGCCAAGGATTCATATAATCCCGTATGTCATTCCATTTGTCCTTCGGTATGTTACTTGCCCGAGATTCGATCGTCAGTATCCGTATACCTATTTCAATCTCGTTTACTGGCAAGTCTCTTTACTCGTTCTGTAATACAAGATCCCGCAACTTACACTAAGTTACATTGCTTGCAAGGCTTGTGTGTGATGTTGTATTACCGAGTGGGCCCCGAGATACCTCTCCGTTCACACGGAGTGACAAATCCCAGTCTTGATCCATACTAACTCAACTAACACCTTCGGAGATACCTGTAGAGCATCTTTATAGTCACCCAGTTACGTTGCGACGTTTGATACACACAAAGCATTCCTCCGGTGTCAGTGAGTTATATGACCTCATGGTCATAGGAATAAATACTTGACACGCAGAAAACAGTAGCAACAAAATGACACGATCAACATGCTACGTCTATTAGTTTGGGTCTAGTCCATCACATGATTCTCCTAATGATGTGATCCCGTTAGCAAGTGACAACACTTGCCTATGGCCAGGAAACCTTGACCATCTTTGATTAACGAGCTAGTCAACTAGAGGCTTACTAGGGACAGTGTTTTGTCTATGTATCCACACAAGTATTGTGTTTCCAATCAATACAATTATAGCATGGATAATAAACGATTATCATGAACTAAGAAATATAATAATAACTAATTTATTATTGCCTCTAGGGCATATTTCCAACAGTCTCCCACTTGCACTAGAGTCAATAATCTAGTTCACATCACCATGTGATTCCAACGAATCCAACACCCATATAGTTATGGGGTCTGATCATGTCTTGCTTGTGAGAGAGGTTTTAGTCAACGGTTCTGAAACTTTCAGATCCGTGCGTTCTTTACAAATCTTTATGTCATCTTATAGATGCTGCTACTACGTGCTATTCGGAAATGCTCCAAATATCCACTCTACTATATGAATCCGTTTCACTACTCATAGTTATTCAGATTAGTGTCAAAGCTTGCATCGACGTTACCCTTTACGACGAACTCTTTAACCACCTCCATAATCGAGAAAAATTCCTTAGTCCATTTGTTACTAAGGATAAATTTTGACCGCTGCTAGTGATTCAAACATGGATCACTCTCTGTACCTCTCAACATACTTTGAGTCAAGGCACACTTCAGGTGCGGTACACAGCATGGCATACTTTAGATTCTACGGCTAAGGCATAGAAGACGACCTTCATCTATTCTCTTTATTCTGCCGTGGTCGGGTTTTGAGTCTTACTCAAATTCACACCCCACAACGCAACCAAGAACTCCTTCTTTGCTGGTCTATTTTGAACTCTTTCAAAAACTTGTCAAGGCATGCATCTTGTTGAAACTTCTATTAAGCGCTTTCGATCTATCTCCATAGATCTTTGATGCTCAACCTTCAAGTAGCATAATCCAGGTACTCCTTTGAAAACTTCTTTCAAACAACCTTGTATGCTTTACAGAAATTCTACATTACTTCTGATCCACAATATGTCAACCACATATACCTATCAGAAATTCTATAGTGCTCCCACTCACTTCTTTGGAAATACAAGTTTCTCATAAACCTTGTACACACCCAAAATCTTTGATCATCTCATCAAAGTGCTTATTCCAACTCCGAGATGCTTGCACCAGTCCATTGAAGGATCACTGGAGCTTGCATACTTGCTAGCATCTTTAGGATCGACAAAAACTTCTGGTTGTATCACATACAATGTTTGCTCAAGGAAACCATCGAGGAAACAATGTTTTGACATCCTACATGCAATATTTCATAAATAATGCATCAACAACTAACATAATTCTAACAGACCTTTAGCATCGCTACGAGTGAGAAAGTCTCATCATAGTCAACTGTTTGATCTTGTCGAAAACATCTTTGTGACAAGTCGAGCTTTTCTTAATAGTGACTTATCACCATCATCGTCTGTTTTCCTTTAAAGATCCATCTTTACTCAATAGTCCTATGACCATCAAGTAATTCTTCCAAAGTCTACACTTTGTTTTCATACATGGATCCTCTCTCGGATTTCATGGCTTCCAGCCATTTGTCGGAATCTGGGCCCACCATCGCTTTCTCCATAACTCGTAGGTTCATTGTTGCTCAACAACATGACCTCCAAGACAGGGTTACCGTACTACTCTCCAGCAGTACGCGACCTTGTCGACCTACGAGGTTTGTAGTAACTTGATTCGAAGCTCAATGATCACCATCATCATCTTCCACTTCAATTGGTGTAGGCGCCACAGGAACAACTTCCTGCGCCCTGCTACACACTGGTTGAAGTGATGGTTCAATAACCTCATCAAGTTCTACTACCCTCCCACTCAATTCTTTCGAGAGAAACCTTTCCTCGAGAAAGGATCCGTTTCTAGAAACAAACACTTTGCTTTCGGATCTGAGATAGGAGATGTACCCAACTGTTTTGGATACCCTATGAAGAAGCATTTATCCGCTTTGGGTTCGAGCTTATTAGACTGAAACTTTTTCACATAAGTGTCGAAACCCCAAACTTTCAGGAAACGACAGTTTAGATTTCTCTAAACCTCAGTCTATACTGTGTCATCTCAACGGAAATACGCGGTGCCCTATTTAAAGTGAGTGCGGTTGTCTCTAATGCAAAACCCATAAACGATAGTGGTAATTCGATAAGAGACATCATAGTATGCACCATACCAAATAGTGCGTGGCTATGACGTTCAGACACATCATCACACTATGATGTTCCAGGTGGCATGAACTGCGAAACAATTTCCACATTGTCTTAACTGCGTACCAAAAACCCGTAACTCAGATTTTCATTTCCATGATCATATCGTAGACAGTTTATCCTCTTGTTACGATGAACTTCACTCTGAAACGGAATTGAACTTTTCAACATTTCAGACTTGTGATTCATTAAGTAAATACTCCTGTATCTACTCAAATCGTCAGTGAAGTAAGAACATAATGATATCTGCCTCAGCACCCATTGGACTGCATACATCAAAATGTATCACTTCCAACAAGTTACTATCTTATTTCATCTCAATGAAAACAAGGCCTTGCTCATGTGGTATGATTTGCATGTCACTAGTGATTCGAAATCAGGTGAGTACAAAGATCCATCAGCATGGAGCCTCTTCATGCAATTTATACTAACATGACTCAAGCGGCAGTGCCACAAGTAAGTGGTACTATCATCATTAACTCGTATCTTTTGGCACCAATATCATGAACATGTGTAACACTACGATCGAGATTCAATAAACCATTGAAGGTGAATATTCAAGAAAATAGAGTAACCATTATTCTCCTTAAATGAATAATCGTATTGCAATAAACACGATACAATCATGTTCATGCTTAACGCAAGCACCAAATAACAATTATTTAGGTTTAACACCAATCCCGATGGTAGAGGGAGCGTGCGACGTTTGATCATATCAACCTTGGAAACACTTCCAACACGTATCGTCACCTCGCCTTTAGCTAGTCTCCGTTTATGCCGTAGCTTTCATTTCGTGTTACTAATCACTTAGCAACCGAACCGGTATCCAATACCCTCATGCTACTAGGAGTACTAGTAAAGTACACATCAACATCATGTATATCAAATACACTTCTTTCGACTTTTGCCAGCCTTCTTATCTACCAAGTATCTAGAGTTGCTCCGCCTCAGTGACTGTTCCCCTCATTACAGAAGCACTTAGTCTCGGGTTTGGGTTTAATCTTGGGTCTCTTCATTAGTGCAGCAACTGTTTTGCCGTTTCACGAAGTATCCCTTCTAGCCCTTGCCTTTCTTGAAACTTAGTGGTTTTACAAACCATCAACTATTGACGCTCCTTCTTGATTTCTACTTTCGCATTGTCAAACATCATGAATCGCTCAAGGATCATTGTATCTATCCTTGATATGTTATAGTTCATCACGAAGCTCTCACAGCTTGGTGGCAGTGACTTTTGGAGAACCATCACTATGTCATCTGGAAGATTAACTCCCACTTGATTCAAGTGTTTGTCGTACTCAGACAATCTGAGCACACGCTCAACGATTGAGCTTTTCTCATTTACTTTGTGGACAAAGAATCTTGTTGGAGGTCTCGTACCTCTTAACAAGGGCACAAGCATGAAATCACAATTTCATCTCTTTAGAACATCACTTATGTTCCGTGACGTTTCAAAACGTCTTCGGCGCCTTGCTTCTGAGCCATTAAGTATTTTGCACTGAACTATCATGTAGTCATCAGAAACGTGTATGTCGGATGTTCACAGCATCCACAGACGACGCTCGAGGTGCAGCACACCAAGTGGTGCATTAAGGACATAAGCCTTCTGCGCAGCAACGAGGACAATCCTCTGCAAAGTTTGCTACTATCAACTTTCAACTAAATTTTCTCTAGGAACATATAAAAACAGTAGAGCTATAGCGCAAGCTACATCGTAATTCGCAAAGACCATTAGACTATGTTCATGACAATTAGTTCAATTAATCATATTACTTAAGAACTCCCACTCAAAAAGTACATCTCTCTAGTCATTTGAGTGGTACATGATCCAAATCCACTATCTCAAGTCCGATCATCACGTGAGTCGAGAATAGTTTCAGTGGTAAGCATCTCTATGCTAATCATATCAACTATACGATTCATGCTCGACCTTTCGGTCTCATGTGTTCCGAGGCCATGTCTGCACATGCTAGGCTCGTCAAGCTTAACCCGAGTGTTCTGCGTGTGCAACTGTTTTGCACCCGTTGTATGTGAACGTTGAGTCTATCACACCCGATCATCACGTGGTGTCTCGAAACGAAGAACTGTCGCAACGGTGCACAGTCGGGGAGAACACAATTTCGTCTTGAAATTTTAGTGAGAGATCACCTCATAATGCTACCGTCGTTCTAAGCAAAATAAGGTGCATAAAAGGATTAACATCACATGCAATTCATAAGTGACATGATATGGCCATCATCACGTGCTTCTTGATCTCCATCACCAAAGCACCGGCACGATCTTCTTGTCACCGGCGCCACACCATGATCATCCATCAACGTGTTGCCATCGGGGTTGTCGTGCTACTTATGCTATTACTACTAAAGCTACATCCTAGCAAAATAGTAAACGCATCTGCAAGCACAAACGTTAGTATAAAGACAACCCTATGGCTCCTGCCGGTTGCCGTACCATCGACGTGCAAGTCGATATTTCTATTACAACATGATCATCTCATACATCCAATATATCACATCACATCGTTGGCCATATCACATCACAATCATACCCTGCAAAAACAAGTTAGACGTCCTCTAATTTTGTTGTTGCATGTTTTACGTGGTGACCGAGGGTATCTAGTAGGATCGCATCTTACTTACGCAAACACCACAACGGAGATATATGAGTTGCTATTTAACCTCATCCAAGGACCTCCTCGGTCAAATCCGATTCAACTAATGTTGGAGAAACAGTCACTTGCCAGTCATCTTTGAGCAAAGGGGGTTACTCGTAACGATGAAACCAGTCTCTCGTAAGCGTACGAGTAATGTCGGTCCAAGCCGCTTCAATCCAACAATACCGCGGAATCAAGAAAAGACTAAGGAGGGCAGCAAAACGCACATCACCGCCCACAAAAACTTTTGTGTTCTACTCGAGAAGACATCTACGCATGAACCTAGCTCATGATGCCACTGTTGGGGAACGTCGCATGGGAAACAAAAATTTTCCTACGCGCACGAAGACCTATCATGGTGATGCCCATCTACGAGAGGGATGAGTGATCTACCTACCCTTCTGGATCATACAGCAGAAGCGATTAGAGATCGCGGTTGATGTAGTGGAACGTCCTCACGTCCCTCGATCCGCCCCGCGAACAATCCCGCGATCAGTCCCACGATCTAGTACCGAACGGACGGCACCTCCGCGTTCAGCACACGTACAACTCGACGATGATCTCGGCCTTCTTGATCCAGCAAGAGAGACGGAGAGGTAGAAGAGTTCTCCGGCAGCGTGACGGCGCTCCGGAGGTTGGTGATGATCTTGTCTCAGCAGGGCTCCGCCCGAGCTCCGCAGAAACACGATCTAGAGGAAAAACTATGGAGGTATGTGGTCGGGCAGCCGTGAGAAAGTCGTCTCAAATCAGCCCTAAAACCTCCGTATATATAGGTGGGAGGGAGGGGAGGAGATAGCCTCAAAACCTAAAGGTTTGGCCGAAATTGGAGGTGGAGGAGTCCTACTCCAATCCTACTTGGAGTAGGATTCCACCTTCCCACTTGGAAACTCTTTCCACCTTGTGTTTTTTCCTTCTCAAACCTTATGGGCCTTAGTGGGAACTTATTCCAGCCCACTAGGGGCTGGTTTATCTCTTCTCATAGCCCATGAGACCCCTTGGGGCGTGACACCCCTCCCGATGGTCCCCGGCACCCCTCCCGGCACTCCCGGTACACTACCGATGAGCCCGAAACCTTTCCGGTAATGCACGAAAACCTTCCGGTAACCAAATGAGGTCATCCTATATATCAATCTTCGTTTCCGGACCATTCTGCAAACCCTCGTGACGTCCGTGATCTCATCCGGGACTCCGAACAACATTCGGTAACCAACCATATAACTCAAATACGCATAAAACAACGTCGAACCTTAAGTGTGCAGACCCTGCGGGTTCGAGAACTATGTAGACATGACCCGAGAGACTCCTCGGTCAATATCCAATAGCGGGACCTGCATGCCCATATTGGATCCTACATATTCTACGAAGATCTTATCGTTTGAACCTCAGTGCCAAGGATTCATATAATCCCGTATGTCATTCCCTTTGTCCTTCGGTATGTTACTTGCCCGAGATTCGATCGTCAGTATCCGTATACCTATTTCAATCTTGTTTACTGGCAAGTCTCTTTACTCGTTCCGTAATACAAGATCCCGCAACTTACACTAAGTTACATTGCTTGCAAGGCTTGTGTGTGATGTTGTATTACCGAGTGGGCCCCGAGATACCTCTTCGTTCACACGGAGTGACAAATCCCAGTCTTGATCCATACTAACTCAACTAACACCTTCGGAGATACCTGTAGAGCATCTTTATAGTCACCCAGTTACGTTGCGACGTTTGATACACACAAAGCATTCCTCCGGTGTCAGTGAGTTATATGACCTCATGGTCATAGGAATAAATACTTGACACGCAGAAAACAGTAGCAACAAAATGACACGATCAACATGCTACGTCTATTAGTTTGGGTCTAGTCCATCACATGATTCTCCTAATGATGTGATCCCGTTAGCAAGTGACAACACTTGCCTATGGCCAGGAAACCTTGACCATCTTTGATTAACGAGCTAGTCAACTAGAGGCTTACTAGGGACAGTGTTTTGTCTATGTATCCACACAAGTATTGTGTTTCCAATCAATACAATTATAGCATGGATAATAAACGATTATCATGAACTAAGAAATATAATAATAACTAATTTATTATTGCCTCTAGGGCATATTTCCAACAGTTAGGAGTGCCGGATGAGATCAAGGACGTCACGAGGGTTTCCAGAATGGTCTGGAAATGAGGATTGATATATAGGATGGTTTCATTTGGTCACCGAAATTTTTTGGGCAATTCTGGCAGTGTACCGGGAGTGACGAATTGGTTCCGGGAGTTCACCGGGAGGGGCCCACCACCCGGGAGTGAGCCGAAGGCACTAGGGTGGCGCCACAAGTCCTTAGTGGGCTGGTGGAGTCAGCCCAAGGGGCCCATGGTACCATATAAGTAAATACCAAAGGAAAATAAAAGAAAAAGGGAAAGAGGGAGGTGGGAAGGAAGAGGAGGACTCCTCCTTCCCAAACCGAATTGGAGGAGGAGTCCTCCACCTCCCTTGGCTGGCACACCCTTGAGGCCTTGTGCCTGAAGGCTATCCCTCCCCCTCCATCCTATATATATTTGTGGTTTAGGGCTGATTTGAGACACAACTTTGCCACGTGCAACTCAAACCTATACCACGTAGTTTTACCTCTAGATTGGATTTCTGCGGAGCTCGGGCGGAGCCCTGCAGGAGTAGATCATCACCACCACCGGAGCGCCGTCACACTGCCGGAGAACTCATCTACTTCTCCGTCTTGCTTGTAGGATCAAGAAGGCCGATATCATCGTCGAGTTGTACGTGTGTTGAACGCGGAGGTGCCGTCCGTTCGGTGCTAGATCGGAACGGATCGTGGGACGGATCACGGGACTGTTCATGGGACGGTTCGAGGGACGTGAAGACGTTCCATTACATCAACCGCGTTTCTTAACGCTTCCTGCTTTGCGATCTACAAGGGTACGTAGATCCAAATCTCCACTCGTAGATGGACATCACCATGATACGTCTTCGTGTGCGTAGGAAATTTTTTGTTTCCCCTGCAACGTTCCCCAACTGTGGCATCATGAGCTAGGTTCATGCGTAGATGTTATCTCGAGTAGAACACAAAAGGTTATGTGGACGGTGATGTTCGATTTTCTGCCCTCCTTAGTCTTTTCTTGATTCAGCGGTATTGTTGGATTGAAGCGGCTCGAACCGACATAACTCGTACTCTTACGAGAGACTGGTTTCATCGATTGACATGCAACGTCGTTGCATAAAGATGACTGGCGGGTGCCTGTTTCTTCAACTTTAGTTGAATTGGTTTTGACCGAGGCGGTCCTTGGAGAGGTTAAATAGAAATTTGCACATATCCGTTGTGGTTTTTTCGTAAGTAAGATGCGATCATACTAGATACCCATAGCAGCCACGTAAAACATGCAACAACAAATTAGAGGACGTCTAACTTGTTTTTGCAGTGTATGCTTGTGATATGATATGGCCAATGACGTGATGTGATATATTGGATGGATGAGATGATCATGTTGTAATAGTTAATATCGACTTCCAGGTCGATGCTACGGCAACCGGCAGGAGCCATAGGATTGTCTTTAAACTAACGTTTGTGTTTGAGACCCGTTTACTATATTGCTAGGTCGTAGCTTTAGTAGTAATAGCATAAGTAGCACGACAACCTCGAAGGCGACACGTTGATGGAGATCATGATGATGGAGATCATGGTGTGGCGCCGGTGACAAGAAGATCATGCCGGTGCTTTGGTGATTGAGATCAAGAAGCACAAGATGATGGCCATATCATGTCACTTATGAATTGCATGTGATGTTAATCCTTTTATGCACCTTATTATGCTTAGAACAACGGTAGTATTATAAGGTGATCTCTTACTAAAATTTCAAGACGAAATTGTGTTCTCCCCGACTATGCACCGTTGCTACAGTTCGTCGTTTCGAGACACCACGTGATGATCGGGTGTGATAGACTCAACATTCACATACAATCGGGTGCAAAACAGTTGCACACGCGGAATACTTGGGTTAAGCTTGACGAGCTTAGCATGTGCAGACACAGCCTCGGAACACATGAGACCGAAAGGTCGAGCATGAATCGTATAGTTGACATGATTAGCATAGAGATGCTTACCACTGAAACTATTCTCAACTCACGTGATGATCGGACTTGAGTTAGTGAATTTGGATCATGTACCACTCAAATGACTATAGAGATGTACTTTTTGAGTGGGAGTTTAGCAAGTAATTTGATTAGTTAAACTCTAGTTATCACGAACATAGTCTAAGTCCACTTTGAAATATTTGTGTTGTAGATCAATGGCTCACGCGACAGTCACCCTGAATTTTATACGTTCCTAGAGAAAGCTAAGTTGAAAGATGATGGAAGCAACTTTGTAGACTGGGCTTGTAATCTTAAGTTGCTCCTACAAGCTCGGAAGAAGGATTATGTCCTTAATGCTGCGCTAGGAGATGAACCACATGCTACGGCTGACCAAGATGTTAAGAACGCTTGGTTAACACGTAAGGATGACTACTAAGTAGTTCAATGTGCAGTCTTGTATGGCTTAGAGCTGCCACTTCAACATCGCTTTGAGCGTCATGTAGCATATGAGATGTTCCAGGAGTTGAAGTTTATCTTTCAGAAGAACGCCCGGATCGAGAGGTATGGGACCTCCGATAAATTCTATGCTTTCAAGATGGAGGCGAATTCGTCTGTCAGTGAACATGTGCTCAAAATGTTTGGGTACTCAAATCGTCTAGCTGAGCTGGGGATTGAACTCCCGCAAGAGGGTACCATTGATAGAATTCTTCAATCACTGCCACTAAGCTACAAGAGCTTTGTGTTGAACTATAACATGCAAGGGATGAACAAGTCACCCAGCGAGTTATTCGCGATACTGAAAGTCGCAGAGTCAGAACTCCGGAAAGAGCATCAAGTGTTGATGGTCAATAAGACCACTGGTTTCAAGAGAAACGACAAAGGCAAGAAGTGTAACTCCAAGAAGAGCGGCAAGCCTGTTGCCAATCCGACCAAGAAACCCAAGGCTGGGCCTAAGCATGAAGCAGAGTGTTATTATTGCAAGGGACTGGGTCACTAGAAGCGCAACTGCCCCAAGTATACGGCTGATATGAAGGCGGCCAAGGAAAAATTAGGTATATTCGATATACATGTTATTGATGTGTACTTAACCAGCTCTCGTAGTAGTGCCTGGGTATTTGATACCGGTTTTGTTGATCGTATTTGCAACTCGAAACAGGAACTGCGGTATAAGCGAAGGCTGGCGAAGGATGAAGTGACTATGCACGTGGCAAATGGTTCCAAGGTTGATGCAATTGCCGTCGGCACAGTTTCACTTCAGTTACCATCAGGATTAGTTAAGAACTTAAATAATTGTTATTTGGTGCATGCTTTAAGCATGAACATTATATCTGGATCTTTTTTATTGTGAGAGGTTACTCGTTTAAGTTAGAGAATAATGGTTGTTCTATTTCTATGAGTAATATCTTTTATGGTCATGCACCCAGTGTGAGAGGATTGTTCATATTGAATCTTGATAGCGATGATACACATATACATAACATTGAGACCAAAAGGGTTAGAGTTAACAATGATAGCGCCATGTTTTTGTGGCACTACCGCTTAGGTCATATTGGTGTAAAGCGCATGAAGAAACTCCATTCCGATGGACTTTTGGAGTCACTTGACTTTGATTCATTTGACACGTGCGGACCATGCCTCATGGGCAAGTTGACTAAGACTCTGTTCTTCGGAACAATGGAGCGTGCTAGTGACTTGTTGGAAATCATACATACCGATGTGTGCGGTCCGATGAGTGTGGAGGCGCGCTGCACATATCGTTATTTTCTCACCTTCACTGACGATTTGAGTAGATATGGTTATGTCTACTTGATGAAGCACAAGTCTGAAACGTTTGAGAAGTTCAAGCAATTTTATAGTGAAGTTGAAAATCATCGTAACAAGAAGATCAAGTTACTACGGTCTGATCGTGGGGGTGAATATCTGAGTTTCGAGTTTGGTGCTAACTTAAGACAATGTGGAATTGTTTCACAGTTGACACCACCTGGAACACCACAGCGTAATGGTGTGTCCGAACGTTGTAATCATACTTTGTTAGTAATGGTGCGATTTATGATGTCTCTTACCAATTTTCCGTTATCGTTTTGGGGTTATCTATTAGAGACAATTGCATTCAGTTTAAATAGGGCACCATCAAAACTGTTGAGATGACACCATACGAACTGTGGTATGTCAAAAGACCAAAGTTGTCATTTCTTAAAGTTTGGGGATGTGATGCTTATGTCAAAAAGCTTTAGCCTGAAAAGCTGGAACCCAAAGCGGAAAAGTGCGTCTTCATAGGTTACCCAAAGGAGATAGTTGGGTACACCTTCTATCTCAAATCCTAGGGCAAAGTGTTTGTTGCTAAAAACGGAGCTTTTCTTGAGAAGGAGTTTCTCTCGAAAGAATTGAGTGGGAGGAAGATAGAACTTGATGAGGTTGTCGAACCTCTAACCCTTCTGGATGGTGGCGCAGGGCAAGGGAAAACCCATGACATTGCGACGCCGGTTGAGGAGGAAGTTAATGATGATGATCATGAAACTTCGGATCAAGTTCCTATCGGACCTCGCAGGTTGACAAGATCACGTACTGCTCCTGAGTGGTATGGTAATCCAGTCTTATCAATTATGTTGTTGGACAACAATGAACCTGCGAATTATGAAGAAGCAATTGTGGGCCCGGATTCCAACAAATGGCTGGAGGCAATGAAGTCCGAGATAGGAGCTATGTATGAAAACAAAGTGTGGACTGTGGAAGTATTACCTGAAGGCCGAAAGGCTATTCAGAACAAATGGATCTTTAAGAAGAAGACAGACGCAGACGGTTATCTGACCGTTTATAAAGCTCGACTTGTGGCAAAGGGTTTTTCACAAGTTCAAGGAGTTGACTACGATGATACATTCTCACCAGTAGCGATGCTTAACTCCGTCCGAATCATGTTAGCAATAGCTGCATTTTCCGATTATGAAATCTGACAGATGGATGTCAAACCGGTGTTCCTTAACGGTTTTCTGAAGGAAGAGTTGTATGTGATGCAACCCGAAGGTTTTGTCGATCCAAAGAATGCTAATAAAGTATGCAAGCTCCAGCGATCCATTTATGCACTGGTGCAAGCATCTCAGAGTTGGAATAAGCGCTTGGATGAGGTGGTCAAAGAATTTGGGTTTATACAACTGGTTGGAGAATCTTGTATTTACAAGAAAGTGAGTGGGAGCTCTGTGGCGTTTCTAATATTATATGTGGATGACATATTGTTGATTGTAAACAACGTGGAGTTTCTGGAGAGCGTAAAGGATTACTTGAATAAAAGTTTCTCTATGAAGGACCTAGGAGAAGCTGCTTACATTCTAGGCGTTAAGATCTACAGGGATAGATCAAGACACCTGATAGGACTTTCACAAAGCACATACCTTGATAAAGTTTTGAAGAAGTTCAAAATTGAACAGTCCAAGAAAGGGTTCTTTCCAGTGTTATCAGGTATAAAATTGAGTAAGACTCAGTGCCCAGCAACTGTGGAAGATAGAGAACAAATGAGTTCCATCCCCTATGCTTCAGCCATAGGTTCTATCATGTATGCATTGTTCTTTACTAGATCGGACGTCAGCTTGGCCATAAGTATGGCAGGCAGGTTTCAGAGTAATCCAGGAGTGGATCACTGGACAGCGGTCAAGAATATTCTGAAGTACCTCAGAAGGACTAAGGAAATGTTTCTCATTTATGAGGTGACAAAGAGCTCGTCGTAAAGGGTTACGTTGACGCAAGCTTTGACACCGATCTGGATGACTCTAAGTCGCAAACCGGTACGTATTTATTCTTAATGGGGTGCGGTAAGCTCGTGTAGTTCCAAGCAAAGCGTCGTAGCAGATTTTACATGTGAAGCGGAGTACATGGCTGCCTCGGAGGCAGCAAAGGAGGGTGTCTAGATGAAGCAGTTCATGACGGATCTTGGAGTTGTGCCGAGCGCACTAAATCCAATGACTTTGTCATGTGACAACACTGGTGCCATTGCTCTGGCAAAGGAACCAAGGTTTCACAAGAAGACCAGATACATCAAATGACGCTTCAGTCTCATCCGCGACTATGTCGAAGGAGAGTGCGTGAATATTTGCAAATTGCACACGGATCTGAATGTAGCAGACCCGCTGACTAAACCACTTCCACGGGCAAAACATGATCAACACCAGAACGGTATGGGTGTTAGATTTATTACAATGTAAATCGCATGGCGATGTGAGGACTAGATTATTGACTCTAGTGCAAGTGGGAGACAATTGGAAATATGCGCTAGAGGCAATGATAAATAGTTATAATTGTAATTCCTGTTACAAGATAATCGTTTATTATCCATGCTATAATTGTATTGAATGAAAACATAAATACATCTGTGGATAAATAGACAAAACAATGTCCCTACCAAGCCTCTAGTTGGCTAGCTAGTTGATCAAGGATAGTGGTTTTCTGACGATGTGCAGGTGTTGTCGCTTGATAACTGGATCACATGATTAGGAGAATCATATGATGAACTAGACCCAAACTATGAATGTAGCATATTGATCGTGTCGTTTTATTGCTATTGTTTTCTGCATGTCAAGTATTTATTCCTATGACCATGAGATCATATAACTCACTAGCACCGGACGAATATCTTGTGTGCATCAAACATCGCAACGTAACTGGGTGACTATAAAGGTACTCTACAGGTATCTCCGAAGGTGTCCGTTGAGTTAGTATGGATCAAGACTGGGATTTGTCACTCCGTGTGACGGAGAGGTATCTCGGGGCCCACTCGATAATACATCATCACACACAAGCCTTGTAAGCAATGTGACTAATTGTAAGTCACGGGATCTTGTATTATGGAACGAGTAAAGAGACTTGCCGGTAACGATATTGAAATAGGTATGGGGATACCGACGATCGATTCTCGGGCAAGTAACATACCGAAGGACAAAGGGAATGACATACGAGATTATATGAATCCTTGACACTGAGGTTCAACCGATAAGATCTTCGGAGAATATGTAGGATCCAATATGGGCATCCAGGTCCCGCTATTGGATATTGACCGAGGAGTGCCTCGGGGCATGTCCACATAGTTCTCGAACCCGCAGGGTCTGCACACTCATGGTTCGGCGATGTTTTAGTATAGTTGAGTTATATGTGCGGTTATTGAATGTTGTTCCGAGTCCCAGATGACATCACGGACGTCATGAGGGTTTCAAGAATGGTCCGCAAACGAAGATTGATATATAGGATGGTTTCATTTGGTCACCGGAAATTTTCGGGCAATTCTGGCTGTGTACCGGGAGTGACGAATGGGTTCCGGGAGTTCACCGGGAGGGTCCCACCCTCCCGGGAGTGAGCCCAAGGCACTAAGGTGGCGCCACAAGTCCTTAGTGGGCTGGTGGATTCATTCCAAGGGGCCCATGGTGCCACATAAGAAAATACCAAAGGAAAATACAAGAAAAAGGGAAAGAGGGAGTTGGGAAGGAAGAGGAGGACTCCTCCTTCCCAAACCGAATGCGAGGAGGAGTCCTCCTCCTCCCTTGGCCGGTGCACCCTTGAGGCCTTGTGCCTCAAGGCTAGCTCTCCCCCTCCATCCTATATATATTGGTGGTTTACGGCTGATTTGAGACACAACTTTGCCACGTGCAACTCAAACCTATACCACGTAGTTTTACCTCTAGATCGGATTTCTGCGGAGCTCGGGCGGAGCCCTGCAGGAGTAGATCATCACCACTACCGGAGCATCGTCACGCTGTTGGATAACTCATCTACTTCTCCACCTTGCTTGCTGGATCAAGAAGGCCGAGATCATCGTCGAGCTGTACGTGTGCTGAACGCGGAGGTGCCGTCCGTTCGGCGCTAGATTGGAACGGATCGTGGGTCGGATCGCGGGATGGTTCATGGGAAGGTTCGAGGGATGTGAAGACGTTCCACTACATCAGCCACGTTTCTTAACGCTTCCTGCTGTGCGATCTACAAGGGTACGTAGATCCAAATATCCACTCATAGATGGACATCACCATGATAGGTCTTCGTGTGCGTAGGAATTTTTTTGTTTCCCATGCAACGTTCCCTAAAAGCTAGATGCCAGGTAAGAAAAACATGAGCTTAATTTTTGGTTTCTCACGAACATCAACTCTTATTATGCTTCTAGGTTCTAGAAAAATAAGATTTATGGTTCAAACCTAAATTATGCAACAGGTGTTTCTTACTAAGTCTAAGTACTTGAAATCATCAACCTTTAGGTGAACAACACCAACAATTTTAGATGATCAAGGATCATCTCACAAGGGTTATTTTCCCCAAGTTTAGATGACGAATGATAAACATGGCATTGCATGAACTAAATCCATTTATGTGGTCACAAACAACAAAGGAGTTGTCTAATCATTTTCATTCTATATAAACTAATAACCATACTACTCCTGGTGTGCCTTGTGGAATAAACATTGAACTTTCTAATTATAACTACCAATCTTCAAGAGTAATTTAACATTGTTAAGGTGGAAATAGTACTATATATTTCCATGAACTTTTACCGAAGTATACATAGATGCGTACAAATCTAACAATGTATATTTTATAATAACCTTTTGCAGTGTTGTGATGCCTCCATCTACGTGGGTACGAGGCCGTGAACAATATCAATGCCGCTGTTGGGGCTTACCGGAGCGGGAGGGGGGCAGTGGCAACGGCGAGGGAGGCGGCAACGAGGGGGGCGGTGGCGGCGACGAGGGGAGGGGGCGGTGGCGACAACGAGGGAGGAGGAGGCGACGATGACGGCGGCGACGAGGGGAGGGGGCGGTGGCGACGACGAGGGAGGAGGAGGCGACGATGACGGCGACGACGAGGAAGGTGAGGGAGGCGGCGGCGACTTGAGATTGAGGAGAGGGAGGTGGGGGAGTGGGGGAGTTAGGAAATTTCGAGGCCGCGGTGGGGTTGTTAACTGAACATAGCACTAGCGGTGGTTCCTAAACCCGCGCTACTGATATTGTACTTAGTAGTAGCACTTCCACCAAGCCTGCATTGCAACTACAGCTACTGCGGTTACGTCGTTGGGCCCCTTATATCAGTAGCGCTGGATACTACGATGCGCTACTGATATCGAACTTAGCAGTAGCGCAGGTTTAGGAACGTCGCTGCTACTATAGCTACTGCGGGGTTCCCTGTTTATCAGTAGCGCATATTATGAGGCATGCGTTACTGCTAAGGACATTAGCAGTAGCGCTGAGTGATGTCCAACACTACTGCTTAATAGAGGCAACGCTTTCTACATTCCAGCGCTACTAATAGGCTCCAACTTATAAGGTTTTTCCTAGTAGTGCCTCCGCTCCGATTAGCTGCCCTCTACTTGAGCGGTAGTACCGCTCTATCTGGAGCGGTACTACCTCTTATCATGAGTAGTACCGCTCTCACGAGCGGTAGTACTGCTCTGATGCGGGCAGAACTAGCGGGTAACATGCATAACCCTATCTTTTGAGCTCGTGTTTGCCCCCCATTGTTGACCTTCTTCGAGCTTGCTAACTCCCAATCCCTCCAATGATTCTTTCTAGTTCTTGAGGGAAAAGAGGGACTATATCTTGATTCACATTTCCACCAACCACTTTATCCTCTATGTGAGGGGAACCCCTTGGAACTAGATCTTGGAGTTCTTCATGTTCTTATTCATTTTTCCTCACACTTTCTTCCATAGCATTAGTTGTTGTGGAGGGATTTGGGAGAGAAGGACTTGGGCACTCCGTGTGCCCTTGCGCTTGCATTTAGTGCATAGGTTTGAGTTATCCATGGTGATACATGGAAGCCAAGTTTGAGACGCTTATTACTCTTGGGTGCTTGGTACCCTAATACTTGTTCTTCTTGGGTGCTTTGGCATCCTAGAAGCTTGGTGGTGCCTCAGATCTCAATCATTGTGGTGTAAAGCTCCGGGCAAGCATCGGGGGTCTCCAATTAGGTTATGGAGATTACCCCAAGCATCTTTGGTTACCTTGAAGTCATATTCCATTGTGTTGAAGCTTCATGGTGTTGTTGGGAGCCTCCAATTAAGTTGTGGAGATTGCCCCAACCTTTTTGTACGGGTTCGATGACCGCCCTCAAGGGTCCCTTAGTGGAATCACGACATCTTGCATTGTGCGAGGTCGTGAGGAGATTACATTGGCCTTAGTGGCTTCTTGGGGAGCATTGTGCCTCCACATCGCTCCATATGGAGATTAGCATCCGCAAGGGTGTGAACTTCGGGATACATTGTCGTCTCCGTGAGCCTCGGTTATCTCTTACCCGAGCCCTTTACTTATGCACTTTACTTTGTGATAGCCATATTGTTTATTGTTATATATCTTGCTATCACTTAGTTGTTTATCTTGCTTAGCATAAGTTGTTGGTGCACATACGTGAGCCTAGTTGTTTTAGGTTTTGTGCTGGACTAATTAAACGTTAGTTTATTTCGCATTTGTTCAAGCCTAAACGTAATTATATTAAAGTTCCTATTAACCGCCCCCCCCTCTCTAGGCGGCATCCATGTCCTTTGAATTGGTATCATAGCTAGGTCTCTCATTATTAGGTTTTACCACCTAGAGAGTAAGGATGTCGACTAAGGGATTAGGTTTCTGTGACACTCTTACTTTTAATGGCACAAATTTTGATGTATGGGTAATTCGCATGCTTGATATCTTTAGGGTCATGGACCCAAATTTAGAGGGAATTGTAGATATGGGTTTTTATCCTGCAAAGTATTCTCAAAATATATCTTTACAGGATGAGAAAAACACTTATCTCAATGCTTAAGCTTCTAATGTGCTTTTTGATGCTTTGAGCAATGTAGTTATATTTCAACTCATGCCATTCCGGGATGCTCACGAGTTGTGGACCAAGCTTCTAGAAAAATATGGTGTGTCCAAGATTTGTAGGCATGATTGTTCTCCCTCCACCTCCGGTCGTGTTGTCTTCACAACTTCATCTACTTGACCTACATGTGAATTTCGACAAGGTAATGATATGGTGAGTAGTGTTGATCATCGCAATGATGATAGTGTGGTTATTGTTGCTGATCCTTCATCAGTATCTTATTGCAATGCTTCATCTTTGGGCATTAACACTTCGAGCACTCTAGATGTTTTACATGCTCGTGTTAATAGTCCTTGCATATCAGGTCTAAATTGCTTGACTAAATCTCATGATGATATGCTTGCTACATGTTGTTACCATGATAAAATTGTATCTATTTCCTTGAGTTGTTGTGCTGACAATGTAGAGAAAAACCATCACTCCATGGAACGAGATGTGGCCTTGAATGATGCTTCAAGGAATCCTACATCATCATCTATTGTTTCTCACTTTTGCCTGATGGCTAAGGCTTTAAAGGTATCTCCTACTTTGAATCCCAATGTATCTCATGATGATGATGTTCATGATAATGAGGATGCGGATAATGATGAAGATAGTGATAATATTGCATCCTTAAAAATGAAGGGTGAACTGATTTTTAAACCTCTTCATAAGAATAATCTTGGTCATTCCAACTTGATGGAAATTATGTCTATTGCCATTGAGGGTAAGAAATATATTCATGAGTTGGAAGCTCAGGACGAGGAGAACGAGGACACCATTGATAAAATGAAAGGTCATGATCATGATTACCCTAATGAGATAGCGGAGCTATCCCAAGCTATTGAAAATGAACAAACCACCAAGGAATCTTTTGAGGAGACCTTTCCTCTAGAATTATCTGTATTAAGGGAATCCCATGATACAGCTCTCGAGGTGGCTAATGATTTTAGAACTCAAAATGATAACCTTCAAGTTGCACATGCTAAACTCCTTCAGTACTATGAGCACCACGAAAATGGCTCAAGGGCTATTAAGAATTCGCTCATTGAACTCATTGAGTGTCATGCTCAACTTGAAGCTTCATATGCAAAAGATCTTGCCAAGTTGCCTTCTCCTCTTGTTGTTAATAATGATGCTTGTGCTACTAATTCTATTTCTTGTGAAGCATCCATATTAAAGGAGAATGTTGAGCTAAGGGCTCAACTTGAGTTGCTATCTAGCAATTATAGGAAATTGGAAGAAAGTCATGTAATGCTCACAAGCTCTCATGCTAATCTTCTAGTATCCCATACTAAGGTAACTGATACGTCCTTTTTGCATCATGCTTTCTTGTTGATATTTATCGCTTTATGGACTGCTATTATACTTTGTGGTACCATACTTATGCCTTTTCTCTCTTATTTTGCAAGGTTTATTTGAAGAGGGAGAATACCGGCAGCTGGAATTCTGGACTGGAAAAGGAGCAAGTCTGAGTCCTCTATTCTCTGCAACTCCAAATGCCCTAAAAATCAACGTGGAATTTTTTGGGAATATATAACATATACTGGGCGAAAGAAGTGGCAGAGGGGAGCCGCCAGGGGCCCACAAGCCTGGTAGCCGCGGCCTTCCCCCCTGGCCGCGGCTACAGGGCTTATGGGCACCCTAGTGGCCCATTGGCCGCCCTCTTCGGCTATATGAAGGGTTTCGTCCGGAAAAAATCAGGGCGAAGCTTTTTCGAGGAGGCGCCGCCTCCACGAGGCGGAACTTGAGCAGAACCAATCTAGAGCTTCGGCAGGACGATCCTGCCGGGGAAACTTCCCTCCCGGAGGGGGAAATCTGTGACATCCCTTGAACCCTAACCAAGGTTTAGGTTTGTGCTCATATTTTCTTTGCATTGCATCCAAGAAAATGGCAACAAGATCAAAGTAAGTGGTGAAGGGAAACTCAAAAACCCTAGCCACTTCTCAAATTCAAAGGAATTATAAACTTATTCAAATCAATGAACCCAAAATGGCCTCAAGAAAAGTTCAACTTTTCTGATAATTCTTGAAAACAAATAAGGAAAGAAGGAAACCATTTCCTTAATACTTCTGGCATTTTAAATAAATGCAAAAGACTACCAGTTTCAAGTTTTAAATTTGAATTCAAAGAAATATAGCTTTCAAAAACGCTGAAAACTTTATGGGTGATTGGAAATATTCCAACTAAACACCCCAGCATTTTTCAAACTATTTATAGTTTGTTTGTGAAGCCAAAATAAATGGGAAACAATGTCAGTAAATAAAACATAAGAAATAGAGAAAGGAAAGGCTTACCTTCTATCTGTCGCCGGCCCAGACCACCAGGGGCTCCCCGGTCATCTTCCTCCTCCTGCCAATAGGCAGAGGAGAAGATGAGCATGGCGGCCAAGCCCCGGCCACCTCCTGCCTGCCTGCTCGCCGCTGGAATCCTCCAGGAGCGCCAGCACGATGCCCTGGGCCTTCTTCTCATCCTCCCCGCGGCCTTATCTCCTCCCCTCGGCCTCTGGTTCCCCTTTCCCCTCTCGGATCTCTCTCTCCCCGAAGCTCCGGTCGCCGTCGATCCGTCGCCTCCCGGTCCTCCCCGACCCTGCCGGCAGCCTCACAAGATCCGCCGTGAGCTCCTCTTCCCGTTCCCCCTCTTCCCGAGGCCATACCCCTCCTATAACCCCGATAGCCGCCGGAGCCCAAAGGTCCTCGTCGCCGGCCATGTCGTTGCCGTCGTTGTGGTACCCCGCTCGCGAGACCGAGCTCAGAAATGAGCTCCTGGAGCTTTGTAGATGCCGTAGAGCCTTTTCCCCAACTCGCTAGTGCCCCGCAACGCCACACCCGACGATGCCCGAGCCACAGCCGCAGCTGACCTCGTCCCCGGCGTGGATTCCGGTGACCACTGGGTCCAGCTCCTCCCCCTTTAGATGCGCCGCTTCACTAGCGATCCGTAGCACTAAACCACGCCCAAATCCGATGCCCGTAGCGCTGTTTAGCTCAACTCCGGCGAGCCCTCTGCCGCGCCCGTGATCGCCGCCGACCATATTCTGGTAGGGGCCGACGTGGTCAACCTAAATATCCCCTAACCACCCCCTAGCCACTGACAGTGGGCCCCAGGGTGGGTCAAACCCTAGTTAGGGGCTGGTCAACTCGGGGATTAGTCCCTGGTCACTCACCAGTGGACCCTACTGGTCAGGTTTGACCTGGCCCAGCCTCTGTTGACCAGAGATGTCACTGTGACGCAATAAAGGATTTTCTAATATAAAAATAATTCCAGAAATGTTTAAAACTTCTAAAAATCATTGAAAATAATGTGTAAGTCCAATGAAAATAATTTATATATGAAAAAGTATCAGAAAAATTCAAGGAATCTGAATATGTCATTTTCAAACATGTTTGAAAATGTTACTGAACCCAAACACATAGATTAATGAATAAGTTAACTCTTATAAATACTTTGGAGATGGAATTTGGAAATTATTTAAATTCCACTTAAAATAATATGATCAAACACTCTCCAAATCACAAACCAGCAACCTAACATGTCATTTCCATGCATGTTAAAAGCAAGTTGATCTGAGCATCAGGTCGAATCAATTAAATTGGTATCCGAGAATACCTCGTTTGAAGTGATATTTGAATTTGATTCAAATCAACTTCAAACCTAATAAATGTTAGCTATAATAGTATACCACTTTGCATCCTCATGCCATGCTCATGCATCATCTTGTTGCATATGCTTGTTATTGATTGTTTCCACTCTTTTCGGTAGGCTCCGCTCCTCCGGATTCCACCGAATATCCATCTGACGGATATTGTCACTCCTCTGAGCAACAAGGCAAGCAACCATTTTGATCATCCCGATAAATCCCATGTTCTCGCTTCTTCACTTACTTATTGCATTAGGATCAAATGCTTCAAATGCTTTTGCCACATTAGTTGAACCCACTTCCTTTGCCTAACCTATCCTTGTCACAGTAAATAGCTGAACCTTGCAACCTAGCATACCTGGTAGTTGCTTGAGCCATGATGTGCCTTATCCTACTATGCATGCTATGCTTCGAGTTGTGTATGGTCTGTCATCTGGGAGATGAACAGAATTGTGAGAATGTGTTCAGTAAGTAAAGGTTGTGTGTTGAACCTGATTTGGTAAAGGTACCGGTGAAAGGCTGTGTAGGAGTACATGGCGGGTTGTTTCATTGGAACCGTCCTTAGGAACTGAGTTCCGTGTATGTAATCCAAGACTAGATACTACCACACGTTCGGATACTTAATTGACCCTCTCGACTTATTAATCGCTTAGTACTCGGTCCAGGAGTTGCAAGTAGTTTCTATTCTTTATAGTCATGCTGGAGGCCGTGCATAGCGCTGACCTGAGAGGTGGGCTGTGATGCGGTAGGCAGTGGCACGGTGTACCAAGTGGCACCCGGATGGTGGGTTTGGGAACCCTGCGCACATCGTCTGAGGCCGTGGCGGAAACCTCGGCCGAACTTCCGTGCGGGTTACTCTCAGATAGGCGATAAACCTGGACTAGGTACGAGTGTGGTTAACGGTCGTGGCCGACTCCCTCGATGGGCTTCCGCTTGAAGGTTGCCGAGGTGCATGACGTGCACATGGCGATATGTGGCGAGAGCGTGTGTGACGAAGTACACCCCTGCAGGGTTATGAACTATTCGAATAGCCGCGTCCGCGGATATGGACTACTTGGAGACATATGTTGTTCATACATAACTTCAATGGCTACTCATAATATTGTCAAGATAAGCGTGAGTGTCGTGGAAGGCATTTCCGTATGGAGACGGAATGATTCCACGATGGAGTATTGTTGTGGTGTTAGTGGACTCGTGTGCGAGAAATCAAGTTGTCAAAAATTGTTTTAAAATGTAAGTTGTCTAGCCACGAGTCAAATGCTGGCTTTCTGCATGAAACCCCACAATTCCTTATTGATACATTGCATGAGTAGATAGTTATCCTAAAGTCTTGCTGAGTACCTCCGTACTCATGTTTTCTTAATAATTGTTGCAGAGGTTGTTAATGACCCTAACGGAGGGTTCTTCCTAGACTTCGACGACGACGAGTAGCTGGTGTCCCAGCTACGATCTGGCCCTAGGTTGGGTTTGTAGTATAGTCAGGCCATGTGCCTTCGAGTTTCACCTGTCTGTACTCAGACAGTTTTAAACACTTCCGCTGGCTTGTAACTGAATGACTGCTTTGATGGGTCGTGAGACCCTTACTGTGTAATATTATGTGTGTGGTTCTTCCGAGCCTTTAAAATAAAGCTTGTATGTTTATGGTTATGTTGTGATGTCATCGATGTATCTATACATATCGGTATGCCTTGCGTACGTGTGTCGTACTTGATTTGTATGGGGTTCGATTACCTAGCCATAATCTTTAGTAGCACTCCTTACAGGGAAATGCCCCTTTGTGATCCAACGAGCCATGGTAGTTTGCTACTGCTCCAGACACATTGGTTGACCGGCGTGTGTCCTTCTTAGCTACTGTGTCTGTCCCCTCTGGGGAAATGTCACGCGATGTAATGGAGTCCTTGTAGCTTGCTACGACTCGTCTACATCCGATGGTGACCGACACCTGCTTTGTTGGGTCATGTATGCCTGTCCTTGTGCGGAACTGCCACTTTGGTTTATGACTAGACATGTCGATCCGGGTTCTTTGTCATTCGAATGCTAGCGACACAATTGCAAACGTCAGTCGAAAGGCGCAAACGGTCTCGGCTAAGGTAAGGCTGCAGCCGTGGGGTTAACCGTGCGTGAGACCGCAAAGGGATGCGATGTGTTACAGGCTGGATTCCTATGGCTTAGGATCAGGGTCCCGACAGCGTTGGTATCACAGCCTGACTGACTGTAGGACTACTAAGCCAAACTGGTCGAAGTTGAGTCTAGAATTGCTTTAGTTATATATAAGGGAATTGTTTGTGGAAGGGAACGTAAGACTCTTGTTCTCTTCTCAAGTTATTCTATTCTGGTCATCCTCGTCTTTTCTGCGGGAATTAAGGACTAGGTTACCCATCTTCTTCTAGGATCGTGTTTCTGATCGATAGATTATAAGACTACGGGTCGAGAGTTATATTGGGTTTCTTTTATCCCTAGGAAAAGGAAGTAAGTTTGATGATCAGAGAATTGAACTTGATAGTTGAGTGGTTACGCTATTCCATTTTTGGGTTGTCTCAAAATTTGTTTTTGAGCATTTACAGCCGTTATGCTGCCCAATTTTGATTTCAGAGCTCTAATGCTTTTGCATTACTCTCTATTTTCAGATACCTGGCCGTCCTTCTCGTCAGGTGGTACGTCTGACCAGGTGCATTGATGTGCCGGGTCATACGGCCATGCTGGTCAGGGTGATGTCGGTGTGCGGTTACCGCTGGTACCCCGAGTACACAGTGGAGGAATAGTACCGAGACTTCAACCAGAGCCAGTATATCTGCACTGTTAGGGTATTTCCAGACTATCGTGGAGCTGAGGAGCCAATCCATTGGTCCTATGGGTTGGGAGTCACTGTTGACATGGCAGTACAAGATGCTGCCTATTCAATGCTGACCATTATGAGGGCGAGACATGCACTGCTGCAGAATTCAGAGTTCTGCTATGTTCCTGCCTCTAAGCCTGGTGATGAGGGATACCTCAGCGGAGTCTATTTTGATTCTTCTATGGAGGATCCACTACTGCAGTCCAGTGCTGAGATGCTAGAGAACAGAGACAGGGATGCTCGTGCTCTCTGCATGGAGCTTTATGCTACCCGTGCCCGTCTATGGTCGGCTTTGACGCAGCTGGCACCGGTAGTCCAGACAGGGTACGGAGATATGGAGATGCTGAACCCTGTTAGGACCCATCTTCCGACCCACGTTGACTGGCCAGCTATAGGAGGAGTCACAACTCTTCGGGGACCCCTACTACCACCAGTCAGGGGACCGAGGCCACATCCGTGTCCTTATGGATCCCAGGGATCTCAGGCCAGAGTGTTTCCTGATCCGCAGGTTGAGCTTCCAGGCCATGGAGGTAATCTCTATGAGATGTTCTATGCGGATGCCTGAGCTGTGAGCGGAAGGATAGTATGGTAGTAGTCGTACGTTCATAGTCCTGCATGACTTGTGAAGTATGCTTGTGACGTGAAACGAATTCCGGAGGCCTAGATAAATAATGTATAGGAACTTTGTAAGCCTCTGATGAGTAGTTTCATAATTTCAGTAGTTTGCTCTTCGATTAAGGTTGTACTGAACTATGTAAGGGTGTGTATGAAGCATGGTGTATATATAGCAGATGCTTGTTACCATGTTGTTCGGATATTCATTTCCGCATTCCGTGTGTTCAGTACATTCTTAATCCATAGCTAGTATTGATATGATATTGGTCTAAGCTGTGAGTTTGTTTGCCAGGATGGTGTTCACCAGGTTGAACCGTGCCCCTGCTCATGAACAAGGCGAGGGTAGTCAAGCGTCGCAGGAAGACCTGCCTCACCCGCCCTCTCTGGCGGAAGTTATGCTTGAGACAGAGAGGAACAAAAGAGAGACCAACCGACTGTTAGAGCGTATTGAGCAGAATACGGCTCGCCAGCCTAGGAATGCTGCAGTGTCCCTCAACGACTTTGTGAAGCTGAATCCTCCAAAGTTCCATCACTCCGTCGATCCCCTCGACGCTGATGACTGGCTGTGCAGCATCTCACGCAAGATTCGCTCTGCGAATGTTTCTGAGGCCGATAAGGTGACTTTTGCGGCGTATTTTCTGGAAGGACCCACCAATCTGTGGTGGGAAAACTTTGAAGCTATGCGTCCTGCTGAACCAGCAGCCACATGGGCAGACTTCAGTGCAGCCTTCCGTCTGCACCATATTCCAGAGGGCCTGATGGACAGAAAGAGAGAGGAGTTCTGTTCTTTCACCCAGGGCATGTTGACCATGGATGCCTATAGCCGCGAGTTCGGTAACCTCGCCCGCTATGCAACAGAGGAGGTGTCTATTGACGCCAAGAAGCAAGCAAGATTCCGTAAGGGTCTGAGCCCTGAGCTTCGTCGTGATCTGCGCCTCCACGAGTGTGCAAGCTTTCAAGCCCTGGTCAACAAGGCGATCAGTGCCGAGACTGGGCATACCGACTTTGAAGCCACAAGGGAGCACTCCCGTGACTTTGGTCGTCATCTGGCTCCGCATTTCCAAAACGCAGGCTGTGGGTTCCAAACAGTTCTCTGTCGCCACGATACACTCCGAGGCCATCCTACGTGGCGCCTCAGACGAATCAGACCAACCCTCCAGCACAAACTTATGGTGGTCCAGATAGCTATGCTACACCACGTGCCAATCAAGTGATATGCTACAAGTGTGGAGAACCAGGGCACTATTCCCGTGAGTGTCCTCAAAATGTGGGTGCCAAGCAACCCGGAAAGTCCACCGGGCAAGGCAAGTCGGGCAAAGCTTACTACGTGAAGCCAACTCCTGCACGTGGCTGTGTGAACTATGTCTCAGCAGAATAAGCTGCAGAGGATCCCACGTCATACTGGGTACGCTTCTTTTTAATCATCACCCAACGTCTGTTCTCTTTGACACTGGGTCTTCTCATTCCTTCATTTCAGAAAGTTATGCACAGTTGCATAACATGTATTTTTGTGATATACCAATCCCATTGGTTGTCCAAACTCCTGGTAGTAAATGGCAAACCTCTAGGATAACCTATGACAATGAAATTCTAGTAGACAGGCTAGTTTTTCTAGCCTCATTGATAGACTTGAAATCTTTGGATATCGATATCATCTTGGGTATGGACTGGATGTCAGCTCACTATGCCAAGATTGATACTGATTCTAGAAATGTTCAGCTTACCCATCCCTCGGGTGAGATAGTCAATGTCTCTACTCGAGTTGCCAAATGCCAACTCTATTCCCTAAATGCCAACCCTCTTCCGGAACATGAAGACATCCCGATTGTCCGTGACTTTCCGGATGTTTTTCCAGAGGAACTGCCAGGAATTCCACCTGACAGAGATGTAGAGTTTGTGATAGATTTTGTTCCGGGAACTATCCCAATAGCCAGAAGACCATATAAGATGGCACCCCTGGAGCTAGCCGAACTTAAGAAGCAACTAGATGAGGCCTTGAATAAAGGTTTCATTCGTCCTAGCTCTTCTCCTTGGGCTTGCCCCGTTCTCTTCGTCAAGAAGAAAGACGGAACGGATCGGATGGTTGTAGATTACCGATCAGTTAATCTGGTCACCATAAAGAATAAGTATCCGCTCCCCAGGATCAATGATCTGTACGATCAGCTCACTGGATCCTCAGTCTTCTCCAAAATGGATTTGAGGTTGGGATACCATCAAATCAAGATCAAGAACGGGGACATTCCAAAAACGGCTTTTGTTACTCGTTATGGCCAATACGAGTACACTGTCATGTCCTTTGGTTTAACCAATGCCCCAGCCACTTTCTCTCGTCTGATGAATTTAATCTTCATGGAGTATTTAGATAAATTCGTCATGGTATACCTCGATGATATTCTCATCTACTCGAAGAACGAACAAGAACATGCCGAGCATCTAAGGCTGGTATTGATGAAACTTCGAGAGCATCGCCTTTATGCCAAGTTTTCAAAATGTGAATTTTGGTTACCAGAAGTGACCTATCTAGGTCACGTAATCTCTGGTAAGGGTATTGCTGTCAATCCCGAGAGAGTTCAAGCCATCCTTGATTGGACTCAACCTGAATCGGTTAAGCAAGTTAGGAGTTTTCTTGGTCTAGCGAGTTATTGTCGCCGCTTTGTCGAGAATTTCTCCAAGGTTGCAAAGCCTCTAACTGAACTCCTAAAGAAGGATAAAAAGTTCGAGTGGACACCACAGTGTGAGCATAGTTTTCTGGAACTAAAAAGACGCCTGAGTTCCGCACCTGTGTTGCTACCACCAGATTTTTCTAAGGACTTTGTTATCTATTGTGACGCCTCGCGACAAGGATTAGGTTGCATTCTCATGCAAGATCGTCATGTGATCGCATACGCATATCGACAGTTGCGTCCACATTAGGATAATTATCCCACACATGACCTTAAGCTTGCAGCTGTAGTCCATGCACTAAAAACCTGGCGACATTACCTTCTGGGTAATCGTTGCGAAATATTCACTGATCACCAAAGTCTGAAATATATCTTCACCCAGCCGGATTTGAATCTCAGGCAAAGACGGTGGGTTGAGTTGATCTCGGATTACGACTTAGGGATAACTTTCACCCCGGGGAAGGCCAATGTTATGGCTGAGGCACTAAGTCGAAAATATTATTCTAACAACTTGATGCTACAACAAGGTGAACCACATCTCTATGAGGAATTTCGGAAGTTAAATCTCTATATCGTTCCACAAGGATTCCTTTCTACCCAGGTGGCGAAGCCTACTCTTAGGGATCAGATCATAGCCGTGCAGGCTTATGATAAGGGTATATCCCGCATCGAGGAGAATATTGCTAGCGGAAACGCTAGGGATTTCTCCATCGATGAGAAAGGTGTTGTGTTCTTTCAGAACCGTCTAGTGGTTCCTAAGAGCAAACGTCTGCGGCAATTGACCCTTAAGGAGGCTCATGATTCTGCTCTCACCATTCATCCCGGTAGTACTAAGATGTATCAGGACCTACGCCAGAGGTTCTGGTGGACTAGGATGAAGAGAGAAATTGCTGAGTTCGTTGCTAACTGCGACGTTTGTCGTCGAGTTATGGCAAAACATCAAAGGCCTGCTGGCACCCTTCAACCTTTAGCTATTACTGAATGGAAGTGGGATAAAGTTAGTATGGATTTCATTACCGGATTTCCCAAGACCAAGAAAGGAAATAATGTTATCTGTGTGGTCATTGACCATCTTTCCAAAGTAGCTCATTTTCTTCCCGTTCGTGAGAGTATAACAGCTAGCCAGCTAGCAGAGTTATATATATCTCTCGAATAATGTCTCTTCATGGTGTTCCCGTGGAGATTAACTCAGACCGTGGAAGTATCTTTACTTCTCACTTCTGGGAAAGTTTTCAGAATGCTATGGGGACTCACTTATCTTTTAGCACTGCTTTCCATCCTCAATCAAGTGGTCAAGTAGAAAGAGTGAATCAAATCCTAGAAGATATGCTCCGAGCTTGTGTTATATCATTCGGTATGAATTGGGAGAAGTGTCTTCCACTCGCCGAATTTTCTTATAACAATAGTTATCAATCAAGCTTGGGCAAAGCTCCTTTTGAAGTTCTCTATGGACGAAGATGTCGAACACCTCTTAATTGGTCAGAAACTGGAGAGAGGCAACTCTTTGGCCCGGATATGATCCAGGATGCAGAAGAGAAGGTTCGCACTATTCGTGAAAAGGTGAAAACAGCCCAGTCTCGTCAAAAGAGCCAATATGATCGTCATCATAAGGCTGTGACCTTTGAAGTTTACGAGAAGGCTTACCTTCGGGTTACACCTTTGAAGGGTACCATCGATTCGGTATCAAGGGCAAGTTAGCTCCTCGTTACATTGGTACTTTTCGCATTCTTGCCAAACGAGGAGAAGTTGCCTACCAGTTGGAACTTCCTCCACATCTTTCCAAGCTTCATGATGTCTTCCACGTCTCGCAACTCAGGCGTTGCTTTTCGGATCCTATCCGTGAAGTGGACCACGAAACGCTTGATCTCCAAGATAACCTTTCTTATCGAGAATACCCTGTTCGTATTCTCGACCAAGCTGAGCGTACTACTCGACATCGAAACCTCAAGTTTCTTAAAGTTCAATGGTCAAATCATTCTGAGAAGGAGGCAACTTGGGAAAGAGAGGATCGTCTCCGACTTGAGTATCCTAAGTTATTCCCGACGACTTCTATATCTCGAGACGAGATTCTTTTGAGTGGGGGTGAGTTGTCACATCCCAGGAACACTAACGAAGGTTTAGCATTGTGCTCATATTTTATTTGCATTGCATCCAAGAAAATGGCAACAAGATCAAAGTAAGTGGTGAAGGGAAACTCAAAAACCCTAGCCACTTCTCAAATTCAAATGAATTATAAACTTATTCAAATCAATGAACCCATAATGGCCTCAAGAAAAGTTCAACTTTTCTGATAATTCTTGAAAACAAATAAGCAAAGAAGGAAACCATTTCCTTAATACTTTTGGCATTTTAAATAAATGCAAAAGACTAATGGTTTCAAGTTTTAAATTTGAATTCAAAGAAATATAGCTTTCAAAAATGCTGAAAACTTTATGGGTGATTGGAAATATTCCAACTAAACACCCCAGCATTTTTCAAACTATTTACAGTTTGTTTGTAAAGCCAAAATAAATGGGAAACAATGTTAGTAAATAAAACAGAAGAAAAAGAGAAAGGAAAGGCTTACCTTCAATCTGTCGCCGGCCCAGCCCACCAGGGGCTCCCCGGTCATCTTCCTCCTCCTGCCAGGAGGCAGAGGAGAAGATGAGCACGACGGCCAAGCCCCGACCACCTCCTACCTGCCTGCTCGCCCCTGGAGGCCTCGAGGAGCGCCAGCGCGACGCCCTGGTCCTTCTTCCCCTCCTCCCCGCGGCCTTATCTCCTCCCCTCGGCCTCTGGTTCGCCTTTCCCCTCTCGGATCTCTCTCCCCGAAGCTCCGGTCGCCGTCGATCCATCGCCTCCCGGTCCTCCCCGACCCTGCCGGCAGCCTCACAAGATCCACCGTGAGCTCCTCTTCCCATTCCCCCTCGTCCCGAGGTCATACCCCTCCTCTAACCCCGATAGCCGCCGGAGACCGAAGGTCCTCGTCGCCGGCCATGTCGTTGCCGTCGTTGTGGTACCCCGCTCGCGAGACCGAGCTCAGAAATGAGCTCCTGGAGCTCTGTAGATGCCGTAGAGCCTTTTGCCCAGCTCGCTAGTGCCCCGCAACGCCACACCCGACGATGCCCGAGCCACAGCCGCCGCTGACCTCGTCGCCGGCATGGATTCCGGTGAACACTGGGTCCAGCTCCTCCCCCTTTAGATGCGGCGCTTCACTAGCTATCCGTAGCACTAAACCGCGCCCAAAACCGATGCCCGTAGCGCCATTTAGCTCAACTCTGGCGAGCCCTCCGCCGCGCCCGTGGTCGCCACCGGCCATATTCCGGTAGGGGCCGACGTGGTCAACCTAAATATCCCCTAAACACCCCCCTAGCCACTGACAGTGGGCCCCAGGGTGGGTCAAACCCCAGTTAGGGGCTAGTCAACTCGGGGATTAGTCCCTGGTCACTGACTAGTGGACCCCACTTGTCAGGTTTGACCTGGCCGAGCCTCTGCTGACCAGAGACGTCACTATGACGCAATAAAGGATTTTCTAATATAAAAATAATTCCAGAAATGTTTAAAACTTCTAAAAATCATAGAATATAATCTATAAGTCCAATGAAAATAATTTATATATGAAAAAGTATCAGAAAAATTCAAGGAATCTGAATATGTCATTTTCAAACATGTTTGAAAATGTTACTGAACCCAAACATATAGATTAATGAATAAGTTAATTCTTATAAATACTTTGGAGATGGAATTTGGAAATTATTTAAATTCCACTTCAAATAATATGATCAAACACTGTCCAAATCACAAACCAGCAACCTAACATGTCATTTCCATGCATGTTAAAAGCAAGTTGATCTGAGCATCAGGTCAAATCAATTAAATTGGTATCCGAGAATACCTCGTTTGAAGTTATATTTGAATTTGATTCAAATCAACTTCAAACCTAATAAATGTTATCTATAATAGTATACCACTTTGCATCCTCATGCCATGCTCATGCATCATCTTGTTGCATATGCTTGTTATTGATTGTTGCCACTCTTTTCGGTAGGCTCCGCTCCTCCGGATTCCACCGAATATCCTTCTGACGGATATTGTCACTCCTCTGAGCAACAAGGCAAGCAACCATTTTGATCATCCCGATAAATCCCATGTTCTCGCTTCTACACTTACTTATTGCATTAGGATCAAATGCTTCAAATGATTTTGCCACGTTAGTTGAACCCACTTCCTTTTCCTGACCTATCCTTGTCACAGTAAATAGCTGAACCTTGCAACCTAGGATACCTGGTAGTTGCTTGAGCCATGATGTGCCTTATCCTACTATGCATGCTATGCTTCGAGTTGTGTATGGTCTGTCATCTGGGAGATGAACAGAATTGTGAGAATGTGTTCAGTAAGTAAAGGTTGTGTGTTGAACCTGATTTGGTAAAGGTACCGGTGAAAGGCTGTGTAGGAGTACATGGCGGGTTGTTTCATTGGAACCGTCCTTAGGAACTGAGTTCCGTGTATGTAATCCAAGACTAGATACTACCACACGTTCGGATACTTAATTGACCCTCTCGACTTATTAATCGCTTAGTACTCGGTCCAGGAGTTGCAAGTAGTTTCTATTCTTTATAGTCATGCTGGAGGCCGTGCATAGCGCTGACCTGAGAGGTGGGCTGTGATGCGGTAGGCAGTGGCACGGTGTACCAAGTGGCACCCGGATGGTGGGTTTGGGAACCCTGCGCACATCGTCTGAGGCCGTGGCGGAAACCTCGGCCGAACTTCCGTGCGGGTTACTCTCAGATAGGCGATAAACCTGGACTAGGTACGAGCGTGGTTAACGGTCGTGGCCGACTCCCTCGCTGGGCTTCCGCTTCAAGGTTGCCGAGGTGCATGACGTGCACATGGCGATAAGTGGCGAGAGCGTGTGTGACGAAGTACACCCCTGCAGGGTTATGATCTATTCGAATAGCCGCGTCCGCGGATATGGACTACTTGGAGACATATGTTGTTCATAGATAACTTCAATGGCTACTCATAATATTGTCAAGATAAGCGTGAGTGTCGTGGACGGCATTTCCGTATGGAGACGGAATGATTCCACGATGGAGTATTGTTGTGGTGTTAGTGGACTCGTGTGCGAGAAATCAAGTTGTCAAAAATTGTTTTAAAATGTAAGTTGTCTAGCCACGTGTCAAATGCTGGCTTTCTGCATGAAACCCCACAGTTCCTTATTGATACATTGCATGAGTAGATAGTTATCCTGAATTCTTGCTGAGTACCTCCGTACTCATGTTTGCTTAATAATTGTTGCAGAGGTTGTTAGTGACCCTAACGGAGGGTTCTTCCTAGACATCGACGACGACGAGTAGCTGGTGTCCCAGCTACGATCTGGCCCTAGGTTGGGTCTGTAGTATAGTCAGGCCATGTGCCTTCGAGTTTCACCTGTCTGTACTGAGACAGTTTTAAACACTTCCGCTGGCTTGTAACTGAATGACTGCTTTGATGGGCCGTGAGACACTTACTGTGTAATATTATGTGTGGCTCTTCCGAGCCTTTTAAATAAAGCTTGTATGTTTATGGTTATGTTGTGATGCCATCGATGTATCTAGACATATCGGTATGCCATGGGTACGTGTGTCATACTTGATTTGTATGGGGTTCGATTACCTGTCGTAAACTTTAGTAGCACTCCTTACAGGGAAATGCCCCTTTGTGATCCAACGAGCCATGGTAGTTCGCTACTGCTCCAGACACATTGGTTAACCGGCGTGTGTCCTTCTTAGCTGCTGTGTCTGTCCCCTCTGGGGAAATGTCACGCGATGTAATGGAGTCCTTGTAGCTTGCTACGACTTGTCTACATCCGCTGGTGACCGACACCTGCTTTGCTGGGTCATGTATGCCTGTCCTTGTGCGGAACTGCCACTTTGGTTTATGACTAGACATGTCGATCCGGGTTCTTTGTCATTGGAATGCTAGCGACACAATTGCATACGTGAGTCAAAAGGCGCAAACGGTCCCAGCTAAGGTAAGGCTGCAGCCGTGGGGTTAACCGTGCGTGAGACCGCAAAGGGATGCGATGTGTTATAGGCTGGATTCCTATGGCTTAGGATCGGGGTCCCGACACCTCTGGGGCGTTTTTCCTCCTATAAGACTTTGCTCAGGCTTGTCCCTTGCTACAGAAGGGATTGGGACACTTTGCTGCACCGTTGCTATTACTTGTTACTTGTTACTTTTCACCTGCTACGTTTCACCTCACTACACCATCACTTGTTACCGCTACTTTCACTGCTTGGAGTTATTACCTTGCTGAAAACCGTTTATCAGAGCCTTCTGCTCCTCGTTGGGTTCGACACTCTTACTTATCGAAAGGACTACGATTGATCCCCTATACTTGTGGGTCATCAAGACTCTTTTCTGGCGCCGTTGCTGGGGAGTGAAGCGCCTTTGGTAAGTGGAATTTGGTAAGGAAACATTTATATACTGTGCTGAAATTTATTGTCACTTTTCACTATGGAAACTGTTCATTTGAGGAATTTGTTCGGGGTATCTTCACCACGAACGGAAGCACGAGGAGTTTCTCCTCAACCTAAGGTACCTACTGAAAATATCTTTTATGAAATTCCTTCGGGTATGCTTGAGAAATTGTTGGCTAATCCTTTTACAGGATATGGATCATCACATCGAGACTTGCATCTAATCTATGTAGATGAAGTTTGTGGTTTATTTAAGCTTGTAGGTTTGCCCGAGGATGAGGTAAAGAAGAAAGTCTTTCCTTTATATTTGAAGGATAAGGCGTTGACATGGTATAGGCTATGTGATGATACTGGATCATGGGACTACAATCGGTTGAAATTGGAATTTTATCAAAAGTTTTATCCTATGCATTTAGTACATCGTGATCGGAATTATATTTTAACTTTTGGCCTCATGACAGGGAAAGCATAGCTCAAGCTTGGGGAGGCTTAAATTAATGCTATATTGATGCCCCAATCATGAGCTCTCGAGAGAAATTATCACTCAAAACTTTTATGCTCGGCTTTCTCATGAAGATCGTACCATGCTTGACACTTCTTGTAATGGTTATTTTATGAAGAAGGATATTGACCACAAGTGCAATTTATTGGAAAGAATCAAATGTAACTCTGAAGATTGGGAGCTTTAAGAAGGTAAGGAGTCAGGTGTGAATTTCCAGTTTGATTGCGTTAAATCTTTTGTTGAAACAAACACTTCTAGAGATTTTAGCGCTAAGTATGGACTTGACTCTGATATAGTAGCTTCTCTTTGTGAATCTTTTGCTGCTCATATTTATCTTCCCAGAGAGAAGTGGTTTAAGTATCATCCTCCTGTAGAAGTCAACATAGTTAAACCCAATCTAGTTGAAGAGAAAGTGATTGCCTATAATGATCCTATTGTTCCTTGTGCCTACACTGAGAAACCACCTTACCCTGCTAGGAAAAAGGATTATTCTAAAGCTCCAACTGTGATACGTTGGGGTTCATTAGACCACTTGCACCCCCTGAGGAAATTAGAGTTGAACCTAGTGTTGCTATTATCAAAGATCTCTTAGCCGAAGACATAGACGGGCATGTTATCAAATTCTGTGAGGACTCCACTATAATTGCTAAACCTCACGCGAAAGACAAATACGGACCTGTAGTTGGCCGGCCCGTTGTTTCTGTCAAGATAGGAGATCACTGTTAGCATGGTTTATGTGATATGGGTGCTAGTGTTAGTGCAATACCCCGGTCCCCATATGATGAAATCAAAGATGAGATTGCACCTGCTGAGTTGGAACCCATTGATGTCACTATTACGCTAGCTAATAGAGACACTATCTGCCCTGTGGGAATTTTGAGAGATGTAGAAGTATTGTGTGGTAAGACAAAGTATCCTACTAATTTCCTCGTCCTTGATACTGCACAAGATAGCTTTTGTCCCATCATATTTGGTAGACCCTTTCTCAACACTGTGAATGCTCATATTGATTGCATTAAACAGACTATCTCTGTTAGTTTCGAGGGTGTGTCTCATGAATTTAACTTCTCCAAGTTTTGAAGACAACCTCATGAAAAAGAGTCGTCTGGTAGGGATGAGATCATTGCTCTTACCTCTATTGCCGTGCCTCCTACAGATCCTTTAGAGCAATATCTGCTTGAGCATGAAAATGATATGCATATGGATGAAAGAGATGAGATAGATAAAATTGTTTTAGAACAATATCCTATTCTTAAGAATAATCTGCCTGTTGAACTGCTTTGGGATCCTCCCCCACAAAAGGGTAATCCTGTGTTCGAGCTAAAATAGTTACACGCGAATCATATGAACATGATGAAAACTAGCATGACAAAAATTCCCGTGTGTCCTCGGAAGCGTTTTTCCTCCTATAAGACTTCGTTCAGGCTTGTCCCTTGCAGCAACAGGGATTGGGCCACTTTGCTGCTCCATTGCTATTACTTGTTACTTGTTACTTTTCACCTGCTACGTTTCACCTCACTACACCATCACTTGTTACCGCTACTTTCAGTGCTTGTAGTTATTACCTTTCTGAAAACCGTTTATCAGAGCCTTCTGCTCCTCGTTGGGTTCGACACTCTTACTTATCGAAAGGACTACGATTGATCCCCTATACTTGTGGGTCATCAGTAACATCTTGAGTTTGCTCAATTCGGAGCTTGTAATTGAAAGATATGGCATTTCTAGTTTTCATGCTTTTCTGTGATTCCACTAAGGGGCCTTGAGGGTGGTGATGGGGATACAAACCCTGGGTACACCCAAGCGGAGGGAATCCATCTCCAAGACATTTGGGGCCAACTAATGGCAACCGACCAGTCTGGCCGACGAGCTACCGGCGGACTGCCGGCATTCGGCCTGGCCGACTGGCCCGTGGCCAGCAGACCAGTCAGCTCCCATCCCATCCAACCATACCCACATACAGTGACGAGATCCGATGCATGAAGCGGAGGCACTCATAGCAGCAGTACGGGTCCCATCAGCATGGCCACATGCGCAATGATGCAATGGTCAGCGAGGCTACACGGGTCCCATCACCACTGAGGCTGACCGGGCAAGACGACCCTGTAGCCATGATCACCCCTACCTACTCCCTGCCGACCGGTGCATTAGCCACTGAAGCCCACGACCGGCGGCCCCCGTGCCGAAGAAGACCCGACAGTCGATGGGCCCCATGACCAGCCGGAGAGGATAGCAGCTGAGTCCCGCCTCCTACTTCCTCCCACCACTTTACATCTCAGGCTACACGATAAAGCCTCATCCCAGCCCCGAGAGAGGGGGCATGCCCCACGCACACGTTGACATGCACGCACAAGAGAGAAACACACACACCACCGAGGCAGCGAGGCCGGTAGCAAGAGCTCCACCCCCCTCTTCACGAACAGATCGAGGAGCACCATTTGTATTGTGATCTCATATAGTCACATAAGCAGGACTAGGGGTTTTACCTCACTGGAGGGCCATGAACCTGGGTAGATCGGCGTCATGTGTATTGCGCCTACACCAGTTCCCAGACGCCGCCGGCACCCATTGGCCCCAAACCATGATCTAAGCCACCCCCTAGCATCTGCCGCAGAAATACCATGAAAATTGGTGTCCACCATTGGCCGGCGGCGACGCCGGCCAGAGTAACGTTTCGGGCGGGACCCTTCACCCATTCTAGCGAGCGTGTGCCACACGGCTTGGTCGTGCGCTACGGTGTGCTCGACTGCGTCACCGACAATGCCCACCCTTTTGAAGACGCGGACTTCCCCATCGTTGGCTCCATCGTCTCCTTCGGCTCGCACCACATCTACGTTGTGGTCATTGCTCATAAGTACCCCACCGAGGTGCTCCGCTGCGATGAGCCGTCACCATATGGTGACAGTGACCTCTCCGCCGACCTCGATGACCTGCACGACTGCATGGAGGTGCGCACCACCATCTCGCTAGGCGGCACGTCCGGAAACCAGACCCTACTTCGCACATCGATGGACACGCTACGCACCCCCATCCCTGTGGTGGCCCACCCCGTGATCGCTATCGATGAGCTCGACAGCCACCGCTAACAGCGGCTCCATGAGGAGCACGCGCTGGAGGCTACCCAACGCGAGTGTGAGGCCACTCGATGCGAGTTCAACGCGGCCCACGGCCTCACGCCTGCTGCCCTCGGGCCCAGCCGACTAGAGGACATGCGGAGCCGTCGGTCAGGAGCTGGTTGATACGTCTCCAATGTATCTATTTTTCCAAACACTTTTTCTCTTGTTTTGGACTCTAATTTGCATGATTTGAATGAAACTAAACATGATTGATGCTATTTTCAGCAGAACTACTTTGGTGTTATTTTCGTGTAGAAAGAAAAATTCTCATAATTGGACAAAACTTTTTGTGTATTTTTCTGGGAATTATAATGAATTATGGAGCAAATACCCGCTGGAGGAGGTGTGCCAGGGGCACAAGCCAACAGGGTGTGACCGAGGCCCTGGCCATGCTCTCATGGCTTGTGGGGCCACCGTGCCTCCTCCGACGCTATGTCGAGTCCTTTAAATTCCTATCCGCGGAGGAAATAAGAGGAGAGAAGATTGCATCACGTTTCACGAGATGGAGCCGCCGCCACCTCCTGTTGTTCCTCCGGAGGGCTGATCTGGAGTCCGTTTTGGGCTCCGGAGAGGGGGATTCGTCGCCGTCGTCATCACGAACCCTTCTCCATCAACACCAGCATGATGCTCACCACTGGGAGTGAGTAATTCCTCTGTAGGCTTGCTGGATGGTGGTGAGATTAGATGAGATTGATTATGTAATCGAGTTAAGTTTGATAGGGCTTGATCCCTAGTGTCCACTATGTTCGGAGATTGATGTTGCTATGACTTTGCTATGCTTAATGCTTGTCACTAGGGCCCGAGTGCCATGATTTCAGATCTGAACCTATTATGTTTTCATGAATATAAGAGTGTTTTGGATCCTATCTTGCAAGTCGTGGCCACCTATTACGTGTCATGACCCGCATCCCCCAAGGTGAGAGAAATTGGGATTCCTTCCGGTGATTGTCGTAGTTTGAGGAGTTCATGTATTCACCATGTGTTGATGCTTTGTTCCGGTTCTCTATGAAAATGAGGCTTTAATATACCTTTGTTCCAATAGGACCCTGCTACCACGGGAGGGTAGGACAAATCATGTCATGGAAGTTCTTATCGCAAGCACGTATGACTATATACAGAATACATGCCTACATTATATTGATGAACTGGAGATAGTTCTGGGCCGCCCTAGTGTGTAACTATTACATGGTCATTGTCATCTAAATCATTATCCATCACCATATCCACGTCAGTATGCTTTTCATATACTTAATCTTGCAAAGTTACTACTGCTGCTGCTACTGTCACACTCGCTACTAAATTGCTACTATTACTTTTGCTACTAAAACTGCTACTATCACCAAAACTATTTGCCGTGCTACTAAATCCTTGCCGCAGAGAGATATTCCAGGTGCGATTGAATTGACAACTCAACTGTCAAGGCCAATAAATACACTTTGGCTCCCCTTGTGTCGAACCAATAAATTAGGATAAAATACTACCCGTGATCCCCTACATTTGTGGGTTATCAAGACCTTTTTCTGGCACCATTGTCAGAGAGCATAACAATATTTATTGGGTTAACTTGAGGGTATGTGATACATCCATTTTGAATCATGTTTTCCTATTGTTATTTATGTTGTTTTATTGTATCAAAATGCTTTTTGGAGTAATTCTAATGCCTTTTCTCTCATAATATGCAAGGTATACACAAAAGGGGAGAATTCTCGCAGGTGGAAAAAGCTATGTCAGGCTACCTATTCCGCACAACTCCAAATGAGCTGAAACTTCACGGACATTTTTTGTGGAATATATAAAAAACTGGAGCAAAGAGCTACCGAAGGGGGTCCACCTGGTGAGCACAAGACACTAGGGTGCACTAGGCCCCTCAAGTGCGCCCTGGTGGGTGGTGCTCAACCCGTCCCACCTCCGGTGCCCCCCCCCTTTTGGTATATATTTGGTTTTTACCTAAACAATATAGAGGAGAGGACTTTTGGAACGAAGCGCCGCCGTCTTGAGGCAGAACTTGGGTAGGAGAACTTTTGTCCTCTGGGGGAGCGATTCCGTCGGGGGAACTTCCCTCCCGAAGGGGGAAATCATCGTCATCATCATCACCAACAACCTTCCCATCTTGGGGAGGGCTATCTTCATCAACATTTGCAACATCACCAACTCCTCTCAAACTCTAGTTCACCCCCCTCGTTCAATATTTGTACCAAAACTATAGATTGGTGGTTGTGGGTGACTAGTAGTGTTGATTACATCTTGTAGTTGATTACTATATGGTTTATTTGGTGCAAGATTGTATGTTCAGATCCATTATGCTATTTAATACCCATGTGATATTGAGCATGATTATCATTTGTGAGTAGTTACTTTTGTTCTTGAAGTCACGGGAGAAATCATGTTGGAAGTAATCATGTGAACTTGATATGTGTTCGATATTTTGATGATATGTATGTTGTGATTCCCTTAGTGGTGTCATGTGAATGTCGAGTACATGACAATTCACCGTATTTGCGCCTAAGGGAATGCATTGTGGAGTAGTTATTAGATGATGGGTTGCGAGAGTGACCGAAGCTTAAACCCTAGTTTATGCGCTATTCTGTAAGGGGCCGATTGGATCCAAAAGTTTAATGTTATGGTTATAATTGATTCTTAATACTTTTCTCGTAGTTGCGGATGCTTGCGAGAGGGTAAATCATAAGTAGTAGGTTTGTTCAAGTAAGAACAACACCTAAGCACCGGTCCACCCACATACCAAATTATCAAAGTAGCGATAATGAATTAAGCCAACATGATGAAAGTGACTAGATGAAATACCCGTGTACCCTCAAGAACACTTTGCTTATCATCAGAGACCGTTTTGGCCTGTCCTTTGCCTCAAAAGGAGATCACTATTATCATGGGTTATGTGACCTAGGTGCTCGTGTGAGTGCTATTACTTTTTCCTTATATGAAGAAATTAAGAATGAAATAGCACCTGCTGAAATAGAAGACATAGATGTTACTATTAAACTTGCCAATAGAGATACTATATCACCAATTGGGATTCTCACAGATGCTTAAGTCTTGTGTGGGAAGATAAAATACCCTACTAATTTTCTTGTTTTTGGCTCCCCACAAGATTACTTTTGTTCCATTTTCTTTAGTAGACCTTTCTTGAACACCGTCAATGCCAAAATAGATTGTAAGAAACAAATTGTCGGTGTTAGCTTTGGTGATGAATCTCATGAATTTAACTTTTCCAAGTTCAGTAGACAACCGCATAAGAAAGATTTGCCTAGTAAAGATGAAATTATTGCTCTTGCTTCTATTGATGTATGTCCTACTGATCCTTTAGAACAATATTTGCTAGACCATGAAATGATTTGCATATGCGTGAAAGAAATGAAATAGATAGAATCTTTTTAGAACAACAACCTCTGCTTAAACACAATTTACCTATTGAAACTCTAGGAGGCCCCCCTCAACCTAAAGGTGATCCTGTGTTTGAATTAAAACAATTTCCAGACACTTTGAAATATGCTTATCTTGATGAGAAAAAGATATATCATGTTATTATTAGTGCTAACCTGTCAGAACATGAAGAAGAAAGATTATTGAAAGTTCTAAGGAAGCACCGAGCTGCTATTGGATATACTCTTAATGATCTTAAGGGCATTAGTCCCACTCTATGTCAGCACAAGATTAATACGGAACCTAGTGCTAAACCCGTTGTTGATCACCAATGTAGGTTAAATCCGAAGATTAAAGAAGTGATAAGAACGGAAATATTGAAACTTCTGGAAGAAGGTATAATCTATCATATAGCTGATAGTAGATGGGTAAGTCCTGTTCATTGTGTCCCTAAGAAGGAAGGTATTATTGTTGTTCCTAATGATAAGAATGAACTTATTCCACAAGGAATTGTCACAAGCTATAGAATGGTAATTGATTTTACAAAACTAAATATAGCAACTAGAAAAGATCATTACCCTCTGCCTTTTATGGATCAAATGTAAAAAGACTATCTAAGCACACACATTTTTGCTTTCTTGATGGATATTCTGGTTTTTCACAAATACCTGTTTCACGACCTGATCAAGAAAATACCACTTTTACATGTCCTTTTCGAACTTATGCTTATAGATGTATGCCTTTTGGTTTATGTAATGCACCTGCTACCTTTCAAAGATGTATGACTGCTATATTCTCTTATTTATGTGAAAAGATTGTTGATGAAAGGATCGATATGGTTGACAAGATGGGGGGTTTGAATAGGCAAGTACCAATTTTTAGCTTGTCTTAACAAATTGATGTTAGCAACAAAAGGTTCTCTATATGAACGACTAGGTGAGCAACCTATATGACGCTAACTACAACGATAATAAGTGAAAGCAAAGAATACACCACAGCTACAACAAGTACAAAGTAAAGGTAAGAGATAACCGCAAGTGGAGCCGGTGGAGATGAGTATGTGTGACCGAAGTTCCTTCCCATTGACAGGAAGTACGTCTCCGTTGGAACGGTGTGGAGGCACAATGCTCCCCAAGAACCCACTAGGGCCACCGTATTCTCATCATGCCCTCACACAATGCGAGGTTTCGTGATTCCACTATTGGTGCCCTTGAAGGCGGCCACCAAACCTTTACAAAAAAGATTGGGGCTATCTACACACGAAGCTTGGAGGCTCCCAACTAGACCACGAAACTTCACCACAATGGCATGTGGCTCCGAGGTGACCTCAACCGTCTAGGGTGCGCAAACATCCAAGATTAACAAAATCCGCAAGGGATTAGTGGGGGGAATCAAATATCTCTTGGTGGAAGTGTAGATCAAGGCCCTCTTAAGCAATCCCTAGAAAATTAACAAGTTTGATTGGCTAGGGAGAGAGATAGGGCGAAAGTAAGCTTATGGAGCAACCATGGAGGTTAGAGAGGTTGAAGGTTAGCTCCTTGAACAAGAAGATACCTTTATATAGTGGGGGGCTCAGATCCAACCCTTACCCACCTACCACATCAATAGTCAAGAGGTACTACCGCTGTTAAGAGCGGTACTACCGCTCCGCACCTCACCATCCACGGTAGTAATAAATTACTACCGTGCCTACTACTATGGGGGGAAAAGTATGCGAAAAATTATGTCGGAGCGGTAGTAAAAAATTACTACCGCGCTCAGGGCGGTAGTACCGCTCTTGGAGTGGTAGTAAAAATCTACTACCGCTCTGAGAGCGGTACTACCGTTGACACCAGTTGTAGTACCGCTGGCCCTTTTGCATAGATAGTAAATATGGGTATGGAGCTCCATTGTGGCTAAAGAAAAGGTGGTGCACTAAGTGTATGTGATGATTCCACCCACACCTTTCTGACGCGGACCCCCTCTTAGTAGTATGACTTTCCTATGACTCAGAACCACAAAAGAGAAACATAGAAAGCAACCGTCTTTGAGAGATTCCAAGGGGCATCGAATCATCTCGTGCCTAGATATGAATTATTTGAAATGCTCAATGCACACGATTAGTCCGCACAAGCATTGTAATTAATCGCTAAAACCACTTAGGGAGAAATATGCCCTAACAATCCCCCCCTTTTTGGTGGATTGATGACAATACATGATTTGCACATAATGGATATAGAGAAGGCATTTGCAAACCCCAAAATCTACAAACTAGGGACAAGCTCCCCCTGGGTGTGTGCATACCAACACACAACCAAGGAAAAAAGTACTCCCCCTAGATTTTATAGACTAAACAATCCTTGCTACATAAAAGATTAGATAGTTATAAATGGAAGCAAGGCATGGCATGTGAGCATGAAGATAAGTCATAAGATAATAAGACTCACAAGCTATTAATAAAAATATAATAATGAGACAAAGGATAGGGAAAATATATCATGTGTCTCACACCATATGATAAAGTCTGACGTCTCATAGTTTCACCCATAAAGAAAAGACAAACAGCGAAAGCAACTAATGTTCAACAAACCAAACAACCACGAAAACAAGAAAACGAGCAAATCCTACACCCTCTCCCCCTTTGGCATCTGGACACCAAAAAGGCAGAGAGGACACCTACGACATAGGTGGTAGCTCGAACTAGAGAGACTATAGCCATCCGTCTTCGGTCTCCTCCTGAACATACTCCTCATATGAGTCATCGTCGGTCTCCTCCTCAAACGCAGCCCACTCAGCCTTCGGGGTGATCTCTCGCTCAGATCCACTATAGATGTGCATATCAACCTTCCTCATGATAATCTTGTCACGCTGACGACTCTCTTTTTGAGCGACATAGGTCATGTATTGTCCCTTTGCCTGCATGCAGAACAAGGTCTTCATCCTGTCGATGAGCTTTTTGGCCCATGACGGCTTAGCAGAGGAAGGCATACGTGCCTCTGGAGCAGTCTCATCCTCCGCAGCAGCCACTTCCTCATCAGAATCCCTAGGGGCGGCATGTGAAGTGGAGGTGTTTGCTCATTTGTCCTACTGGCACAGTTTGATGGGGTCATGGCAAATACAATTAGCAGGAAGCTCAACACCTGGAAATGCCTTGGTCCAAGTCATCTTGATGAAGGAAAACAGATACAGACCATAGATTGGGACCTTACGGTGGAAGATAGCAGAGTACAGCTCGGTCCATATAACATGAGAGACATCCAGTTTTCCAGATGGGCAAGTCCGCCCCTTCTGACACATGATGAGAATATCTACTAGGTATGAGTGGAACTGGTCCTTGTTGCCAACTCTAGGAAACAGGGTGTTGCGAAAAATGCGGTGCATCACATCCAGAAACGGGTTCATAACATAGGAGACCTCACCAGATGGGGTTTGCTTCTCAATATAGTATGGTAGCAACTTCTCCTTGGTAGTAGCAGAAGGGTTGGCAGGAGGGCTCAAGCCAACTGGGTGGTGAAGCCCCTCATCCTGGACATGCAGAAGATCCATGAAATCCTTCCATTTAGCAGACAACACTTCCCCATTTGTCAGCCAGGTCATGGTGCGATAATCATCAGTGTGAAAGTGAATAGTAGCAAAGAAGTGTGCCACCAACTTATAATCAAAATCTTGCTGAAAAGTGATGAGATCCTGAATCTGAAGATGGTCCACTATGGACAGAGCATCACCAAAATATGCAGGGTCTTTCTTCAGATGGTTGATATCAATCCACTACACAGGAACAAACAAATTCTTCTTCGTCTTGAGGACATCTTCAAAGATAAGAAACCGGTCTTTATTCTAGAACAATTCACCTCCACGGAACTGCTCCCTATTGTTGTTGTATGAGTTGATCCTTCGGCGCCGTTGAAACTCTCCCAGTGGCATGGTATTCTAGTCAAAAATACTCTTATTCTTCTGAGAAGTCTTCTTGAAATTGCGCTTGGGTGCTTTAGAACCTTCGGCGACATCACATGAGAGGGGACGCTTGGAGCTGGCATCCCGATGTGGGTTACAGCGCCTGGAACCACCGCATGTGATACACAAAAAGCAAACACAACCCAAAGGACACAAAACGTCAAGGCAAAGGTCAGGAATCAACAGAAAAAGCTCAAAAAGGAGAAGGTTCAATGTGTGTCTGCAAGGAAGGGCGGTAGTACCGTCACTGGAGCGGTAGTAAAAGTTTACTACCGCTGTGGGAGAGGTAGTACCACTGCTTGAGCGGTAGTAAAAATTTACTACCTCCCTGGCAGTGGTAGTACCGCATGGGGGGGGGGCAGAGTGCTAGATCTGACAGTGCCATGACACTAAAAATCCCCAATCCTTTGAAACGAAACCTTAGATCTGGGACTACTAAGCACCCCTACACACAAGAGACCCTACTCAATGAAGGATATACTGCCCAAGAAATCCACAATCCCTCTAGGAAGAGGATAGGGTGCCATGAAGAAAGAAAACATAGACATGCCCCTAACCCTAGATTCCACAAAAACCAAGCAAATATGAAGGGAAAGAGGGGCAGTACCAAGGTCCCTGGCACGTTGGAGAGGATCCCAGCAATCAGAATCGGAAAAGGGTGGCCAGAGATGGAGATCCAGCGATCCCCTTAGGCAACACCTTGAGAGAGGAGACAGAGAAAAAGAAGAAGAACTCGAGATGAATGGGCAAAGGGGGGAAATCTGCCTCCCCTGCCCTTTAAGTACCCCCCGAGGCCGTGGCGGCACGATAGTACCGCTGTCATCATGATAGTACCGCTTGGCCAGCGGTAGTACCGCTCTCCCAGCGGTAGTAAAAATTTACTACCGTTCTGGGGGCGGTAGTACCGTGCACTTTTCGACAAAATAGCCCAATGAATAAGAAAAAAACAAGAAGACCTCAACAAGAATAAGAAGCAACACCGAATCTCCTCATGGAGAGGGCGGTGGCCGAAGCCACCTATGTTTGAGACAAATGGTATGACACCGCGAAGAATTATCCTTGGGTCCATGACCAGAGCTCGTCTTTGAAGCACAAGTGCCATCAACAATGGCTAATGTGAAAGAATTGATAAATTTGTGCATACTAGGGGGAGGATATGTTCATTGAGAGAACAACACTCCCCCTATGCCCCTGCCTACATCTAGAGCCAAATATAATGATGAGTGAGGTGTGGTGTGCGTAGTTTCAATCTACATTACTTGAATAAATGATATTTAGCTCATGCTTTAACTCGCGAAACATTGCTTCATCTAGAGGTTTGGTGAAAATATCTGCAAGTTTCTCTTGAGTGTTGATGAAGAGGACCTCAATATCTCCTTTCTTGATATGATCTCGAATGAAATGATGATGTATATCAATATGCTTGGTCTTGCTATGTTGCACCGGATTAAGGGATATCTTGATAGCACTCTCATTGTCACACAGAAGAGGCACTTTGTCACAAGTGACACTGTAATCCTTCAAAGTTTGCCTCATCCATAATATTTGAGCACAACAACTTGAAGTAGGCACTACTGGAAACTGAGACTTTGCCGTCTGCCATGGCAGACAGCAAAGGGGGCCACCCTGGATGTCAAAGGCCTTTGTCGTCCGTCAGTAGACGGCAAACCGGACGGCAAACAAAAATCCGGTGAAGGGCCTCTTTGCCGTCTGCATTTGGACAGCTGACGGCAAAGGATCTTTGCCGTGAGGGGTGTGATGGCAAAGAATATGGGACGACACATCTCCGGGCACCTCCGTCAAGTGCTAACGGCGGTCTGCTGGGCCCATAGATAGTTGGCCATCCGCCCTTTGCCCGTGTGCCGTCTGTCGTGCTGGTGGACTGACGGAAAAGGCATCGCAAAAGCCCCTCTCATTTTCCCCTTTGCCATCTGCCCTTTGACCCTTTGCCGTCTGCCCTTTGCCCCTTTGCCGTCTGTCATGCTGGTGAGCTGACGGCAAAGGTACCAGCAAAGCTCCTCTCACTTGCCCCTTTGTCGTCTGCCCTTTTAACCTTTGCCATCTGCCCACCATCACGACAAACGGCAAAGGGGGGACCCAATTTGATTCAACAAGCCAGTTTGGGCCCTTTGCCGTCTGCTGTAGCTCCTTTGCCGTCGGTGGGCACACGGCAAAGACTCCAAACTGCCATTGTTTATTTTATTTTTGATAATATCCAGCGATTTTCACACAAACAGGAATATATTTCGCACAAACTGCCCCAAATGACATAATATATTTCACACAAACTACCCATACTCATAACCATATTAAAATAAGTTTCATCCATAATCCATACATATTATGCAAATTTCATCCACACCAAACCATATATTACACTAGTTTCATCCATACATACAAAGTTTCATATCCATTTACTACAATAGTTTCAATCCAAGCTTCTATGAAGCCATTTTAGAAGAAACCATATTGAAGCACTCCATCAATATAATCTAAGCTTCCGTGAATTTAATGTAATCTGCAAAATGGGAAATAAGTAAGTTAGAAGAAGAAGACTAGATGAAGAGGAGAAGAAATAAGTAAGTTTCATATCCATTTAGCTCCAAAAAGACATACTTAGCTAATTTAGCTCCAAGAAGAGGACAAGAGGAGAAATCAAAATAAGGAAGAATAAGAAGAAGAGAATAATAAGAGAAGAAGAATAAGAATAAGGAGAAGAAGAAGGAGGAGAAGAAGGAGAAGATGGCTCCTCCTTCTCCTTCTCCTTCTCCTTCTTTTCTTCTTCTCTTCTTCTTCTCTTTCTTCCTTCGTTTCATTTCTCCTCTTCTCGTCTTCTTGGAGCTAAATTATCTAAGTATGTCTTTTTGGAGCTAAATGGGATAATTATGTCATTTTAGAGGAAAACAAGCTAAGTATAAAATATTCATGAGCTAACCAAGGTTCTTATGCCATTATGAGCTTATTATGTCATTTTGGAGCTAAATTAGTCATTTTAATGAGCTAACCAAGGTTCTTATGTTGTTTTTACCTAACTAAGCTAATTATGTCATTTTGGAGGATAATTAGCTAAGTATGTCTATGTTGGGGAAAATAAGCTACGTAGAAGAAGAAAGAGAAGAAGAGGAGAAGAAAAAAAAGAAGAAGGAGGAGGAGGAGGAGAAGGAGAAGGAGAAGGAAGAGGAGAAGAAGAAGAAAAGAAGAAGGAAAAGAAGGAGGAGAGAAGAAGAAGGAGGGCTCCTTCTCCTTCTTCTGCTTCTCCTTCTCTTCTTCTTCTTCTTCCTTCTTTTCATTTTTCCTCTTTCTTCTACTCTTGTCCCCTTCTTCGGGCCAAATTAGCTAATTATGCCTTTTTGGAGCTAATTATGTTATTTTGTGGATAATTAGCTAAGTATAGGTCATGTTTTATTAAATATACCATTTCGGACTTAACTAAGCTAATTATATCATTTAGGTGGAAGCCTAGCTAACTATAGGTCACTTCGGAGGTAACTTGGGTAAAATATGTCATTCTAGAGCAAACTATGCTTATTAAGCCATTTTGGATCTAGCTAAGCTAATTATAGGCCATTTAATACCTAAGTTAGGGGGAATAGGTCATCTTGGAGCTAAGTTAGCCTTATTATGTCATTTAGGAGAGAACTTCGCTAAGTATAGGTCATTTGTTTTATTAAATAGGTCATTTTGGAGCTAACTAAGCTAATTATGTCATTTAGGTGGAAGCCAAGCGAACTATATGTCGTTTTGGAGTTAACTTGGGTTAAATATGTCATTTTGGAGGATAATTAGCTAAGTATATGTCATTTTTATTAAATAGACCATTTTGGAGCTAACTAAGCTAATTATGTCATTTAGGTGGAAGCCAAGCTAACTATATGTCGTTTTGGAGCTAACTTGGCTTAAATATGTCATTTTGGAGCTAACTATGCTTATTAAGCCATATTGGAGCTAAATTGGCTAATTATATAATTTATGTGGAAGCCAAGCTAAGTATATAATATTCATGAGCTAACCAAGGTTCTTATGCCATTTTGAGCTTATTATTTCATTTTTGAGCTAAATTGGTCATTTTTAACCAAGGTTCTTATGATGTTTTCACCTAACTAAGAAAATTATGTTATTTTGTAGGATAATTAGCCAATTTAGTATTTGTTGGATGAGTCTAAGCTACGTAGAAGAAGAGAAAGAGAAGAAGCAAGAAGAGAAGAAGAAGGAGAAGTAAAAGAAGAAGGAGGAGGAGGAGAAGGAGGAGGAAAAGGAGAAGGAAGAGGAGAAAAAGAAGAAAAGAAGAAGGACAAGAAGAAGGAGAAGGAGCTTCTCTGCTCCTTCTCCTTCTTCTTCCTCCTTCTCCTTCTCCTTCTTCTTCTCTTCTTCTTCTTCTTCCTTCTTTTCATTTTCCATTTTCTTCTCCTCTTGTCCCCTTCTTCGGGCTAAATTAGCTAATTATGCCTTTTTCGAGCTAATTATGTCATTTTGGAGGATAATTAGCTAAGTATATGTCATTTTTATTAAATAGACTATTTTGGAGCTAACTAAGCTAATTATGTCATTTAGGTGGAAGCCTAGCTAACTATAGGTCATTTCAGAGCTAACTTGGGTAAAATATGTCATTCCGGAGAAAACTATGCTTATTAAGCCATTTTGGATCTAGCTAAGAAAATTATAGGCCATTTAATGCCTGAGTTAGGGGGAATAGGTCATCTTGTAGCTAAGTTAGCCTTATTATGTCATTTAGGAGAGAACTTAGCTAAGTACAGGTCATTTTTTATTAGAGAGGTCATTTTGGAGCTAACTAAACTAATTAAGTCATTTAGGTGGAAGCCAAGTGAAAGTGCATTATATCGACTAGAGGGGGGTGAATAGGAGATTTTTAGAATTTCATCACCGAGGAAATTCCTTTTGAAGAAATTCCTCACAAATGACTAACTTGCAGCGGAAATAGCAAAGGATCATGAGCGCAAAGTATCACTAAAACAGTTTTTCACAATGAAGAATATGAAAAACAGTTTGCACAGTATGCAGGCACGGAGAAAACATATGAGGATTAACTTGCGTGAAGAATTTGGGATTGAGAAATTTCAGAGAAAAGTCTTCAGCAAATTCTTCGAACAGTGACAGTGAAAATCATCAACATACAATCTGAGGAAATAGAACCAGTTTCACGGTGAAGATAGTGGTTGATGACCCAGTTCCAATTGTTGTGACAGTTGTACATCTGGTTTGGAGCGGCTTGGTAATGAAACCAAAAGACACATAGTCCCGGGACACATAGTCCCTACCGTATTATCCTTGGGCTAAGAACACACAGTCCTCCCCCAACACTCTTGGTAAGTCTTCAGGGCAGCCTTCCAAACCCTCACAAACTTGGTCACCTGGCGATCCACAATTGGCTGCTGGATTGCTCTAGACCATAACGCCTAACCGTCTGGAGGATGCACAATTCTCAAAGGTAAAAGGCTTGAGTCCCACACAGGAACAACTTCTTCAGTGATGCTCAGTCACTTGGTTTTCGGTTTCTGGTTTGGTGTTTGGGGTATTTCCTCACTGATGAATTACTCTCGAAGACTCTAAGGAATTTAGGTTGCTCTTATGACAAGTGTCAGTTTCTAACGGAGAAGCCAACCAGCTAATGGTTGTGGGGGGGCAGCTATTTATAGCCTGGGAGCATCCCGACATGATTTGACATTAATGCCCTTAAATAATATGACCGTTGGTGTGGATAAGATCGGTGATGTGGCGTGACTTGTGGTAACGGTCGGGACCCTCAACTGTGAGAGTCCTCATGTCTCTCATATTCCTCACTTGAGGCTTTTGGTAGGATTAGGCTTGGATTGAGCATCATGAGGAAATTCATTCCGACATGTTACTTTGACCCCCTTTAACAGTATGGTGTTCCTATGACTCAAAAGAGAAGAAAATAAAACAGACAGAATAAATCTTCATGCTTAAAAATCTTCAGATTATTTTTCTTCAGGACACACTCAATTCCTCATCTTCAATTTCTTCATGAGGATTATCAATTTCATCGCAATTTCTTCGCGATTCAATTCTTCAGCTTCAGACCAATTTCTTCAGCCGAAGATATACATTTTTTAGGGGTCGATATTCATCAAATATTTCAAACTCCTCAGCGACTTATAGATTTTGTGTACACTCATGAACACATCAGATACTTAACCAATAAGTCTTCAAACTACCAAAATCATTAAGGGGCACTAGATGCACTTACAATCTCCCCCTTTTTGGTGGTTGATGACAATTAGGTTAAGTGTTCAACGGGGATAAAAATATGAAGTGTAAATACTCATTTGAGGAATTTGAAATCAAGATTCTGAGAGACTCCCCCTGAAGATGTGCATATCTTGAGGATTTTGCTTTTCATAGCAAATGCACATTGATGATTTATATCATGGAGATCTCCCCCTGAGTCTTGTAAATCATGCATACATACGACATATAGTATGAAGAAATTGAGGATGCATGATGACAAATGGTATCTGACGAATTCCAGCATGCGTGCATTAAAATTTTGAGGAATAAGCATGCGAAGAAAAACGTTCAAAAGCGTCAGAGTATGATCGAGCTTAAGTTACAACTCATTACATAAAACACTTCAGAAGAGACAAGAGTTTGTAACTTAAATAAAGTTTATAAGCCCCCAAAATATATCCCGCGTGAAGACTAACTCTGAGATTTCTCCCCCTTTGTCATCAAGTGATAAAAAGGGACAAACTAAGGACTAATGCGCGTGAAGACTTTCACTTCTTGGCAGTTGAAGAAGACGCGTGAGGATTCTTGGGAGCCGACTTCCTCCTTGGACCAGTGGCAGTATCTTGTTGATCTTCATCCGATTCAGTAGTGCGGAATGAAGAAAACGAACTGTCCTCAAGGCCTGGTACTGGAAATGGCCTTAATTTCTTCTTTGGTGGCCACGACCAGTCGAAGTCCTATGCAAACTCCAATTCTTCAAGTTCTTCTAGAGTCTTCAAATGAGCCAGTGTGGCCCAGGTGCGATCAAAAACCTCATGAAGATAATGATGGTTAAGCTTCACAACATTATGCGTTTCAATGAGGGTTTTCACAATGGCGCCGAACTGGCGTTTGACCCACTTGTGATTCCGATCAACCTTTGGTGAAGACTTAGAAGAAGCTCTCTGGTATTCATCACCCTTGGAGCAACAGGACTTGGTGGATGGGTTTCAGTGTCATCCCATGAGGAATAAGCATCTGGCTCTCGGAACTGCCATCAAGGGGCCGACTGCCTTCATCAATAACAGACTTGCCTTTTCCTTCAACAGGCTCGAAAGTCTTCTTGTTGACCCTTAGGGGAGGCATATAACCTTGATGATTGTTGAAATCAGCATGATAGTTGATGCCTGACCTGCGTCTGATGAATCTCATGATCCATGGAGCGTAAGTTTTCAGGTCAAAAGGGGACACAGCATTTTCCGCCAGAGTCCTCAAGAAGAAATCATGGATGTTGATGGGAATGCAATCGATGATGTTGAAGTGGATATTCTTCATGATGCCTACGACGTCTTCTTCATCATCATGTCCCTTGATAGGCGCAAGAACACTGCAGAGGATTATGTAAACCGTGCTGGGTTCATACTTCAGCTCATGGACCAGGAAGGTTGTTCTTGGTGGTTGACCCTTGGCGAAAGGCTTCATGAGGACTTCCATCAGCTTGTTTGGCAGCTCTCGTTCATCATACAACTTTACTGCCTTCTCTGAGGGAATTGACATAGAAAGTTCTCGCAGCAGCTCATTGGCAGGAGCCTTGAAGTGTGTGTGCTGCGTCATCCAATGCAGCACCCAAGTGTTGATGTCTGTTGGATCTCGGGAGATGTGCAGAGTTGCATAGAATTGAAGAACAATGTCGATGTTGCAATCGCAAATATCAGAGCACATGGGGAACAGTCCTGCTTCATGAAGAACGTTGAGGACTGGAGCAAAGCACGGAATTTCTTCAAGCTCAACATGAGGAATATGCGTGTGCTGGAAAATCATGTTTCTTCCACACAACACAGATGCATAGTAGTTGAGTTGTGTCCTGGTCCAAAACTTCATATGCCTGATGCGAGGCTTGTCATAGGCATTTTCTCCGATGAAGTACATGCGTTCTTGAAAGAAGGATTCCTTTTGAAACTTTGGCCTCTTGGAGAACGGCTGACGCTGCATCGGCTGAAGGTTTTACTTCTTCCCTTGAGGAGAGACAATCATCACAGTTTCTAGATTGATGACTACAAGAGCATTCTCTTGGTTTGGTGTGCACGGGCATTTTTCTCAGCGTGTTCCTCAGGATGAGGAATTTCATCTACTTGTGCTTCAGGCTGAGTAGCTTGCTCTGGTTGAGGAATGTCATCAAGGGGAGCCTTTGGTTAAGGATTTTGCTCAGGAGGATGAATTGCTTCATCCTGAGCCTCAGGTTGAGGATTTTGCTCAGAATTTTCAATTTCGTTAGGCTGAGGGTTTTCACTTTGTTTTTCCTCAGCTTGAGGGATTTGCTTGGTTGAGGAGCCAGATTCATCAGCTGGGTCAGCTGATCCTTGAGCAGTTTCTTCAGGAGGAATGAAGGTCTGAGGACTGTCATCAATCCGAATTTCGTCATTAGTGTGGCCCTCAGACGCAACATTCTTCATTTCCTCATCAGTCAAGTGCTCCTTGTCTTTGCTTTCGAAGATAGTCATATCATAAGATGGAGCAACGTTGAGAGGCACAGGATCCATAGGTGCATTTTTATCAAGTGATTTGAGGCGCTTGGCCTCAGTTGATTCTTCTGCTGAGGAAGCTTTGCTCTTCTTGGTTTCTTTTCAGCACCTCTGGTTTTCTTCACGTCTGGTGAAGACGGAGTCATTTTCTTCAACTTTGAAGATTATCGTGAAGAAGTTTTCTCTTGAGGAGGCGGAGATAGATCCGTCCTGGCAGTTTCCTCACCTGAAGCAGTTTCTTCAGCTGGAACAGAGTCATCAGCTGGCTTAGACGCATCAGTTGTAGCAGTTTCATCAACTGGGGCAGAGTCATCAGCTGGAGTTTCCTTGGTTATTTCCTCAATAACCGGTTCATCATCACGACTTTCTTGAGGGATTTCCTCAGCATGAGCAGTTTCATCAGCTGGTTCCTCAATCTGAGGCTGCGGTTTTGTTGCTTGAGGGGCAGCCTTCTTGTTGTAATCATCAACTACATTAGTATCAAGTTTGATGAAATTGTTCTTGAGACATTGAAGATCAGAAAGCATAGTGTACTTGTCAGTCAAAGTCTTCAATTTTGCCTGAGTGGTCACAAGTGCATTAGGCGTCAGGTTGAGGAGATTCTGTCTGAGGAATTTCTCCTTTTTGAGCTTCGCAACCTTAGCTTGTTTGGCTTGCGTCTCCTTCCACTTGGCCTCGTTGATGAATGTGGCCACCATGTGGCTGATGCCTGGAGGAAGCTTCTAATGATCAATAGGAGTGTTGGGGGTCCTCATACCATATGTTGATGTAATCCAGGAGGACTTTTGGGTCCATGGCTAGAGTAATGGCGCTGCCTGAGGCTTGTGCTACCTAGTCCTGCTTGTTTCTAATGATGGCTTGCACAGTCTCATCATCATATTCATCACTACCTTCTAATACAGAAGGGACTTTGATGATTTTGCTAGGGCTTGGTCTGGTTCCTCTCCCAGCAGTCACCTTAGTCTTCATTGGAGTAGGTGAAGACTTTGTCTCGGAGCTTGTTGCAGACGGAACAGAGGAGTTGGAAACAATAGGCAGTTGCTTCACAATCTGCTTCTGTTCAGGCTTTGAAGCATTTGGTGGTGCTGATGGTTTTGGTGCGGATGCTGGTGCAGCTTTCTGAGGCATTTTCTCCTGAGGCTTTGAAGCCTTTGGTTTAGGTGGCACATACTTCATTGGAGGAATGGTCGTTCCAGAAGTTTCAGCTGCAAAAGAGGTGGCGATAGTTGCAGCAGCAGCAGATTCTTCATTGAATTTCCTTAGAGGCGGCTTCTGCTTGCTTGTGAAGCTTTCACAAATGTTTTGACTTTTCTTCGGGATAGTCATCAATTGTCTTGAGGCTTGAGGGGTGTGCATCCTGATAATCCTCAAGAGGAGGCCGTTTGCCAGGAGGCTTCAGAGCGAATTTCTTCGTGTACTTGGGAGTGACGAATCTATATTCCTTCCACTCCTTAGCCCACCGGTGTTCTATCTTTTGAAGCCTTATCTTCCTCTTGAGCATAGTCTCTTGCTCATCAGGCGTGCAGTATTCCAAGTTTTTATCCTCAGGGATATCAATGAAAGTGTTCTGCTCGAGCTTCTTTCCACCCTTTTGTTTCCTTTCATCTTCCATTTTCTTCAGCTGAGGATTTTGCTGAGGAAATTGAACTCTTGAGGATTCAGATGAAACTTGCAGATTTTCTTCAAGAAACACTGCAAATGAGTTAAGTTGATGAGAACCTAGAGATTCATCAGCTGACATTTGTGTACGTGTGAACAGAGTATAGTTGCGAGGAATTTGGAGAGGTCATATGCGTTCTCAGATTTGATGAAATGAAATTTTTTAAAGTTGAGGAATTTGACCATTGATGAGGAATTCGACTAAGCACGTTGTTCTTGGGTTCCAGAGTTGTACAGATTCAAAAATTTGCACAATTGAGGAATCTCGTGAAGATTTTAGATGCTTAGTGAAATTCATCAATAGTTGAGGAATAAGTAGTGTTTGAAGAAAATAGACTAATGGATACTTGAGGAAAAACAGATTTCACACATCTAAGGTAAAATAGTAGATCGAAAGAGCTGTAAAAATAGGGTTTTTATTTACCCTAGATAGTTTGCACGAAGAACAGAGCGGGAAGTAGCAGTAGATGCTCTTCGGTGTGAGTCCACTGCGCCTTAACTCGGCAACAGAGGACAGCTACGGCGGCGGCGGACGAAGATGGTCCAGTTCCGGCGTGGTTTCGGCGACGGAGAGGTCGAGGCTGTCAAGCTTTTCCTCGCCGGCGTCGAGACTTCTAGAAGTGGCGCTAGGGCTTTTGAGCTTTGCTGTAGCAGGAGGGCGATGGGAAGAAGAAGATTTACCGAAGGGAGATGTGAACATATTTATAGCCAGGTGGTAACTGTTGGCGCAAAAGTATCGGACCAAATAGCCCCTGTCTCTACGTCTCCACAAGACACGTGTAGCCCACGACCTAAGCGGTGGAGATCGTGGTTATACGGACGGCGAAAGTGGGATTAAGTTACTGTGTAACAACAACAAAATTATTTTTGAAATTTTGAGGATTTTGTTACAAAATCATCAGCTAACAAGGAGGCAGTGAGGATTTTGAACGAAGTTTCAAGTAGAACGCATATGAAGAATTGAATAGACTGGATGAGAGTAGCATAGAGGGAAAGTAAGGTCCGATCACATTCACTTAGATGAAATATCAAATTGAAGAAATAGCTATAAGTGAATGCTGTTGAGGACTTTGAAATCACAGTCTATCTAGGTAAACGAAAATCATCAAGTGTTTTTGAAGATTTTGAAGAACAACTGTTTTGAAGAAAAATCAACTTTTGAAGAAATTCAGCTTTGAAGAAATTCAACTTGAGGAATTTCAAGTTGGGTGGTGGCGTGACCCACCATATAAGAATGTTAATTTCAGACGCCGCGTACAATTGCCGTAGGGCCCTGAGAATCAATTTCTTCGTTGATTTCCTCACACTAAGAGTGATATTCTTCATTGGTTGAAGAAAATCGATTCATCGTGTGTTGCACATCTAAGTTATCAATTTTGCATAAGTGTTAGGATGTGTGCATGTTTTTACAGAACATTTGAAGATTCTAAGATATTTAGCTCACACCGCAACTTGCAAAACCTTTTCTCATCCAAGGTCTTAGTGAATATATCTGCCAGTTGATCATCAGTCTTCACATGGTCGATGAGGATATTGCCCTTGAGGACATGGTCCCGAAGAAAATGATGACGAATCTGGATGTGCTTGGTCTTCGAGTGCTCTACTGGGTTGTATGCAATCTTGATTGCACTCTCATTGTCGCAGTAGAAAGGCACATTCTTCATGTTGATGCCGTAGTCCTTGAGGGTTTGCTTCATCCATAGCAATTGTGCACAGCATGAACCAGCAGCAATGTACTCAGCTTCGGCAGTGGAGAGTGAAGCGTAGTTCTGCTTCTTTGAGGACCAGCAGACTAGTGATCTTCCGAGGAAATGACACGTGCCAGAGGTTGACTTGTGATCCACACGGTCACCAGCATAATCAGAATCGGAATATCCCACAAGATGAATATTTGAGCCCTTGGGGTACCATAATCCTAGTGTTGGTGTGTGAGCTAAGTAATGAAGAATATGCTTCACAGCCTTATGGTGTGATTCCTTCGGTTTTGCTTGAAAACGTGCACACATGTAGACACTAAGCATTATATTTGTCCTAGATGCACATAAATATAGTAAAGAGCCAATCATGGAGCGATATACCTACTGATCGAATTCTTTACCATTTTCGTCAGTGCAGAGGTGGCCGTTGGTAGGCATTGGAGTATTAGCACCTTTGCATTCATGCATGTCGAATTTCCTCAGAATATCCTTGAGGTATTTCTCCAGTGATATGAAGATTCCATTGCGTTGTTGACGAATTTGAAGACCAAAGAAGAATTTCAGCTCCCCCATCATAGACATATGATATTCTTCACTCATCATGTAAGCAAATTCATCATTGTAAGGTTTGTCAGTACAACCAAATATGATATCATCGACATATATCTGGCACACAAATAGTTCATTATCATAGGAATTAGTGAAAAGAGTTGGATCAAGTGAACCAGGTTTGAAGCCTTTCTTCATGAGGAATTCCTTCAATGTATCATACCATGCCCGAGGGGCTTGCTTGAGACCATCGAGCACCTTTTTGAGTCTGAAGACTTTGTCTGGATTCTTCGGATCCTCAAAACCTGGGGGTTGAGCAACATATACTTCTTCCTCAAGCTCACAATTGAGGAATGCACTTTTCACATCCATTTGATATAAGATGATGTTATGATGATTAGCATAAGCAAGTAGTATTTGAATAGCTTCAAGTCTAGCAACAGGTGCAAAAGTTTCATCGAAATCTATTCCTTCAACCTGTGTGTAGCCTTGGGCTACAAGTCGTGCCTTATTCCTCACCACTTGACCATCCTCATCTTGCTTGTTTCGGAAAATCCACTAGGTGCCGATGATATTGTGCTTGCGAGGATCTGGTCGTTTGAAGAGCTCCCATACGTCATTCAGCTTTAATTGAAGAAGTTTGTCTTGCATGGCTTGGATCCACTCCGGTTCCATGGAAGGCTCGGCAACTTTTGATGGTTCTGTGATAGACACAAAGGAGAAATGCCCACAAAAGTTAACTAAGTGTGAAGCTTTGAGAGAGTGAGAGGACCTGGCGCGTTGATGTCATTGAGGATTTTGTCAAGTTCCACTTCATTTGCAATCCTCGGATGAGCTGGTTGAGGATTTCGTCTAGGCTGAGGAATTGGTTCTGGAGAAATTTCCTTAGGAGCATCTTCTTGATTTTCATCACTACTGGGAATGATTTCTTCATCAATTTCCTCAGTGGGAACAATGCCTTCAGTAGCTTTGAGCTTTATTGCTTCCTGAGGAGATAGCTTATCTAGATCAGGAGGCAATTGCTCTCTTTGCGAGCATTAGTTTCATCGAACCGCACATCTACAGTCTCAACAACCTTGTTGTGACAGTTGTTGAAGATTCTGTAGGTGTGCGAGTCCTTTCCATAATCGAGCATAAAACCCTCATGTGCCTTTGGTGCAAACTTTGAGCTATGGTGAGGATCTCTAATCCAATATTTTGCACCGAAGACTTTGAAATAACTTACATTGGGTTTCTTGTCTGCGAGGAGTTCATATGAGTTTTTCTTGAGTAATTTGTGAAGATATACCCTGTTGATGATATGGCATGTAGTGTTGATTGCTTCAGGCCAAAAGCGACGAGGAGTCTGATATTCTTCAAGCATGGTTCTTGCCATCTCGACCAGAGTCCCGTTCTTCCTTTCGACAACACCATTCTGTTGAGGAGTATAAGCAGCAGACAATTCGTGAGTAATACCAAGTTCATCAAGATAATTATCAAGACCAGTGTTTTTGAACTCTGTTCCATTATCACTCCTGATGTCTTTGATCTTGACACCGAAGTTCGTCGAGGCCCTTGAGGAAAATCGTTTGAAGACTTCGTGCACTTCAGTTTTATATAAAATGACATGCACCCATGTGTATCCGGAATAATCATCAACTATGACAAAGCCATATAAAGATGTTGCATTTGTTAGTGTGGCATAATGAGTAGGTCCAAATAGATCCATGTGAAGCAATTCAAATGGACGAGTAGTGGTCATGATAGTCTTCGAGGGGTGCTTGGATCTGGTCATTTTCCCAGACTCACAAGCACCACAGAGGTGATCCTTGAGGAATTTGACTGATTTGATGCCGATGACATGCTTCTTCTTCGCGAGCGTGTGCAAATTCCTCATGCCTGCATGACCGAGTCTTCGATGCCATAGCCACCCTTCTGAGGTTTTTGCTAGTAAGCAAGTGGCTGGTTGAGGACCTGTAGAGAAATCAACAATGTACAAATCCCCTCTTCTAACACCTTCGAAGACTTTGGATCTACCAGATTCCATGATGACAACACATCTATATCTCCCAAAGATAACAATCATATCAAGATCACAATGCATTGAGACTGACTTGAGGTTAAATCCAAGGGATTCAACAAGCATTACTTTGTCCATGTGCCTATCCTTGGAAATAGCCACTTTTCCAAGTCCCAATACCTTGCTTTTACCTTTGTCAGCATATGTGATTTGCTTCAGGGGTGATGGAGTTAGTGGCATATTCATCAGCAAGCTTTTTTTCACCAGTCATGTGGTGTGTGCAGCCACTATCAAGAACCCACTTAGTACTCTTGGGTTTGTCATCCTGCAGATGAATTAGTACAACTTACCATCTCATATAATTCAGACTTGAAGAATATGATATTAATTTCATTAGATAGGAATTTCATCATAAACAAAATTATAAGGACGTGTGAAATATTTCTATTTCCTCAATATTAGCTTGCGTCCTATCAAGCATTTTCCTCGGGTCTCCAGCAAATTCTTCAGATGATGATTTTCATCTGGAGACCTGACCTGCAGAAGTGATTAGTTCAATTTCTTCACCACCCACATCTGAAGGGGTGGTAAAGCATTCATCATCCTGCGAGCACCATATGAGAAAGGGGCATTGAAGCTAATGCACTTCTCTTAACAGTAGGGGGGTTAAAGTACTCAAATGAATATGCAGAGAACTTTTTTCAGGATTTATGAACATAATGATTTCAAGAATAACGCTCATATTCATATTCCCTGTAATTTCCCTGCATGTTAGAAGCATTAGCATGGGTACGAGCATAGTTTTGACCAGTTGAGGATTTTATCCTCTTGGAGACTTTGGTCCTCCTGAGGAATTTGATCTAGGGTTCAAATTCTTCATAGGTGGTGTCATGTGGACATTCACCTGAAGATTTTCAAGGCAACTTTTGGGAACCCAGATTTTCCTCAGGGGAGGCCCATTCCTGTAATTAGTTCCAACATATCGACCAAATACTTCACCAGATTGATTTTTGAACAGTTTATAGTTGGAGTCAAATGACTCATCTGAGGAATAGGATAATTCACATGAAAATCTTGTTAGATTGTATGCATCAAAAGGAGGCCCAGTAGCAGCAACCCATGAGGTTTTAGGATACTGCTCAGGTTTCCAATAAGATCCTCTGAAAGGCAATTCCTTCTTTCCTCGGGTTCCTGTTCAAGATCTTCTTTTTGAGCACATCACAAAGGGTTTGGTGTCCTTTGAGACTTTTGTATATGCCTGTCACATACAATTCCTTCAGCCCTGCATTTTCATCAGTGACATTTGTGGTTTCCTCAAGTGAGGAATTTGACACTCCAGGAGCAGTTGAAGAATTTGTAGCAATAGAAGCATTTGATGATTCTGGTGAAGAATTAGCAGTTTCACGTTCGATGCATTTAAGACATGGAGTAATGAATTTAGCTTCAGCAGCACTGATCTGTTGAGCTAGTAATGAATCAGTTTCCATACGAAGATCATCATGAGAAATCCTCAGCTTCTCAAGATCAAGCTTCCTTTGAAGAAATTCATAGGAAAGTTTCTCATCATCAGCGAGGAGTGTAACATGACGATCTTGAAGATTATCAAATCTGGACTGAAGACTTTTCATATCTTCAGTGAGGATTTGGGTAAGATTCATTTCATCATTCAACAAATCATCACTTCTATCTAGTAGTTTCTGAAGCTTTTCCAGGGCAGTTTGTTGTTTAGTGGCAATGATAGCAAGTTTATTGTAACTGGGTTTTTTATAATCATCAGGTTCATAACAACTTGAATCAGAGGAGGAAGCATCATTCGGTACCTTTGAACCTTTTGCCATGAAGCAATAGGTTGGAGCGAAGTCATCAGCATAGTCATCAGTGTGGATGGTGTTATCATTTTCTTCAAGGTTGAAGATTGACTTGCTGACGAATGTGGTTGCAAGTGCAAGGCTAGCCTGTCCGGATTCTGAGTCTTCATCAGAACCCTCCTCTTCATCACATTCCTTAGATTCTGCCTCGGAATCCATTTCTTCTCTTCTCGAAGATTTACCAAACTGGACACGTCATGTAAACTTCTGGAATTTCCTCGCGAGCATTGCAAGCTCCTGTCCAAATTCTTCAGGATCACCAATGCTACCATCCGAGTCTTCTTCTTCAGATGAGGAAATTGCTCTGGCCTTCAGTGCACGTGGTCTAGAATAGCTTGGTCCATATAGATATCTCTTTTCTTCTTGTTGGAATTCATGAGTACTGAGTCTTTCGAGTATATCTGCTGGATCAAGCATCTTGTAGTCTGGTCTCTCTTGAATCATCAGAACTAAAGTATCAAATGAAGAATCCAAAGATCTTAGCAGTTTCTTCACAACTTCGTGATCAGTAATGTCTCGAGATCCCAGTGCTTGGAGTTCATTTGATATGTCAGTGAGGCGATCAAAGGTATCTTGGCAGCTTTCGTTGTCAAGCCTCTTGAAATGATTCAAGAGATTGCGAAGAACATCAACACGAGAATCACGTTGGGTTGATAATCCTTCATTAACTTTGGACAGCCTTTCGCAGATTAGTTTTGCTGAGCCCAAAGCACTCACTCTGCCATACTGGCCCTTGCTCAGATGGCCATAGCTGATATTCTTTGCTTGAGAATCAAGTTGCTTGAATTTCTTCACATCAGCGGCAGAGACAGTAGTAGTGACGATAGGGACGCCATGTTCCACAATATACCAGAGATCGTTGTCAATAGCTTGTATGTGCATCGGCATCTTGGTCTTCTAGAAGGGAAAGTCCTTTCCTTCGAAAGTTGGACATCCTGCAGTAACCTTGATCATGGCTGCAGTCGACATAACTAAAACTCCAGGTGGTTAAACCAAAATCACACAAAACAAGGGAGTAGCTTGCTCTGATAGCAATTGAAAGTGCGTTATATCGACTAGAGGGGGGTGAATAGGAGATTTTTAGAATTTCATCACTGAGGAAATTCCTTTTCAGGAAATTCCTCACTGATGACTAACTTGCATCGGAAACAGCAAATGATCAGGAGTGCAAAGTATCACTATAGCAGTTTTTCAGGGTGAAGAATATGAAAAACAGTTTGCACAGTATGCAGGCACAGAGAAAACAGATGAGGATTAACTTGCGTGAAGAATTTGGGGTTGAGGAATTTCAGATAAAAGTCTTCACCAAATTCTTCAAATAGTGACAGTGAAAATCATCAACATACATTGTGATTAATGTAATGAGTTGAAGAAACAGAACTCGTTTCACAGTGAAGAGAGTGGTTGATGACCCAGTTCCAACTGCTGTGACAGTTGTACATCTGGTTTGGAGCGGCTTCGTATTGAAACCAAAAGACACACAGTCCCGGGACACACAGTCCCTACCGTATTCTCCTTGGGCCAAGAACACACAGTCCTCGCCCAACACTCGTGGTAAGTCTTCAGGGAAGACTTCCAAACCCTCACAAACTTGGTCAAGTTGCGATCCACAATTGACTGCTGGATTGCTCTAGACCATGATGCCTAACCGTCTGGAGGATGGACAGTCCTCAAAGGTAAAAGGCTTCAGTCCCACATAGGAATAACTTCTTCAGTGATACTCAATCACTTGGTTTTCGGTTTGTGGTTTGGTGTTTGGGGTATTTCCTCACAAATGAATTACTCTCGAAGACTCTGAGGAATTTGGGTTGCTGTAATGACAAGTGTCAGTTTCTAACGGAGCAGCCAACCAGCTAATGGTTGTGGGGGCGGCTATTTATAGCATGGGAGCATCCCGACATGATTTGACATTAATGCCCTTAAATAATATGACCGTTGGTGTGGATAAGATCGGTGATGTGGCGTGACTTGTGGTAACGTTCGGGACCCTCAATTGTGAGATTCCTCATGTCTCTCATATTCCTCACTTGAGGATTTTGGTAGGATTAGGGTTGGGTTGAGCATCATGAGGAAATTCATTCCGACGTGTTACTCTGACCCCCTTTAAGAGTATGGTGTTCCTATGACTCAAAAGTGAAGAAAATAAAACAGACAGAATAAATCTTCATGCTTCGAAATCTTCACATTGTTTTTCTTCAGGCACACTGACTTCCTCATCTTCAATTTCTTCATGAGGAATATCAATTTCATCGCAATTTCTTCGCGATTCACTTCTTCAGCTTCAGACCAATTTCTTCAGCTGAAGATATACATTTTTAGGGGTCGATATTCATCGAATATTTCAAACTCCTCAGCGACTTATAGATCCTGTGTACACTCATCAACACATTAGATACTTAAGCTATAAGTCTTCAAACCACCAAAATCACTAAGGGGCACTAGATGCACTTACACCAAGCTAAGTATATGTCGTTTTGGAGCTAACTTGGGTTAAATATGTAATTTTGGAGCTAACTATGCTTATTAAGCCATATTGGAGCTAAATTCGCTAATTATATCATTTAGGTGGAAGCCAAGCTAAGTATATACTATTCAATAGCTAACCAAGGTTCTTATGCCATTTTGAGCTTATTATTTTGTTTTTCAGCTAAATTGGTCATTTTAATGAGCTAATGAAGGTTCTTATGATGTTTTCACCTAACTAAGCTAATTATGTCATTTTGTAGGATATTTAGCCAATTAGTTCTTGTTGCATGAGTCTAAGCTACGTAGAAGAAGAGACAGAGAAGAAGCAAGAAGAGGAGAAGAAGGAGAAGTAAAAGAAGAAGGAGGAGGAGGAGAAGGAGCTTCTCTCCTCCTTCTCCTGCTTCTCCTTCTTCTTCCTCCTTCTCCTTCTCCTTCTTCTTCTCTTCTCCCTCTCTTCTTCTTCTTCTTCCTTCTTTTCATTTTTCCTCTTTCTTCTCCTCTTGTCCCCTTCTTCGGGCTAAATTAGCTAATTATGCCTTTTTCGAGCTAATTATGTCATTTTGGAGGATAATTAGCTAGGTATATGTCATTTTTATTAAATAGACCATTTTGGAGCTAACTAAGCTAATTATGTCATTTAGGTGGAAGCCTAGCTAACTATAGGTCATTTCAGAGCTAACTTGGGTAAAATATGTCATTCCGGAGCAAACTATGCTTATTAAGCCATTTTGGATCTAGCTAAGCTAATTATAGGCCATTTCATACCTAAGTTAGGGGGAATATGTCATCTTGGAGCTACGTAAGCCTTATTATGTCATTTAGGAGAGAACTTAGCTAACTATATTGTCATTTTTTAGTAAATAGGTCATTTTGGAGCTATGCAAATTATGTCATTTAGGTGGAAGCCAAGCTAACTATATGTCGTTTTGGAGCTAACTTGGGTTAAATATGTCATTTTGGAGCTAATTGTGCTTATTAAGCCATATTGGACCATTATGCGGTTGTTCAGCAAAACACTAGAAATAACATACCATTATCATCATCATGGCGGTGAAGCACGGTGGCTCTAGCTTGTTTCACCTGGAGAAGGTGCCCTGGAGAAGGCTCCACTTTAGAAGGGTTGCGCGATGTCTTTTGGGAGATGTTCTGCACCAAACATCGTTTGCAATGTGTCGTTAGCATGAGGACACTCTTAAGATCACTGCACTGAACTGAAACTCACCGTCCCCGCCATGTTAATGACTGGCATCTCCGCAGGGACTTGGCCAGTCTTCTTGCACATAGACTGTACATTTGGTTTCGACAAGTCAAATTTTTTAGTTATTAATGAAACGGACATTGAAATGCAAGATTTGAAATAATATGAAGAAGAAACTTACCACGAAGAGCTCGTATATGGCCCTGTTAGACGCATCATTCCGTGCCCTCTCCCCCTCCACCAATGCAGTCGTCCTCTCCTCCAGCTCCGTCATCTCCTTATCCTTCTCTGCCATAACCGCCTGCATTGCCTCTCTCTCTTTCAGAATAGCAGCCTGCAACACAACTCATTGTTAGCATTGTAATCATATTGGTTCCAACGCACAACATAATGCGGAAAGATAGTTGAGTCCATTAAACTAACCTCCATGGCGAGCTCGACTGTCGTGGACGAGGTGTTATATCAGGACATGAGCTCGTTTGGCGTGCCTTTATCTTCCGGAGAGTGCTAGGACAACGTATAAGGCCGTCTCTAATGGCTATCGAGCCATGGGGCATCCTGTTGCCAGCTATCATCACCAGCTCTAGATCAATAGGCCCCTCGCTCGGGTTAAAGTCCTCCCCTTTCCTCGCCTTCCTGTGATCTCTGTACTTCACAAGCTTGTGGTGGGAGGAGATGTTGGTGAAGTTTTCTGGATGCTCGAGGTCAGACTCGGAGAATGCCTTGACCTTCTTGTATGAGGCAGTATGGGCCATCGCATACATGTCGTACATCAGTGGCACCTCTGTCTTATTGTGACGCGCCTAAAAGAGAGAGAGAGGAAAATTGTATTAGTAAAGGGCTCAAGATAGCATTAAGAATGAATTGCATGAGGCATGAAGCAAACCACATACCTAGTTCTCGCCAAATTGGATTAAGTTGATGCTCCCTTGATGGTGTGGCACACCAACCATTTTGCCACGCCTCTCCTTGGCATTGTTGTGGCTGGCCTCCCATGTTTCGTAGCACCACTGATCCAACAAGGCCTCCCAACAATCCATCTTATCCACCCACCATCTCGGGGGCACCTAAGTTAATAAAGAGAAATTTGAGCACGTAAGAACCAAATCAAGGAAACTAACTACAAAGCCTTAATAATATGTAATTACCTTCAAGTAATGCTCCTTCTCCATCTTAGAAGCACGACACTTCGCCTTGTCCTTCCTAATACGCCGCGTGGCATAGTAGTTTCGAACAGCCTGCACCAGAGCCTTGTGCCGAAAGTTTTGAAGTAGGCGGCGACATTTGGTTTCGATAACCTTTGCTGCATCCTCCTCGTATCCCACCTCACACTTGTAGTAGGTCTGCAAATGAGGCAACATCGATTAGTACAATAACTAGCTATGGTTGATTTATAATTGTGTGAAGGAGAAATTACCCAGAACTGTCGGCTCACCATGTCGGCCCTCGTGTGGCAGAAAACACCGTCGATCTCCACCTCTGGCAGGGCCGGGGCACCCAAGTAGTGCTCCCAGGTCATTCCTACCTCTCGCTCCCGACCGGGCAACGTAACAAACCCTGGGAAGTTTTGACGGCAAAGCACACCAAGGACGTTGTTGGGCTTGCGGACACCCTTGGCAACAATCCAACCCCTGCGGTATGACAAATTAAAGCCAAAACATTAGATATTTGAGAAAACGTGAAGGTAAAAGGTTAAATAAGAGTAAAGTAATTTACTTGTCCCAATTTGGCTTAATCGACTACCTCTTCTCGCAGGTCGCCGACACGAGCGGGAGCCCCAAACTACCACGCTGGTAGACGGTAGCCCCCTCACCCAACTCCTCGTCGCTATCAGCATGGCCACTTGGCTCAGCCCAGGTATCCCACTTGGTCTCTGGGGATGTAGCCTCATCCCTGCTTTGCTCCGGAGTCGCCTGGAACGAAGCCTCTGGGACACGAGTCTCGTGGCTCGAAGGCTCGTCGACCCGAGGCTCGTGAACTGGAGATCGTGTAACCTCCACCTCAAACGAATCCACCCTAGAAGTCATGTGCTCAGGTGAATCAGCTTGAGGTGGTGGCGGAGACCGTGTAGCCTCCACCTCAGAAGGCGTGGCAGCCACCGCCCTACCTCTCCCGCGGCCACGTGTACCTTTAGTACAACATAAATACCAACATGAGTAATAAAATGTATATAAATACCAACATGCATACAACATGAGTACAACATAAATACCAACATGAATACAACGTGTACCTTTAGTACCTCTCGGCTTCGCGGGGGGTCGACCTCCTCTCACGGGGGGCGCTCCTTGCAGAGTAGTGAGCAACGCTCTCCGAAGAGGAGAGGCAGGAATGGAAGTACCCATCCCACCACCTGCCGACGAAGAAGGAGCCGCAGAGTGCTTTCGACCCTTTCCCACTATCTTTCAACACCTGTCATGACAAAGAGTAAATGAAATTAGTACAACATAAATACCAACATGAGTAATAAAATGTATATAATTTAAGTGTATCATCGTCATAAATACCAACATGACTAATAAAAAATAAATACCTGACATGAACTCAAAATTTATATATAGTAATAGTTGAATACCTGACATGAACTAATAACAATCGTGCTCGTCTATATATGCTTCGGAGTCAATAAATGCATCATGATCATCACTACCATCAATAAATGCATCATTATCATCACTATCAGGAAGAACAAGTGGAAGGCCACCATTATGTAATCGGTCAAGAAGTGACATGTCATCCGCAGCAGTAACCTCTTCTTCTTCTAGCACTTCCTGTTCGGGCTCAGGGATTAAGACGGATTCACTGTCGCTGTCTACTTCAATGTTCTGGGGTGAAGTAGAGCTGTTCTTGAAATGTTTCTTACACATATGTTTTTCTTGGAAGAATTCTCCTTCATATGTGTCTGGGTTAATGTGAGGTTCGTAATCCTCTTCATTGAGGGTAGGTGGTCTAAAATGTGGTGGCACTTCATAAATGACATCCCAACCTTTGGGATTTGGATCAGTTTGGCTGGCCCACCGTAGATAAAAAACTTGCGTCGCCTGTTGAGCCGTAATATAGACATCGGGAACATCTAAGTGGGTGTTTTGGTTGATTTCCACTAGTCCTATATGTTCATGAGTCCTTCTAGTCTCCCTCGGATCAAACCAATAACATTTGAAGACTACGACGGTCGGTGGGTTTTCACCATAGAATAGAAGTTCATAAATTGCTTCAACTCTTCCATAATACTCGGTGCCTCCTTTGCCGATAGGAGAGACAAAATAATTTGTAGTCTTTAGGTCGGGCATAGATAGCTCTTTGCCAAAGGTACTAAAGTGATACCCGTTGATGTTGTATTTGTCAAATGAACGGACCTTATAGTCAAAACCATTAGCGACTTGTCTCAACTCGGTGTCCATAGACTCTACATCAGCCTACAAGTTTAATACGAAAGAATGGATGCATTAGCCGCAAATTAGACCAAGAAATCAAATGGGCCATTAATGGTAATTAATTACCTTTTGTTTGAACCAAGAGATGAAACCGGGATAGTCGCCTCCATGCTTTGCGAGAATCTCACTCTTCGACGGAATCCTTTTCGATGAACGTTCCATCCGAGAATTTGGCGATGTGTCGACTATATAAAATATCCGGGAATAAGAGTAGTTCAAAGGAATTAGAAGTTGCGGAACAATAATTTATCGAGAACTTACTCGATGTACGACCGCACTTCTGTTAGGTTGGTGAAGATATAAAATGAAATGGTCCGCCATTCTTCGACATCCAACGATTTCCCTTACGAAGCAGCGGATGGTGCGAGCTTACCTTTGAATAGGCTGAGGTTCGATCGAACTTTCTTTGGATTGCCATGCAAATGATGATTTTTGGCTTTGTAGTGTGTTGTCACAAAGTTTGACGCCTCCTCAGTAATGAATGCCTCGGCCATCGATGCTTCAGTTCTATGTTTATTTGGATGCAAAATCAAATGCTGCATTGGATTAAAGAAGCCCGGTGGAAAGATCTTTTCAAATTTGCAGATCAACTCCGCTGCCAACTCTTCCATTTCGTCTAGCACGCCAGGCGATAGTTCTTTCGCACAAAGAGAACGGAAGAAATAGCTCAGCTCTGCCAGTACTAGCCATTCATCCTCAGGGATAAAGCCACCCAACATCACCGGCATTACCCGCTCAATCCATATGTGCCAATCAAGACTCATGAGACCAAATATTTTCAATTTCTCAAGACGCGCTCCCCTCTTTAGATTCGCAGCATACCCATCGGGGAACATCAACCGCATTTTCACCCACAATAGCATTTCCCTCATAGCTGGCCTTTCAAGATTGAACCATGCCTTTGGCTTCTCTATGCTTTGCTTTCCTTTCCGTTGTCGCAAGTTTTGCAACGGTCTATCACATAGAGCCTCCCGGTCGATTCTAGCCTTAGGATTATCTTTTGGCTTACCCTCTATGCCGAACAATGTACCAAAAATGGCCTCCGCAATATTCTTTTCAGTGTGCATCACGTCGATGTTGTGTGGGCAAAGGAGGTCTTTGAAGTAAGGCAGATCCCATAAGCCTGACTTGTGAGTCCAGACGTGTTCCGTATTATACCCTTTGAAGTATCCTGGACGCAAAGGATCAGGCTCGAGAGCGTTTAACTGATCAAGGGTCTGTTGGCCTATCAACGCAGCTCGTGCAGTGTTTTTGACAACTTATGGTCAGGATCCAGGAATTGTCTATGCATGTCGAAGCAAGAAAACTTGCGACCACCCTGCAGCCAACGGAACTGAAGAGCTGCCTTGCATGTGGTGCATGGCAACCTTCCATGCACACACCAGCCAGCGAATAGCGCAAACGCCGGATAATCATGCATCGAGTACATGTACCACACATGCATTCTGAAATTTGTTTTTGTAGCCGTGTCGTAGGTCTTGATCCCATTATCTCAGGCTTCTTGCAACTCATCCTTAAGCGGCTGCATGTACACATTCATATTCTTCCCCGGATAGTTGGGCCCTGGAATTATCAACGTCAGGAAAATGTTCTTTCTTTTCATAATCTCTCCGGGTGGCAAATTGAGTGGAATGACAAATACAGGCCAACAATTGTATTGTGCTGCCGTCATACCATACACATTGAACCCATCTGTGCTGATGGCAACTCTAGGATGCCTTGGATCTTCCGATTTCAACTTATGTAATGCATCGAAGTGCCTCCACGCAAAACCATCTGAAGTGTGTAACAGCATCTTGTTCCCATCTGCGTCTAGTTCGGTTCTTTTGCCCAATTTGTGCAATGTCGTCTGTCTGGCCGTCTCTTCGACCATGAAAAGACGTTGAAGTGTTGGTATGATTGGCAGATACCGAAGAACACTAATGGGGATTTTGGTCTGATTCTTCTCACCCATACCATTGTCTACCACAATATACCTGGAAGAATTGCAAATGGGGCAATAGTTCAAGGCCGCATACTCAAGCCTAAATAAGTCACATCCATTCTCACACGCATGTATCTTATTAGAGGGCATCTTAAGTACACGGAGGATTTTCTCTGACTGGTACATGTTTGCAGGCAGTACATGGCCTTTGCGTAGAAAGCGTCCAAATATCGTCATCATCGCGTCGTAGCATTCTCTGCCTAGGTTGAATTGAGCCTTAAGAGCCATTACTTGCGCGATGGAATCCAGCTGACAAAGCTCGGTCTGCTCATGGAGAGGACGTTTTGAAGACTCCAACATTTCATAGAAGGCCTTTGGAGATCCTCCATCTCATCGTCCGAATCCCGAGCATCATCAAAGTCTTGCACCATGTCTTCGATCCCGGTACCATGCTCGTCGGTGCGACGACGAATCACCTCAGCTCTGGCACGTTGGTCAGACTCACCACGAAAAGTCCACATCATATAATTAGGCGTAAAACCCCACTTATGCAGGTCTTTACCCATTTAAACTATGTCTTCTTTTTCCAGTTGTCGCAGTTGGGACAGGGGCACCATGTTTTTTGCTGGTCATTTGCAAATGCGGCTCTCACAAACCACCTGGTTGTTGTTAACCATTCATTGGTCATATCTTTCTGACTAGGGTGACCAGTGTACATCCAAGCACAATCACTCATGTTGCCTAGCTACCTATGGGCGCACAAGAAATAAATATATAATTCATCATCTATATTCATCCGCTAATCAAGTTTGTCACTTTTATTACGTCCATGCAACCTACACGCTAATAGGTAAAGATAGGTCCTAATCCCACCAGAGTATGTGTAGATTGGGTTCGTTTTCCCATGCTCTGCTCCAGATGTGACACAGAATTTCGGCAACATCTCCCCGTTGTTCTCTTGATACATGTCTCAGCAATAAGCAGAGAGGATGTGTACCCATAGAACAACACGGAGGCACTGACAAAATTCCGCATCGGCTCCGGAGCACAACATACAGGAAAACGAACCCAATCTACACATACTCAGGCTGCCCATTGATAACGTTGGACAATTCGAAAGGATGGCGGTTATAAATATGCAAAGACATGCATATTTATAGTTGTCGCCCTTTCGAACAGGAGACGCATACTAGTCACGCATACTCATGATTGAAGGAACCTATATCTAGCAAGTTTCATCGGCACGAAGACCGGAACCGAGCAAATTAAGAGGGTAGGAGGAGAAGTCATTTTTGCTCACTGATGACCCACAAGTATAGGGGATCTATCATAGTCCTTTCGATAAGTTAGAGTGTCGAACCCAACGAGGAGTAGAAGGATCTGACAAGTGGTTTTTAGCAAGGTAATATCTGCAAGCACTGAAATTATCGGTAACAAGTGGTTGTGTGGTGAGATGATCCGTAGCAAGCAACAAGTAACAAAAGTAGCAACGGTGCAGCAAAGTGTCCCAATCCCTTTTGTAGCAAGGGACAAGCCTGGAAAAACTCTTATAGGAGGAAAAACGCTCCCGAGGACACACGGGAATTTCTGTCATGCTAGTTTTCATCATGTTCATATGATTCGCGTTCGTTACTTCGATAGTTTGATATGTGGGTGGACCTGCGCTTGGGTACTGCACTTACTTGGACAAGCATCCCACATATGGTTAACCCCTCTCGGAAGCATCCGCAACTACGAAAGAAGAATTAATACAAAGTCTAACTATAGCATTAAACTAGTGGATCCAAATCAACCCCTTACGAAGCAACGCATAAACTAAGGTTTAAGCTTCTGTCACTCTAGCAACCCATCATCTACTTACTACTTCCCAATGCCTTCCTATAGGCCCAAATAATGGTGAAGTGTTATGTAGTCAACGTTCACATAACACCACTAGAGGAGAAACAACATACAACACATCAAAATATCGAACGAATACCAAATTCACATGACTACTATTAGCATGACTTATCCCATGTCCTCATGAACAAAAAGTAACTACTCACAAAGCATAATCATATTCATGACCAGAGAGGTAATGAGTAGCATCAATGATCTGAACATAAACTCTTCCACCAAGTAATCCAACAAGCATCAACTACAAAGAGTAATTAACACTACTAGCAACCTTACAAGTACCAATCGGAGTCGCGAGACGAAGATTGGTTACAAGAGATGAACTAGGGTTTGGAGATGAGATGGTGCTGATGAAGATGTTGATGGTGATGAGTCCCCTCCCATGAGAGGAGTGTTAGTGATGACGATGGCGATGATTTCCCCCTCCGGGAGGGATGTTTCCCCGGCAGGATCGTCCTGCCGGAGCTCTAGATTGGTCCTGCTCAAGTTCCACCTCGTGGCAGTGGCGAATCCACGAAATAGCCTCCTCCTGATTTTTTTCGGAACGAAACCCTTCATATAGCACCAGAGGGGGGCCAGTGGGCCAGCAGGCGCCTGCCAGGCTTGTGGCCCCCTGGTTGCGCTCCTTTGGCACTTCTTCGGCCCAGTATTTTTTATATATTCCCAAAAAAATCCACGTTGATTTTCACGGCTTTTGGAGTTGCGCAGAATAGGCATCTCAAACTTGCTCCTTTTTCAGGCCAGAATTCCAGCTGCCGGCATTCTCCCTCTTCATGTAAACCTTGCAAAATAAGACAGAAAAGTCATAAGTATTGTACCGTGAAGTGAAATAACAGCCCAAAAAGCAATAAGTATCAACATGAAAGCATGATGCAAAATGGACGTATCAACTCCCCCAAGCTTAGACCTCGCTTGTCCTCAAGCGAAAGCCGAGCTCAATAAATATGCCCACATGTTTAGGGAGAGAGGTGTCGACAAAATAAGATACGAACATACATGCATCATGATCATGATCACAACAGCAATACCAACATATAATCTCTGATGCTAAAGTGACAATTCCTTCACAAAGTAAAGTATGGATCAAGAACCTTACCGAGCAATAGCAACCGATAGCCTTTAGTCATTGAAGCAATTGCAATTTATCACAACATCAGAAAGAGTCAAATAAGGGCTTGTAAAGAAAATCCGCATACTCAATCATCTTTTCGTTCTCTACAATTGCTACAACTCACGTGGTACTCATGAGATCAAAGTTTTAGCTGAACACAGAGAAAGATAGGGGCTTAAAGTTTTGCCTCCCAACTGCTTACCTCAACGGTAATGTCAACAATAATAATTCATGAATACTTACTTCCAAGTTGACATATGAATATAGATCTTTCCCAAGCATATGACGTTAGCCAAGATAAAGGCGAAACAAGGAATTGGTGAAGATCACCATGACTCTTTCAAGGGCAAAAAGTAAAGGTATAATATAGGCCCTTCGCAGAGGTAAGCAGAGGTTGTCATGCGCTTCTGAGGTTTGGATGTGTGTCCTCTTAGTGCGGAGGAACGTCACTTTATATTGCCTCCTGTGATAAAGAACTTTATTATGCAGTCTGTTGCTTTTATGTCTTCCTCATCACAGGCTCGTACAAAGCATATTTTCCACACAGTAATAGATCATACATATTTGGGAGCAATTTGTATTGCTTGCACCGATGACAACTTACTTGAGGGATCTTATTCATTCCATAGGTAGATATGGTGGACTCTCATGGAAAAACTGAGTTGAAGGTTTATGGATGCACAAGTAGTATCTCTACTTGGTGCGGGAGTTTGGGCTAATATGAGGTGGAAGCAATCATCACATGCTAAGGGATCTCTAATCATATAACATTGTACAGAACCAAGCAAACACAATTCATTATGTTGTCTTCCTTGTCCAACATCTACTTCTAAGCATGCAATAGTTTAGTGAGTGTTCACAATCATAGATGGTGTCAAAGATGATATATTTATATGTGAACCTCTCCTTCTTTATCACTTCCTATTAATTGCAACAATGACCAAGGGCTACGTTTGTCTACCCTCAACAAGTTTCAATCAACAATCTTTTGTATGTGAAGCCATCACTTCCCAAAAGATCATTACATGATCTTTCATGCTTTTGTTCTTTTCTCACTCTTTTGATCATGGAAAGAGGCAAAGCCCTCAACTAAGACACTCTTTATTATATGGCTCACGAGCTCGAATACATCGAGGGTGACACAAAGATAAACTCAAGACTAAAACACTAAAACTTATATTCTACTAGAGAAAGAGAAAACTGAAAAGGGACAAACTAAAACAAAGGTAAAGGCAAAAGATGTGATGGTGATACGATACCGGGGTAACTCCCCCAAGCTTGGCACAAGCCAAGGGGATGGCCCATACCCATGCTTAGTTGTCTTCCTTTGGAGGTGATGGTGGTGGAGTTGTTGCAATCTTTGATTCCAAGAGGGACATTAATCTTTGATTTATTCCTTGGAGATATGTGATATGTTTCTCCAGAAAAACAACTTCACGAGTGAGATAAGTATTGAGAGCACGAGTTGTTTCACAAAACCTCAAGAGCTCAATCAAGGATGGAGACACTAGGTGGAGGTAGGGTTGGAGGAAATCCACTTCTTCAACTTCTTCCTTGTTGAGCACAGATTGCTCTCCTTAGTGCAATGCTCTCACTTTGTGCAATGCCTGATTCTTCTCCTTAGTTTTGCCCTTCGTTTCTTTAGGTAGCCTTTCCCTAGCCTCCATGACCTCCATTCTTTTCAGATCAGCATTTACTTCTCCATAGACTTGAGGGAGATTGTTCTCGCCCACAGATTCCTGAGACGACATCTTGCTCTAAATCTGCGACAGAAAACAAGCTCTAAATCTGAGGAAATTTGCGTGATACGAGGGTCAGACCTTTTGGGAGAATATATAATGATTTTTTCAGAACAGAAGGAGTACTCCGCACGAAAACGGAGTCCGGGAGGCACACGAGGTGGCCACAAGCCCCACAGGCGCGGCCTGGGGGTGGGCCCGCGCGTGTCAGGCTTGTCGCCTCCTCGCTCGCTTTTCGGACTACTTCCAAGTTTTCTATTTTTTGAAATATTCCAAAACGGAGAAAAATTCCTACTAGAAAAGTATTGGAGTCTGTTTTCTTACCGAATCACATACCTCTTCGTTTTCCGAGTCTAAAACCGGCTGGTAAATATCCCTTAGGTTTTCTTCCGGAGTTATGGTATTGATGATATTGCTTTCAACATTTGTGGGAGTACCTGAGATATAATTCTTGATTCTCTGCCCATTTACAACTCTCGGACAATTACCTTCCGAGTTGCTGATCTTGATAGCACCAGAATGATATACTTCCTCAACAATATAGGGACCTTACCATTGAGAGAGAAGCTTGCGTGCAAAAAATCTTAAACGAGAATTATATAGCAAGACATAATCACCTACATTGAGCTCACACTTTTGTATCCTCTTATCATTCCACCTCTTAACATTTTCTTTGAACAACTTGGCATTTTCATATGCCTGAGCTCTCCATTCATCAAGCGAGCTAAAGTCAAATAACCTCTTCTCACCAGCAAGTTTGAAATCAAAGTTGAGATCTTTGATTTCCCAATAAGCTTTATGCTCTAGCTCAAGAGGTAAATGACATGCTTTACCGTACAACATTTTGTACGGAGACATGCCCATGGGATTCTTATAGGCAGTTCAATAAGCCCACACTACATCATCGAGCTTCTAAGACCAATTCTTTCTAGACCAGTTGACAGTCTTTTGCAGAGTTAGTTTAATCTCTCTATTGCTTAGCTCTACTTGACCACTGGCCTGAGGGTGATAGGGAGACGCAATTCTATGGTTGACATCATACTTAGCAAGCGTTTTACGGAAAGCACCATGAATGAAATGTGAACCACCATCGGTCATTAAATATCTAGATACTCCTAATCTGGGGAAAATAACTTCCTTAACCATCCTGATAGAGGTGTTGTGATCAGCATTACTAGTGGGGATAGCTTCTACCCACTTAGTGACGTAATCAACAACAACTAGGATATGAGTATACCTGTTGGATTTTGGAAAAGATCCCATATAATCAAAGACCCAAACATCAAATGGTTCAATGACAAGTGAATAGTTCATAGGCATTTCCTCACGTTTACCGATATTACCTATTCTTTGACATTCGTCACAAGACAAGACAAACTTACGGGCATCGTCGAAGAGAGTGGGCCAATAGAATCCTGATTGCAATACCTTGTGTGCAGTTCTATCTCCCGCATGGTGTCCTCCGTAGGCCTCGGAGTGAAACTTCTGTAGGATCTGTCCCTGTTCGTGTTCAGGTACACAACATCTAATAACACCATCTACTCATTCCATATGAAGGTGAGGATCATCCCAAAAGTAATGTCTCAAGTCAAAGAATAATTTGTTCTTTTGTTGGTATGTGAAACTAGGTGGTATATATTTGGCAACCATATCGTTTGCATAATCGGCATACCATGGTGCACTACAGGAAGTATTGATGACATTCAATTGCTCATCAGGAATGCTATCATCAATAGGTTGTGGGTCATCAAGAACATTCTCCAACCTAGACAAGTTATCTGCTACTGGGTTATCAACACCCTTCCTCTCAACAACATGCAAATCAAATTCTTGTAGCAAGAGAACCCATCTGATAAGTCTAGGTTTAGCGTCCTTCTTCTCCATGAGGTACTTAATAGCAGCGTGATCAGTGTGAATAATGACTTTGGAATCAACTATGTAAGACCTGAACTTTTCACATGCAAACACGACTGCTAAAAACTACTTTTCCGTAGTAGCATAGTTTCTTTGGGCACTGTCTAGACTTTTACTAGCATAGTGAATAACATTCAACTTCTTATCAACTCTTTGCCCTAGAACAACACCAACAACATAATCACTAGTATCACACATGATTTCAAAAGGTAAGTTCCAATCAGGTGGTTGAACAATAGGTGCAGTTATCAAAGCCTTCTCAAGTATTTCGAAGGCTTCCTCACAATCATCGTCAAAAATAAAAGGAACATCCTTTTGCAAGAGATTGGTAAGAGGCCTAGAAATTGTAGAGAAGTCTTTAATGAACCTTCTATAGAAACCAACATGACCAAGGAAACTTCTTATACCTTTGATATTTGTGGGGTATGGCATTTTCTCGATCGCATCAACCTTAGCCTTATCAACTTCAATACCTCTTTCAGAAATTCTATGTCCTAAGATGATGCCTTCATTAACCATAAAGTGGCACTTCTCCCAATTCAAGACAAGAATGGTGTATTTACATCTCTGCAAGACTCGATTAAGGTTGCTGAGGCAATCATCAAAGGAAGACCCATAAACGGAGAAGTCATCCATGAAAACCTCAACAATCTTTTCACAAAACTCAGAGAATATAACCATCATACATCTTTGAAAGGTGGAAGGTGCATTACATAAGCCAAAAGACATACGTCTATAAGCAAAGGTACCGAAAGGGCAGGTGAAAGTGGTTTTCTCCTGATCAGATTGTGCAACTGGTATTTGGGAGAAACCAGAATAACCGTCTAGAAAGCAGAAGTGTGTGTGTTTAGACAGTCTTTCTAGCATTTGGTCGATAAAAGGCAAAGGGTAATGATCTTTCCTAGTGGCTTTATTCAATTTCCTAAAATCGATCACCATCCTATAGCCCGTAATAATCCTCTGTGGGATCAGTTCATCATTATCATTAGGGACAACGGTAATGCATCCCTTCATTGGGATGCAATGCACCGGACTCACCCAATCACTATGAGGAACAGGATAGATAATACCTGCTTCCAGGAGCTTTAGTATTTCTTTTCTTACTACCTCTTTCATCTTAGAATTTAATCTCCTTTGATGATCAGCAACTAGTTTGGAATCAGGATCAATCTTAATTTTGTGCTGGCATAGAGTGGGACTAATGCCCTTAAGATCATCAAGAGTATATCCAATAGCAGCACGGTGCTTCCTCAGAGTTTTTAGCAACTTCTTTTCTTCATGCTCTGAGAGGCTATCACTAATAATAATAGGATATATCTCTTTTTCATCAAGATAAAGTATCTGGCAACTGTTTAAGCTCGAACACAGGATCGCCCTTTGGTGGGGGTGGATCCCCAAGCATTTCAACACGCAAATTATTCTTAAGGATAGGATATTGTTCTAAGACAACTCTATCTATCTCATCCCTTTCATCCAAATGCATATCATTTTCATGCTCAAGAAAGTATTGCTCTAAGGGATCAGTAGGAGGCACAACAATAGAAGCTAAGGCAATAGTTTCATCCTTACTAGGCAACTCTTTTTCATGAAGTTGTCTACCAAACTTGGAGAAATTGAACTCGTGTGACACACCTTCAAAGCCAACAGTGACAGTTTGCTTCTCACAGTATTGAGAAAAGGTCTGTCAAATATGATGGGAAAAAAGCTATCTTGTGCAGTAGCAAGAACGAGGAAATCACAAGGATACTTCGTTTTACCACACAAGACTTCAACATCCCTAACAATTCCCACAGGGCCGATAATATCTCTATTGGCAAGCTGAATAGTGACATCAATAGGCTCTATCTCAACAGGTGCAATCTCGTCTTTGATTTCATCATATAAGGATTGAGGTATTGCACTAACACTAGCACCCACGTCACATAAACCATGATAGCAATGATCTCCTATCTTAACAGAAACAACAGGCCTATGTTTATCTCTAGCGTGAGGTTTAGCAATTCTAGCAGCATCTTCGCAGAAGTGAATATTATGTCCCTCAACATCATCGCACATGAGATTTTTTATAATAGCAATGCTAGGTTCAACTCTAATTTTCTCAGGGGGTGTAGGTGTTCTAATGTAGCCTCTACGTATCATAGTTGAAGCTTTAAAATGATCCTTTATCCTAACAGGGAAAGGTGGTTTCTCAATGTAAGCACTGGGAACAATAGGATCATTATAGGCAATGACTTTCTCTTCAACTGGATTGGGTTTAACTACATTGACTTCTAAAGGAGGATGATATTTAAACCACTTATCTTTGAAGAGATCAATATGAGCAGCAAATGATTCACACAATGAAGCTAATATCACAAAAAGTATTTGTTTCAACAAAGGATTTAACGCAATCAAACTTGAAATTCATACCTGACTCCTTACCGTCATCAAGATCCTAATCTTTAGAGTTGCGTTTAATTCTCTCCAATAAATTCCATTTGAAGTCGATATCTCTATTCATAAAAGAACCGGTACAAGAAGTGTCAAGCATGGTGTGATCATCATCAGAAAACCGAGCATAGAAGTTCTGAATGATAATTTCTCTCGAGAGCTCATGGTTGGGGCAAAAATATAACATCGATTTAAGCCTCCCCCAAGCTTGAGAGATGCTTTCTCTGTCACTAGACCAAAAATTGTAAATATAATTCTGATCACGATGTACTAGATGCGTAGGATAAAACTTTTGATGAAATTCCAATTTCAACCGATTGTAGTTCCATGACCCAGTATCATCACATAGCCTATACCATGTCAACGCCTTATCCCTCAAAGATAAGGTAAAGACCTTCTTCTTGACCTCATCCTCGGGCAAACCTGCAAGCTTAAATAAACCACATACTTCATCTACATAGATTAGATGCAAGTTTGGAAGTGATGTTCCATCCCCTCTAAAAGGATTAGTCAGCAGTTTCTCAAGCATACCCGAAGGAAATTCAAAGCAAATATTTTCAGTAGGTGCAGTAGGTTGAGGAGCAACTATTTGTGCTTCCGTTCGAGGTGAAGATACCCCGAACAAGCCCCTCAAAGGATTAGTTCCCATAGTGAAAAATGACAATAAATTTCAGCACACTATATGAATGTTTCCTTACCAAGTTTCACTTACCAAAGGCACTTCACTCCCTCGCAACGGCGCCAGAAAAGAGTCTTGATGACCCACAAGTATAGGGGATCTATACTAGTCCTTTCGATAAGTAAGAGTGTCGAAACCAACGAGGAGCAGAAGGATCTAACAAGTGCTTTTCAGCAAGGTAATATCTGCAAGCACTGAAATTATCGGTAACAAGTGGTTGTGTGGTGAGATGATTCGTAGCAAGCAACAAGTAACAAAAGTAGCAACGGTGAAGCAAAGTGGTACAATGCCTTTTGTAGCAAGGGACAAGCCTGGACAAACTCTTATAGGAGGAAAAACGCTCCCGAGGACATGCGGGAATTTCTGTCATGCTAGTTTTCATCATGTTCATATGATTCGCATTCATTACTTTGATAGTTTGATATGTGGGTGGACCGGCGCTTGGGTACTGCCCTTACTTGGACAAGCATACCACTTATGATTAACCCCTCTCGCAAGCATCCGCAACTACGAAATAAGAATTAAGACAAAGTCTAACCATAGCATTAAACTAGTGGATCCAGATCAACCCCTTATGAAGCAACACATAAACTAGGGTTTGAGCTTCTATCACTCTAGCAGCCCATCATCTACTTACTACTTCCCAATGCTTTCCTCTAGGACCAAATAATGGTGAAGTTTTATGTAGTCGACGTTCACATAACACCACTAGAGGAAAAACAACATACAACACATCAAAATATCGAACGAATACCAAATTCACATGACTACTATTGGCATGACTTATCCCATGTCCTAAGGAACAAAAGTAACTACTCACAAAGCATAATAATATTCATGACCAGAGAGGTAATGAGTAGCATCAAGGATCTGAACATAAACTCTTCCACCAAGTAATCCAACTAGCATCAACTACAAAGAGTAATTAACACTACTAGCAACCTTACAAGTACCAATCGGAGTCGCGAGACGAAGATTGATTACAAGAGATGAACTAGGGTTTGGAGATGAGATGGTGCTGATGAATATGTTGATGGTGATGAGTCCCCTCCGATGAGAGGAGTGTTGGTGATGACGATGGCGACGATTTCCCCCTCCGGGAGGGACGTTTCCCCGGCAGGATCGTCCTGCCGGAGCTCTAGATTGATTCTCCTCAAATTCTGCCTCGTGGCGGGGACGAATCCTCGAAATAGCCTCCTCCTAATTTTTTTCGGAATGAAACCCTTTATATAGCAAAAGAGGGAGGCCAGTGGGCCAGCAGGGAGCCCACAAGCCCCTAGGCGCGGCCAGGGGTTGGCCGCGCCTACCAGGCTTGTGGCCCCCTGGTTGCGCTCCTCTAGCACTTCTTTGGCCTAGTATTTTTTATATATTCCCAAAAAAATCCACGTTGATTTTCACGGCTTTTGGAGTCGTGCAGAATAGGCATCTCAAACTTGCTCCTTTTTCAGGCCAGAACTCCAGCTGTCGGCATTCTCCCTCTTCATGTAAACCTTGCAAAATAAGAGAGAAAAGGCATAAGTATTGTACCGTGAAGTGAAATAACAGCCCAAAAAGCAATAAACACTTCTGGAATTTATAATTTTGCTGTCTGCCATGGCTGACGGCAAAGGGGGGAACCACGGACGGCAAAGGCTTTGTCGTTGGTCTACAGACGGCAAAAAAATCCGGTGAAGAGATTCTTTGCCGTCTGCTTTTGTAAAGCGGACGACAAAGAATCTTTGCCATGAGGGGGCAGATGGCAAATTAAATGGGACGTCAGATACACCAACGGTCCCGTTAAGTGTTAACGGCAGGCCTCCTCTCTTTGTCGTGTGCCCTCCCCCCTTTGCCATGAGGGGGCGAACGACAAACGGGGGAACCAGCCCCTCTCTCTCCCCTCTTTGTCGGCTGCTCTCCCCCCTTTGCCATGAGGGGGCTGACGGCAAAGGGGCGAACTAAGCCCCTCTCTCACCCCTCTTTGTCGTCTGGCCTTCCCCCTTTGCCATGTGGGGCAGACGCCAAAGGGGGGAACCAGCCCCTGTCTCTCCCCTCTTTGCCGTCTGCCCTGCCCCCTTTGCCATGTGGCGGCACACGGCAAAGGGGGGAACCAACCCCTCTCTCCTCTCTTTGCCGTATGCCCTCCCCCCTTTGCCATATGTGGGCAGACGTTAAAGGGGGGAACCAACCCCTTTTTATTTCATTTCTTATTATATCCAACAATTTTCACAATAATCAGGATATATATATATATATATTTGATAAAAATAAATCGGTTTCTGTACTCATAAGCGTATTAAAATAACTTTCATCCATAGTACATACATATTATGCAAGTTGCATCCGTACCAAACCATATATTACACCAGTTTCATCCACATGCATACAAAGTTTCACATATATCCATATACTACAATAGTTTCAATACAAGCTTCCGTGAAGCCATGGTACAAGAAATCATCTTCAAGCATTCCATCAATATAATCCAAGCTTCCCGTGAAGTGAATGTAATCTGCAAAATGACAAATAAGAAGGTTAGAAGAATAATACTAGATGAAGAAGTATATATATAGGTTATTTCGGAGAGAACTTAGCTAAGTATGCGCCATTTAATAGCTAAGTTAGGTGGAATAGGTCATCTTGGAGCTACATAACCTTATTATCATTTAGGAGAGAACTTAGCTAAGTATAGGTCATTCTATAGCTAACTTGGATAAAATATGTCATTTTGTAGCCAACTATGATTGTTAATCCATTTTGACCTTATTATTTCATTTTGGAGATAAATTAGTCATTTTAATGAGCTAACCAAGGTTCTTATGATGTTTTTACCTAACTATGCTAATTATGTCATTTGGGAGGATAATTAGCTAAGTATGTCTTTGTTGGGGAAAATAACCTACGTAGAAGAAGAAAGAGAAGAAGCAAGAAGAGAAGAAGAAGGAGAAGAAAAAGAATAAGAAGAAGAAGGAGGAGGAGAAGAAGGAGGAGGAGAAGGAGAAGGAAGAGGAGAAGAAGAAAAAAAGAAGAAGGACAAGAAGAAGGAGAAGAAGGAGAAGGAGCTTCTCTCCTCCTTCTCCTTCTCCTTCTTCTTCCTCCTTCTCCTTCTTCTTCTCTTATTCTTCTTCTTCCTTCTCCTCTTGTCCCCTTCTTCGGGCTAAATTAGTTAATTCTGCCTTTTTGGAGCTAATTATGTTATTTTGAGGATAATTAGGTAAGTATAGGTCATGTTTTATTAAATAGACCATTTTGGAGCTAAGTAAGCTAATTATGTCATTTAGGTGGAAGCCTAGATAACAATAGGTCATTTGGGAGCTACTTGGGTAAAATATGTCATTCCGGAGCAAACTATGCTTATTAATCCATTTTGGATCTAGCTAAGCTAATTATAGGCCATTTAATACCTAAGTTAGGGGGAATAGTTCATCTTGGAGCTACGTAAGCCTTATTATGTCATTTAGGAGAGAACTTAGCTAACTATAGATCATTTTTTTTATTAAATAGGTCATTTTGGAGCTAACTAAGCTAATTATGTCATTTAGGTGGTAGCCTAGCTAAGTATAGGTCATTTCAGAGCTCACTTGGGTTAAATATGTCATTTTGGAGCTAACTATGCTTATTAAGCCATATTGGAGCTAAATTGGCTAATTATATCATTTAGGTGGAAGCCAAGCTAAGTATATAATATTCATGAGCTAACCAAGGTTCTTATGCCATTTTGAGCTTATTATTTCATTTTTAGCTAAGTTTGTCCTTTTAATGAGCTAACCAAGGTTCTTATGATATTTTCACCTAACTAAGCTAATTATGTCATTTTGTAGGATAATTACCAATTTAGTCTCTGTTCGATGAGTCTAAGCTACGTAGAAGAAGATAAAGAGAAGAAGCAAGAAGAGAAAAAGATGTAAACGAAGAAGGATGAGGAGGAGGAGGAGGAGAAGGAGAAGGAAGAGGAGAAGAAGAAGAAAACAAGAAGGAGAAGGAGAAGGAGGAAGAAGAAGGAGAAGGAGGAGCTCCTTCTCCTTCTTCTCCTCCTTCTGCTCCTTCTTCTTATCCTTCTTCTTATCTTCTTCTTCTTCTCTTCTTCTTCTTCTTCCTTCTTTTCATTTTTCTTCTTTCTTCTCCTCTTGTCCCCTTCTTCGGGCTAAATTAGCTAAGAATGCCTTTTTGGAGCTAATTATGTCATTTCGAGGATAATTAGCTAAGTATAGGTAGTTGATACGTCCATTTGGCATCATGCTTTCATGTTGATATTTATTGCTTTATGGGATGTCATATTACTTTGTGGTACCATATTTATTCCTTTTCTCTCTTATTTTGCAAGGTTTATTTGAAGAGGGAGAATTCAGGCAGCTGGAATTTTGGACTGGAAAAAGAGAAAATCTTAGTCCATATTCTGCACATCTCCAAATTCCCTAAAAAGTGACGTGGATTATTTTGGGATTATACAAAAAATACTGGACGAAAGAAGTACCGGAGGGGGGCTGCCAGGGCGCCACAAGCCCTGCCACCGCCACCCCCCTGGTGGTGGAGTGGGGGCTTTGTGGGCTCCCTGACGGCCCACTAGCTCCCCCTTTTGCTATATGAAGGGTTTCGTTCCAGAAAAAATCATTCGGGAGCTTTTTCGTGGTTTCGCTGCCGCCACGAGGCGGAACTTGAGCAGATCCAATCTAGAGCTCCGGTAGGACGATCCTGCCGGGGAAACTTCCCTCCCGGAGGGGGAAATCGTCGCCATCGTCATCACCAACACTCCTCTCGTCGGAGGGGAGGCATCTTCATCAACATCTTCATCAGCACCATCTCCTCTCCAATCCCTAGTTCATCTCTTGTAATCAATCTCCGTCTCACGACTCCGATTGGTACTTGTAAGGTTACTAGTAGTGTTGATTACTCTTCGTAGTTGATGCTAGTTGGATTACTTGGTGGAAGAGTTTATGTTCAGATCCTTGATGCTATTCATTACACCTCTGATCATGATTATGATTATGCTTTGTGAGTAGTTACTTTTGTTCCTGAGGACATGTGATAAGTCATGTTTATAATAGTCCTGTGAATTTGATATTCGTTTGGTATTTTGATATGCTGTATGTTGTCTTCTCCTCTAGTGGTGTTATGTGAACGTCGACTACATAACACTTCACCATATTTGGGCCTAGAGGAAGGCATTGGGGAGGAGTAAGTAGATGATGGGTTGCTGGAGTGACAGAAGCTTAAACCCCAGTCTATGCATTGCTTCGTAAGGGGCTGATTTGGATCCACTAGTTTGATGTTATGGTTAGACTTTGTCTTAATTCTACTTTTGTAGTTGCGTATGCTTGCGAGAGAGGTTAATCATAAGTGGGATGCTTGTCGAAGTAAGGGAAGTACCCAAGCGCCGTTCCACCCACATATCAAACTATAATAGTGACGAACGCGAATCATATGAACATGATGAAACTAGCATGACAGAAATTCCCGTGTGTCCTCGGGAGCGTTTTTCCTCCTATAAGACTTTGTTCAGGCTTGTCCCTTGCTACAAAAGGGATTGGGCCACTTGCTTCACCGTTGCTACTACTTGTTACTTGTTACTTTTTGCTTGCTATGTTTCACCTCGCTACACAATCACTTGTTACCGCTACTTTCAGTGCTTGCAGTTATTACCTTGCTAAAATCCGTTTATCAGAGCCTTCTGCTCCTTGTTGGGTTCGACACTCTTACTTATCGAAAGGACTACGATTGATCCCCTATACTTGTGGGTCATCAAGACTCTTTTCTGGCGCCGTTGCCAGGGAGTGAAGCGCCTTTGGTAAGTGGAAATTGGTAAGGAAACATTTATATACTGTACTGAAATTTATTGTCACTTGTCACTGTGGAAACTATTCCTTTGAGGAGTTTGTTCAGGGTATCTTCACCATGAACAGAATCATGAGGATTTGTTCCTCAACCTGAGGTACCTACTGAAAATATCTTTTAAGAAATTCCTTCGGGTATGCTTGAGAAACTGCTGGCTAATCCTTTTACAAGAGATGGATCTTCACATCCAGACTTTCATCTAATCTATGTAGATGAAGTTTGTGGTTTATTTAAGCTTGCAGGTTTGCCCGAGGATGAGGTAAAGAAGAAAGTCTTTCCTTTATCTTTGTAGGATAAGTCGTTGACATGGTATATGCTATGTGATGATACTGGATCATGGGCCTACAATCGGTTGAAATTGGAATTTCATCAAAAGTTCTATCCTATGCATTTAGTACATCGTGATCGGAACTTTATTTATAACTTTTGGCCTCGTGACAGGGAAAGCATAGCTCAAGCTTGGGGGAGGCTTAAATCAATGCTATATTCATGCCTCAATCATGAGCTCTCGAGAGAAATCATCACTCAAAACTTTTATGCTCAGCTTTCTCATGAAGATCGTACCATGCTTGACACTTCTTGTACCGGTTCTTTTATGAAGAAGGATATTGATCACAAGTGGAATTTATTGGAGAGAATCAAAAGCAACTCTGAAGATTGGGAGCTGGAGGAAGATAAGGAGTCAGGTATGAATTTTCCGTTTGATTGCGTTGAATCTTCTGTTGAGACAAATACTTTTAGATATTTTAGCGCTAAGTATGGACTTGACTCTGAGATTGTTGCTTCTATATGTGAATCTTTTGCTTCTCATCTTGATCTTCCCAAAGAGAAGTGGTTTAAATATCATCCTCCTATAGAAAGCAACATAACCAAAACCAATCTAGTTGAGGAGAAAGTCATTGCTTTTAGTGATCCTGTTGTTCCTTGTGCTTAAACTGAGAAACCACCTTACCCTGCTAGGATTAAGGATTATTCTAAAGCTCCAACAGTGGTACGTAGGGGTTACATTAGACCACTTGCACCGCCTGAGGAGATTAGAGTTGAACCTAGTTTTGCTATTATCAAAGATCTCTTAGGCAAAGACATAGACGGGCATGTTATTAAATTCTGTGAGGACTCCGCTAGAATTTCTAAACCTCACGCGAAAGACAAACACGGACCTGTAGTTGGCCTGCCCGTTGTTTCTGTGAAGATAGGACATCACTGTTACCATGGTTTATGTGATATGGGAGCTACTGTTAGTGCAATACCCCGTTCTCTATGTGATGCAATCAAAGATGAGATTGCACCTGCTGAGTTAGAACCCATTGATGTCACTATTACACTAGCTAATAGAGACACTATCTGCCCTCTAGGAATTGTGAGAGACGTAGAAGTCCTGTGTGGTAAGACGAAGTATCCTACTGATTTCCTCGTCCTTGGTACTGCACAAGGTAGCTTTTGTCCCATCATATTCGGTAGGCCCTTTCTCAACACTGTCAATGCTCACATTGATTGCATTAAGCAAACCGTCACTGTTAGTTTCGAGGGTGTGTCTCATGAATTTAAGTTCTCCAAGTTTGGAAGACAACCCCATGAAAGAGAGTCGTCTGGTAGGGATGAAATCATTGCTCTTGCCTCTATTGCTGTACCTCCTACGGATCCCTTAGAGCAATATCTGCTTGAGCATGAAAATGATATGCATATGGAGGAGAGAGATGAGATAGATAAAATTGTCTTAGAACAATATCCTATTCTCAAGAATAATCTGCGTGTTGAACTGCTTGGGGATCCTCCCCCACCAAAGGGTGATCCTGTGTTCGAGCTTAAACAGTTGCCTGATACTCTTAAGTATGCCTATCTTGATGAGAAGGAGAAATATCTTGTCATTATTAGTGCTCTCCTCTCAAAGCACGAAGAGAAGAAGTTACTAAAAACTCTGAGGAAGCACCGTGCTGCTATTGGATATACTCTTGATGATCTTAAGGGTATTAGTCCTCCTCTATGTCAGCAAAAGATTAAAACTGATCCTGACTTCAAACTAGTTGATGATCATCAAAGGAGATTGAATCCTAAGATGAAAGAAGTCATTAGAAAAGAAATATTAAATCTTCTGGAAGCAGGAATCATTTATCCTGTTGCTCATATTGATTGGTTAAGTCCAGTACATTGCGTACCTAAAAAGGGAGGTATCACCGTCGTTCCTAATGATAAGGATGAACTAATCCCACAAAGGATTATTACTGGCTATAGGATGGTGATAGATTTCTGGAAACTGAACAAGGCAACCAGGAAAGAACATTATCCTTTGCCGTTTATCGACCAAATGCTAGAAAGGCTATGAAAGCACACACACTTCTGCTTTCTAGATGGTTATTCAGGTTTCTCGCAAATACCTGTTGCACAATCTGATCAAGAGAAAACCACTTTCACTTGCCCCTTCGGTACCTTTGCCTATAGACGTATGCCTTTTGGCTTATGCAATGCACCTGCCACCTTCCAAAGATGTATGATGGCTATATTCTCTGACTTTTGTGAAAAGATTGTCGAGGTTTTCATGGATGAATTCTCCGTTTATGGGTCTTTCTTTGATGATTTCCTCAGCAACCTTGATCGAGTTTTACAGAGATGCGAAGATACCAACCTCGTCTTGAATTGGGAGAAGTGCCACTTTATGGTTAATGAAGGTATCGTCTTAGGACACAAAATTTCTGAGAGAGGCATTGAAGTTGATAAGTCTAAGGTTGATGCAATTGATAAAATGCCTTGCCCCACAGATATCAAAGGTTTACGAAGTTTCCTAGGTCATGCTGGTTTCTATAGAAGGTTCATTAAAGACTTCTCTAAGATTTCTAGGCCTCTTACCAACCTCTTGCAGAAGGATGTTCCTTTTGTTTTTGATGAGGATTGTGAGGAAGCTTTCGAAATACTTAAGAAGGCTTTGATAACCGCACGTATTGTTCAACCACCTGACTGGAACTTGCCCTTTGAAATCATGTGCGATGCTAGTGATTATGTTGTTGGTGCTGTTCTAGGACAAAGAGTTGACAAGAAGTTGAATGTTATTCACTACGCTAGTAAAACTCTAGACAGTGCCCAAAGAAACTATGCCACTACGGAGAAGGACTTTTTAGCGGTCATGTTTGCATGTGAAAAGTTCAGATCTTATGTAGTTGACTCCAAAGTCACTATTCACTCTGATCATGCTGCTATTAAGTACCTTATGGAGAAGAAGGATGCTAAGCCTAGGCTAATCAGATGGGTTCTCCTGCTACAGGAATTTGATTTGCACGTCGTTGACCGAAAGGGTGCTGATAACCCTGTAGCAGATAACTTGTCTAGGCTAGAGAAATTCCTTGATGACCCACTACCTATTGATGACAACTTTCCTGATGAGCAATTAAATGTCATCCGCACTTCACATAGTGCACCGTGGTATGCCGATTATGCAAACTATATTGTAGCCAAATACATACCACCCAGTTTCACCTATCAGCAAAAGAAGAAATTCTTGTTTGATTTGAGACACTACTTTTGGGATGATCCTCACCTTTATAAGGAAGGAGTAGATGGTGTTATTAGACGTTGTGTGCCTGAACCTGAACAGGGACTGATCTTGCAGAAGTGTCATTCTGAAGCCTATGGAGGACAACATGTTGGAGATAGAACTGCCCATAAGGTATTGCAATCAGGTTTCTATTGGCTCACTCTCTTCAAGGATGCCCGTAAGTTTGCCTTGTCTTGTGACGAATGCCAAATAATAGGGAACATTAGTAAGCGTCAGGAAATGCCTATGAACTATTCACTTGTCATTGAACCATTTGATGTCTGGAGCTTTGATTATATGGGACCCTTCCTGAGTTCCAATGGGTACACTCACATCTTAGTTGCTCTGGATTACGTTACTAAGTGGGTAGAAGCTATCCCCACTAAAAATGCTAATCACCACACCTCTATTAAGATGCTTAAAGAAGTCAATTTCCCAAGATTTGGAGTCCCTAGATATTTGATGACTAATGGCGGTTCACACTTCATTCATGGTGTTTTCCGCAAGATACTCGCTAAGTATGATGTCAACCATAGAGTTGCATCTCCTTATCATCCTCAGTCTAGTGGTCAAGTGGAGTTGAGTAATAGGGAGATCAAACTGATCCTACAAAAGACCAACAATAGACTCGAAAGAATTGGTCTAGGAAACTTGACGATGCACTATGGGCTTATGGGACTGCTTATAAGAATCCTATGGGCATGTCACCGTATAAAATGGTTTACGGTAAGGCCTGTCATTTACCTCTTGAGATGGAACACAAATCTTATTGGGCAATCAAAGAGCTCAACTTTGATTTCAAACTTGCCGGTGAGAAGCGGTTGTTTGATATCAGCTCGTTAGATGAATGGAGGGCCCATGCATATGAGAATGCCAAGTTGTTCAAGGAAAAGGTTCAGAGATGGCACGACAAACGAATACAGAAACGAGAGTTCAATGTAGGTGATTATGTCTTGCTAAACAATTCTCGTTCGAGATTCTTTGCAGGCAAGCTTCTCTCTAAATGGGAAGGTCCTTATGTTATCGAGGAAGTATATCGTTCCGGTGCCATCAAAATCAATAACACGGAAGGAAATTTTACTAGAGTGGTAAATGGGCAAAGAATCAAGCATTACATCTCTGGTGCTCCCATAAATGTTGAGACCAATATCATCAATGTCATAACTCCAGAGGAGTACATAAGGGATGTTTATGATCCTGTTTCAAACCCTGAAAACGAAGAGGTATCTATTTCGGTAAGAAATTGGACTCTGCTGCTTTTCCAATAGGAAATTTCCTCCGTTTTGGAATTTTTGGAAAATTACAAAAATAAAAAGCAGTCCGGAGAACGCACGAGGCGGCCACAAGCTTGGACACCGCCCCTACCCCTCATGGCGGAGGGAGGGCTTGTGGGCACCTCGTGTGCCTCCCGGACTCCGTTTTCTTGCGGAGCACTCCTTCTAGTCCAGAAAAAAATCAATATATACTCGCCCGAAGGTTTTGATCTCCGTATCGTGCAGCCTTCCTTTGTTTTCGTTTCGAGCCTGTTTCTATGGAAGATCTAGATCATCATGACTTCCCCAAACGCTCCTAAGGATAAGATCTTTGAGAAGGTCGTCAATCCCTACCTCAGGGAAGTGCTGAAACACCCTCAATCTATCAAGATGAGCGAGGGGATGTTGCACATCCGTGATGTTGAGGGGCCTAAGAAGACCAGAAGCGTGGAGATGAGGCTCAAAGCAATGGAGCAACAAGTCTTCAAGTGCCAAGGGATGGTGGAGCATGGACTCAACGCCAACCACATGATGATCACGGAGTTCACTAGCAATCACAAGATGGATGCCATTGATATTGGGAAACACCTCTCCAGGCTCTATGATAGGGTTGATCAACTTTAGGGCCAGATCTATGACCTGCAGAACCTAAATTGTGAGTACGAGTATAGATTTAAATCAATAAGGTTGGATGCAGATTTGAGGATTCCGGCGACTCGTTCATCCTGCCATGATGGAGCACCTATCCTTGGAAGACGGAGGATCAGACTACTCCAACAACTCCACCACCATCACTGCCAAAGGAAGACAACTAAGCATTGGTATGGGCAATCCCCTTGGCTTCTGCCAAGCTTGGGGGAGTTGCCCTTGTATCGTATCGCCTTTATATCTTTTGCTTTTACCTTTGTTTTAGTTCTTTCCTTTTTAGTTTTTATTTCTTCTCTTAGAGGAATAAGTCTTTAGTTTTTAGTTTGAGTCTTGTGCTTTTGTCTCTCCCCCGATGTATTCGAGCTTACGAACTATATAATAAAGAGTGTCTTAGTCAAGGGCTTTGCTTTGTGCCATGATCAATAGTATGAAAAGAACGATAGCATGAAAGATCATGAGACGATCTTATGGAAGGTGATAACTTCACTTATGACACGTATGATGATTGAAACTTGATGAGAATAAATCAACATAGACCTCAGTCATTGTTGCAATTAATAAGAAGTAATAAGGAAAGATAGGTTCACATATAAATATATCACCTTAGACACTTTTTACAATTGTGAGCACTCACCAAACTATTACATGCTTAGGAGTAGATGTTGGACAAGCAAGACAACATAATGAATTGTGTTTGCTTGGTTCCAAACAATGTTATATGATTAGAGATCCCTTAGCATGTGATGATTGCTTCCACCTCATATTAGCCAAAACTCCCGCACCAAGTAGAGATACTACTTGTGGATCCATAAACCTCCAACCCAGTTTTGCCATGAGAGTCCACCATACCTACCTATGGATTGAATAAGATCCTTCAAGTAAGTTGTCATCGGCGCAAGCAATAAAAATTTCTCTCTAATATGTATGATCTATTAGTGTGTGGAAAATAAGCTTTGTACGAACCTGTGATGAGGAAGACATAAAAGCTACAAACTGCATAATAAAGTTCTTTATCACCGGAGGCAATATAAAGTGACGTTCCTCCGAACTAAGAGGACACACATTCAAACCTCAAAAGCGCATGACAACCTCTGCTTCCCTCTGCGAAGGCCCTATCTTGTACCTTTACTTTTTGCCCTTGTAAGAGTCATGGTGATCTTCACCAATTACCTATTTTTTCCTTTGTCTTGGCTACCGTCACATGTTTGGGAAAGATCTATATTCATATATCAACTTGGAGTTGAGTACTTATGCTTTATTATTGTTGACTTTACCCTTGAGGTAAATCGTTGGGAGGCAAAACTATAAGCCCCTATCTTCTGCTGTGTCCAGCTGAAACTTTGACACCATGAGTACCACGTGAGTTGTAACAATTGTGGAAAACAAAAGAGATGATTGAGTATATGGATTTGCCTTACAAGCTCTTATTTGACTCTTTCTGATGTTGTGATAAATTGCAATTGCTTCAATGACTTTGGACTGTTGTTGGTTACTTCTCGGTAAGGTTTTTGCTTCATGCTTCGCTTTGTGAAGGAATTGTTACTTTCCCATCAGAATCTTTATGATGTATTGCTGTTCTATGTGTGATTAGGATGCCCTCATGTCTGTATTATGTTTTTTCGACACCTTCGTCCCTAAACATGTGGACATGTTTATGGAACTTGGTTTTCGCTGGAGGACAAGTGAGGATAAGCGTGGGGGAGTTGATACGTCCAGTTTGCATCATGCTTTCATGTTGATATTTATTGCTTTATGGGCTATTATATTACTTTGTGGTACCATATTTATGCCTTTTCTCTCTTATTTTGCAATGTTTATTTGAAGAGGGAGAATTCAGGCAGCTGGAATTCTGGACTGGAAAAGGAGCAAATCTTAGTCCACTATTCTGCACATCTCGAAATGCCCTAAAAAGTTACGTGGATTTTTTTGGGATTATAGAAAAAATACTGGGCGAAAGAAGTACCGGAGGGGGGCTGCCAGGGCGCCACAAGCCCTGCCACCGCCACCCCCTGGTGGTGGAGTGGGGGCTTGTGGGCTCCCTGACGGCCCACTAGCTCCCCCTTTTGCTATATGAAGGGTTTCGTTCCAAAAAAATCATTCGGGAGCTTTTTCGTGGTTTCACCGCCGCCACGATGCGGAACTTGAGTAGATCTAATCTAGAGCTCCGGCAGGACGATCCTGCCGGGGAAACTTCCCTCCCGGAGGGGGAAATCGTCGCCATCGTCATCACCAACACTCCTCTCATCGGAGGGGAGGCATCTCCATCAACATCTTCATCAGCACCATCTCCTATCCAATCCCTAGTTCATCTCTTGTAATCAATCTCCGTCTCACGACTCCGATTGGTACTTCTATGGTTGCTAGTAGTGTTGATTACTCTTAGTAGTTGATGCTAGTTGGATTACTTGGTGGAAGAGTTTATGTTCAGATCCTTCATGCTATTCATTACACCTCTGATCATGATTATGATTATGCTTTGTGAGTAGTTACTTTTGTTCCTGAGGACATGGGATAAGTGATGTTAATAATAGTCATGCGAATTTGATATTCGTTCGGTATTTTGATATGTTGTATGTTGTCTTTTCCTCTAGTGGTGTTATGTGAACGTCGACTACATAACACTTCGCCATATTTGGGCCTAGAGGAAGGCATTGGGGAGTAGTAAGTAGATGATGGGTTGCTGGAGTGACAGAAGCTTAAACCCCAGTCTATGCGTTCCTTCGTAAGGGGCTGATTTGGATCCACTAGTTTAATGCTATGGTTAGACTTTGTCTTAATTCTTCTTTTGTACTTGCGGATGCTTGAGAGAGAGGTTAATCATAAGTGGGATGCTTGTCCAAGTAAGGGCAGTACCCAAGCGCTGGTCCACCCACATATCAAACTATCAAAGTAACAAACGCGAATCATATGAACATGATGAAACTAGCATGACAGAAATTCCCGTGTGTCCTCGGGAGCGTTTTCCCTCCTATAAGACTTTGTTCAGGCTTGTCCCATGCTACAAAAGGGATTGGGCCACTTGCTGCACCGTTGCTACTACTTGTTACTTGTTACTTTTTGCTTGCTACGTTTCACCTCGCTACACAATCACTTGTTACCGCTACTTTCAGTGCTTGCAGTTATTACCTTGCTGAAATCCGTTTATCAGAGACTTCTGCTCCTCGTTGGGTTCGACACTCCTACTTATCGAAAGGACTACGATTGATCCCCTATACTTGTGGGTCATCAGTCATGTTTTATTAAATAGACAATTTTGGAGCTAACTAAGCTAATTATGTCATTTAGGTGGAAGCCTAGCTAACTGTAGGTCATTTCAGAGCTAACTTGTGTAAAATGTGTCATTCCGGAGCAAACTATGCTTATTAAGCCATTTTGGATCTAGCTAAGCTATATATAGGCCATTTAATACCTACGTTAGGGGGAATAGGTCATCTTGGAGCTAAGTTAGCCTTATTATGTCATTTAGGAGAGAACTTAGCTAACTATAGGTCATTTTTTATTAAATATGTCATTTTAGAGCTAACCAAGCTAATTATGTCATTTAGGTGAAAGCCTAGCTAACTATATGTCGTTTGGAGCTAACTTGGGTTAAATATGTCATTTTGGAGGATAATTAGCTAAGAATGCCTTTTGGAGCTAATTATGTCATTTCGAGGATAATTAGCTAAGTATAGGTCATGTTTTATTAAATAAACCATTTTGGAGGTAACTAAGCTAATTATGTCATTTAGGTGGAAGCCTAGCTAACTTGGGTAAAATGTGTCATTCCGGAGCAAACTATGCTTATTAAGCCATTTTGGATCTTGCTAAGCTAATTATAGGCCATTTAATACATAAGTTAGGGGGAATAGGTCATATTGGAGCTAAGTTAGCCTTATTGTGTAATTTAGGAGAGAACTTAGCTAACTATAGGTCATTGTTTATTCAATATGTCATTTTGGAACTAACTAAGCTAATTATGTCATTTAGGTGGAAGCCTAGCTAACTATATGTCGTTTCGGAGCTAACTTGGGTTAAAGATGTCATTTTGGAGGATAATTAGCTAAGAATGCCTTTTTGGAGCTAATTATGTCATTTCGAGGATAATTAGCTAAGTATAGGTCATGTTTTATTAAATAGACCATTTTGGAGCTAACTAAGCTAATTATGTCATTTCGGTGGAAGCCTAGCTAACTATAGGTTATTTTGGAGCTAAATTCGGTAAAATGTGTCATTCCGGAGCAAACTATGCTTATTAAGCCATTTTGGATCTAGCTAAGCTAATTATAGGCCATTTAATACCTACGTTAGGGGGAATAGGTCATCTTGGAGCTAAGTTAGCCTTATTATGTCATTTAGGAGAGAACTTATCTAACTATAGGTCATTTTTTATTAAATAGGTCATTTTTGAGCTAACTATGCTAATTATGTCATTTAGGTGGAAGCCTAGCAAACTATATGTTGTTTCGGAGCAAACTTGGGTTAAATATGTCATTTTGGAGGATAATTAGCTAAGTATATGTCAGTTTGGAGCTAATTATGTCATTTCGAGGATAATTAGCTAAGTATATGTCATTTTTATTAAATAGACCATTTTGGAGCTAACTAAGCTAATTATGTCATTTAGGTGGAAGCCTACCTAACAATAGGTCATTTCGGAACTAACTTGGGTAAAATGTGTCATTCCGGAGGAAACGATGCTTATTAAGCCATTTTGGATCTAGCTAAGCTAATTATAGGCCATTTAATACCTAAGTTAGGGGGAATAGGTCATCTTGGAGCTACCTAAGCCTTATTATGTCATTTAGGAGAGAACTTAGCTAAGTATATGTAATTTTTATTAAAACACTAGAAATAACATACCATTATCGTCATCACGGCGGTGAAGCACGGTGGCTCTGGCTTGTTTCACCTAGAGAAGGCTGCCCTAGAGAAGGCTCCATTGTAGAAGGGTCGTGCGATGCGTTTCGGGAGATATTCTGCACCAAACATCGTTTGCAATGTGTCGTTAGCATGAGGACACTCTTAAGATCACTGCACTGAAATGAAACTCACCGTCCCCGCCATGTTAATGACTGGCATCTCCGCAGGGACTTGGCCAGTCTTCTTGCACATAGACTGTACATTTGGTTTAGACAAGTCAAACTTTTTAGTTATTAATGAAACGGACATTAAAATGCAAGATTTGAAATAATATGAAGAAGAAACTTACCACGAAGAGCTCGTATATGGCCCAGTTAGACGCATCATTCCATGCCCTCTCCGCCTCCACCAATGCAGTTGTCCTCTCCTCCAGCTCCCTCATTTCCTTCTCCTTCTCTGCCATAACCGCCTGCATTGCCTCTCTCTCTTTCAGAATAGCAGCCTGCAACACAACTCATTGTTAGCATTGTAATCATATTGGTTCCAACACACAACATAATGCGGAAAGATCGTTGAGTCCATTAAACTAACCTCGATGGTGAGCTCGACTAGCCGTGGACCAGGTGTAATCTCCGGACAGGAGTTCGTTTGACATGCCTTTATCTACCGGAGAGTGCTAGGACAACGTATAAGGCCGTCTCCAATGGCGATTGAGCCATGGGGCCTCCCGTTGCCAACTATCATCACCAGCTCTATATCAATAGGCCCCTCGCTCGGGTTAAAGTCCTCCCCTTTCCTCGCCTTCCCGTGATATCTGTACTTCACGAGCTTGTGGTGGGAGGAGATGTTGGTGAATTTTCTGGATGCTCGAGGTCAGACTCAAAGAATGCCTTGACCTTCTTGTACGAGGCAGTATGGGCCATCGCATACAGGTCGTACATCTGTGGCACCTCCGTCTTATTGTGAGGCGCCTAAAAGAGAGAGAGAGGAAAATTGTATTAGTAAAGGGCTCAAGATAGCATTAAGAATGAATTGCATGAGGCATGAAGCAAACCACATACCCAGTTCTCGCCAAATTGGATTAAGTTGACGCTCCCTTGATGGTGTGGCACACCAACCATTTTTCCACGCCTCTCCTTGGCGTTTTTTTTGGCTGGCCTCCCACGTTTCGGAGCACCATTGATCCACCAAGGCCTCCCAACAATCCATCTTATCCACACACCATCTCGGGGGTACCTAAGTTAATAAAGAGAAATTTGAGCGCGTAAGAACCAAATCAAGGAAACTAACTACAAAGCCTTAATAATATGTAATTACCTTCATGTAATGCTCCTTCTCCATCTTAGAATCACGGCACTTCGCCTTATCCTTCCTAATACGCCGCGTGGCATAGTAGTCTCGAACAGCCTACACCCGAGCCTCGTGCCGAAAGTTTTGAAGTAGGCGGCGACATTCAGTTTCGATAACCTTTGTCGCGTCCTCCTTGTATCCCTCCTCACACCTGTAGTAGGTCGGCGAACGAGAAAACACCGATTAGTACCATAACTAGCTATGGTTGATTTATAATTGTGTCAAGGAGAAATTACCCAGAACTGTCGTATCACCATGTCGGCCCTCGTGTGGCACAAAACACCGTCGATCTCCACCTCCGGCGGGGCCGGGGCACCCAAGTAGTGATCCCAGGTCATTCCTACCTCTCGCTCCCGACCGGGCAACGTAACAAACCCTGGGAGGTTTCGATGGCAAATCACACCAAGGACACTGTTGGGCTTGCGGACACCCTTGGCAAAAATCCAACCCCTACGGTATGACAAATTAAAGCCAAAACATTAGATATTTGAGAAAACATGAAGGCAAAAGGTTAAATAAGAGTAAATTAACTTACTTGTCCTCATTTGGCCTAATCGACCACCTCTGCTCGGGGGTCGCCGTCACGAGCGGGAGCCCCGAACTACCACGCTCGTAGATGGTAGCCCCCTCACCCAGCTCCTCATCGCTACCAGCATGGCCACTTGGCTCAGCCCAGGTATCCCACTAGGTCTCTGGGACATACCCTCATCCCTGCTTTGCTCCGGAGTCGCTTGGAATGAAGCCTCTGGGACACGAGTCTCGTGGGTCGAAGGCTCGTCGACCTGAGGCTCGTTGACCCGAGGCTCGTGAACCGGAGACCGTGTAGCCTCCACCTCAGATGAATCCACCCTAGAAGTCATGTGCTCAGGTGAATCAGCTTGGGGTGGTGGCGGAGACCGTGTAGCCTCCACCTCAGAAGGCGTGGTAGCCACCGCCCTACCTCTCCCGCGGCCATGTGTACCTTTAGTACAACATAAATACCAACATGAGTAATACATGTATATAAATACCAATACGCATACATCATGAGTACAACATAAATACCAACATGAATACAACGTGTACCTTTAGTACCTCTCGGCTTCGCGGTGGGTCGACCTCCTCTCACGGGGGGCGCTCCTTGCAGAGTAGAGAGCAACGCTCTCCGAAGAGGCGAGGCAGGAATGGAAGTACCCATCCCACCACCCGCCGACGAAGGAGTCGTGGAGTGCTTTCGACCCTTTCCCACCATCTTTCAACACCTGTCATGACAAAGAGTAAATGAAATTAGTACAACATAAATACCAACATGAGTAATAAAATGTATATAATTTAAGTGTATCATCGTCATAAATACCAACATGACTAATAAAAATTGAATACCTAACATGAACTCAAAATTTATATATAGTAATAATTGAATACCTGACATGAACTAATAACAATCATGCTCGTCTATATATCCTTCAGGGTCAATAAATGCATCATGTTCATCACTATCATCAATGAATGCATCATCATCATCACTATCAGGAAGAACATGTGGAAGGCCACCATTATGTAATCGGTCAAGAAGTGACAGGTCATCCGCAGCAGTAACCTCTTCTTCTTCCAGCTCTTCCTGTTGGGGCTTAGGGGTTACGACGAATTCACTATCGCTGTCTACTTTAATGTTCTTGGGTGAAGTAGAGCGGTTCTTGAAACATTTCTTGGACATACGTGTTTCTTGGAAGAATTCTCCTTCATATGTGTCTGGGTTAATGTGAGGTTCGTAATCCTCTTCATTGAGGGTAGGTGGTCTAAAATGTGGTGGCTCTTCATAAATGACATCCCAACCTTCGAGATTTGGATCAGTTTGGCAAGCCCACGGTAGATAGAAAACTTGTGTCGCCTGTTGAGCCGTAATATAGACATCGGGAACATCTAAGTGGGTGTTTTGGTTGATTTCGACTAGTCCTATATGTTCACGAGTCCTTCTAGTCTCCCTCGGCCCAAACCAATAACATTTGAAGACTACGACGGTCGGTGGGTTTTCACCATAGAATAGAACTTCATAAATTGCTTCAACTCTTCCATAATACTCGGTGCCTCCTTCGCCGATAGCAGAGACAGGACAATTTTTAGTCTTTAGGTCGGGCATAGATAGCTCTTTGCCAAAGGTACGAATGGGATACCCGTTGATGTTGTATTTGTCAAATGAACGGACCTTATAGTCAAAACCATTAGTGACTTGTCTCAACTCGGCGTCCATAGACTCTGCATCAGCCTACAAGTTTAATACGAAAGAATGGATGCATTAGACCAAGAAATAAAATGGGCCCTTAATTGTAATTACCCTTTGTTTGAACCAAGACATGAAACCGGGATAGTCGCCTCCATACTTTGCGAGAAGCTCATACTCTTCGACGGAATCCTTTTCGATGACCGCTCCATCCGAGAATTAGGCGATGTATCGACTATATCAAATATCCGGGAATAAGAGTAGTTCAAAGCAATTAGAAGTTGCGGAACAATAATTTATCGAGAACTTACTCGATGTACAGCCGCACTTCTGTTAGGTTGGTGAAGATATACAATGAAATGGTCCGCCATTCTTCGACATCCAACGATTTCCCTTTCGAAGCACCAGATGGTGCGAGCTTACCTTTGAATAGGCTGAGGTTGGATCGAACTTTTTTTGGATCGCCATCATTGTACCGAGGCTTTGGGTTATGCAAATGATGATTTTTGGCTTCATAGTTTGCTGTCACGAAGTTTGCCGCCTCCTTAGTAATGAATGCCTGGGCCATCGATGCTTCAATTCTAAGTTTATTTTTACACTTGGCTCGAAGCGTCTTCTGCATCCTCTCAGTTGAGTAGCACCATCGATTTTGAACCCCCCCATTCTTGCCTCGGTTGGGAGATACAAAATCAAATGTTGCATTGGATTAAAGAAGCCCAGTGGAAAGATCTTTTCTAATTTGCAGATCAACTCCGCCGCCAACTCTTCCATTTCATCTAGCACGCCAGGCGATAGTTCTTTCGCACAAAGAGAACGAAAGAAATAGCTCAGCTCTGCCAGTACTAGCCATTCATCCTGAGGAATAAAGCCACGCAACATCACCGGCATTACCCGCTCAATCCATATGTGCCAATCATGACTTTCGAGACCAAATATTTTCAACTTCTCAAGACTCGCTCCCCTCTTCAGATTCGCAACATACCCACCGGAGAACATCAACCGCATTTTCACCCACAATAGCATTTCCCTCATAGCTGGCCTTTCAATATTGAACCATGACTTTGGCTTCGCTATGCTTTGCTTTCCATCCCGTTGTCGCAAGTTTTGCAAAGGTCTATCACATAGAGCCTCCAGGTGGATTCCAGCCTTAGGATTATCTTTTGACTTCCCCTCTATGCCGAACAATGTACCAAAAATGGCCTCCGAAATATTCTTTTCAGTGTGCATCACGTCGATGTTGTGTGGGAAAAGGAGGTCTTTGAAGTAAGGCAGATCCCATAAGCATGACTTGTGAGTCCAAGCATGTTCCGTATTATACCCTTTGAAGTATCTTGGACGCAAAGGATCAGGGTCGAGAGCGTTTAACTCATCAAGGGTCTGTTGGCCTGTCAACGCAGCTCGTGTAGTGTTTTTGAAAACTCTACCTTTGATGAATTTCTTCTTGTCTTTTCTGAACTTATGGTCAGGATCCAGGAATTGTCTATGCATGTCGAAGCAAGAAAACTTGCGACCAGCCTGCAACCAACGGAACTGAAGAACTGCCTTGCATGTGGTGCACGGGAACCTTCCATGCACACACCAGCCAGCGAATAGCGCAAACGCCGGATAATCATGCGTCGAGTACATGTACCACACATGCACTTTGAAATTTGTTTTGGTGGCCGTGTTGTAGGTCTTGATCCCATTACCCCAGACTTCTTGCAACTCATCCTTAAGTGGTTGCATGTACACATTCATATTCTTCCCCGGATAGTTGGGCCCTGGAATTATCAACGTCAGGAAAATGTTCTTTCTTTTCATAATCTCAACGGGTGGCAAATTGACTGGAATGACAAATACAGGCCAACAACTGCATTGTGCTGCCATCAAACCATACACAGTGAACCCATCCGTGCTGATGGCAACTCTAGGTTGCATTGGATCTTCCAATTTATCTTTATATAATGCATCGAAGTGCCTCCATGGAAACCATCTGAAGTGTGTACCAGCATCTTGTTCCCATCTGCATCTAGTTCGGTTCTTTTGCCCAATTTGTGCCATGTAATCTCTCTGTCCGTCTCTTCGACCATGAAAAGACGTTGAAGTCTTGGTACGATTGTCAGATACCGAAGAACACTAATGGAGATTGGTTTGATTCTTCTCACCCATACCGTTGTCTACCACAATATACCTGGAAGAATTGCAAATGGGGCAATAGTTCAAGGCTGCATACTCAAGCCTAAATAAGGCACATCCATTCTCACAGGCATGTATCTTCTCATAGGGCATCTTAAGTACACGGAGGATTTTCTCTGACTAGTACATGTTTGCAGGTAGTACATGGCCTTTGGGTAGAAAGCATTCAAATATCATCATCATCGCGTCGTAGCATTCTCTGCCTAGGTTGAATTGAGCCTTCAGAGCCATTACTTGTGCGATGGCATCCAGTTGGCAAAGCTCAGTCTGCTCGTGGAGAGGACGTTTTGAAGACCCCAACATTTCATAGAAGGCCTTTGCAGATTCCTCCATCTCATCGTCCGAATCCCGAGCATCATCAAAGTCTTGCACCATGTCTTCAATCCCGGTACCTTGCTCGTCGGTGCGACGACGAATCACCTCAGCTCTAGCACGTTGGTCAGACTCACCATGAAAAGTCCACACAGTATAATTAGGCGTAAAGCCCCACTTCTGCAGGTGTTTACCCATTTCAAACTCTGTCTGCTTTTTCCAGTTGTCGTAGTTGGGACAGGGGCACCATGTTTTTTGTTGGCCATTTGCAACTGCGGCTCTCACAAACCCCTGGTTTTTGTTAACCATTCATGGGTCATATCTTTCTGACTAGGATGACCAGTGTACATCCAAGCACGATCACTCATGTTGCCTAGCTACCTATGGGCGCACAAGAAATAAATATATAATTCATCATCTATAATCATACGCTAATCAAGTTTGTCAGTTTTATTACGTCCATGCAACCTACACGCTAATAGGTAAAGATAGGTCCTAATCCCACCCGAGTATGTGTAGATTGGGTTCGTTTTCCCATGCTCTGCTCCAGATGCGATGCAGAATTTCGGCAACACCTCTCTGCTGTTCTCCTGATACACGTCTCGGCAATAAGCAGAGAGGATGTTTACCCGGAGAACTACAGGGACACACTGACGAAATTCTGCATGGAATCCATAGCACAACATATGGGAAAAAGAACCCAATCTACACATACTCGGGCTGTCCATGGATAATATTGGACAATTCGAAAGGATGGCGATTATAAATATGCAAAGAAATGCATATTTATAGATGTCGCCCTTTCGAACGGGAGACGCATACTGGTCACGCATACTCATGATTGGAGAAACCTATAGCTAGCAAGTTTCATCTGCACGAAGACCGGGACAGAGCAAATTAAGGGGGTAGGAGGAGAAGCCATTTGTGCTCACCAACAAACGCAGGGGCAGAGCTCGTCCAACGCACGTGGAGGTCGTCAAACAACTGCACATTGAAATTCACACGATCAACACAAATATGATGTTTTTATAATTAACATAATCGGAAAATATGTGACCTAACTCATAATTTACAAAACTATGACCCCATGGGCCTCTTCAACGGTAAGTGGAAGAGGTGTTGGGGGTCAGGGCTTAGTGGTGTCGAGGGTCGGTGGTGTCGGTTGTTGGTGGTCGGGAGTCGGGTTAAATGCATCGATGGTCGGGGGTTAGTGTCGTCGGGGGTCGAGGGTCACTAGCGTCGGGGGTTGGGGTCTTTTCGATCAACAAGAGGCCAAAGAGGTGCCAGGGGCCCGGGGTTGGGGTTAGTGGCGTCGGCGGTCGGGGGTCGAGGGTCGAGGGTTAGTGGCGTCGGGGGTCGAGGGTCAGTGGTGTCTGGCGTCGGGGGTTGGGAGTCGGGGGTCGGGGGTCAGTGGTGTCGGGCATCGGGAGTCGGGGGTCGGGGGTCAGTGTTGTCGGGCGTTGGGGGTCAGGAGTTGGGTGTCAGTGGCGTCGGGGGTCGGGGGTCGAGGGTCGGGGGTTGGTGGCGTCGGGCATCGGGGGTTGGTGGCGTCGGGCGTCGGGGGTCAGTGGTGTCGGTCGTCCGGGGTCGGGGGTCAGTGGTGTCGGTCGTCCGGGGTCGAGAGTCGGGTGTCAGTGGCGTCGTGTGTCGGGGGTTGAGGGTCCGGGGTTGGTGGCATCGGCCGTCGGGGGTTGGTGGCGTCGGGCGTTCGGGTTCGTGGGCGGGGGGTCGGGGGTCGGGGTGCTCTTCTTTCTTCTTCTCCTCTGTCCTCTTTTTCTTCTTCTTCTCCTCTGTCCTCTTTTTCTTCTTCTTCTACTTCTTCTTCTTCTTCTTCTTCTTCTTTATCATCTTACTACTATTATTATTATTATTCTTTTTTCTCCTCCTCCTCCTCTTCTTCTAACAGTAACGTAATTAACACTAAACTAATAGTAACCTAATTAACCTAAACTAACAATAACCTAATTAACACTAAACTAATAGTAACCTAATTAACCTAAACTAACATTAACCTAATTAACACTAACAGTAACCGAAACTAACTGATGCAATGAAATGAAAAAAACAAAAAAAATTTAAGAAAATGAACTCAACAAAAAAAATGAACTCACCAAAGACAGAGCGAGGAGGTGTGGTGGTGGGGGAGAAGGGCCGCGGGGAGGGGGTCGCCGCGGTGAGGGGGTGGCCGCAGGGAGGGGCTTGCCGCGGGGAGGGGGTCGCCGCCGGGAGGGGGTGGCCACGGGGAGGGGGTCGCTGCAGGGACGGGGTCGCCACGGGGAAGGGGTCGCCGGTGGTGCTGGAGCGTGGAGCGAGGCGGGGCGGCGGCGGGGGCGAGTGAGGTGAGGGGAGAGAGAGACAATGTGGGGGAGGAGAGAGAGACAATGAGCGCGAGGGGGAGTAGACGGCCGTTACAGGGTCGGCCCCTTTGTCGTCCGCCCCCTGACGATAAAGGGCCCCATGGCGGACGCAAAGGTCCACTGATGGCAAAGTTAGCCTTCCGTCGGATACGGCAGGCATGGGACCCGCCCGTCCTCTTTGCCGTCTGCCCTGGGTCTCTTTGCCGTCCACTGGCAGACGACAAAGGGCCGACACATGGCAAATAGTATGTTTGCCATCAGTCAGCCCTTTGCCGTCTGCCTTGAGTCAACCGACAGCAAAGAGGTTCTTTGCCATCAGCCAGCAGACGACAAAGACGTGGCTGACGACAAAGAACTGGATTCCAGTAGTGAAATATCAACACGAAAGCATGATGCAAAATGGACGTATCACTCACCAGCAAACGCAGGGGCGGAGCTTATCCAACCACATGGAGGTCGTCGAGCAACTACACATTTAAATTCACCCGATCAACACAAATATGATGTTTTTACAATTAACATAATCGGAAAATATGTGACCTAACTCATAATTTACAAAACTATGACCCCGTGGGCCTCTAGAAGGCCAAAAAGCACCTTCTCGTTCAACAGTAAGTAGAAGAGATGTCGGGGGTCGGGGCTTAGTGGCGTCGAGGGTCGGTGGTGTCGCGTGTCGGTGGCGACGGGGGTCAGCGATTAGTTGCGTCGATGGTCGGGGTTAGTGTCGTCGGGGGTCAAGGGTCACTAGTGTCGGGGGTTATGGTCTTTTCAATCAACAAGAGGCCAAAGAGGTGTCGGCGGTCCGTGGTTGGGGTCAGTGGCGTTGGGGGTCAGGGGTCGGGGGTTAGTGGCGTCGGGAGTCGAGGGTTAGTGGCGTCGGGCGTCGGGGGTCGGGGGTTAGTGGAGTCGGGGGTCGGGACTCGGGGGTCGGGGGTCGGGGGTCAGTGGTGTCGGGCATCGGGGGTCGGGAGTCGGGTGTCAGTGGCGTCGGGGGTAGGAGGTCGAGGGTTGGGGGTTGGTGGCGTCGGGCGTCGGGGGTTGGTAGCGTCGGGCGTCGGGGGTCGTGGGCGGGGGGTCGGGGGTTAGGGTCCTCTTCTTTCTTCTTCTCCTCTCTCCACTTTTCTTCTTCTTCTTCTTCTTCTTCTTCTTCTTTTTATCATCTTATTACTATTATTATTATTCTTTTTTCTCCTCCTCCTCCTCATCCTCCTGGTCTTCTTCTTCTTCTTCTTCTTTCTTTTCTCTTTCTCCTCCTCTCCTCTTTCTTCTTCTTCTTCTTCTTCTTCCTTCTTCTAGTTTATTATTCTCTTATTTTCTTCTAAGTTTTTTTCCTTTCTATCTATTTTTTCTTTTCTATCTACTTCTTCTACCTAATAAACTAACTATCTAATTTAACATAAAAACAGAAAAAAATTAACTATCCAATTTAACAGAAAAAAGAAAATAAACTAACTATCTAAATTAACTATCTAATTTAGAAAAACAGGAAATAAAGCCAAAAAGGAAATAAAACTCACCTCTAAGGGCACAAGGGCGGTGGGCGGCCGGGGCAGTGGGTGCCGGGGCGGTTGGGCCTGGCCAGTGTGGCGTCGGGGCCGGAAGTGGCGTTGGGCGGGGCCGGCAGTGGCGTCGGGCGGCGATACGGGAGGAGGGGAGGGAACTCCGACGGCGCGGGAGTAGGGGCGCGGGAAGGAGGTGCCTGGGGAGGAGGGGGCGGGGGCGGCGTAGGGGGCGGGGGCAGGGGGCTCCGCTGGTGGTGCTGGAGCGAGGCGGGACGACGGCGGGGGCGAGTGAGGTGGGAGAGAGAGACAGTGAGCGAGGGGAGGGGGGTGACGACCGTTATAGGGTCGGCACCATTGCTGTCCGCCCCGCGACGACAAATGGCCCCATGGCAGACGGCAAAGGCCCCCGGATGGCAAAGTTTGCCTTCCATCGGACATGGCAGGCATGGGACCCACGAGTCCTCTTTGCCGTCTGCCCTAGGTCTCTTTGTCGTCCGCTGGCAGACGGCAAAGGGCCGACACATGGCAAATAGTTTGTTTGCCATCAGTCAGCCCTTTGCCATCTTCTTGGTTTTAACTGACAACAAAGAGGTTCTTTGCCATCAGCCAGCAGACGACAAAGAACTGGCTGACGGCAAAGAACTGGATTCCAGTAGTGAGCTACATACTCAGCTTCGATGGAAGAAAGTGACACATAGTTTTGCTTCTTCGAAGACCAACTTACCAAGGAACGACCAAGTAATTGGCATCCTCCAGAGGTTCATTTCCTTCCAACATAGTCTCCAGCCCAATCTGAGTCAGAGTAACCTACTAAACTGAAGCTTACTCCTTTGGGGTACCATAAGCCAAAGTTTGGGGTATGAGCCAAATATCGAAAGATTCGTTTGAATGCCGCATAGTGGCTTTCCTTTGGTGCGGATTGAAACTTTGCACAGATTCCCACACTCAGCATGATATCAGGTATAGATGCACAAAGGTAAAGAAAGGATCCAAGCATGGAGCGATATACCTTTTGATCCACGGCTTTACCATTGGGATCACTGTCGTGCTTGTATTTGGTTGGCATGGGAAATTTTACCGGCTTGACGTCCTCGAGCTCGAACGTCTTGAGCATATCTTGAGTGAACTTGGCTTGTTTGATGAATGCTACTTCTCTTCCTTGTTTGATTTCAAACCCTAGAAAGAACTTCAACTCTCCCATCATTGACATCTCAAACTTCTCGGTTAATAGTGCAGCAAATTCTTCATTGAAAGATTTGTTAGTTGAACCAAATATAATATCATCAACATATAGTTGGCATATGAGCAACTCCCCTTTGACCTTCTTGGTAAAAAGAGTGGGATAAAGTTTCCCAATCTCAAACCCAAGGTCTTGCAACAACTCATTAAGGTACTCATACCACACACGTGGGGCTTATTTAAGACCGTAGAGGGCCTTCCTGAGTTTGTATACATGAGGGGGGAACTTGGGATCCTCGAATCCCGGGGGTTGTTTGACATATACCAACTCATTTAAAGGACCATTTATAAAAGCACTCTTCACATCCATTTTTTGTAATTTAGAATCATGATGAGAAGAAAAAGCAAATAACATGCGAATAGATTCAAGATGAGCGATAGGAGCAAAGGTTTCATCGTAGTCGATACCCTCGACTTGGGAGTAGCCTTGCGCCACCAGTCTTGCATTGCTTCAAACGACCACACCATTTGCATCCTGCTTGTTCTTGAAGATCCATTTGGTTCCAATGACATTATGTTCCTCCGTTGGTCTCGGCACTAATTCCCAAACTTGATTGCGCTCGAAGTTGTTAAGTTCATCATGCATAGCTTCAAGCCAATCCTAATCATCAAGCGCATCATCTACCTTTAGGGGTTCAACACACGAAACAAACGTGTGATACATACAAAAGTTTGATAATTATTGACGAGTGGTTACCCCTTTATTGAAGCTACCAAGCAAATTCTTGAAGATGTGTTGTCAAACTCGGAGTTTGTTGGCTATCTTTGCTGCATGGCACTTCATAATTTCCCTACTTGATAATGTAGGGGTTTCTTCTTGAACGCTTTGAGCACCATCTTGAGCTTGCTCACTAGATTTCCCTTGATCTTGTGGTTGCACTAGATCTTGAGCCGACTTGGAATCTGGAGCATGATCTTGGAGATCATTTGGTGTGACACCATCTTCATGAGGTTGATCTTGTCCTTTATCAGGTTCATCGGGTTGAGGGTCTTCATTTTGTTCTTCGGAAGCGTGTGTGTCTAGCGAGGGTGATGGATCCACTTTAGTAGAGTATTGTCCTTCTCCTTTGGCCACAAGGGGTTCCTCAATGGGGAGTATTTTACCAATCCCCATTCTTCTTATGGCTTGAGTAGGAATTTCATCACCTACATCACAAAGACCACTTTGCTCCACTTGGGAGCCATTATTCTTATCAAGCTCCACGTTACACGTGTCCTCAATGAGTACGGTGGACTTGTTGAGAACACGGTAAGCATGGGAGTTTGTAGCATAACCAACAAATTTAGACAAACGAGCATTTTTCTTGAGTATGAAACACTTATAGCCGAACACCCGGAAGTACTTGAGGTTGGTCTTGTTCCCGGTAAGGATCTCATACACAGTCTTGTTCAAGCCTTTGCGGAGGTACAACTGATTTATGCATGACACGCGGTGCTAATGGCTTCAGCCCAGAAGTTGTACGGAGCTTTGAATTCTGCCATCGTGGTTCTTTCCGCGTCCATCAATGTCCGGTTCTTCCATTCCGCAACGCCGTTCTGTTGAGGGGTATAGAGTGCTGAGTATTGATGCTTAATCCCCTCATCACTAAGGAACTCATTTAAGGTGTAGTTCTTGAACTCAATGTCATTGTCACTACTAATCATCAATATCTTTGCTTCATGTTAACGTTGAGCTTCATTAGCAAAGTCGATGATAGTTTGTTGAGTCTCACTCTTCTTCTTGAAGAAATATACCCAAGTGTATCTTGGGTAGTCATCCACGATCACCAAGCAACACTTTCTTCCCCCAATACTATCAGAAGAGGGAGGTCCGAAGAGATCCATGTGAAGGAGCTCCAAAGGCCTTTTAGAGTATATGACAGTTGTGGGACGGTGAGCTGTTTAATGAAGTTTTCCTTCAATACAAGCACTGCAAGCACGGTCTCTAGCAAAACTCACATTTTTTAGTCCAAGAACATGGTCCCCTTTGAGGAGACTTTGCAAAGATCTCATATTGACATGGACTATTCGGCAATGCCATATCCAACCCACATCAACATTAGCCATTAGACAAGTCGCGGTCTTAGTAGGTTGCTTCGAAGAGTTTAGTACATAGAGACCATTCCCGACATATCCAACAAAGGCTACTTTAAGAGTATTGCTCCACAAAAGGGCCATGGTATCAAGATTAAAGAATGTGGCAAAGCCCATAATTGCGAGTTGTCGAATGGAAAGCAAATTGTATGCAAGGGACTCAACAAGCATGACCTTCTCTATAGATAAATCTTGAGAGATGACCACCTTACCAAATCCCATTACCTTATATGTTGAGGCATCAACAAATTGGACATGGGTTGGCATAGATGGAATTGGATGCACATCCACCACCAAGCCATTGCCCCCGGTCATATGATTTATTTCTCCACTATCGACCAACCATGACACTGCACCGGAAGCAAACTCCTGCATGAGATCAATGCTTGGATTTTGGTACCCATTTTTGAATGGGTCCTTTGATGTTAGAAACAAGGGTCTTAGGAACACAAATAGCCCACTCAATGTACTCATAATAAGAACCAACAAATTTGGCATAAACATGGCCATCACTAGCACGACATAAAATATAAGAAGGGTTAAAATCGCCAATGGTGTTGGTGGGAGTGGTTTTGCCTTCTTTAAAATTGTCACCCCTTCCTTGTTCTTCATCTTATTATGAGTACTCTCACCCTCTTTGACAAAAATGTCCCTAAGAGAGGAAGATGGCTTGGCCTCGTTTCTTCCTTCTCTTCTTAGACTTGGTTGCAAACCCAAGTCCTTTCTTTCCTGCAACTTCCTTTTGATTACTCAAAAGATCATTTAGTTTTTTCTCTCCTTGGATGCACGTAACGAGTCCCTTCTCAAGTTGTTCTTTCAACTTGGCATTCTCCTCCACAAGATGCACATGCTCACAACAAGGGTTAGTAGCACAAGCATTATCAATTAAAACAAAATGAGGACAAGTAGAAATCTCCTTGGTTAGTTTTACTTGGAGTTGAACATGAGACTCCTTAAGGGAGAGTGAGCACATTTCAAGACCTTGTGAACCTTGTCAAGTACATCAAAATCTTCCTTGAGTCTATCATGGCCAACCCCAAGTGCAACCTTCTCAGATTTAAGCACACGAGTAAGAACAATAGCATGATCAAGATCTTTTCGCAATTTAGCATGATCAACATTGTGATTCCTCAAGATCCAAACAAAGACCACACTCTTATTCTAGAGCAATGGATAGTTCTTCTATCTCATTGGCGTAATCAAGACAATGTTCTTGCATCTTGGACATATTATCATCATGAGTCTCAAGGAGATCATTCGCTTCACCAAGTTGTTCCAAAAGAGCAACAAAGTGTCTTTTGGTTTCACCCTTGATCTTACACAAGAATTTATCAAATTCATTTTCATCAAGTTCTACTACCTCACTATTATCAACACATTCTAGTAATGAAGGAGAGGTAGTGAGAGTGGTCTTCGTGCTAGGGCTTACCTTATGGATACCTTTGGCCATGAGGCACTTGGCGATACGGTTCTCGTTGGTGACGCCGAAGAGAGATACCTCGGGGGAAGAAGTGGCAATGGCGACGGTGGCTGTTGCCATCCCCTCACGACTTGTATCACCTTCATCATCATCGGAGGGGTACTCTTCATGGGCCACCAAGCCCCTTGGATGAGTCTTCTTGGTGAAAGTGTTCCTGTTAGGGAAGGACTTGGGCCTATCCTTCTGAATGAGCTTGCCCCTGTTGTCCTCCCTCTTCTTATAGGGACAATCTGCAACAAAGTGGCTCACATTGCCACAGTTGTAGCATGTTGTACTCATTGTTTGTTCTTGGACCCACTTGAGTTATCCTTGGAGAAGTTGGGTCTGGAGTTTCTTTTGTTTCCCCAAAACTGCCTTGAAGCAAGACCCATGTGCTCATGATAAGCGTATTTTGTGTCTTCGGGGCAGCCATCTTTTTCCTCTGTTCTTCATCAACAATGGGCTTGGTCTTTAAGGCAAGGTTGGGTGATGCTGTTTTTGACCGAACACGAGCAAGCGCATTGTCGGCGGTCTTGTTCATGGTATCCATAACAATGAACTCATCCAACACTTCACCTGAGGACAAGAAGTGAAAATACGGTCTTTGCCGAATGACGGAATACATGGCTTTGTTGAAAGGCATGATCGCCTTGAGAAACTTGCGCTTGATCCATGTGTCATCCATATCTTTGCTCCCATGATCCCGGAGAGCAACAGCTAGGGCAGTCACCCTCCGATAGAAATCACGGGGGTCCTCATCATCTAGCATCACAAACTCATCGTCCTAATCAAGGACCACTTCAAAGTCTGACTGTTGAATGCTTGAGCTCCCCTTGTACAACACCATGATGTGCTCCCAACACTCCTTTGCACGAGTGAAGGGCCGCAGGTGTGGGAGATCTTCTGGTAGACCTGCGGATTGAAGGATGAACAATGCGGAATGATTGTATTGGTTGTCCGCCTCCTATCTTTTAGTAAGGTTCCTTGGATCATGAGGATAATAACCTTGCTCGATGATTTTCCAAAGATTTGTCGAGTTGTGATTCAAATGAGACTTGATAGAAAAAACCCAATTAGCGAAATCACCTTTAACAAGTTTTGGAGGAGGTCCTAGTTTATTAATATGCGGAGTAGGAATCGGTCCTCCATAGACCGGAGGAGGGGGAACCTCTGCAAAAGTCCAAAGTCCCATTCGTGTCATGAGGGGGGGAGGTTTGAGTACCTTTAGCCGCTTCCTTATCGGAATTGGCCACCGATACCGATGAGGTCAATTTAACCACAAGCAACAGGCCGGGAGAATTTCTCATCCCCTCAAGTAATTCTTTAACCATGGATTTGACTTCTGTAGTCACGGACGTCTTGAGGGAAGCCATGGACTCATTCAAGTCGTCTCCGAAACCACCTCCACGGCCTCCGACCCTTCCGGTCGATCCCCACCATCGTCAACCATACTCTTCGAGTGGTGAAACCCTTAATAAAGAGACATAGTTGTGATACCAATTGAAAGGATCGATATGATTTACTATAGGGGGGTGAATAGGCAACTACCAATTTTTAGCTTATCTTAACAAATTGACGTTAGCAACAAAAGGTTCTCTATATGAATGACTAGGTGAGTAACCTATATGATGCTAACTACAACCATAAAAACTTCAAGAAAAGAATACACGACAACTACAATAAGTACAAAGTAAAGGTAAGAGATAATCGCAAGTGGAACCGGTGGAGATGAGGATGTGTTACCGAAGTTCCTTCCCTTTGACAGGAAGTACGTCTCTGTTGGAGAGGTTTGCAGGCACAATGCTCCCCAAGAAGCCACTGTGTCCACCGTATTCTCCTCATGCCCGCACACAATGCGAGGTGCCGTGATTCCATTATTGGCGCCCTTGAAGGCGGTGACCGAACCTTTACAAACAAGGTTGGGGCTATTTCCACACAAATCTTGGAGGCTCCCAACTAGACCACGAAGCTTCACCACAATGGCATGTGGCTCCGAGGTGACCTCAACTGTCTAGGGTGCTCAAACACCAAGAGTAACAAGATCCGTAAGGGATTAGTGTGGGAAATCTAATATCTCTTGGTGAAAGTGTGTATCAAGGCCCTCTCAAGCAATCCCTAGAAAATCAACAAGTTTGATTTTCTAGGGAGAGAGATCGGGCGAAAGTAAGCTTATGGAGTAACAATGGAGGTTAGAGAGGTTGAAGGTAAGCTCCTCGAACAAGAATATACCTTTACATAGTGGGGAGCTCATATCCAACCATAACCCACCTACTACAACAATAGTAAAGCGGTACTACCGCTATGGGAGCGGTACTACCGCTGCTATGAGCGGTACTACCCCTCGTAAGAGTGGCACTACCGCTCTACACCTCACCAACCACGGTAGTAACAAATTACTACCAAGCCTACTACTGCGGGGGGGGGGGGGAAGTATGTGAAAAAGTCCATCAAAGCGGTAGTAAAAAATTACTACCGCACTAAGGGCGGTAGTACCGCTCTTGGAGCGGAAGTAAAAAATTACTACCGGTCCGAGAGCAGTACTACCGTTGGCCCTTTTGCATAGACAGTAAATATGGGTATGGAGCTCCATTGTGGCTAAAGAAAAGGTGGTGCACTAAGTGTACATGTTGATTCCACCCACACCTTTCTCACGCGGACCCCCTCTTAATAGTATGGATTTCCTACGACTCAAAACTAACAAAGACAAACGTAGAAAGCAACCGTCTTCGAGTGATTCTAAGGGGCATCAAATCGTGTTGTGTCTAGATATGAGTTATATGAAATTCTCAATGCACACGATTAGACCGCACATGCATTCTCATCGATCACTAAAACCACTTAGGGAGAAACATGCCCTAATAGTTGAGGTTTTCATGGATGACTTTTGTGTTGATGGGAAGTCTTTTGATGATTGTTTAAGCAATCTTGATCGAGTTTTGCAAAGATGTGAACAAACAAATCTTGTCTTGAATTGGTAGAAGTGCCACTTTATGGTTAACGAAGGTATTGTTTTGGGCCATTAAATTTCTGAAAGAGGCATTGACGTGGACAAAGCCAAGGTTGATGCAATTGAGAAAATGCCATGTCCTAAAGATATCAAAGGTATTCGTAGTTTCCTTGGTCATGCTGGTTTCTATTGGAGGTTTATCGAAGAATTTTCTGAAAATTTTAGGCCGCTTACAAATCTTTTGCAAAAGGATATTCCTTTCGTGTTTGATGATGATTGTTTGGACGCCTCCGAAACACTAAAGAAAGCCTTAATTACTGTACGTGTTGTTCAACCACCTGATTGGAACTTGCCTTTTGAGATTATGTGTGATGCTAGTGATTATGTTGTTGGTGTTGTTTTAGGACAAAGAGTTGATAAGAAATTGAATGGTACCCATTATGCTAGTAAAACTCTCGACAGTGCTCAATGAAATATGCTACTACTGAAAAAGAATTATTAGTAGTAGTGTTTGCTTGCGATAAATGCTGATCTTACATTGTTGATTCTAAAGTTATTGTTCACACCGATCATGCTGCTATTAAATATCTTATGGAAAACAAATATGCTAAACCTAGGCTCATTAGGTGGGTTCTTCTGTTACAAGAATTCAATTTGCATATCAGTGATAGGAAGGAGCAGAGACCCCGTAGCTGATAACTTGTCTAAGCTTGAAAATATTCTTCATGACCCACAACCTATTAATGATAGCTTTCCTAATGAACAATTATCTGCAAAAAATGTTTCTAATAATACACCTTGGTATGCTAATTATATTGTTGCTAAATACATACCACCTAGCTTCACATACCAACAAAAGAAAAAAAATTCTTCTATGATTTAAGACATTACTTTTGGGATGACCCACATCTTTATAAATAAGGAGTAGATGGTATTATTAGCTGTTGTGTACCTGAGCATGACCACGAACAAATCCTATAGACATGTCACTCTGAAGCTTATGGAGGGCATCACGCGGGAGACAGAACCGCTCATAAGATATTGCAATCTGGTTTTTATTGGTCTACTCTCTTCAAGGATGTCCGTAAACTTGTCTCATCTTGTGATGAATGTCAACGAATAGGTAATATCAGTAAGCGTCAAGAAATGCCTATGAATTATTCACTTGCTGTTGTACCATTTGATGTTTGTGGATTTGATTTAATGGGACCTTTTCCTTCCTGTAATGGTTATACACATATTTTGGTTGCTATTGATTATGTTACTAAGTGGGTAGAAGCTATTCCAACTAGTAGTGCTGATCAGAACACCTCTATTAAAATGCTTAAGGAAGTTATTTTCCCAAGGTTTGGAGTCCCTAGATATTTAATAACTGATGGTGGTTCACACTTTATATACACGGTGCTTTCCGTAAAATCCTTCCTAAGTATGATGTTAACCATAGAATTGCATCACCTTATCATCCTCAGTCTAGTGGTCAAGTTGAACTTAGCAATAGAGAAATAAAACTAACCTTACAAAAGACCGTCAACCAGAAGAATTGGTCTAAGAAATTAGATGATGCACTTTGGGCTTATAGAACAGCATATAAAAATCCCGTGGGTATGTCTCCTTATAAAATGGTTTGTGGAAAAGCTTGTCACTTGCCTCTTGAGTTAGAACATAAAACATATTGGGCAATCAAAGAACTCAACTATGATTTCAAAATTGTTGGTCAAAAGAGGTTATTTGATATTAGCTCGTTAGAAGAATGGAGAACCCAAGTTTATGAAAATGCAAAGTTATTTAAAGAAGAAGTTAAAAGATGGCATGACAAAGAATCCAAAAGTGCGAGTTCAAAGTTGGAGAATATGTTCTTTTGTACGACTCTCATTTTAGTTCTTTGCAGGAAAACTCCTCTCCAAATGGGAAGGACCCTATGTTATCGAGGAGGTCTACCAATCTGGAGCTATAAAAATAAATAATTCCGAAGGTACTAATCCAAAGGTTGTCAATGGGAAACGAATAAAACATTATATCTTAGGTACACCCATTAATGTTGAAAGCGATATTATCCAAACTACGACACCGGAAGAACACATAAAATAAACCTTCTGGAGCACTCCAGAATCGTGAAAAAAGCAGGTATGTGATACGGTAAGTAAACGGACTCTGAAAAATCCGCAAAAACAATTTTTGTCAGTTTTGGAATATTTAAAAAATTAGGAGAGCAATAAACTTCCAGGAAAGTGACCCTCGTGGGCACGATACACCCGAGCGTACTGTTGTGCCCACCTCGGGTACTTTCCGGACTCCGTTTTTCTTCCGTTCTGCTTGTTCACCAAGATAAAAAATCTTTATATACATGCCGGACCTGTTGACGTTCGTATCGCGGAGAAATCTCCTGTTTTATTTTCTCGTTGTTTTCTGTTAGATCTGTTGAGCCAGGCATCATGTCTTCTTCTCCCTCTGATCATATGGAAGAGGATGCTTGGTTCATGAAGATCGAGCTGAAGAGGGAGGATCCCGTTGGCGCAGCAAAGGAGGACAAGAGCAAGGAGGCCACCAGAGATCAAGTGCTGATGGTCGAGCAAGCCTTGCCTGCCAATGAGGAAGAGGAAGATATCCTTAAACCTTATTATGCTCATTTAATCCCCACTGAGATTGCAGCCTTCGGGATCATTGAAATAGTTCATATACAAAATAAGTATCTCACTCATGCAAATATTCTCCATCTGGAGCATATCGCCTCCCTCCGGAGCGTCATCCAAAGATTGGAGAGTCTCTTGGTCCTTAAGGACCGGATCACTTCTACTTCATCACGACCACCTCCTTCTTCATCACCAAATAAAATTGAGTATCGGGTATGGGCACTCCCCTTGGCTTTCACCAAGCTTGGGGGAGGTGCCTCGATATCGTATCGTCTCCATTATCTTCTGCCTTTACTTTTCTTAGTTCAATCCATGGTTATCTTTTGCTTTAGATGAATAAAAGTTCAGTTCGATCCTTTATTTCCAAGAGTTTGCTTAGTGATCAATATATGCAATCGTGTGCGAGATATATAATAAATCTTAGTTTGAGTTTTGCCTTCTTTACTTTCTTGTTTCAATAAAAAGAAAGGAAATAAATGAAAAAGATCATATGCTAATCTTATGGTAAGTGATGACATTAAACAAGGAAAAGTATACGTAGAAAATTTTATTGTAGATTGACAAACATAACATTGGTCAATGATGCAACTCATGAAAGAATTAATAAGGGAAGACAAGATTGACATGCAAATACACTATCCTGGAAATCTTTTGTGATTGTGAGCACCCATCAAAATATTATATGCCAAAGTTGTTGACCTTGGACAAGGAAGACAACATAATGAATTATGTTTGTTCATATTCACATAGAAGTTATATTGTCGTGGATCCTTCAACATGTGGTGCTTGCCCCTATCATTGCTAGCCAAAAACTCCGCACTAAATAGAGATACTACTTGTGAATCCAAAACCCTTAAGCCCAAATCTTGTTTGAGAGTCCACCGTACCTACCTATGTTTTGAGTAAGATCCTTCAAGTAAGTTGTCATCGGTGCAAAAAGGGCAATAAAAAATGCTTCTAAAAGTGTAAGATCTTTTAGTGTAAGGGAAAATTGAGCATTGTACAAACTTGTGATGGTGAAGAATAAAAGCGACAGACTGCATAATAAAGGTTTCCATCACAAGGGGAAATATAACGTGACGTTCTCTTGCACTAAGGGGTTGAGCATACAAACAAAAGTGCATGGCAACCTCTGCTTCTCTCTGCAAAGGGCCTATCTTTTACTTGTGTGTATTTACTTTCATGCAAGAGTCAAATTTTGTCTCTCTATTCCTTTTTATTTTCTCCTTTGGCAAGCATCATGTGGTGACGAAAGGTCTAGGCACATATATCCAGTTGAATATGGGTAGCATGAGTCGTTATTTTTGACATCACCCTTCACATGGATTCGTTGGGAGGCGAAACTACAACCCCTATCTTTCTATGTGTCCGGTTGAAACATTTTTCTCATGTGTACGCGGTGAGTATTAGCAATCATAGAAGACTAAATGATGGTTGAGTATGTGGATTTTCCTAAAGGCTCCGATATGTGACCCTTCCTCAAAAGATGATGAATTGTAGTTGCAAAGTTGACTGAGAACATAGTTTATTGGTTTCCAATAGAGTTTATGCTTTATACTTCGATGTTGTGATGAATTGTCACTTGTTCATGAGAAGCCTATGATAAAAGTTCCATGATAAATTTTTTATGTTAAAGTTTGTTGCTGTTATAATAAGTTAAATGATGCTTCTATGTCCGTATTTTTGTTTTTATCGACACCTCTCTCACTCTAAGCATGTGGACATGTTTCTCGATTTCGGTTTTTGCTTGAGGACAAGCGAGGTCTAAGCTTGGGGGAGTTGATACGTCCATTTTGCATCATGTTTTCCTACTGTTATTTAAGTTTTTTATTGTATAACAATTATTTTTGGAGTAATTCTAATGCTTTTTCTCTCATAATATGCAAGGTATACACAAAGGGGGAGAATTCTGGCTGCTGGAAATCTGGACCTGAAAAAGCTATGTCAGGCTACCTATTCTGCACAACTCCAAATGAGTTGAAACTTCACGGAGAGTTTTTTATGGAATATATAAAAAAATACTGGAGCAAAGACCTATCAGAGGGGGCCGCCTGGTGAGCACAAGACACCAGGGCGCACCAGGACCCTCAAGTGCACCCTCGTGGGTGGTGCTCACCCCGGCCCACCTCTGGTGCCCCCTTCTGGTATATATTTGGTTTTGGACTAAAAAAATAGAGGAGAGGACTTTTGGGACGAAGCACCGCCGTCTCGAGGCGGAACTTGGGCAGGAGCACTTTTGCCCTCCAGCGGAGCGATTCCGCCGGGGGAACTTCCCTCCCGGAGGGGGAAATCATCGTCATCATCATCACCAACAGCTCTCCCATCTTGGGGAGGGTTATCTTCATCAACATCTTCGACAACACAAACTCCTCTCAAACCCTAGTTCATCCCTTTTGTTCAATCTTTGTATCAGAACTATATATTGGTGCTTGTGGGTGACTAGTAGTGTTGATTACATCTTGTAGTTGATTACTATATGGTTTATTTGGTGGAAGATTATATGTTCAGATCCATTATGCTATTTCATACCCCTTTTATCTTGAGCATGATTATCATTTGTGAGTATTTACTTTTGTTCTTGAGGTCATGGGAGAAATCATGTTGCAAGTAATCATGTGAACTTGATATGTGTTTGATATTTTGATGATATGTATGTTGTGATTCTCTTAGTGGTGTCATGTGAATGTCGACTACATGACACTTCACCATATTTGGGCCTAAGGGAATGCATTGTGAGAGTGACACAAGATTAAACCCTAGTCTATGCGCTATTCCGTAAGGGACCGTTTGGATCCAAAAAAATTATGCTATGGTTAGAATTTATTCTTAATACTTTTCTCATTGTTGCGGATGCTTGCGAGAGTGTTAATCATAAGTAGGAGGTTTGTTCAAGTTAGAACAGCACCTAAGCACCAGTCCACCCACATACCAAATTATGAAAGTAGCGAACACGAATTAAGCCAACATGATGAAAGTGACTAGATGAAATTCCCGTGTACCCTCAAGAACACTTTTCTTATCATAAGAGACCGTTTTGGCCTGTCCTTTGCCTCAAAAGGATTGGGCTACCTTTCTGCACTTTTTTACTACTATCGTTACTTGCTGTTACAAATTATCTTGCTATAAAACTACTCCTCTACTTACAATTTTAGTACTTGCAGACATTACCTTGCTGAAAACCACTTGTCATTTCCTTCTGCTCCTTGTTGGGTTCGACACTCTTACTTATAGAAAAGGCTACAATTGACCCCATATACTTTTGGGTCATCCGTATCCAATTGCCAGTATGAAGAATCTGAAGGATACTCGAACTAAGATCGTCCCCTCTCACACGAGAGGAGGTAAGGAACTTCCATCTAGCTGTGCTGTTGATTCACCTACTGTTTTGAATCAGTTTGTTACACCACCACCTATTGATCGTCCTGATATGTCACATGAACTTGATGGTGCTACCTCTAAAATTAATGATGCTCATATTGCTAAAGCTAGAGAACTTGAAAATGCTGAAACTGATGAAGTTTTTGAATTACCTGCTACACCTATATCTCCTATCGATTATGAATTTCCTTATGTACCCGAAGGTTATGTAGTGTATGAGGAAATATATAGGGAACTTCTTGCTTGTGAGAATATAGATGACTTTAGGAAACTAGTGTCCAAACCGAAATAAAAATCTATGATGGAGAAAATGAAACGCGATCCTAATTTTGCTACTTCTCCTATATTTTTTACTGATAAGGATTATGAATTCTTTGTAGACCCTGAGTTAATCCCTATAGTTGAATATGATCCCTTCCATGGTTATGAAAATGAAACTGTTATTGGACACCTCATCAAATTGAATGATATTGTTGCTTTGTTTACTAATGAGGAAAAGATACGCTACTACTATATCCTTAAACTTTTTTCCTTTCTCGCTAAAAGGCGAGGCTAAAGATTGGTTTCTTTATCTTGCTACTGGTTGTGTGCGTAGCCCCCAGGATATGCTTCATTACTTCCCTGAAAAATATTTTCCTGCTCATAGGAAACAAGGAACTTTACAGGAAATATTTAACTTTGTGCGAACTAAAGAAGAGAATCTCCCTTAAGCTTGGGGGAGGCTTCTCTAATTACTTAGAGCTTTTCCTGATCATCATCTTAAGAAAAACTAAATACTTTATATCTTTTATAATGGACTAACCGGTGCTTCTAGGCATTTCCTAGATTGTTGTGCTGGTTGTGCTTTAGGGAAAGAACTATTGGTCAAGCTGAAGAATTACCGAATAACGTATTGCAAAATGTTGATAATTGGACACTTCCTGAACCACCACCGGAACCCATTCCAAAGAAGAGAGGTATTCTATACCTCAGCCCTGAAGATATGCAAGAACCTAAGAAATCCATGAAGGAGAAATGTATTAAAACTGAAGTTGTCAAGAAATTACCACCTATTGAAGAAATACATGGACTTGACACCCCCACACAGGTAGTAAAGGTAAACTCTCTCCATACCTTTAATAAAAGTGATATACCTTATACTAAGACTCCTAGTCAATGTATGGATGAATTTGACAATTATGTTGTTAAGCAAGAGCATTTCTATAATTATGTCAAAGATCATTTAAGATGTAATGCTATGATGATAGATCGCTTGAGTGACTTGTTGTTTAGAATTGCTAATGATGTTAAAGGTCTAGGTAAACATGCTTTTATGGTTAAGACACAACTAGACCAGGTTGCTAAGTCACAAAATGATTTTCTTGTTGAAATAAATAATAATATGAATGATCATGTTGTTAGAGTAATGACTAGGGGAGGTCGAATGACTTGGGAACCTCTCTTTCCTGAAGGTCATCCTAAGAGAATTGAACAAGACTCTCAAAGAATTAATAACGATGCACCTATTCCACCTAATAAGAAAAAGAAGAAGGAAAAGGATAGGACGTTGCACTCTTTTGATGAACCCGTCATTGAAAAACCTGCTGAAAAACAAAATTATGTTTATATTTATGATGCTGAGATACAATCTGGTATTGATCATGATCCTAGTGATAATGAAAATGATGATAATAATAAGGAGGATACTCAAGTAGATGCTCAACCAGACAATAAAGAGCAAGATAACAATGTGGAAACAGAACCTGTTGAAGATCTTGATAACCCACATCCTAAAAATAAGCGTTATGAAAAGAAAGACTTTGTTGCTAGAAAATATGGCAAGGAAAGGGAACCATGGGTTCAGAAACCCATGCCTTTCCCTCGTAAGCCTTCCAAGAATAAGGACAAGGAGAATTTTGATTACTTTGCTGATATGATTAGGCCTATCACTTTGCGCACTCGCTTGATCGATATTTTGAAAATTACTCCATATGCTAAGTATATGAAGGATATTATTACCAAAAAAAGAAAAATACCTAAAACAAAAATTGCTACTATGCTTGCTAATTATTATTTTGATGGAGGTGTGCCTAAGAAATTGGGAGATCCCGGTATACCCACATTACCTTTCTCGATTAAACGAAGCTATGTTAAAACTGCTATATGTGATTTAGGAGCTAGTGTTAGTGTTATGACTTTCTCCCTATATAAAAGACTTGAATTGAACAAGCTTACACCTACTGAGATATCTTTTGAAATGGCTGATAAATCTACTTCTTTACCTATTGGAATTTGTGAGGACGTTCCTGTTGGCTGATAAATCCTAACAAACTTTGTTATTCTTGATATGACCGAGAATGACAACATTTCAATTATCCTTGGTAGACCCTTTTAAACACTAAAGGGGTTGTTATTGATTGCAACAAAAGCAAAGTCACATTTCATGTCAATGGCAAACAACATACCGTGCATTTCCCGGGGAAGCAAATTTTGGTTAATAACGTTAATGTCATTGAGCCTAGTGATATGGTTACCACTGGAAACTTTCCATTACGTATTCCTATTGTCAAGCAAAATTATTTTAATCTTATTGGTGGGGAGATGCAAATCCCCATTGAGGTAACTTAGTGTGATACATGGATTCTTTCTTTTCATGTCAATCGAAAACGGTCATTAATAAGACTTGATCAACCTTATTAACAAACCCTTTTTGAAAGACATGATGATGATAAATTTAGTAAGCACCTTTCTTTGTATCATTACTTTACTTTCTGTTTTTCTTAGTAGAATAAAATAAAATACCCTAATTATCCTATTTTCCGATTTTACCATGCATTAGAAAATATCCCAAAAATAAAAAGTCTGAGAATGCCACAAAATTTTATCATGATTTTTTCTGGAATATTTAAGAAATTTCAGCATAAAAATTATAGCAGGGAGGTGCACCTGTGGGCCACAAGCCAACAGGGCGCGACCTAGGCCCTGGCTGTGTCCTGATGGCTTGTGGGGCCTACAGGGCCCCCTGCCTTATCTCTTCAGGCCACTTCGTCTCTTACCTCTAGAAAAAAATTCCCTAGCTCTCTCTTTCACACGTTCTTCCAGAAACTAAATTTTTCGATCTCTTTGCTCGAAACTCCAATTCTAAAACTGTTTTAAGGAATTTTTCCTTGGTATGTAACTCCTCCACCCCTCCAATTAGTTTTTTGTTTTAGTGGTTTATATTATGCAAATTTTGTCACACTTGGTGCTACACAAAATGACCTTGCATGTTGAATTCCTTGAGTTCCAAGTAGTAAGAATGCTTGATATGCACTCTAGGCATCCCTAAGAGTAGTTGCTATCAATCTTACAAAGTTTCATTGACATAAATTTGTGGCTCCAATTTTGTTTAGAAATTTGTTCTTGGAAAGATGACTTTTTAGGCGGAATCCTTCACGAAGGCACTCTTCCTTATCATCAAGCGAGGGCTCGACACGACAAGCCTATGCCGAACCTCGGTCAACTTTAATATCATGGCTCATTCCAAATCGTGCTTTTGGCCATGCCAAGAGTTCATGTGAGTTGCAGGCATCAAGGAAGAGTTTGTTCAATAGATTTATAATACTGACCTTGCCGACTTCCTCGCAGATAAGTGTGCCCAGCATTACAATCTTACCCGTACATTTACGCAAGGATTTCAATATCGCCCTCATAATTCTAGAGTATTGTTCAACCTCTATCATAAAGCCTATAGTTTATCTCTAGAAGAATTCAGCAAGGCTTGCAAACTTCCACTATGGGGCTCATTAGATAAGCCACAGAAAACAGAGTATAATATATTTCTTAGTAGCATGTGCATTGGAGACGATAGAGGAGTAACACAAGCTAGAATAAAAAGTATTAAATTTACCTCCTCCGCTATTTTGCTTTATTCAATGGGAAGTGCATAGTGGATAAGCATGCCTGTAGTGCATTATGCGCTCCTGACATGAGCCTCATTCATACGGCATTAACAGACGAGTGACATTATAATCTTGGTGCAATAGTTCCTCGAAGGCTGCATAGCAATTCTCATGTTGGTGACTAGTATGTAGGGATTTATGCCCCCCCCCCCCGAGTAGCTGAAAAATTAAGATTTTCACATCAACCTAATTACCCCGTGTTGCCTGATAAATATTTAGATTTTGACGAGATGCATAGATATTTAGATTTTGATAAGTAATGTCAGGGATTATAATTACAACTTAATATTTTATAGATATACATCTGTCCCTGTCACTTTGCGTGCACGTGCTCTCTTTTGATTTTAAGAGCAAACGGAGATATTTTATCCTAGAAAACGAGGTGCAAGAATATAACGATGTGCTGGAGGACCGTCGCCTGGCTGAAGAAGCACATCGATACAGTACCACAAGCTAGCATTACCATTATTATCCAAACCACTAGTGGTGATTACCAAGATAGGAAAAAGCTTAAGTACGTATTTCTCACCGACATTACATTCATGTTCGGACATTTCACATCAATTGTCGGTGTTCATCCTCTTTCATTGTATATCCATGTTAGCTTTATTTTCTACTTTCTTCTTGCGTGTTTGAAAAACTTTGAAAAATCCAAAAATATTTCTCAGTTCTTTTTAGTTTTTCATTCCCGTTTGATTAACTACAATATTAATAGAAATACCAAAAAGATTTCCTTTGGATGTTGGGAGATTTCGTGTGTAAATAGTTTTTCTTGTTTTTGTTTTTCCTTTGTTTCTTTATTCCCTTCTAGAAAAATTAGAAACTCCCAAAATATTTTAGTGTGTTTCTGTGGACTTCGTTTCTTTTCCTTGAGTTGTTGAAGGAAGAAGACCAATGAAAATGTTGAGTGGCTCTCTTATGCGTAAATGTGAATCTAACAAAAAGAGCCATAATTACCTTGTCTTCTCCTTTGTTTATATTGTCTCACAGATTCCATCTTAGTCCATGGCGCACTGGCACTATTATTATTATCATATCATTCAATCATGCAAGTGAAATGCAATAATGACGATATTTGATGAAGTGATCGTGACAAAGGAAGCTGGTATGGACTCTTCTTGTTTGCCGTTTTTGTAAATATGTTTAGCTCGTTCGATCTTGATTCGATATATTATGAGAGAACATGTTTATGATGACAATTAGAGATTATAGTTTCTCATGACATGCTTAAATATCTAGGAGTGGATAATGATTTATCTTATGAGTCAACATGCATTAAGATGGTTATGATGTGCTATGGTAATATGGTATTCCCTCTGAGTAATTCGAGCAGCTTGACTTGGCCCATGTGCAAACATGTACTTGATTCAAAAGCAATGCAACCTTCATGATGTTTAAATTCAGAGTGTTCATATCCTACCCATGCTAATGTCCAATGTTAATTATTCACAATGCATGATTACAAACATTTTCGCTCTCTAGCTGCTTGTTTCTCAATCTATTGCTAGCCTTCACGTTTACCAAGCGGGAATGCTGCTTGTGCATCCAAATTCCTAAATCAAGTTGTTCCACATGAGTCCACCATACCTACCCATATGCGGTATTACCCTACCGTTCCAAGTAAATTTGCATGTTCCATCTCTAATATTCAAATAAATATATGTTCTGTGTGCTCATACTGCTAATGGAGCGATGGGGCGGTCATTATCTTCCATGCTAAGAGGGTTATTCTCAAAGATGAGTGTTTATTCACTTGTCATTACATGAGAGAGGCTGGTAAAAGGATGGCCTATCCTGCATAATACAAAAATAAATAAACAGGAACTCCCCTAGAAAGTTGACTGTTTGGATGGTACCCGTGGATTCGGCTAGCCATGGAGTGTGTTTGAATCGCGGAGGGGGAGTAAAATTTCAATTATGTTTGGGAATAGCCAATAATGTGATTAGCATGGAAGATATTGAAAAATCCATCATAACATTGACAGGAAAAGCACACCACCCCAAAAATACAATTTCATCCCTGTTTTGAACCCTGAGCTCTCGCACCTCTGCATATCAATGCTTCCCTCTATGAAGGGCCTATCCACTTATTTTTATGCTGAGTCATCACTTTCTTATTTACCGCAGCGGACCGAAGAGCACTATTGTCATTCTTATGCATTGAGTCTAGTTAATGTTGGATTTGAGCATGACTATATCTTTCCTACTCCGAATTATAATGTTTAGTCGCTGCTTGAACCTCGGAGGTGCTCTGCATTTATGTTTTCGGTCTCAGAAAGGGCTAGCGAACTACCATGTCACCATATAACATCATGATTGTTTTGATAAATTGTTGGCATATGATATATCTTATTATTGCTCATTAGTTGATTATGTATTGCCATGTGCGCATATGATGTTTAATTGTTATCATGAATATGGTTACTTATGATTTATGGTGAAAACCTGAACACTAGCTAAGCATATATACTACAACAAGAACAAAAGAGTTTGTAAAAGTTTTCTTTATCACTTTCAGTTTATCAACTGAATTGCTTGAGGACAAGCAATGAGTTAAGAATGGGGGAGTTGATACGTCTTCAACATATCTACTTTTCCAAACACGTTTTCTCTTGTTCTAGACTCTAATTTGCATGCTTTGAATGAAACTAACCTGGACTGACGCTGTTTTCAGTAGAACTACTTTGGTGTTATTTTTGTGCAGAAATAAAAGTTATCATAATTGGACGACACTTTTTGTGATTTTTTCTGGAAATTATAATGAATTATGGAGCGAAGACATGCTGGAGGAGGTGTGCCAGGGGAGCACAAGCCTACAGGGCGTGGCCCAGGCATGGCTCCTCCGACCCTATTTACAGTCTTATATATTCTTATTCGCGGATGAAAAAAGAGGATAGAAGATTTCATCGTGTTTCAAGAGACGGAGCCACTACCACCTCCTATTCTTCCTCTAGAGGGTAGATCTGGAGTCCGTTTTGGCCTTGGAGAGGGGGATTCGTCGCCGTCGTCATCACCAACCCTTCTCCATCAACACCACCATGATGCTCACCACAGGGAGTGAGTAATTCCTCTGTAGTCTTGCTGGACAATGCTGATATTAGATGATATTGATCATATAATCGAGTTAAGTTTGATAGGGCTTGATCCCTAGTGTCATGTATGTTCAGACGTTGATGTTGCTATGACTTTGCTATGCTTAAGGCTAGTCACTAGGGCCCGAGTGCCATGATTTTAAATCTGAACCTATTATGTTTTCATGAATATAAGAGTGTTTTGGATCCTATCTTGCAAGTCGTAGTCATCCATTACGTGTCATGATCCCTATCCCCCAAGGTGACATAAATTGGGATTCTTTTCGGTGATTGCCGTAGTTTGAGGAGTTCATGTATTCCCCATGTGTTAATGCTTTATTCCAGTTCTCTATTAAAAGGAGGCCTTAATATCCCTTAGATTCCAATAGGACACCGCTGGCACGGGAGGGTAGGACAAAAGATGTCATGCAAGGTCTTATCACAAGCACGCATCACTATATACGAAATACATGCCTACATTATATTGATGAACTGGAGCTAGTTCTGTGTCGCCCTAGTGTGTAACTATTACATGGTATTTGTCATCTAAATCATTGTCTACCACCGATCCACGTGAGTATGCTTTTCATATACTGAATCTTTCTAAGTTACTACTTCTGCTGCTACTGTCACACTTGCTACTAAATTGCTACTAAATTGCTACTATTACTTTTGCTACTAAAAATGCTATTGTCACTACTACTATTTCTCATGCTACTATATCCTTGCTGCAGAGAGATATCCCACGTGCGGTTGAATTGACCACTCAACTGTCAAGGCCAATAAATATGCTTTGGCTCCCATGTGTCAAACCAATAAATTAGGGTAAAATACTACCCGTGAAGACTGTCGCGATCCCCTACACTTGTGGGTTATCACTGGTCGGTGGTCGTCCCGGCTACGACACCACGTCAAGAACATGTGAGCTATGCTAGCCGCCCTAAGTGAGCTGGCAGCAAGAGAGCATCCGTGCCCTAGTGGAGGCTGCCAGCGCGCAGAAGGACCATCCGGCTTAGTCGTACCGTGACCTGGCTGGCTCTCGCTCGAGGACTAACAATGACACCACCAACCCTCGCCGGCCCGCGACTGGACGGCGTGAAACGAACCAGGCATCTTCTCCTGCCGACGCCAACGGTCGCCGTGACAGCCGGCATGCAGGGAGCCGCGGTCGGCGAGACTACAACCCATCGGTTGTCAATTGTTGTGTGAGGAGTTGACTGGCCAGGGCAACCCTTGCGGACGCAAAGTAGCCTTCGCGAGGAGCGAGACCGGACGGCCGCATAGCCGCCGCCTCATCGACTAGTGTCTGAGCGCATTGGTCTTCGTCAGCTGGACGACGAAGATGACCATTTCCGCACGGAGGGCCTCGCGGAATCCTAGGCCGTGATGAAGAGAGCACTGCCGGCCCGCCGTGCTTCGGGCCGCGCATCCTCAAGGAGCCGTACCCAAGGTCTTCACCTTGGCACGCGACACCCCCATGTACAAAGGCTCAAGGTTGACCGACTACACCATCGCCGTCGGCATCACCGACGGCAACAAGCACGTAGCAGTATGCTACATGCCCCTCATGTTGCTCGGCTCAGCCTAGACCTGGCTTAACAGCCTGTCGGGTGGCAGCGCCAACGGATCGCTGCACTTCCAGGAGGCGTTCCTGTGCAAATTCACCAGCACGTAAAAGCTCCGTAGCCGGCCCCGACAACTCCACCTGTGCGTACAGGGCCAAGCCGAGCTACTCCGCGACTACCTCATGCGGTGGACTAAACTCCACAACTCCGGCGTGGGCATCCATGAAGTGCATGTGATCCAGTACTTCATCGATGGCTACTGAGACGGCACCCTCCTCAAGGACAAGCTCATGCGCAGGGAGCCGACAACTGTAGCACAACTGATGGGCGTCATCGATCAGTACGATGTGGCCGAGTCTTCCATTAAGCTCTCGATGCTCCTCGACGTGGCCTACAAGCCAATCATGGCCAAGCCGGCTGCCGCCCGAGCAGCCGAACGATCGCAGCCAGATCAGGGCAAGCGCAAGACCGACCAGCCGAACGCCCACCACGGTACCCGACCTGCTGCATTCGTCGAGTTCGGCTGGATGGCCGACGGACAAGGCTCCAAAGGGCACAAGTGCACAAATGACGAAAAACAGCTGTGGCAGGCCAAGTACACCTTCCAGGCCATGCTCGAGAGGTCATGCAAATTCTATAGCTGGGTCAAGCCAGCAATGCACGCAGCCTGCCAGTGTAGCTTGTTCACCAAGATCGTGCGAGGTGACGCTCTTGCACCCGCGCCATAGTCGTCGCCTCTCGCGCCGGGAGCCGGCAGCGCTCGCGACGACTACCCCTAGGAGGACGTGACCTTGGTCATCTTCACCACTAAGGACGATGATTAGTATAGTCAGTGCAAGCGTGCGCTGGAGGTCAACGCCATCGTATCGCCGGTCCCCCAGTACATGCACTGGTCGAACAAGCCTATCACCTGGGGCCGCGAGGATCACCCGGCTATGATGCCGACACCGGGCAGCTACGGGCTGGTCCTCGACCCCACCTTTGTCTCCCGACGGAGCACTTGCTGCTTTACGCGGGCGCTCGTCGATGGCGGTAGCATCAGCAACATCCTTTACCGCGACACCATGGAGAAGCTCGGCATCCCGGAGTTCGAGCTCCAGGCGACTCGGATAGTGTTCCACGACATCGTTTCCAGCTACTCTTGCTCCTCGAACGGCAAGGTCCGACTGGTCCTGCTGTTCGGCTAGCCGAAGAATTTCCTGCATGAGCCGACTTGTGTCTCTCGCCTGCGAACCGGTGGCTGTGATCGAGCCCAAGCTCAAGCAGCCGGCTATGGAGGCCCAGTTCCAGTTGGCCACCAGCAACGACACCAAGAGGGCCCCCTCGACCCGGCTGACCCCATCGGCAAGTACGTCGTGGCGGGGGGCGGCCTTAGCGACAAATAGGAAAGGGAGCTTGTCGACTTCCTCCGTGAGAATTAGGATATCTTTGCATGGACTCCAAAGGACAAATAGGAAAGAGAGCTTGATGGGAGTCCCGAGGAAGTTCGCCGAGCACTTTCTACATGTCCGACTCAACGCAAAGCTGGTGAAGCACCCGTTGTGCCGCTTCTCCGAGGAGAAGTGAAAGACCATCGGTGAAGAAATCGACTGGCTACTAGTAGCCAACTTCATCATGGAAGTCTTCTACCCGGAGTGGTTGGCGAACCTGGTCCTAGTGCTGAAGAAGAACAAGACTAAGTGCATGTGTATCGACTACACGAGCGTGAACAAGGCATGCCCCAAGGATTCATTCGCTCTGCCCCGTATTTGTCAAGTGATCTACTTGACGGCAGGCTATGAGCTATTGTTCTTCTTGGACGCCTATTCAGGCTATCACCAGCTCAAGCTCAATCCGGCCGACCGAATCAAAACAACTTTCATTACACTCTTCGGGGCATTTTGCTATATCATGATGGCGTTCAGGATGAAAAACGCCGGCTCCACATTCCAGCTCTACATGCAGCGATGCCTCTAACGGAAGCTTTGGTGCAACATACACGTCTACGTGGAGAATGTTGTTGTCAAAACCAAAGAAATTCGCACCCTCCTGGATGATCTCAAAGAGACGTTCGCGAGCCTGTGCAAGTTTGAAATCCGACTGAACCCGAAGAAGTGTGTGTTCGGCATACCAGCCAACCAGATCCTTAGTTTCCTCATTTTCGAGTGAGGGATCGAGGCTAACCGAGAGAAGATTCGGGCCATCGAGCGGATGGCCCAGCCGGCCAACCTAAGCGGCGTCGGGAAGATGACCGGCTGCCTTTCCTAGCTTAGCCGCTTCATCAGCCGGCTGGGAGAAAAGGCCAAATCTACCGCCTGCTCAAAAAACCCGAAGTCTTCGTCTGGAGCGACGAGGTGGACGAGGCCCTACGCAACCTCAAGCGCGCGCTGACCACCGTGCCCGTGCTGGCCACACTGGTAGACAAAGATCTGTTGCTACTCTACATCACGGCGACCAGCCGCCTGGTCAGCATCGTCATGGCCGTTGAGCGGTCGGAGCCGGGCCGAGCCCAGTCGACCGGTCCAACGACCGGTCTACTATGTGAGTGAGGTGTTGTCTGCCTCCAAGAAGAATTACTCGCACTACCAGAAGATGTGCTACGGCATGTTCCTAGCGGCACGGAAACTCAAGCCCTACTTCGAGGAACACCCGATCACGATGGTGAGCACCTCTTCCCTTGGAGAGATCCTGGGCAATTGTGATGCGACTGGCTGAATCGCCAAGTGGGCCCTCTAGCTGGCCGAAGACCACATCGCCTATGAGTCTCACTCTACCGTCAAGTCCCAAGCTTTGGCGGATTTCCTGCCAACATCTCTCGACCGGGTAGAAACGAAGTACCTGCCGCCGCCTCCCAGCCCCACCCGTTGGCGCATGCACTTCGATGGCTCGAAGATGCGCACTCGCCTTGGAGCCGACATTGTCCTCTCCTTCCCAAGGGGGACTGGCTACAGTATGTCCTGTAGATCCACTTTGCCACGTCAAACAACATGGCGGTGTATGAAGAGCTCACCCACAGCCTCCGGCTGGACAGGGAAATCAGCGTCCAACACATTCTCTGCTTCGGCGACTCCAACCTAGTGGTGCAGCAAGTCACTTGGGAATGGGACGCGTGATAACCCACAAGTATAGGGGATCGCAACAGTTTTTGAGGGTAGAGTATTCAACCCAAATTTATTGATTCGAGTCAAGGGGAAGCCAAAGAATATTCTCAAGTATTAGCAGTTGAGTTGTCAATTCAACCACACCTGAAAGACTTAGTATCTGCAGCAAAGTATTAGTAGCAAGGTAGTATGATAGCAACAGTAGCAACAGTAACCAGTAGTAGCAGAGTAACAGCAGTAGCAACAGAGTAACAGTAGCAGCAGCGACAGCAGTAGCGGCAAAGTAACGTAGCAAGGACCAGTACGAAAAGACTCGTAGGCATTGGATCAGGGATGGATGATTATGCAGGATGCTATTTATCATGCAACAGTTTTAACACGAAGAGATATGTAACTAGCTCCAGTTTGTCAATGTAATGTAGGCATGTATTCCGTATGTAGTCATACGTGCTTAGGGAAAAGAACTTGCATGACATCTATTGTCCATCCCTCCCGTGACAGCGGGGTCCTAATGGAAACTACAGGATATTAAGGTTCTCCTTTTAATAAAGAACCGGACCAGCGCATTAACACTTGGTGAATACATGAACTCCTCATTCTATGGTCATCTCCGGGAGTGGTTCCGGCTATTCTTACTCCGGGGTTGACGGGTTATAACACATAGTAGGTGACTACAACTTGCAAGATAGGATCAAGAACACACATATATTGGCGACAACATAATAGGTTCAGATCTGAAATCAAGGCACTCGAGCACTAGTGACAAGCATTAAGCATGGCTAAGTAGTAGCAACATCAATCTCAGAACAAAGTGGATACTAGGGATCAATCCCCGTCAAAACTAACTCGATTACATGATAGATCTCATCCAACCCATCACCGTCCAGCAAGCCTACGATGAGATTACTCATGAACGGTAAAGAGCATCATGGAATTGGCGATGAAGGAAGGTTGACGATGACGATGGCGACGATTTCCCCTCTCCGGAGCCTAGAACAGACTCCACATCTGCCCTCCAGATGAAGAACAGGAGGTGGCGGCGCCTCCGTATCGTAAAACGCGATGAACTCTTCTCCTTGATTTTTTTTCCGGGCGAGACAGACTAAATAGAGCTGAGATTGGAGGTGGTGGAGTGTTTTGGGCCCCACAAGCCTGCCAGGCGCGGCCAGAGGGGGCCCACGCCTGGTGGGCTTGTGGGCTCCATGCTCCACCCCTCCGGTTGATTCTTGCGCCAGTATTTTTTATATATTCCAAAAAAATTCTTCGTAAATTTTTAGGTCATTCCGAGAACTTTTATTTCTGCGCAAAAACAACACCATGGCAATTCTGCTGAATACATCGTTAGTCCAGGTTAGTTCCATTCAAATCATGCAAATTAGAGTCCAAAACAAGGCCAAAAGAGTTCGAAAAAGTAGATACGACGGAGACGTATCAACTTCCCCGAGCTTAAAGCCTTGCTTGCCCTCAAATAATTCAGTTGACAAACTGAAAGAGACAAAAGAAAAACTTTTACGAACTCTCTTTGATCTTGTTGTTGCAACTATGTCTAACTCATAACCAGAATTTCAGCAAGATCACAAGCAAACCACATAAGCAAATGACATCTAGGTCTCACGGTAAACTCATATCAATGGCATAATCAACTAGCGAGCAATTAATAACAAGTCTCAAACGTCAACACTTCAACCAAAACAATTATGAAGTAGTACGAATAGATGGTATCTCGCTAGCTCTTTCTGAGACCGCAAAACATAAATGCAGAGCACCTTCAAAGATCAAGGGCTGACTAAACATTGTAATTCATGGCAAAGAAGATGCAGTCACAGTCATACTCAATCACAGTTAAAAGCAAAGCATAAAAATGACAGAGGTGATCTCTAATTGGTGCTTTTATAAGAAGAGGATGACTCAACAGGAACATAAATAGACAGGCCCTTCATAGAGGGAAGCATTGATTTGCAGAGGTGCCAGAGCTAAAGATTTGAAAACAGAGATAATAATTTTGGGTGGCATGCTTTCATTGTCAATGCAATGACTAAGAGTTCTCACCATCTTCCACGCTACACATGCTATAGGCGGTTCCCAAACAGAAAAGTAAAGTTTTGACTGCCCCACCACCGATCAATCACACTCCACGACTAGCCGAATCCTCGGGTGCCGTCCATACCAACATCAATTCAGGGGGAGTTTTGTTTGCAATTATCTTTTCGATTTGAGCATGGAACTGGGAATTCCAATTACCGGCCCCATTCTCGTGAATGATAATGAATAAACACATATCGAGGATAACACGCCTAGCATGGAAGATAATGATAGCTCCCTGTCACCACATGAGCGGTACGGGCATGCAAAACAGATTATTTCTTGAACATTTAGAGAGTGGCACATGCAAATTTACTTGGAACGGCAGGTAGATACCGCATATAGGTAGGTATGGTGGACTCATATGGAAAAACTTTGGGTTTATGAAAGTGGATGCACAAGCAGTATTCCCGCTTAGTACAAGTCAAGGCTAGCAAAAGACTAGGAAGCGACGAACTAGAGAGCGACAACAGTCATCAAAATGCATTAAGATTAACCAACATTGAGTGCAAGCATGAGTAGGACATAAATCATCATGAACATGAATATCATAGAGGCTATGTTGATTTTTTTCAACTACATGCGTGAACATGCGCCAAGTCAAGGCACTTGAATCATTCAATGGAGGATACCATACTATCATACTACATCATAGTCATCTCAAAATTCATGTTGGCATTCAAGGCAAACCATTATAAGTTCCTAGCTAATTAAGCATGGCATCAGAAACTATGATCTCTAAGTTGTCATTGCAAACATGTTTCTCTCACAACAAAGCTGAATCAGGAACGATGTGCTAGTCATATTTACAAAAACAAAATAGATCGAGTTCATACCAGCTTTTCCAGGCTCACTCACTTCATCATATATCGTCATTATTGCCTTTCACTTGCACGACCGAACGATGTGAGCAATAATAAGAGTGCTCGTGCATTGGACTAAATGGAATCTGCAAGCAAACACAAAGGAGAAGACAAAGTAATATGGATCTTTGATAGCTAAACAGGTATGCATGCGAGAGCCACTAAACATTGTAACCATGGTTTTCTGGCATGACCCAAAGAAAAAGAAAAGTATTTACATGGGAAAGCTCCCAACAAGCAAAAGAAGAAAAAGAAAATCTTTTTGGGTTTTCTCAAACTAGACAGACACACGAAAGGAAAACGAGAAAAAGAAAATAAACTAGCATGGATGATACAGTGGCAAAGTGTGAACACCGACGAAGAAAGTGAAAGCATAAGTGACTGGCACTCTCTGGCAATAGCTAGACGAATGTTGATTCTGTGACAACAGACCTTCCATTGCAACGACACCACAGGAATGCTGCTAGCACTCCGCGGCAACGGCGCCAGAAAAATGCTGACTGGCACTCTCTGGCAATAGCTAGACGAATGCTGATTCTGTGACAACATACCTTCCCCTGCAACGGCACCAGAGGAATGCTGCTAGCACTCCCCGACAATGAAACTAGAAGATTGTTGTTGACGGCCCACCAACGCGTGGGTTCGCAACAGTTTTCGAGGGTAGAGTATTCGACCGAAATTTGTTGATTCGCCAACAGGAGGTGAGAGGATACTCCCGAGTATTAGCAGCTGAATTTGTGTGATTCCACAGCACACTACAGGAATCACCTTCTTTGCCGTCTGCCATCACAGACGGCAAAGACAAATAACCGGACGGCAAAGACCGTACAACAGACGGCAAAGATTGTCACGGCCGGCAAATTTTCTGCGTCAGCCTACGACGACACATTGAAATTCACCCGATCAACACAAATATGATGTTTTTATAATTAACATAACTATATGACCTAACTCATAACTATGTGGGTCAGTGTCATCGGGGGTCGAAGGTCACTGGCGTCGGGGATTGGGGTCTTTTTGGTCAACAAGAGGCGGAAGAGGTGTCGGGGCTCGGGGGTTGGGGGTCAGTGCCGTCGGGGGTCGGGGTAGGGGGCCGGGGGTCGAGGGTGAGTGTTGTCGGGGGTCGGGGGTCGGGGGTCGAGGGTCAGTGGTGTCGGGCGTCGGGGGTCAGGGGTCGGGGTAGGGGGTCGGGGGTCGAGGGTGAGTGTTGTCGGGGGTCGGGGGTCGGGGGTCGAGGTTACCTATAAAACTTTCTAGGTTACCTATAAAACTTTCTAGGTTACCTATAAAACTTTCTAGGTTACCTATAAAGCTTTCCAGGTTACCTATACTACTTTATAAAACTTTCCAGGTTCCATAAAAAATATTTCATGCCGGGGTGTCGTCGAGATGTCGTGTCGGGGCGTCGTGTCGGGGTTTCGGGGCATCGTGTCGGGTGTCAGGGGTGTCGTCGAGATGTCATGTCGGGGCGTCGTGTCGGGGTTTCGGGGCATCGTGACGGGTGTCAGGGGTGTCGTCGAGATGTCGTGTCGGTGCGACAACAACTATTGCGAGCTGTTGTAATATCCTCAACGTTGTGGCTGGTGCAAGCATAGGCGGCGACCGGAGGGCTCTACACGGTCAACTACAAACCTAACAACTAACCTAACACACAGTAGGTAATTAACAACTAACCTAAGAACTAACCTAGCTCGAGGGGTAATACCACTAACAACTAACCTAATTACCACTAACAACTAACAAGTAACCTAACTAACCTAATTACCAGTACGTAACCACTAACAACTAACCTAACTAACAATAGGTAATTAACAACTAACCTAACTAACCTAATTAATGAATTAAACGAAAAAAGGAAAAAAGGACTCACCGAGGAGGAGGAGGCCGCAGGAGGGGGGGGGCGCGGGGCGGCGGTGGGGTGTGTAGGTGGGGAGGTGGGGGGGGGGAGGCGGCGGTGGGGCGGCGGCGGCGCTGGGGGCGCAGGGAGGAGGAGGAGGCCCGCAGGGGGGGGTCGCAGGGCGGCGGTGGGGAGGTGGGGGGGGGCGGTGGGGCGGCGGCGGCGCTGGGGGCGCAGGGAGGAGGAGGAGGCCCGCAGGGGGGGCGTAGGGCGTGCGTGGGAGAGAGAGAGCGCGTGGGAGAGAGGAGAGAGGTAGGCGCGCGGCGCCGTTAACTTTTCGGGGGTCCATCTCCTTTGTCGTCTGCCACTGATCCCCTTTGCCGTCCGCCACCGACGGCAAAGCTACTCAGGCAGACGGCAAAGGGGTGGGTGGGGCCGGGGTGGGATAGGGAGAGAGGAGGGGTGGGGTGGGACAGCTTTGCCGTCGGCCATCCCTACCTTTGCCGTCTGTCAGCAGACGGCAAAGAGGTGGCTGATGGCAAATATTTATTTTGCCATCAGCCTCCTCTTTACCGTCTGTTTTCTGCCAACACACGGTAAAGAGGTTCTTTGCCGTCTGTCAGCAGACGACAAAGATCTGGCGGACGGCAAATAAAGGAATTCCAGTAGTGGCACCTGAAAGATTAGTATCTTCAAGCAAAGTAGTAGGAGCAAAGTAACGAGTAATAGCAGTGGCAAGGAATAGCAGTAGTGACAGCAGTAGCAAGTAGCAACAGTAGCAAGTAACAGCAAGAGAAGTGACAGCAGCAGCAACAGTAGTAACAGGAGTAGCAGTAGAGCAAGACAAGTAACAGCAGCAGCAAAAGTAGTAACAGCAGAGCAAGACAAGTAACAGCAGCAGTGGGACAAACTCATAGGCAATGGGTGGGTGATTTGTTTGGATGATATTCATCATGCAACAGTTATAACACGGAGAGATATGTGTCTAGCTCCCGTTCGTCAATGTGATGTAGGCATGCATTCCTTGTGTCACCATACGTGCTTAAGGAAACTACAGGATATTAAGGTTCTCCCTTTAATAAAGAACCAGACCAACGCATTAGCACTTGGTGAACACATGAACTCCTCAAACTATGGTCATCACCGGGAGTGGTTCCGGTTATTGTCACTCCGGGGTTGCCGGATCATAACACATAGTAGGTAACTACAACTTGCAAGATCGGATCTAAAACACACATATATTGGTGACAACATAATAATTTCAGATCAAAAATCATGGCACTCGGGCCCTAGTGACAAGCATCAAGCATGGCAAAGTAGTAGCAACATCAATCACAGAACATAGTGGATACTAGGGATCAATCCCCGTCAAAACTAACTCGATTACATGATAGATCTCATCCAACTCATCACCGCCCAGCGAGCCTACGTATAGATTACTCACGAACGACGAAGAGCTTTATGGAATTGGAGAGGGAAGAAGGTTGATGATGACGATGGCGACGATTTCCCCTCTCCGGAGCCCTAAACGGACTCCGGATCTGCCCTCCAAATGAAGAACGGGATGTGGCGGTGCCTCCGTATCGCAAACGCGACGAAATCTTCTCTCTTGATTTTTTTGGGACGAAAGTGAACTTAGAGAGCTGAGATTGGGGGCGGCAGAGCCACATGGGCCCCACAAGCTTGCCATCCGCCACCAGGGGGTGGCGGCTACACGGCTTGTGGCCCACTGGCTCACCGCCTCAGGTGGATCTTTGCGCAGGTATTTTTCATATTTTCCAAAAATATTCCCCGTAAATTTTCAGGACGTTCTGAGAACTTTGATTTCTGCACAAAAACAACACCAAGGGAATTCTGCTGAAAACAGCGTCAGTCCAGGTTAATTCCATTCAAATCATGCAAATTAGAGTCCAAAACAAGGGCAAAAGAGTTTGGAAAAGTAGATACGATGGAGACGTATTAACTCCCCCAAGCTTGAAACCTTGCTTGTCCTCAAGCAACTCAGTTGACAAACTGAGAGAGAAAGAAAAACTTTGACAAACTCTGTTTGATCTTGTTGTTGCAACTATGTCTAACTCATAACCAGAATTTGAGCAAGATCACAAGTTACCCACATAAGCAAGTAACACAAAGGTCCCACGGTAAACTAATATGAATGGCATAATGAGCTAACGAGCAAATAATAATGAGTTTCAAATACCAACACTTCAATCAAAACAAGCATGAAGCAATATGAATAGGTGGTATCTCTCTAGCTCTTTCTGAGACCGCAAAACATAAATGCAGAGCACTTTCAAAGATCAAGGGCTGACTAAAAATTGTAATTCATAGCAACGAAGATCCACTCATAGTCATACCCAATATAAATCAAAAGCAAAGCATAAAAATGATAGAGGTGCTCTCTAATTGGTGCTTAAGAGGAGGATGACTCGACAGGAAAATAAATAGACATGCCCTTCACAGAGGGAAGCATTGATTTGTAGAGGTGCCAGAGCTCAAGCTTTGAAAACAGATATAATAATTTTGGGTGGCATGCTTTCATTGTCAACGCAATGACCAAGAGTTCTCAATATATTCCATGCTACTCATTCTATAGGCGGTTCCCAAACAGAAAAGTAAAGTTTTAACTCCCCCACCACCAATCAATCACACTCCACGGCTAGCCGAATCCTCGGGTACCGTCCATACTAACATCAATCTGGGGGTAGTCTTGTTTTACAGTTCTGTTTTCGATTTAAGCGTGGAACTGGGCATTCCAATTACCGGTCCCTTTCTCGTGAATGACAGTGAATAAACACATGTCGAGGATAACACTCCTAGCATGGAAGATACCAATAGCCCCATGTCACCACTTGAGCGGTTCGGGCATGCAAAACAGATTATTTTTTGAAGGTTTAGAGAGTGGCACATGCAAATTTACTTGGAATGGCAGGTAGATACCACAAATAGGTAGGTATGGTGGACTCTCATGGAAAAACATTTGGGTTTATGGAAGTGGATGCACAAGCAGTATTCCGCTTAGCACAAGTGAAGGCTAGCAAAAGACTGGGAAGCGACCAACTGGAGAGCGACAACAATCATCAAGATGCAATGAGTTTGACTAACATTGAATGCAAGCATGAACATGATATAAATCACCATGAACACGAACATCATAGAGGCTATGTTGATTTTGTTTCAACTACATGCATGAACATGCGCCAAGTCAAGCCACTTGAATCATTCAAAGGAGAATACCATCCTATCATACTACATCATAGTCATCTCAAAATCTATGTTGGCATTCACGACAAACCATTATAAACTCTCAGCTAAATAAGCATGGCATCAGAAACTATGTTCTCTAAGTTGTCATTGCAAACATGGTTCTCTCACAACAAAGCTGAATCAGGCATGACAAGCTAGTCATATTTACAAAAACAAAATAGATAGAGTTCATACCAGCTTTTCCAGTATCAGTCACTTCATCATATATCATCGTTATTGCCTTTCACATGCACGATCGAACGATGTGAACAATAATAAGAGCATTGGACTAAGATGAATCTGCAGGCAAACACAAAGGAGAAGAAAAAGTAATATGGCTCTTTGAAGGCTAAACAAGTATGCATGCAAGAACCACTAAACATCGTAACCAATATCTTCTACCTTGACCCAAAGAAAAGGAAAACTATTTGCACGGGAAAACTCCCAACAAGCAAAAAAAAGAAAGAAAAAAAAATCTTTTTGGGTTTTCTCAAAAGGACAGAAAACTAAAAACAAGAAAACGAAAATAAACTAGCATGGATAATACAGTGGCAAAGTGTAAACACCGGCTAACAAAGTGAAAGCATAAGCATGAATGTAAAGTCGGTGAGAACACGTACTCCCCCAAGCTTAGGCTTTTGGCCTAGCTTGGTCTACTCCCAAGGCGGGAAATAACCAGCTCCAGGATACTCCAGAGCAGACTGTGGATGCCACTGTTGTGTGAGCTCCTCTGGCTCCCACTGATAAACTGGCGCCTGGTACTCGACTGGCGGCTCGGGCACGGGCACCTGTGGTTGGGCCAAACCCCAATATGCGTAGATGTCCGAGGGCATAATAGTGTTCCTACCTGCATGAAGATCGAACAAAGAAGGAGCAGGCAAAGTAATAGTCTCTCGAGTACCCTGACTAAATACCAGGTTATAAATCATCCGTCTACTAGCATCTCTATCCAGAAACTCATGGCGAACCATGCTGTCATAATCCAGATATTTCTCAGGGAGAAGCATCTCTCCTTCCTCTCCCAGTCTAATGGGTATGTCAAAGTGTTTGGCAAGACGGGTAGCATAGATACCTCCATAGACAACACCCTTGGAACAGTTGGTATTCAACCGCTGGGCTACTATAGCACCTAGGCTATAAGTGTTATCGTTATAAAGGCCTTCGCGCAAAACCGCAAGGTCTGGAGAACTAAGTGATCCAGCCTCCCCACGGCCAATCAAACATTTTCCCACAAATAGTGAGAAGTACCGAAGCACATGAAAATGTATGCTAGCAATTCTAGCGCGAGACACTCCTCTATCCTCTCCAACAGCAATAGAACCAATGAAATCCTCCAAATCGCATGGACGAGGGTCACAGATATCCCCAACATAAGGTAATTTGCATACATTGCAAAAATCATGTAGCGTCATGCACAGGGGGACATCGTATATCATGAACTCAACCATGGGAGGATTCTTCCTTGGATAAAAGTTGAAGCTTTGAATGAAAATATTGGTGAGGAGGAGGTATTGTGAGCACTTATCTTCAACGAACGCAGTAAGACCTGCGTTCTCCACCAAGTAATAAAAGTCTTCATAAAGTCCAGCGGCGCGCAAAAATTCATCACTTGGCCACTCGCACGCTTGAACTTATGTGACTCGAGGAACTACATACTTGGGGTGGTTCTTCTCATCCTCCTTGGGGTTACGGCTTGAAGAGCCTCTCAAGAACGTCCTCATATTTTCCTTTTTCTAGCTTTGAAATTTTTTGAAATTTTGAGAGACTTCGATAGAAAAGTGAATAAAGATTAACCCAACTTGTAGCCACTACTCCTAGTAGTGCTTAGAGACCGTATCACGCGCTAAAACTACTTGGGACTAGCTAAAATCAACATTTCTAGCTCAAGAACAGGGTCACCAAGGTAGCAAGAATACGCGAAGGATAAAGCACTAGAGCAAAATCTAATTGGACCAATGGAGGAGTCACTTACCAAGGAGTAATTTCCCCAAAACGGTTCGGAGAATGGTTCTTTGAATAAGGAGATCGAATATCACAACCAAATGAGCAAGAACACGGGTTTGAGCTGTGAAACAATTTTTTCTGGAGGTGGAAGAAGAGGATGGGAGCTGGAATGAGTGGAGGGGGTCCCTGTGGGCCCCACAAGCTTGTTAGCCGCCACCAGGGGGGTGGCGGTGGCAGGGCTTGTGGCCCACTGGTCTGGCCCCCAGGCCAGCTCTCAGGCCCAGTATTTTTCAAATATTCCAGAAAAAATCATACTAAATTTTCAGGACCATCGGAGAAATTTTATTTTCGAGGTATTTTTCTCCGGGACGCTAAAACAGAAAACAGGAAAAGCTAAACTAAATCTATCATTTACTACTAAGCAACAGAAAAGGAAAGCTCAAAACAGAGGTATGTGACTCTTTGATTCATCCATTTCATGGTCATCGAAAGAATTCCGTCAATGGGGTTGATCAAGTCCTCATGACAAAACCTTCTTGAATCGCAAGAGAAAACGAGGAATTTTCGAATAGCCACTAAGTCACCTCAATGGGGATATGTATCTCCCCAACAAGAAAATCATACTTCATCTTGACACGAGGAATAGGGCATTCAAAGCTGCCAATAAGAATCGATGAAGTCTTTTTGATAGCATTGATGCAATGTACTTGATATCGTTTCTTCGGAAAGTGCACTGTGTGCTAATTACCATCGACATGGAAAGTGACATTGCCTTTGTTGCAAACTATAACAGCCCCTGCCGTGTTTAAAAAGGGTCTTCCAAGGATGACAGCCATGGCATCGTCCTCGAGAATATCCAAGATAACAAAGTCTGTTAAGATAGTGGTATTAGCAACCACAACAGGCACATCCTCGTAAATGCCGATAGGGAAAGCAGTTGATTTGTCGGCCATTTGCAAAGAAATTTCAGTGGGTGTCAACTTATCCAATTCAATTCTACGATAAAGAGAGAGCGACATAACACTAACATCGGCTCCAAGGTCACATAAGGAAGTTCTTACGTAGTTTCCTTTAATGGAGCAAGGTATAGTGGGCACTCCAGGATCACCAAGTTTCTTAGGAGTTCCACCTTTGAAAGTGTAGTTGGCAAGCATGGTGGAGATCTCAAGATCTGGTATCCTCTGTTTATTAGTCACGATATCTTTCATGTACTTGGCATACGGAGACATCTTGAGCATATCAGTTAACCTCATCTGCAGAAAGATGGGTCTTATCATCTCAACGAAGCGCTCAAAATCCTCATCGTCCTTTTTCTTGGATGGCTTAGGAGGAAAGAGCATAGATCTCTGAACCCATGGCTCCCTTTCTTTACCATGCTTCCTAGTAGTGAAGTCATTCTTATCGTATCTCTTGGGTTGTGGGTTATCAGGATTAACCGTAGGTTCAATCTCCACATCCTCATCATTGCTAGGTTGAGCATTATTATGAACATCACTGTCCATATTGTCACCAGGTTCATGTTCATCACCAGATTGTGTTTCTGCATCAGACACAGAAATATCATTAGGTTCTTCAGGTGTGATAGTATTTGGTGAACTAGCATGTAGGTTTCTATCATCCTTCTTCTTCTCCTTGGGATGACCAGGTGTATCAGCTTTAATTCCTTGAGAATCTTGATCAATTCTCTTAGGACGACCTTCAGGATACAAAGGCTCCTGAGTCATTTTGCCTCCTCTAGTAATGACTCTGACAGAGTTGTCATTTAATTCATTGAGCAAGTCATTCTGAGATGTAAGTACTTGTTCTACCTGAGTAGTAATCATAGAGGCATGTTTACTCAGAAACTTCAGATCATTGACATTTCTGTCTACACAAGCATGCGAGTTCTTTGTTCCAAATGTCTACTAACATAATCATTGAAACTCTGTTGTTTGGCAACAAAGTTGTCAAATTCATCAAAGCATAGGATAGTAGGTTTATCAAAAGGAATATCACTCTCATCCAACCTACGCAGAGAATTCACTTCTACTACCTGTATCGGGTTATTAAGACCATGGATCTCTTCGATAGGTGGTTGATTTTTGACATCTTCAGATCTAATGCCTTTCTCTTGCATAGATTTATTGGCTTCTTCCATATCTTCGGGACTGAGGAATAGAACACCTCTTTTCTTCGGAGTTGGTTTAGGAGGTGGTTCGGGAATAGTCCAAGCATTATCGTTGACCAAGATGTTATTCAGAAGGGTCTCAGCTTGTTCTACAGTTCGTTCCCTAAAAACAGAACCGGCACAACTATCTAGGTGGTCTCTAGAAGCATCGGTAAGTCCATTATAGAAGATATCAAGTATCTCGTTCTTCTTAGGAGGGTGATCAGGCAAAGCATTTTGTAGCTGGACGAGCCTCCCCCAAGCTTGTGGGAGACTCTCTTCTTGGAGTTGAGCAAAGTTGTATATTTCCTGCAAGGCAGCTATCTTCTTATGGGCAGGGAAATTTTTTTCTCACAGAAGTAATAGACCATATCCTGGGGACTACTCACACATCCAGGAGCAAGAGAGGTGAACCAGGCTTTAGCATCATCCTTTAGAGAGAAAGGAAACATATTAAGGATGTAGTAGTGGCGGATCTTCTCCTCATTAGTGAAAAGGGTGGCTATATCGTGTAATTTGGTAAGATGGGCTACGACCGTCTTAGACTCATAACCGTGAAAAGAATCAGATTCGACTAGAGAGATTATCTCAGGATCGACAGAGAATTCATAATCCTTGTCGGTGATAAAGATAGGTGAAGTGGCAAACTTCGGGCCGTATTTCATCCTAGCTTTCAGAGATTTTTCCTTCCACTTGAGAAGTAATTTCTCAGCGTCATAGGCATCCTTACACGCAAGAAAATCCTTAGCTATCTCTCCCTCCATAACGTAATCCTCAGGTATATCAGGCAATTCATATCTAGGAGAGCTAGATCTAGCAGGAGCAAAAGCAGGTTCTATCTCAATAGTATCAGCAGTTTCAGAAGCATCACGAGCATTGGCAGTAACTCTAGAAATATGAGCATCAAGGAACACCCCTAGTGGAACATCATGCAAAGTAGTATCTCTAGCAATATCAAGCATAGCATCATCGTGCATAATAGCATCTCTAGCATCACCAGGCATAGAAGTATCAGGCATAGCATCTCTAGCAGTATCAGGCATAGTATCAAGCATAGCATCTCTAACAGTAGCATCATAAGCATTATCAAGTACAGGCGACATATCAAGATTTCTAGCAGGAGGTGATGTCGCAAACTTACTCATAACTGAAGGTGAATCAAGTGCAGAGCTAGATGGCAGTTCCTTACATCCCCTCGTAGTTGAGGGCAAGACTTTGGTTTTTCGATCCTTCAGATTCTTCATAGTGATAAGCAGATATAAATCCCAAGTGGCTGAGAGAATATAGCAATACCTCCCCGGCAACGGCGCTAGAAAAATGCTGACTGGCACTCTCTGGCAATAGCTAGATGAATGCTAATTCTGTGACAACAGACCTTCCCCGGCAACGGCGCCAGAAAAATGCTGACTGGCACTCTCTGGCAATAGCTAGACGAATGCTGATTCTGTGACAATAGACCTTCCCCTGCAACGGCACCAGAGGAAGGCTGCTAGCACTCCCCGGCAACGGCGCCAGAAAAATGCTGACTGGCACTCTCTAGCAATAGCTAGACGAATGTTGATTCTGTGACAACAGACCTTCCCCTGCAACGGCACTAGAGGAATGCTGCTAGCACTCCCCGACAGCGAAACTAGAAGATTGTTGTTGACGGCCCACCAGCGCGTGGGTTCGCAGCAGTTTTCGAGGGTAGAGTATTCGACCCAAATTTGTTGATTCGCCAACAGGAGGTGAGAGGATACTCTCGAGTATTAGGAGCTGAGTTTGTCTAATTCAACCGCACCTGAAAGATTAGTATCTGCAGGCAAAGTAGTAACAACAAAGTATCGAGTAATAGCAGTGGCAAAGAATAACAGTAGTGACAGCAGTAGCAAGTAGCAACAGTAGCAAGTAACAACAAGACAAGCGACAGCAGCAGCAATAGTAGTAACAACAGTAGTAGCAGAGCAAGACAAGTAACAGCAGCAACAACCATAGTAACAGTAGAGCAAGACAAGTAACAGCAGCAGTGGGACAAACTCGTAGGCAATGGGTCTGTGATTTGTTTGGATGATATTCATCATGCAACAGTTAGAACACGGAGAGATATGTGGCTAGCTCCCGTTCGTGAATGTGATGTAGGCATGCATTCCGTGTGCCATCATACGTGCTTAGGGAAAAGAACTTGCATCACGTCTATTGTCCATCCCTCCCGTGGCAGTGGTCCAAAAGGAAACTACGGGATATTAAGGTTCTCCTTTTAATAAAGAACTGGACCAACGCATTAGCACTTGGTGAACACATAAACTCCTCAAACTATGGTCATCACCGGGAGTAGTTCCAGTTATTGTCACTCCAGGGTTGCCGGATCATAACACATAGTAGGTAACTACAACTTGCAAGATCGGATCTAAAACACACATATATTGGTGACAACATAATAGTTTCAGATCTGAAATCATGGCACTCGGGCCCTAGTGACAAGCATTAAGCATGGCAAAGTAGTAGCAACATCAATCACAGAACATAGTGGATACTAGGGATCAATCCCCTTCAAAACTAACTCGATTACATGATAGATCTCATCCTACTCATCACCGCCCAGCGAGCCTACGTATAGATTACTCACGAATGACGAAGAGCTTCATGGAATTGGACAGGGGAGAAGTTTGATGATGACGATGGCGATGATTTCCCCTCTCCGGAGCCCAAAACGGACTCCACATCTGCCCTCCTGATGAAGAACAGGATGTGGCGGCGCCTCCGTATTGCAAACGCGACGAAATCTTCTCTCTTTATTTTTTCTGAGACGAAAGTGAACTTATAGAGCTGAGATTGGGGGCGGCAGAGCCACGTGGGCCCCACAAGCTTGCCATCTGCCACCAAGGGGTGGCGGCTACAGGGCTTGTGGCCCACTGGCCCACCCCCTGAGGTGGATCTTTGCGCGGGTATTTTTCATATTTTCCAAAAATATTCCCCGTAAATTTTCAGGACGTTCTGAGAACTTTGATTTCTGCACAAAAACAACACCAAGGCAATTCTGCTTAAAACAACGTCAGTCCAGGTTAATTCCATTCAAATCATGCAAATTAGAGTCCAAAACAAGGGCAAAAGAGTGTGGAAAAGTAGATACAATGGAGATGTATCAATAAGCAAGAATGTAAAGTTGGTGAGAAACACGTACTCCCCCAAGCTTAGGCTTTTGGCCTAAGCTGGTCTACTCCCAAGGAGGGAAATAACCAGCTCCGGGGTACTTTTCCATGGGACGCTAAAACAGAAAACAGGCAAAACTAAACTAAATATATCATTTTTCTTCTAAGCAACCGAAGGTGAAATCTTGGAACAGAGGTTTGTGACTCCTCGATTCATCCATCTCATGGTCATCAAAAGGAATCCGTCAATGAGGTTGATCAAGTCTCCTTGACAAACTTTTTCGAATCGCAAAAGAAGACGGAGAGTTTACGAATAGTCACTAGGTTACCTCAATGGGCATGTGTATCTCCCCTACAAGAAAATCATACTTCATCTTAACAGGAGGTATAGGGCATTCAAAGCTCCCAATAAGAATCGATGAAGTTTTTTCGATAGCATTGATGCAATGTACTCGATATTGTTTCTTCGGAAAGTGCACCGCATGCTCATTACCGTTGACATGGAGAGTGGCATTGCCTTTGTTGCAATCTATAACATCCCCTATAGTGTTTAAAAAGGGTCTTCCGAGGATGACCGCCATGGCATCGTCCTCGGGAATATCCAGAATAACAAAGTCTGTTAAGATAGTGACGTTTGCAACCACAAGAGGCACATCCTCGCAAATGCCGATGGGGAAAGCAGTTGATTTGTCGGCCATTTGCAGAGAGATTTCAGTGGGTGTCAACTTATCCAGTTCAAGCCTACGATAAAGAGAAAGAGGCATAACACTAACACCGGCTCCAAGGTCGCATAAAGCAGTTCTAACGTAGTTGCCTTTAATGGAGCAAGGTATATTGGGCACACCGGGATCACCTAGTTTCTTAGGAGTTCCACCCTTGAAGGTATAATTAGCGAGCATGGTGGAAATCTCAACCTCAGGTATCCTCCTCTTATTAGTCACAATATCTTTCATGTACTTAGCATACGGAGACATTTTGAGCATATTTGTCAAACGCATTTGCACAAAGATAGGTCTGATCATTTCAACGGATCGCTCAAAATTCTCATCATCCTTTTTCTTGGATGGTTTGGGAGGAAAGGGCATGGGTTTCTGAACCCATGCTTCCCTTTCTTTACCATGCTTCCTAGCAGCGAACTCATTCCTATCGTATCTCTTATTCTTAGGCTGTGGGTTATCAAGATCATATGGTTCAATCTCCACATCCTTATAATTGCTAGGTTGAGCGTCATCATGAACATCACTATTGATATCACCATTAGGCTCATGTTCATCATTAGATTGTATTTCAGCATGAGAGACAGAGACATCGTTTGGACTCTCAGGTGTAGCAGCAACAGGGTTGCTAGCGTGAAGGTTCCTATCATCTTTCTTCTTCTTCCTAGGATGACTCAGTGGATGAGTGCTAACTTCTTTGAGAATCCTGTTCAATTCTCTTAGGATGACCCTCAGGATACAAAGGTTCCTGGGTCATTCTACCGCCTCTAGTGACAACTCTAATAGAATTGCCATTCAACTCATTGAGGAAGTCATTCTGAGCTTTAAGTACTTGTTCTACTTGAGTAGTAACCATAGAGGCATGTTTACTCAGAAGCTTAAGATCATTGACATTTTTGTCCACACAAGCACATAAATGACTAAGCATACGAGCATTCTCTTCCAATTGTCTGCTAACATAATCATTGAAACTCTATCGTTTGGCAACAAAGTTATGAAATTCATCCTGGCATAAACTACCAGGTTTATCAAAAGGAATATCACTGTCATCGAATCTACGCAGAGAATTTACTTCTACTACTTGTATCGGGTTATCAAGACCATGGATCTCTTCGATAGGTGGTAGATTGTTGACATCTTCAGATTTAATGCCTTTCTCTTTCATAGATTTCTTTACTTCTTGCATATCTTCAGGACTGAGGAATAGAATACCTCTTTTCTTTGGAGTTGGCTTAGGAGGTGGTTCGGAAATAGTCCAAGCATTCTCATTGCACAAGATATTATTCAATAGAATTTCAGCTTGTTCTACGGTTCGTTCCCTAAAATCACAATCGGCACAACTATCTAGGTGGTCTCGAGAAGCATCGGTAAGTCCATTATAGAAGATATCCAGTATTTCATTCTTCTCAAGAGGGTGATCAGGCAAAGCATTCAGTAGCTGGACGAGCCTCCCCCAAGCTTGTGGGAGACTCTCTTCTTCAACTTGTGCAAATTTGTATATTTCCTACAAGGCAGCTTTCTTCTTATGGGCAGGGAAATATTTTTCAGAGAAGTAGTGGACCATATCCTGGGGGCTACGCACACAACCAGGAGCAAAAGAAGTGAACCAGGTCTTAGCATCATCCTTTAGCGAGAAAGGAAACAGCTTGATGATATAGTAGTGGCAGATCTTTTCCTCACTAGTGAATAGGGTGGCTATATCGTGTAGTTTGGTAAGATGGGCTACAACCGTTTCAGACTCATAACCGTGAAAAGTATCAGATTCGAACAGAGTGATTAACTCAGGGTCAACAGTGAATTCATAAACATTATCGGTCACAAAGATAGGCGAAGTAGCAAACTTCGGGTCGTATTTCATCCTAGCGTTCAGAGATTTTTCTTTCCACTTGCATAGTAAATTCTCAACATCATAGCTATCCTTACATGCAAGAAAGTCCTCAGCTATCTCTCCCTCCATAAAATAACGCTCAGGCATATCAGGCAATTCAAGTCTAGGAGAGCTAGTTCTAGCAGGCAAAATAGCAGGTTCTACTTCAATAGTATCAGCAGTTTCAGAAGTATCATCACATCTAGCAGCAACTCTAGCAATTTGTGCATCAAGGAATGCACCAAGTGGCAAAGCAGTATCAAGCATAGCATCATCAGGCAAAGCAGTATCAAGCATAGTATCATCAGACAAAGCAGTAGTAGCATCATCAAGCACACGCGACATATCAAGATCTTTAGCAGGAGGTGGTGTCGCAAACTTACTCATAATGGAAGGTGAATCAAGTGCAGAGATAGATGGCAGTTTCTTACCTGTCCTCGTAGTTGAGGGTAAGACTTTAGTTTTTAGATCTCTCAGATTCTTCATAGTGATCAACAGACGTAAATCCCAATTGACTCAGAGAATATAGCTGTGCTTCCCCGGCAACGGCGCTTGAAAATGGCACGTTGTCGGGAGAATATTCTTGACTTGGCTTCCCTGGCAAAGGCGCCAGAAAAAGGTCTTGATAACCCTCAAGTATAGGGGATCGCTACAGTTTTCGAGGGTAGAGTATTCAACCCAAATTTATTGATTCGACTCAAGGGGAAGCCAAAGAATATTCTCAAGTATTAGCAGTTGAGTTGTCAATTCAACCACACCTGAAAGACTTAGTAACTACAGCAAAATACTAGTAGCAAGGTAGTATGATAGCAGTAGTAGCAACAATAACCAGTAGCAACAGAGTAACAACAGTAGCAATAGAGTAAAAGTAGCAGCAGTGACAACAGTAGCGGCAAAGTAACGTAGCAAAGACCAGTAGGAAAAGACTCGTAGGCATTGGATCGGTGATGGATGATTATGCTGGATGCTATTCATCATGCAACATTTATAACACGAAGAGATATGTAACTAGCTCCAGTTCGTCAATCTAATGTAGGCATGTATTCCGTACGTAGTCATACATGCTTAGGGAAAAGAACTTGCATGCCATCTATTGTCCATCCCTCCCGTGGCAGCGGGGTCCTAATGGAAACTATGGGATAATAAGGTTCTCCTTTTAATAAAGAACCGGACCAACGCATTAACACTTGGTGAATACATGAACTCGTCATACTAGGGTCATCTCCGGGAGTGGTTCCGGCTATTGTCACTCCGGGGTTGCTGGGTCATAACACATAGTAGGTGACTACAACTTGCAAGATAGGATCAAGAACACACATATATTGGCGACAACATAATGGTTCAGATCTGAAATCATGCCACTCGGGCCCTAGTGACAAGCATTAAGCATGGCAAAGTAGTAGCAACATCAATCTCAGAACAAAGTGGATACTTGGGATCAATCCCCGTCAAAACTAACTCGATTACATGATAGATCTCATCCAACCCATCACCGCCCAGCAAGCCTACGATGAAATTACTGACGAACGGTGAAGAGCATCATGGAATTGGCGATGAAGGAAGGTTTATGATGACGATGGCGACGATTTCCCCTCTCCGAAGCTCAGAATGGACTCCAGATCTGCCCTCCACATGAAGAACAGGAGGTGGCGGCGCCTCCGTATCGTAAAACGCGATGAACTCTTCTGCTTGTTTTTTTCGAGGCGAGACGGACTAAATAGAGTTGAGATTGGAGGCAGTGGAGTTTTGTGGGCCCCACAAGCCTGCCAGACGCGGCTAGGGGGGCCCACGCCTAGTGGGCTTGTGGGCTCCATGCTCCACTCCTCCGGTTGATTCTTGCGCCAGTATTTTTTATATATTCCAGAAAAATTCTCCGTAAATTGTCAGGTCATGCCGAGAACTTTTATTTCTGCGCAAAAACAACACCATGGCAATTCTGCTGAAAACAGCGTTAGTCCGGGTTAATTCCATTCAAATCATGCAAATTAGAGTCCAAAACAAGGGCAAAAGAGTTCTGAAAAGTAGATACGATGGAGACGTACCAACGCCAGAGACGTAAACATGGCCAGCTACCAATTTTTTGTCCAGCTACTGACCGACGGTTTTGAAGGCTGCGAGTTCCACCACATTCTTCAAGCCAACAACGAGGCCGGCAATACACTTGCAAAAATTGGCTCCACCCGGCAATCCATCCCAGCCAGCGTATCGTTGGAGCATATACGCAAGCCCTCCATCACGTTGTCTCCAGAGTTCACGTCCATCTTCATCCCGATAGACCTGAGCGTTACTTCGCCAGTCCTGGGGGGCTGCCGACATCGACTCGGGGACTGCCACCACACTACCGGGTGCGGCTCCAGCTGGCCCGCCGATTGCTCGAACCCGCCCGGGGGCTACCGACCCTTCCTCGGGGTCCCTGCCGCCCGACTCGAGGACTGCGGCAGCCGGCCAGCCGCCTGCCGCCCCCACCCCAATAAGCCCAGTCACGGCGGCCGTGCTAACGGTGGTCACGGCCCCGCCCTGGGCACAACCTTTCCTCGAATAAATCAAGAATGGCACCCTGCCTGCCAAGCAAGTCGAGGCCCAAAAAAATGCAAAGGCGTTGGGCCGCCTACACCATCATCAACAACGAGCCCGTCAAGTGCAGTGTGTCTGGGATGTTCCAGCGCCGCGTTGAGGTGGAGAAAGGCCACAAGATCCTCCTCGACATCCACCAGGATGAGTGCGGCCACCATGCCACCTGATGGTCCCTGGTGGCCAAGGCGTTCCTCCAGGTTTCTACTTGTCGTCCACCCTGAAGGACACCAAGGCACTGGTCAACAAGTGCAATGCCTGCCAACGCTTCAAAGCGCGCACGCACCAACCGACTGCGTGCCTGCAAACCATCCCACTCACATTGCCTTTTGCCTTCTGGGGATTGGAAATGGAGGGCCCATTCAAAACCTCCCGAGGCAGTGGGACGCATCTCTTGGTGGTTGTCGACAAGTTCATGAAATGGATCGAGGCTAGGAAAATCAAGAAGCTTGACGGCCCGATGACCGTCACATTCATCAAGGACCTCGTCGTCGACCACGGACTCCCCAATAGTATCATCACCGACAACGACACCAACTTCGCCAAGTACACGCTCGCCTGCTACTCCAACGAGCAGGGAATTCGGCTGCACCTCGCATCCGTGGCTCACCTTTAGTCAAACGGTTAGGTGGAGCGGGAAAACGGCCACATCCTGGCGAGCCTAAAACCAAGGCTGGTCGAGCCGCTCGAGCTCTTGGCCATCGCCTAGGCCGAGGAACTGTTGGCTATGTTGTGGAGTCCGCGCACCACGCTCAACCGGTCGACCGATTTTACCCCATTCTTTCTAGTGTATGGGGCCGAGGCAATATCCCCACCGACGTCGAGTTCGACTTGCCCTGGGTCACCCTATACACCAAGGCGGACATCAATGAAGCGAGAGAAGACGGCCTCAACCTGCTTGAAGAGGCATGCGAGCTGGCGCTGTCCAAAATAGCCCTCTACCAGCAGGGCCTGTAATGCTACCACAGCCGACGGGTCAAGCGTCTCTCGTTCCGAGAAGGCGACTTGGTGCTCGGGCTGATCCAGTGGACAGCCGGCTAGCACAAGCTGTCCACCTCATCGGAGGGACCAGTAATCATTAGGAAATCTCTGAGCAATAATGCATACTACGTGGTTGATACTCAGAAGGCAAGAAAGAACAAGAAGGATGCATTCGGCTCCAAAATGGAGCGACCGTGGAATGCGGAACTCCTCCGCTTATTTTCAGTTAAACAAGTGTATGTATGTATCTTCCCTCTTTCAAGCAAATCAATGAATAGCCGATGGACTAGAGTAGGACTCGGGGACTGCCTTTTCCATCCTACCTTTGGTTCAAATTACTTTCTTTCTCCGGCCGCCCCCGGATCGGCCCAGCTGGCTCGGGGACTGCCGGACCACCCAAGTTCCACCCTGGCTCGACAAAGTACTATACCTTCACCCAGGTGTCCTAACTCTTGCTGGTTACAGGCCACAACCTGGCTGTCCAGCCGACTGGCGCACAAGCAAAGGGGCGGAGTGCATGCGAAATATCGACAAAGGGGTGGGCCGGGTCCGACCATGCTACTCGGTTCATTTAAAAACCCAACTTGCAAAAGCCAAAAGTATGAGTACCATGCATCCGACAGCCAACTCCTCGCTCGACCAAAGTCCGCAAGCCGGCTGGCCGGCGGGAAAAAAGGAAAAGGAGTGGGGCACATGGGAAAATGACTAACGCAAGGGAAAAGTGCCGAATGAACCGAAAAATGCCAACCAAGTTGAAATAAAATGGCAGTGCATTATTAAACATAGCGGCGCAAGGCCGAGAGTGCATTACAATGAACTTACACCCCCAGTGGGTGGACTTTTCCATAAAAAAGTGCACGGGTAAGAAAATTAGGAAATTAAAATTGACGTTGTGGGCGCCGGCGGTGCCGGCTCCCCATATGCAGCCGGCGGCATCTTTGGGCTCACCTAAACGGCAGGAGCCGGCGACGTATGTTGGCTGGCCTTCGCGTCGCTAGCCGGTGGCATCTCCACGCCTCTAGTCGGCGGCGGCGGCCGGTCCTCCTCGATGTCACTAGTAGGCAACTCCGCCCCTTGCACAGAAGATGGAGCCGCCCCCCGGTGGCCGCCGTAGTGGTCCCATCATCAACAGCATGCTCCTCCGAGTTGGATCCAACCTCCTCGTAGCTAGCGGCAACCGAGATGTTGAACTCGTCCTCCGGGATGGGTGCGCGGTCCTCACCCAGCTCGCGGTAGTACGTGTACAACGAAGCATAGCTGGCAAGCTTGTTCGCCCGAAGGCCGATGGCCTCGTCACGCCACGTCAGATCCACCCGCAACACAGCTCGAGTGGTGGTTAACCGTTCTAGGTTAATTCCTAAGTACCAGGAGAGGACAGAGTTGAGTGCTATCCTGGCGCCATCCCTCTCTACCGATGCCCTCCATGTATCGAAGCGGTCTACGACGTGTTCAAGCCATCCCAAGACCCGGATGACGTGAATCCCCGCTGCCTGGTCGGGCCGAAGGGCCGCGACGATGTTTGTGTCGAACGTCTAGAGCCGGACATACAGAAGCCGCAGGAAGTCCAACTGGATCTCGCACGCATGAACCACCTCCTCCATCGCCCAGCCGGCATCGACGTCCGGCTCGCAACCCTCCCGGCGTTGCTCCTCATGGCGGGCCTCCACGTCCCGCTCTGCTAGCGCCTGTGTCTATGGAAGTGAGCCGGTCAGAAGAAAGATGATAAGAAGAAGAGCTGGCGAAACACAACAAACAATAACAAAGGCACTTACAAACGAACATCTCATCCACCTCGCGGAAAAGCTAGAGCGTCGTGGTCACCTCCCGCTCTACTCTAGCCTTCACCGCTATCGCTTGGCGCACCTCCTACCCAAGCCAAGCAACTTCGACACGAAGATTCGCTGCCACCTTATCACTGACGACCAACAATTGCGACGCCGCCCCTTTGGCCGACGTCTCCTCTCGGAGAGCTCCAGCAAGCCGCTCTACCTCCACCTTCAGCTGCACCGCGGCTGCCTGTTCCTCCTCCAGACCCTTCCTTAGCCAGTCGCAGTCCCTCGCAACCTCATCGCGCTTGCCCCGAACATCAGCGAGCGCACGACGCAGCTCCTACGCCTCAGCCTCGGGAAGGGCTCCCGCTGCGCAAACAACGAGTCAGCTGCCGACTTAGCGACCAAACAATACAAAGAGAAGAAGATTTGGCCCGGTTGCCATGAAGCCGGGCCGTTGATCTGAATCTTGGGTACTACACCCAGTGGGTGCACTCGCGCACACCCACCACATCAAAAACTTACCCTTGAGCTTCTCCAGCTCGGTCGTCCGGGTGTCTAGCTCCTTGCGGATCTTGATGTGGGAGTTGTTACTGTAGCGGCACAGCGTGGCCACCTCGTGGAGGAGCGCCTCGCGTTTTACTGTGTCGGAATAAGAAAAGACAACAAGGAATATCAGAAGCAAATAATATTTGGCACGACTTCCATGAAGCCGCGCAGCCTGACCAAATCTCGAGGAGTACACCCAGTGAGTGCGCTCGTGCGCACCCACCAAATTATACACGGAAAGAAAGGTTCCATGAAAGCTTACTTGAACCGCGTTCTCCACCAGCGCAAATTTCTCCACCGCCAACTGGGCGAAGCTGGCTATCCTGTGGTGGTATCGGGCTATCACGTCGGCGACCGTAGGCAGCGCCACAGGCTGCCCACCGGGGTGCGGCTCACCTTCCCCCACTCCTCGAGGACGACGAACATCGATCGGTTCGTTTGTGCTACCGAAACGACTAGGGCCCGTCCTTCGCCACTCCTGGCCTCGGACTCGGCCCGGCGCCCCTGGTCGGATGCTAGACTCAACACCTCCTTGCCCGCCGGCTCCATGGCCGGCGTCACCGCCATCATCAGGACCGGCTCCTGATGCGCCTCCAGACACGTCGGCGAGGCCCCCACGACAGGGTCGTCAGGGGCCGTCGGCGTTGTGGTGCCACTCATTGCCCCAGCCAAGGGGCCACCTGAGCCGACGACCGTAGCTAACGCGACGTTCGCCTTGGCTACACGAAGGTGGACGGCGCGCTCCAGTTCGAGCCGTGCCATAACCGCGTGCTGCACAACCAGTGGCACGACGTCCTCGGCCCCAAGGGCCTATGCCTCCGGCAGCGGAAGTTCGATGGCATCGCTGTCAAAACAAAGAGAGCACGAGCTCAACGACACGTGGTAGAGAAAAGAAAAGAAAGAGACACGAGCCTCAAGAAGATCTTACCCCAAAGCGAGGGGATCTAGCGGCTACCCCGCCTAAGGCTCCTCCATGCTGGCGGAGAGGTGCCCGGTGGCAGCACGGCCGATCGAAGCTTCTTGGCGGCCGGGCCAACGACTGGACCCTCGACTGGTCGTTTCTTCCTGCGACATTCCTACACCGTCTAGCGTCGGGCCGGATGGCTGACAGTCGGCCGACCCCCAATCGGAGGCTCCACACCCCCCCTCGACGATGGCCTCGAGGCAGCCCCGTCACAGCCGGCGGCGCCTCTACTACGCACACGTCATCTTCATAATCGGTCCCGTCCTTCATAGTCCTGTCGGGGCAGGGATTTCTCGATGTCCCCACCCCTACGGCCGCATCACCAGCCAGCTCCTCCTCCTCCTCCTCATCCGCCTTCGCCACTACCTCCGACACATTTGGGTCCTCGGGGACGCCCCTCGTCCGAGGCATAGTCCTCGGAGTCAGAATCCACGTGGTCTGGCTAGAAGTTTTCCGAGTTCGGACTATACATCGTATTCTTTCGAGAAAGAAGTTGAGGAAAGGCACGACCACTCATGAGATACCGCAAGAAAAAAAACAGAATGACCCCAATCGGACGAGAACTCACCGGCGGCGTGCAGTTGCCATGGTGGAACGGCTCCATGCCGAACTCCCACACCACCTCGTCCGTCCGAGAACTGGTGATGGCATGCACCCTACCGGCGATCTTGCTCGGCGGCAATTCCATAGTCGACAATCGGCATTGGTCGTTGTGGAGGCTCATGTCACAAATCCGGTGCGGCCGCACCTACAGTGGTAGTACTTGGCAGGAAAGAAGGCCACCACCAGATCCGAAGTTTCAACCCCTTGGATCCCTTGAACTCCTTCAGTCAACCCACAATCACCGGCCACTCGCTATTGCGCACCTCGAGGCTCTAGTTCTCCCCAGTCAGCAGCATGTCGGCAAACGGCAGAAGGTTGACCTAGTCCTGCCCTTCGCCGATGCTGCGAACATAGAAGAAGGAGCTTTGCCACTTCTTGAAGGAGTCGATCCACTTCATCTTTGAGAAAAGCCCGCCTCCCCACACGTACACTACTGCGCCGCCACAGGAGTACACCACATCATCGTCATCTGGGCGCGGAAGTGCAAGAAGAGGCGAAAGAGAGAAGGAAAAGGCCAGAAGCTCAGGTATGCCTCACACAAGGTGGTGAAGCACGCGTGGTATAGCACCGAGTTCGGCTCCAGGTGGTGCATGAGGAGCCCGTAGAACTCCAAGAATTGCCGCAAAAAGCGGCTCGCCGGAAGCCCGAAGCCAACAACGAAGTGCGTGTCGAACACAATACGCTCATTGGCGCGGGGCTCCGGCACGCGCTCGCCGCCGGGCTTGCGTGCCTCAACATGCTCTGTGGGCAGGATCTTCTGTGTCCGCCGGAGATAGGCGATGTGCTCGTCGGTCATGACGAAGCCCTCCCACGAACCAGTGGTTGGTCCATCCATCTCGTCGTTCGCCGGTGACGGTGTAGAGAAAAAGAAATGCGAAATGCGCCCCTTGCAAACCACCGCAGGAGGCGCTGTGTGACAGCCCGAGACCGACGCTCCAAAAGATTCCCTTTTTATTTTGTTGCCGCCGTGCGATTAGATTGCCTATCGCATTCATCATCGCATCATCTGCATCGCATCGGCACTCCGATGCCGCTAGATTTCAGAACCTGCATCCGTTATTGGTTGCGAGTTCTCCCCGTTTATGTCGTTGACCGATTTGAGAACCTACCACAGACGCACGCGCCCACGACATTGTTTGATCTTGTTTTCAAAAGGGTGTATGAAACTTTCTCGGATTGGGTTGAAACTTGGCGTGCGGTCTTATTTTTATGTAGGTAGGCCGCATGCCAATTTTCCTCGCAATCGAAGCTCGTTTGATACCCGTACCATTTATTATATAGCGGCACTATAGCCGGTTTAATTGTCGTTTCGGTGTTTTGAAACTCTGTCACGGGCCGCACCATTTCCCTCTCATCCCTACATAGACCATCTACACAGCCGATTAGAGCTAACTAGCCACTTCCTCCGTTCATGGTCATCGGATCGCGATCGGACGGAAAAGGTCCAGCCCCCATAGCCCAACCCTATATTAGAACCACCCCATAGTGGATCTCTCTCACTCCACTAGGGTCCCCCCTAGCCATTTCACAGCCACCCCTAGAAAAACCCCACCTACTAGGCCAAACCCTCTAAATCCCGCAACGTAAACCCCCTGACCAAATCTGGCCATTGGATTTGCATATAATGGCTCACACTAGCCCCAAATCCCCACCTACCGAACATGTTCGTGGTCAACCCGGACACTTCCGGTGACCACAGAGCTGCAGCCATGCCCACATCCACCACCGTGCATTGCGCCTTATCCCATCGCCTTCTCGCCTCGGCCTGTAGCCCCAGCTACCGCTGTCGCCCCTCTCGGGCAGCCCCACCGTTTCGCGGTCGCCACGGGAGCACCGACGAGCTGTTGTTGCTTTCAACCTCGACGGTCAGACCTCCTGCTCCAGGCCCGAGTGTCGCTGCCAGAGGTCCCTTCGCGCGCATCGCCTCGCCGAGGGACTCCACCGCCGGCCCTCCTCCAGCCAGAATCCGGCCCCCTCGGCCACCCTCGCTCCAGCCAAGCCGCCCCGCCGGCACCCCATCGGCTGGTGAGTGTGCCGCCTCCTTCTCCAGATCGAGCAGAGGAGGGAGCCGAGCCCCGCACCGATGGCTTGCTAGGCCGTGCCCCAGGCCCAGCCTCCGGCAAGCTCCCCGCGCCTGGCGCAGCCGGCCTCCGCAGCTCGTCGGCCCAGGCCCGCCTCTGCCCCAAACCCATCTCCACCGAGTTGGGCCGAGCCCATAGGTGAGCACCGCCCAGCTGAGCCCCGCTCGTGCATAGTATACTTATATCGCACCCATGTTCTGATTAGGCCCATGTAGAATTCGGCGTGGGTATGGTTTTTTACCCGCGTGCGGATTTATCTAATTAGCCCCGAATTTAAGAATTTCAGAAAAAAGCATTGATTTTAAAATGCGTGTAGCTTTTAATCCGTGTGTAGGATCGCACAATGTTATATATGTAAAATGTGTAAAATTTCGCTTAGATTAATATTTTTCAACTCTTATGCATGTTTAAAGTTGTTAAACGTGTTGTTTGCATCGGTTCGAGTGTCGATGTGTTAAAAATGGTTTAGTTCATAGTTATTTAACCGTAGCTCCATTGGAGATGAGCCATATATGTAATTGGAATAGAACAATGAGTAGAATCACGTGAAACACTTTGTTTTGCCGTTTAACAGACATAAAAGATGATTAGGAAAAATCTAGACATATTTAGATTTAACACATGGGGACCTTTCGGAGATTTTATATGTCATTTCCGGCCTCTTCTAGAATGTCTAGATTGGTAGTTTAATTTGTGCTTCACCCCTTGCAATGTTTAACAACATTTAATATTGTCATGTACCTAAACGGGAGTGAACTAAATAATCAAACATGGAGTTTCGTCAAGATGCAACTAGTTGCATTCTAAGCTTCACTTAATGTGTAGTGTTTGCATGATGTGTATTGTCGTGCCATGCCTTGCATATTTGAAACTGCTCATGCATCATATGTGTTGTGCATCATGTTGTGCATGTGCTGTGGTGAATATCGCGTGTTGATACTTGTTTCCGGTTGGCTTCGTCTCGATAGAGTTCCACAAGCGTGTCGGAATGTGAGGACCCGTTCAACTACGTCGGTTTGTCTGCTTCACGGAGTCGTTCTTCTTCCAAGTGGGATCTCAGGCAAGATGACCATTTCCCTAGATACCATTACTATCATTGCCCTGCTAGTTGTTTCATTTCTATCGTTATGTCTCGATGCCTACCACATGTTAAATATCACCCTCCCAACATTGCCATGAAAACCTTCAACCTGTCTACCACCTAGGAAACCACTGATTGGCTATTTTACCACTTGCTTAACCATTGGTTAGCGTTGATAGCTGCAGGTGCAATTGCTTCCATGTGCAAACATGGGTTCCTTGTTATATCACCATATTGATTGTTGTTTAATGTAATGCACCTATATACATGGTAAAAGGTGGAAGGCTCAACCATTTTAACATGGTGTTTTGTTCCACCTTTGCCTCCTTAGTTTCGGCTACCGGTGTTATGTTCCATAAAGGAGCGCTCCTATCATGGTTGGGGTTGTTATTGGGATCCTCTAGATTCCCGTTTTGCGATAAAGCTCGTCCGGAAAGGCCCAACATTGGTACTATATTTGCCCAACATAATAATTCTGATAATACTGAAAAACATAGGGCGTCATGAACCCAAGGAGTATTTCAACATAATACAGGGAGGGCCAGTGCTGATGGTGCTGGTCCAAAACAGAGCACAGTGCGGGGCCAACCCGGGGCAAATCGGGTGATGTCTATCAGGCCACCGTATGCTTCGCTTATCCGTCGTGTCCTGAGAATGAGATACGTGGCTCCTATCGGGATCGTCGACATGTCGGGCGGCCTTGCTGGACATGTTTTACCTTTCTCGAGCGTCTTGTGCGAGGGATTCCGAGGATACTTTGGGCTATCTCGAGGTTGAGGTTTTCCAATAGGAACCCGAGGAGATCACCGGTTTCCCTGATCGAGGTCATTCCGTCGTAGCGTGTGGTAGTTTGTGATGGACTAGTTGGAGCACCCCTACAAGGTTAAATATTTCGGAAAGTCGTGCCCGCAGTTATGTGGCAATGTGGAAACTTTGTTTAACATCTGGTTCTATATAACTTGAAGTTAACTTAGTTAAAACTTGCCATGTGAGTGTGTAATCGTGACTATCTCTTTCGTGAGCTCCTTCTTCGACCGAGGACACAGTGGGGTTATGTCTGACGTAAGTAGGTGTTCAGGATGATTCATTTGATCATTAGCAGTTCACGTCCGCTATGCGTAGATCATCCCCCTCTTTTATTCTTGTAATCGTAAGTTAGCCACGTCAAATAAATGCTTAGTCGCTTGCTGCAGCCTCAACACCTAACCATACCTCACCCATTAAGCTTTGCTAGTTTTGATACCATTGGAAATGAGATTGCTGAGTCCCTGTGGCTCACAAATTACAATGACACCAGTTACAGGTACATGTAAGGTGATATTATGATGTGAGCGTGATGATTGTGCTTTTGGAGTTTCTTCTTCTTCATCGATCTAGGATGGGTTCCAGGACGACAACCTGGGATAACAAGGATGGACGTCGTTCTTTTATTGTTTGTTTTCGTCCTTAGACGGACCCTTCTATTCTTCATGATGATTGTATGTATTGTACTGATGTGACTCTGATGTAGCTTGTAGCGAGTGTAAGACAACTCCTTACACTCTTCTCTATAGTACATGGACTTGTAACGATATCCATTATTGCGAAACGATGAGATGCGTTTCTATCCCTGTAGAGGCCCTCGTGCCAAAATAAGGATAGGACCGCATCTTGGGCGTTACAAGTTGGTATCAGAGCAGTACCGATCTAGGAGCCCCCTTGATTGATCGAACATGGCTGAGTCGAGTCTAGTGAAAAACTACTTTGAGTCTACTTATATATCAGAGAGTTGGATTCTTTTTTCTCCTCTTCTATGCACTGGTGAGGAATGTTGACGTAATTTTTTTAATTCTACTCCTATTCTCACTCAAAAAAAATTAGGATCATGTGGATATTTTAGGAATCTATATGATGTTGATGTGACGGAGTTCTATCCTGGTGCCTCGTTACTCCTATTCTACTCCTCTTCTGTCTGAATTGATTTCTTCAGGGTAGTTGAGCTCCATGGGATTCTTGAGCACATCGTTATCATTTAGATTTCTTACTATCTCAGGATGGAGGATGTTCGAAATTTCTTCAACACTAGTAGTGGCGAGATAACCCCGACATCCCCAGTGGTGGTGCAGAGAGTTCGGGGGTACTGCCATACTTAGTATCGTTCTGTTTTCGAGGATCTAAGATAGATGAGTTTCCGAGATCTCTGGTTATGTATTGACATATGTGATACACTGGACGGGTAGTGTTATTGCTAGGAGTTGAGTGATGGATTTTACTCCTTGTATCCGTGGACCCGATTGCATGACAAGAAATTTCGGGAGTTCTTAGGTGGGGATTCAAGTAGTTACTTATAGGACAATCTTCCAACAGATGCATGATGTGAGGTTGGGCTTCGACATCTAGTGGATTTGTTTGTTCACGGTCGTCTTACAACAGTTCTCGTTGTGTCTGAAAGAGTCCTTGTAGCTTGCCACGGCTCGAGGACGCTTCGTATGTTGTGTGCACTTCCTTGTACATGATGGCTACTGTAGGATCGAGCCCGTGCGATCCTATCCACGAAACTTTCGATCGAAATCTGTGTCATGAATTTGTTTCGGCTTGTGTTGTAAGCCTCATCCTTTGTTTCGTTGGAATATGGTAATTCGAGTTGCTTCGATGGCAAATGGTGATTTCATATCTTTTCCAAGAGGTGTTCTCATATTTTTAAGGGAATGCAAATTATTTTGCTCAATCAAGTTGCCTTATCAATTCTTTTCAACCGGAGTCGTCACATCAATTCTTTTCAACTGGTGTGCTTTTCTTCAAGTGATTCAAACCTCTCCAATTTTGCAAGATCAATTTCTCATTTCTTTCTGGAGTTCATCTCATCTGTCCCAGGTTGTCTTTGTTTTCCCCGTCCTCCCACCCTTTTTTCAGTGATTCGATTAACATCCAAGTGCATTTCATTTCATTGTTGCTTCCGCTATCTTCTCTTCCGTGTCGTATACGGTGATTCGTTGTGAAGATTCTCAGGAGTCCGAGTTCATCATTTCTTCATGTTGTTATCTTACCCGGTGGATTCGGTTCAAGCTCCCAGTGTTCATCATATCCTTTTCTTTGTGTGATGATTTCTGTGTTGGGAATTATTATCAAGCCTCTCTTGTTATTCATTCATCTCCATTTCATCCGGAGTGTCAAAGAAATCTCAGAAGTTTCTTGTTCTCAATCCTTTCAATTATTTCGAGGATCTGACCTCATCTAGTTTTCATTTGTACCGGTGTAGTTTCTCTCTTCCAAAGATATTGTTTCAACGGTGTTTTCTTTTGAGTGGGCCCATAACCCATAGGCTTTTCCTAGGATCTTTCTTGTCTCTTCTAATCTTTTCCTGAAGATCTCTAATTCTTTTCAACTATGACGTAAGTATCAATTTCATCAGAAAAATTCCTTCTGCAAGATTGCTTCAAAATTAATTCTCAACATTGACGCAACTTTTCATATTCTTATTCCGAAGTTTCTTAGTTAGTCTTGGTGGTGTTCTCCTCATCGTTTTCAGCTCGGAAGACCGAAGAGGTGTTTTTCTCAAGTCTTTTTTCCATTCTTGTGAATATTGTCATCTCAGCTTCGTGTTATCTTCTCAATAGTTTCCAATCATGAGTAATCCCTTTCTTGCTATCCGGTTCATTTCAGAGTTGTTTTATTTTCTCGATCCTCCGAAGGCCATCATTTCAGAAGAATTCTTTGTTCTTAGCTTTTAGCTTTCATTCTCAAATTCTTCTCAATATTTGTCTCTTCATTCGTATCTCAATTATTCCGGTGCCTTTTTCTAGTTTCGTCTAGGTGGATCATGATCTCTTCATTCTCAAGTATATTCATTCATTCATGGTTGTCTCATTTGTTTCAATTCTTACCGGTGTTTCTTTGAAGATTTCTTCTAGTTTGTGCTCCATATCTCTCTTCAATATTTTCATGGAGAATAAGTGATATGCTAATCCGTTGCTTGTCATCAATTTAACTTGGTGAAGGATAGGCATAACATAATTCTTATTCGTATTTCATCAAAGTGATTTCAATTATTTTTCCGGAGTGGCTCATGGTATCAATTTTCTATTCTATGTTGTTCATCTTCTTTTTCCGAGTTCCAAGTTTTCTCAAGCATCTCTTCGCGCAGCTTCATCTAAATCTTTGCAAGGCCTCAATCTTATTCTTTTTTCGAACTTCAATTCTATTCTATCATCCTTGTATTCTGGAGGTGCATCATGGTGGTTCTTAAGCATTCAAATCTTTCTCAAGGTGTTTTTGAAGATTCTTGTGGTAGTACCTCAAGTATTATTTCTCAGCATTTCCAAGTGCAATTCTTCTCCCTTATTATTTGAGGTGGTGTTATAGCATTCTTGTTAGTGGAGGAGTCTCGAAGAGAAGTTGTTTCAAGAATTAATATGTAAACCCACTAAAACCTTTAATCAAGAGATATTTAACCAATGGTTTGTTCATTGAGCTTATCTTGGTTGAGATTTCTCCTAAAGCTTTTCCTATGGATTGTTGCTATCGTGATGATTATCATTGACCCAAGTTCTCAATGTATCCTCTTGGTGTAAGATGTCTTGCCTTTCTTGTTCCTCTGAAGCAATCAATCCTTGTTTTGTTAGTGGTTGGTTGCCACCTCATAATTGTTGAGATGGTATCCATAAGCCCGCAACAAGCTTGTTCTTTTCGTTGTTGTTTTTCCAACAAAAATGTTCTATTCTTCTTGTTCGGAGGCTCTTCAATTCAATTGTGATAGTAGTTGTCATTCTCTTATTCATTCTTCCTTCCCAATGATCTAGTTTCTATTGTCTTGTTCCGTAAGCATTATGATGTTGCTCTTTTGGGTCAATCATCTTGTTCTATCAAGATCATGTTCTCTTGTTGCTTATTCAATTTAGTTAGCTTGTTGTGAATCTTGTCAAGTTCTTTCCTTCATATCAAATTTTTTCCCTCTTTTCCTACCGAAGTGCCGCCGAAAATTTCTTTGAATTCTTGCTTGTTTCTAATATCGTTCTTCATCTCTTTGCAATGTTCAAGGATCGTTGGTTTCACTCATTTGTCAATGAAGCGACTAAGTTTTACCTCTTGCTTTCTCTTCCTCTTCCCCTATGGATTCTTAGATCTCGGGGCGAGATCTCTTGTTAGTGTAGGAGAGTTGTGACAGCCCGAGACCGACGCTCTAGAAGATTCCACTTTTATTACGTAGCCGCCGTGCGATTAGATTACCTGTCACATTCATCATCACATCATTTGCATCATCTGCATTGCATCGACACTCTGTTGTCGCAAGTTTTCAAAACCTACATCCGTTATTAGTTGCCGGTTCTCCCCGTTTTCGTCCTTGATCGTTTTGAGACCTACCACACATGCACGCGCCCGCGACATTGTTTAATATTGTTTTTAAAAGGGTGTATGATACTTTATCGGATTGGGTTGAAACTTGGCGTGCGATCTTATTTTTATGTAGGTAGACCGCCTGCCAATTGTTGTCGCAATCGGAGCTCGTTTGATACCCGTACCATTTATTATATAGTGGCACAATAGCCGGTTTAATTGTCGGGTGTTTCGGTGTATTAGAACTCTCTCACGGGCCGCACCATTTTCTTCTCATCCCTACATAGCCCATCTACACAGCCCATTAGAGCCAACTAGCCACTTCCTCCGTTCGTGGTCGTCGGATCATGATCGGACGGACGAGGTCCACCCCACCATAGCCCAACCCTATATAAGAACTACCCCATAGTGGAGCTCTCTCACTCCACGAGGGTTCCACTTAGCCATTTCGCAGTCATCCCCCTAGAAAAACCCCACCTGCTAGGCCAAACCCTCTATATCCCGCAACCCAAAACCTCTGACCAAATCTGGCCATTGCATTTCCATCTAATGGCTCAGAATAGCCCCAAATCCCCACCTATCGCACATGTCCACGGTCAAACTGGACACGTCCGGTGACCAAAGAGTTGTAAGCATACCCGCATCCTCTACCGTGCATCGCGCCCGATCCCGTCGCCTCCTCATGCCGGCCTGCCGCCCAGCTGCCACCGTCGTCCCTCTCCGGCAGCACCGCCGCTTCGTCGGTCGCCACTGGAGCTCCAGCGAGCTGTTGCCGCCTTCAACCTTGACAACCAGACCTCCTGTTCCAGCCCCGAGCGTCGCTGCCACATGTCCCTTCGCGCGTGTCGCCTCACGGAGGGACTCCGCCGCCGGCCCTCCTCCGGTCCCCTCGGCCACCCTCGCGCTAGCCAAGCCGCCCACCCGGTGCCCCATTGGCTGGTGAGTGTGCCTCCACCTTCTCCAGTTCGAGCACGGGAGGGAGACGAGCCCCGCACCGCTGGCTTGCTTTGCCATCGCCTCGCGTAGGCCACATCCCAGGCCCAGCCTCCGGCCTGCTCACCGCGCCTGACCCAGCCGGCCTCCCTAGCTCGTCGGCCGAGCCCCACCTCTGCCCCGAGCCCATATCCACCGACTTGGGCCGAGCCCATAGCTGAGCATCGCTCCGCTAAGCCCCGCTAGTGCGTAGTGTACTTATATGGCGCCCATATTCTGTTTAGGCCCGTGTCGTCATTTTCTCATGACTGATGCCATAGGTAGGATTATCGAGGGTGGTTGAGACGGAGAGGACACCGGCGGGCTGCGGGAACGGGATTGGTAACTAGCGAGCAAAACGCATGATGTATCCAGGCTCGGGGCTCTCCATGGGAGATAATACCCCTAGTCCTGCCGGAGTGGTTGATGAACCAGAGTGTTTACATGATGCTCCTTGAGATGTTCAACGGAGGCGGAAGAAGGAGCAGCCGGCTCGTGTTCTACCTCTCGTGTGTGGTGTGTGTGGGTGCAAGAATGGCCGACCCTCTACATGGAGGAGTGATACGTCTCCAACGTATCTATAATTTTTGATGGTTTCATGCTATTATCTTGTCGAACTTTGGATATTTTGTATGACTTTTATATCTTTTTTGGGACTAACTTATTAACTTAGTGCCAAGTGCCAGTTCCTGTTTTTTCCATGTTTTTTACCCCTTTCAGAGGAGGATTTTAAACGGAGTCCAAACGGAAAGAAACTTCCAAAAAGATTTTTTTCGAAACAGAAGAAGATCGGGAAGCCTGAGAATCAGCGCAGGGGCCAACAGGGACCCCACAAGCCCCCTAGCCGCGGCCAAGGGGGCCCGCGCCTCCCAGGCTTGTGGGCTCCCTGGGCCACCTCTGCCCTAGGTTTTCCACCTATATATCCCCTAAAATCCAAGAAAACATCACGAGATCATCGAAAGTACTTTTCTGCAGCCGCAAGATTCTGTCTCCACAAGATCCCAACTGGGGCACGTTCTGGTGCTCTGCCGGAGGGGGGATTCAGATACGGAGGGCCTCTTCATCAACACCATGACCTCTCCGATGATGCGTGAGTAGTTCACCAGAGATCTATGAGATCCGATGAATTGTGGATTTATGATCAGATTATCTATGAATCTTATTTCAGTTTCTTCTGATATCTCTTATGCATGATTTCATATCCTTGTAATTCTCTTCGAGTTGTGGGTTTTGTTTGGCCAACTAGATCTATGATTCTTGCAATGGGAGAAGTGCTTGTTTTTGGGTTCATACCGTGCGGTGACCTCACCCAGTGACAGAAGCGGTAGCAAGGCACGCATCGTGTTGTTACCATCAAGGGTAAAAAGATGGGTTTTTCATCATTGGTTTGAGTTTATCCCTCTACATCATGTCATCTTGCTTAAGGCATTACTCTGTTCGTCATGAACTCAATACACTAGATGCATGCTGGATAGCGGTCGATGTGTGGAGTAATAGTAGTAGATGCAGAAAGTATCGGTTTACCTGTCTCGGACATGATGCCTATATGTATGATCATTGCCTTAGATATCGTCATGACTTTGAGTGGTTCTATCAATTGCTCGACAGTAATTTGTTCACCCACCCTAATATTTGCTATTTTGAGAGAAGCCTCTAGTGAACACTATGGCCCCCGGGTCTATGTCACACCATATTTTCAGCCTTACACTTTTTCTTCGTTGCACTTTCCGCCTTCAGATCTCACTTTGCAATCAATCTTGAAGGGATTGACAACCCCTTTATAGCGTTGGGTGCAAGCTCTTTTGTGTTTGTGCTGGTACTCTAGACTTGACGAGATTCTCCTACTAGATTGATACCTTGGTTTTCAAACTAAGGGAAATACTTACTGCTCCTGTGTTGCATCGCCCTTTCCTCTTCATGGGAAAACCAACGCAAGCTCCAGAGACGACAGAAGATCCCTGTCGCTGTAGCAGAAGAATTTCTAGCGCCGTTGCCGGGGAGGATGAAGTCTAGAACTCATACAAGTAAGTGTCGCAAACTCATCTCTTGCATTTACTTTTTTTTGCCTCTCGTTTCCCTCTCCCCCACTTCCGAAAAAACAAAATTTTACAAAAAAATCTTTGCCTTTTTGTTCGTCCTTTTCTCTCGCTTGCTCTTTGTTCGCTTGAGTGCTTTCTTGATTGCCGAAGTCACCATGACTGAAAACACCAAACTTTGTGACTTCTCGAATACTAATAATAATGATTTATTAGTACTCCGATTGCTCCCGCCACTAGTGCGGAGTCATACGAAATCAATGCCACTTTGCTGAATCTTGTTATGAAAAAGCAATTTTCCGACCTTCCTAGTGAAGATGCCGCATCCCATATTAATACCTTCATAGACCTTTGTAACATGCAAAAGAAGAAAGATGTGGATAATGATGTGAATAAATTGAAGCTTTTTCCTTTCTCGTTGCGATATCGAGCAAAAACTTGGTTTTCGTCTTTGCCCAAAAATAGTACCGATTCTTGGGATAAGTACAAAGATGCTTATATATCCAAGTATTTTCCGCCGCCTAAGATTATCTCTCTCCGTAATGATATCATGAATTTTAGGCAACTTGATCATGAACATGTTGCATAATCTTGGCAGAGAATGAAATTGATGATTAGAAATTGTCCCGCTCATGGCTTGAGTCTTTGGATGATTATACAAATCTTTTACGCTAGCTTGAATTTCGCTTCTAGAAATATCTTGGACTCCGCCTCCGGTGGAATGTTCATGGAAATCACGTTAGGAGAAGCCACGAAACTCCTAGACAATATCATGACGAACTACTCTCAATGGCACACTGAAAGGTCACCTAATAGTAAGAAGGTACACGCTATAGAAGAAATTAACTCGTTGAGTGCTAAGATGGATGAGTTAGTGTATTTGGTTGCTAGTAGAAGTGCTCCTTTAGATCCTAATGATATGCCCTTGTCTTCCTTGATTGAGAGTAGCAACACTATCTTGGACGTTAATTTTGTTGGTAGGAATAATTTTGGCAACAACAATGCTTTTAGAGGAAACTATGTTCCTAGGCCTTTTCCTAGTAACTCCTCTAATAACTTTGGCAACTCCTACAACAATACTCATGGAAATTACAATAGATTACCGTCTGATCTAGAGAGTAATATCAAAGAGTTTATCAACTCGCAAAAGATTTTCAATGCGTCCATAGAGGAAAAACTACTCAAAATTGACGATTTGGCTAAGAGCGTTGATAGAATGTGTAGTGATATTGATGCTTTGAAAGTTAGATGTACTCCTCCCAAGATCAATATGGAAGAAACTTTAAAAGCTATGCGTGTTTCCATGAGTGAGAGCAAAGAAAGAACCGCCCAAATTCGTGCTAGACATGAATGTCTTAAAAAGGCGTGTTCTTGTGATAAGAATCACGAAGATCTTAAAGTGCTTGGTATGACTCCCATTGAATCTTTGTTTTATTGTGTCAAACCTAATGATGATGGGGCTGGATATGAATCCACTTTGGTTGAAAAACGTCCCAATGATTCGGAGTCCACCTATCTTGATGCTAAAAGCATTGAAAGTGGAGTAGAAGATATTAAAACTTTGAGTAGTAATGAAATTACTACTTTGGATTTCTAGGAATTCAATTATGATAGCTTCTCCTTGATTGAATGCAATCCATGCTAAACTCTCCACACGCTTATAGCCGAAACAAGGCCTTTATCGATCATATAGTCGAAGCTATGAGAAAATCTCTTGAAAAGAAACTTCAATTGGAAGTCTCAATACCTAGAAAGCTTCATGATGAGTGGGCACCTACTATGAAAATCAAAATCAAAAACTATGAATGCAATGCTTTGTGTGATTTGGGTACTAGTGTTTCCGCGATTGCAAAGTCTTTATGTGATGTTCTCGGTTTTAATGACATTGAAGAGTGTTCTCTTAATTTGCATCTTGCGGATTCTACAGTCAAGAAACCCATGGGAAGGATCAATGATGTTCTTATTATTGCAAATAGGAACTATGTACCCGTGGATTTCATTGTGCTTGACATTGATTGCAATCCTACATGTCCTATTATTCTTGGTAGACCTTTCCTAAGGACTATCGGTGCTATCATCGATATGAAGGAAGGGAATATTAGATTTCAATTTCCTTTAAAGAAGGGCATAGAGCACTTTTCTAGAAAGATAATAATATTGCCTTATGAATCCATGATGAGGGCTACTTATGGTTTGAGCACCAAAGACGACGATACGTGATTCTATCGCCTTATACCTAGCTAAGGGCATTAAACAATAGCGCTTGTTGGGAGGCAACCCAATCAATTTATTTATTTTTCTTTCTATTTTGTTGAGTCCACACCATCATAATTCTGTTATGATTGTGTCTTTTGTGTTTATTTTTGTGTTTGAGCCAAGCAAAACCTTTATGACTAGTCTTGATGATGGTTGCTTGATTCTGCTGGAAAAAGACAGAAACTTTTCACTCACGAGATGATTTTTCATTTTTATTCAGAAAGAGCTTTTGAGTTGATTCTTTTTGCAGCTGGTTTATACGCCTTTTGCCCAGGCAGTCATACTTGTCCAGTATTTTTGAGGTACAAGAAGTATACGAAGTATGCAGATTGCTACAGACTGGTCTGTTTTTGACAGATTCTGTTTTTGTTGAGTTGGTTGCTTGTTTTGATGAAACTATGTATAGTATCGGGGGGGGGGGGGGGTACTAGCCATGGAAAAGTGATAATACAGTAATCTAACACCAATATAAATAGAAATCAAGATTGCTACACTACCTAAAGAAGTGGTATTTTGTTTTCTTGTGCTAATGTTATCATGAGTTTCCGTTTAAGTTTTGTGTTGTGAAGTTTTCAAGTTTTGGGTGATGCTCTCATGGACAAAGAGATAAGGAGTGGAAAGAGGCTCAAGCTTGGGGATGACCAAGGCATCCCAAGCCAAATTCAAGGATACCAAAAAGCCTAAGCTTGGGGATTCCCCGGGAAGGCATCCCCTCTTTCGTCTTCAATCCGTTTGTAACATTACTTGGAGCTATATTTTAATTCACCACATGATATGTGTTTTGCTTGGAGCGTCTTGTATCATAGGAATCTTTTATTTTTGTTGTGTCACAATAATCCTTGCTGCACACCTTTAGAGAGAGACATGCACTCATCGTGATTTTGCTAGAATGCTCATCGTGCTTCACTTATATCTTTTGAGCTAGATAATTTTGCTCTAGTGCTTCACTTAGATCTTTTAGAGCACGGCGGTGCGTGATTTGGTAGTTGACTTATTCTATGAAAGTTGTCCCAAAGGTGATAGGTACCCAAAGAGGATACAAAAACCTCCATCTTCATGTGCATTGAGTAGAAAGAGAAGTCTTGATTCCTCTCAATAAGTTTTGAGACGTGGATTTGGTAATATTAAGAGTTATGTTAGTAAGGTGTTGTGAATCTAGAAATACTTGTGTTGAAGTTAGTGATTCCCGTAGAATGCACGTATGGTGAACCGCTATGTTAGGAAGTGGGAGCATAATTGATCTATTGATTGTCATCCTTTGTGTTGAGGTCGGGATCGTGCGATGGTAAACACCTACCAACCCTTCCCCTAGGAGTATGCGTTTAACACTTTGTTTCGATTACTAATAAAAAATTTCGCAACAAGTATGTGAGTTCTTCATGACTAATGTGAGTTCATGGGATAGATCGACTTTCACCTTCCACCATTGCTAACCTCTCTAGTGCTGCGCAATTCTCGCCGGTACACAAAACCCACCATATATCTTCCTCAAAACAGCCACCATACCTACCTAACATGGCATTTTCATAGCCATTCCGAGATATATTGCCATGCAAATCCCACCGTTCTATCTCGTGACCTGTGTCATCACTCTCATATTGCCATTGCATGATCGTCAGATAGCTAGCGAGATGTTTCAACGTCATACGCCAAGCTAGATCATTGCACATCCCGGTACACTGCCGAAGGCATTTCCTATAGAGTCATCATCGTTCTAAGCTTTGAGTTGGGAGTAAATAAAATAATGATGATCATCATTTTTAGAGCATTGTCCCATGTGAGGAAATAAAAAAAGTCCAAAGATGCCCACCAAAAAAATGAAAAGAGGCCAAAGAGCCCAAACAAAAAAAGGGAGAGAAAAAGAGAGAAGGGACAATGCTACTATCTTTTTCCACACTTGTGCTTCATAATAGCACCATGTTCTTCATGATTGAGAGCCTCTCGTTTCGTCACCACCATATGCTAGTGGGAATCTTTATTATATAACTTGGCTTGTATATTCCAATTATGGGCTTCCTCAAAATTGCCCTAGGTCTTTGTGAGCAAGCAAGTTGGATGCACACCCACTAGTTCTCTTTTTGACCTTTCACATACTTATAGCTCTAGAGCATCCTTTGTATGGCAATCCCTACTCATTCACATTGATATCTATTAATGGGCATCTCCATAGCCCTTTGATACGCCGAGTCAATGTGACCATCTCCTCCTTTTTGTCTCACAACCACCACCACACTCTATTCCACCTATAGTGCTATATCCATGTCTCACGCTCATGTATTGTGTGATAGTTATAAAAGGTTTGAGAAAGTAATAGTGCGAAAAAAATTACTTGGCCAATACCGGGGTTGTGCATGATTTACATTAGTTGTGTGAGGATGATGGAGCATAGCCAGACTATATGATTTTGTAGGGATAACTTTCTTTGGCATTGTTATTTTGAAAGTTCATGATTACCTTGCTAGTTTGCTTGAAGTATTATTGTTCTCATGTCAATAGCAAACTATTGTTTTGAATCTTACGGATCTGAACATTCATGTCACATGAAAAAAGTTGCAAAGGACAACTATGCTAGGTAGCATTCCACATCAAAATTTCATTCTTTATCACTTCCCTACTCGAGGACGAGCAGGAGTTAAGCCTGGGGATGCTTGATAAGTCTCCAATGTATCTATAATTTTTGATGGTTTCATGCTATTATCTTGTCAAACTTTGGATGTTTTGTATGCCTTTTATATATTTTTTGGGACTAACTTATTAACTCAGTGCCAAGTGCGAGTTCCTGTTTTTTCCATGTTTTTGACCCCTTTCAGAGGAGTATTTTAAACGGAGTCGAAACGAAACGAAACTTCCATAAAGATTTTTTCCGAAACAGAAGAAGATCGGGAAGCCTGAGAATCAGGGCAAGGGGCCAGCAGGGACCCCACAAGCCCCCTAGCCGCGTCCAGGGGTGCCCGCGCCTCCCAGGCTTGTGGGCTCCTTGGGCCACCTCTGCCCTAGGTTTTCCGCCTATATATTCCCTAAAATCCCAGAAAAAATCAGGTGATCGTCAAAAGTACTTTTCCGCCGCCACAAGCTTCTGTCTCCAAAAGATCCCATCTGGGGCACGTTCTAATGCCCTGACGGAGGGGGGATTCGGATACGGAGGGCTTCTTCATCAACACCAGGACCTCTCCGATGATGCGTGAGTAGTTCACCACAGACCTACGGGTCCATAGCTAGTAGCTAGATGGCTTCTTCTCTCTCTTGGATCTTCAATACAAAGTTCTCCATGGTCTACATGGAGATCTATCCGATGCAATCTTCTTTCACGGTGTGTTTGTCGAGATCCGATGAATTGTGGATTTATGATCAGATTATCTATGAATCTTATTTCAGTTTCTTCTGATATCTCTTATGCATGATTTCATATCCTTGTAATTCTCTTTGAGTTGTGGGTTTTGTTTGGCCAACTAGATCTATGATTCTTGCAATGGGAGAAGTGCTTGGTTTTGGGTTCATACCGTGCGGTGACCTCACCTAGTGATAGGAGGGGTAGCAAGGCACGCATCGTGTTGTTGCCATCAAGGGTAAAAAGATGGGGTTTTCATCATTGGTTTGAGTTTATCCCTCTACATCATGTCATCTTGCTTAAGGCGTTACTCCGTTCGTCATGAACTCAATACACTGGATGCATGCTGGATAGCGGTCGATGTGTGGAGTAATAGTAGTAGATGCAGAAAGTATCGGTGTACTTATCTCGGACGTGATGCCTATATGTATGATCATTGCCTTAGATATCGTAATGACTTTGCGCGGTTCTATCAATTGCTCGACAGTAATTTGTTCACCCACGGTAATATTTTCTATTTTGAGAGAAGCCTCTAGTGAACACTATGGCCCCCGGGTCTACTTCACACCATATTTTCAGCCTTACACTTTTTCTTCGTTGCACTTTCCGCCTTCAGATCTCACTTTACAATCAATCTTGAAGGGATTCACAACCCCTTTATAGCGTTGGGTGCAAGCTCTTTATGTTTATGCAGGTACTCTGGACTTGACGAGATTCTCCTACTGGATTGATAACTTGGTTCTCAAACTGAGGGAAATACTTACTGCTCCTATGCTGCATTGCCCTTTTTCCTCTTCAAGGGAAAAATCAACGCAAGCTCAAAAGACGACAGAAGATCTCTGTCGCCGTAGCAAGGGGGCGGGGGGTTTTATAGTCGAACCCACCAACCTGCAGAATGGATATAAGGTACATTATGGGGGATCTGGCTGGCAGCCTCTCAGGCCGGCCAAGGGGGCCACTAAGGTTTAGTCTTGTCCCTTGAGGGGCCCTCTGGCTGCAAGGTCCCATCTGGCTCTGGGACCCGCCAGCCAGCCTATGGGATTGTTGCGTGCTCCCCACGCAGGACGCATGTGGTATGTCTGGCGTCGTCTTGGGGGATCCCGCGCCGGTCATCGGTACGGCCTCCTCCACTGTAGCCACGCCAGGCCACGTAATGGAGTGGGTGGTGGCACGCGGGTACTGTGCATGGTTGATGGATCGGAGCCTGCGTCGGCCAGCGTTACGGCTGCCGCAACTATAGCCATGTGTGCGCTTCTCCATCGTACTCGTGCTGAGGTACCTTCACCTTTAATCGAAGCCCCCCGTCACATACTAGGGATTGATGTGACAGGTGCCCTTCGGTCGACTAGCGGCTAGCCAGCCGACCAGAGAGTAGACGGTTGCGCTTCTAGCCGGCAAGTAATTCGTAGACGGACAGGAGGAGCCGACAATTGAGGATGCCATCGCTCCTTTCTATACCAAAGTATAGAGGAGCGTGCTTGATGAGCCTACCCCGGGTTATCCCCCCATCAGTAGTCCCACCGGCTTGAGTATCCGGCTTGCGGGCCTTGAGAGCCGTTGTACGGGAGGCGATCGGGTCGGGAGCCATCTCGCTTTCGGTGTATGCCTCTGCTTCTTGTATGAAGCAGTGGGGCGCCACGTGTCGAGCTCTGGGCGTCACACCCTCACAAGCCACGCGCATGACAGGACTAGGCCTGCGTCATGGGGCCCACCATGCCGTGCCCTCGGCCCATGCGCGGGGATCCTCTGTGGATACGCGGCCATGGTTGGTATTTTGGAGCGTGTTAAGGCTCCCGCATATTCCGGAGGGGGTGGGGATCGTGGGCACCAGATCCCCTCCCCCACGATCTCCTTCGTGGTTTAAATGGAGGGGTGGGGGCGCCGAAGAGGCCATTTGCCCCCGTGTCGCACCGCTCCAGCGCCCCTTCCCGCCCAGAGGAAGAGAGAGAGAAAGAGAGGCGTTGTTAGCATCTTCGCCGACATTCGCCACCGGAGCTCCACACCATCCTTGGAGCTTCTCGCCGCCACTCCGCCATGTCCCAAGCCGCCGCCAAGAAGGAAAAAGGTCGAGGCGCTTGGGAAGGCAGCGATGTCGTCAATGGGCATATTGACGTGCTCCGCCACCGCCGTATGCTTCCCTCGGTGGACCTCGTGGCGGTGCGCCTCCCCGACGTAGAGGGATCTCTAACCCCACAAGATGGCGAAGTGGTGGTCTTAGAAGAGCACTTCTTCCATGGGTTCGGGCTCCCCGCAAGCGACTTCTTCTCGCGCTTCTTAGTGCACTTCAACCTACAGCTGCACCACCTTGCGTTGAATGTCGTCTTTCAGTTGTGGGCCTTCTTTACCCTGTGCGAGGGGTTCGTGGGGATTGAGCCCCGATTGGACCTGTGGCGCCAACTATTTTTTTTTAAGCAGAAGCCGGCGCCGACCGATGTTCCCAGCATCATGAAGATGACCCATTGCGGCGCCACCCTCATTCATCAGCAGACCACCTCCTGCTTCCCGAAGCTTCCCCTCCAGGATTCGGTGAAGAAGTGGTAGAGGGGATTCTTCTGTGTGAAGAATGTGGATCCCCTCCACGGCTACATCAACCTGCCCCATTTCGCCATCGCTCCGCCAATTGCGAAGCTGAACTAGAAGAGCACCCTTTCGGAGCCGATCCCGGAGGTGAAGCAGATATGCACCCACCTTGAGCTTTTGAAGGCTCGAGGCCTTTTGGTCGGAGATTTGCTTGCCACCTTGGTGTCACGCTGGATTTTGCGTCTGCAATGCCGTCCACACTTGATTTTCCAGATGGGTGGACGACATGATCCATGCCGCCTCTCGACGAAGAACATGCGAGGCGGCAGGGTCGGGGCAACATGTGAACTTGATTTCCTCTGCCTCCATGGATGAGGGCGAATGGGAATGGGGCATGGCCCCTTACAACCGAGCCCACCCGGCTCCGACGGTATGCTTCTTCATTGATAATGTTTCATGTTTTTCTGTGGGTACCATCCGGCTTCTGACGCTGAACGCGGGCTATGTAGTCAGGTGTTCGAGCATCTGCAATTCTACGAGTACGCAGCTGCCGACGTGGAGGTGTTGGACCCCGTCGAGATCGAGGATGAGGACGAGGTGGAGCTTCAACTATCAACCTATGAAGAGGTGGAGGGGGTGGCAGAGTCAGAGGGAACCGAGCCGTCTGGTGAGTTTTTCGCGTCTGGGTTGCTTGACTGGACAGATGATGACGAGGTGTCACCTCCATTGCACGATGTAGTCCATGAGGAAGACCTGGAAGAGCTAGAGGAGGTCTCCAGCCCTCCTGTGATGTGGCAATGTCGAGTCTCCCACGAGCCGGCCGTGGAGGGCGAAGGAGTACGATGGAAAGGAAAGCATGCCGCCAATGCCAAGCCGGCCTCCAAATGAACCGCAACAGAGCCTCGAGCTGGGGGTTGCGAGGGCAGCTTGAAGAAGCAGTGAGTCGGCCCGGCCGTCATCCATAGACGGCTAGTTCCTGTTGTTCCTGGGTATGTAATCACATTCCACTTTTCTGCCCCCTTTCTTGATTCTTGGGTAGGACACCCCCCTTACCAATTTATGGAAAGGAGGGATGCCCAGACGGCGGAGGAGGATGATGCCACAGTTGTAGAGCAGGCAGCATGGGCCAAGGCTGATGCCACCAAGAAGGAGCTGATCGAGCAGAAGAACCATCCCTGGGAGGAGGCGGCCCGAAAGGCGGCTGCGAACCGGGACCAACCTGGCAAGCGCTCAGCCCACCTTGCTCAGAAGCCAGCCACCAAGGAGAGACGATAAAAAATGAAGTACGATCCTGCTTCGCGGGCGAATGTGGAGGCCCAGACCAGCGAATTGGCTTGCGCTGGAGCAAGCGCGACAAAGACCACCAAGACCACCGGGCCAGGGTTTGCCTCTGCGCCGGTGGATCTCGATGTGGCGCTCGACGCGCGTGACGCTGGGACAGATACCGCACCGGAAGCGCACATGGATGCGCCGGATACGGAGATCCCGCCGCCCAACACGGAGACAACCCTGGTGGTGAAGGACAAGACCATGCGGACCGAGAGTCCGCATGCGTCTCGCCGGCCGACGCATCAAAGGAGTCGACCCGGAGTGCGCCGCCAAGAGACGGCACCATGGTCGCTCCCGACCGCTGCCTATCTGCCTCCGGAGCTGGCCCATAGAGTCCTGGAGCGCGGCCAAGGCAACCCGCGCGACCTTGCCTCCTGGCGCCACGCTGAGTGGGGTCCCCTTGCTTGTGGCGGCATATTTCCGCAGCCGCAACAATGTGGCGCTGGTGGCGCTGGTGGCCCAGGAAGACCTGAACCGCCTCGAGGAATGGACCGTGGTATGTTTTTAATTCCCGCACATTTCTGTTAGGATTTTTATTCTTCTTTCTTCGCTTCAGTGGGGGCGCTCGGGCACACCCACTGGGTGTAGCCCACGAGAGTCGGGCCGGCTAAGAGTTAGCCAGTACGAGTCTTACTCGCGGCGGCCTGCTTTCTTCTTTTTCTTTCAGTGAGGGCGCACAAGCGCACCCACTGGGTGTAGCCCCTGAGTGTCGGGCCGGCTGAGAGTTAGGCTGGACGAGTCTTATTCTTGTTTTGTTTTGCTTATTTTCGCCATAGGATCTCCACAACAGCCAAGCGCAAGTACACAATACACTGCTGGCCCGGCTCCAAGAGGCCGAGACGCGTACCAGCGACCTCCACGGCCGGCTGGACCAAGCCGTCTCGGAGCGCGACGTCTTGCATGGTGAAGATGGCCGGCTGCGCCAGGAAGTGGAACTTTTCCACACGGAGAAGAAGGACTATGATGCGGCCCATCAGAAGGAGCTGGGGAAGTTGCGTGCTGCCCATAACAACGCCATGACGCAGAAGGATGCCTCCCAGGCCGCCGACCTAGAGCGCGTGGAGAAGATGCGCCTTGATGAGAATACATAACAGGATGCCGCCCTGAAGAACTCGCATCCCCAATTGGTGAAGGAGACCGAGGCGGCCCAGGCCCTTTGGGGCGAGATCACCCGCCTGGCTCAAGAGCGCGTGGTTCGGGACCGCGAGCCTCTAGAAGAGGCGGGAGAGGTCGACATTTTCCTCGATCGTGAGCCGTCCATGCCTTGTGTTCTTTCTCAATGCTGTTAGCTTGTCTTTTCTTCTTTTATCACGCAACGCCCCCACCCCTCCTCCCCAGAACTCTTCCCAGGGACACGGGTTGCAGCGAACGCAGCCGTGGAGGCCAGTCGCGACGAGCGACGTGTTGCCGGCATTGAGGTGCACACCACTGCCGGTTGGACCTTGGAGGAGATAGCTATTGGCGTTCTGGGAATGGGGGTACCCAGACCTGCATGCTTGCAGCCCAGGGCTGGCCCACTTCATCAACGCAAGATTGGTAAGGAACAACACCACCCTGAATAAGGCCCTCGCAAGGGGCCAAGCCTCGCGAGGAAGAGCAACGTCATGACCCGCGGGGGGGGGGGTCCTCAGGACCCCTCCGGAGCAACGGATATTTAAGGGAAAGTCAGGCCTTAAGAGTCAAGGGTGACGCCATGGAAGGACAGGCGAGCAGCAGATGGCAGGACGGGGCAGTTTCCCCTTTAATGCAAAAGAGCAAGGAACATATCAGGGTCCCATAGGCATCTTTCAAAGGTCTGCCTCAGGTGCAACAAGACCACAGCTGCCCACCAGCACGACGAGCATCATCCCTATGCCCACCTCTGCAGCGCTGGCAGCTACTTTGCAGGCCAAGAATACTTTTGACAGGGGAAGCATGTTCCCTTGACCCCCACCAAAGTTGTCCATTGTGGGATCCCTTCCCGCCTGCGATAAGGGAAGAGGACCCGGGCCTCCACAATAAATATAGAGGGTAGGATACTTGGCAAGTGATCAGATCACTGAAACCCCAGAGCAACACGCCTAGCCACTTGGCCTCCGGCGGCTCGAGAGCACTGTACTAGTTCATCCACCAACCTCCGTTAGAGGCAATCCACCAAAAGCAGGAGTAGGGTTTTACGCTTCACAGTGGCCCGAACCTGGGTAAAGTGTTGTGTTATGTGTTCCCCTCACCATCGTGTGAGTTCTTCGCTGTTTCCATCGAGTAGCGGGATAGGTAAGGTCGAGCCGAGACAGATCGCTGCATACGCCCCTATGTTCGAATCCTTAGGGTTTTGCGGAGCCCGAAATACGACATTTGGCGCACCATGTAGGGGGCGTGTGAAGGCTTTCTCCTAGCCTCCTCCTTCCCAGGCCGCTGCACCGATAGCCGGTGACCAACCAGCTTCTTCGAGCCTCGTCGAGCTGGTCTTTGACCGCCACATCACAGCGGCTGGAAGCCCGCATGCCGGCGTTGCGGGACCAGGCGGCTCATGCCAGGCCGTAAACATCGTCTCCACCGTGATGGCCACCCGTGCCACCCAGGCGCATGGGGTTGGGCGGCGGCCCATGCACTCGCAGTGTGCCGCATCAACTTGGGAGACCTCAGTGCACACGACGCGTTGCAGATGGCAAGAGATATGCTCCGCCAACGACCGACACCAGGGGGCTTCGACGCCTGGGCGGACCACATCATGGAGCTGATCGTCATCGCCAGAAGGCCATCCAGCCCGGTGCATACTCAAGGCCACTGGCGCCGGGCACCGGGGGCTCGCACCACGTGACAGTCCCTGGACCGGCGAGCTTCGTGGCCCTACCCTCCCTGGGCGGGGCCGAGAGTGACGCGCTTCGCACTGCCCTCCACCTGCTCCAGACCCCAGCGACCGTCCTCGAAGTGCAGCATGCCGACACCCATCGGGGATGCGAGGAGAACGGCAGGACGACCGACGCACACGCTAGCGCGCATCACCAAGACCAAGTCAGCCCTCGACAACTTGGGGTGGCTCGACAGGAGCGCTCCATCCGGCGCAGCTAACACAGGGTGGAGGCGATGGCACGGACAAACTACGACAGCGGAGACATGGACGGACACCAAGGAGGGAGCCAGCACCTAGAGGCGCCGGGACTAGCCAGCGGCAGCAACTGGAACAAGCGACTTCGTGCGGAGGCTTATCGCAGGAAGATCTTCGAGCAACACGGCCGGGAGGATCCCCCTCTGCCGCCGAGTGGGACCGCCACCATCGCGTTGCTGAACGGCCACAAGGGACGGTCGAGCGACTACATGGAGCCATACGTGCTAGAGTATGCGGCATTACCAGATCCACCATATGAGGAGGTGCTTCGGGCATCCCCCCGGGCGCCTATCCTCCTTAGGAGTGACGAACGTTTTTGAGCTCCTCCTGGAGCCGGGCCCGAGGGGCGCGGGCAAGGAGGCGCCCTCAAGACGCGGGGCGCGGCACTAGCCACCCTCGCCGCCGAAGGACTACGTAAGGCCAAACCCACGGGCCTCAGGAGGTCGAGCTGAATGCCGCGATGAGACGCAAGGGGCACGGATCACCCGCGACGACCACGATGTAGGCGTGGGCGTCGGGGGCCTGGTCTCGCGAGGCTTTCCTCAGGCGCAAGGGGCCTTCAACTATTCGGTGAGGTAATTTTTTGGATTTACTGCCTTAAGGAGTGTCTGCTAACCATAGGAACTTCAACTACTCGGGGCATACTTCTGCAAGTCGTATCCTTTACAATTTCCGTTACATCCACTTAGCGACCTCACACACTTCCCTAACTGCATCCTTCGGCGATCCACCTTCCTCGCTCGGGGGCACCGGCTGCTACGCATCGCCCCAATGTGGGGATGGGGAACCCCATGGCTCCTCGGGACTACAATCGACAGGATAAAATCAGAGTCACTTGAGCGTCCAAGGCGGCTCCAGAGCATGGCGCTCCGGGGATCACACAACGGCCAGTTTCGGTGGTGGACAAGGGAACATGCTTCCCGTCTCAAAAGTGGTCTTCGCGTGAAAAGTAGCTGCCAGCGCCGTTGACGTGGGCGCAGGGATGACACTTGTCCTGCTGGTGGGCGACCCTGGTCTTGTTGCATCGGAAGGGAAACCTTTGGAAGATGCCTTTCGAGCCCTGGTACGGTCCCACCTCCTTTGCACTAAAGGGTAAATTGTCCCGTCCTGCCATTTACTACTAGCCTGTCCTTCCATGGCGTCACCCTTGACTCGTGAGGCCCGGACTTGCCTCGAAATATCCGCCGCTCCAGAGGGGTCTTGAGGAGGCCCCCTGTGAGTCTTGATGTCGCTCTTCCTTGCCAGGCTTGGACCCATGCGAGGGCCTTGTCCTGGGTGGTGCCATTCCAGTCGATCCTGTGTTGATGAAGTGGGCCAGCCCTGGGCCGCAGGCTGGAAGGTCTGGGTACCCCCACTCCCAGAATGCCGACACATAGGGCGTCATGAACCCGAGGAGTAATTCAACATAATACAGGGAGGGCCCGTGCTGATGGTGCTGGTCCAAAACAGAGAACCATGCATGGCCAACCCGGGGCAACTCGGGTAATGTCTATTAGGCCACCGTACGCTTCACTTATCCGTCGTGTCCTCAGAACGAGATACGCGGCTCGTATTGGGATCGTGGACACACTGGGCGGCGTTGCTGGACTTGTTTTACCTTTCTCGAGCGTCTTGTGTGAGGGATTCCGAGGATACTTTGGGCTATCTCGAGGTTGAGGTTTTCCAATAGGAACCCGAGGAGATCACGGGTTTCCCTGATTGAGGTCATCCCGTCGCAGCATGTGGTTGTTTGTGATGGACTAGTTGGAGCACCCCTGCATGGTTAAATCTTTCGGAAAGTCGTGCCCATGGTTATGTTGCAATGTGGAAACTTTGTTTAACATCCAGTTCTAGATAACTTGAAGTTAACTTAATTAAAACTTGCCAACTGAGTGCGTAACCATGACTGTCTCTTTCGTGAGCTCCTTCTCCGATCGAGGACATGGTGGGGTTATGTCTGACGTAAGTAGGTGTTCACGATCATTCATTTGTTCATTAGCAGTTCACGTCCACTATGCGTAGATCATCCCCCTCTTTTATTATTGTACTCGTAAGTTAGCCACCTAAAATAAATGCTTAGTCGCTTGCTGCAGCCTCACCACTTAACCATACCTCACCCATTAAGCTTTGCTACTCATGATACCTTTGGAAATGAGATTGCTGAGTCCCTGTGGCTCATAGATTACTACAACACCAGTTGCAGGTACATCTAAGGTCATATTGCGACGTGAGCGTGATGATTGTGTGTTTGGAGTTTCTTCTCGTTCATCGATCTAGGATGGGTTCCAGGCTCGCAGCCTCGGATAACAAGGATGGACGTCATTCTTTTATCGTTTGTTTTTGTCCGTAGATGGACCCTGCTCTTCTTCATGATGATTGTATGCATTGTACTCATGTGACTCTGTTGTAGCTCTTGGAGAGTGTAAGACAATTCCTTATACTCTTCTCTTCAGTACATGTACTTGTAACGATATCCATTCTTGTGAAACAACGAGATGCGTTTATATCCCTGTCGAAGCCCTCACACCAAAATAAGTATAGGACCGCATCTTGGGCGTTACCTGCTGCGGGCGCGAGGAAGGAGGAATGGCGGTGGTGGGTGATGTGGGCGCGAGAAGGGAGTGAAGGCGGAAGCGGGTGCGAGGCGGAAGGTCGGCGACCACGAGCACCAAATCAATGGCGAGGTGGAAGAGGGAGTGTGGGAAGGGAATGGCGAACCGACCTCGCCACCTCCCCCTTTTAAAGCCTGAGGGAGACGTGAGGGCGTGGGATCAATTACGCCCACGTCCCCCACTATTCCACGATCCCCGCACACTTAAAACCGCGCGGGGAACCCCAGCCTATGACCCGAGGCCACAGAATATCCTGTGCGTGGGCCGATGCGTGCCAAGCTAGGCTTGCGGTGACGTCCTGTAGTGCGTGTAGTGGCGGGCCAGTCATACACCGCAAATTTTACGTGGCACGCACAAGCCGACGCCGAGCCCAAAGTGTCGCCGCAGAGCCCAAAGCATTGACGTGGGGCCCGAGGCACCGCGGCAGCCGGCTCGGCCGCGATCGACTCTCACCCGAGCTGGCTAATGGACACGTGCTTCCGCTCGCTGGCTCCGACATGCGCATTGACTTTAACAACAACTTCAGGAGCGGGGAAAAACGGCTGGCTCCCCTTGTTAGGATGGCTGCGGACCCCAATGGTTTCGAAGGCTACTGACGGGGATATGACCCCTCGGTATACTCAAGCGAAGGCAATCCATCTCTAAGATATTTGGGGACGACTGGCCCCCTCTCCCTGGCAGGCTGGCGGTAGTCGGCCGGTCTGGCCGACGCGTTGCGGGCCGACTGGCGGCATTCGGCCTGGCCGGCTGGCCCAATGCCAGTCGGCCAGTCAGCTCCCATCCTATCCGACTGTACCCACATTCGGTGACGAGACCCGACGCATGATGTAGAGGCGCTCGTGGCAGCATTACACGCTGACAAGCTCGGCGTTGCCATGGGCACAATGATGTAAGGGTCAGCGAGGTTACAGGGCCCCCGTCACCACCGAAGCTGACCGGGCAAGACGATCCTATAGCCACGTTCACCCCTACCTACTCACCTGACGACCGGCGCATTAGCCGCTTTGGCGCACAGTCGGCGGGCCCCGCGCCGGACAAGACCCGGTTGCCAGCGGGCCCCACAGCCAACCGGAGAGGCTGGCAGCCGTGTCCCACCTCCTACTTTCTCTCACCATAGTACATCTCAGGCTATAGTATAAAGCCTCATCTATGCCCCGAGAGAGAGGGTCATGCCCCACACACATGTTGACATGCACGCACAAGAGAGAAACACGCAAACCACCGAGGCAGCGAGGCCGCCAGCAAGAGCTCCGTCGCCCTCCAGACGAATAGCTCGAGGAGCACAATTTGTATTGTGATATCATATAGTCACACATGCAAGACTACGGGTTTTACCTCACCGGAGGGCCCTTGACCTAGGTACATCGGCATCATGTGTATTGCGCCTACACCTGTTCCCAAACGCCACTGGCGCCCGTCGGCCCGAAAGCACGATCTAAGCCAACCCTTGGCATCTGCCGCGGAAATACCACAACAATCATCCCTACAAATCTTGGAGATACCATATTTATCTTGAAGATTTATCAAGAACTCGTGAGCGTTTTGGAACGACATGAGTTGAAATATAACTACATTACCCAAGGAATCAAAAATCTCATTAGTAGCTTGAGCACTGAGATATGATTTTTTTCTCACCCTCTAAAGATAGGTTTTGAGAATCCGTTGGACGAGAAAAATCCATATCCACAACTCGCTCTAAATTTGGGTCCATGACCCTAAAGAGATTAAGCATGTGAATTACCCAAACACCAAGTTTTGTGCCATCAAAACTAAGAGTGTCGGAGAATCCTAATCCCCTAGTTAACATCCTTAGTCTCTAGGTGGTAAAACCTAATAATGAGACACCTAGCTTTGATACCAATTGAAAGGACGTGGATGTCACCTAGAGGGAGGTGAATATGAGCTTTCAAATAACTAAAGTTTAGGCTTGAACAAACACAGAATAAAACTAGCGTTTAATTTGTCAAGCACAAAACCTAAAACAACTAGGCTCAACTATGTGCATCAAAACTAATGTTAAGAAAGGTAATAACTAAGCAATAGCAAGATATATAACAAGAAACAATATGGCTATCACAAAGTAAAGTGCATAAGTAAAGGGCTCAGGTAAGAGATAACCGAGGCACACAGAGACGACGATGCATCTCGAAGTTCACACCCTTGCAGATGCTAATCTTCGTTTGGAGCCATATGGAGGAAAAACGCTCCGCAAGAAGCTAGTAGGGCCATCGTAATCTCCTCATGCCCATGCACAATGCAAGATGTCATGATTCCACTAAGGGACCCTTGAGGGTGGTTACCAAACCCGTACAAACAAGGTTGGGGCAATCTCCACAACTTAACTGGAGGCTCCCATCAAAATTTTGAATCTTCACCACAATGTATTGTGGCATCGAGGTGACCTAAGTTGACCAGGGCAATCTCCACAAGCTAATTGGAGATCCCAACGCTTGGTCGAAGCTTCACACAACAACGATTGAGCTCTGATGCACCACCAACCATCTAGGGCGCGAAACCAAGTAAGAGGGACAAGCTCTAGGGTACCAAGCACCCAAGAGTAATAAGTTTCTCAACTTTTCACTTCCACGTATCACCATGGAGAATTCAAACCAATGCAACTAATGCAATGGAAAGATTGCACGAAGTGGTCAAGTCCCTCACTCCCAAATCCCACCGCAACAACAAAAGCTATGGAGGAATACAAGAGGAAGAACAAGGATCAAACAAAGAACTCCAATATCTAGATCCAAGGGGTTCCCCTCACACACAGGAGAAATTGTTTGGCGGAAATCTGGATCTAGATCTCCTCTCTCTTTTGCCTCGAGAACTAGCAAGAATCATTGGAGGGATTGAGAAATAATAGCTCGAAGAAGGTCAACAATGGGGGCTAATACAAGATCATAGGATTGGGACCATTAGGGATGAATGCCCCTCTAAATAGGCTCCCATAATCCAACTATGATGCCCACAAGTCCTGCTCAAGCGGTGCTACTACTCGCGAGAGCGATGCTACCACTTAGCATAGTCAAAGCAACCCAACAAGATAGAAACACATGAGTGTAGTTCTGCGAGAGAGGTAGTACCTCTCGGGGGAGAGATAGTACTACTCGGTGGGGAGGTAGTACCGCTTGAGAGGTACTACCGCTCGGGGGAGCAATACTACCGCTTAGAGCTGAAAAACCGCCCAAGAAAAATAGAAGAACGCCCCAATACTAAAATCGATATAACTACTGCATACGGACTCCGAATTGAGCAAACTCAAGCTTGCTGGATGGAGGACGACAAGAGATATCCAACACAATATGGTTATACAGAGAACAAGAAATGGAGGATAAATGCCAATAGGATAAGGAAGATGAACTTACCAAACATGATCCGACAAAATCTCCAACACCGAGAACATGAAGATGATGATAACGAAATTCGAAAGCTCCAAAACTCACATAGAGAAAAGCCAAACAAGAACCAAGAACGATGATGATGCCAAGAATGCAATGGTTTGAGCTCTCAATGAACGATACGGTCAAGCTACTCACTCGAGATTCCCTCTTGATAGTACGACTGTCGATCCCATAACTCGGTCTCCCAGCTACCACCATGACACTGGTAAAATAAAAAAAAACTATCAAGGTCAATCCTTTGCCTTGCGCATAGTCCACTTGAGCTAGTGATGGCGATATTGTCCTCCTCAAGATGGACCACCTTTCTTGATTGCGTCGGCTCGATGAATACTAGTAGGTTGCTCCCCCATACTCCATCATGGGTGATCCTCTCTTCGCACATCTTCACATGCCCATTATCGCCATAATGGATGAGAAGCTTCAAGCATGTGATCTCTTCGTGATGCTTCACTTGAAACTGCACACCTCAACCATGATGACAATAACCACTTGATGTGATCCTCCATGGGTTGTATGAGATCTTCCTTTTGATGCATGCCCATGAAAACATACCTAACCCCACAAAGAACACTCACGAAGTTCATGGGTTAGTACACAAAGCATACTAGACAATACTTACTGTACCATGAGATCACTTGATCCCACTTGGTACATCTTCGACACTTTGTGTGTTGATTATCTTGAATCACTCTTTGTCTTAGTCATGATCAACGTTGTATCTTATCTTCTCTTTTCATAAAGGTGATATCTTGAAGATAAACATGAATATTCGCACAACCTTCTTCTTCAAGACATGATTGCCATGAGCTCAACTCTCACATGACCAATCTTTGGATAAATCCTTGAATACCAGCTTGGTCATCACATAAACTCCTTGAAACCAAGAAATGGAACCCAATAAGTGCCTATGTACAAATCCTATGAATATAAATCAACACAACCATTAGTCCATAGAGAATGTCATTAATTACCAAAACCACATATGGGGGCACCATGCTCTTTCACTTAGGAACACAATCTACTATCAGCAATAGGATAAATTATACGTGCTGCCAAAAGATTTTGTATTTTAGTTCTTACCACTTCCTTCATCTTGGGATTTAAGCGGCGTTGATGATCAACGATAGGTTCAGTGTCCGGTTCCATATTAATCTTATGCTGACATAGAGTGGGACTAAGGCCGTTAAGATCATCAAGAGTATATCCAATAGTAACCATGTGATTTTTCAGAGTTTCAAGTAATATCTTTTCTTAATGCTCTGAAAGATTCTCACAAATAATAAAAGGATATATCTTCTTTTCATCAAGATAAGAATATTTCAAAGTATCAGGTAATTTTTTAGATCAAACACGGGATCTCCCTTCAATGGAGGAGAATACTGTAAAATATCAACGGACAAGTTGTGTTTAAAAATAGGTGTTTGTCTAAGAAATATATCATGTATGTCATTTCTTTCATTCATATGCATATCATTCTCATGGTCTAGCAAATATTGTTCTAATGAACGAGTAGGAGGCACAAGAATACAAGGAAGGAAAATTATTTCATCTTTACTAGGCAATTCTTTCTCATGTGGTTGTCTACTAAACTTGGAGTAATTAAATTCATGAGACACATCACCAAATTTTACTTTAACGTTATCAATAACACAATTAATTTCAGCATTGGCAGTATTCAAGAAAGGTCTACTGAATATAATGAGACAAACGCTATCTTGTTCTGATACAAGTACTAGGGAATTAGTAGGATACTTAATTTTTCCACACAAGACTTCAACATCTCTAACAATCCCAAGTGGTGAAATAGTGTTTGTGTTTGCAAGTTTAATAGTGACATCAATATGTTAAATCTCAACGGGTGCTATATCATGCATAATTTCTTGGTATAAGGTGAAAGGTATAACACTAACACTAGCACCAATGTCACAAAAGCCATGATAACAATGATCTCGAATTTTAACAGAACCAACGGGAGACCAACAATTGATTTATTTTTTCTAACCCGTCCCACTCATTTCTAACAGGTTTTGCAATTCTAATATCTTCAACATAGAAGTAAATAACCCGACCATCAATATTATTAGCTAGGAGATCTCTAGCCATAGCAATACTAGGATCAACATTTATTTGTTCAGAAGGCTTAGGTGCCCTAACATAACTTTTGTTAACCATAGTTGTAGCTTTAGCATGTTCCTTAATCCTAATAGGAAAAGGTGGTTTCTCAATATAATTAGTAAGCACAACTAGATCAACATGATAAACTATGTCTTCTTCTTTAAATTTGATAGGTTCCACAAATGATTTTTCAATAGTTGGATGATGCTTAAATCACTTCTCCTTAGGAAGATCAACATGATTATAAAATGATTCATAGAAATAAACTACTATCTCAGAGTCAAGCCCATATTTATTGCTTAACTTATGAAAAGTATAAGTTTCCATAAAATATTTAACATAATCAAACCTAAGCTTTATACCTGATCCTTTACCTTTTTCGAGTTCCCAATCTTCAGAGTTGCATTTAATTATCTCCATAGGATCGCATTTGAGTTCAGTAGTCTTCTTCATATAGGAACGAGTAGAAGAACAATCGAGTGGTAATTGACCATCATGAGAAAGCCGATCATAAATATTTTGTATAGTCATTTCTCTTGAGAGCTCATGGTTGGGGAAAGTGTGCATCATAGATTTAAGCCTCCCCCAAGGTTGAGAAATGCTTTCTCCTTCACGACGCCAGCAATAAGATATAAAGTTCTGATCACGGTGGATGAGATGCATAGGATAGAACTTCTGATGAAATTACACCTTCAAGTGATTCCACTCCCATGATCCAATATCATACAATAGCATGTACTACATTAATGCTTTTTCCTCCAAAGATAAATTGCAAACATTCTCCTAAACTTAGTCTCCGGGTAAAACCGCAAGCTTAAATAATCCACAAATCTCATCTACATATATCACATGCTAATAAAGATGAGTTGTACCATTATGAGGAATAGCTAGCAGTTCTTCTACCATACCCTAAGGAAGCTCATAATAAATATTTTCAACAGATTCACTAGGTTGGGAAGCAAGTTTTTTAACTTTCATTTGAGGCGAAGATGCCCCAAACAAGCCACTCAATGGGTGACCATTCATAGTAACAAGCAACAAAAAATTCAGCACATACCGAAAATGTTTCCTTACCAAGTTACACTTACTAAAGGCGGTTCACTACCCGACAATGGCGCCAGAAAATAGTCTTGATGACCCACAAGTAAAGGGGATCAATCATAGTCCTCTCGAGAAGTAAGAGTCTCGAATACAACAAGGAGCTGAAGGAAATGATAAGAAGTTTTGACCAAGGTATTCTCTACAAGTGCTGTAGGTAACATCGATATATAGTTTTGTAGCAAGATAATTCATAACAAGTGATAAGTAACAATAGTAGCAAGTGTGTAGCAAGATAGCCCAATCCATTTTATAGCAAAGGACGGGCCTAAAATTAGTCTTATATAAATAAAATGCTCCCTAGGACACATGGGAATTTTTGCCTAGGCATGTTCATCATGTTGGGTTGATTCACGTTTGTTACTTTGGTAATTTAATATGTGGATGGACCAGTGATAAGGTGATGTTATTACTTGAAGTAACAACACACTTATGACTACCCCCTCTCACAAGCATCAACAACTACAAAAGAAGAATTAAGAAAAATCTAACCATAGCAAGAAATGTGTGGATCCAAATTAGCCCCTTATGAAGCAACGCATAAACCGGGGTTTAATCTTCTATAATTATCGCAACCCATCATCTACTTGTTACTCCACAATTCCTTCCCTTCGGCCCATAACATGGTGAAGTGTCGTGTAGTTGGCGTGTAAAAGCCCAAGACCCATTATTTTCCTTGTTATTATTATATAGGTTGCTCTAATTTATTTTGCATCATGCACCATCTTCATATTGTTTCGGTTGTTCTTCTTCTCTTGATATTTTGATTGTAACTCATTCTCCCTCTCTTTGATCCTTCCATAAAACTTATGTATTTGTATATATAGCTTTGCAACACTTCCATTTTTTTACATGCTCCGCCTTTGTTGGGGATATACCCCACGGGTTAACCCGATCTAGGAGTAACCTGACACGGCTACCATCTAGGCTGCAAATGCCTTTAGGAGCAAAGTCCAAGGAGGTGGCTCAAACGAGGAGGCCGGCTCATGGTTCATCACTTGGTGGGCTGACTCAAGGAAGGAAGGCATGAAGATTCTACCTCACCCAAGATAATAAGATGAATAGGAAGTAGATTAAGTCATAATGTCTACTACACAACTTGTTCTTGTAGACTCGTGTTGGGTCTCCAAGCACATAGTTTTGTAGGACACTAGAAAATTTCCCTCAAGCGGATGACCTAAGGCTTATCAATCTGTGGGAAGCATAGGACGAAGATGGTCTCTCTCGAACAACCCCTCAACCAAATAATATAATGTATCTTGTGTCCCCAACACATCAAATACAATGGTAAATTGTATAGGTGCACTAGTTCGGCAAAGAGATGGTGATACAAGAGTAGTAATGATAGTAGATATTGATTTTTGTAATACGAACAATAAAAAACAGAAAGGTAGCAAGTAACAAAAGTGAGCACAAACGATATTGAAATGCTTTAAAATGAGGCCTGGGGCCCATACTTTCGGTAGTTCAATCTCTCAATGATTCTAATATAATTAGACCACATAACAATCCCTCAACGTGCGATAAAGAATCACTCCAAAGTTCCTATACAGTGGACAACATAAGAAGAACTTTTATGTAGTGTATGAAACCACTAAAATAACAAATTATCCTTTCCGATTGATCTATACAAGACTTCGTACTAAAATAACACCATAACAAATTCAGATTCATAATACTCAATCCAACACAAAGAACCTCAAAGAGTGTCCCATGATTCCTACGGGAGAAACAAAGACGAGAACGTCAATCAACCCCTATGCATAGATTACCCCAATGTCACCTCGGGAAGCCACGAGTTGAGTGCCAAAACATATATCAAGTGAATCAATATGATACCCCATTATCACCATGGGTATCCATTGAAAGACATAAATCAAGTGCTCTCAAATCCATAAAATTATTCAATTCGATAAAAAAAAATCTCAAAGGGAAAACTCAACTCATCACAACAATATAAAGAGGGAGAAACACCATATGATCCAACTATATTAATAAAGCTATCGATACATCAAGATCATGCCATCTGAAGAACACGAGAGAAAAAGATTAAACACATAGCTACTGGTACAAACCCTCAACCACGAGGCTGTACTACTCCCTCCTCATCATGGCCTTCTCCCAGATGATGAGGATGTCCTCCGATGATGATCTCCCCCTCCAACATGGTGCCGGAACGGGCTCCTGATTGTTTTTTCATGGCTATAGAGGCTTGCGGGGTCGGTATTTCTCATATACGGTTATTTCTAGGGGTTTCTATATTTATAGGATTTTTTGGCGTTGGAATCATGCCAAGATGGGCCACAAGGTGCCCACTATCCACCAACCCATGGGCAAGGCATCTAACATGCCGTGGTGGGTAGTGGCCACCCACTTCACCTTCTCCTCCTCCCACGAAGCTTCTAGTGCCTCTTTTATTCCCAAAAATCATCAAACAGTTTTGTTGCATTTGAAGAACAATTGTTTTTGCACAAAAAACAACACCACGGTAGGTCTGCTAAAAACAACGTCAATCTGGGTTAGTTCCAGAAAATGATATAAAGTTGCTATAAAATGATTATAAAACATCCAAGAATGATAATATAACAACGTGGAACAATAAAAAATAATATATACGTTGGAGACGTATCAACATCCCCAAGCTTAATCCCTGCTCGTCCTTGAGTAGGTAAATGATAAAAATAGATTTGTTTTGATGTGGAATGTTGCCTAACATGTTCATCATATTCTTTTCTTTATAGCATGGACATATGGACTTGTAGATGATTGAAATCAATAGTCTATAATTTGACATGAAAACTTGAATACTCAAGCATATCAACAAGCAACCAAGTCTTTCAAAATATCAACGCTAAATAATGCTATCCCTAGGCCATCATGCTCAATCATTGATCAATTCATGCAACACACCCAAATATTAACTACATCCAATGCTCAAGTATGATAATAGTGTTTCATAGTTGATGCTTTATAAGAGAAGATGGAGACTCAAATAAAAATAAAAATTGCATAAAGTAAATAGATAGGCCCTTCGCAGAGGGAAACATAGACTTATAGCGGTGCCACAGGTCAAGGCGAAAAAATTGAGATATAAAATATTTTGGGTGGCATTCCTTTCCTTTCAACGAAAATGACTAAGAGTTCCCAATATCTTCCGTGCTAAACAAATCATAGGCGGTTCCCAAACTGAAAATAGAGTTTATTCTTTTTTCCACCATTGCTCCGCACTCCACGGGTAGCCACATCCATGGGTACCATCCATACCAACACTTTCCAAGGAATTTATTAGTTAACAACATAAAATAAATTTTCTTTGCATTTCGGAATTGTGCATCCCTATTACCACCATACTCCCGTGCAATGACAAGTGAATAAACACTCAACTTGAGAATAACCTATTTAACATGGAAGATACCATCCACCCCTTGCCGCTTCATGAGCGGTACGGGCACACAAAACATAAGTTTATTTTGAATATTAGAGTTGGCACATACAAATTTAATTGGAACGACACTGAAATACCACATATAGGTAGGTATGGTGGACTCATTCGACACAACGTTGGTTTTAGGATTTGGATGCACAAGAAGCATTCCCGCTAAGTACAAGTGAAGGCTAGCAAATAAATTGAGAAGCACCCAACCAAGGAACAAAAACCATCACAAGTGAACATTAAACATAACTAACACTGAATAATGCAACACAAGTAGGTTGTAATTTCATAGCACAATTATTGACTTCATGTGCATGGATAGGGAATCACAAACCTTAACACCAATATTCTAAGTGAAGCATAATTACTTATCAAGAGAACTGACATATCACTATCTTCATATCGCAAAACTATTGGAAGGAATCAAGTTTAACATCCAATGATCTTCATGAAAGTTTTTGTTATAGCCTTCTTGGATATTCATCATATTAGGACCAATTTTATTTAAAGAAAATTGCCATTGCTAATAAGAAGTTGTCAAACAAATATAAGTGAAGAACGAGAGCACCAGTTTCTTTAAAATTTTCAACTCTCAGAATAATATAGGTGAAGCAAGAGAGGATTTCTTCAAAGTTTCTACTAACTCTCAAAATAATCTAAGTTAAGCCTGAGAGCAATTTTTTCAAAATAACAGCACCACCGTGCTAAAAAAATATATAAGTGAAGTACTAGAGCAATTGAATCAAACTAATCTTAAAAGATATAAGTGAAGATCAATGAGTAGTCAAACAACTAAGAGCTATGTTAGCGATTCTGCACCCTTGTAATCGAGATCATCATCAATACACATAAAGAATGACGTAGGCTTTTACCTCCACTCGAGGGACCGAACCTAGATAAACCCTTGTCTCTCATTCCCGGTCAACCCCATCCATGCAACCCCCTAATTGTGATGGCTCCTAGACTAAGTCCTATCACCAGGACATGTGCCATGACAAAACTAAAACAACCTTTGGCTTGGTTTCACACAAGATCCAATACCTCAAAGTGCAACCTTCTTTTTCCATTTATTTATTTAATTCGAGTTGCATCTTTTCACTTCTTCAATTCTTGTCCAAACCGCTCCCATAAATCATATATTTGTATCGAGCCACCCTGTCAAGTTTCAACCCATTTGAACCTGATGGGTCTTCGATGTCCAACGTATGTGTTTTTTTCAACATGTTTGTATTTTAATTCATCCAATAATTCCTCTAAAATATTCATAAATGACATTGCACCTATAGAACTATCTCCCCTATAACTCTTAGACAATTTGGGTTTGGTTTGGTTAGGTTAAGGTTCAAGCAAGTTTGAATCAAATTCATCCTTGTTTAAATTTAAGTCTCTAAAAGTTCCCAAACCAGTTTCATTAATTGAGGCATATTTCTAGGCGTTTAGAAATATATTTATATCTCCTTAATTCCATTTCTATCCCTCTGAACATTTTATTCCTCAAGTTTTGTTTTTATTTTTAACAGACAAAAATAAATAGAGGGAGAGAGGCTCAACCACTTACTTGTTGAGCAGCCATCCAGCCGAGATGGCTAGAGCAGCGAGCTTACACTCATGAGGTCTAGGGATCAAGTCACATCTCACTCCTTTTTTCTGCTCATTTGTGCTTGTGTTAATTCCACACACACACCTGGGTCAGTTTTTCCCTGCTTGGGCACCACATCACCGTGTTAATATTTCGCTCAACGCGCCTCAAGCATTTCTTTTGTTTAAACTCATGTTTTGACATATTTGCATGTAAATTTCATTACTGATATATTTTTAAATGTTTCACCCAAATAAAAAAAATCATATATGTGAAATGCTCAGAATTTGATCCAGTTTTTGTTAATGCAACTTCCAGCACCGCTTAGCTACTGTTTTCACTAGATTATTGTCGCATGATCGTGCAAGTGGTTACATTGGCATTGCAACTTGGGATGTTCATATCTAAATAACCGTGCATCGGAAATATGAATTATATACGGAACATGCTTAGAATTTCCTGTAAATTCATAATAACGCATTTCCATCCATGATAATTTTTTTAAATGATGTTTGCATGCAATTTGCATAAATGTCATGTTAAAATGATTTATTTCGTAGCTAAATAACCATAGCTCCATTAAAAATGAACTATATATGCAACTTGCTTAGAATGACATGTAGTATATCATGGTGCACTTTATTGTCATGTTTTACAAATATTAAATATGTGTAGGACAGATCTGTATCAAACTCATAATTTGCATATGGGGTCGTTTTGGAAATGATATATGTTGTTTTTCGTCTCATTTAAAATGCCTAGATAGTATAAATTATTTATGCTTCACCTCGTGCCACGTTTAACAACACTTAAAGGTGAAGAGTAATTAAACGGGAGTGAACTAAATGATTCAAACATGGAGTTTCATCAATATGTAATGAGTTGCATATTGAACTTCACTTAATTTGCAGTGTTTGATTGTTGCATCTTGTCATGTTTTTTGATAAGATGCATATGTCGTCAATAGTGCTTGAATATGTAAAGATTAAATAGTCTTTAAATGCTTCATCCTTTTTGTGCATCATGTCATGAATATGTTGTGTTGTTTACCGTGTCATTTATTTGTTTCCGGATTGCTTCTTCTCGTTAGAGTTCTAAAAGTGTTCGGAGTGTGATGATTCATTGGCTACGTTGGATCATATTCTTCCAAGCGGGATCTCAGGCAAGATGATCATTTCCATGGATACCACTACTATCATTGTGATGATAGTCGTGTCATTTTTATCGCTATGTCTCGCTTCCTACCACTTGTTTGTCAAGCCTCCCAAAATACCATGATAAGCCTTTGACCCCTCGACATCCTAGTGAACCATTGTTTGGATATGTTACCGCTTGCTCAGCCCTTCAGTTAGTGTTGCTAGTTGCAGTTGCAGTTTGTTCCATGTTGGGACATGGATATCTTCGTATATCATATTAGTATTGCTATTTAATTTAATGCACATGTATACTTGGTAAAAGGTGGAAGGATTGTCCTTTTTCTAGGTGTTTTGTTCCACATTTTCCGCCCTAATTACTTGTGTACCTGTGTTATGTTCCGTAAGCGCTCCTAACATGCTTGGTATTGTTATGGGACCCCCTTGATAATTTGTTTTTGGATAAAAATCTTCTCGCAAGGCCAAAGATTGGTGCTACATTTTCCTAACTACTAAAACTTGCATAGGGACTCTCTAGACCTCGTGGATAATTAATCAACAACCCGGGCTAGTGCTCCTCATGAGTGTTGGTCCAACTTGTCAACCGTCAGTGGTTGTCAAGGGCAACTCTTTGATTGGCCTACCAGAAATTTGGACAATTCGATCACACCCTGAGAAAAATATACGTGGATCCTATAGGGATCGTCGATATGCCGGCCTTGCAGGATTTGTTTTACCTTTCTTGAATGTCTTGTGCACCGGGATCCCGAGGATACTTTTGGCTATCTCGAGGTTCAGGTTTTCCACGCAGCTTGTGGCTACTTTGTAATGGATGAGTGCGATCCCCCATGCAAGGTTAAATCTTTAACAGAACCATGCCCGCGGTTATGTGGCGACTTGGAAATTTGTTTAACACCTGATTATAGAAAACTTGAAGTAAACTCAAATAAAATACGCCAACTGTGTGCGTAACCATGATTGTCTCTTCTTGTGAGGTTTGAACCAAGAAGAGAACATGGTGGGGTTATGAATGACTTGTAAGTAGGTGTTTAGGATCACTTCTTGATCATTACTAGTTCACATCTGTTTATGTGTAGATCACTCTTCTTATTCTTGTACTCATAAGTTAGCTAGATATCAAATGCTTAGCGCTTGTTGTTGCCTCACTACTTAACCATTTCTCACCTATTAAACCTTTCTCGTCTTGATACCCGTGGGAATGAGGTTGCTGAGTCCCCATGGCTCACAAATAACTACAACAATAGTTGCAAGTACAGGTAATGCAATGCTTTGACGTGAGAGTGATGCTTGTTTGATTTGGAGTTCTTCATCTTATTCATCGATCATAGGATAGGTTCCAGGACGGCAACCTGGGTGGGTGTCGCTTTTATCATATGATTTCATCCATAGTCGGACCCTTCTTTTATATATAATGATTTCTATGGATGATTGTATTGAGATGATCATGATTTACTTTATGGCGATTGTAAGCCAACTCCATATACGCATCTCCTCTTTACATGTACATGTAACAATATCCATTCTTGCGAAACGATGAGATGCGCTTATATCCCTATCGAGGCCCTCACGCCAAAATAAGGGTTGAACCGTATCTTGGGTGTTACATGACATTCTCACGGCACCACTAAGAGAAGCAACAACATACATAGCACGAAAATATCGAACGAATACCAAATTCACATGATTACTTATAACAAGGCTTCTCCCATATCCTATTGAACAAAAGTAACTACTCACACATCATCAACATTTTAAATATCATTGGTATAATAATGGTGGTCAAGGATCTAAACAAAATATTTCCCACCAAGTAAACCAACTAACATCAACTACAAGATGTAATCAAAACTAGTAGTAAACCATAGGTACCAATCTGAGGTTTTGAAACAAAGATTGAATACAAGAGATGAACTAGGGTTTGAGATGAGATGGTGCTGGTGAAGATGTTGATGAAGATTGGTCCTCCCACGAAGGAGGAAGCGTTGGTGATGACGATCGATTCAATCTCCCCCTCCTGGAAGGAAGTTTCCCTGATAGGATCTCTTTGTCAGAGAGTGATAACCCACAAGTATAGGGGATCGCAACAGTTTTCGAGGGTAGAGTATTCAACCCAAATTTATTGATACGACACAAGGGGAAGCCAAAGAATATTCTCAAGTATTAGCAGTTGAGTTGTCAATTCAACCACACCTAAAAGACTTAGTATCTGCAACAAAGTATCAGTAGCAAGGTAGTATGATAACAGCAGTAGTAACAGTAACCAGTAGCAGCAAAGTAACAGCAGTAGCAACAGAGTAACAGTAGCAGCAGTGACAGCAGTAGCATCAAAGTAACGTAGCAAGGACCAGTAGGAAAAACTCGTAGGCATTGGATCGGTGATGGATGATTATGCCGGATGTTATTCATCTTGCAACAGTTATAACACGGAGAAATATGTAACTCTCTCTAGTTCGTCAATGTAATGTAGGCATGTATTCCGTATGTAGTCATACCTGCTTAGGGAAAAAACTTGCATGACATCTATTGTCCATCCCTCCCGTGGTAGCGGGGTCCTAATGGAAACTACGGGATATTAAGGTTCTCCTTTTAATAAAGAACCGGACCAACGCATTAACACTTAGTGAATACATGAACTCCTCATACTATGGTCATCTCCGGGAGTGGTTCGGGCTATTGTCACTCCGGGGTTGCCGGGTCATAACACATAGTAGGTGACTACAACTTGCAAGATAGGATCAAGAACACACATATATTGGCGACAACATAATAGGTTCAGATCTGAAATCATGGCACTTGGGCCCTAGTGACAAGCATTAAGCATGGCAAAGTAGTAGCAACATCAATCTGAGAACATAGTGGATACTAGGGATCAATCCCCGTCAAAACTAACTCGATTACATGATAGATCTCATCCAACCCATCACCGTCCAGCAAGCCTACGATAAGATTACTCACGAACGGTGAAGAGCATCATGGAATTGGCGATGAAGGAAGGTTGGTGATGACGATGGAGACAATCTCCCCTCTCCGGAGCCTAGAACGGACTCCAGATCTGCCCTCCAGAGGAAGAATGGGAGGTGGCGGCGCCTCCGTATCATAAAACGCGATGAACTCTTCTCCTTGATTTTTTTTCCGGACGAAATGGAGTAAATAGAGCTGAGACTGGGGGCGATATAGCAACATGGGCCACACAAGCCTGCGAGGCGTGGCCAGGGGGGCGCCCCTGGTGGGCCTGTGGGCTCTCAGCTCCACCCCTCCGGTTGATTCTTGCACCAGTATTTTTTATATATTCCACAAAAAATCCCCGTAAATTTCCAGGTCATTCCAAGAACTTTTACTTCTGCGCAAAAACAACACCATGGCAATTGTGCTAAAAACAGCGTTAGTCCGGGTTAGTTCCATTCATATCATGCAAATTAGAGTCCAAAACAAGGGCAAAAGAGTTTGGAAAAGTAGATACGATGGAGACGTATCAGAGAGCAAAAGGGCCTATGCACAGGTTTCCGCCTCAAGACAGTGGCGCTTCGACCCAACGGTATCTTCTTGATGTTTTGTTGGTATAAACACACCTTATAGGAAAATATGTTGGAAATATTCCCTAGAAGCAATAGTAAATTAGTTATTATTATATTTCCTTGTTCATGATAATCATTTATTAGCCATGCTAGAATTTTATTGATTGTAAACTCAAATACATGTGTGCATATATAGACAACACACTATCCCCAGTGAGCCTCTAAGGACTAGCTCGTTGATCAGAGATGGTCAAGGTTTCCTGACCATATACATGAATTGTCATTTGATAACGGGATCACATCATTAGGAGAATGATGTGATGGACAAGACCCAAACTATAATCGTAGCATGTGATTGTGTCAAATTATTGCTACTGTTTTCTGCATGTCAAATATCTATTTCTGTTACCATGAGATCATGCAACTCCCGGGCACCATAGGAATGCCTTGTGTGTATCAAACGTCACAACGTAACTAGGTGACTATAAAGGTGTTCTAAAGGTATCTCCGAAGGTGTGTGTTGGGTTGGCATAAATGGAGACTGGGATTTGTCACTTCGTTTGACGGATAGGTATCTCTAGGGCCCACTCAGTAACACAACATCACAATGAGCTTGCAAGCAATGTGATTAATGAGTTAGTCATGGGATCTTGTATTACGGAACGAGTAAAGAGACTTGCCAGTAAGGAGATTGAACTAGGTATAGAGATATCGATGATCAAATCTCGGGCAAGTAACATACCGATGGATGAAGGGAACAATATACGGGATTGATTAAATTCTTAACATCGTGGTTCGACAGGTAAAGATCTTCGTAGAATATGTAGGAGCCAATATGGACATCCTGGTCCTGCTATTGGTTATTGACCGGAGAGTGTCTTGCTCATGTCTGCATAGTTCTCGAACCCGCAGGTTGTGCACACTTAAGGTTAGGTGAAGATTTGGTATTAATGAGTCACGTGTGGTGATAAACGAAAGTCTTTTGGAGTCCCGGATGAGATCTCGTACATCACGAGGAGCTGTGGAATGGTTCGGAGGTAAAGAATGATATATAGGAACGATCTCCCGAATAGTTCTGGGGTATATCGGTTTTGTGACGGTAGTAACGGATCTGTTCCTAGGGTGCACCTGCATCGGAGGGCCTCATGGATGTAAGAGGGGGCGCACCAGCCCCTAGTGTTGATATTCAGATTGCTCCCCTCCTTATTCTTTTCTTGATTCAGCGGTACTGTGGCATGAGAGACCGGTTCCATCGACTGACATGAAACTTGTTGCATAAAGATGGCTGGTGGGTGTCTGTCTCTCCTACTTTAGTTGAATCAGATTCAATATAGGCGGTCCTTGTATAAGGTTAAATAGGAACTTGCATATCACTATTGTGGTTTGCATAGGTAAGAAGCGTTCTTGCTAGATACCCATAGCAGCCACGTAAAACATGCAACAACAAATTAGAGGACATCTAAGTTGTTCTTGCATGGTATGTTATGATATGATATGTCCAAACACATGATGATATATATATTTGATGTATGAGATGATCATATTGTAATAGTTAATATCGACTTGCACGTCGATGCTACACCAACCGACACGAGCCATAGAGTTGTCTTTAATTATTGTATGACCTGCGTGTCAATCATTAAGCGCTATGTAATGATTTACTTTATCGCTAAATGGTATCAATAGTAGTATAAGCATGGTTGACGTGACAACCTTGATGGCAACATGATGATGGAGAACATGATGATGGAGATCATGGTGTTGTGCCAGTGACGATGGAGGTAATGCGGGTGCTTTGGAGATGGAGATCAAAAGCACAGGATCATGGGCATATCATGTCACTTATCATTTGCATGTGATGTTAATCCTTTTTATGCACCTTTTTATGCTTAGGACGATGGTAGAATTATAAGGTGATCTCTTACTAAAATTTCAAGATAAAATTGTGTTGTCCCCGAGTGTTCACCATTGCGACAGTTCGTCGTTTTGAGACACCATGTGATGATTGGGTGTGATAGACTCTACGTTCACATACAACGGGTGCAAGACAGTTTTGCACATGCGAAACACTCGGGTTAAACTTGACGAGCCTAGCATGTATAGACATGGCCTCAAAACACAGGAGACCGAAAGCTCAAACATGAGTCATATAGTAGGTATGATCAACATCGAGATGTTCACCATTGAGGCCACCTCATCTGACGTGATGATCGGACTTGGGTTGGTGGATTTGGATCATGTTACACTCGAACAACCTGAGGGATATTGAGTTGAGTGGGAGTTCTTAAGTAATATGATTAACTGAACTCATTACCATGAACATAGTGAAAATGTCTTTGCAAATTATGGTGTAGATGATTAGCTGTGTTGTAGTCCCGTCTATTTAGATATGTTCCTAGAGAAAACTAAGTTGAAAGATGATAATAGCTAGTATGCGGGCTAGGTTCGTAAACCGAGGATTGTCCTCTTTGCTGCACAAAAGTCTTATCTCCTTAATGCACCGCTCGGTGTGCTACCACAAGTGTCGTTTGTGGATGTTGCGAACATCTGACATGGACATTTTGATGACTACGTGATAGTTCAATGTGTCTTGCTTTACGGCTTAGAATTGAGGCGCCCAAGACATTTTGAACATCACACAACATATGACATGTTCCAAGAGCTGAAATTGGGATTTCAGGCTCGTGCCCGTGTTCAGAGGTATGAGACCTCTGACAAGATTCTTTGCCTGCAAAGTAAAGGAGAAAAGCTCAATCATTGAGCATGTGCGCAGATTGTCTGGGTGCTATAATTACTTGAATCGAGTGGGAGTTGATCTTCCATATGATATAGTGATTGACATAGTTCTCCAAAGTGACTGCCACCAAGCTACTGAGCTTAGTGTATGAACTATAGCATACGATGGATAAAGAAGTTGATCCTTGATCTATTCGCGATGTTTGACACTGCGAAGGTAGAAATCAAGAAGGAGCATCAAGTGTTGATGGTTAGTAAAACCACTAGTTTCATAAAGGGAAAGGGACAGAAGGGAAACTTCTATAATGACAACTTAGTTGTAACTCCAATGAAGAAACCCAAGGTTGAACCCAAACCCGAGACTAAGTGCTTCTATGATGAGGGGAATGGTCACTCAAGCGGGACTGCCCTGGATACTTGGTAGATAAGAAGGCTGGCAACGTCAACAGAAGTGTATTAGATATGCGTGTTATTGATGTGTATACTACTAGTGCTCCTAGTAGGACCTGGGTATTAGATACCAGTTCAGTTGCTAAATGTTGGTAACTCGAAGGAAAAGCTATGGAATAAACGGAGACTGCCTAAAGGCAAGGTGACGATGTATGTTGGTAGTGTTTCCAATGTTGATGTGATCACCATCGCATGCTCCCTCTACCTTCGGTATTATTGTTGAATCTAAACTAATGTTGTTTGTGTTGAGCATGAACATGATTGGATTGTGTTTATTGCAATATGGTTATTCATTTAAGTTAGAGAATAATGGTTATTCTGTTTACATGAATAATACCTTCAACGGTCATGCACCTAATGTGAATGGTTTATTGAATCTCGATCGTAGTAATACACAAGTTCATAATATTGATGCGCAAATATACAAAGTTGTAATCATAGTACCACTTACTTGTGGCACTACCGCTTAAGTCATATTGGTATAAAACGCATGACGAAGCTCCATGCTGATGGATCTGTGGACTCACTCGTTTTTAAATCGTTTGAGACATGTGAACCATGTCTATTGGTGTAAAAGCATGAAGAAACTCCATGTAGACATGCGAGCCATGCCACATGGGCAAGATGACTAAAGCACTCATTTTCTAGTGAGATGGAACTAGCAAGTAACTTATTGGAAATACTAAATTTTAAGACGTGGAGTCCAATGAGTGTTGAAGCATGAAGTGGATATCATTATGTTCTTACTTGACAGATGATTTGAGTAGATACATGTGTATTTACTTGATGAACCACGAGTCTGAAATATTGAAAAGTTCAAGCAATTTCAGAGTGAAGTTGAAGATTGTCGAGAGAAGAGGATGAAATTTGTACGATGTAATCGTAGAGATGAATATATGAGTTGCAAGTTTGGTATATATTTAAGACAATGTGGAAATTGTTTCACAACTCATGCCACCTAGACTACCATAGTGTGATGGTGTGTCCGAAGGTCGTAGCCGTGCCTATTGGATATGGTGCATACTATGATGTCTCTTATCGAACTACTACTATCATTTTGGGGTTATGCATTAGAGACAACCACATTCACATTAAATAGGGCACCATATCATTCCGTTGAGATGACACCATATGAACTATGGTTTGGCAAGAAACCTAAGTCGTCATTTCTTAAAAGTTTGGGGCTACGATGCTTATGTCAAAAGGCTTCAGCCGGATAAGGTCGAACCCAAATCGTATAAATGCATCTTCATAGGATACACAAAATATTTGGCTATACCTACTATCTCAAATCCGAAAGCAAAGTGTTTGTTGCCAAAAAACGGGTCCTATCTCAAGAAAGAGTTTCTCCAGAAAGAATTGAGTGGGAGGATTGGGGAACTTGATGATGTTTTTTTGAACCGTCACTTCAACCACAGAGTAGAAGGGCGTAGGAAGTTGTTCCTGTGGCGCCTACACCAGTTGAAGTGGAAGCTGATGATGGTGATCATGAAGCTTCGGATCAAGTTACTACCAAACCTCCTAGGTCAACAAGGACACATACTACTCCAGAGTGGTATGGTAATCCTGTCTTCGAGGTCAGGTTGTTGGAGAACAATGAACCTACGAGCTATGGAGAAGCGATGGTGGGCCCGGATTCCGACAAATGGCTAGAGGCCATGAAATCCGAGAGAGGATCCATGTATGAAAACAAAGTGTGGACTTTGGGAGAACTACTTGATGGTCGTAAGACTGTTAAGTACAAATGGATCTTTAAAAGGAAGACATGCGAGGATGGTAAATGTCACGATTTAGAAAGCTCGACTTGTCGCAAAGAGGTTTCCGACAAGTTCAATGAGTTGACTATGATGAGACTTACTCACACGCAGCGATGCTAAAATTCTGTTATGCTTATGTTAGCAATTGTTGCATTTTTCAATTATGAAGTCTGCCGGATGGATGTCAAAACATTGTTTCCTTAACGGTTTCCTTGAGCAAAGATTGTGTGTGATACAACCGGAAGGTTTTGTTGATCCTAAGGATGCTAACAAGTATGCAACATCCAACAATCATTTTATGGACTCGCGCAAGCATCTCCGAGTTGGAATATACACTTTGATGAGATGATCAAAGTTATTAGGTTTATACAAAGTTTATGAGAAACTTGTATTTCCAAGAAAGTGAGTGGGAGCACTATAGAATTTCTGATAAGTCTACGTAGTTGGGATATTGTTGATCGGAAATAACGTAGAACTTATGGAAAACATATAGGGTTGTTTGAAAAGAGTTTTTCAAAGGAAAACCTGGATTGAGCTACTTGAACATTGAGCATCAAGATCTATAGAGATAGATCAAGATGCTTGATAAAACTTTCAATGAATACATACATTGACAAGTTTTTTTGAAGGAGTCTATAATAGATCGGTCAAAGATAGGAGTTCTTGGTTGTCTTGTAAGGTGTGAATTTCAATAAGACTCAAAGCTCGACCACAACATCAAAAAAAGAAAGGACGAAGGTTTTCCCCTATGCTTTAGTCTTAGGCTCTATAGTATGCCATGTTGTGTACCGCACCTGATGTGTGCCTTGCCATGAGTCTGTCAATGGGTACAAGAGTGATCCAGGAATGGATCACTGGATGGTGGTCAAAACTATCCTTAGTAACTTGAGGACTAAGGAAATGTTTCTCGGTTATGGAACTTATAAAAGAGTTCGTCGTAAAGGGTTACGTCGATGCAAGCTTTGACACCTATTCGGATGACTCCAAAGTAGCAAACCGGATTCGTATAGTGGAGAAATCATTTGGAATAGTTCCAAATGGAGTGTGGTAGCAGCATCTACAGTATGACATAGAGATTTGTAAAGCACACACGGATCTGAACGGTTTAGACCCGTTGACTAAAACCTCTCTCACAAGCAAAACATGATTACACCCGAGAACTTATTGGGTGTGAATCACATAGTGACCTGAACTAGATTATTAACTCTAGTGCAAGTGGGAGACTGTTGGAAATATGCCCTAGAGGCAATAATAAATTAGTTATTACTATATTCCCTTGTTCATGATAATCGTTTATTATCCATGCTAGAATTCTATTGGTTGGAAACTCAACGTCATAGCCCTAGTTTTATTCTTGGTTGTGATTGCATTCATGCATCCATTTTTATTTTCTTTTCAAATTGAAATGAGGAAGTGATCAAGCCTGAGAAGGATTTTTTTTCAAATAAGCAATATAAAAATTGCTTCAAAATGATCCAAGAAAATGTCCCTCGTTTTTAATAAAATATTGGCATGATTTAAAAATGTCAACCAATATTTTTGGATCACACAAACATTTATTTTTGACTCCATAATTAATAAAATAATTGTTTGAAATGGAATTATATTTACTATATATAATTTAGTTCCATCTTGACTAGCATCTTGCCACCAGCATCAATTCTGGCACCCCTGTGACCAGCCGCCGCCACCTCTGGATGCAAGTGAGCCTGGGCTGCATCCGAGTGCTCTCGGTAACTCAAACCGATCCTCGTAGCGCTTTCTTGCGAGCTTTGACGTGCCTCCGCCATGGTCTTGTGTCGTCGGCGTTGAGCCGTCGGTGGGCTGACATGGCCGGGCTTAATTAGCCATAAACCACGGCTTGTGTGCATAACATATAGGCTCGGACCTTTAATAATCTCGGGTTAACTTTAAATTAAGTCTATTAACCGATGTGTCACTGACATGCCGGTCCCACCGGCCAGGTTTGACCCGGACCAGGCGGGATTGACTTGCTGACACAGTGATGACATCACGCTAATGCAATTTTTAAATTCTGGAATAAAGTTAATTCTGGAAATTCTAGAAAATAACCTAAACTTCAAAAAAATCATAGAAATTAATCTATAGCTCGAAATGAAATAAATTATATATGAAAAAATATTAGAAAAAATCAAGAAATGTGATGGAACCATTTTCATGCATGTTTGAACAACTTTTAAACACTGTTTAGGACAATTTCACTAAATGCTTTTAAATTCTTATGAATGGAGTTAAAATTGATCTATATGGATAAAATGACTTCCGTTTAACTTGTGACTAGCTGCATTAAGTACTTTCAGCAACATGTTAACATGCCATGCTCATGCATCATTGTGAAGCATTTGTCATTCTTAGATTGTTCCTAGTTTGATCTTGTCGATAGATTTCCGAGACGTAGTTTTCGACGACAAAGAAAAATAGTTGAGTTCTTCTGATCAACAGGCAAGCAAACCCCCTTGATTATTCCGATACAATTCCACTATCTCGCTCTTTCTCTCATTTCTATGCATTAGGACAAGATGATTCAACTAACACTTGTGTTACGATAGATGAACCCATTCCTTTGCATGACCTGTCATTTTCACAGTAAATAGCTAAACCAAGAAACCTAGCATGCCTAGTAGATGCTTGAGCCATGTTGTGCCATTACCCTATTATGCTTGGTATTGTTAGAGTTGAATTGGTCTGATCATATGGATGATGAATTGGAATGATCATGTCCTAGTGATGAGAGTTAAGTATGTGAAACAGTTTTGGTAAAGCTAGCAATGAGAGGCCATGTAGGAGTATATGGTGGGTTGTCTCATTGACGCCGCACATAGGACCTGTGATCTTGTGTTGGTAATTCAAGACTAGATACTATCATGCATTGGGCTCGGGTAACTCGAGCTTTGTCGGCCTATTAACTACTCTGTTCTCAGTCCAGGAGTTGTTGTAGTTCGAAACGTTCATAGGTTGTGGCACGGCCTGCTAAGTGGATGAAGGGCCCAATCAGGACCGGCTTGGGGCCCTGCTCACATTGTTTGAGGCCATGTTGGAAACCTCGACCGGAATTCCATTATGGGTTCCAAATTAGATAGGCGACTGCCTTGGACGTGAGTCATAGTAGGTTAACGTCCGTGGCCGACACCCTCGCTGGGCTTCCGCTTGAAGGTTGATGAGGTTCTTATTTTATGTGCACATGGCAATAATTGGCGGGAGCATGTGTGACGAAGTACACCCCTACAGGGTAATAACCTATTCAAATAGTCGCGTTCTCGGATATGGACTACTTGGATAGTAGCATGGTTCATGGAAAACTTTAACGGATACTCTAAAATGGTCCACATCAGTGTGATTGCTATGGAAGGCCTTCTCGTAGGAGGACGAGAGATGATCCATGGTGGTGCATTGATGTGGTGGATATATGTACTCGTGTGCGCTCTCTTGTAGGGAGACGAGAGATGTATGCAACATTCTCGTAGTCTAGGTTAACCAAAGGTCAAATCTAGCCTTTCTGCAGTAAACCCCTCAATCATGTTCATTGATACATGATGCATATGTAGTTAGTTCTGATGTAAGTCTTGGTGAGTACCTTCGTATTCACTGTTGCTTATTTACATTTTTGTAGAGATAGACATTGTCCACTTCACATTTTCCTCTCCATGTTGACATCGATGGATTAGCTTGGGAACCCAGATAGTGATTTGGCTCCTATGGTAGGGTCGTTGTAGCTTTTCATGCTCTTCTAAACGCTTTTAGTAGATGTGTGTACCCACACATGTAACTTGCGCTTGCTGTTTGTATGCTCTGGATGTTGGGTCATGTGAACCCTCTGTTTGTAACATTATACTATGTTGGCTCTTCGGAGCCTTCTAAATAAATGTTGTATTGTAGAGTTATGTTGTGATGCCATGTTGTATCTACACATATCTTGCATATTTTGTTTTATGTTTGAAACGAATTGGTATTTGTGGGATTCGACACCTAGTTGCGTGCCTATGGTAGCCCGCTCTACAGGAAAATGCCTCGTTGTGCTTCCACTCAACCTTGGTAGCTTGCTACTTCTCTGGACACATTGATTGACCGGCATGTATCCATCTTTGATGTTGTGTCTGTCCCCACTGGGAAATATCACGGGGTGTAATGGAGTCCATGTAGCTTGCTATGACTCGTCTACACATGCTCCTGCATTGCCGGGTTATGGATGTTTGTTCTTGTATGGTTGTGCCACTTGGGGTTTATAACTAGCCATGTTGACCCGGGTTCTCTATCGTTCGAATGCTAGCGACATACACACATACGTGAGCCAAAATACACAAACGGTCCCAACCAAGGTAAGGTCGCAGCCGTGGAGTTAACCGTGCGTGAGACCGCAAAGTGATGTGCTGTATTATAGGCTTGGTTCTTATGGATTAGGATCCGGCTCCCGACACTCAAATACATGTGTGGATATATAGACAACATACTGTCCCTAGTGAGGCTCTAAGGACTAGCTCGTTGATCAAAGATGGTCAAGGTTTCCTGACCATAGACACGAGTTGTCATTTGATAATGGGATCACATCATTAGGAGAATGATGTGATGGACAAGACCCGAACTATGAATGTAGCATATGATCGTGTCAGTTTATCGCTATTGTTTTTTGCAAGCCAAGTATCTGTTTCTATGCCCATGAGATCATGCAACTCCCGAGCACCGAAGGAATGCCTTGTGTGTATCAAACATCACAACATAACTGGGTGTCTGTTGGGTTGGCGTGAATCGAGACTGGGATCTGTCACTCCGTATGACGGCGAGGTATCTCTAGGTCCCACTCGATAATACAACATCACAATGAGCTTGCAAGCAATGTGACTATGGGCTTAGTTATAGGATATCGTATTACGGAATGAGTAAAGACACTTCCAGTAACGAGATTGAACTAGGTATAGAGATACCGACGATCGAATCTCGGGCAAGTAACATACCGATGGAGGAAGGGAACAATATACAAGATTGATTGAATCGTTGACATCGTGGTTCGACCAATAAATATCTTTGTAGAATATGTAGGAGTCAATATGGACATCCAGGTCCCACTATTGGTTATTGACCGGAGAGTGTATCGGTCGTGTTTGCATAGTTCTCGAACCCGAGGGTCTGCACACTTAATGTTAGGTGACGATTTGGTATTAATGAGTTATGTGTGGTGATAACCGAAAGTTGTTTGGAGTCCCGGATGAGAACCCGTACGTCACGAGGAACTCTGAACTGGTCCTGAGGTAAAGATTGATATATAGGAAGTTGGTATTCGAGCTCCGGAAATTTTCCGGGGTATACGAATTTTGGGACACGAGTGCCGGAAGTGTTCCTTGGGTCCACCTGCTACGGATGGCCCCATGGGCTGTAAGAGGGGGCGCACCATCCCTTGGTGGGCTGGCCGACCCTCCCACCAAGGCTCATATGGCCGAAAGGATGGTGGAAGGCTGTCCCAAAGGGTGGTGCCACCAAACATGGTGGGAAAGCCACCTTGGCGGCCGCCCAAGCCCTAAGGGAAACCCTAGGGGCCGTCGGCCACCACCCCTCTTCCTATATATATGTGAGGGAGAGGAGGGCTGCAACGACAGAAGCCATGGCGCAACCTCTCCGTCACACCGTCGTGCTGACGAGGAACTCATCTACCACTCGACACTTGCTTGCTAGATCAAGGAGGCGGAGATGTCATCAAGATGTATGTGTGCTGAACGTGGAGGTTCCATTCGTTTGGCACTAGATCGAGATGGATCTTGATGGTATTGTGGGACGAATCATGATGGGATTGCAAGACAGATTGCGATTTGGATTGCGAAGACGTTCGACTAAATCAACCGATTTAGATACGCTTCCGCTTAGCGATCTACAAGGGTATGTATATGCACTCCCCTCTCATAGATGTTAGTCTTCATCGATTGTTCTTGGGGAGCGTAGGAAAAGTTTTGTTTCCCATGTGTATTTACCCAACAAAAGAGGGGGGGGGGTCGGGAGACCTGCTAGGGCCCAAGAAGCTAATACGGCATGCATAGGTGCTCGGCACGCCCTGTTGGCGTGTGGCCAGCAGGTAGCCCCTATATGGTATATTTTTGGCCCAATAATTCTTATATATTACACAAAAATTCTCCATGAAGTTTCACGTCATTTGGAGTCCAGTGAATTTTCACCCTTTTTCTTAGTTTTCAGGTCCAGAATTCTAGTTTCCGACAATTTCCCTCTTGGTGATGTACCTTGTAAATTCAGAGAGAAAAGTCAGAAGAATTATATCATAATAAGAAATAATGGACAAGAATATCATAAATACCAATAGGAAATCATGATACAAAATGAATGTATCATATATCTAAAAATTTTGGAGCAAAGAACCACCAGAGGGGGCCTCCTGTTGGTGCCAAGCCAATAGGGCGCGCCCACCCCCACCCCGTGTTGTGGATCATCGCGTAGGAAACAAAAAATTTCCTACGCTCACCAATATCAATCTATCGAGATCAACATCTATGAGGGGGGGGGAGTGCACCTACATACCCTTGTAGATCACTAAGCGGAAGCGTATATAATGTGGTTGATGTAGTCGAACGTCTTTGCGATCCAATCATGATCCGTCCCGCGATGTCATCACGATCCGTCCCGCGATCCCATCATGATCCATCCCGATCTAGTGTTGAACAGACGGCACCTCTACGTTCAGCACATGTACAGATCGATGACGATCCCCACATCCTTGATCCAGCAAGAGAGAGGGTGGAGATGTATATGAGTTCTCCGTCAGCACGAAGGCATGGCGGCGGTGTTGGTGGAGCTGTTCTGGCAGGGCTTCGCAAAGCAAAATCAGAACCGATCTAGTGTAGAAAACTGATTTATGGGAGAGACAGTGTCATGTCGTGCCATTGGTTGGTTGCAGCCCTCTCTCCCCATCTATATATAGGGGGAAGGGGAGAGGGGCTACGCCCTAGGGTTCCCACCCTAGGGGGCGGCGGCCAAAGGAGGTGGGGCGGCTGCCCTACTGGTGGCTTGGCCCCCAAGTTAGGGTGGCACCACCTCCTAGGGTTGTCCCTCCACCAGACCAACCGCATGGGCCTTAGGTGGGGAGGTGTTACTACTACTTCTAAAACAACAGTGCCAGAAATTGGCACGTTGATGGAGACTTGGCTTGCGTTGGTTTTTCCCTTGAAGAGGAAAGGGTGATGCAGCACATGAGCAGTAAGTATTTCCCTCAGTTTGAGAACCTAGGTATCAATCCAGTAGGAGAATCTCGTCAAGTCCAGAGTACCTGCGCAAACACAAAAGAGCTTGCACCCAACGCTATAAAGGGGTTGTCAATCCCTTCAAGATTGATTGCAAAGTGAGATCTGAAGACGGAAAGTGCAACGAAGTAAAAGAGTACAGCTGAAAATATGGTGTGAAGTAGACCCGAGGGCCATAGTGTTCACTAGAGGCTTCTCTCCAAATAGCAAATATTATGGTGGGTGAACAAATTACTGTCGAGCAATTGATAGAACAGCGCAAAGTCATGATGATATCTAAGGCAATGATCATACATATAGGCATCACTATAGGTGGAATAGAGTGTGGTGGTGGTTGTAGGACAAAAAGGAGGAGATGGTCACATTGACTCGGCATATCAAAGGGTTATGGAGATGCCCATTAATAGATATCAATGTGAATGAGTATGGATTTCCATACAAAGGATGCACGAGAGCTATACGTATGTGAAAGCTCAAAAGGAGAACTAGTGGGTGTGCATCCAACTTGCTTGCTCACGAAGACCCAGGGCAATTTCAAGGAAGCCCATCATTGGAATATACAAACCAAGTTATGAAATAAAGATTCCCACTAGTATATGGTGGTGAAAAAATGAGAGGCTCTCAATCATGAAGAGCATGGTGCTATTAGGAAGCACAAGTGTGAAAAAAGATAGTAGCATTGTCCCTTCTCTCTTTTTCTCTCTTTTTTTATTTGGGCTCTTTGGCCTCTTTTTTTTCTCTCTTGTCTCTTTTTTTTATTTGGGCTCTTTGGCCTTTTTTATTTATTTCCTCACATGGGACAATACTCTAATAATGACGAGCATCACACTTTTATTTACTCACAGCTCAAAGCTTAGAACGATGATGACTCTATAGGAAATGCCTCCGGTAGTGTACCAGGATGTGCATCGATCTAGCTTGGCGTATGATGTTGAAACATCTCGCTAGCTATCTTACGATCATGCAATGGCAATATGAGAGTGACGGCACAAGTCATGAGACGGAACGGTGGGAGTTTCATGACAATATATCTCGGAATGGCTATGAAAATGCCATAGTAGGTAGGTATGGTGGCTGTTTTGAGAAAGGCATATGGTGGGTTTGTGCACCGGCAAAAGTTGCGCGACACTAGAGAGGCTAGCAATGGTGGAAGGTGAAAGTGCATCTATACCATGGATTCACATTAGTCATGAAGAACTCACATACTTGTTGCAAAAGTTTTTATTAGTAATCGAAACAAAGTGCTAAACGCATACTCCTAGGGGAAGGGTTGGTAGGTGTAAACCATCGCGCGATCCCGACCGCAACACAAATGATGACAATCGATATCAATTATGCTATGACTTCCTAACATAGCGGTTCACCATACGTGCATGTTACGGGAATCACTAACTTCAACACAAGTATTTCTAGATTCACAACACCCTACTAACATAACTCTTTAATATTACCAAATCCACGTCTCAAAACTAATTGAGAGGAATCAAACTTTTATTTCTACTCAATGCACATGAAGATGGAGTATTTTGTATCCTCTTTGGGTATGTATCACCTTTGGGACTACTTTTACAGCACAAACCAACTACCAAGTCACACACCGCCGTGCTCTAAAACATCTAAGTGGAGCACATAGAGCAAAATTATCTAGGCTCAAAAGATAAAAGTGAAGCACAATGAGCATTCTAGCAAATTCATGATGAGTGCATGTCTCTCTCAAAAGGTGTGCAGCAAGGATGATTGTTACACAACAAAAAGAAAATACTCCTACGATACAAGACGCTCCAAGCAAAACGCATATCATGTGGTGAATAAAAATATAGCTCCAAGTAATGTTACCGATGGATTGAAGACGAAAGAGGGGATGCCTTCGCGGGGCATCCCCAAGCTTAGGATTTTTGGTGTCCTTGAAGGCTTGGGATGACTTGGGCATCCCCAAGCTTGAGCTGTTTCCACACTTTATCCCTTTGTCCATGAGAACATCACCCAAAACATGAAAACTTCACAACACAAAACTTAAATAGAAACTCGTGATATCATTAGCACAAGAAAACAAACTACCACCTCTTTAGGTACTGTAGAAATCTTGATTTCTATTTATATTGGTGTTATATTACTTTATTCTCACTTTTCCATGGCTATTACCCCTGATACTATCCATAGTTTCATCAAAACAAGCAACCAACTCTACAAAAACAGAATATGTCAAAAACAGACCAGTCTGTAGCAATCTGTATACTTCGTATACTTCTGTTACCTCAAAAATTCTGAAAAATTACGACTGCCTGGGTAAAAGGCATATCAACCAGAAGCAAAATGAATCAACTCCAAAGCTATTTCTGAATAAAAATGAAAAATAATCTCGTAAGAGAAAAGTTTGTCTTTTTCCAGCACGATCAAACAACCATCACCAAGACTAGTCATAAAGGTTTTGCTTGGCTCAAACACAAAAATAAACACAAAAGACACAATCATAACCGAATTATGATAGTATGGATGCAACAAAACAGAAAGAAAAAGATAAATTCATTGGGTTGCCTCCCAACAAGCGCTATTGTTTAACGCCCTTAGCTAGGCATAAGGCGATAGAATCACGTATCGTCGTCTTTGGTGCTCAAACCATAAGTAGTGTGATCACTCATCATCTTAAGGTCTTCATCTTTCTTACTAGATGATTCAACACTATTTTTAGGAACAAAAATAGACTTGGTGGCCTTATTGTGGGCCAGGTTTGGAGTATTCTGCACATCGGCAAAAGCGGAACCCAAGTTGGTTATAACATCCTCTAGTTTGCCAATCCTAGCGGAATTATGACATAGTTTTCGTTAACTGTGGGTTCCTTGTCCTTTAAATTTTTCGAAACGATTCCCACCTTGGATACATACTGAGTGATTTGATTGTGGATATTTTTATCCAAATTCTCAATGTGTTCGATTATAGCAACTTTATTTTTAATGACGTCTAGCCTACGCATCACATGTTCCAGAGTTAAGGTAGTTCCATTAACCATGAGTGGGGGTGCGCCTACGAAATTTATTACGGCTCCGTAAGAATCAATGGTATGGTTACCCAAGAAATATCCGCCTATGATGGTGTCAAGAATATATCTATTCCAAGGAGAAATACCCACATAAAAGCTGCAAAGCAGGACGGTAGTAGATTGCTTACGAGTAGAACTACTCTAAGCATTGCAAATCCTATACCAAGCATCCTTTAAGTTTTCTTCCTCACTTTGCTTGAAGTTGAGAACTTCGTTCTCGGGAGTATCATTCGGAGCGGTGGGTCTAGCCATGAGGACAGGTAGACTATCCCACACAAGCGACCAGAAAGCAAGCGAGAAAAAAGGGCGAACGAAAAAGGCAAACGAAAAATGCAAATATTTTTGTAAATTTTTGTTTTTCATAAGTGGGGGAGAGGAAAACGAGAGGCAAAAAAGTAAATGCAAGAGATGAGTTTGTGACACTTACTTGGATGAGTTATTGACTTGATCCTCCCCGGCAAGGGCACCAGAAATCCTTCTGCTACTTCTCAAACAACAGCGTCAGAAATTGGCACGTTGACGGAGACTTGGCTTGCGTTGGTTTTTCCCTTGAAGAGGAAAGGGTGATGCAGCACAGGAGCAGTAAGTATTTCTCTCAGTTTGAGTACCAAGGTATCAATCCAGTAGGAGAGTCTCGTCAAGTCTAGAGTACCTGCGCAAACACAAAAGAGCTTGCACCCAATGCTATAAAGGGGTTGTCAATCCCTTCAAGATTGATTGCAAAGTGAGATCTGAAGACGGAAAGTGCAACAAAGTAAAAGAGTACAGTTGAAAATATGGTGTGAAGTAGACCCGAGGGCCATAGTGTTCACTAGAGGCTTCTCTCAAAATAGCGAATATTATGGTGGGTGAACAAATTACTGTCGAGCAATTGATAGAACAGCGCAAAGTCATGACGATATCTAAGGCAATGATCATACATATAGGCATCACGTCCGAGACAAGTAGACCGATACTTTCTGCATCTACTACTATTACTCCACACATCGACCGCTATCCACCATGCATCTAGTGTATTGAGTTCATGACGAACAGAGTAACGCCTTAAGCAAGATGACATGATGTAGAGGGATAAACTCAAACCAATGATGAAAACCCCATCTTTTTACCCTTGGTGGCAACAACACGATACGTGCGTCGCTACCCCTTCTATCACTGGGTGAGGTCACCGCACGGTATGAACCCAAAACCAAGCACTCCTACCATTGCAAGTATCATAGATCAAGTTGGCCAAACAAAACCCACAACTCGAAGAGAATTACAAGGATACAAAATCATGCATAAGAGAGATCAGAAGAAACTCAGATAAGATTCATAGATAATCTGATCATAAATCCACAATTCATCGGATCTCGACAAACACACCGCAAAGAATATTACGTCTCATAGATCTCCATGAAGATCATGGAGAACTTTGTATTGAATATCCAAGAGAGACAAGAAGCCATCTAGCTACTAGCTATGGACCCGAAGGTCTATGGTGAACTACTCACGCATCATCGGAGAGGTCATGGTGTTGATGAAGAAGCCCTCCGTATCAGAATCTCCCCTCCGGCAGGGCACCAGAACGTGCCCCAGATGGGATCTTGCGGAGACAGAAGCTTGCGGCGGTGGAAAAGTATTTTCGTTGATCTCTTAATTTTTTAGGGATTTTAGGGAATTTATAGGCGAAGGAGCTAGGGCAGGGAGGCCCAGGGAGCCCATAAGCCTGGGAGGCACGGGCCCCCCTGGCCGCGCCATGGGGGCTTGTGGCCTCCCCCGGGACACCCTGCCTTGGTTCCCAAGCTTTCTGCGTATCTTCTGTTCTAGAAAAAATCTTTTCGGAAGTTTTATTCCGTTTGGAATCCATTTAAAATCCTCCTCTGAAAAGGGTCAAAAACACGGAAAAATAGGAATTGGCACTTGGCACTGAGTTAATAAGTTAGTCCCAAAAAAATATAAAAGGCATACAAAACATCCAAAGTTTGACAAGATAATAGCATGAAACCATCAAAAATTATAGATACGTTGGAGACGTATCAGTTACCAGCCCACCAGTGGCTGGTGCGCATCCCTCACAGCCCATGTGGCCCCTTCCGATGGACCCGCAGAACCCTTCCCACATCCCCGAGACGCTACCAGTGATGGCCAAACGTTTTCTGGTGACCAACACGGAACTTCCCATATATCAATCTTTTCCTCTGGACCATTCCAGAGCTCCTCGTAACGTCCGGGATATCATCCGGTACTACGAACAACCTTCGGTCAACAACATACATAACTCAACAATACCGAAACATCACCGAACATTAAGTGTGCAGACCCTGCGGGTTTGAGAACTATGCATACATGACCTGAGACACTAGCGATTTAATAACCAATAGAACGACCTAGATGCCGGCCCATATTGGTTCCTACATATTCTATGAAGATCTTTATTGGTCAAAACACGATGTCAAGGATTCAATCAATCCCATATAATGTTCCCTTTGTCCACAGGTATATTACTTATCCGAGATTCGTTTGTCGATATCTCCATACCTAGTTCAATCCCGTTACCGGCAAGTCTCTTTACTCTTTCTGTAATACAAGATCCCATGACTAACTCTTTAGTCACATTGCTTGCAAGTTCATTGTGATGTTGTATTACCGAGCGGACCCTAGAGATACTTCTCCATCATACAGAGTGAAAAATCCCATTCTTAATTCACGCCAGCCCAACAAACACCTTCGGAGATACCTGTAGAGAATCTTTATAGTCACCCAGTTACGTTGTGACATTTGATACACACAAGGCACTCCTCCGGTGCCCGGGAGATGCATGATCTCATGGTCATAAACATATACTTGACATGAAGAAAACAGTAGCAATAAACTGACGCGATCACATGCTACGTTCATAGTTTGGGTCTTGTCCATCACATCATTCTCCTAATGATGTGATCCCGTTATCAAATGACAAATCATGTCTATGGTCAGGAAACCTTCACCATCCTTGACAATCGAGCTAGTCCTTAGAGGCTCACTAGGGACATTGTGTTGTCCATGTGTCCATGCATGTATTTGTGTTTCAAATCAGTACAATTATAGTATGGATAATAAACGATTATCATGAACCAGGAAATATAATAATAACTAATTTATTATTTCCTCTAGGGCATATTTCCAACACCCCCTAGGCATGCCTTGATGGCTTGGCAGGCCCACACGTAGCCTTCGGCCCCCTCTTCTTCTATATGATGTGTTCTGACCTATAAAAAATCACGAAGATACTTTTGGGACATAGCACCATCGTCTCGAGGCAGAAACTTGGCAGAGGCCTTTTGCTCTCCGGTAGAGTGATTCTGCCATGGAAACTTCCCTCCGGGACGGGGAGATCGAAGCCATCGTCATCACCAATCTTTCCTCCTTTCTCATCTCAAACCCTATTTCATCTCTTGTATGCAATCTTTGTCTCAAAATATGACTGGACGAAAATTACCATGTGTCCTCAAGAGCGTTTTCTTCATATACGTTGTCCGGACAAAAATTACCATGTTGTCATTTGCTACAAAAAGGACTGGACCACCTTGCTGCTAATGTATACTACACAACTTTATTCTTGTAGACGTTGTTGGGCCTCCAAGTGTAGAGTTTTGTAGGATAGCAGCAAATATACCTCAAGTGTATGACCTAAGATTTATCAATCTGTGGGTGTTGTAGGATGAATACAGTCTCTCTCAAGAAACCCTCCAATCAAATACAAGAAATCTCTTGTGTTCCCAACACATCCAATACAATGGAAAGTTGTATAGGTGCACTAGTTCCCCGTAGAGATGGTGATACAAGTGTAGTATGGTTAGTAGATATAGGTTTTTGTAATCTGAAAGTATAAAAACAAAAAGTTAGAAAGTATAAAACAGCAGGCAAAATGTTATATTAATGCTTAGAAACAAGGCCTAGGGGTTCATACTTTCACTAGTGCAATCTCTCAACAATTCTAACATAGTAGAATCATATGATCATCCCTCAACGTGGAACAAAGAATCACTCTAAAGTTCATCGGTAGCGGAAAACATAAGATGAAATTGGTGTAGGTAGTAGAACCACCTCAAAGTTATTCTTTCTGATCAACCTTTTGAGATATTCCTATAAGTATCACAAAGATCCCTAGAGTTCGTACTAGAATAACACCCACGAAACATATCAATCAACCCTAATCTCACCTAGATACTCCAATGTCACCTCAAATATCCATGGGTAAATTATACGACATGCATTAGCAAATTTCAGATTCATCATAATCAATCCAACACAAAGAACTTCAAAGAGTACCCCCAAGTTTTCTATCGAATAATGTAGTTTGAAAACGTGCAATCAACTCATATGCAGATATCCCCAAGGTCACCGAAATCCTCAAGTTGATGCCATAAGATATAACAAGGAAATCAATAGAATACCCCATTGCCAGCATGGGTATCCACATGCAAAACATACATCAAGTGTTCTCAAATCCAATTTTCAATCCAACATAAAGAGATCTCAAAGGGAAATATTCGATTCATCACAACAAGATAGCAAGGGAAGAACAACATATGATCCAACTATATTAGCAAAGACCATGTTACATCAAGATCAGGACATCTCAAGAACACGAGAGAGAGAGAGAGAGATTGAACACATGGATGCTGATACTTACCCTCAGCCCCGAGGGTGAACTACTCCGTTCTCGTAATGGCCACTATCGGGATGATGAAGATGGCCACCGGAGATGATTTCCCTCTCCGACATGGTACTAGAGAGTCTCCAGATGGGTTTTTCATTGATACAAATAGTTACGGCGGCAGAGCGGAAGTTGTCTGTTAATTTCTGAGGGTTTCTGCATATATAGGATTTTTTGGCATTGGAATCACGCTAAACTGAGCCATGTGGTCCACACAAGCTATCTGGGCGCTGTTAGGGGGGTGGCCGCTCCCTGTTGGAATGTGGTCAATAGGTGGATCACCTGCGGTGGTTCTTCGCTCCAATATTGCTCGTATGTTCCAGAAAAAATCTTCAAAAAGTTTCAGGCAATTCTGAGAACTTCCATTTTCTGCACACAAAACAACACCACAGTAATTGTGGTGAAAACAACGTTAGTCCGGATTAGTTCTAAATAAATGACATAAAGTGCATCAAAACCATATAAAAGTATTGTAAACATAGGTGAATATGGCATGAATTCTTCCTCAACTATCGACATATTAGAGACGTATCAACATCCTCAAGCTTAATTCCTACCCGTCCTCGTGTAGTTAGGTGATAAAAGAAATAATTTATGAATTGTTAATGCTAGTAGAGTATACAAGTTTGATCAATGATAATTTCTATCACTTCTCTAGCATCATAACCAGCAACTTTTTCTCATACAAACCATCATGATAGAGTAGCAATCAATTCACATGTCTTGGCTAAAACAATGCATTTTCTTGAAACTAAACAACCCATGTTCTTACTCATCAAACAATTTCAATGTATTATAAAGTTTAAGTAAGAGATCCACATACTCAATTATCATATAGTCTTTGATGGTTGCTAATACTCAAGGCATACTTTTAGGACAAACAACATCCATAGAACACAGAGGAAGATAGGGGCTTAAAGTTTTGCCTCCCAACAATTATCATAAAGATAATTGTCAACAATCATGATCAAATATATTTGATTGGATGTATATGTTATGATCTTTCCCCACCACATGGTTCTTGCCAACAAATATATTGTGGTTCCAATAGAAAGTTGACTCAACATGGAACGTAAATAACACAAAAGTAAATAGATTTTCCCACTATTTAAATAGATTGTCCCACTATTGCAGAGGGAATCATGGATTTGTAGAGGTGCGAGAGCACACTATTTAAAATGAGAGATGAATATGTAATTTTTGGTGGTGTGCCTTTCCTGTCAATCGTTACGACAAGAGTTTTCAACATCTTCCATGCTAATCACATTTTTGGCGGTTCCCAAACAGAATTGAAATTTCACCCCCTCCACCATTCAAGCGCATTCCATGGCTAGCCGTATCCACGGTTATCATCCAAACAATCAACTTTCTAGGGGGAGTTCATGTTTATTTATTTTTGTATTTTGCAGGACGAGGCATCCTTTTTACGAGCATCTCTCCTGCAAAGATAAGTGAATAAACACTCATCTTGAGAATAACTCACTTAACATAGAAGATAATGACCGCCCGTCGCTCCATGAGCGGCATGAGAACACAAAACATATGTTTATTTGAATATCTGGAGGTGCCACATGCAAATTTACTTGGAATGGCAGTAAAATACCATATATAGGTAGGTATCGTGGACTTTCATCGAAGAAACTTGGATCAAGGATTTGGATGCAAAAGTAGTATCTCTACTTAGTATGGATTTTTGGCTAGGAGAACGTTCTAAACAAGCACCACACGTTGAAGGACCCATAACAATATAAATTCTATGCAAATATACCAAAACATAACCATTATGTTGTCTTCCTTGTCCAATTTCAACTATTTGATCAAGGTTGGAAATAATTAATGGGTACTCAAAATCATAAAAGAGGTCCAAGATAATACATTATATGTGAAAGTTCTCATCCTTATACTAATCATTCATGAATTGCTTGTATGACCAATATTGTGATTGTCAAACTTTAATACATTTACTTTCTAAACCAAAATGTGGAACTAATGCTAAGAATGTAGCACATTGATAATTTCATATCTATGATATTTCATTCATTCACAATTTACACTTAGGATATAATTGAAGCACAAGAGTAAACATGAAACTACTTTCAAAAGGTATAGGTGAAGAACAACGAGTAGTCAAACAATTAAGTAGCTATGTGAGGACTCTCTCTCAATAAAGATTTTAAGATTTGGTATTTTATTTCAAACAGCAAAGGAAAACAAAAAATCATTCCAAGAAAGCACATATCATGTGAACAAATAAAAACTAGGGTCAACATAGGCTAACCGATATTTGTTGACGAAGAGAGGTGGTATGCCTAGCATTCCCAATCTTCGATGCTTGAGAATTATTGTAATATTTACATGGGGTGCCTTGGGCATCCCCAAGCTTCAGCTTTTGTATATCTTTCAATCCTTATCCTGGTTTCACCCAAGTCTGAAAAACTTCATCCACACAAAACTTGAAAATAACTCATGAGATAGGTTAGTACACATAAGGATAAATCAACACTTCATGTACTGCCATGACAAGTTGCATTATAATTCTAAAACACTATGTAATGTTTACTATCATTTCCACAATTTACATCTGCCAATATAAGACATCAAAAGTCTAGGATAAGTAAATAACAAATCTATGACAACAATATGTCCAAACAGAATATATTAAAACAATGTACTTCTGTAACTCCAAAAATTCTGAGTTTTTTGATCAATCTAAAGAATTTGTGTGACAGTACTGTGTAATTTTTTTAGAAACTTTCTATTTGCAGGGACATTAGATAATTCAAATCTACATAAAATGTTTTTGTTTTTGTACAGCACGCATCACACATGCAATTCAAGCATTCTAATGGCAATTCTTGGAACTTTTTATTGTAAAACAAGATTATAAATAATATATAACCGATAAAAAAAATGATGCTCCAAGCAAAACACATATCATGTGATGAATAAAATATAGCTCCAAGTAAGATGTACCGATAATGTTGGAGACGAAAGAGGGGATGCCTTCTGGGGCATCCCAAAGCTTAGACACTTGAGTCTTCCTTGGATATTATCTTGGGGGTGACTTGGGCATTCCCAAGAATAGGTTCTTCATGCTTCTTATTCACCTCATATCGGTATCTCACCCAAAACTTGAAAACTTCAATCACAGAAAACTTAACGGAACCTTGTGAGATGTGTTAGTGTAACAAGGATAGATAATTCACTTAGGTACTACCAAGAGTCCAAGGATTCATAATGGTGATCACATAATACCTATTTTATTACATCATTCCCATAATTTATATCACTGAATATAAGCTATGGAAACACTAAAACAAGCAAATTATGTATGCAAAACAAAATCTGTCAAAAACAGACCAGTCTGTGAAGATCTCCATGAACACCAAACTTCCCTGGCTCAAAATTCTTAAAAATTAGGAAAATGCAAAGAATTTGTATGGACAATGTGTGTAAAAATGTCCGAATTTTTTGACGCTCCATTAATATCACATTATGCATATACTTGACGCAAAAGTTTGTGTTTTGCACAGAATCAAACATAGAAGTATCCACACTATCCCAAATGTTGTACTCGGCACGGTATTGAAATAAAATCCATAAAACATGATTACTACAGTAAGTTAATCATGTGAACACTAAAAACAGTACGTAGAAGCATTGGGTTGTCTCCCAAAAATCGCTTTTCTTTAACGTCTTTTAGCTAGTCATGATGATTTCAATGATGCTTGTATATGAATAATAATTGAAACATGCAAGAGAGCATCATGAATCACATGAAAAACACATTTAAGTCTAACCCACTTCCTATGCATAGGGATTTTGCAAGCAAACAAATTACTGTAGCAAGAATCAAATTGCATACGAAGGCAAAACAAGCATGTCTTCAATACTTTGAACACATAGAGAGGAAACTTGATATTATTGCAATTCCTAAAAGCATAAGTTCCTCTCTCATAATATTTTCCAGTAGCATCATGAAGGAATTCAACAATATAACTGTCACATAAAAGCATTCTTTTGATGATACACAAACATATAATTTTTATTACTACCTACACAAGCAAAATTCTTCTCGTTCTTAGTACTGGGAACAAACTCAACAAAATAACTATCATGAGATACTTGATTAATATAATCCAAATGAAAATTAAAATCATGATGACAAGTTTCATGGTTATCATTACTCTTTATAGCATACCTGTCATCATTAGGTAGCAACTTTGTTTTCATAGTCAATTCAAACATCTTCCAAAATAATGGAATCATCACTAAATAAAGTCATGAGTTCTCGAAATACACTTTTATCAATATGAAAAGATTCAACACCCTACAAGATAGTGGGATCATTAGTACCTAGAGTTGACACTCTTCCAATACCACTTTCATCAATATAATCATCATAAGTAGGAGGCATGCTATCATCATAATAAATTTGTTCATCAAAACTTGCGGGTCTAAAAGTATCATCTTATTCAAATATAACATCCCCAAGCTTGTGGCTTTGAATATAATTAACATAATAGATATTCATAGGATTCATACTAACAATATTATTATTATGCTCATCATTCAAGTAATTAACATTAAGCATTTTCGTAAATTCTTCCTCTAACAATTGAGCACAATTTTTTTAACCATCATTTTCACGAAAGACATTATAAAGGTGAAGCAATTGAGGCAACCCAAACTCCACTTTTTAGTATTCTTTTATAAAACCAAACTAGTGAAAAACAAGAAACTAAAAGATTTAATTGCAAGATCTAAAGATATACCTTCAAGCACCCACCTCCCCGACAACGATGCCAAAAAAGAGCCGGATGTCTACTATGCAACTTTATTCTTGTATTTGTTTCTAGGCCTCCAAGTACAGAGTTTTGTAGGAGAGCAACGAATTTGCCTCAAGTGTATGACCTAAGGTTTATCAATCCGTGGGAGGTGTAGGATGAAGATGGTCTCTCTCAAGCAACCGTGCAATCAAATACAAGAAATCTCTTGTGTCCCTAACACACCCAATACAATGGCCAATTGTATAGCTGCACTAGTTCGGCGAAGAGATGGTGATACAAATGTAGTATGGATAATAGATATAGGTTTTTCTAATCTAACAAAATAAAAAAGCAAGGTAGCAAGTCTAAAACAGCGAGAAAAATGGTATATTAATGCTTAGAAACAAGGCCTAGGGTTCATACTTTCACTAGTGCAATCTCTCAACAATACTAACATGGTAGAATCATATGATCATCCCTCAACATGCAATGAAGAATCACACCAAAGTTGATAAATAGCACAGAACAGAAGATGAAATTGGTGTAGGTAGTAGAACCATCTCAAGGTTTTTCTTTCCGATCAATCTTTTGAGCTTTCATATAAGTGTCACAAACAGTCCTGGAGTTCATACTAGAATAACACCCATGATACATATCAATCAACCCTAGTGTCCCGTAGATACTCCAATGCCACCTCAAGTATCCCTGGGTTAATTATACAACATGCATCAACCTATTTCAGATTAATCATATGCAATTCAGCACAAATAACTTCAAAGAGTACCCCCAAGATTTTTATCGTAGAATGTAGTATGAAAACGTGCAATCAACCCCTGTGCATAGATCCCCAAGGTCATCGGAATCCTCAAGTTGATTGCATAACGTATATCAAATGAATCAATAGAATACCCCATTGTCACCACAGGTATCCACATGCAAGACATACATCAAGTGTTCTCAAATCCAGTATTCAATCCAACATAACGACATTTCAAAGGGAAAGATTCAATTAATCACAACAAGATAGCAAGGGAAGAACACCATATGATCCAACTATATTTACAAGAAATAATTCCTTATTTAACACTATCTTAAATTTCATTTCCTTATTTGACATTGAAGAACATTATCTTCCCTGTCTAACAACGACTCTAAATTTTATGCCTTATATGACACTTTCGTCCATTTTAAGCCTAAATGACATGAGAAAAGACAATTTTTCCGTTCATGTGGTATGTTTCTGTGCGGAACAGTAGCACACATAAAATTAGTACGGGGCAGTAGATAGTAGCACACATGCAGGAGCACATACACATGCAGCAGCAACACGCACACACATAGTAGCACACACGCACACACACACGTAACATCACACACGCAGCACCATGCACACACACATGCACGCATCACACACATGCAGTAGTACACACATACGCCGCACACACACACGCAGCAGTACACACATATGCAGTAGCACATGCAGCAGCCCGTAGTACACATACTCACGCACGTTGCAACACATGCAGTAGTAGCACATACGCACGGCATAGTAGCACATGCTGCAAAACACACGCAATTGCACACACGCACACATGTAACATAGTAGCACACATGTGCACACAAACACACACGCATCAGCAGCACGCACACAAACATACCATATGAGGGGGTCTTTTAGGTGTCATTTAGGCTAAAAATGAACAAAAGTGTTAGAAAGGCATAAAATTTACAGTAATTATTAGTCAAGGAAGAAATTATTTGGCAATCTCAAATAGGGCATAAAATTTAAGCACGGTGTTAAATAAAGAATTCTTTCTATTAACAAAGCCCGTGTTACATCAAGATCGGGACATCTCAAGAACACGAGAGAGAGAGAGAGATTGAGAGAGATTGACCACATAGCTACTCGTAATACCCTCAGCCACGAGGGTGAATACTCCCTCCTCGCCATGGCCTCCACCGGGATGACGAATATGGCCACTGGAGATGATTTCCCCACTTTGACAAGGTACTGAAGAGGCTCGAGATGGGGTTTTCATTGATACAAAGAGTTGTGGCGGTGGAGCGGAAGTTCTTTGTTTATTTCCGATGGTTTCTTTATATATAAGATTTTTTGGCGTTGTAATCATGCTAAACGGATCCACGTTGGCCCCACAAGCCATCTGGGCACGGTCAGGAGGTGCCACACCCTGTTGTCTTCTAGTCCACACGTGGATCCCCTCTGGTGGTTTTTCGCTCCAATATTGCTCATATGTTCGATAAGAAATCATCAAAAAGTTTCATGCAATTCCAAGAACTTACATTTTCTGCACAAAAAACAAGACCATGGTAATTCTGCTGAAAACATGTCGGGTTAGTTCTAAATAAATCACATAAAGTGCATCAAATCCATATAAAATTATTGTAAACATAGGTGAATATGGCATGAATACATCATAAATTATGGTTTAGGCTTAGACAAATGCGTAATAAGACTAACGTTTAATTAGTCAAGCACAAAATCTAAAACAAGTAGGCTCACCTGTGTGCACCAACAGCTTGTGCTAAGAAAGATAACCAGCTAAGTGATAGAAAAATATATAACAAGAAAGACTATGGCTATACCAAAGTAAAGTGCATAAGTAAATGGCTAGGATAAGAGATAACCGAGGCATACGGAGACAAGGATGTATCCCATAGTTCACACCCTTGCGGATGCTAATCTCTGTTTGGAGAGGTGTGGAGGCACAATGCTCCCGAAGAAGCCACTATGGACACCGTAATCTCCTCACGCACTCGCACAATGCAAGAGGTTGCGTATCAAATAAGTGACCCTTGAGGGTGCACACCAAACCCATACGAACAAGGTTCAGGTAAGCTCCACAACATAATTGGAGGCTCCCAACAACACCACGAAGCTTCACCACAATGGATTGTGGCTCCGAGGTGACCTCAAATACTGAGGGCAATCTCCACAACCTAATTGGATACCCCAACGCTTTCCCGGAGCTTTACATGACAACAATTGAGCTTCGAGGCACCACCAACCGTCTAGGATGCCAAAGAACCCAAGAGGCACAAGATCTAGGGTGCCCAGACACCCAAGAGTAATAAGCTTCTCAAACTTCACTTCCACGTATCACCCTGGAGAACTCAAACTTATGCACCAAATGGAATGGCAAGGGTACACGGAGTGCCCAAGTCCTTCTATCCCAAATCCCACCACAACAACTAATGATATGGAAGAAAATGACAGGAAGAACAAAGAAGAACATGAAGAACTCCAAGATCTCAATCCAAGGGGTTCCCCTCACAAACAAGAGAATGTGATTGGTGGAAATGTGGATCTAGATGCCCTCTCTCTTTTCCCTCAAGAACTAGCAAGAATCATTGTAGGGATTGAGAGTTCCCATGCTCGAAGTAGGTCAACAATGGGGGAAGAACACGAGCTCAAGAGATGGGCAACCATTGGGTAGGAAAACCCCCTTAGACGGGTTCCCCCAAATCCAACCGTTATGTGCACAGGTCGAGCACAAGCAGTACAAACGCTTGGCTTAGCAGTACTACCGCTGGCATGGAAGTACTGGGCTTCATAGGCAGTTTGACGAAGTGAGGGAGGCGGTAGTTCCGCCGGAGTGGTACTACCGCTCTAGACAATGGTACTTACGCTTAGCACTATAGGAAGCCCAGACTTAGCAGAAATGAGGAGGGTTGCATGGCAGTACTGCTGAGAGCGGTACTTCTCCTCAGAGCGGTACTTCCGCTCATTACGACCGCTCAAAATATGCTCGAGTGCCGAAGATACTAGAGAGTTAAAATATAAGTGGTAGTAACAGCAGCAATGGAGAGCAGTACAACCGCTTCCACCATTTTGGTACTTCCGCTTAATAGAGAAAAATTTCCCTTGCACAAAAAATGTCGTAACTTTTGTATACGAGCTCCGAATTGAGCGAACTCGAGCGTGTTGGATAGCACATGATGAGCACTTATAAAGAGGAAGTTATGAAAATGCCAATGATATAGATATGTGAAACCTCTATGAATGAAGAACTGGAAAAAACTTCAACATCGAAAACATCATAGAAGATGCACATGAACTCCATTTTTGATGAACTGGAGCTTGTTATGAAGTTGACCATAAGCTCAAGAACCCACATGGAGAAAAGCCAACCAAGAACCAAGATAGATGATGATGTTGAGAATGCAATGGTCTGAGCTCTCAACGAACAATACGATCAAGCTACTCACTTGAGATCCACCCTTGATAGTACGACAATCGATCATATAACTTTGTCTCCCAACTAACACTATTACATTGGTAAAATAGAAAACCTATCAGGGGCAAACCTTTGCCTTGTGTGTAGTCTACTTGAGCTAGATGATGACGATGTTGTCGTCCTCAAGATGGACCGCCTTTCTTGATTGTGTCGGCTCGATGAAGACTAGTAGATTGCTCCCCCATACTCCACTATGGGTGAGCCGCTCTTCAACACATCTTCACAAGTACATTGCCACCACAATGGACGGCAACTTCAAGCATGATCTATTTGTGATGCTCCACTTGAACTTGCAGGCTGCAATCTTGAGGACGATTACCACTTGATGTCATCCTCCATGGGTTGTATGAGATCTTACTGTTTATGCAAGCCCATGGAAACATACCTAACCCCACATAAAACTCCCTTGTATTCCATGGGTTAGTAAACAAAGTGTAATGGACGATGCTTACCATAACATGTGATCACTTGATCCCTCTTGGTACATCTCGTACGCTTTGTGTGTTGATCAAGTTGATTCACTCTGTGACTTGGTCTTGATCAACCTTGTGTATTGATGACCAATCTTTGGATAAACCCTTGAGCACCACCTTGGTCATCATATAAACTCCTTGAAACCAACAGATGGACTTCAAGAAGTGCCTATGGACAAACCCTTCGTATATAACTCAAGGCAACAATTAGGCCATAGGAATTGTCATCAATTACCAAAACCACATGTGGAGAAATATGCTCTAACAACTGGGCCTCAATAGGATGTGGTAAATATTTGAGGTGGTTTGGCTAATCTCATCATACACACTCTTCCTATATCAAACCATCACCTATGATGTTTCATGGTTCGGGGAGCGAAATAACCATGTTTCGAAAGGGGGACCCATATTCCTTGGTCCTTTCAACTTGATTTATTTTCTCCGATCATCATACCCACTACAATGCACCATGTCCAAATTTGTCATTTTTTCGGGCTCGTTTACTATATTTAGGTTTTTATGTGCATTTTCTAGACCTTTTGTTCTTATAATTCAATTTCACACAATCTATGCATGAAAGAAATGTAAAAAAGGGTTCTGAAATCATAATTATATCATTGAATAACAGTTCATCTATTTTATAGGAAATTAATAGAAATTTAAAAGACATGTGTCGGAAGAGGCAACCATATATGTGTCGTTTATTGGATTTTTTACTCTAGGAAAATGGAAAAGATGCGTGAAAAACATGATACCTTGTGTGGTGTCGTAAAAGCAGTATGATGTGGTAAATATTTGAACACCAAGCAAAGTATCATGTACTATCTGATACTATTAGTTTTCCAAAAATACAGTTTTAACCGAAAACATTTTCTTACAACAAACTGCTTGCAAAACGTCCGATGACACGAGAGAGAGAAGGCTTGTAATATGTGTGCGATCTTGCATTTAATATCGATCTATGCACGCTAGAGATTTGCCACCCCGAAATTAGTTGCAGTGGTAGCTGAATGACCACTTAAGTGCCTTGGAAACACCATCGTGATTGGTGTGTCAACTAAACCGTGCATTTGGTAGCATGCAATGACGATGACTCAGGTTCTCGATGACCCCGCAAGTTCTCCATGACCGCGCATGCTCTGGAAACATGCATGCTTGCAAGCACAGTAAGGGCATGCCGGGAAAAATTAAGTAGCCAGAGCACGGACTATGGCATTGTATATATCGATATCGTGTGCTACAAAAATTCAAAAACCACCGCACTATATGACTTTCCGGTCAGGTCACAAAACTATCTCCACGCGTTGATCATGCCACCGCTTCGCACACTATGTGGTATGGAAGCAATGGATGCCGCCGTGTCGATTTCATTGCAGCCGAGGACCGCACGCTAACTGTTAAGGAGGGGATGAAATCCCACCGCACAGAGTTCTTCACCGCCCGTGACCACACACTAACAGGCAATGAGGCGATGGCATCCCACCACGCTGATTTCTTTGCCGCCGGCGAGCTCACACCAACGTGGGCAGACTATCAAGTTGCCTACGCCGAATGGGCATAGGATGAAGCGAAGGCCAAAGCCTCACATGTGGAGCAAAAAAAGGAAAAAGGATGCAAGAAAAGAGAGTCCATCTGCGCCAAGAAAGAAGCGGTTGCACACACTGCTAAGGAGAGCTGGGCGGAGATCCGAGCATGGTGGGTTTCCGCCGGCATGGCCGAGAAGGAGAACGATGACCTCTGGCCACAATGACCTGATGCCTCCACTAGCCATCAAGATCTCCAAGAATGGTGTGGGCTGCCACCGATAAGGCTCATAGCGTGGGTGTCTGGTCATCATTGGAGAAGTAGTTTGCGTGTGTGTTTCCCGAACGTTTGTTTAATTAGTTAGCAGCATCCAAGTACTAGTACTTACCCCTAATAGTAGTTTTTAGATCAAATTATGATATGCGAATTTAAGTTTCTTCATCAAGTGTACAATTTCTCCAACGCGGGATCACCAATTTTCTCTTTTCATGCACACAGGTATTTGATGTGCTTAGTTTGTGTTGCGTGTTTCCCCGCTAAGGTTCGTGTTTTGCATCCAAATTTTCAGTAGGCGCACGGTTTCAGAAGTTGTTCATCCCTCCCCATACCCACCCATCACATTTCCCCTGCCTCCCAACCCTCTCCCAGTAGCCCAAACTGCCGCCGCAACCGCAACCAAATCTACATTCTGCCCCCGCCTCGCTCGTCGATCTAATGAGGTAACGTCCTGTTTTCATTACCGCCCCGGCCCGATCGCTCAGATGGAGCCTACAAACCACCTTCATGCCTCCACATCCCCACCCACTATTGCCGAGCATCACCGTGTAAGCCTAACCACATATCGTGCGGAGGTCTAGGAGCTCATGGCGGTCGATGGAGCGGTCGCTGCTTGATGCATCTCAAACGTATCTATAATTTTTGATGGTTTCACGCTTATCTTGTCATCTTTGGATGTTTTATGTACCTTTTATATCTTTTTTAGGACTAACTTATTAATTCACTGCCAAGTGCCAGTTCCTGTTTTTTTCTGTGTTTTTGGCTCTTTTCAGATCTGATTTTGGAACAGAGTCCAAACGGAATAAAAACCCCGAAATGATTGTTTCCTGAATGGAAGAAGATCAGGGGGCCTCTGGGCCAAGCCAGGTGGGCTCCAGGGAGCCCACAAGCTCCCACTTCGCCACCAGGGGGGAGGCGGCGGTGGCAGGGCTTGTGGCCTCCCTGGCCGCCCCCTGACCTAGATCCTTGGCCTATATATTCCCTAAAATATAGAAAAAATCAGGGGAGCCTCGAAAATACTTTTCCGCCACCGCAAGCTTCCGTTTCTGCGAGATCTCATCTGGAGACCCTTCCGGGCACCCTGCTGGAGGGGACTTTGGAGTTGGAGGGCTTCTTCATCATCATCATCGCCCCTCCAATGACTCGTGAGTAGTTCACTTCAGACCTACGGGTCCGTAGTTAGTAGCTAGATGGTTTCTTCTCTCTCTTGGATCTTCAATACAAAGTTCTCCATGATCTTCATGGAGATCTATCCGATGTAATCTTCTTTGGTGGTGTGTTTGTCGAGATCCGATGAATTGCAGATCTGTGATCAGATTATCTATGATATATATTTAAGTCTTTGCTGATTTCTTATATGCATGATTTGATATCCTTGTAAGTTTCTCCGAGTCTTGGGTTTTGTTTGGCCAACTAGATCTATCATTCTTGCAATGGGAGAAGTGCTTGGTTTTGGGTTCTACAATGTGGTGACCTTTCCCAGTGATAGTAAGGGCAGCAAGGCACACATTAAGTAGTTGCCATCAAGGGTCACAAGATGGGCTCTGTCGTTGATATGAGATTGTCCATCTACATCATGTCATCTTTCTTAAGGCGTTACTCTGTTCTTTTGGACTTAATACACTAGATGGATGCTGGATAGCGGTCAACGTGTGGAGTAATAGTAGTAGATGCAGAAATTATCGGTCTACTTGTTTTGGATGTGATGCCTATAGATATAATCATTGTCATAGATATCGTCACGACTTTGCGCGGTTCTGTCAATTGCTCGACAGTAATTTGTTCACCCACCGTCTACTTGCTTTCATGAGAGAAGCCACTAGTAAACACTACGGCCCCCGGGTCTATTCACATCCATCGTTTACACCTCCGCTTTTACTTTGCTTTGTTACTTTGTTGCTTTCAGTTCGCACTTGGCGAACAATCTTTAAGGGATTGACAACCCCTTCATAGCGTTGGGAGCAAGCTTTTGTGTTTGTGCAGGATCTTGTGATACTCCTCCACTGGATTGATACCTTGGTTCTCAAACTGAGGGAAATACTTACCACCGCTGTGCTACATCACCCTTACCGCTTCGAGGGAACACCAACGCAAGGCTCCAAGGCCACGGGGGAAAATCCTTTGCATATTTGCCTAGGGAGTCACTTAAGGCGTAGCCGCAGCAGTAGGATTCCCGGTGCCGTCGACACGACTATTCCTGACGCAGTTACAAGGGAAGCACAGCTGACATCACTGCTGTGCATGTCGACTCGGAGGGACACCTTGCCGCCGACACCGCCAACTTGGTGCGGGTTCTGGACGAGATGTTGTGCCCAAGAAACTACCCCTCGGGATTTAGCAAGTATGATCTGTCTAGTTCAATTTTACGAATACTAGTTGCTATGTTTAACCGTGTCAACTTACGTTTCACCGGTACAAGTTTTAATCACCATGTTAGGTTGTATATACTCTGTAGTAAACAAGTTCGTTGTTTATTTCAGTTATGTGCACTCTGTTGTTGAAGTAGGAATTGTCCAGTTCAATTTCACCAATACCAGTTACAAACCTACAATGCCTATTCTAGGTTGTTGTTAAGCCTGCTGTAGTGAACAACTATATCCATTTTTTACATTATCGATTCGGTATCGTGCTACTCTTCGCAATCAAGATATCACCCGAGATGTTGTCCTTCAATTACCATTAGATATTTTTGGTGGATGTTAACCCTATTTTAGTTAACATGCCCTTCCATGTACTTATGGAGGGTCACAATGCAGATGATGTTGTTTACCGTCGAAGTTAGTCACATCCCAATATCTTATAATATTATACATCATTCGTGCAATTGAAGTTTAGCTTCTAACATTTACTTGTTTCTTGTAGGTACATATGTTAACTGTACTGATCGACACTTTGACCCGCACGAACACCTCAACACCAACTTTGGACAGGCTCTGGCCGAGATGAAGTGCCTCAGTAACTACCCTCGGGATTTACCAAGTATGAATTGTCGAGTTCAATTTCACCAATACATGTCCCTTTGCTAGCATGATACTCCTCGCAATGAAAATATCACCGGAGATACAATCGTTTAATTAACATTTGTTATTTTTTGTGGATGTTAACCCTGTTGTATTTAACACGCCTTGCTCTCTGCTTATGCAGGGCTACAATGCGCGATACTATTGTTTACCATCGAGGTTAGTGAAATTGCGTTATATCTACTAGAGGGGGTGAATAGGCGATTTTTACAAATTCCTAGTGAGGAAATTCCTCAGTCATGAACAAAGTGCAGCATAATAAGAACTCAAAGAGATGTGCAAAAGCAGCTATAGCTTAGTCCTTAGAGTGAGGTGAAACATTCAGGTTGTAGAGGTTGCGCAAACAGGATAAGCAAGTGATTAATAACTTAAGTGAAGAATTTAAGATGATGAATTAGAGAAAGTATTTAGTATAATTCTTCAAACAGTACATATCAGAGTCATCAACATGCAATTGAGGAAATGAAAGAGTTGAATAAATAGAACACATAGCTCAATGAAGACAGTGGTTTGATGACCCAGTTCCAACTAGTGCTAGTCGTACGTCTGGTTTGGAGCGGCTTGGTATTCAAACCAAAGGACACATAGTCTCAGGACACACGGTCCCTACCGTACTCTCCTTGAGCTAAGGACACATAGTCCTTGCCCAACACTCATGGTAAGTCTCCAGGGCAGACTTCTGAACCCTCACAAACTTGGTGACCCGGCGATCGAAAATTGACTGCTGGATGCTCTAGATCATGACGCCTAACCGTCTGGAGGATGCATAGTCCTCAAAGGTAACAAGTGCCGGTTCCACACAGGAACAATCTCTTCAGTGATGCTCAATCATTTTGGGGTTTTTGGGTTTTGGTTTGTGTGTTTAGGGTTTTTCCTCACTTGATGATTTTCTCTCAAAGTCCTCAAGGATTGGGTTGCTCTAAATGACAAGTGTCAGCTTCTCTCAGAGCAGCGAACCAACTAGTGGTTGTGGGGGCAGCTATTAATAGCCTGGAAGCATCCCGACATGATTTGACATTAATGCCCCCAATGATATGACCGTTGGGTGGATAATGTTAGGGACAGGTGGCGCGGGCGCGGCAACGGTATGATATTTCAACTGTGAAAGTCCTCATATCTCTCATGTTTCTCACTGATAGGTAGTTTGCGCTGGCGAAATCCTAACTCCTCAGTTAGTACAATTTCTTCAGCAACCAGAAGAACCTCGTCTCTATCACGACTTGGGGTCTCTATACGTCTCAAACATAACTATAATTTTTTATGGTTTCATGCTGTTATCTTGTCATCTTTGGATGTTTTATGTACCTTTTATATCTTTTTTGGGACTAACTTATTAATTCATTGCCAAGTGCCAGTTCCTGTTTTTTCTGTGTTTTTGGCTCTTTTCAGATCTGATTTTGGAACGGGGTGCAAACGGAATAAAATCCCCGAAATAAATTTTTCCCGAACGGAAGAAGATCAAGGGGCTTGAGAGCCAAGGCAGGAGAGCAAGAGGGGGCTCACAAGCCCTGTAGCCGCCACTAGGGGGCGGCGGCTACCAGGCTTGTGGCCTCCCTGGTGCCCCCCTGACCTAGCTCCTTCGCCTATATATTCCCTAAAATACAGAAAAAATAGGGGAATCCACGAAAACACTTTTCCGCTGTCGCAATCTTCCGTTTCCGCGAGATCTCATCTGGAGACCCTTCCCGGTGCCCTGCCGGAGGGGACTTTGGAGTTGGAGGGGTTTCTACATCAACATCATCGCCCCTCCAATGACTCGTGAGTAGTTCACTTCAGACCTAGGGGTCCGTAGTTAGTAGCCAGATGGCTTCTTCTCTCTCTTGGATATTCAATACAAAGTTCTCCATGATCTTCATGGAGATCTATCCGATGTAATCCTCTTTGGCGGTGTGTTTGTCGAGATCCGATGAATTGTGGATATGTGATCAGATTATCTATGATATATATTTCAGTCTTTGCTGATTTCTTATATGCATGATTTGATATCCTTGTAAGTCTCTCCGAGTCTGGGTTTTGTTTGGCCAACTAGATCTATGATTCTTGCAATGGGAGAAGTGCTTGGCTTTGGGTTCATACCGTGTAGTGACCTTTCCCAGTGACAGAAGGGGCGGCAAGGCACGCATCGTGTTGTTTCCATCAAGGGTAACAAGATGGGCTTTTATCGTAGATATGAGATTCTCCATCTACATCATGTCAACTTTCTTAAGGCGTTACTCTGTTCTTTTGGACTTAATACACTAGATGCATGCTGGATAGTGGTTGACGTGTGGAGTAATAGTAGTAGATGCAGAAAGTATCGGTCTACTTGTTTTGGACGTGATGCCTATAGATATAATCATTGCCATAGATGACGTCATGACTTTGCGCGGTTCTATCAATTGCTCAACAATAATTTGTTCACCCACGGTCTACTTGCTTTCATGAGAGAAGCCACAAGTGAACACTACGGCCCCCGGGTCTATTCACACCTATCGTTTCCACTATCGCTTTTACTTTGATTTGTTACTTCGTTCCTTTCAGTTCTCACTTGGCAAACAATCTATAAGGGATTGACAACCCCTTCATAGAGTTGGGAGCAAGCACTTTGTGTTTGTGCAGGTACTTGTGATATTCCTTCACTCGATCGATACCTTGGTTCTCAAAACTAAGGGAACACCAACGCAAGGCTCCAAGGCCACGGGAGAAATCCTTTGCATATTTGCCTAGGAAGTCCCTAAAGGCGTAGCCGTAGCAGAAGGATTCCTGGTGCCATTGTTGAGGAGTATCAAGACAAGAACAGTCTCCCGTCAGCACATGTTTCTGGCGCCGTTGGAAGGTCTTTTATTGTAGTAGCATGGAGTCATCATGGAATCTCACAAATCTATAGTTTTGAAGGCTTTAGGAGAGGAGATCTGTATATTGTTGAATTCTCTACAGGTCCTCAGCTAGCCACGTGTCTACTAGAAGAAAACTGAGAGGGCTGGCAATGACCTTGACGAGTTGGTCATGCTGGCATGGGGAATTTGCAAACATTTGCAAAGAAGAAGCATGTCATTGGCATCGAGACTGTTAAATTCCTCAAGGACCATCTCTGCAGGGCCTACGAGTCTGGAAAGATGACAGAATCCAAACACCCCTCGAAGACAATCATGACTACTACTCGTCCAATTGAATTGCTTCACACGTATCTATTTGGACTTACTCATTATGCTACTCTGACCAATGCAACATCTCTATATGGTTTTGTCATTGTTGATGACTATTCTCGTTATACTTGGGTGCATATCATTGTTTACAAAACTGAAGTGTAGGAAGTCTTCAAACGATTTTCCTCAAGGGCATTGACGAACTTCGTTGTCAAGATCGAACACATCAGGAGTGACAATGGTACATAATTCAAGAATATGAGCCTTGATGACTATCTTGATGAACTTGGTATTACTCATGAATTGTCTACTCCTTATACTCCTCAATAGAATGGTGACGTTGATCTCAAAAACAAGACTCTCATTGAAATATCATGGACAATGCTTGAATAATATCAGACTCCTCGACGCTTCAGGCCTGAAGCAATCAACACTGCTTGCCACATCATCAACAGGGTATATCTTCACAAATTCCTCAAGAAAACTTCATGCGAACTCCACACTGACAAGAAACCCAATGTAAGTTATTTCAAAGTCTTCGATGCAAAATGCTGGATTAGAGATCCTCACCATAACTCAAAATTTGTACCAAAAGCACATGAGGGTTTTGTGCTAGGTTACGAAAGGACTCGCACACCTACAGAGTCTTCAACACCTATCACAACAAGGTTGTTGAAACTGTAGATGTGTCATTCGACAAAAATAATGGCTCGCAAAGAGAGAAACTGCCTCCTATGCCAGATAAATTGACTCGTGCGGAAGCTATCAAGCACAAGGCTACTGAAGATATCATTCCTACAGAGGAACAACCTCTTGTTGAGGAAGTCGTCCCCGACAATGATGAAATTCATGCGGTTGCACCTGATGAAATTGCTCTAGATCAAATTCCTCAGCGCAACCAATCTCTTCAACCTACGCATCCGAGGATTGCAAATGAAGTGGAAATTGACAAAACAATCGATGACATCAATGCGGTAGGTCCCCTCACTATCGCAAAAGCTTCACATTTAGTTAACTTTTGTGGGCATTCCTCTTTTGTGTCTATCACAAAACCCTCAAAAGTTGATGAAGCCTTCATAGAACTTGAGTGGATTCAAGCCATGCAAGATGATCTTCTTCAGTTTAAGATAAATGATGTCTGGGAACTTGTCAAAAGACCTAATCCTTGCAAGGACAATATCATTGGCACCAAGTGGATCTACTGAAACAAACAAGATGAGGATGGTCAGGTTGTCAGGAACAAGGCACGACTTGTAGCCCAAGGCTACACACAGGTTGAAGGAATTGACTTTGATGAAAATTGTGCACCTGCTGCTAGACTCGAAGCTATTTGTATATTGCTTTCTTATGCTAACCATCACAATATTACACTACATAAAATGGATGTGAAAAGTGCATTCCTCAATGGTAAGCTTGAGGAAGAAGTATATGTTGCTCAACCCCTAGGTTTTAAATACCCGAAGCATCCAGACAAAGTCTTCGGACTCAAAAAGGCACTCTATGGCCTCAAGCAAGCACCTCGGGCGTGGTATGACACATTGAAGGAATTCCTCATGAAGAAAGGCTTCAAACCCGGTTCACTTGATCCTACTATTTTAACAAAATCCTATGACAATGAACTATTCGTGTGCCAAATATATGTCGACGACATTATTTTTGGTTGTACTGACTAACATTATAGTGATGAATTTGCCTACATGATGGGTGAAGAATATCAAATGTCTATGATGAGGGAGCTAAAGTTCTTCTTAGGACTTCACATTCATCAACAACGCAGTAGTATCTTCATTTCTCAAGAGAAATACCTCAAGGATGTCCTGAAGAAATTCAGTAGGAATGAATGCAAAGGTGTCAAAATTCCCATGCCAACCAACGGCCACCTCTACACTAACGAAAATCGTAAAGATTTTGATCAACAAGTATATCACTCTACGATTGGTTCCCTATTATACCTATGTGCATCTAGGACAGACATAATGTTTAGTGTTTGCATGTGTGTCCGTTTCCAAGCAAAACCGAAGAAATCACACCATAAGGTTGTGAAACATATTTTTCGATATATAGCTCACACACCAACACTTGGATTATGGTAACCTAAGGGCTCAAATCTTCACCTTGTTGGATATTCTAATTCTGATTATGGTCATGACGTGTGGATCGCAAGTCAACTTTTGGCACCTGCCATTTCCTCAGACGATCCTCGATATGTTGGTCCTCGAAGAAACCGAACTGCGTATCACTTTCCACTGCTGAAGTTGAATACATTGCTGCTGGGTGTTGCTGTGCTGAACTGCTATGGATGAAGTGAACTCTCAAGGACTATGACATCAACATGAAGAATGTGCCACTCTACCGCGACAATGAAAGTGCAATCAAGATTGCATACAACCCAGTACAAAACTCGAAGACCAAGCACATTTAGATTCGTCATCATGTACTCAAGGGAACATCGTCATTGACCATGTGAAGATGGAAGGCTAGCTAGAGGATATCTTCACTAAGCCCTTGGATGATAAGAGATTTTGCAAGTTGCGGTGTGAGCTAAATATCTTAGAATCTTCGGATGTTCGGTGAAAAAGGCACACATCCTAACACTTATGTAAAATTGATGACTTAAATGTGCAAAGCACGAAGAAACAATTTTCTTCAATCAATGAAGAATAACACTGCAGGTGTGAAGAAATTAATGAAGAATTTGATACTCGCGGCCCTACGACAATTGTATGCGATGCCTGAAATCATCATTCTTATATGATGGGTCACGCCACCACCCAAGTTGAAATTCTTCAAAGTTCAAATTCTTCAAAACTAAGATATTTATGCAATCTGTGATGATCTTCATTGACTATATATTAAGTAATGAGCTTTAAATGTCCTCAACAGCATTCATTTATTGCTAAGTCTTCAAGTTGGAATTTCTTCTAAGTGAATCTGATCGGACCCGTCTACCCTCTATGCTAAGCTCAACCCAGTCTATTCTCAATTCTTCATATGCGTTCTATTTGACACTTGTTCAAAGTCCTCACTGAGACTGGTCAGCTCAAGACTTTGCTACAAAATCCTCGAAAATTTAAAACTTCAATTTTTCGCGCGTTACCGCTCTAACTGTACCACTACTCACGATTGGATAAACATGATCTTCACTATCTCCACCGCTTCGTACGTGGGTAGCCCGTGTCATGCGGAGAGGAAAGGGAAGGGGCAGTTCGGTCCGAAACTTTCCCTTCTGACCGTTTTCACCTGAGCTATAAATAGCCCCTTACCCGCCCCCAGTAAAGACACTTAGCTCCTCTCGTCTTCTCTGCTGAAGCTCAAACCTAGCGCCACCGCTCGAAATCTTCGCCACCGATGAGGAACTGCTTCACTGCCTCGACCTCGCCGTCGCTGTACTCAAGCTAACCGCGGATCATCTCCCTCAGTCGCTGCCGTAGTTGTCTTTAGTCGCCAAGTTCGGGCACTAAAGATCTGAACCGACGAGCTTCTGTTTTCACTTCCATAGTTCGTCAAGTTCAACGACTTTTTCATACATGGTAATTAAAATATTATTTTACTGCCTCTGTTGATCCATTTATTTTCTTTAGATCTATGAAATCTGTTATTCCTAAGAAAATCCTTCAGATGTGGACACCCATGTCTAGAACACATGATGGATTTCTCCAAGTTACTAAATTCTTCACGAGATTCCTCAATTGTGTAAATTTCCGAATCTGCACAAGTGTGGAACCCAAGATCAGAATGCTTAATCAAATTACTCAACACTGTATTTGTCAAATTCCTCAACTTGAGTCATTTTTCAAATTCCTCAAATCTGAGAACGCATATGACCTCTCCAAATTCTTCGCACCTATACTCTGTTCACAGGTACAAAATTTTAGCTGACGAATCACTAGGTTCTCATCAACTTAACTCATTTGCATCGTTTCTTGAAGAAAATATACCCGTGTCATCATTTTCCTCTAGAATACAAATTCCTCAGCAAATACTTCAACTGAACAAAATGAAGGATTACAGGAAACAGAAGGGTGGAAAAAAGCTTGAACTGAACACTGCCTTTGAGATTCCTGAAGACATCTATGCTGATTACTGTACACTAGATGAAGAGATTCATGGGAAAGGAACCACTACAAAACGAAAGATCAGGCTTCAAAGGATTGAAAGAAGATGGGCTCAGGAGTGGAGGAAATATAAGTATGTCACTCCCAAGTATGCCAAGAAGTTTTCCCTCAAACCTCCTTGCAATAGACCGCCTCTGGGAGACCTACAAAGCACCCATCCCTCCAGCATGATCACAGTTGAAGACTATCCTGAGGAAAAGCCAAGTATTTGGCCAAGCTGAGGAAAAAGGCAAACGAGGTTGTAACAAAGTTCAATGAGGATTTTGTTATCATTACAGTTGCTGCTGCCTTCTCCTCTGATGCTGAGGCTTCTGCCACAGAACAACCTCCCAAGAAGACACTCGTGAAGAAATATGGTGTCAAATCAAAGTCATCAACAACATTATCTAAAGAGCAAACTCCTCAGGCAGAAACAACTACGGCTGCCAAGTCCTCAACTGGAGCATAGTCTTCACTTCCTCTACAGCCCCAACAAGTTAGGATCCAACAGGGACTCCAATTCCCTCAATGCCATCTGCCTCTCGCTCGGCTCACAAATCTTCAAGTGGCATACCGAAGAGAAAGATGACTGCTGGGAGAGGAACAATGCCGAGTCCAAACAAAGTTGAACTCAATATTCCTTCTGCATTAGAGAAAAGTGAGGAATATGCTGATGAAACTCTTCAAGCCATCATCAGGAACAAACAAGAATGGGTTGCACAAGCTATAGGTACAAATATTCCCCTTGCACTGGATCCAAAAGTGGTACTCGACTTCATCGATCTTTGGTACGAAGATCCCAACACACTCATTGATGATTTGAAGGTTCCACCTGGACCCAGTCACATGATAGCCTCATTCATAAATGAAGCAAAGTGGAAGGAACAGCAAGCCAAACAAGCTCGAACGACAAAGGTTCAAAACGAGAAGTACATACAACAAAATCTTGTGACCTTGAAGCCACAACAACTTGTCTCCACTCAAGCTGAGCTGAAACACTCACTGACCAATACACAAGTCTTCATGCTGATCGAAGGGGTGTCAAAGTGCAGTTTGTGAAGGCCACAACTGAAGCCATTGCTAAGTACAACAACAGGGTTGCAACCCCAAAGCAACCAGCTATTCCTCAAACCAGTTACACTATACAAGTGGCTGATGAAAATGAACAACGTGCTCCGAATGAGCCTGCTGCTGATGAAACTGCTGAAGAATATGTCGGGTGTGCAACTGCATATGCAATGCGTGAAGAAATTGCTCCTTCACCAAAGTCTTCAAAAGTGAAGAAAGTGGCACTTCCTTCTGCCTTAGAAGTGAAGAAAACAAAAGTTGCTGAGAAGGAAGCCAAGAAGAGAAAGGCATCAACACCTTCAAAGTCTTCAGAGGCAAAATGCCTGAAGACTTTGCCTACTTCATCATTGAATCCAATTGATGCAACTCCTGTTAGGGTTGCATCGTCATACATGATTGTAACATTTGGTGAAGAATGTATCATTCCAGAAAAGGATGATGAAATGGATGAAAATAGGTCTCTATTATCCACACCAATAGATGAGGAAATTCAAGCTGATCAAATTCCTCAAGTCTCAAAACCTCCTCCTCAGAACCCTGAGATGACTGCTCTCACGTCCCACACCAGTAATGATGACATGGAGATTGGCTGCACCACACCAGTAATGCATGATGATTTCTGGGAAAAGGGTCATCCAAATTCGCCAATGGTCCCTCCAATTCCTCAAATCCCAGAATCACCTGCAGCTACTAAAATTTTGACTGCCTCTGAAGAAAAGAGATCACCTGTGAAGTCAGTACGAGACCAAGAATCAACTGCATCAGCTGATGAAAATGCAAATGTTGAAGCAATTGCTATACTTGCAACTGAACCAATGGCACAATAGATTCCTCAGACTGAAGAACAAGTGCCTAAAGAAACAGCCTCAGCACAAAATGAAGAAACAACTCATGAACCACTTGTTGAAAATCCTCAATCAACAATCATGGTGGCCAAAATTCCTCAAGCTGAAGAAATTCCTCATCAAAATCTTCAACCAAAGCCTCGTCAACCATATTCAAAGAAGCCAAAGTATCTGAAAGCATATTTTTATGATGACCATCATTACTTCACTGGTGCAAATCCATATGACAAGCTTCGAATCAGGCACATGAAGTTTTGGACCAGAACACAACTCAACTAATATGTTGTTGTGCTAGTAGGAAAGAGGAAGATCTTCCACCACACACACATTCTTCATGGTTATATGGAAGAAATTCCTTGCTTTACCCCTGTTCTGAGTGTTCTTCACGATGCACGGCTACTGCCATTCTGCACGGATATCTTTGACTAGAACACACATGTTATTCTTCAGTTCTATGCCACTCTGCACATCTGAGGTGACACCAAAACCATCAACTCTTGGGTCTTGGACTAGATGACACAACACACTCACTTCAAAGCTCCATCCACTCAATTGCTTCTAGCTCTACCAGTCCCAATTTCTTCAGATGAAGCAATAAATCTATACGATGAAAAAGAATTGCCAAATCATCTAATGGAAGTCCTCATGAATCCTTTAGCTCCGGGCCAGCCTCCAAGGACTCACCTCAGCTATGTGCCTCCTCTTCAAGTCATCAAGAAATCTTTTGAACCAATTGAGGGAAAAGGAAAATCTGTGATTGATGACGGAAATCGACCATTGGATAGTCAATTTCGCAAGGTTGCATCCTATTCTACCTATGATGACACTGCCACCCAAGATTCTGATGCCAGAGTAAAACCTCCAAGTCCAACTGTCCCACGAGTGATGACTAACCGAGAGCTAGTCCTCACTCTTCATCAAAAAGTTGATCGCAACCATAAGTGGGTTAAGCGTTAGTTTGGCTCCATTGTGAAAACCCTCAATGACACTCATAATGCTGTGAAGAAAAACCACTATTATCTTCATGAAGTATTTGATCGCACATGGGCCATACTGTCTCACCTCAAGACTCTCGAGGACCAGAAGGAAATGGAATTCGATCAAGACTTGGACTGGTCATGGCCACCGAAGAAGAAATTCAAGAAGACTTCGGTTCCTGACCTGGTGGACAGCTTATATTCCTCATTTCGCTCTGCTGATTCTGATGAAGAACCTGCTCATACAGCATCAGGCCCAACCAGGGAGACTGACCCGAAGAACGCCGGCGCTCCTCCTCCACCATAGAAGTGAAGTTCTTCATGGGTGTTAGTCCTGAGTTTCGTCCCTTTACGTCACTTGATGACAAGGGGGAGAAATCTGAGTTAGTCTTCAAGCGGGTCTAATTTATGGTCTTATAAACTTTATTAAGTTATAAACTCTCGTTCTTCTGAAGTTTCTGATGTAATGAGTTGTATCTTACGCCCGGGTGTTCTGACACTTTTGAACGTTTTTCCTCGCATGCTTATTCCTCAAGTTAACTAAATGGATGCATGCTGAAATTCGTCACACACCATTTTGCATCATGCATTTCAAATTCCTCATACTATATGTCAAATGCATGCATGAATTACAAGATATAGGGGGAGATCTCCATGATATATAGCATTAATGTGCATTTGGTGTCCAACGTAAATTCCTCAAATATGCACTTCTTCACGGGTAGTTTCTCTATATCTTGCAATCGAAATCCTCAAGCTCTGTACTTACAATTCATATTTTTATCCCCGTTGAAAACTTAACCTATTTGTCATCAACCACCAAAAAGGGGGATATTGTAAGTGCATCTAACGCCCCTTAGTGCTTTTGGTGATTTGAAGACGTATAGGTTAAGAGACTGATATGTTTCTAAGTGTACATGATACGTCTCCAATGTATCTATAATTTTTTATGGTTTCATGCTATTATCTTTTCAAACTTTGATTGTTTTGTATGCCTTTTATATATTTTTTGGGAATAACTTATTAACTCAGTGCCAAGTGCTAGTTCCTGTTTTTTCCATGTTTTTGACCCCTTTCAGAGGAGGATTTTAAACGTAGTCCAAACGGAACAAAACTTCCAAAAAGATTTTTTCCGAAACAGAAGAAGATTGGGAAGCGTGAGAATCAGGGCACGGGGCCAGTAGGGACCCCACAAGCCCCCTAGCCGCAGCCAGGGGGGTCGCGCCTCCTAGGCTTGTGGGCTCCCTGGGCCACCTCTGCCCTAGGTTTTCCACCTATATATTCCCTAGAATCCCAGAAAAAATCACGAGTTCATCGAAAGTACTTTTCTGCAGCCGCAAGATTCTGTCTCCGCAAGATCCCATCTGGGGCATGTTCTGGTGCTCTGTCGGAGGGGGGATTCGGATATGGAGGGCTTCTTCATCAACACCATGACCTCTCCGATGATGCGTGAGTAGTTCACCATAGACCTACGGGTCCATAGCTAGTAGCTAGATGGCTTCATCTCTCTCTTGGATCTTCAATACAAAGTTCTCCATGATCTTCTTTTGCGGTGTGTTTGTCGAGATCTGATGAATTGTAGATTTATGATCAGATTATTTATGAATCTTATTTGAGTTTCTTCTGATCTCTCTTATGCATCATTTCATATCCTTGTAATTCTCTTCGAGTTGTGGGTTTTGTTTGGCCAACTAGATCTATGATTCTTGCAATGGGAGAAGTGCTTGGTTTTGGGTTCATACCGTGCGGTGACCTCACCCAGTGACAGAAGGGGTAGTGAGGCACGCATCGTGTTGTTGCCATCAAGGGTAAAAAGATGGGGTTTTCATCATTGGTTTGAGTTTATCCCTCTACATCATGTCATCTTGCTTAAGGCGTTACTCTGTTTGTCATGAACTCAATACACTAGATGCATGCTGGATAGCGGTCGATGTGTGGAGTAATAGTAGTAGATGCAGAAAGTATCAGTCGACTTGTGTGGGACGTGATGCCTATATGTATGATCATTGCCTTAGATATCATCATGACTTTGCGCGGTTCTATCAATTGCTCGACAGTAATTTGTTCACCCACCATAATATTTGCAATTTTGAGAGAAGCCTCTAGTGAACACTATGGCCCCCAGGTCTACTTCATACCATATTTTCAGCCTTACACTTTTTCTTTGTTGTACTTTCCGCCTTTAGATCTCACTTTGACATCAATCTTGAAGGGATTGATAACCCCTTTATAACGTTGGGTGCTAGCTCTTTTGTGTTTGTGCAGGTACCCTGGACTTGACGAGTTTCTCCTACTGGATTGATACTTTGGTTCTGAAACTGAGGGAAATACTTACTGGTCCTGTGCTGCATCGCCCTTTCCTCTTCAATGGAAAAACCAAGGCAAGCTCAAGAGACGACAGAAGATCTCTCTCGCCGTAGCAGAAGAATTTCTGATGCCGTTGCCGGGGAGGATCAAGTCAACAACTCATCCAAGTAAGTGTTGCAAACTCATCTCTTGCATTTACTTTTTTTGCCTCTCATTTTCCTCTCCCCCACTTCTGAAGAAACAAAAATTTACAAAAAAATATTTTCCTTTTTCGTTTGCCTTTTTGTTCGCCCTTTTCTCTCTCTTGCTCTTTGTTCGCTTGTGTGCTTGCTTGCTTGCCGAAGTCACCATGACTGAAAACACCAAACTTTGTGACTTCTCGAATACTAATAATAATGATTTTATTAATACTCCGATTGCTCCCGCCACTAGTTCGGAGTCATACGAAATCAATGCTGCTTTTCCGAATCTTGTTATGAAAGAGCATTTTTCTGGCCTTCCTAGTGAAAATGCCGCATCCCATCTTAATACCTTCATAGAACTTTGTGACATGCAAAAGAAGAAAGATATGGATAATGATGTGACGAACAAAAACTTGGTTTTCGTCTTTGCTCAAAAATAGTATCGATTCTCGGGATAAGTGCAAAGATGCTTATATATCCAACTATTTTCCGCCGGCTAAGATTATCTCTCTCCGTAATGATATCATGAATTTCAAGCAACTTGATCATGAACATGTTGCACCATCTTCGGAGAGAATGAAATTGATGATTAGAAATTGTCCCGCTCATGGCTTGAGTCTTTGGATGATTATACAAATCTTTTACGTTGGCTTGAATTTCGCTTATAGAAACATCTTGGACTCCGCCTCCAGTGGAACGTTCATGGAAATCACGTTAGGAGAAGCCACAAAACTCCTAGACAATATCATGACGAACTACTCTCAGTGGCACACTAAAAGGTCACCTACTAGTAAGAAGGTACATGCTATAGAAGAAATTAACTCGTTGAGTGCTAAGATGGATGAGTTAATGAATTTGGTTGCTAGTAGAAGTGCACATTTAGATCCTAATGATATGCCCTTGTCTTCCTTGATTGAGAGTAGAAACGCTAGCTTGGACGTTAATTTTGTTGGTAGGTATAATTTTGGCAACAACAATGCTTTTAGAGGAAACTATGTTCCTAGGCCTTTTCCTAGTAATTCCTCTAATAACTTTGGCAACTCCTACAACAATACTCATGGAAATTACAATAGATTACCCTCTGATCTAGAGAGTAATATCAAAGAGTTTATCAACTCGCAAATGATTTTCAATGCATCCATAGAGGAAAAACTACTCAAAATTGATGATTTGGCTAAGAGCGTTGATAGAATGTCTAGTGATATTGATGCTTTGAAAGTTAGATGTGCTCCTCCCAAGATCAATATGGATGAAACTTTAAAATCTATGCGTGTTTCCATGAGTGAGAGCAAATAAAGAACCGCTCAAATTCGTGCTAGACATGAATGGCTTAAAAAGGCGTGTTATCGCGATAAAAATCACGAAGATCTTGAAGTGCTTGGTGTGACTCCCATTGAATCTTTTTTTTCTTGTGTCAAACCTAATGATGATGGGGCTGGATATGAATCCACTTTGGTTGAAAAACGCCCCAATGATTCGGAGTCCACATATCTTGATGATAAAAGCATTGAAAGTGGAGTAGAGGATATTAAAACTTTGAGTAGTAATGAAACTACCACTTTGGATTTCAAGGAATTCAATTATGATAGTTTCTCCTTGATTGAATGCATTTCCATGATGCAATCCATGCTAAACTCTCCACACGCTTATAGCCAAAACAAGGCCTTTACCGATCATATCGTCGAAGCTATGATAAAATCTCTTGAAGAGAAACTTGAATTGTAAGTCTCTATACCTAGAAAGCTTCATGATGAGTGGGAACCTACTATCAAAATCAAAATCAAAAACTATGAATGCAATGCTTTGTGTGATTTGGGTGCTAGTGTTTTCGTGATTCCAAAGACTTTATATGATGTTCTGGGTTTTAATGAGATTGAAGAGTGTTCTCTTAATTTGCATCTTGCGGATTCTACAGTCAAGAAACCCATGGGAAGGATCAATGATATTCTTATTATTGCAAATAGGAACTATGTACCCGTGGATTTCATTGTGCTTGACATTGATTGCAATCCTACATGTCCTATTATTCTTGGTAGACCATTCCTAAGGACTATCGGTGCTATCATCGATATGAAGGAAGGGAATATTAGATTTCAATTTCCTTTAAAGAAGGGCATAGAGCACTTTCCTAGAAAGAAAATAAGATTTCCTTATGAATCCATGATGAGGGCTACTTATGGTTTGAGCACCAAAGACGACTATACGTGATTCTATCGCCTTATGCCTAGCTAAGGGCGTTAAACAATAGCGCTTGTTGGGAGGCAACCCAATGAATTTATTTATTTTTCTTTCTGTTTTGTTGGGTCCACACTATCATAATTCTGTTATGATTGTGTATTTTGTGTTTCTTTTTTTGTTTGAGCGACGCAAAACCTTTATGACCAGTCTTGGTGATGGTTGTTTGATCCTGCTGGAAAAAGACAGAAACTTTTCTCTCACGAGATGATTTTTCATTTTTATTCAGAAAGAGATTTTGAGTTGATTCTTTTTGCTGCTGGTTGATATGCCTTTTGCCCAGACATTCGTAATTGTTCAGAAGTTTTGAGGTACCAGAAGTATATGAAGTATATAGATTGCTACAGACTGGACTGTTTTTGACAGATTCTATTTTTGTTGAGTTGGCTGCTTGTTTTGATGAAACTATGGATAGTATCGGGATACTAGCCATGGAAAAATGAGGAAACAGTAATCTAACACCTATATAAATAGAAATCAAGATTTCTACAGTACCTAAAGAAGTGGTAGTTTGTTTTCTTGTGCTAATGTTATCACGAGTTTTTGTTGAAGTTTTGTGTTGTGAAGTTTTCAAGTTTTGGGTGATGTTCTCATGGACAAAGAGATAAGCAGTGGAAAGAGCTCAAGCTTGGGTATGCCCAAGGCATCCCAAGGCAAATTCAAGGACACCAAAAATCCTAAGCTTGGGATGCCCTGGGAAGGCATCCCCTCTTTCGTCTTCAATCCATCGGTAACATTACTTGGAGCTATATTTTTATTCACCACATGATATGTGTTTTTCTTGGACCGTCTTGTATTGTAGGAGCCTTTTCTTTTTGTTGTGTCACAATCATCCTTGCTGCACACCTTTAGAGAGAGATATGCACTCATTGTGATTTTGCTAGAATGCTCATCGTGCTTCACTTATATCTTTTGAGCTAGATAATTTTGCTCTATGTGCTTCACTTAGATCTTTCAGAGCACGGCGGTGCGTGACTTGGTAGTTGACTTATGCTATGAAAGTTGTCCCAAAGGTGATAGGTACCCAAAGAGGATACAAAACCTCCATATTCATGTGCATTGAGTAGAAAGTGAAGTCTTGATTCCTCTAAATTAATTTTGAGACGTGGATTTGGTAATATTAAGAGTTATGTTAGTAAGGTGTTGTGAATCTACAAATACTTGTGTTGAAGTTAGTGATTCCCGTAGCATGCACGTATGGTGTACCGCTATGTTAGGAAGTCAGAGCATAATTGATCTATTGATTGTCAACCTTTGTGTTGAGGTCGGGATCGCGCGATGGTTAACACCTACCAACCCTTCCCCTAGGAGTATGCGTTTAGCACTTCGTTTCGATTACTAATAAAACTTTCACAACAAGTATGTGAGTTCTTCATGACTAATGTGAGTCTATGGTATAGATGCACTTTCACCTTGCATCATAGCTAACCTCTCTAGTGCCGCGCAATTCTCGCCGGTATACAAACCCCACCATATGCCTTCCAGAAACAGCCACCATACCTACCTACTATGGCATTTTCATAGCCATTCCAAGATATATTGCCATGCAACTCGCACCGTTCCATCTCATGACTTGTGCCGTCACTCTCATATTGCCATTGCATGATCCTAAGATAGCTAGCGAGATGTTTCAACGTCATACGCCGAGCTAGATCGTTGCACATCCCGGTACACTAACGAAGGCATTTCCTATAGAGTCATCATCGTTCTAAGCTTTGAGCTGCGAGTAAATAAAAGTGTGATGATCATCATTATTAGTGCATTCTCCCATGCGAGGAAATAAAAAAATGTCAAATCTGCCCACCAACAAAAAATGAAAAGAGCCCAAACAAAAAAAGACAGAAAAAGAAAGAAGGGACAATCCTACTATCTTTTTCCACACTTGTGCTTCATAATAGCACCATGTTCTTCATGATTGAGAGCCTCTCGTTTCGTCACCACCATATTATAGTGGGAATCTTTATTATATAACTTGGCTTGTATATTCCAATGATGGGCTTCCTCAAAATTGCCCTAGGTGTTCGTCAGCAAGCAAGTTGGATGCACACCCACTAGTTCTCCTTTTGAGCTTTCACATACTTATATCTCTAGTGCATCCATTGTATGGCAATCCCTACTCATGCACATTGATATCTATTAATGGGCATCTCCATAGCCCCTTGATACGCCGAGTAAATGTGACCATCTCCTCCTTTTTATCTCACAACCACCACCACACTCTATTCCACCTATAGTGTTATATCCATGGCTCACGCTGATGTATTGCATGATAGTTATAAAAGGTTTGGGAAAGTAAGAGTGCGAAAACAATTACTTGGCCAATACCGGAGTTGTGCATGATTTACATTAGTTGTGTGAGGATGATGGAGCATAGCCAGACTATATGATTTTGTAGGGATAACTTTCTTTGGCCTCGTTCTTTTGAAAGCTCATTATTACCTTGCTAGTTTGCTTGAAGTGTTATTGTTTTCATGTCAATAGCAAACTATTGTTTTGAATCTTACGGATCTGAACATTCATGTCACGTGAAAGAAGTTGCAAAGGACAACTATGCTAGGTAGCATTCCACATGAAAAATTCATTCTTTATCACTTCCCTACTCGAGGACAAGCAGGAGTTAAGCTTGGGGATGCTTGATACGTCTCCAACGTATCTATTCTTTTTGATGGTTTCATGCTATTAACTTGTAAACTTTGGATGTTTTGTATGCCTTTTATATCTTTTTTGGGACTAACTTATTAACTTAGTGCCAAGTGACAGTTCCTGTTTTTTCCATGTTTTTTACCCCTTTCAGAGGAGGATTTTAAACGGAGTCCAAATGGAACGAAACTTCCAAAAAGATTTTTTCCGAAACAGAAGAAGATCAGGAAGCCTGAGAATCAGGGCAAGGGGCCAGCATGGACCCCACAAGCCACCTAGCCGCGGACAGGGGGCCCCGCCCGTCCCAGGCTTGTGGTCTCCCTGGGCCACCTCTGCCCTAGGTTTTCCGCCTATGTATTCCCTAAAATCCCAGAAAAAATCAGGAGATCATCGAAAGTACTGTTCCGCCGCCGCAAGCTTCTGTCTCCGCAAGATCCCATCTGGGGCACGTTCTAGTGCCCTGCCGGAGGGGGGATTCAGGTACGAAGGGCTTCTTCATCAACACCATGACCTCTTCGATGATGCGTGAGTAGTTCACCACAGACCTACGGGTCCATCGCTAGTAGCTAGATGGCTTCTTCTCTCTCTTGGATCTTCAATACAAAGTTCTCCATGATCTTGATGGAGATCTATCCGATGTAATCTTGTTTTGCGGTGTGTTTATCGAGATCCGATGAATTGTGGATTTATGATCAGATTATCTATGAATCTTAGTTGAGTTTCTTCTGATCTCTCTTATGCATCATTTCATATCCTTGTAATTCTCTTCGAGTTGTGGGTTTTGTTTGGCCAACTAGATCTATGATTCTTGCAATGGGGGAAGTGCTTGGTTTTGGGTTCATACCGTGCGGTGACCTCACCCAGTGACAGAAGGGGTAGCGAGGCATGCATCATGTTGTTGCCATCAAGGGTAAAAAGATGGGGTTTTCATCATTGGTTTGAGTTTATCCCTCTACATCATGTCATCTTGCTTAAGGCGTTACTCTGTTCGTCATGAAGTCAATACACTAGATGCATGCTGGATAGCGGTCGATGTGTGGAGTAATAGTAGTAGATCCAGAAAGTATCGGTCTACTTGTTCCGGACGTGATGCCTATATGTATGATCATTGCCTTAGATATCCTCATGACTTTGCGCGGTTCTATCAATTGCTCGACAGTAATTTGTTCACCAACCATAATATTTGCTATTTTGAGAGAAGCCTCTAGTGAACACTATGGCCGTCGGGTCTACTTCACATCATATTTTCAGCCTTACTCTTTTTCTTCGTTGCACTTTCCACCTTCATATCTCACTTTGTAATCAATATTGAAGGGATTGACAACCCCTTTATAGCGTTGGGTGCAAGCTCTTTTGTGTTTGTGTAGGTACTCTGGACTTGACGAGATTCTCCTACTGGATTGATACCTTGGTTCTCAAACTGAGGGAAATACTTACTGCTCCTGTGCTGCATCGCCCTTTCCTCTTCAAGGGAAAAACCAACGCAAGCTCAAGAGACGACAGAAGATCTCTGTCACCATAGCAATACACAGGCTCAATAAGTTGCCGAGGAGTATGAGTTATTCGACGAACATTGACCCCTAAAAATGTATGTCTTCGCGTGAATAATTTTGTCATTCCTTGAAGACTTTGATCGCGAATAAATTGATATTGCTCATGAAGATATTGAAGATGAGGAATTCGGTGTGTCCAGAGGAAAATGCTCTGAAGACTTTGAAATTGAAGATTTACTCTTTCTGATTCATTTTCTTCATTCTCAGTTCTTAGGAACACTGTACTGTTAAAGGGGGTCAAGGTAAAAGTAAGGAAGGAATTTCCTCATGATGCTCAACTCAAACCTACACCCACCAGATCCTCCACGTGGGGAGTATGACAGACATGAGGACTTTCACAGTTGAAAGTTCCGATCATTGCCGCATCGAGCGCCACCTCTCCCAATCTTATCCACCCAATGGTCATGTCATTAAGGGCATTAATGTTAAATCATGTCGGGATGCTCCCACGCTATAAATAGCCGCCCCCACAACCACTAGCTATTTGGCTGCTCTGAGAGAAACTAACACTTGTAATTTAGAGCAACTCAATTCCTCGAGGACTTTGAGAGAAAATCATCAAGTGAGGAAATACCCCAAACACACAAACCAAAACCAAAACCAAAGTGATTGAGCAACACTGGAGAAGTTGTTCCTTTGTGGAACCGACGCTTGTTATCTTTGAGGACTGTGCATCCTCCAGACGGTTAGGTGTCATGGTCTAGAGTATCCAGCAATCAATTGTGGATCACGGGGTGATCGAGTTTGTGAGGGATTGGAAGTCTGCCCTAAATGTTGGGTGAGGACTGTGTGTCCTTAGCTCAAGGAGAATACGGTAGGGACTGTGTCTCCCGAGACTGTGTATCCTTTGGTTTCAATACCAAGCCGCTCCAAACCAGATGTACAACTATCACAGAAGTTGGAATTGGGTCATCAACCATTGTCTTCATCGAGCTACTGGTTGTATTTCTTCAACTCTTTTCATTTTGTCAATTGCATGTTGAATACTTTCATCTGTATGTTTGAAGAATTTGACTAAAGACTTTCTCTGAATTCCTCACCTCAAATTCTTCACGTGAGTTATTCATCACCTGCTTATCATGTATACATGACATGTGGAAAACGAACCTATGAATTCACGTTGAGTACTTTGTTGTAGTCGCTTCTGCACTTCTGTATGATAAATATTTCCACTTCACTGAGTTCATGACTGAGGACTTTCCTCACTATCAATTTCCTAAGTGATGAATTTGTAAAAATCGCCTATTCACCCCCCCTCTAGTCGCTATAGCGCACTTTCATGTGTGATAGACACGATGGAGAAATGCCGAGAAAAGTTAATTAAATGCGAAGCTTTTGAGCGGGTGAGGGGACCTGGCGCATTGATGTCATCAGGGATTTTATCAATTTCCACTTCATTTGCAATCCTTGGATGTATTGGTTGAAGACTTTGGTTGGGCTGAGGAATTTGATGTGGAGGAATTTCCTAAGGTGCACCCGCTTGGATTTCATAATTCTTGGGGATGACTTCTTCAACAGGAGGTTGTTCTTCCGTAGGAATGATATCTTCAGCAGCCTTGTGCTTAATAGGTTCCTCAGGAGTCAATTTATCTGACACATGAGGCAGTTGCTCTCTTTGCAAGCCATTAGTTTCATCAAACCACACATCTATAGTTTCAAAAACCTTGTTGTGGTAGCTTTTGAAGACTCTATAGGTGTGCGAGTCCGTTCCGTAATCGAGCATAAAACTCTCATTTGCTTTATGGGCAAATTTAAAACTATGATGAGGATCTCTAATGCAGCATCTTGCACCGAAGACTTTGAAATAAATTACATTTCGTTTCTTGTCAGTGAGGAGTTCGTATGAAGTCTTCTTGAGGAATTTGTGAAGATATAACCTATTGATCATGTGGCAGGCAGCGTTGGTTGCCTCAGACCAGAAGCGACGAGGAGTCTGATATTCTTCAAGCTTAGTCTATGTCATTTCAACTAGAGTCCTCCTCTTTCGCTAGACGACGCCATTCTGTTGATGAGTATAAGGAGCAGACAATTCGTGAGTAATACCAAGTTCATCAAGATAATCATCAAGGCCTGTGTTCTAGAATTTTGTACCATTGTCACTCATGATGTGTTTGATCTTGACGTTGAAGTTTGTTGAGGCCCTTGAGGAAAATTGTCTAAAGACTTCCTCCACTTCAGTTTTTAAAGAATGATATGCACCCAAGTATAACGAGAATAGTCATTAACGATGACAAAGCCATATAGAGATGCTGCATTTGTTAGAGTAGCAAAATGAGTAGGTCCAAAGAGATCCATGTGAAGCAATTCAAACGGACGAGTAGTAGTCATGATAGTCTTCGAGGGGTGTTTGGATCTGGTCATCTTTCTAGATTCTAAAGCCACGCACAGATGGTCCTTGAGGAATTGGACGGTTTTGATGCGAATGACACTACTGGAGTTCAGTATTTTGCCGTCTGCCAAATCTTTGCTGTCAGCTGGCTGATGGCAAAGAGTGTCTTTGCCGCCAGCTGAAACAAAGCTAACGGCAAAGAACTAGCTATCAGCGGTGATCGGAAATGATTCCATCAAAGAGTATGAGCTTCTGTCAAAGACAGGAGGCGGCTATCCTGGTTTCATCTCTTGGTTCAAACAAACGGTAATTATCAATAATGGACCATTTCATTTCATGGTCTAACTTGCGGCTAATGCAACAATCGTTTCGTATTTAACTTGTAGGCTAATTCAGAGTCTATGGACGCCGAATTGAGACAAGTCGCTAATGGTTTTGACTATAAGGTCCGTTCATTTGAGAAATACAACATCAACGGGTATCTCTTTCGTACCTTTGGCAAAGAGATATCTATGCCCGACCGGAAATCTACAAATTGTGGTGGCTCTGCTATCGGCGAACGTGTTATCGAGTATTATGGAAGAGTTGAAGCAATTTATGAAGTTCAATTCTATGGTGAAAACCCACCGAATGTCGGAGTCTTCTAATGTTATTGGTTCCAGCCGAAGGAGACTAGAAGGACTCATGAACATATAGGACTAGTCGAAATCAATCCAAACACCCATTTAGATGTTCCCGATGTCTATATTACGGCTCAACACGCGACCCAAGTTTTCTATCTACCGTGGGCATGCCAAATGGATAAGCATATGGAAGGTTGGTATGTTGTTTATGAAGTGCCGCTACATGTCAGACCACCTCTCCCAAATGAACAGGATTATGAACCTCACATTAACCCAGACACATATGATGGAGAATTCTTCCAAGAAACACGTCTTTCCAGGAAATGTTTAAAGAACCGCCGTGCTTCACCCAAGAACATGGAAGTACACAGCGACAATGAATCCGACTCCACCCCTGAGCCGGAACCAGAAGACCTGGAACTCGTAGAGGTTACTGATGCGGATGACCTGTCAATGCTTCAACGATTAAAGAAAGGCCTTTCACAACTTCACGCCGTTGAATCTGACGAGCACGTCATTCATGAAGACATGCGTGATAGTGATGATGATGATGCATTTATTGATGATGATTATTAGTTTGTAACATTCACAACTTAAATTATATATATTTTAATCTTTATTATTCATGTACATATTATTATTCATGTTAGTTATTCAATTTTTTATGTTGTACTAATTTATTTGAATCTTTATCATGGCAGGTCACCAGGTGTTGAAAGATGGTGGGCGCTGGTCCAGAGCGCTCGACGGGTTCTTCCCAGCCGCCCCGCACGAGGGATGGTACTTCCCTTCCACCCCTATCTCTTCGTAGAGCCTTGGCAGACAGTCTGTCGACACCACCTGTGGGTTCTACTTCGTCGGCGGCATTGCCCACTGGGAGAGGTGCTGGTCGGGTAGGGAAGATTGCGAAGAGTACACGGAGAGGTGGTGGTCGCGGAAGATCTAGGAGGACTGTTGAGCCGTCCTCGCCACCACCACCAGCTCATTCACCCGAGCATAGGACTAGTATGGTCGACCCGTTTGCGGAGGAGGCTACGGGGACTCCGGTCCAGGAGCCTGGGGTTGACGGGCATTCGTCCCATGAGACTCCGGTCCAGGATCAGCCTCGGGTCAAGGTGCATTCGGCCCACGAGACTACGGTTCCGGAGGCTTCACCCGACGTGGAGAGGCCCGGATGGGATATGTGGCCGGATCGGACCGAGTTGCCGGATTGGACCGAGGGTCCGGGTGGCTCAGGGGGTGGGGATGGCGGGGAGGAGTTTACGGATAGTGAGGGCGATGTGTAGGTGGACGGGGCCACCGTGTACGAGCGTGGTAGTACACGTCTCCCGGTCGTGCCGGCTACCCGCGAGCAGAGGCCGGTGATTAAACCTGAAGGAGATAGGTAAGTACATTTACTCTTTTTTAGCTTTTGCCTTCAAGTTTGTTCAAATATCTAATGCGTTGACCTTATCATACTGCAACAGATGGGCACACCCTCTTGGAGTCCGCAGGTCAAACTCCGTCCTTGGTGTGCTTTGCCGGACAAATTTCCCGGGGTTTGTCACGTTGCCTGGGGAGGGTCAGGTTCCTACACTAGGATTTTCCTGGGAGCACTACCAGGGTGTGCAGGCCCCGCCGGAGGAGATTATAGATGGTGTCTTGTGCCAGACGAGGGCCGAGATGGTGATCAAGAGCTTTTGGGTAAATTATCTTTTTACACAATCTTGAATTAACAATATAGCTAATTATTGTACTAATCGGTGTTTTCACGTTTGATTGCAGACCTTCTATAGGTGTGAGGATGGATATGAGGAGGAGGCGGCCAAGGTTCTCGAGGCCGAGTGTAGGCGGTTACTACAGAACTTACGCCACGAGACTCGGCCGCAGGCTATTCGAGACTACTACGCCACGCGTGGTATTAAGAAGCAGAAGAAGGATTGCCATGGAAAGTTTCTGAAGAAGGCGGAATACATGAAGGTAATTACCTATTGTTAAGTCCTTCTATGTAGTTTTCTTGATTTCATTCATAGGCGTAGCGCTCAAATTCTTTCTAATAACTTACAGGTGCCCCCGAGATGGTTTGCGGAGAAGATGCATTGTTGGGAGGCGTTGGTTGATGAGTGGTGCACAGGCAGCTGGCGAGCCGTCCACGAGAATGCGAAGGATCAGCGTTGCCAAATGGTTGGTGTGCCACACCATCAAGGCAGCGCCAACTTACTTCAGTTCGGACGAAACTGGGTATGTGATTTGCTTCATGATTCATGCAATTCATTCTTCATGCTAATATTTTGTTCCTCTCTTTTAGGCGCGTCACAATAACACGGAGATGCCACACTTGTACGACCTTTATGGCATGGCCCATACTGCCTCGTACAAGAAGGCGAGGACATTCTCTAAGTCTGACCGGGATGATCCAAATAACTTCACCAACATATCATCCCACCACAAGCTCGTGACATACATGGACACGGGGAAGGATACGAAAGGCGATGACTTTAACCATATCCAGGAAGCTTTGGATCCAGAGCTGGTGATGATATCTGGTGGCGGGAGGCCCCATGGCTCGATAGCCATTGGAGATGGGACAATTCGTTGTCCACTCACTCTCCCGGAGATCAAGGCGCGCCAGTCGAGCAGCAGTCCTAAGATAACGCGTCGTCCACGGCCAGTCGATCTTGCCATCGAGGTTAGTTGTACGGACTAAGAAAACTTTCATCCATTTCATTATGTGTGTCACCATAGATCATTACTGTGGTAACGAGGAATGGTGTTTCAGGTTGCTCTTCAGAAAAAGAGATTGGCAAACCAGGCTGCTCTTGAGAAAGAGAGATTGGCAAACCAGGATGATCTTGAGAAACAGAGATTGACAAGCGAGGCTGCTCTTGAGGCTGCTCTTGATGAGAGGGACCAGACCACGACATGATTGATTGAGGAGGAGAGGGCCCGGAATGAGGCGGGTTAACGGGCCCTGTACGAGCTTTTTGTGGTAAGTTTTTTTCACATTAGCCAAATCATGTGTGTAATGTCTGTTTCATTACTAACTAATACGACCCACTCTTCAGGGTCTGTGTGAGAAGAGCGGTCAAGTCCCTCCGCCGATGCCCGTCTTATCTTTGATTGCCACGGTGAGTTTCATTATAAACGAGTATTAATAATTGACTCTCATCATGCTAACTGAGACATTGCAAAATATCTATTCTGCAGAATAACTCCCGAGCGGCATCGCACGACCCTTCTCGAGGTGTTTCTCCTCCTTGATGACCACTACGGTAAGTTTCTCTTCTCCTCTTTCATATTCTCCTTGCCTTAATTTCCCCAACAATGACATAATTAGCCCATTTAGCTCCAAAATGCCATAATAACCTCAAAATGGCAGAAGAACCTTGGTTAGCTCATTAATATTATATACTTAGCTTGTTTTCCTCTAAAATGGGATAATTAGCCCATATAGCTCCAAAAAGACATAGTTAGCTAATTGAGCTCCAAGAAGAGGAGAAGAGGACAAGAAATAGGAAAAATGAAAAGAAAGAAGAAGAAGAAGAAGAAGAAAAGAAGGAGAAGGAGGAGGAGGAGGAGGAGGAGAAGGCCAAGGACCTTCTAGTCCTTCTCCTCCTCCTCCTCCTTCTCCTCCTTCTTCTTGATTTCTTCTTCTTCTTCTCCTCCTCCTCTTTCTTCTCCTATTTCATATTCTCCTTGCCTTAATTTCCCCATCAATGACATAATTAGCCAATTTAGCTCCAAAAAGACATTATAAGCTCAAAATGGCATAAGAACCTTGGTTAGCTCATTAATATTATATACTTAGCTTGTTTTCCTCTAAAATGGGATAATTAGCCCATTTAGCTCCAAAAAGACATAGTTAGCTAATTTAGCTCCAAGAAGAGGAGAAGAGGAGAAATGAAAAGGAAGAACAAAAATAAGAAGAGAAAGAGAAGAGAAGGAGAAGGAGAAGAAGGAGGAGGAGAAGAAGGAGAAGGAGAAGGAGGAGGAGGAGGAGGAGGAGGAGGATAAGAAGAAGAAGAGAAGAAGGAGAAGGAGGAGGAGGAGGAGGAGGAGAAGGAGGAGAAGGCCAAGGACCTTCTATTCCTTATGCTCCTCCTCGTCCTTCTCCTCCTTCTTCTTATTTCTTCTTCTTCTCCTCCTCCTCCTCTTTCTTCTCCTCTTTCGTATTCTCCTTGCCTTAATTTCCCCAACAATGACATAATTAGCCCATTTAGCTCCAAAATTCCATAATAACTTTAAAATGGCATAAGAACCTTGGTTAGCTCATTAATATTATATACTTAGCTTGTTTTCCTCTAAAATGGGATAATTAGCCCATATAGATCCAAAAAGACATTGTTAGCCAATTGAGCTCCAATAAGAGGAGAAGAGGAGAAGAAATAGGAAAAATGAAAAGAAAGAAGAAGAATAAGAAGAAGAGAAGAAGGAGAAGGAGGAGGAGGAGGAGAAGGAGGAGGAGAAGGCCAAGGACCTTCTAGTCCTTGTCCTCCTCCTCCTCCTTCTCCTCCTTCTTCTTGATTTCTTCTTCTTCTTGTCCTCGTCCTCTTTCTTCTCCTCTTTCATATTCTCCTGCCTTAATTTCCTCAACAATGACATAATTATCCCATTTAGCTCCAAAATGCCATAATAACCGCAAAATGGCATAAGAACCTTGGTTAGCTTATTAATATTATATACTTAGCTTGTTTTCCTCGAAAATGGGATAATTAGCCCATTTATCTCCAAAAATACATAGTTAGTTAATTGAGCTCCAAGAAGAGGAGAAGAGGAGAAGAGATAGGAAAAATGAGAAGAAAGAAGAAGAAGAAGAAGAAGAGAAGAAGGAGAAGGAGGAGGAGGAGGAGGAGGACAAGGAGGAGAAGGCCAAGGACTTTCTAGTCCTTCTCCTCCTCCTCCTCCTTCTCCACCTTCTTCTTTATTTCTTCTTCTTCTCCTCCCCCTCCTCTTTATTCTCCTCTTTCATATTCTCCTTGCCTAAAATTCCCCAACAATGATATAATTAGACCATTTAGCTCCAAAAAGACATTATAAGCTCAAAATGGCATAAGAACCTTGGTTAGCTCATTAATATTATATACTTAGCTTGTTTTCCTCTAAAATGGGATAATTAGCCCATTTAGCTCCAAAAAGACATAGTTAGCTAATTTAGCTCCATGAAGAGGAGAAGAGGAGAAATGAAAAGGAAGAACAAAAACAAGAAGAGAAATAGAAGAGAAGGAGAAGGAGAAGAAGGAGGTGGAGAGGAAGGAGAAGGAGGAGGAGGAGGAGGAGAAGGAGGAAAAGTCCAAGGACCTTCTAGTCCTTCTCCTCATCCTCCTCCTTCTCCTCCTTCTTTTTTGTTTCTTCTTCTTCTCCTCCTCCTCCTATTTCTTCTCCTCTTTCATATTCTCCTTGCCTTAATTTCCCCAACAATGACATAATTAACCCATTTAGCTCCAAAATGCCATAATAACCTCAAAATGGCATAAGAACCTTGGTTAGCTCATTAATATTATATACTTAGCTTGTTTTCCTCTAAAATTGGATAATTAGCCCATTGAGTTCCAAAAACACATAGTTAGCTAATTTAGCTCCAAGAAGAGGAGAAGAGGAGAAGAAATAGGAAAAATGATAAGAAAGAAGAAGAAGAAGAAGAAGAGAAGAAGGAGAAGGAGGAGGAGAAGGCCAAGGACCTTCTAGTCCTTCTCCTCCTCCTCCTACTTCTCCTCCTCCTTCTTTATTTCTTCTTCTTCTTCTCCTCCTCCTCTTTCTTCTCCTCTTTCATATTCTCCTTGCCTTAATTACCCCAACAATGGCATAATTAGCCAATTTAGCTCCAAAAAGACATTATATGCTCAAAATGGCATAAGAACCTTGGTTAGCTCATTAATATTATATACTTAGCTTGTTTTCCTCTATAATGACATAATTAGCCCATTTAGCTCCAAAAGGACATAGTTAGCTAATTTAGCTCCAAGAAGAGGAGAAATGAAAAGGAAGAACAAAAAGAAGAAGAGAAAGAGAAGAGAAGCAGAAGGAGAAGAAGGAGAAAGAGAAGAAGAACACAAGAAGGAGAAGGAGCCCTCCTTATTCTCCTTCTTCTCCTCTTCTTCATCAATTTAGCTTATTTTCCCCAACAAAGACATACTTAGCCAATTATCATCCAAAATGACATAATTAGCTTAGTTAGGTAAAAACATCATAAGAACCTTGCTTAGCTCCATAAAATGACTAATTAAGCTCCTAAAAGACATAATAAGCTCAAAATCGCATAAGAACCTTGGTTAGCTCATTAATATTATATACTTAGCTTGTTTTCCTATAAAATGACATAATTAGCCCATTTAGCTGCAAAAATACATAGTTAGCTAATTTAGCTCCAAGAAGAGGAGAAGAGGAGAAATGAAAAGAAGTAAGAAGAAGAATAAGAAGAGAAGGAGAAGGACAAGAAGAAGAAGGAGGAGGAGAAGAAGAGAAGAAGAAGGAGAAGGAGGAGAAGAAGGAGAAGGAGCCCTCCTTCTTCTCCTTCTTCTTCTCTCCTCCTTCTTCTCCTCCTTCTTCTCCTTCTTCTTCTCTTCTTCTTTTCCCCTCCTCCTCCTCCTCCTCCCCGTCCTTCTTGTTTTTCTTCTCCTTGTTCTCTTCTTGCTTCTTATCTTTCTTCTTCAATTTAGTTTATTTGTCATATATATGTTGTTGTTCTTCTTTTTCGGACTTTTTTTCCAATTTTCCAGATTGGATGTACTACATGCTTGGAAGCTGGCATTGATGGAGTGCTTTAGTTCTAGTTTTCATTTGAGTTGATGAACAATGGGGAATTATATGTATATGTATATATGGATGAACAGTATATGTGGAACTATATGTATATGTGTTGTGACCTATATATGTGCTATGAATATGGATGAGACTTTGTGCTATGAATATGTGTTGTGACCTATATATGTGCTATGAATTATATGTGCTATGTATATATATATATATATATATATGTTGTGACCTATATATGTGCTATGTATATGTATATGTGTTGTGAAATAAACAAAAAAAACTGTGACAATATGGGCTCTTTGCCGTCTGCCAGCTGATGGCAAATGCCTTTGCCATCAGCTGATCGACGGCAAAGGTGCCATGTGGCGTCCAGCTGTGCAACCTGGGTAGCAGCAGCTGGCCATATAGTATCTTTGACGTCCGCTTCTAGGGGGGGCAGACGGCAAATAAGAGGGCACAGAGGAGGGGGGGAGGGGTAGGCAGACGGCAAAGAGTGGAGGGGGGAGGAGGTGGAGGCAGACAGCAAAGAAGAGGGGGGAGGCAGACGACAAAGAGTGGAGGGGGGAGGAGGTGGAGGCAGACGGCAAAGAAGTGGGGGGGAGGCAGTAGGCAAAGAAGAGGGGGAGGCAGACGCCAAAGAAGAGGGGGGAGGCAGACGGCAAAGCCGCCGTTAGCCCCTAACGGAGGCAACGCGTGCCGACTGTTGTCTCGACATATTTGTCGACTGCTCTTGTGAAAAGCTGACGGCAAAGCTCTTTGTCGTCCGCTTCGGTGAGGCAGAAGGCAAAGAAGTTACAATGCCGTCGTAGTCTAACGCAGAAATTTTGCTGATAGTGGGATTCTTTGCCATTTGTGATTTACTCTTTGCCGTGTGTGATTTACTCTTTGCTGTCTGTGATGGCAGACGACAAAGAAGCTAATTCCTGTAGTGTGACAGGCTTCTCCTTTGCTAGTGTGTGAAAATTCCTCATGCCCGCATGACCAAGTCATCGATGCCATAGCCAGCCCTCTGAGGCTTTTGCAAGAAGACACATGGCTGGTTGAGGTCCTATAGAGAAATTAACAATATACAAGTTTCCTCTCCTAAAGCCTTCAAAGACTATGGATTTATCAGATTCCATGACAACTACACATCTATATTTTCCAAAGGTGGCAATCATATCAAGATAACAAAGCATTGAGACTGACATGAGGTTAAACCCAAGGGATTCGACAAGCATGACCTTGTCCATGTGTTGGTCCTTAGAGATAGCCACTTTACCAAGTCCCAAGACCTTGCTTTTACCTTTGTTAGCGTAGGTTATATGCTTCAGTGGCGATGGACTCAGTGGGATATTCATCAATAGGCGTTTTCCACCCATCATGTCATTTGTACACCAACTATCAAGAACCCACTCTGTGGTCTTGGGTTAATCATCATGAAGATGAATTAGTGTTGCTTACCATCTCATATGCTTTAGATTGAAGAATATGATATCAATTTCATCAGATTTGAATATCACATAAAACATATTTTAGACATAATGAGGACGAGTGAAAAGACGGATCATTTCATCAGATTTTAGCTTGCGTCCTATCAAGCAATTTCCTCATGTCTCGAGCAAATTCTTCACATGATGACTTTCATCTGGATACCTACCTGCAGAAGTGATTAGTTCGATTTGTTCACCACCCACATCTGAAGGGGTGGTAAAGAGTTTATCATCTTGCGAGTACCATATGAGAATTGAGGCATTGATGGTAATGCACTTCGTTTAACAGGAGGGGGTTAGAGTACTCAAATGAATAGGCAGAGAAATTCTTTGAGGACTTATGACATAGTGATTTCAGGAATAATGCACATATTCATGTCCCTTGTAGCTTCCCTACATATCAAAAGCATTAGTGCGAGTACGAGCATAGTTTTGACCATATGAGCAATTGGATCCTCATGAATACGTTTCTCCACCTGAGGAATTTGATATGGGGTTCCTGTTCTTCACCGATGGTGTCATGAGGACATACACCTGAACACTTTCCAAGCTGCTTTTGGGAATCCATATTTTCCTCAAGGGTGGTCTATTCCTGCAGTTAGTTCCAACATATCTAGCAAATACTTCACCAAACTGATTTTTGAACAGTTTATAGTTAGAGTCATGACTCTGCAGTGGAATAAGAATTTTCATATGCAAAGTCTGGTAGAGTGGATGGATCAACAGGAAGTCCTTTTGCAGCAACTCACAAGGTTTTGGTATACTTCTGAGGTTTCCAGTATGACCCATTAACATTCAGTTTCCTAGGGTTCTTGTTCAGAATCTACTTTTTGAGCACATCGCAAAGGGTTTGATGACTTTGGAGCCTTTTGTATATGCATGTCACATACAATTCCTTCAACCCTGCATTTTCGTCAGTGACATTTGTGGTTTCCTTAGGTGAGGAATTAGTTACCACAGAAGCAGTTGAAGAATTTGTAGCGATAGAAGCATTTGAAGTTTCAGATGAAGAATTAGTTGTTTCATGTTCGATCCATTTCAAGCACGGTGGAACGAATTCTTTTTGAGCGGTACTGGTCTGTTGAGCAAGCAAAGAATCATTTTTGATTCGAAGATCATCATGAGACATTCTTAGCTTCCCGAGATATTGCTTCCATTGAAGGAGTTCATAGGAAAGCTTCTCATGATCAGCCAAGAGTGTGGCATAACGTTCTTGAAGACTATCAAACCTATACTGAAGACTTTGAACATCTTCAGTGAGGATTTGTGTCCAGTTCATTTCATCACTCAACAGATCATCGCTTTTGTCTAGTAGTTTCTAAAGCTTTTCAATAGTAGTTTGCTGCTTAGTGGCAATGTTAGCAAGTTTATATTAACTGGGTTTTTGATAATCATCAGGTTCACAATCACTAGAGTCAGAAGAGGAAGTGTGGCTTGGTACCTTTGAACCTTTTCCCAGGAAACAATAGGTGGGAGCAAAGTCATCATCATAGTCATGAGTGTTGTTGATGTTGTCATTTTCTTTGAGGTCGAAGATGGACTTCTAAACGAATGTGGTAGCAAGGGCTATCTTTGAAACACCAGACTCTGACTCCACTTCACAACCTTCCTCTTCAGCACATTCCTTAGATTCTTCTTCAGAATCCAGAAGTTCTCCAGGCGAGACCAATTCAAAAAGTCTTCAAGGAGAGATATGAGGAAATCAGAATCTTCATGTGAGAACTACAAGAAAAGAACCTGCCATAAATGCAAGAAATCTGGTCACTACATTGATGATTGTCCTCGTTGAGTGAAGAAATCAAAGAAGAAGAAAAACAAGGATGACACTTGTGATGACTCGAAGAAAAAGAAGAAATCTTCAAAGTCCTCATCGCACAAGAAGACCAGCATCACAAAGGCTCGGGTACTTATTGGCAAGGAAATGGATTCTGAAGAAGATTTTAAGGAATTTGAAGAAGAGGAAGGTTTTGAACTGGAATTAGAGTCTCGTGTGGCAATCTTAGCCCTTGCGACCACATTCGTCATCAAGTCCGTCTTCGACCTCGAAGAAAATGACAATGTTAACAACATCAATGAATGTGACAATGACTTTTCTCCCACCTGTTGCTTCATGGCAAAAGGTTCAAAGGTAACAAGCCACACATCCTCTTCTAACTCTAGTGACTGTGAACCTGATGATTATCAAAAACCCAGTTACTATAAACTTGCTAATATTACGACTAAGCAACAAGCTGTTATTGAAAACTTCAGAAACTGCTAGACAAAAGCGATGACATGTTGAGTGAGGAAATGAATCAGACTCAAATACTCACTCAAGATGTTCAAAGCCTTCAGTATAGGTTTGATAGTCTTCAAGAACGTTATGGCACACTCTTGCACTACTGGAATCAGAGGATTTGCCATCTGCTGCTTCTTTGTCGTCTGCTGACTAATGAAAAAGACCCTCTTTGCCATCAACAACAAGAAACCAGACGGCAAAGAGCAAACTGATGGCAAAGATACTCTTTGCCATCAGTCTGCTCTTTGCCGTGTGCCAGCTGACGGCAAAGAGCATTCAGGCAGACGACAAAGAGTATGGGGCGGCCCACCCCGCACCCCCTCTCTCCCCCTAACGGCCTCTTTCTTTGCCCTCTGCCTTGTACCTCTTTGCCGTCGGGGGGCAGATGACAAATAGGTACATTCCCTAATGGCTATCGCCCCACCCCCACGCCCCTCTCCCCCCTAACGGTCGTCGCCCCCACCCCCACACCCCTCTCCCCCCTAACGGTCGTCGCCCCCACCCCCACTCTCACTCCCCTCTCTCCCCGACGCCCACCGCCGCCAGCCCCGAGGGCACCGCTGTCGTCGCCCCATCGGCCCTATCCCGCCGCCGCCTCACCGCCCCTGGCTTCCTACCGCCCCTGGCTTCCTACCGCCCCCAGCGTGCCCACCGCCCCCGTCGCACCGCTGCACCACAGCCCCCGTCGCGCCCGTCCTCCGTGCCTCCCCGGCACCACACCGCCCCCAACGCCCCATCGTCCCCGCCACCAGCCACCCCGACCCCCCGCCGCCCACAACGCCCCAGCCGCCCCTGCCGGTGAGTCCCCCCACCGGCCGGCCGCCCCCAACGTGCCCACCGCCCCTGTCTTCGATGATCATGAGAAGCTTTCTTATGAATTTCTTTAGAGAAAGCAAGATCTTGAGAAGCTAAGAATGTCTCATGATGATCTTCGAATCGAAAATGATTGTTTGCTTGCCCAGCAAATCAGTACCGCTTAGGAAGAATTCCTTCCACCATGTTTGAAATGCATCGAACGAGAATTTTCCAATTCTTCACCTGAAACTTCAAATGCTTCTATCGCTACAAATGTTTCAACTGTATCCGTGGTAACAAATTCCTCACCCGAGGAAACCACAAATGTCATTGACAAAAATGAAGGGTTGAAGGAACTGTGTGTGACAGGCATAGACAAAATCCCCAAAGGGCATCAAACCCTTTGCAATGTGCTCAAAAAGTAGATTCTGAATAGGAACCCTAGGAAAGAGGGTATAGCCTTTGAGAGGAAACTTAATGTTGACTAGTCATACAGGAAACCTGAGCAGTATCCCAAAACCCCATGGATTTCTGCAAAAAGGACCTCATGTTGCCATTGACTCTAATAGGTTTTGCATGTGAAATGTCTTATTCCTCTGATGAGTGATTTGACTGCAACTATAAACTGTTCAAGAATTAGGCTGGTGAAATATTTCCTAGATATGTTGGAACTAACTGTAGGAATGGAACACCCCTGAGGAAAATCTTGGTTCCCAAAAGCACCTTGGAAATTCTTCACATGAATGTCCTCATGACACCACCAGTGAGGAACACGAACCCCAGATCAAATTCCTCAAGTGGACCAAAGTCTTCACGGGATTCAAATTCCTCATATGGTCAAAACTATGCTCTTACTCGCAGTAATGCTTCCGATATGCAGGGAAACTACAAGGGACATGAATATGTGCATTATTCCTCAAATCACTATGTTCATAAGTCATCAAAGAATTTCTCTACCTATTCATTTGAGTACTCTAACCCCCCCTCCCGTGAAACGAAGTGCACTATCTTCAATGCCTCAATTCTCATATGGTGCTCGCAGGATGATAAACTCTTTACCACCCTTTCAGATGTGTGTGGTGAAGAAATGAAACTAATCACTTATGTAGGTCGGGTCTCCAGATGAAAGTCATCATGTGAAGAATTTGCTGGAGGCCCAAGGAAATTGCTGGATAGGATGCAAGCTAGTCATGATAAAATGATCAATCATTTCACTAGTCCTTATTATGTCTAAAATATACCTTATGTGATGAAATTCAAGTATGATGAATTTGATATCATATTCTTCACTCTAAAGCATATGAGATGATAAGAAGTACAAATTCATTAGTAGGATGACCAACCCAAAACCACAGAGTGGGTTCTTGACAGTGGGTGTACAAATCAGATGACTAGTGACAAAAGGCTATTGATGAATATCCCACTAACTCCATAACCACTGAAGCATATCACCTACGCTGACCAAGGTAAAAGCAAGGTATTGGAACAAAATCATGCTTGTCGAATCCCATGGGTTTAACCTCATGTCAGTCTCAATGCTTTGTGATCTTGATATGATTGTCATCTTTGGAAAATATAGATGCATAGTCATCATGGAATCTGACAAATCTAAAGTTTTCGAAGGATTTAGGATAGGAGACTTGTATATTGTTGATTGCTCTGCAGGTCCTCACCAGCCATGTGTCTTCTTGCAAAATCCTCACAGCGCTGGCTATGGCATCGACGGCTTGGTCATGCGGGCATGAGCAATTTTCACACACTGGTGAATAAGAAGCATGTCATTGGCATCGAAACCGTCAAATTCCTCAAGGACCATCTCTACGGGGCTTGTGAGTGTGGAAAGATGACCAGATCCAAGCACCCCTCGAAGACTATCATGGCTACTACTTGTCCTTTTGAATTAGTTCACATGGATCTCTTTGGACCTACTCATTATACTACTCTAACCAATGCAACATGTCTATATGGTTTGTTCTCGTTGACGACTATTCTCGTTATACTTGGGTGCATATCATTCCTTACAAAAGTGAACAGCAGGAAGTCTTCAAACGATTTTCCTCAAGGGCCTTGACGAACTTCGGCGTGAAGATCAAACACATCAGGAGTGACAATGGGACAAAATTCAGGAATACATGCCTTGATGACTATCTTGATGAACATGTTATTACACACGAAATGTCTGCTCCTTATACTCGTCAACAGAATTGTGTCGTCGAGCACAAGAACAGGACTCTGGTTGAAATAGCTTGGACTATGCTTGAATAATAGCGGACTCCTCACTTGCTCGAAAGCTTCACATTTGATTAACTTTTGTGGGCATTCTTCTTTTCTGTCTATCACAAAACCCTCAAAAGTGGATGAAGCCTTCATGGAACCCGAGTGGATTCAACCTATGCAAGATGAACTTCATCAATTCAAGCTGAACAACGTGTGGGAAACTCATCAAACGACCTGATCCTTGGAAGCACAATGTCATCGGTACCAAGTGGATCTACTGAAACAAGCAAGATGAGGAAGTTTAGGTAGTGAGGAACAAGGCACGACTTTTAGCCCAAGGCTACATAGAGGTTGAAGGAATTGACTTTGATGAAACTTTTGCACCTCCTTCTAGACTTGAAGCAATTCATATATTGCTTGCTTATGCTAACCATCACAATATTACACTGTATCAAATGGAAGTGAAAAGTGCATTCCTCAATGGTAAGCTTGAGGAGGAAGTATATGTTGCTCCGCCCCCAGGTTTTGAAGATCGAAGCATCCTGACAAAGTCTTCAGACTCAACAAAGCACTCTATGGCCTCAAGCAAGCCTCTCAGGCTTGGTATGATACATTGAAGGAATTCCTAGTGAAAACAGGCTTCAAAGACGGTTCACTTGATCCCAATCTTTTCACAAAAATCCTATGATGGTGAACTGTATATATGCCAAATATATGTGGATGCTATCATCTTTAGTTGTATTGAAAAACTTTACATTGACAAATTTGCCTACATAATGGGTGACGAATTTTCTATGGATGAAGCAAACCCTCAAGCACTACGGCATCAACATGAAGAATGTGCCACTCTACTGCGAAAATGAGAGTGCAATCAAGATTGCATACAATCGAGTACAACACTCGAAGAACAAGCACATCTAGATTCATCATCATTTTCTTCATCATCATGTACTCAAGGGCAACATCGTCATCGACCATGTGAAGAGTGAAGGCTAGCTAGTGGATATCTCCACTAAGCCCTTGGATGAAAAAAGATTATGCAAGTTGCGGTGTGAGCTAATTATCTTAGAATCTTTGAATGTTCTGTGAAAAGGCACGCATCCTAACATTTATGCAAATTGATGACTTAGATATGCAACACACGAAGATACATTTTTCTTCAATCAATGAAGAATAATACTCTGGGTGTGAAGAAATCAATGAAGAATTTGATTCCCAAGGCCCTACGACAATTGTACGCGGTGCCTCAAATCATCATTCTTATACGGTGGGTCATACCACACCACCCAATTTGAAAATTCTTCAAAGTTGAAATCCTTAAAAATCGAGACTTTTGCAAATTCTTCAAAATTTTCAAAATCTTCAAATTTTCAAGGTCCTCAAAATTTGCAAATTCCTCAAAAAGGTTCAAATTCTACAAACTTCTAAAATGTGGTGTTCACTGACTATATATATATACATATACATATATATGTACCTATATATATATATGAGATTTCAATGTCCTCAAAAACATTCATTTATTGGTAATTCTTCAAGTTGGTTTTTCCTCTAAGTAAATGTGATCGGACGTGTCTCCCCTCTATGCTAAGCTCAACCCAAACTACTCCCAACTCTTCATATGTGTTCTATTTGACACTTGTGAGGGATCGATGGACGATGTGTATAGAGGGGGGGGTGAATGGACTACTTGTCAAGATAAAATTCCTAGCCTAACCCAATTTCAAGGAAGGCAGAAATTTAGTAGTTCTAACAAGTCTAGTACAAGCTACACATGCTAGTCAACATATATAGCTGCAGAAAATTAAAGACTTTGCACATGTAATGGAGTAGAGTTTAGAAGATCAAACGCAAAGAGGTTGACAGAGTGAATTTTGGCATGGTTCTAATAGGTGTCGCTGTCGTATGTCCATGTTAGTGGAGACTTCAACCCACGAAGGGTAACGGCTACGAGAGTTCATGGAGGGTCCAAAAAGAAGCGGCTTCGTCTATTCCACCATGGCTTCCGTCCACGGAGGACTATCCTTACTCACGGTAGGTCTTGACGAAGTAGGCGATCTCCTTGCCCTTACAAACATCTTCGTTCAACTCCACAACATGAAGTAGGAGGCTCCCAAGGGACACCTAACCAATCTAGGAGGCATCACCCTCCAAAAGGACATAGATGTGGTAGATCAATGAAATCCTTGCTCTTGTGCTTCTAAAGATAGTCTCCTCAACACAAAATCACTCTCTCACAGAATATGCATGTGTAGGAGAGGTTAATTTTGTGGAATGCAGTTTGAGTAGGCTAGAGATCAAGATTCAAATGAATTGAGTGGAATATCTTGGTCTCAACACGTGAGTAGGTGGTTCTCTCTCAGAAAATGTATCTGGATATGAAGTGTGTGTTGTGAGTGCTTCTCCCACGAATGAGAGGTGTGTGAAGGGATATATATAGGAAGCAGCCAAAATCCAACCGTTGCACACAAAGTGGCAAATTCGGTGACACCAAAGTTGAAGACTCGGTGGTACTGATTAGCAAAAAGGTGTGAACTTTCGAATCTCGGTGAGACCGATATATGAAACTTGGTGGCACCGAAAAGGTAGCTGACGGTCAGATGGACAAACTCGGTGGTACCGGTACTAAAACTCGTAAATTTTGATTTTGTGTATCGAGGCACCCGAAAGTTGTTCACCCAAACTCGGTAGCATCGATATGGATTCGGTTGCACCAATTAGGTGGAAATGGCTAGGGTTTATGTGTGAGGTCAAACTCGGTGGGTCCGAAATATGAAAGTTGGTGACACCAAATTTGTGTATAAGGATTTGGAGAGAATGGTTATGTGGGAATTTGACTCAGTATTTTGGTGGCTAACTTAGAGCGCTTTGAGCAATTAGTTCATTTTACTACCTCACCCCCTTTAAATAGTATTGGCATTCCTATGAGCTCAAAAGTGATTTCTCACAAATATAAAATGAAGAGTCTTCTAGCTTGAAGCTTGATCCAATATTATTACTTTCTTGCATCAAGGGGCATCTCCACATAAACCTTTAGCCAAAGCTCTCCATGGACTATTCCTAAAATATCTAGGTAAAAGTGTTAGTCCAAGAGACAATGTATGTTGTCATGAATTATCAAAATCACCAAGGGGGCATATGTGCTTTCAGTCTCCCCCTTTATGGTAACTAATGACAACTTACAATCAAATCTTGAAATAAAGATCAGCATAAGAATATGACAGCTTTCAAAGAAATATGACTAGTGCAAGCTCCCCCTAAATGTGTGCAATCCCTCTTTAAAGGATAGTTGCTTTGGAATGCATGGGCACACACATGGTAGAAGGACAAGACAAGTCATATAAATCTTGGCTATATGCAACAAACATATTTGAATGAAGGGCTTCCATGTTCAAGACTCCCTCTTCCAAACAATATGTGCAAGAAACAAGAGATCATCATGAATAGGGATATGATGCATCTTGAGCTTCTTAGTAGTAGGAGTACAAATGGGGAAAAATGTTAGAAAACACAATAGTACTCCATTGTAAAGATGTAAAGAGCTTCAAAAATACCAAGATATTGAAGACATATTTCAAATAGTATTTGATGATAGATATGTCTCCAAAAGAAATAAGAACTTTCTCCCCTAAGAATGAGTATGTACGATTACCTCTCCCCTTGAATCATAGCATGTAGATATTGGGAGTAGGTAGGGCAAGACAAATTCAATCTCTTAAAAGAGATAACAAAAATAAATTTATCTCTCTCCCCCTTAATATGTAAGGTTTGACACATCTCCCATGGGTAGATTTCCCCTTAGGTCGACTTTCCTTAGGAACAGATATCTCCCCTTAGATATATTTCTCCCTCTCTAAGTAAGCTTATTGCTGATATTTCTCCCCAATAAGTAGGTTCATTGGAAGCTTTGATATTTCTCCCCCTTTGGCATTAATTTCCAAAAAGGTCAGAGGGTAAGGGTTCATTGAGAGAAAGGGATCCTTGATACTTCTCTCTTGATAAGGGTTACTTGAATTTGACTTTTCTCCCCCTTGATAGAAGGTAAGGGTTCATCGAAAGTTCTCTCCCTTAATTATGAATTAGAGTCCCTTGAACTATATCCTCCTATAATAGGAATCCTGGAAAACTCTCCCTCTTATAGTATATGGGATCACTGAGGTTTTCTCCCCCTAGAGAAGTTGTCTCCCGTTAGAAAACAATGCTAAGACTAATTTTCGTATATAAAGGATTCGGTAAAAACATATAGGGCAATGAAACAAGGGATCATTGATAATCTTTCCCCCCCTAAGGCAAATGGCTAGAAAATAGAACAAAGACAAAGGCCATGAAAATATCAGGGTCACCGAGGCAAAGTAGTTATGTAGAACATATAATGAAAATTGGGCCTCAGGGAAAAATCGGTTGGACCGAGTTTCCCTGATCGGTGAAACCGACTTGCAATGAAAATAAACTCCTTAACATAAAAAGAACATAGAATTTTCAAAATCCTTCTAAAGAAAAGAAAAATATCTAAAGATTTAAAGAGAATAAGATAGCAAATGTAAAAGATTCCAACTAAGAAGGAAAAGAAGAGAAAACATTTTTTTATTTTGAAAATATACATACATATAGATGAGAGTTGAATGGTTTCAATGAAATTTGCAATGACAAATGTGAACCATAAAAGAAACTCCATCTAGATGTGGGGCGGTGACTAGGTCACTTGTATTAGAGTATTTGACTTGAGGAGTCAAGCAAGATTGCTTGATCATAGGTCATACTAATCGTTAAGCACAAAAATGGGTTTACCATTTTTTGATTAATCATTTCAATGTCTTCATATCACTTGAGTTGCTTTACCTCATGAGTTCATGTAAAGATTTATCTAGAATATGAGTACATACCTTTGAATGATGTTGATGACGTGGCATGTAGGTGAACTTGTTGTGGATGCTCAAAGTTGATGGAGATCAGCTTGAGTTGGGAGTTATCCATGTAGTTTTGCTTCACTTTTCACCTACAATGGTTAGTCAAGAAAGGAAGAACATAATATCCAAATTACATGAGTGAATAATTTAATCAAATGATTGTCAAGGAGATGATTTTGTTGTCTTCTTCCTCCATTTCCGAAGAAAAGGTTGTTAATACTTGGCCATGTGAAGATCGCTTTTGATCTGAGTTGATTGCAATCTTGTGAAGGTATTTCTTCCAAGTACCTACAAAAGGTTAGATACAAAATAGTCATATCAATGGCATCAAGGAATAGTCATTCAAGCTCATGCACTTCCATGTATCCGAGTGAGTCTAGCTCAAGTTTGAAGCATCAATGATGTTCAACTCACTCCTCAAATGACAAAAACCTTTCTCATCAAGTGGTTTGGTAAAGATATCAGCTAGTTGTTTGTCAGTACGAACATGCTTGAGATTGATATCTCCTTTAGCAACATGATCAAGAATGAAATGATATCGCACTTGGATAAGTTTTGTTCTACAATGTTGCACAGGATTATAGGCAATCTTAGTAGAACTTTCATTGTCACATAACAATGGAACTTTTCTAACATGAATGCCATAATCCTTAAGAGTTTGAGTCAACCAAAGTAATTGGGCACAACATGATCCAGTGGTAATGTATTCAGCTTCGGCAGTAGATAGGGATACCGAGTTTTGTTTATTGGATGACCAAGACACAAGAGATCTCCCAAGAAATTGACATGTACCCACGGTGGATTTTCTATCAACCTTCTCTCCGGCATAGTCTGAGTCGGAATAGCCAATAAGATTAAAATAAGATCCCTTAGGATACCATATGCCAAAGTTGGGTCTATGTATAAGGTATCTCAATATCCTTTTCACAGCCAAATAGATGAAACTCTCTTGCTGCTGCTTGGTATCGGGCACACATGCAAACACTCAACATGATATCAGGACGGGAGGCTCATTGATATAGCAACGAACCAATCATCGATCGATAAACCTTTTGATCAACGGGTTTGTCCTCCTTAGTGAGGTCAAGATGTGCACTAGTAGGCATGGGGGTTCTCAAACCTTTGCATTCTTGCAGGTTGAACTTCCTGATTAAGTCCTTGGTGTACTTGGTTTGAGAGATAAACATACCTTCTCTCGATTATTTGATTTGCAATCCAAGGAAGGACTTCAGTTCACACATGATGGACATCTCATACTTCTCCGACATCAACTTACCAAACTTTTCACTAAACTGTGGGTTAGTAGAACCAAAGATAATATCATCCACATATATTTGGCAAACAAATAGTTCTCCATTAACTCTTTTAGTGAATAAGGTTGCATCAATTTTACCAATCTCAAGACCCTTTTCAATGAGAAACTTCGTTAGGCATTTGTACCAACCTCTAGGGGCTTGTTTAATACCATATAAAGATTTTTGAAGTTTGTAAACATGATCAGGTTTTTTGGGCTTCACAAAACCAGGAGGATCTTTAACATAAACTTCGTCCTCAATTTCTCCATTGATAAAGGAACTTTTGATATTCATTTGGTAGAGAGTTATATCATGGTGATTGGCATAGGCTAGAAGAATGCAAATGGATTCAAGTCTAGCAACAGGAGCATAAGTCTCATGGTAGTCCATACCTTCAACTTGTGTGTATCCTTGGGCTACGAGACGTGCCTTGTAGTGTACAACTTGTCCGTCTTCATCTTGCTTGTTCCAAAACAACCATCTTGTACCAATGATATTCTGCTCGCCTTCAGGCTTTTGAACACGTGTCCATACTTCATTTCTCTCGAAATTGTATATCTCTTCATGCATGGCATTCACCGAATCCGGATCTTGAAGATATTCTTCAACCTTCAAAGGTTCAATACTAGGGATGAAAGAATAATGCTCACAAAAGTTAGCTAACCTAGATTTAGAGCGAGTGATTCTCCCAATTTTTATGTCACCGTAGATTTGATTCAACGGATGATCTCTGTCCACTCTTTCTCTAACTCTTGAAAGCTTCTTCTTGTTGGATGGTGGTGCTTCTTATTCATCATCACCATCTTGAGCGTTGTCGTTGACCTCATCATCTCCTTGAGGTGGTGGTGTGGAAGGTTGAGGTGGATCATCATGATGTACTTCTTCCTCTTCTTCATCGTGTTGTGTACCGCTTGTGGATGCTTCCATATCGTTTTGTGGTTTGCCTTGAAGCAAAGTGGGAGATTCCACATGAGTTGATGAAGTGCTTTCCTTCACCTCCTTGGGACGAATCTTGCCAATGGACAAGTCTTTGATAGCTTCCGAAGGTTCCTTATTTCCTACATCATTTGGCCACTTGCGAACCATTTGTCTCATGAGACTTCACATCTACCGTCTCTTACACTTTTTGAGTGAAGTTGTTGTAGACATGGTAAGTGTGAGAGTTTGATCCGTAACCAAGTAGGAAACCTTCATAAGATTTAGGTGCAAATTTAGGTCGACAATGCTTCTCAAGAATATAACACTTAGAGCCGAATGCCCTAAAGTATCCAACTTGGGGTTTGTTACCGGTGAGTAGATCGTATACCGTTTTACCGAGAAGCTTGTGCAGGTTGAGTCAGTTTATGGCATGGCAAGATGTTTCCACGGCCTCTGCCCAAAAGTATGTTGGAGTCTTGTATTCATCAAGCATCATTCTCGCCATCTCTATGAGAGTACGGTTCTTCCTCTCAACAACTCCATTTTGTTGAGGTGTGTACGTTGCCTAAAACTCATGTGAGATACCTTCTTCGTCAATAAAAGTATCCACATTCGTGTTCTTGAACCTCATTCCATAATCGCTGCGAACCTTCTTGATCTTCACTTCAAACTGATTTTGATCTTTCCTAGCAAAGTTCTTGAAGATCATTTCTACCTGCGACTTAGCATTAAGAAAGAATACCCACGTAAATATGGAAAAATCATCAACAATGACTAAAACATAAGAGTTTCCAAAGGCTTGTAAGCATTGGGACCAAAGAGTTCCATCTGAAGGAGCTCGAGTGGTCTTCTAGTAGTCATGATGTTCTTCACAGGATGACTTCCATCAACTTTCTTTCTTGCTTGACAAGAACTACAAAGTCCATCTTTTCAAATATAACATCTTTAACACTATGAATATGATCACCTTTGAGAAGTTTGTCAAGGTTATGCATACCTACATGTCCTAACCTTCTATGCCATAACCAACCTTTAGAAGATTTTGCAATAAGACATGTACGGGGTTTGGATATTTTAGAGAAGTCAACAATGTATAGATCACCTCTAGGGAAACCAATAAAGACAATTTTATGGTTGTCGCTGCAAAACACTAGGCATTCAACTTTCGTAAATAGGACATCGAAACCAAAGTCTGCTAGTCCAGATACGGAAAGAAAATTGTAGCTAGGGGAATCAACAAGCATGACATTTTGAATGGAACTATCATGAGATACAAGCACCTTACCAAGACCAAGTACCTTACCCATGGAGTTATCTCCAAATTTCACATACCGTCGAGGTCCACGGTTTGGTGTGATCTCATGGAACATGTCTTTATCTCTGGTCATATGATCGGTGCATCCACTATCAAGAACCCACTCCTTACCACTGACCATGTAGTATCTAAGGTTAGCCATAAGACTAAGGTTCCTCATGGTCTTCTCATACTCGATGTCAAACTATTCATCTTCATTGTAGTAGCCATGCTCCACATTGTCATCATCGGATGAAGTTCCCTAATCATAAGAAACAAGAATTTCATCAGAATTTTCACTATCACAATATTCATATTTGTGCATGCGAATGGCTTCAACAATGATATTTTTAATAGTAATGACATCTCCTTTGGCACGCATGAGGTCACAAAGCTCAAATAGGCATTTATCAAAATTAGGATCGGTTGACTTCATTTTGTGAAAATCAATGTATTTGTGGATAATGATATCAAGATTTTTCCAGGAAAAATATGGATATCTTTTCTCTAAGTCTTTCCACAAGGTATGGGCACACTCAAAGTTTTGCAATTGATTAAGCACATTTCTTGGTAATCCTCTAATGATTAGATTGACATAGTTAAATTACCAAGCATATCAATTTCATCATCATGAGAAGGATGTATAGGATCAATGGGAGGCGCATAGGGATATTAAACATACTTACGCAAATGAAACTCATCAAATATATCAAGCATTTCGTCTTTACATTGTCTAAAATACTCACCATTGAGAATGGGCACTCTACAACTAAAAATTTCTAAACCAGTCACATTCATCTTGCTCCAATGGTGGTTAAACCAAGAATTTGGAGACCTTGCTTTGATACCAATTGAGGGATCGATAGAAGATGTGTATAGAGGGGGTGAATAGACTGCTTGTTAAGATAGAATTCCTAGACTAACCCAATTTCAAGGAAGGGAGGAATCTAGCAGTTCTAACAAGTCTAGTATACCCTTAACATGCTAGCCAACATATATAGGAGCGGAAAAGTAAAGACTTTGCATTTGTAAAGGGGTAGAGTTTAGAAGATCAAACGCAAAGAGGTTGACACAGCGATTTTTGGCATGGCTCCAATAGGTGGCGCTATCGTACGTCCATGTTAGTGGAGACTTCAACCCACGGAGGGCAACGACTACGAGAGTCCATGGAGGGCTCCACCCACGAAGGGTCCACAAAGAAGCGTCCTTGTCTATTCCACCACGGCTTCCGTCCACGGAGGACTAGCCTTGCTCACGGTAGATCTTCATGAAGTACGCAATCTCCTTGCCCTTACAAACATCTTGGTTCAACTCCACAACACAAAGTAGGAGGCTCCTAAGCGACACCTAACCAATCTAGGAGGCACCACCCTCCGAAAGGTAATAGATGTGGTAGATCAATGAACTCCTTGCTCTTGTCCTTCTAAAGATAGTCTCCTCAACACAAAATCACTCTCTCACAGAATATGCATGGGTAGGAGAGGTTGGTTTTGTGGAAAGCAGTTTGGGGAGGCTAGAGATCAAGATTAAAATGAATTGAGTGGAATATCTTTGTCTCAGCACATGAGTTGGTGGTTCTCTCTTGGAAAATGGATCTGGATATGAAGTGTGTGTTCTAAGTGCTTCTCCCATGAATGAGAGGTGGGTGAAGGGGTATATATAGGCAACAGACAAAATCCAGCCGTTACACTCAAAGTGGCAAACTCAGTGACACTGAAGTTGAAAAGTCGGCGGTACCAATTAGGACAAAGGTGTGAACTTTTGGATCTCGATGAGACCGATATATAAAACTTGGTGGCACCGAAAAGGTTGCTAATGGTCAGATGTCCAAACTCAATGGCACCGATAATCAAAATCATAAATTCCAATTTTGTGTATCAAGGCACACGAAAGTTGGTCACCAAACTCGGTAGCACCGATATGTTGGAGAACATTGCATGGGAAACAAAAAATTCCTACGCACACGAAGACCTATCATGGTGATATCATCTACGAGAGGAGGTTAGATCTACGTAACCTTGTAGATCGCTAAGCGGGAAGCGTTAAGAAATGCGGCTGATGTAGTGGTACAACTTCGTGATTCAAATCACCATCGTCCCATGATCCGTCCCATGATCCGTTCCGATCTAGCGCCGAACGGACGGCACCTCCGCGTTCAGCACACGTACAGCTCGATGATGATCTCGGCCTTCTTGATCCAGCAAGAGAGACAGAGAAGTAGATATGTTCTCCGGCAGCGTTACGATGCTCTGGTGGTGGTGATGATCTACTCATGCAGGGCTCCGCCCGAGCTCCGCAGAAATCCGATCTAGATGTAAAACTATGTGGAATAGGCTGGAGTTGCAGGTGGCAACGTTGTGTCTCAAAAAGCCCTAAATCACCAATATATATAGGAGGAGGGGAGGGGCTAGCCTTGGGGAAAAAGGGAACCAAGGGTGTGCCGGCCGAAGGGGGAGGAGGACTCCTCCTCCAATTCGGTTTGGGAAGGAGGAGTCCTCCTCTTCCTTCCCACCTCCCTCTTTCCTTTTTTTCTTTCCTTTGGTATTTTTACTTGTGGTGCCATAGCCCTCTTGGGCTGGCTCCACCAGCCCACTAATGACTTGCTGCGCCACCCTAAGTCCATTGGATCACTCCCGGCTTGGTGGGCCCCTCCCGGTAAACACCCGGAACCCATTCGTCACTCCCGGTAAACTGCCGAAAATCCCCAAAACTTTCTATCGACCAAATGAAACCATCCTATATATCAATCTTCGTTTTCGGACCATTCCGGAAACCCTCGTGACTTCCGTGATCTCATCCGGGACTCCGAACAACATTCGGTAACCACACATATAAATCAACCATATTAAAAGATCATCGAACCTTAAGTGTGCATACCCTGCGCGTTCGAGAACTATGCAGACATAACCCGAGACACCCCTCGGTCAATATCCAATAGCGGGACGTGGATGCCCATATTGGATCCTACATATTCTCCGTAGATCTTATCGGTTGAACCTCAGTGTCAAGGATTCATATAACCTTGTATGTCATTCCCTTTGTCCTTCGGTATGTTATTTGCCTAAGATTCGATCGTCGGTATCCGCATACCTATTTCAATCTCGTTACCGGGAAGTCTCTTTACTCGTTCCGTAATACAATATCCCGTGACTTACACTTAGTCACATTGCTTGCAAGGCTTGTGTGTCATGTTGTATTACCGAGTGGGCCCCGAGATACCTCTCCGTCACACGGAGTGACAAATCCCAGTCCTGATCCATACTAACTCAATGGACACCTTCGGAGATACCTGTAGAGCACCTTTATAGTCACCCAGTTACGTTGCGACGTTTGATACACACAAGGTATTCCTTCGGTTCCAGTGAGTTATATGATCTCATGGTAAAAGGAATAAATACTTGACTCGCAGAAAACATTAGCAACAAAATAACAGAATCACATGCTACGTTCATAGTTTGGGTCTAGTCCATCACATGATTCTCTTAATGATGTGATCCAGTTATCAAGTGACAACACTTGCACATAGTCAGAAAACCTTGACTATCCTTGATCAACTGGCTAGCCAACTAGAGGCTTGCTAGGGACATTGTTTTGTCTATGTATCTGATACGTCCATTTTGCATCATGCTTTCATGTTGATATTTATCGCTTCTTGGGCTGTTATTTCACTTAACGGTACAATACGTATGCCTTTTCTCTCTTATTTTGCAAGGTTTACATGAAGAGCGAGAATGCCGGCAGCTGGAATTCTGGCCTAAAAAGGAGCAAGTTTGAGATGCCTATTCTGCACAACTTCAAAAGCCGTGAAAATCAACGTGGATTTTTTATGGGATTTCTAAAAAATACTGGGCCGAAGAAGTGCCGGAGGGGTGCCAGCAGGGGGCCAAAAGCCTGCTAGGCGCGGCCACCCCCCGTGGCCGCGCCTAGGGGCCTTGTGGGCTCCCAGCTGGCCCTCTGGCTCCCCCTTTTGCTACAAGAAGGGTTTCGGTCTGGAAAAAATCAGGAGGAGGCTTTTCGGAGGATTCGCCAATCTAGAGCTCCGGCAGGACGATCCTGCCGGGGAAACATCCCACCCGAAGGGGTAAATCGTAGCCATCGGCATCACCAACACTCCACTCATCGGAGGGGAGTCATCACCATCAACATCTTCATCAGCACCGTCTCATCTCCAAACTCTAGTTCATCTCTTGTAACCAATCTTCGTATTGCGACTCCGATTGGTACTTGTAGGGTTGCTAGTAGTGTTGATTGCTAGTTGGATTACTTGGTGGAAGAGTTTATGTTCAGATCCTTGATGCTACTCATTACCTCTCTGGTAATGAATATGATTATGCTTTGTGAGTAGTTACTTTTGTTCCTGAGGACATGGGATAAGTCATGCTATAAGTAGTCATGTGAATTTCATATTCGTTCGATATTTTGATGTGTTGTATGTTGTTTTTCCTCTAGTGGTGTTATGTGAACGTCGACTACGTAACACTTCATCATTATTTCGGCCTAGAGGAAGGCATTGGGAAGTAGTAAGTAGATGATGGGTTGCTAGAGTGACAGAAGCTTAAACCCTAGTTTATGCGTTGCTTCATAAGGGGCTGATTTGGATCCACTAGTTTAATGCTATGGTTAGACTTTGTATTAATTCTTCTGTCGTAGTTGCGGATGCTTTTGAGAGGGGTTAATCATAAGTGGGATGCTTGTCCAAGTAAGGGCAGTACCCAAGCGGCGGTCCACCCACATATCAAACTATCAATGTAACGAACATGAATCATATGAACATTGTCCAAGTAAGGAGGAATCTATGTAGATGAAGTTTGTGGGTTATTTAAGCTTGCAGGTTTTCCCGAGGATGAGGTCAAGAAGAGTGTATTTCCCTTATCTTTGAGGGATTAGGCGTTGACATGGTATATGCTATGTGATGATACTGGATCATGGAACTACAATCGGTTGAAATTGGAATTTCATCAAAAGTTTTATCCTATGCATCTAGTACATCGTGATCGGAATTATATTTATAATTTTTGGCCTCGTGATAGAGAAAGCAGGGCTCAAGCTTGGGGGAGGCTTAAATCAATGTTATATTCATGCCCCAACCATGCGCTCCCGAGAGAAATTATCATTCATAACTTCTACGCTTGGCTTTCTCATGATGATCGCACCATGCTTGACACTTCTTGTACCGGTTCTTTTATGAAGAGATATATTGACTTCAGATGGCATTTATTGGATAGAATTAAACGCAACTCTGAAGATTGGGAGCTTGATGAAGGTAAGGAGTCAGGTATGAATTTCAAGTTTGATTGCGTTAAATCCTTTGTTGAAACAAATACTTTTTGTGCTTTTAGCGCTAAGTATGGACTTGACTCTGAGATAGTAGCTTCATTGTGTGAATCATTTTCTACTCATATTGATCTCCCCAAAGATAAGTGGTTTAAATATCATCCTCCCTTAGAAGTCAATGTAGTTAAACCCAATCCAGTTGAAGAGAGAGTCATAGGCTATAATGATCCTATTGTTCCCAGTGCTTACATTGAGAAACCACCTTTCCCTGTTAGGATAAAGGATCATTCTAAAGCTTCAACTGTGATACGTAGAGGCTACATTAGAACACCTACACCCTCTGAGAAAATTAGAGTTGAACCTAGCATTGCTATTATCAAAGATCTCCTATCCGACAATGTTGATGGCTATAACATTCACTTATGTGAAGATGCTGCTAGAATTGCTAAACCACACGCTAGAGACAAACATAGGCGTGTTGTTGGCACGCCTGTTGTTTCTGTTAAGATAGGAGATCATTGCTATCATGGTTTATGTGACGTGGGTGCTAGTGTTAGTGCAATACCTCAATCCTTATATGATGAAATCAAAGAAGAGATTACACCTGTTGAGATAGAACCTATTGATGTCACTATTTAGCTTGCCAATAGAGATATTATCCGCCCTATGTGAATTGTTAGGGATGTTGAAGTCTTGTGTGTTAACGAAGTATCCTGATGATTTCCTCGTTCTTGCTACCACACAAGATAGCTTTTGTACCATCATATTTGGTAGACCTTTTCTCAATACCGTCAATGCTCATATTGACTATGAGAAGCAAATTGTCACTGTTGGCTTTGAAGGCGTGTCACATGAGTTCAATTTCTCCAAGTTCGGTAGACAACCTCATGAAAAAGAGTTGCCCAGTAAGGATGAAACTATTGCCTTAGCTTCTATTGCCACCCTATCCTATCCTTAAGAATAACTTGATTGTTGAACTGCTTGGGGATCCACCCCCACCAAAGGGTGATCCTGTGTTCGAGGTTAAACAGTTGCCAGATACTCTTAAGTATGCCATCTTGATGAAAAAGAGATATATCCTGTTATTATTAGTGCTAGCCTCTCAGAGCATGAAGAAAAGAAGTTACTAAAAACTTCAAGGAAGCACCATGCTGCTATTGGATATACTCTTGATGATCTTAAGGGCATTAGTCCCACTCTATGCCAACACAAGATTAAAACTTATCCTGATTCCAAACCAGTTGTTGATAATCAATGGAGATTAAATCCTAAGATGAAAGAGGTAGTATGAAAAGAAATACTAAAGCTCCTAGAAGCGGGTATTATCTATCCTCTTGCTCATAGTGATTGGGTATGTCCGGTGAATTGTGTCCCTAAGAAGGGAGGTATTACCGTTGTCCCTAATGATAAGGATGAATTGATCCCCAGAGGATTATTACTGGCTATAGGATGGTGATCAATTTTAGGAAATTGAATAAAGCCACTAGGAAAGATCATTACCCTTTGCCTTTTATCGACCAAATGCTAGAAAGACTGTCTAAACACACACACTTCTGCTTTCTAGATGGTTATTCTGGTTTCTCCCAAATACCTGTTGCACAATCTGATCAGGAGAAAACCACTTTCACCAGCCCTTTTGGTACCTTTGCTTACAGACGTATGCCTTTTGGCTTATGTAATGCACCTCCCACCTTTCAAAGATGTATGATGGCTATATTCTCTGACTTTTGTGAAAAGATTGTTGAGGTTTTCATGGATGACTTCTCCGTTTACAGGTCTTCTTTTGACGATTGCCTCAGCAACCTTGATCGAGTCTTGGTGAGATGTAAAGACACCAATCTTGTCTTGAATTGGGAGAAGTGCCACATTATGGTTAATGAAGGCATCGTCTTAGGACATAAAATTTATGAAAGAGGTATTGAAGTCGATAAGGCTAAGGTTGATGCGATCGAGAAAATGCCATACCCCACAAATATCAAAGGTATAAGAAGTTTCCTTGATCATGCTGGTTTCTATAGAAGGTTCATTAAAGACTTCTCTAAGATTTCTAGGCCTCTTACCAATCTCTTGCAAAAGGATATTCCTTTTGTTTTTGACGGCGATTGTGAGGAAGCCTTCGAAATACTTAAGAAGGCTTTGATAACTGCACCTATTGTTCAACCACCTGATTGGAACCTACCTTTTGAAATCATGTGTGATGCTAGTGATTATGATGTTGGTGTTGTCCTAGGGAAAAGAGTTGATAAGAAGTTGAATGTTATTCACTATGCTAGTAAAACTCTAGATAGTGCCCAAAGAAACTATGCTACTAAGGAGAAGGAATTTTTAGCAGTCGTGTTTGCATGTGAAAAGTTTAGGTCTTACATAGTTGATTCCAAATTCACTATTCACACTGGTCACGCTGCTATTAAGTGCCCCAGGGAGAAGAAAGACGCTAAACCTAGACTTATCAGATGGGTTCTCTTGCTACAAGAGTTTGATTTGCACGTTGTCGACGGGAAGGGTGCTGATAACCCCGTAGCAGATAACTTTTCTAGGTTGGAGAACGTTCTTGATGACCCACACCCTATAGATGATAGCTTTCCCGATGAGCAATTGAATGTCATCAATACTTCACGTAGTGCACCGTGGTATGCTGCTTATGCAAACTATATCGTTGCCAAATATATACCACCTAGTTTCACACACTAGCAAAAGAAGAAATTCTTCTTTGACTTGAGACATTACTTTTGGGATGATCCTCACCTTTATAAGGAAGGAGTAGATGGTGTTATTAGACATTGTGTACATGAACATGAACATGGACAGATCGTACAGAAGTGTCACTCCGAGGCCTACGGAGGACACCATGCGGGAGATAGAACTGCACACAAGGTATTGCAATCAGGTTTCTATTGGCCCACTCTCTTCAAGGATGCCCGTAAGTTTGTCTTGTCTTGTGACGAATGTCCAAGAATAGGTAATATCGATAAACGTCAGGAAATGCCTATGAATTATTCACTTGTCATTGAACCATTTGATGTCTGGGGCTTTGATTATATGGGACCTTTTCCAAAATCCAGCGGGTATACCCATATCCTAGTTGATGTTGATTATGTCACTAAGTGGGTAGAAGCTATCCCCACTAGTAGTGCTGATCACAACACCTCTATTATGATGCTTAAAGAAGTTATTTTCCCAAGATTTGGAGTCCCTAGATATCTGATGACCTACGGTGGTTCACATTTCATTCATGGTGCTTTCTGTAAAACGCTTTCTATGTACGATGTCAACCATAGAATTGCGTCTCCCTATCACCCTCAGTCCAGTGGTCAAGTAGAGCTAAGCAATAGAGAGATTAAACTGATTCCGCAAAAGACTGTCAATAGGTCTAGAAAGAATTGGTCTAAGAAGCTCGATGATGCACTGTGGGCTGATAGAACTGCCTATAAGAATCCCATGGGCATGTCTCCGTACAAAATGGTGTACGGTAAAGCATGTCATTTACCTCTTGAGCTAAAGCATAAGGCTTATTGGGCAATCAAAGAGCTCAACTTTGATTTCAATCTTGCTGGTGAGAAGAGGTTATTTGATATTAGCTCGCTTGATGAATGGAGAACTCAGGCATATGAGAATGCCAAGTTGTTCAAAGAAAAGGTTAAGAGGTGGCATGATAAAAGGATACAAAAGCGTGAGTTCAATGTAGGTGATTATGTCTTGCTATATAATTCTCGTTTAAGATTTTTTGCAGGCAAGCTTCTCTCTAAATGGGAAGGTCCCTATATTGTTGAGGAAGTATATCGTTCCGGTGCTATCAAGATCAACAACACGGAAGGTAATTGTCCGAGAGTGGTAAATGGGCAGAGAATCAAGCATTATATCTCAGCTACTCCCAGAAATGTTGAAAGCAATATTATCAATACCATAACTCCGGACGAATACCTAAGGGATATTTATCAGCCTGTTTTAGACTCCGAAAAAGAAGAGGTACGTGTTTCTGTAAGTAATCGGACTCCTAAACTTTTCCAGTAGGAATTTTTCTCCGTTTTGGAATATTTAGAAAAATAGATAATTTTGAAGTAGTCCGGAAAGCACACGAGGAGGCGACAAGCCTGCCAGGCGCGGGCCCACCCCCTGGTCGCGCCTGGGGGCTTGTGGGCACCTCGTGTGCCTCTCGGACTCCATTTTCTTCCGGAGTATTCCTTCTGGTCAGAAAAAAAATCATTATATATTCTCCCAAAAGGTCTGACCCTCGTATCACGCAGATTTTCTCTGTTTTTGTGTTCAGCCTGTTTCTGTTGCAGATCTAGATTGCTATGACGTCCTCAAAAGCTCTGAAGGACAAGATCTTCGAGAAGGTGATCAATCCCTACCTCACGGGAGAGCTGCAACACCCTCAATCTATTGAGATGCGTGAGGGGATGTTGCACATCCGTGATCTTGAGGGGCCCAAGAAGACCGAAAGCGTGGAGGCTAGGCTCGAAGCAATGGAGCAACATGTCTTCAAGTGCCAAGGGATGGTGGAGCGTGGACTCAACGCCAACCACATGATGATCATGGAGTTCACCAACAAGCACAAGATCGATGCCAATGACATCTAGAAGCACCTCTCCAGGCCCTATGACAGAATTGATCACCTCGAAGCCCAGATGTATGACCTGCAGAACCAAAACTGTGAGTATGAGTATAGATTTAAATCAATACGGTTGGGTGCAGATTTGAGGATTCCGGAGACTCGGTCATCCTTCCATGATGGAGCACCTATGCCTTGGAAGACGGAGGATCAAACCTATGTTGCAACAACTCCACCACCATCACCTCCAAAGGAAGGCACCTAAGCACGGGTATGAGCAATCCCCTTGGCTTGTGCCAAGCTTGGGGGAGTTGCCCCGGTATCGTCTCACCATCGCATCTTTTGCCTTTACCTTTGTTTTAGTTTGTTCCTTTTCAAGTTTTCTCTTTCTCTAGTAGATTAAAAGTCTTAGTGTTTTAGTCTTGAGTTTTGCTTTGTGCCACCCCCAATGTATTCGAGCTCGTGAGCCATATAATAAAGAGTCTTAGTTGAGGGCTTTGCCTCTTGCCATGATCAGAAGAATGTGAAAAGAACAAAAGCATGAAAGATCATGTAATGATCTTATGGGAAGTGATGGCTTCACATATAAAAAGAATGTTGAGTGGAACTTGTTGAGGGAAGACAAACGTAGACCTTGGTAATTGTTGCAATTAAAAGGAAGTGATAAACAAGGAGAGGTTCACATATAAATATATCATCTTTGACACCATCTATGATTCGGAATACTCACTAAATTGTTGCATGCTTAGAAGTAGATGTTGGACAAGGAAGACAACATACTGAATTGTGTTTGCTTGGTTCCGAACAATGTTATTTGACTAGAGATCCCTTAGCATGTGACGATTGCTTCCACCTCATATTAGCCAAAACTCCCGCACCAAGTAGAGATACTACGTGTGCATCCATAAAACCTTCAACCCAGTTTTTCCATGAGAGTCCACCATACCTACCTATGGATTGAATAAGATCCCTCAAGTAAGTTGTCATCGGTGCAAGCAATAAAAATTGCTCCCTAATATGTATGATCTATTAGTGTGTGGAAAATAAGCTTTGTACGAACCTGTGATGATGAAGATATAAAAGCGACAGACTGCATAATAAAGTTCTTTATCACAAGAGGCAATATAAGGTGACGTTCCTCCGCACTAAGAGGACACGCATCCAAACCTCAAAAGTGCATGACAACCTCTGCTTCCCTCTACGAAGGGCCTATCTTGTACCTTTACTTTTTGTCCCTGAAAGAGTCATGGTGATCTTCACCAATTCCTTATTTCGCCTTTATCTTGGCTAACGTCATATGCTTGGTAAAGATCTATATTCATAGTCAACTTGGAAGTAAGTATTCATGAATTATTATTGTTGACATTACCCTTGAGGTAAATGGTTGGGAGGCGAAACTATAAGCCCCTATCTTTCTTTGTGTCCAGCTGAAACTTTGATCTCATGAGTACTACATGAGTTGTAGCAATTGTAGAGAACGAAAGGATGATTGAGTATGTGGATTTGCTTTACAAGCTCTTATTTGACTCTTTCTGATGTTGTGATAAATTGCAATTGCTTCAATGACTAAAGGCTATCGGTAGTTATTTCTCGGGAAGGTTCTTGATCCATGCTTTACTTTGTGAAGGAATTATCACTTTAGCATAAGAGATGATATGATGGTATTGCTGTTCTGATCATGATCATGATGTCTGTATGTTCGTATCTTGTTTTGTTGACACCTCTCTCCCTAAACATGTGGGCATGTTTATTGATCAAGGGTTTCGCTTGAGGACAACCGAGGTCTAAGCTTGGGGGAGTTGATACGTCCATTTTGCATCATGCTTTCATGTTGATATTTATCATTTCTTGGGCTGTTATTTCACTTCACGGTACAATACTTATGCCTTTTCTCTCTTATTTTGCAAGGTTTACATGAAGAGGGAGAATGCCGGCAGCTGGAATTCTGGCCTGAAAAAGGAGCAAGTTTGAGATGCCTATTCTGCGCAACTCCAAAAGCCGTGAAAATCAACATGGATCATTTTTGGGATTTACAAAAAATACTGGGCCGAAGAAGTGTCGGAGGGGCGCCAGCAGGGGGCCACAAGCCTCCTAGGCGCAGCCACCCCCTAGCCGCGCCTAGGGGGCTTGTGGGCTCCCAGCTGGCCCTCTGGCTCCCCCCTTTTGCTACAGGAAGGGTTTCGGTCTGGAAAAAAATCAGGAGGAGGCGTTTTGGAGGATTCGCCACCACCACGAGGTGGAACTTGAGTAGAACCAATCTAGAGCTCCGACAGGACGATCCTGCCGGGGAAACTTCCCTACTGGAGGGGGAAATCGTCGCCATCGTCATCACCAACACTCCTCTCATCGGAAGCGACTCATCACCATCAACATCTTCACAGCACCATCTCATCTCCAAACCCTAGTTCATCTCTTGTAACCAATCTTCGTCTCGCGACTCTGATTGGTACTTGTAAGGTTTCTAGTACTATTGATTACTGTTTGTAGTTGATGCTAGTTGGATTACTTGGTGGAAGAGTTTATGTTCAGATCCTGGATGCTACTCATTACCTCTCTGGTCATGAATATGATTATGTTTTCTGAGTAGTTACTTTTGTTCCTGAGGACATGGGATAAGTCATGCTATAAGTAGTCATGTGAATTTCGTATTCGTTCGATATTTCGATGTGTTGTATGTTGTTTTTCCTCTAGTGATGTTATGTGAACGTCCACTACATAACACCTCACATTTATTTGGGCCTAGAGGAAGGCATTGGGAAGTAGTTAGTAGATGATGGGTTGCTAGAGTGACAAAAGCTTAAACCCTAGTTTATGCGTTGCTTCGTAAGGGGCTGATTTGGATCCACTAGTTTAATGCTATGGTTAGACTTTGTCTTAATTCTTCTTTCGTAGTTGCGGATGCTTGCGAGAGGGGTTAATCATAAGTGGGATGCTTGTCCAAGTAAGGGCAGTACCCAAGCGGCGGTCCACTCACATATCAAACTATCAAAGTAACGAACGCGAATCATATGAACATGATGAAAACTAGCTTGACAGAAATTTCCATGTGTCCTCGGGAGCGTTTTACCTCCTATAAGACTTTGTCCAGGCTTGTCCCTTGCTACAAAAGGGATTGGGCCACTTTGTTGCACAGTTGTTACTTTTGTTACTTGTTGCTTGCTACGAATCATCTCACCACACAACTACTTGTTACCGATAATTTCAGTGCTTGCAGATATTACCTTGCTGAAAACCACTTGTCAGATCCTTCTGCTCCTCGTTGGGTTCGACACTCTTACATATCGAAAGGACTACGATACATCCCCTATACTTGTGGGTCATCAGTATCCACAAATATATCTATGTTTTCATTCAATACAATTATAGCACGGATAATAAACAATTATCTTGTAACATGAAATATAATAATAACTATTTTATATTGTTGGGCATATTTCCAACACGATATTGTTGGGGATATTATCCCGCCATGTGACCCTCGCCAAGATGCCAGGTCAAGATGGTCGCGGCTCCTCATTCGTACTCAAGATGGCCCTAACCTATAAACGGGGAGGCACAAGGCAGTTTACCAACGAGAGCCGGTAGAGGCCCAAGACACCAAGATGGTGGGTCATGGCCCACAAGGGAGAAGGTCGCGAGGAGTTTCATTGCTTAAGGAGCAAGGCGAGTTAGTGACATAACGGGCCACGGATGACAATGTGACCCGGACTCTTGTAAACCTAAGGTTCTCGACCTGTATATAAAGGCGAGTCTCTAGGGTTGGTAGAGTTAACTTACTGTCACATCCCTGATCCCTATTAGAGTTCAGCAAGTTGTGCTCATGTCTTCTTTCTTTGCATCCAAGAAAATGAAATGAAATCCAAAAGCAAAGCAAAGAAAACCAAAGCAAAACCCTAGCCACCCCTTATTCAAAAACAATTCAACTATTGCCAAAATCAATGAATCCAAAATGGCCATTAGAAAAGTTCATCTTTTCTAATAAATGTTGAAAACAAAATATCAGAGGTGAAATATATTTTCAAAGTGCTTTTGGCATTTTAAATTTAGGTTAAAAGCTACTGAAATCAACTATATAATTGATTTCAAATATTTCAAAGTTTTCAAAAATGTTGAAAACTTTATATGTGGTTGGAAATATTCCAACTAACACTCCGGTATCATTCAAACTATTTTAGGAATAGTCTGGAGCCAAAAATAAATTAAAACAAAGTCAGAAGAGATAAAACAGAAAACAGAAAAAAGAAAGAAATTGGAAAAGGACTACGTGTCGCTTACCTGAGTCCCAACCCACCTCCACATCTGTCGTCTTGCTCCTTCGCCAGTCGGCGCAGGAGGTGGCCGCCACTCCTCCCGGCGTGCCCACGCACCTACGTGCACGCCTCCTTCACCCCGATGCGCTGGAGAGGGAGGATAAGTCTCCCGGGATCCATTCCCACATCTAGCCCCTCCTGATTCGCGCTCTCTCCTCTCTCTCTTCCTCGGCCTCCATGACCGCGAGCTCGAGCTCGAGCTAGCCATCGCTCCGGTCATCGTCCCCCACCCCTGAGTGTGTCGTTCGCTCCACCTCGTCGAGCTGGTCGTCTCTGCCAAAGGAAAGAAGCCCCCGAGCCCTGCATCGCCGGATCTCCATCATCTTCTTCCTCGGATCGCCGACGTTCACCACCTCCGTTCTCCCTCCTCAGGTCAGCCCCGAGCCCGCTTTCGATGCTGCTGCACTCCCTGTGAGCTTAGGGTGCTTTCCCCCTTGTTTCCCCTCTCGACTTCGAGCTCTAGGCCTAGTTTCACCGGAGCCCGACGAGGACCGCCGCGGTAGCTCGTCACCGGTGGCCCTACGGTGACCGGTTGGTCCACCCGAGGCCTGCAATGGTTCCAGCTCGTCGCGTAGATGCTCTAGTAGCCCAGCCCCGCGCGAAATGCCCTCTGTTTCGATGACCTCGACGATGGCCGAGCTTCGGCCGCCACCAAGCTCGTCGCCGGTGTCGATTCTGGCCACCCCAGCCCCTGGTGTTTGCTTCATCGTGCGCGCCGTCAAGTGGCCGTTCTCCCCGTGGCCTCTACCGTGCATTTGGTCATCGAAGACGCATTTCCGATGCCCTCCGCTGTGTCTGGTGCTGCCGGAGGCTCACCGCCGGCGAGATCGACCTCGTCGCCGGTGGGTTCGACCCCCCGTGAGCCCATGACAGGTGGGGCCTGCCCCGGTCTAATTAAGTTTTATAAAAGTAAAAATAACTTATTTAATTAACTTAAACATACACTGACATGTTGGTCCAACTCTGTTAATTAACTAATTAAGTTAAACTTAAACCAAAAAATGGACAGAGTCACCAACAAGTGGGTCCCACTAGTCAGGTTTGACTTTCAACGGCCAGTTGGACCTGTTGATGTCATGTTGATGCAATAACTCATTTTCTGTTTAAAAATAATTCCAGAATAAGTTCAAAACTTTGGAAATTCATAGAAATATAACTCCAAATTTGACAAATAATATATGTAAAATGATCAGAAAAATTCGAGGAATTCAATGGTGCTATTTTCATGCATGAAAAACAAAGTTACGAAACAGCATGAGGTCAAATCAATTAAAGGAATTTGATAAATTATAATTCAAATGATATTTGAATTATGATTTCAAATCAAGATCACCCAAAGGGTTCTGTTAGTCACCTCAAACCATGCTACATTGCATTTCATGCATCATTTTGTTGCATCTGTTTGATATTAATTGATTGTTATTTTTCGGTAGGCTCTGCCCCTCCGGATACATCTGATTATCCGACTGACGGATATCACCCCTCTGCTGAGCAACAAGGCAAGCAACCACTTTGATCATCCCGATAAATCCCATGTTCTCGCTCCTACTCTTACTTATTGCATTAGGTTAAAAATGCTATTACCACGTTAGTTGAACCCACTTCCTTTGCATGACCTGTCCTTGTCATAGTAAATAGCTGAACCTTGCAACCTAGCATACCTCGTAGATGCTTGAGCCTTGACGTGTCTTATCCTGCTATGCATGCTATGCTTAGAGTTGTGTAAGGTCTGTCATCTAGGTGATGAACAGTATCGTGAGAATGTGTTCAGTTAATAAAGGTTATGTGTTGAACCTGATTTGGTAAAAGGTACCGGTTGAAGGCTATGTAGGACTACATGGCGGGTTGTTTCATTAGAATAGTCCATAGGAACTGAGTTCCGTGTATGTAATCCAAGACAAGATACTACCACATGGTGGGCCCTGAAATATGACCCGACTCGAATTATTAATTGCCTAATACTCGGTCCAGGAGTTGCAAGTAGTTTCTCGTGTTTAAAGTCATGTTAGAGGTCGTGCGTAGCGCTGACCTTAGAGGAGGGCTATGATGCGGTAGGCAGTGGCACGGTGTACGAAGTGGCACCCGGATGGTGGGCTTGGGAACCCTGCGCACATCGTTTGGGGCCATGGCGGAAACCTCGGTCGGACTTCCGTGCGAGTTACCCTCAGATAGGCGATACACCTGGACTAGGTATGAGCGTGGTTAACGGTCGTGGCCGACTCCCTCGCCGGGCTTCCGTTTGAAGGTTGCCGAGGTGCATGATGTTCACATGGCGATAAGTGGCGAGAGCGTGTGTGAAGAAGTACAACCCTACAGGGTTATGATATATTCGAATAGTCGCGTCCGCGGATATCGACTACTTGGAAACATATGTTGTTCATAGATAACTATAATGGCTAATCATAAAATTGTCTAGATAAGCATGAGTGGTGTGGATGGCATTTCCGTAGGGAGACGGAATGATTCCACGATGGAGTATTGTTGTGGTGTTAGTGGACTCGTGTGCGAGAAAACGAAGTTGTCAAAGCTATTTGAAAATGTAAGTTTGTCTAGCCAAGAGTCAAATGTTGGCTTTCTGCATGAAACCCCACAACTCCTTGTTGATACATTGCATGAGTAGATAGATTATCCTAAAGTCTTGGTGAGTACTTTTGTACTCACGTTTGCTTAATAAATTGTTTCAGAGGTTGTTAATGACCCTAATGGAGGGTTCTACCTAGACGTTGAAGACGACGAGTAGCTGGTGTCCCAGCTACGATCTGGCCCTAGGTTGGATCTGTAGATAGTCAGGCCATGTGCCTTTTACCTTTCCATCTGTCTGTACTCAGACAGTTTCAATCTTCCGCTGGCTTGTAAGACTCGTTTGAATGACTGGTGATGATGGGTCGTGAGACCCCTATCTGTGTAATATTACGTGTGAGGCTCTTCCGAGCCTTCTAAATAAAGTTTGCATGTTTATGGTTATGTTGTGATGCCATCGATGTATCAATTCATATCGGTATGCCATGCGTATGTGTGTTGTACTCGATATGTATGGGGTTCGAAACCTAGTCGTATGCCTTAGTAGCACTCCTTACGGGGAAATGCCCCTTTGTGATTCCATCGAGCCATGGTAGTTCGCTACTGCTCCGGACACATTGGTTTGCCGGCACGTGTCCTTCTTAGCTGTTGTGTCTGTCCCTTTGCGAAATGTCACGCGTATGTAATGGACTCCTTGTAGCTTGCTACGACTCATCTACATTCGCTGATGACTGACACCTGCTTTGCTGGGTCATGTATGCCTGTCCCTGTACAGAACTGCCGCTTGAGTTTATGACTAGACATGTCGATCCGGGTTCTTTGACATTGGAATGCTAGCAACACAATTGCATACGCGAGTCAACAGGCGCAAACGGTCCCGGCTAAGGTAAGGTTGCAGCCGCGGGGATAACCATGCGTGAGACTGCAAAGAGATGTGATGTGTTACAGGCTGGGTTCCTATGGCTTAGGATCGGGGTCCCGACAGCGTTGGTATCAGAGCCTGACTTACTGTAGGATTACTAAGACAAACTGGTCGAAGTTGAGTCTGGAATTGCTTTAGTTATTTATAAGAGAATTTTTTGTGTAAGGGAACGTAAGACTCTTTCTTCTCTTCTCAAGTTATTCTATTCTGGTCATCCTCGTCTTTTCTGCGGGGATTAAGAACTAGGTTATTTATCTTTCTCTTAGGATCGTGTTTTACTGATCGGTAGATTGTAGGACAACGAGTCGAGAGTTACTCCGGGTTTCTTTTATTCCAAGGAAAAGAAAGTAAATTTGGATGAGAATGGAATTGAACTTGATAGTTGAGTGGTTATGCTAACTTGTCTATTGTGGGTTGCCTCAAAATTGTTTTTGAGCATTTATAGCCGTTATGCTGCCCAATTTTGTCTCCAGAGCTCTAATGCCTTTGTATTACTCTCTATTTTCAGATGCCTCGCCGTCCTTCTCGTCAGGTGGTCAGTTTGACTAGATGCATTGATGTGCCGGGTCACACGGCCATGCTAGTCAGGATGATGTCAGTATCCGGTTACCGCTGGTACCCAAAATATACAGTGGAGGAGCAGTACGGGGATTTTATTTAGAGTCAGTATCTGTGCACTGTTAGGGTATTCCCAGATTACCCTGGAGCCGAGGAGCCGATCCATTGGTCTTATGGATTGGGGGTTACTGTTGACATGGCAGTACAAGATGCTGCCTATTCAATGTTGGCCATTATGAGGGCCAGACATGCACTGTTGTAGAATTCAGAGTTCTGCTATGTCCCTGCCTCTCAGCCAGGAGAAGAAGGACACCTCAGTGGGCTCTACTTTGATTCCTCTATGAAGGATCCGCTGTTGCAGTCCACCGCTGAGATGTTAGAGAATAGAGACAGGGATGTTCGTGCCCTTTGTATGGAGCTCTATGCTACACGTGCCCGTGTGTGGACGGCTTTGACACAGCTAGAACCTGTAGTCCAGACAGGGTATGGAGATATGGAGATGCTGAACCCTGTTAGGACCCATCTTCCGGCTCATGTTGACTGGCCTGCTATAGGAGGAGTCACCCCTCTTCGGGGACCTCTACTACCACTAGTCAGGGGACCAAGGCAACACCCGTGCCCTTACGGTTCCCAGGGGTCTCAGGCTCGAGTATTTCCTGATCCGCAGGTTGAGCTCCGAGGCCATGGAGGAAACCTTTATGAGATGTTCTATGCGGATGCCTGAACCCATGAGTGCAAGGGTAGTATGGTAGTAGTTGTACTTCCAGAGTCATGTGTGTCTTGTGGAGTATGCTTATGTCGTGAGATGAGTTCCGGAGGCATAGATAAATAATGTATAGGAAGCCTGGAAAGCCTCTGATGAGTAGTATCATCTTTTCAGTAGTTTGCTCTTCGGCTAAGGTTGTACTGAACTATGTAATGGTGTGTATGAACCATGGTGTATATATAGCAGTTACTTGTTACCATGTTGTTCGGATGCTCATTTCCGCATTCCATGTGTTCAGTGCATTCTTAATCCATAGCTGGTATTGATGTTGTTTTTGGTCTAAGATGTGAGTTTGTTTGTCAGGATGGTGTTCACCAGGTTGAACCGTGCCCCTTCCCATGACCAGGGAGAGGGTAGTCAAGCACCGCAAGAGGAACCGCCTCACCCGCCCTCCTTGGCGGAAGTTGTGCTTGAGGTGGAAAGAAACAAAAGGGAGACCAAACGTCTGTTAGAGCGTATTGAGCAAAATACGACTCGTCAGCCGAGGAATGATGCAGTGTCCCTCAATGACTTCGTGAAGCTGAATCCTTCGAAGTTCCATCAGTCCGTCGACCCCCTCGATGCTGATGACTGGTTGTGCAGTATATCACGCACAATTCGCTCTGCGAATGTTTGTGAGGCCGACAAGGTGACCTTTGCGGCGTACTTTCTAGAAGGACCCGCCAATCTTTGGTGGGAGAACTTTGAAGCTATGCGTCCTGTCGGACCAGGAGCCACATGGGAAGACTTTAGTGCAGCCTTCCTTCTGCACCATATTCCAGAGGGTCTGATGGACAGAAAGAGAGAAGAGTTATGTGCATTCACCCAGGGGAAATTGACCGTGGATACCTATAGCCGCGAGATCGGTAACCTCGCCCGCTATGCAACTCAAGAGGTGTCAACTGATGCCAAGAAGCAAGCAAGATTCCGTAAGGGTCTGAGCCCCGAACTTCGTCGTGACCTGCGCCGCCATGAATGTACAAGCTTTCAAGGTCTTGTCAACAAGGCGATCAGTGCCGAAACTGGTCATACCGACTATGAAGGCACAAAGAAGCACTCCCATGACTCTGGCTCATCATCTCGTTCCGCGTTTCCAAAACGCAGGCTGTGGGTTCCAAATAGCTCTCTGCCGCCAAGATACACTCTGAGGCCATCCTATGTGGCGCCTCAGGCAAATCAGAACAACCCTCCGGCAAAAACCTATGGTGGTCCAGGTAGCAATGTTGCACCACGTGCCAATCAGGTGATCTGTTACAAGTGTGGAGAACCAGGGCACTATTCCCGAGAGTGTCCTCAGAATATGGGTGCCAAGCAACCTGGAAAGTCCGTTGGGCAAGGCAAGTCGGGCAAAGCTTACTATGTGAAGCCAACTCCTGCACGTGGCCGTGTGAACTATGTTTCAGCAGAAGAAGCTGCAGAGGATCCCGACGTCATTTTGGGTACGATCCTTGTCAATCGTCACCCAACGTCTGTTCTTTTTGACACTGGGTCATCTCATTCCTTCATTTCAGAAAGTTTTGCACAATTGCATAACATGTCTTTCTGTGATATGCCAATCCCATTGGTTGTCCAAACCCCTGGTAGTAAGTGGCAAACCTCCAGGATAACCTATGACAATGAAATTCTAGTAGAGAGGCTAGTTTTTCTAGCATCTTTGATAGCCTTGAAATCTTCGGATATCAATATCATCTTGGGTATGGCCTTGATATCGGCCCATTATGCCAAGATTGATACTCATTCTAGAAATGTTCAGCTTACCCATCCCTCGTGTGAGATAGTCAATGTCTCTACTCGAGTTGCCAAATGCCAACTCTATTCCCACAATGTCAATCCTCTTCTAGAACTATAAGACATTCCGGTAGTCCGTGACTTTCTGGATATTTTTCCAGAAGAACTGCCAGGAATTCCACCTAACAGGGATGTAGAGTTTGTGATAGACCTTGTTCTGGGAACTGTTCCAATAGCCAGAAGACCTTATAAGATGGCACCCCTGGAGCTAGCCGAACTTAAGAAGCAACTAGATGAGGCCTTGAATAAAGGTTTCATTCGTCCTATCTCATCTCCTTGGGCTTGTCCCGTGCTCTTCGTCAAGAAGAAAGACGGAACGGATTGGATGGTTGTAGATTATCTACCAGTTAACATGGTCACCATAAAGAACATGTATCCGCTCCCCAGGATCAACGACCTGTACGATCAGCTCGTTGGATCCTCAGTCTTCTCCAAAATGGATTTGAGGTTGGGTTACAATCAGATCAAGATCAAGAACGGGGACATTCCAAAAACGGCTTTTGTCACTCGTTATGGCCAATACGAGTACACCCTCATGTCTTTCGGTTTAACCAATGCCCCAGCCACCATCTCTCGCTTGATGAATTCAATCTTCATGGAGTATTTGGATAAATTTGTCGTGTTTTACCTCGATGATATTCTCATCTACTCGAAGAACGAACAAGAACATGCCGAGCATCTAAGGCTGGTATTGATGAAACTTCGAGAGCACCGCCTTTATGCCAAGTTTTCAAAATGTGAATTTTGGTTACCAGACGTGACCTATCTAGGCCACGTAATCTCTAGTAAGGGTATTGCTATCAATCCCGAGAGAGTTCAAGCCGTCCTTGATGTGACTCAACCTGAATCGGTTAAGCAAGTTAGGACTTTTCTTGGTCTAGAGAGCTATTGTCGCCGCTTTGTCGAGCATTTCTCCAAGGTTGCAAAGCCTCTAACTGAACTCCTCAAGAAAGATAAAAAGTTCGAGTGGACACCACAGTGTGAGCATAGTTTCCAGGAACTGATAAGACGCCTGACTTCTGCACCGGTGTTGCTACCACCAGATTTTTCTAAGGACTTTGTTATCTATTGGGACGCCTCGCGACAAGGATTAGGTTGCATTCTCATGCAGGATGATTGCATACGCATCTCGACAGTTGCGTCCACATGAGGATAATTATCCCACACATGATCTTGAGCTTGCAGCTGTAGTCCATGCACTTAAAACCTGGCGACATTACCTTCTTGGTAATCGTTGCGAAATATTCACTGAACACCAAAGTCTGAAATATATCTTCACCCAGACGGATTTGAATCTCAGGCAAAGACGGTGGATTGAGTTGATCACAGATTACGACTTTGGGATAACTTACACCCCGGGGAAGGCCAATGTTATGGCTGATGCACTAAGTCGTAAGTCTTATTGTAACAACCTGATGCTACAACGAGGTCAACCACGTCTATGACGAATTTCGAAAGTTAAATCTTCACATTGTTCCTCAAGGATTCCTTTCTAACCTGGTGGCGAAGCCTACTCTTAAGGATCAAATCATAGCTGGCCAAAAGCGTGATAAGGGTATCTCACGGATCAAGAAGAATATCATTAGCGGAAACGCTAAGGAATTCTCCATGAATGATCAAGATGCGGTGTTCTTCCAGAATCGTCTAGTGGTTCCTAAGAATCCACATCTAAGGCAGTTGATCCTTAAGGAGGCTCATGATTCTCCTCTCACCATTCATCCTAGTAGTACTAAGATGTATCAGGACCTACACCTGAGGTTTTGGTGGACTAGGATGAAAAGAGAAATTGCTGAGTTCGTTGCTAACTGCGATGTTTGTCGTCGAATTAAGGAAGAACATCAATGGCCTGCTGGCACTCTTCAACCTTTAGCTATTCCTGAATGGAAATGGGATAAAGTCAGTATGGATTATATCACTGGTTTTCGCAAGACCAAGAAAGGAAATAATGCTATCTTTGTGGTCATTGACCGTCTTTCCAAAGTAGCTCATTTTCTCCTAGTTCGTGAGAGTATAACAGCTAGCCAGCTAGCAGAGTTATATATCTCTCGAATAGTGTCTCTTCATGGTGTTCCTTTGGAGATTAACTCAGGTCGTGGAAGTATCTTTACTTCTCGCTTCTAGGATAGTTTTCAGAATGCCATGGGGACTCACTTATATTTTAGCACTGCTTTCCATCCTCAATCAAGTGGTCAAGTAGAAAGAGTGAATCAAATCCTAGAAGATATGCTCCAATCTTGTGTTATATCGTTCGGTATGAATTGGGAGAAGTGCCTTCCATTTGCCGAATTTTCTTATAACAATAGTTATCAATCAAGCTTGGGCAAAGCTCCTTTTTAAGTTCTCTATGGACGAAGATGTCGAACACCTCTTAACTGGTCAAAAACTGGAGAGAGGCAACTCTTTAGTCCGGATATGATCCAGGATGCGGAAGAGCAAGTTTGCATTATTCGTGAAAAGTTTAAAAACAGCCCAGTCTCGTCAAAAGAGCCAATATGATCATAATCATAAGGCTATGACCTTGAAGTTGACGAGAAGGCTTACCTTCGGGTTACACCTCTCAAGGGTACCCATCGTTTCGGTATCAAGGGCAAGTTGGCTCCTCGTTATATCGGTCCTTTTCGCATTCTTGCCAAACGAGGAGAAGTTGCCTATCAATTGGAACTTCCTCCGCATCTTTCCAAGGTTCATGATGTATTCCACGTCTCGCAACTCAGGCGTTGCTTTTCGGATCCTATCCGTGAAGTGGACCTTGATCTCCAAGATAACCTTTCATACCGAGAATACCATGTGCGTATTCTCGATCAAGCTGAGCGTACCACTCGATGTCTAAACCTCAAGTTTCTTAAAGTTCTATGATCAAATCATTCTGAAAAAGAGGCAACATGGGAAAGAGAGGATCGTCTCCGACTTGAGTATCCCGCGCTATTCCCAACGACTTCCGAATCTCGGGATGACATTCTTTTCAGTGGGGCTGAGTTGTCACATCCCTGATCCCTATTAGAGTTTAGCAAGTTGTGCTCATGTCTTCTTTCTTTGCATCCAAGAAAATGAAATGAAATCCAAAAGGAAAGCAAAGAAAACCAAAGCAAAACCCTAGCCACCCCTTATTCAAAAACAATTCAACTATTGCCAAAATCAATGAATCCAAAATGGCCATTAGAAAAGCTCATCTTTTCTGAAAAATGTTGAAAACAAAATATCAAAGGTGAAATATAGTTTCATAGTGCTTTTGGCATTTTAAATTTAAGTTAAAAGCTACTGAAATCAACTATATAATTGATTTCAAATATGTCAATGTTTCCAAAAATGTTGAAAACTTTATATGTGGTTCGAAATATTCCAACTAACACTCCAGCATCATTCAAACTATTTTAGGAATACTTTGGAGCCAAAAATAAATTAAAACAAAGTCACAAGAGATAAAACAGAAAACAGAAAAAAGATAGAAATGGGAAAAGGATTACCTCTCGCTTACCTGAGGCCCAGCCGACCTCCATGCCTGTCGTCTTCCTCCTTCGCCAGTCGGAGCAGGAGGTGGCCGCCGCTCCTCCCAACGCGCCCACGCACCTACGTGCACGCCTGCTTCACCCCGATGCGCTGGAGAGGGAGGATAAGTCTCCCGGGATCCATTCCCACATCTTCCCCCTCCTCATTCACGCTCTCTCCTCTCTCTCTTCCTCGGCCACCATGATCGCGAGCTCGAGCTCGAGCTAGCCATCGCCCCGGCCGTCCTCCCCCGCCACTGAGTGTGTCGTTCGCTCCGCCTAGTCGAGCTAGTCGTCTCTGCCAAAGCAAAGAAGCCCTCGAGCCCTGCATCGCCGGATCTCCATCGCCTTCTTCCTAGGACCGCCGACGTTCACCACCGCCGTTCTCCCTCCTCAGGCCATCCCCGAGCCCGCTTTCGACGCCGCTGCACTCCCTGTGAGCTCAGGGTGCTTTCCCTCTTGTTTCCCCTCTCGATTTCGAGCTCTAGGCCTAGTTACACCGGAGCCCAACGAGGACCGCCGCGGTAGCTCATCGCCGGTGGCCCTACGTTGATCGGTTGGTCCACCCGGGGCCTGCAATGGTTCCAGCTCCTCGCGTAGATGCTCTAGGAGCCCAGCCCCGCGCGAAATTCCCTCTGTTTCGATGACCTCGACGATGGCCGAGCTTCGGCCGCCGCCAAGCTCATCGCCGGCGTCGATTCCGGCCACCCCAGCCCCTGGGGTTTGCTCCATCATGCGCGCCGTCGAGTGGTCGTTCTCCCCGTGGCCTTTGCCGTGCATTTGGTCATCGGAGACGCGTTTCCGATGCCCTCCGTCGTCTCTGGTGCTGACGGAGGCTCACCGCCGACGAGATCGACCTCGTCGCCGGTGGGTTCAACCCCCGTGAGCCTATGAGAGGTGGGGCCAGCCCCTGTCTAATTAAGTTTTATAAAAATAAAAATAACTTTTTTAATTAACTTAAATAGACACTGACGTGTGGGTCCAACTCTATTAATTAACTAATTAAGTTAAACTTAAACCAAAAACTGGCCAGAGTCACTCACGAGTGGGTCCCACTGGTTAGGTTTGACTTTCAACGGCTAGTTGGACCTGCTGATGTTATGCTGATGCAATAACTCATTTTGTGTTTAGAAATTATTCCAGAATAAGTTCAAAACTTTCGAAATTCATAGAAATATAACTCCAAATTTGACAAATAATATATGTAAAATGATCAGAAAAATTCAAGGAATTCAATGGTGCTATTTTCATGCATGAAAAACTAAGTTAAGAAACATCATCAAGTCGAATCACTTAAAGGAATTTGATAAATTATAATTCAAATGATATTTGAATTATGATTTGAAATCAAGATCACCCAAAGGGTTCTGTTAGTCACCTCAAACCATGCTACATTGCATTTCATGCATCATGTTGTTGCATATGTTTGATATTGATTGATTGTCATTATTTTCGGTAGGCTCTGCCCCTCCAGATACATCTGATTATCTGACTGACAGATATCACCCCTCTACTGAGCAACAAGGCAAGCAACCACTTTGATCATCCCGATAAATCCCATGTTCTCGCTCCTGCTCTTACTTATTGCATTAGGTTAAAAATGCTTTCAATGCTTTTACCACGTTAGTTGAACCCACTTCCTTTGCATGACCAGTCCTTGCCACACTAAATAACTGAACCTTGCAACCTAGCATGCCTAGTAGATGCTTGAGCCTTGACGTGTCTTATCCTACTATGCATGTTATGCTTAGAGTTGTGTAAGGTCTGTCATCTGGGTGATGAACAGTATCGTGAGAATGTGTTCAGTTAATAAAGATTGTGTGTTGAACCTGATTTGATAAAGGTACCGGTGAAAGGCTATGTAGGAGTACATGGCGGGTTGTTTCACTGGAACCGTCCTTAGGAACTAAGTTCCGTGTATGTAATCCAAGACAAGATACTACCACATGCTGGGCCCTGAAATATGACCCCGCTCGACTTATTAATTGCCTAGTACTCAGTCCAGGAGTTGCATGTAGTTTCTGGTGTTTATAGTCATGCTGGAGGCCGTGCGTAGCGCTGACCTTAGAGGTGGGCTATGATGCGGTAGGCAGTGGCACGGTGTACCAAGTGGCACCCGGATGGTGGGCTTGGGAACCCTGCACACATCGTTTGGGGCCGTGGCGGAAACCTCGGCCGGACTTCCGTGCGGGTTACCCTCAGATAGGCGATAGACCTGGACTAGGTATTAGCGTGGTTAACGGTCGTGGCCGACTCCCTCGCTGGGCTTCCGTTTGAAGGTTGTCGAGGTGCATGATGTGCACATGGCGATAAGTGGCGAGAGCGTGTGTGAAGAAGTACACCCCTGCAGGGTTATGATCTATTCGAATAGCTGCGTCCGCGGATATGGACTACTTGGAAACATATGTTGTTCATAGATAACTTTAATGGCTACTCATAAATTTGTCAAGATAAGTGTTAGTGTCGTAGATGGCATTTCCGTAGGGAGATGGAATGATTCCACGATGGAGTATTCTTGTGGTGTTAGTGGACTCGTGTGCGAAAAAACAAAGTTGTAAAAGCTATTTGAAAATGAAAGTTTTTCTAGCCAAGAGTCAAATGCTGGCTTTCTGCATGAAACCCCACAACTCCTTGTTGATACATTGCATGAGTAGATAGATTATCCTAAAGTCTTGCTGAGTACTTTTGTACTCACGTTTGCTTAATAAATTGTTCCAGAGGTTGTTAATGACCCTAATGGAGGGTTCTACCTAGACGTTGACGACGACGAGTAGCTGGTGTCCCAGCTACGATATGGCCTTAGGTTGGCTCTGTAGATACTCAGGCCATTTGCCTTTTACCTTTCAATCTGCCTGTACTTAGACAGTTTCAATCTTCCGCTGGCTCGTTAGATTCGTTTGAATGACTGGTGATGATGGGTCGTGAGACCCCTATCTGTGTAATATTATTTGTGAGGCTCTTCCGAGCCTTCTAAATAAAGTTTGTATGTTTATGGTTATGTTGTGATGCCATCGATGTATCTATGCATATCGGTATGCCATGCATACCTGTGTTGTACTTGATATGTATGAGGTTCGACTACCTAGTAGTATGCCTTGGTAGCACTCCTTACGGGGAAATGCCCATTTCTGATTCCATCAAGCCATGGTAGTTTGCTATTGCTCCGGACACATTGGTTGACCGGCATGTGTCCTTCTTAGCTGTTGTGTCTGTCCCTTTAGTAAATGTCATGCGTATGTTATGGAGTCCTTGTAGCTTGCTACGACTCGTCTACATTCGCTGATGACCGACACCTGCTTTGCTGGGTCATGTATGTCTGTCCCTGTACAGAACTGCCACTTGAGTTTATGACTAGACATGTCGATCCGGGTTCTTTGACATTGGAATGCTAGCAACACAATTGCATACGCGAGTCAAAAGGCGCAAACGGTCCCGTCTAAGGTAAGGCTACAGCAGTGGGGATAACCGTGCGTGAGACCGCAAAGAGATGTGATGTGTTATAGGCTGGGTTCCTATGGCTGGGTTCCTATGCCTTAGGATCGGGGTCCCGACACTTACAATCAATCGAGAGCTAGGTCAGGCGCAAACCGCACCCTTGTAATCGATTTCATCATCAATACACACAAAGCAGGACATAGATTTTTACCTCCATAGGAGGGGCCGAACCGGGGTAAACTCGTCTCTTGTTCCCAATCAACCTCTTTGAGTCGCTACATAGTTGCGATGGCTTCACCACTATGTCCTTTCACGAGGAAATCTGTCGTGACAAAACCATGACAGTTGGCGCCCATCGTGGGGCTAGCGCACGGTGGAGTTGAGTTCTCAAAGGGAGCCCTTCCATGGTTCGAGAGCTACGCGGTTGGTCTCATGACCAAGAGCCATCGTGAGAAGTGCTACATCGACAATTCGAGGTGGGGTCCCGAAGATGGTTCAATCGAATCTGGTTACTAGGTCCCCTTTGGCAAGATTCACGTCTTCATCGACAAGATCGGAGCGCCCGTTCTTGACGCGGACATCTACACCGACATCGTCAAGCCAGCTCGGTTCGTCCAACCCGCCAAGTGTTAGATCGGGCAGCGTCATGTTTTTGTTGGCTTTACAAAGGGAGCCAGCCTCCCGAATGAGCCGCCGATTGGTGGAGACACCCCCGTCCACTGAGATGGCGAGTCATCCATGGGGGGCACAGATTCGATCTGCCCTCTCTGTGAGGGAATGCTTGTGGGCTTTCCTGAGGCGGCGATTTCTGAAGATCCGCAAGAACCACCTCACCAAGCCGACATCTACATGGAGGGACCAGTGACGGTTCATAATCAGCGAGATGTGGTGACCGCCAATGGAGCTAGCAGTTCTAGAAAAACGCCGACCCAAGCCATGACGGATCTGATGGTTGAGATGTCAAAACTTCTGGCATTCGCGATGACGGCTGACAATTTGGAGGAAATAAATGCCAAGCTGGCAAAACTGCGTGAGGAGATGGCCAAGATACAACATGAGGTCGACGTTGAGATCACCTAGATGGTGGATCAGCAGGTTCAAATTAACGAAGAGGTAGAACGCGTGAAGGCTGAGGCATGGCGGCTTGACCATCAGCAAGTCGGCTCCGATGCGGTGCACCAGAGGAAGCATCAGAGTTGTATTCCGACCAATCTTGACCCCACTCGTTTATTTTAAAGCCCTCACACGCTTGGTGCAGAGCATAACCCGCCTTGTTACACTAATCAACAGGTTGAGATGGTTCAGCAGTCGGCCCAGCCGCCGGCTCAGCATTTGCAAACACGACAGGGCCACTTCTCTAACCCCGTAGACAACATGTTGGTTGCTACTCGGCACTTGGATTCTCTCCCTACTTGTGGAAACACCCTACTTTAGGTGGAATCAAGGAACGCCATTGAGATGCTGAAGGCGGCGGTGGCTCAGCAAGCGCAATTTTCTCACAGTCGTGATCGGCTGCACTCCACACCTCATGCTAGTCACACCAAGATCCACCATGACAATCCTCCGACGGTTTCCAACAGCGTTTGCCAACAACAGCCTCAAGCCAACCCCCCTGAACTGCCAATGCCAAACGCTCAGGCACTTGTGAATGCGGGCCAAGCTTCCCGACAAACAGAGACAGAGGCGGTGGCACCGATGGCGGGTCAGGTAGTTCCGACTTATGTCCAGCTGGTGCATGCGTATAGTGAGTCGGGAGGAAGGAACATAGGAATCCCCTGTTTGTCATTTGCTCTTCACAACGAGAACATGCCCATATATTTCAAAGGCCCTCGCAAGGTGCCCACTTACACACCCTATCTTGAGCCAGGTGCGTGGATTGAGAGTTACGAGCTTGCTATGGATATGCCCAATGCCAGTGATGCAGTATGCGCCAAGTACTTCACTATGATGTTGGAAGGACCGGCTCGCGCGTGGTTGAAAAATTTATCACCCAACTTCATCAACACCTAGGTGGAATTGAAGGAGCGATTCATTAAGAACTTCCGTGGGACTTGCAAATGCCCAATGACGATTCTAGATCTACAATATTGCGGTCAACGCACGGATGAGTCGGCCCACCATTGGACACGGCGGGTTGCGGAGATTATCCACTCATCGGAGTGCATCACGGCGGCTCAGGCCATGTTGATCTTGGAGAAGAACTGCCACTTTCAACCTCTGGTATTGAAGCTTGGTGGTCTTAAGCGGAAGGTGCGGGATTTGGGCGAGTTGATGGACACCCTCACGAGGTATGCCAAGTTAGACAACACGAAGGATGCTGTCTCAGATGATGATAAGACCAGTAAATTCAAGAAAGGAGACGGGACCAAGAGTCACCTCCAAGCTCAAGGACGTAATGGCAACTAGGGAGGTCAAGGAAAGAGAAGGCAGCAAGACGGCGCGTTTGATATCGTTGCTAGCACCAGCACCGGACCAAGAAACCAACATCGGAACACCGGTCAAAATCGGCGCTATAGTGGAAAAAACCACGTAATTACGAGGAGCTGATAAGGGGCCTTGTCCTAAACACAATACCCCGGATGCCCCGTCTAACCACTCTTGGGAAAACTGCTTGGTGATGCGGGAATTTCATCTTGAAGCGTCCAGAGATCACCAAGGGGGAAGCGATGGTGGACATCCGGGTCAGTTCGGTCCCGGCGGATCACAAGGGGGCTCGTTTGGCGGCATCCCTAGTTTGGGCCCCCGGGGGCAAGGCGACTTGAATAATAACGGCGGACAGTAGTTTGGCCAGGGTAATCCGCAGTACAAAAAACAGGGCGGCTTTCAGCAGCAAAACAACCAAGGCGGGTTTCAGCAGCCAAATAACCAGGGCGGTTTACAGAGCAACCCTAAGCAGGTGAACAATCGTCAGTACCATGTTTTCACCACTAACACGTGTAAAATGGACAAGAAAATTAAAAATAGGGCGATCAACATGGGTGAGTCGGCGGCTCCTAGATACCTCAATTGGTCTGAACAGCCCATCACATGGAGTAGAGCTCATCACCCTCCCCAGGATGATAATCCTAGCGACGTAGCATTGGTGGTGGAACCATAGGTTGGGGGATACACCCTCTCTAAGGTCCTCATGGATGGATGTAGCAACATCAACATCTTGTACTATGATACCTTTCGGCGGATGAATTTTTCTGAGAGCGACTTGATGCCCTCGACTACGGTCTTTCACGACATTGTCCTTGGCAAATAAGCATATCTAGTTGGGCGGATCAACTTGAATGTAGCTTTTGGCGACGAATCCAATTACAGGAGCGAGGCTTTGATGTTTGAGGTGGTCAAAATCAAGAGCCCTTACCACACTTTGTTCGGGCGGCCGGCTTACGCCCGCTTCATGGCTCGACCTTGCTATGTATACCTCAAGATCAAAATGTCCGGTCTTAAAGGTACCATCACAGTCAATGGGGATCGAAAGATAGCGCAGGAATGCGAAGAGCGAGACGCCGCATATGCTGAGTCGGCGTGTGCTGCTGAAGAGTTGAAGTTCCAAAAGGCCAATGTGGACCCGACCGAGATGAGCCCTCTCAAAAAACCAACCATTGATTCTGAGCCACCCCTCAAGTTCAAGCTGGCATATGACACCAAACAAGTTGACTTTACACCGGGCGACTCTTCTAAGCAATTTACTATTGGGACACGCCTGGATCCCAAATAGGAAAGCGCGCTCATCAATTCATCCGTGAGAATCAGGACATATTTGCATGGAAGCCTTTTGATATGCCAGGAGTACCGAGGGAATTCACTGAGCATCATCTCAATCTAGATCCCAAGATGAAGCCGGTTTGACAGTACCCCCGACGTTTTAACAAGGAGAGACATAAAGCGATTGGGGAAGAAGTTGCCCGGCTCTTGGCTGCTGGGTTCATCATCGAAGTTTTTCATCCTGAGTGGTTGGCTAACACGGTCTTAGTTCTCAAGAAGAATGACACTTTTCTTATGTGCCTCGATTACACAAATCTCAACAAAGCTTGCCCGAAGGATCCCTTTTCCCTCCCTCGTATCGATCAAATTGTTGTATCTACGGCGGGTTGTGAGCATTTGTGCTTTTTGGATGCGTACTCTGGTTATCACCAGATCAACATTGCCAAGGAGGATCAGGAGAAGACGACTTTCATAACTCCCTACGGCTCTTTCTGCTATATCTCTATGCCCTTTGGGCTAAAGAGTGCGGCGACGACTTATCAACGCTGTAATCAGAACAGTTTGCATAGTTAGATCGGGCGTAATATTCATGCTTACGTTGATCATATCATGGTGAAATCACATAAGAAGGAGACTTTTTTTGGCGATCTCAGGGAGACGTTTGACAACCTTCGAGTGTACCAGATGAAGCTTAACCCGACGAAGTGTGTTTTCGGGGTTCCTGCAGGCAAGTTGTTGGGTTTCCTGGTTTCAAAGCGAGGCATCGAAGCTAACCCAGATAAAATCAAGGCGATAACCTCGCTTGGTAAACCAGCCAACATCAACCAGGTCCACTGCATGCCGGGTCGAATTGCAGCGTTGAGCCATTTCATAAGGCGCCTCTGTGAGAAGGCCATCCCATTTATCAGTTTCTTAAGAAAATGGATCATTTTGTTTGGACTGATGCAACTAACGAAGCTTTCTAAGCCCTCAAGAAACAACTGGATGAGCCCTTGATAAGGAATTGATGCTCCTTTACATTGTTGCTAACTATAAAGCGGTAAGGTGGCGGTGGTTGCTGAGCGCAAGGAAGAAGGGAAAGAATATCAGGTTCAGCGGCCAGTGTATTTTGTAAGTGAGGTGTTGACTTTGTCTATGGAACGATACCCACATTGGCAGAAGCTGGTCTTTGGGATTTTTATGGCAAGCCGGAAGCTGAAGCATTACATCTAGGAGCACCCAATTATTATGGTCAGTTCGGTGCCAATTGGGGACATTATACAGAACCGCGAATCTACTAGGCGGATTGCTAAGGGGGCAATCGAGCTTGGTCCTCACCATGTGAAATATATGCCTCGCACGACCATCAAGTCTCAAGCTCTGCTAGATTTTATCAACGATTGGACCGAGTTACAGATTCGAGAAGATAGGCATGATAACACGTACGGGACTACTCAATTTGATGGTTCTAGACAGTTGGAAGGCTCAGTAGCTGGCGTGGTGTTATCTTCCCCACGAGGCGACAAATTTTGCTATGTTTTGCGTCTCATGTTTCCTTGCACCAACAACGCGGCTGAGTATGAGGCTCTGCTACATGGGCTCGGGATAGCTAAGGAGATGAACCTCAGCCGGGTTAGATTTTTGGGTGACTCAGAATTCGTCGCTCAACAAGTCTCTAGAACTTGGGACTCCAAATATCCACTAATGGCGGCTTATATTCCTGCAGTAACCGAGCTGGTGGGACATTTTCACGGCTACCAGGTTGATCATATTGATCATCGACAGAATGAGGTGGCTGATGATTTATCATGACTCAGATCCCAACGCAAGCATGTTCCCCCCAATGTGTTCCTGAATGTCAGAGGACGAGTTGATGAATATACTTCTCGTCCCTCGTTGGTTTCCCCAAGTGGAAGGTGGAGATTTAGTCAGCAACAAGTTTTCCTTACACGAAGACTGTAAGGTTCATCGAACCAGGAGGACTCCGAGGATGAACAAGTAGGTGTCTGCTGCCCTTGCGCTAGAAGAACACGTGGACCTGCACACACACACAAATAACTTTTCTCCCAATGAGTACAGAGCTGTCAATCCCTCCGGCCTTGTAGTTTGCAAATGATCAAAACACAAGCGGGAATTGTGATAGTGATTGCCTAAATGAAAACAGTAAATGATGGAGGTGTAAGAAATGGTGGTGATATGGACCCGAGTCACATGATGTTCACTAGTGACGTCTCTCTCCTAAAAGACGATAAACAACTATGCTTGGGCAAACAAATTATAGCTCAGCAATTGACAGAATTATAAACGCACCGCAATGCTAATTAGTCTACTTGAAAGTTAGAGGCTCAATAGTAATGGGCAGTACGCCAAGACAAGTAGACCGTTTATTCATGAGCATCTACTTACTAATCATCCACCTTGATATATCTATCCATAACATCTCGCTCGTATTAATTTTCAAGCCCCGCCCAAAGTGTAAACTCAAAGCAACGGACAACTGCATTAACGAACTATGCGTAAGGTAAACAATCCTTGCAACCATGGTCACAAGCACCGTTGTTTTCTCCCTGGTGGCAACAACACATCCCCTATTCTCATATTTATGTCACTCAAGCTAGACATCAGGGGGCATGAACCCACAATCATGCATAACGCTCCCTCTTGGAGTTACAATCTACTACTCGACCAAAGCAATAAAGAGCAATGGAGAACAAGCATGAATCACTAAAGAACATAATATAAAAGGATAATCAAATATATAACTCATGACAATCTGAATATAATCTCATAATCCATCGGAGGGCTGATCATTACATAGGTGCCTTGATCATGTAGGGCAACTCACAAGGGCAACTCACAAGGGCAACTCACAAGGGCTGATCATTGAAGCACAAGATTGGAGAGAAGATATCACATAGCTACTGGTCATGGACTCATGGTCCAAGGAGGAGGACTCACGTCACCTACGGGAAGCGTCCATGGCAGTGGATAAGCTTCCGGAGGTCAATCGTCCCTTCGGCAGGGTGCTGGGAAGAGGTCTCGTGACGCTCCCGATCTCGGAAGCGCTGCGGCGGCAGAACAATGGAGAAATTCGCGATTCTGGATATCCTCCAAGGGATTCCTCTCAGAGGGGTAAATATAGCCTAAAGGAGGGCGTCAGAGGAGGTGTGTCCCACCCAGGCGGCCTGTGAGCGCGTCCAAAGGCCAGGCCGCGCAGGGTGGCCGCCTGGGCAGCCCCTGTCTCCCCTTTGGCCCATCTTCGGTGATCTGGAAGCTTCCGTTACGCTGATTTTTATATATTTTTTTCCGGATTTTTGAGGCTCTAGAAATTTGGATAAAAGCCCGTGCAAAAAACACATCATCAGACAGAAACTGGCACTGGATGCAATGAGTTAGTAGGTTAGTCCAAATATGTGTAAAAAGATATAAAAGTGTAGCAAAACATATAACAATGTTAGCCAAAAGATCATGGAACAAGCAGAAATTATAGATACGTTTGGGAAGTATCAATGTCTTGCATAACCCTTGGATGAAGTTGCATTCTGAAGAGGACATAGCAGTTCTTGACCCGGCATCACAGCTGGTGGCAGCTCTCCGGGCGGTTCCTCACTAGACAGTTCCTTACATAGCTTATCTGGCCCAAGGCGAGTTGCGAGCTGATGAAATCTTTGCTCGACAGATCATACGGTGGTGCAAGTCCACGCTTATCCATAAGGGTGAGTTACACAAACGAAGTACGTGTGGGGTCTTTCAACGATGTGTTTCCCCAGAGGAAGGACAAGATATTCTCAATGAGACACATGCTGGCAATTGTGGGCATCACGTCGGGTCACGATACTTAGTGTCAAAGGCCTTTTGACATGGTTTTTATTGGTTGGCGGCTCATGTCGATGCAGAGGATATAGTGCGCAAGTGTGATGGGTGTCAGAAGTTTGGTCGCCAAGTACAGGTACCAGCTCAAGAATTGTGCATGATCCTAATCACATGGCCTTTTGCGGTACGGGGGCTTGATATGGTCGTCCCATTCAAGATGTCTTCCGATAAAAAGACTCATCTATTGGTGCCGGTTGACAAGTTTACCAAGTGGGTCAAAGCAGAGCCGGTCAGCAATTGTGAGGCAGAGACAACAGTCAAGTTCCTCAAAAAGCTGATTTTTCGTTTTGGTTATCCACACAGCATCATCACTGATAATGGTACCAATCTGTCCAAAGGCGCCATGAAGGAGTTTTGTCAGCGGGAGCATATCCGACTTGATATATCTGCGGTGGCTCATCCATAGTCTAATGGTCAAGCTGAGCGAGCTAACCAGGAGATCTTATATGGGATCAAGCCCAGGCTCATGTTTCCTTTGCAGCGCACTCCGGGTTGTTGGGTTGAGGAACTCCCCTTGGTACATTGGAACATCAGGACTAGACCAAACATATCCACCGGTTACACTCCCTTTTTCCTCATCTATGGGGCCGATGTGGTTCTTCCAAGCGATATAAGGCATGACTCTCCCTGAGTTGCTTCTTATGTGGAAGCAGATAATGAGCAGGCACGTCAGGATTCCTTGGATTCTTTAGAGGAAGAGTATGATTTGGTTGTTGCACGATCATCTATCTATCAACAAGACCGACATCACTATCACAGTAGACGGGTTAAGAGCCGGATTTTCCAAGAGGGCGACTTAGTGCTTTGACTGATTCAAGATCACATAGGCATGCACAAGCTATCACCTCCATGGGCAGGACCTTTCATCATCAGCAAAACTCTTCATAATGGATCCTACTATCTGATCGACCTTCGTCCAGGTAAGCCAACCTCGGAGGAAGAGACGACTCGCCCATGGAATGTCGCCCACCTCCGGCCTTACTACACTTAGAGCCATCGGCTCCTTATCTATGTACATAGTTTAGTATTTTGTACTATTTTTATCAAAACAATAAAGCCGACGCCCATGAAATTCGGGGTCTTTGTCATTTCAGCCTATATATTGAGCATGAGTCTTTATTGTTTACATAAGCCGCCCAAGAGGATGAGCTGCTGCCAAGGAGGTCATTCAAACATGGACGCTATTAGTATCAAAGAGGATGAGTCGCCCTATTGCAATCATTCAAACTTGGATACTAATAAGCCAAAGAAGACCGGTTGCCATGATGCACGGTTCAAACATAGGTGCCAATTTATGATCTTGAAGAATAAAGTCGGCTTACTTGGGGGCTATTAGTCCAGAGGTTCTTTAGCAGTAATAGTATCGTCTTCTGCAATCCTATGCTTGGATTTTCCCTGATCATAGGTCACTTGGGGGCTTCCAACTCATTGAGTTCAGCCTGAATACCCTCTTGGCTTGCGGAAAATTAATGTTATACAATGGTTATATTGGACTATATGTCTTGGCGACTCGCCCTCTTGGCCCCGTGTACTCTTGGCGAGTCAATCCATTTTGGACACTCACTTGCCAATGTTAAAGCATCGAGATGTCTAGCGAGAGCTGACATATGGATTATAGCTAAACCATGGGTTCATAGAACCTACTTCACTTAAGCCTGACTTGAGCCTGATCCACCAACCTAAATCATAATGGTTTTTGCAAAAACCTCTTAGGGTATGACTAGAGCCTTGCAAGCCCGTCTACCCGCCGTGACTCACTTAGTCGGCCTATTTATAACAATCCAATACCCTATATGGTGTTATCTATTGCAGGAAAAGATTCAATATTATTACCGGCTCATGCAAAGCATGGTGATTATGAAGTCACTTTATCATGAAGGGAAAATCAAATTTGCAATGCAGCGAAACCATAACGAGGCCGCTTATATTAAAAGGTAATGCCAAAAGCTTCGGCATCCATAAAGGTTTTGTGCAACCATCGTAGTTTTTTACACCTAAAAACTATTACATCGCTCAAAAAGGACAAAGTTTTTTCTCTTCCATCAACCCGGTGGCCAGTTCCTTTGGGTTAATATCCTCCGGGTTACTCTTGGTGAGAAGTCTTGGTTAAGCCGCGTCTGGGTCACCTTGTGCCGAGCTTTCGGGGTCCTGGATCTCGCAGTTGTCCATATCCCAGTTGCAATTGATTAAAGCATCGAATTCAGCTTCTTTTGTCAAGATGGTCAAAGGATCAGCATCAGAGGCAAAAAGGTGCTTACGGATATTTGAGGCAAGCCGGAGGAGTAAGGTCCACTAGGGCAAAAGTAGGAGGTGGCACACGCTTTTGGTTTTCATCATACGACGCCTGATATTTGGTCAAGTCAAGACCCTCAGCAAGCTGACTCGCTGCTAGACGAACCACCCTCACGCACTTGGCGTAGTCTTACTGAGTGAATTCTAAGCTATCGTCCTTATATTTAGGAAACTCGCCTACTACCTCCTCCGGCTTGAGTTTTGGTGCATAAGCCAAAGACCGTCGTAGAGGAGTGATTAGCCCTTTTCATGCAGCTAATTTCTTCAATTCTTCTATATGCTTGGGCATGGTCGAGAGCCACTTCACCTCGAAATAGGCATTCGCCCCCCTTTATAGATAAAGGCACAAACCGCACAAAGTACACAGCTGAACGATACATGGTGGTGAGATGACCCTCTTTACAAAGAAGATCCTAGGCTAGATGGACCATGAAGTAGAACAAGAACGCTACCGAAGGAGAATACATGAAGAATGGAGCATAATCACAAAACACCCTAGGACCCCTAAGCTCCTACACAATGCCCCCGAAGAGGGAGAACGGCGTAGAGCGTCATCGCTGCCTAGCCCCAACGGGCTGGGGTCTTCACCCGGAACCCTGACGCGGAGAGGACATCCACAGCGACGTCTTCAAGAAGAAAACGGTGCTTGCAAGCGTCGCCGTCACCGACGCAAAAGTGGCATGCCATCCACCAGATCAAAAGTCACCGCGGCCCTAGGGCAGACGTGGCATGACCATACCACCAGATCGTGATCCGGGCGACGTCCAGCAAAGGACGCGCCCGAGCCACCAACTCCTGCCCCTGTCGTCGCTCCCAAGAACTAAGAAGGAAGCCACCACCGCTGACATGGCACTCGCCGGAGAGCCAACCATGCGGCCCACCCTCCGGGGCCGCCGCTCCGGCATCCAAGTCCAGGACATCACCCACTGCCCACACCATAGAGTACCAGCCATGGTAGGAAGAGCAAAAGTCCACATCTTTCACTCCTAGCCCGTCATGAGCCACGAAGGTTGGTCCGTCGCCACCACAGTAGGGGGCCAGCACTGTGTCCCCAGCCAATCCCGGTGGACTAGGGGACACACCTCCATGATTCCCGATGACCGTTGATACGTCTCCAACATATCTATAATTTTTTAAGGTTTCATGCTATTATCTTGTGATACTTTGGATGTTTTGTATGCCTTTTATATCTTTTTTGGGACTAACTTATTAACTCAGTGCCAAGTGCCAGTTCCTGTTTTTCCATGTTTTTGACCCTTTTCAGAGGAGGATTTTAATCGGAGTCCAAACGGAATGAAACTTCCAAAAATATTTTTTCCGAAACAGAAGACGATCGGGAGACTTGAGAACCAAGGTAGAGGGTCACCAGGGACCCCACAAGCCCCCTAGCCGCGGCCAGGGGGGCCCGTGCCTCCCAGGCGTGTGGGCTCCCTAGGCCTCCTCTGCCCTAGGTCTTTTGCCTATATATTCCCTAAAATCCCACAAAAAATCAAGAGAGCCACGAAAATACTTTTCTGCCGCCGCAAGCTTCTGTCTCCGAAAGATCCCATCTGGGGCACGTTCTGGTGCCCTGTTGGAGGGGGATTCGGATACGGAGGGCTTCTTCATCAACACCATGACCTCTCCGATGATGCGTGAGTAGTTCACCATAGACCTACGGGTCCATAGCTAGTAGCTAGATGGCTTCTTCTCTCTCTTGGATCTTCAATACAATGTTATCCATGATCTTCATGGACATCTATCAGATGTAATCTTCTTTGCGGTGTGTTTGTCGAGATCCGATGAATTGTAGATTTATGATAAGATTATCTATGAATCTTATTTGATTTTCTTCTGATCTCTTATTTGCATGATTTCATATCCCTGTAATTCACTTCGAGTTGTGGGTTTTGTTTGGCCAGCTTGATCTATGATTCTTGCAATGGGAGAGGTGCTTGGTTTTGGGTTCATACCGTGCGGTGACCTCACCAAGTGACAGAAGGGGTAGCGAGGCACACATCGTGTTGTTGACATCAAGGGTAAAAAGATGGGGTTTTCATCATTGGTTTGAGTTTATCCCTCTACATCATGTCATCTTGCTTAAGGCGTTACTCTGTTCGTCATGAAGTCAATACACTATATGCATGCTGGATAGCGGTCAATGTGTGGAGTAATAGTAGTAGATGCAGAAAGAATCGTTCTACTTGTCTCGGGCGTGATGCCTATATGTATGATCATTGCCTTGGATATCGTCATGACTTTGTGCGGTTCTATCAATTGCTCGACAGTAATTTGTTCACCCACCGTGATATTTGCTATTTTGAGAGAAGCCTCTAGTGAACACTATGGCCCTCGGGTCTACTTCACACCATATTTTTAGCCTTACTCTTTTACTTCCTTGCACTTTCCGCCTTCAGATCTCACTTTGCAATCAATTTTGAAGGGATTGACAACCCCTGTATAGCGTTGGGTACAAGCTCTTTTTTCTTTGCGCAGGTACTCTAGACTTGACGCGATTCTCCTACTGGATTAACACCTTGGTTCTCAAACTGAGGGAAATACTTACTGCTCCTGTGCTGCATCACCCTTTCCCTCTTCAAGGGAAAAACCAATGCAAGTAAGTCTCTGTCAACGTGACAATTTCAAGCGCTGTTGTTTGAGAAGTAGCAGAAGGATTTCAGGCGCCGTTGCCAGGGAGGATCAAGTCAAGAATTCATCCATGTAAGTGTCGCAAACTCATCTCTTGCATTTACTTTTTTGCCTCTCGTTTTCTTCTCCCCCACTTCTGAAAAATAAAAATTTACAAAAATATTTGCCTTTTTTGTTTGCCTTTTTCGTTTGCCTTTCCTTTGCTTGTGTGCTATGTGTTAGAGCATATATCTCCATATGTGGTTTTGGTAATTGATTACAATTCCTATGGACTAATGGTTGCCTTAAGTTACATTTATAGGATTTGTCCATAGGCACTTCTTGAAGTCCATCTGTTGGGTTCAAGGAGTTTATATGATGACCAAGATGGTATTCAAGGTATTATCCAAAGTATGGTCATAGAGACACATGGTTGATCAAGATCTCAGACAAAGAGTAAATCAAGATGATCAACACACAAAGCGAACAAGATGTACCGAGAGGGATCAAGTGATCCCATGGTATGGTAAGCATTGTCCATTACGTGTTTGTGTACTAACCCATGGTCTTCGTGAGAGTTCTATGTGGGGGTTAGGTGTGTTTCCATGGGCTTGCGTCAAAGGGAAGATCTCATACAACCCATGAAGTATGACGTCAAGTTGTGATCGTCATCAAGATTGCGATGTGCAAGTTCAAGTGGATCAACACGAAGATATCATGCTTGAAGCTTGCCGTCCATTGTGGTGGCGATGGACTTGTGAAGATATGCTGAAGAGTGGCTCACCCATAGTGAGTATGGGGGAGCAATCAACTAGTCTTCATCAAGCCAAGGCAATCAAGAAAGGTGGTCCATCTTGAGGAAGCCAAGATCATCATCATCTAGCTCAAGAGGACGAGGTGCAAGGTATAGGTTTGCCCTTGATAGGTTTTCTGTTTAGGATAGATTGTTGTACTATCAAGGGGGGCTCTCAAGTGAGTAGCTTGATCGTATCGTTCGTTGAGAGCTCAAGCCATTTGCATCCTTGTGAGGGGAACCCCTTGGATCTTGATCTTGGAGTTCTTTGTGAGCTCCTTGTTCTTCCTCTCATATTTCTCCATAGCTTTCGTTGTTGTGGAGGGATTTGAGTGTGAGGGACTTGACCACTTCGTGTGTTCTTGACATTGCATTAGTTGCATCGGTTTGAGTTCTCCACGGTGATACGTGGAAGTGAGAAGTTGAGAAGCTTACTACCTTTGGTACTTAGTACCCTAGATATTGTTCTTCGTGGATGCTTTGGAATCCTAGAAGCTTGGTGGTGTCTCGGAGCTCAATCATTGTGGTGTGAAGCTCCGAGCAAGCGTCGGGGCCTCCAATTAGGTTGTGGACATAGCCCCGAGCAATTTGTACGGGTACCGGTAACCGCCCCCAAGGGTTTCCACGTGTACGGGTTCGGTGACCGCCCCCAAGGTTTGCCATTTGTACGGGTTCGGTGACCGCCCCCAAGGTTGGCCATTTGTACGGGTTCGGTGACCGCCCTCAAGGGTCCCTTAGTGGAATCACGGCATCTTGCATTGTGCGAGGGCGTGGGGAGATTACGGTGGCCTTAGTGGCATCTTGGGGAGCATTGTGCCTCCACACCGCTCCAACGGAGATTAGCATCCGCAAGGGTGTGAACTTCGGGATACATCATCGTCTCCCCGAGCCTCGGTTATCTCTTACCCGAACCCTTTACTTATGCACTTTACTGATAGACATATTGTTTATTGTAATATATCTTGCTATCACTTAGTTGTTTATCTTGCTTAGCATAAGTTGTTGGTGCACATAGGTGAGCCTAGTTGTTTGTAGGTTTTGTGCTTGACATAGGTGAGCCTAGTTGTTTGTTGCCATCAAGGGTAAAAAGATGGGGTTTTCATCATTGGTTTGAGTTTATCCCTCTACATCATGTCATATTGCTTAAGGCGTTACTCTGTTTGTCATGAACTTAATACACCAGATGCATGCTGGATAGCGATTGATGTGTGGAGTAATAGTAGTAGATGCAGAAAGTATCGGCCTACTTGTCTCGGACGTGATGCCTATAGGTATGATCATTGCCTTAGATATCGTCATGACTTTGCGTGGTTCTGTCAATTGCTCGACAGTAATTTGTTCACCCACCGTGATATTTGCTATTTTGAGAGAAGCCTCTAGTGAACAATATGGCCCCTGGGTCTACTTCACACCATATTTTCAGCCTTACTCTTCTACTTCGTTGCACTTTCCGCCTTCAGATCTCACTTTGCAATCAATATTGAAGGGATTGAGAACCCCTTTATAGCGTTGGATGCAAGCTATTTTGTGTTTGCGCAGGTACTCTGGACTTTATGCGATTCTCCTAATGGATTAATACCTTGGTTCTCAAACTGAGGAAAATAATTACTGCTCCTGTGTTGCATCACCCTTTCCTCTTCAAGGGAAAAACCAACGCAAGCAAGTCTCCGTCAACATGTCAATTTATGGCGCTCTTGTTTGAGAAGTAGCAGCCGTCACCGAGTACACTCAGAAAACTCCATATCCGTGGCCATTGACTCCGTGTTTCCCGATAGTACCTTGAAGTCTTGACCACCACCAACCACCACCGTACAAATGAAGGGAGGGACCTCACCGACCGCGGGTACATCCCGGATCGAGCCTAAACACACCTACCTGGAGAATAACTCCAACACGCCTCGGGCCCCGATTAGATCCTCCCGAGCATGCGCCCCCGGTCAAAGCCATTCTAGACCGAGGAGAAGGAGGATCACATCCGCCACGCTGCACCGTCGATGGGGGCACGATCACTAAAGAGTGCCGCCGCCCCCGCAAACCCGCTCCACCTGCACCCTGCTCAAGCCGGTCACCGTGACCATACTGCCGGACCCTCCCGACAGGGCACACCACCACACCGCACCACCACCGACACCCGAAGCCACATGCGACGGCCGGCCCGCGCCACTACAGCCCGCATTGCCCAGGAGACACCGGACGGAGGAGCCTCCGATGCAGATCTGGCAAGGTCCAGCGCTGCCTCCCCAAGCACGCCCCATCACCCTAGGATCTCCAGCAGTGGCCAGCAACACCCACCACCACCGAACCTCACCGGGCCACCACGACCGACCGCCACTGTCGTCCAAGACCCACAACGGCTGCCGACCCCGCAAGCACGCCCCTCATCGAGCAGCCCGACGCGCCATGAAGCCACCTGCCGCCGTCGTCGGCAGAGACCCGCCGCGACCCACCAACCGCGGCGCCCTGTCCCATGGACACGGCCCACACCGGCGCCACAGGCAAGGGGACAAGGAGGTCCGCCGCCGCTAGCGCCGGCCAGGCTTTGCCTGGGCGCACTCTGTGGCGGAGGTGGGGGAGGAAGGGGGCAGGAGGAGGGGAAGAGGCCGACGGCGGCTAGGGTTCCCTCCCCGTCGCCTGCGCGAGCGATGTGGGAGGGGAGGGCGTAGTGGTCATCGAGAGCCACTTCACCATGTCACTGATAAACTTCACCTTCTCTCTATCACCCCGCACAACTTTGATGGTGAATAAGCTGCCATCATAAAGTTGCTCTCTCAGGGTACATAATGCTTTTAGCTTTAGCACATAGTCATCTTGAAGATTGGATGATCGAGGGCGTGCAACAAAAGATATGGAGTGTGAGTCGCTTGGTAGTTTTCTGTTTCTTTACAATGGTGGCAATTGACAATCTTACATACAAAGTGCTTACCAAACACAACACTAGTCAACCTGGAGATATGTTGTTTTAGACTAGTTAATTCTTCAGTAGCCAGTTTCAGCCAACCGTCGGCGACTTCAGCACGTTTTAACAAGGAGGCTTTGTCAGTTTGGGACGTCTCTTTATACAATGTTTGCTTAGACTTTATTTTTTCAATTTCTTCCAAGGAAATATAAAGTTTTTCCTCAGCTCTAGCTCTGGCGTCTTGTTGCTGTGCCAGGTTTTTCTTCATACTATTCAAGTATGAGTCAGCTTGGTCTATACAATCAAAACAAGATGGTTAATTAATTCCAAGCCGAGCCGCCAATATGGATTATAAAAGAGTTTTCTCCTTTCATATAAGATTGGTATCAAGTCTCAGAGAGATTGTATACTTGACACTTGGGGGCTAATGCATGTTAGTTTTCTTTTATATTATTTATACACACCCGGCTCATCTTCGAGAAGAGGACCCGGCTCTTGGGGGCTATGGGTTGAAGTTTCAAATTAATACTTACAAGACCCAACCATCTTCGAGAAGATGACCCGGCCCTCGGGGGCTAAAGGTTGAAGTTTCGAAATAATACTTACAAGACCCGGCTCATCTTCGAGAAGTTGACCCGGCCCTTGGGGGCTACAGGTTGAAGTTTCAGACAATTCATAAGACCCGACACATATTCAAGAAGATAACCCGGCCCTTGGGGGCTATACAAGGATATATGGAATGATTTATTGAAGAGAAACATACCTCATATCTTTTCTTCATCATATTCACCAGACTGGCTTCCATATCACGACTCATGGAGAGGCGGCTCAGATATCCAGCGTGCAGGTCTTCAAAATCAAGTTTTTCAATATTGGGAAGCTCAAGTTTAGCTTTCCCTTTCTCCACTTAGGTTGTCCCACCTTTGGCAGTATGCTTAGCCAGCACGGTGCGGATGGGCGCGGTGTGACCCGTGCCAGTAAGGACAATTGTCTCTTCACCGGATACAACAACTTGGACATCGGGAAGATCGTCCATAACATTTGTTTCACGAAGCTCGACATCAGTGCCAGCTGGTTCAATTGGAGCTTCAGGGATAGTAAGATCCACTTCCGCCGCTCCACGCGCTTCACTATTTTGCAGTGACCCGCCAGTTTTTCTCTTCTTGGCTTGAGCCCTGAAGGATAAAAGTTCAGACATACATAATAAAGTATAAAGTACCGAGGCAAGTGCTGGATATACAAATAAGGATTTACCCTGGGAGACGAACAAGAGGTGGCAATTTTGATGATCCCGAGTCGCCCGATGAAGGCCGGGATTCCTATTAAGGTGAAACCCCATAAAGTTTGAGCAATCACCAAACATAATTTATTTGATAGGGAAAAAGAGTTAGGATGAAAGGCACCTCATTTTGGCATTTACGGTTGGTTGCTTTTTTGGGCAGACCTGCCATAAGATCGTTTGAGGAACTACGGGTGTAGGCGTTCTGGAGTATACATAGCCTTATTCAAAAGGAAGTCAGGATCCAAATAAGCATTTAGATGAGTCACAAGAACTTTCCTACAAACAGCCTTGGGGCCTTGTGAAGGAAATATCTGAAACAGAAGAGATTAGAATTACCTCGACATCCTCAGCATCACTCTAAGAGTTCTCATCCTGAGATTGAACAAAATGGTTAGTACAACAGACGTCAAAATAAGGGGATAGATGGAACAATTACTTGAGTTTGGTCCTCGGCGGTCTGTGACTCGCCCATAACATATGACTCACCAATGGCTGCTTTGTTCTTCTTTTTCTTCCTCATGGCGGCTTTGACCTTCTTGAGAGTCGGTTTTGCTGGTCTTCTCTTCCAGAAGGGTGAGTTCTTCTACAGCAATATTGATACAAAGCAAATTCTCTAAGGATTAAAGGAAAGAACAAGTAAGGCAAGTAATGGCTAAATATATATACCTCAGGAGCCCGCTTCTGGATGTAGAATGGCTTCACACTAGTTTTTGAACAGACTTATTTTTGCTCACCACATAGCTTCTTCACAATGCTATTGACTTCATCAAAGTCAAGTATAACATCGGTGAAACGTTGTGCATTGTTTAAATCGCGACCATAATCTGCCACTCCACCCAGCACCGCATCAAATTAGCTCTAGTTAAACCATTAGCATTTAAGGCCGTGAGTCTTGGCCATACGTAAGCAAGGGTGGCATGTTCTTTGGTAGTCAATGAGCTGGGAAGGCTAATGTCCATCGGAAGGCGTTCCTCTCTGAACCGTGGTAGTGGATTTTCATTGGCAGGTGCAGTATTCGTACAATAAAACCAAGTTTTTCCCCAGCCATTGGGATGCCTAGGCAAGGTAACAGCGGGAAAGACACATTCTCGCCGCCTTTGGATTGTGAATCCGCCAAGTTTTATGCTGGGACCATCAGCACATTCCGTCTGGTGGTTCAAATAGAAGAATTCCATAAACAAGGGAACAGTGGGCTCCATTTCCAAGTATGCTTCGGAGAAGACTTGAAATTGGCATAAATTGCTGATTGAGTTGGGGCCCAGGTCTTGAGGGTGAAGATTGAAGAAATGTTGGGTGTCTCGAAAGAATTTTGATCCACGGGCAGAAAAGCCTCGTTCAAGGTGATCTGTGAAGACCACAACTTCTCCTCGGTGGGTTGTGGCTTCACTTCTCCAGCGGCGGCTCTCCATCCAATGACTTCCTTAGGAGACAAGACTCCTATAAACATCGCTGAAGGGAGATGTCAGAAATTTATGATGACAGCGAGTCAAATTTGGATGGCTTTGACATACAGACAGATTCAGGAAGGAAAAGAGCTGCATGAATACATTGGCGGGTTATCTCGATGAACAGGGTCTGTCTTGAAAAAAAGCAAACGACTTGACAAAGAAGATAGCCTATAATGTTCAAGACGCCCTAACGTAAGGACATTTTCTCAAGATGGCAAGCTACAATCCTGTCAAGCAAACTGTTGTGAACATAAGGGTGGCTTAAATAGGAATAGTGACCTAAGTTGACGCTAAGTGCGGGGAAAATAGATTTCTAACAAAGGGCATAAAAATATGGATATTCCGATGGCTCCATAAAAATAAAAAAAATCAGTGACATTGGGATGACATTATAATATGAAACAACGATGGTTCATTATCTGAATCTAGATTCTGCAAGGTATTACTAAAGATCTACCGGAAACAGATCCCTACATCTCCCGTGACATAAAGGGGGAAGTTAAATTGGAGAGCTAAGCATGTTTGTAATGGCGATGAACACGGATGAACTTCGAGCGAACCCTACCAAGCCATGGTGGATTTACGAATGAACCTAAGGAAGGAGAGAACTTACCTGAGAGCGTTGATGACGACGGAGTAGACCCGCAGCTCGAAGGAAGAGACAGATGGCGAAGGGCTCCTGAACCAGATCAACTGCAATGGGGGTTTCTCCAGCGGCGGCGCGGTGAAGGCACATGCTCGAACAGTTAGAAGAAGATGCGGCGAGGTAAAAATAAAGACACCCTCGTGAGTATCTAAAGGACAAATCTGAGGTGAAAACGGTAGGCATGAGAATCCACGGGAAGCAATAAATTTTAGAGCTCATGGTGCCTTGATTTTTGGGCTAAGAAGATAAGACAAAAGATCCAGTAGAATGATGTCACTAAGTTTCCTAAAATCTTGGGGCAGGTGACGTCACTAACAAACAGAGGAAGAGCTTCAGGGAACATTTGAAGCCGGCATTTTTGCCTTGGAAGGCAAAACCCGAGTTGAATATGAGCCACCAGGATTAAGAGTAAAGTCTATTGACATGAATAAATTCAGCTAAATCTGGGGCATAATGTTGGGGATATTATCCCCCCATATGACCCGCCCCAAGAGGTCGGGTTAAGATGGTGGCGGCTCCTTGTTCATACTCAAGACGGGCCTTGACCTACGAAGTGGGAGGCACAAGGCGGTTTACCAACGAGAGCCGGAAGCGGCCCAAGACACCGAGATGGCGGGTCCTGACCCACAAGGGAGAAGGTCACCACGAGTTTCCTTGCTTACGGAGCAAGCCGGGTTAGAGACTTAACGGGTCACGGATCACAATGGGACCCGGACTCTTGTGAACCTAAGGGTCTCGACCTGTATATAAAGGCGAGTCTCTAGGGCTGGTAGAGTTAATTTACAATCAATAGAGAGATAGGTCACGCGAAAACCGCACCCTTATAATCATTTCGTCATCATTACACACAAAGCAGGACGTAGGCTTTTACCTCCATCGGAGGGGCTGAACCTGAGTAAACTCGTCTCTCGTTCCCAATCAACCCCTTTGAGTCGCCACATAGTTGCGATGGCTTCACCACTAAGTCCTTTCACGAGGACATCTGTCATGACAAAACCATGACAGATATGGATTCGGTTGCACCGATTTGGTGGCAGTGGCTAGGGTTTTTGTCTGAGGTCAAACTCGGTAGGTCCGAAATAGGAAAGTTGGTGACACTGAATTTGTGTATAAGGATTTGGACAGGATGGTTATGTGGGAAATATACTGAGTATTTTGGTGGCTAACTTAGAGCATTTTGAGCAGTTAGTTCATTTTACTACCTCGCCTACTTTTAATAGTATTGGCTTTCCTATGGACTCAAAAGTGATTTCTCACAAATATAAAATGAAGAGTCTTCTAGCTTGAAGCTTCAGCCAATATTACTCTTTCTTGCATCAAGGGCCATCTCCACATAAACCTTTAGACAAAGCGCTCCATGGACTATTCCTGAAATATCTAGGTAAAAGTGTTAGTCCAAGAGACAATGTATGTTGTTATGAATTATCAAAATGACCAAGGGAGCATATGTGCTTTCAACTTGTTCAAAGTCATCACTGAGTCCTTATCAGTTGAAGACTTTGCTAACAAAATCCTCAAAATTTTAAACTCAAATTTTTTCTGAAGTTGCCGCTCAAACCGCACCCACTACCTATTATTGGATAAGCACAATCTCCATTAAATCCACAGCTTAGTACATGGGTGAAGCGTGTGAAGCGGAGAGGAAGGGTCAGGGTAATTTAGGTCCAAAACTTTCGCACCAGAACCTTTTCACCTAAGCTTTAAGTAGCCCCTACCCCCTGAGTAAAATCTCTTCCTCTCGCTCTCACCTTCCCCGCTCGAGCTCTAACCTAGCACCACTCATAGAAATTTTCTCCGCCGGTGAGGAACAACTTCATTGTCTCGACCTCGTTGTCGACTAACTCACGCCGGCCACAAATCATCTTCTTGCGCTGCCACCGTAGCTATCTTCTGCCCCCAAGTTACGGTGCTGGAGATCTAAACCGACGAGCTTCCATTTTCACCATCACAGTTCGTCATGTTCTTCAAACATGGTAATTAAAATCTAATTTTACTACCCCTGTAGATCTTTGTGATTCCCTAAAATTTGTACAATATGTTGTTCCATCAACACACTCATCAGATCTACACTCGGTTATGATGAACACTTGATGAATTTCGCTAAGTTACTAAATTCTTCACGAGATTCCTCAATTGTGTAAATTTTTGGATCTGCACAACTCTCGAACCCAAGACAAGAATACTTAGCGAAATTCCTCAACACCGTATTGGTCAAATTCCTCAACATAGTATTGCTCAAACACCTCAACATAGTATTGGTCAAATTCCTCAACGTGAGTCATTTTTGAAATTCCTCAACTCTCAGAATGCATATGACCTCTTTGAATTGTCCGCAGCTGTACTCTGTTCACAAGTAAAAAATATCCAGTGACAAATCACTAGGATCTCATCAACTTAACTCATTTGCAGCGTTTCTTGAAGGAAATCTGCCTGTGTCATCAGATCCCTTAAGAATTCAAATTCCTTAGTTGACGAAAATGTCCGAGGATAAGAAACAAAACAAAGGTGGGAATAAGCTAGAGACCAACACTGCATTTGAGATCTCTGAAGACATTTATGTTGAACATTGCATGCCTGATGAGGAAATATATGGGAAAGAAACCAAAGAGAAGCGCAAAATCAAGCTTCTGAAAATTGAACGGCGATGCGTTAAGGACTGGAGGGAATACAAATATGTCACTCCCAAGTACATGAAGAAATTTGCCCTGAAGCCTCCTTGCAAAAGACCTCCTCTAGGAGATCAACAAAGTGCACCTCCCTCAAGCATGGCTACTATTGAAGACTATCCTTAAGAAAAGCAAAATATCTGGCAAAACTAAGCAAAGTTTCCAAACAAGGTATGAAGACTTTCAATGAGGAATCTGGTGCTGTAGGTGCTTGTGACAGCCCGAGACCGACGCCCTATAAGATTCCCCTTTATTTTCCGTTCTCGTCGTGTGGTTATTTTAGTTGTCGCATCATCATCGCATCATTCGCATCATCTGCATTGCTTCAACATTCCGTTGCCGCCAGTTTTCAAAAGTTGCATCCGTTGTTAGTTGCCGCTTCTCGTCGTTGTCTGTTCTGAGCCCGACCACACACGCACACGCCCGCGGCATCGTCAAAACCCTGTTTTAAAAGTGTGTGTAAAACTTTTTCTGATTCGGTTGGAATTTGACGTGCAGTCTTATTTTAATATAGCTAGGCCGCCTGTCAAATTTCGTCGCCATCGGAGTCCGTCTGGTACCCGAACGGTCGACCGTAGCGACACCGTCTTCGGTTATTCGTCGGACGTTTGTCGGTGTTTTAAAATATGTTGCCGGGTCACCCGTTTTCCCTCTTGTCTCCGGATAACTACTCTACACGGCCATTTAGTCTCTCCCGCATTTGGAATTATTCAAATCCGACCGCGCGGTTGAAACTGGAGCGGAATTTCGCTAAACCTAGCCCCCCATGTGTCTATAAATATGCCCGCGTGCATTTTTAGACACCCACCACCCTCTCCACCTCGAAAACCGTGCAGCCCCCAAAACCCTAACCCCACTGTCTCTCTCCTCTCTCTTCCCACCAGCCGCCGTGGGCCCGTCGAGCCCAGATCGGGCCCGGGCAGGCCCATCCACCGCCGCCGCTCGCAGCTTCGCCTCGAGCGTCTCCCCATTGCCTCGTTAGGCCGCCTCCCGCGCCTTCCCCGTCAGCCACCCCGCGACCCTACTGCCCCGCCAGCCGATGTCCCCAGCCGCGGCTGCCTCGCCGCCAGCCTTCGCCGCCGGCCAGCGTCCCCACCGGCCCGAGCCCTGCGAGCCTCCCTCCGCCATGGAATCCGACGCCCCTCGCGAGCTCGGCCGAGGGTTCAATCGCCGGCCGCCCCGGAGCCTCCGTTGGCCAGACCCGTGATGCTCTTCGCCACCAAGCCCTGCTGGGGCCTCCCCCCCCCCCCCCCCCCCCCGTTGGCTCCTTGTCCCAGGAGCGCGCCGACCGGCCTTGGCCCACTACTCCCCTACTCGACCACTCCACCAACTCCACCAACCGGCCCAAGAGGCCCCCGAAGGTGAGCATATTCCCCGCCGCCAGCATTTGTTGTTATTTTGCGCCCCTAGCTCGGCCCGTTAGCTTATTTAGGAATTTTTGGAATTAAATTAAATTCCAGAAAATAGACGAATATATATATGCCCGTAACTTTTAAACCGTAAGTCGGTTCGAGACGAGTCTTATATGGTTTTTGTGTAGAATCTCGCATAGAATACGATTTTGCAACTTGCATATTTGTTTGACGTAGTTTGATGTGCCAAATGCCTAGTTTTTCGTGCTGTCCCAATAGGATTCGTCCCGTATTTATTTTTCACGCGTGTTCGGGTTGCTCGAATGCCATAGTAGAATGTTCATGTTTTAGGAACCCCTTTGCCATATATTTTAGAGTATTAGTTGGTATTTTTGCGTGTAAGGATTTGCCACTAGTTTATTTTCCGTGTTTAGGACATAATCGTGCATATACGTGTGGCGTTGTTGTGAGGTTGCAACCTCTCATGTTATGTATGTTTTCGGCGTAGAAAAATCCATAGGATTTAACTGTGTATTTAGTTTTAGCATTAGAGAAAGTTAGTTCGCGTGATATTTTGCCGTGTTGACCTCTTGTCTCTTTAGCGGGATTTAATCGGTGCGTGAAATGAGTAAGTTGTCAACTAGAGAGTTGCTCTTGGATGTTTAGTCTAGCCCGTGGTAATTTTGGTTGCAATAGAAATCCATGTTTAGGTGTGGTTTGCTTGCTCTCAACTTGATAGGAAATGGTGTTGTTTTAGAGTTGCTGAAATATTTCTAATTCTGAATCTATTATATCTTGTGATATGTAGCTCTTTTGAGGTTGATGCAATGGAGTTAGTTGTAGATTTTAGGATTCTCTAGCATGCTGTGAATTTTCATGCCATTTGGAGTCCTGTAGCTTGTGGTTTTGCTGCTGTCAATATGCCTTTAGATCGAAAATTGCAGGTTCATAAACTGTTATTTTCTCTAAGTCTTTAACTGTGTGTGAGAAGCCATTTTGTGACTTCTTTCCCTAGTGTTCCATGCTTCCATGCTAGGTGTTGTTAGTTGTATGTTGTAGTGCTTCTTGCCCTCTATCGTATCATGCCTTGGTTGAGCATATTGGGATTGTGTAGCTCGTAGTTGTGGGTTGTAGAAAATGCAATGTGGCTGATTTTGGCAGATTGTACTGATTTCTTGTTTTGCTCGTAGTTGTTGAACCGTTGCTCCGTTTTGATTGTGTCCTATGTGTAACTTGCATAGAATCTCGTGTAGTTTCATTTTATCTTGCTGGTTCTGTGTTTTGAGATGCTCGTGGCTGTCATTGCACACGTATTGCATTCATGCCATCATATCTTGCGGTGCTTGGATCTTTTGAATCGTAGCTCCGTTGGAGATGTTCTCTATGTGTAAATTGCTTGTAACGACGCGTAGAATCATGTGAACCTATTTGCTTTGTTGTTTAACAAACATTTAAACATGTTAGTTCAGATCTGGACAGAATTGTAAATTAACTTGTGAGGTCGTCTCGGAGGTGCTATATGTCATTTCCGACCTCATTTAAAATGCCTAGATAGGTAGTTTAATTACGCTTCACCTCTTGCCATGTGTAACCACATTTAATATTGCCGTGTACCTAATCAGGATAGAACTAAATAACTCATATGTGGAGTTTCTTCAATATGCAACTCGTTGCATATTGAACTTCACTTAATGTTTACTGTTTGATGTCATGAATTGCCATGCCATCTCTTGCATATTCTCCGTTCATGCATCATATGTGTTGTGCATCGTGTGGTGAATATTGTGTGTTGATTCTTGTTTCCGGTTTCCTTTGTCTTGATAGAGTTCCGCAAGTGTGTCGGATTGTGAGGACCCGTTCGCCTACGTCGGTTCGTCTGCTTCACGGAGTCATTCTTCTTCCAAGCGGGATCTGAGGCAAGATGACCATTTCCCAAGATACCATTACTATCATTGCCTTTCTAGTATTACCGTTTCTATTGATTATGTCTCGTTGCCTACCACATGTTAAATATCAGCCTATCAACAATGCCATGAAAACCTTCAACCTGTTCACAACCTAGCAAACCACTGATTGGCTATGTTACCGCTTGCTTAACCGTATATGAGCATTGCTAGTTGCAGGTGCAGTTGCTTCCATGTGATAACATGGGTTCCTTGTTATATCACCCTATTAAATGCTATTTAATTTAATGCACCTATATACTTGGTAAAAGGTGGAAGGCTCGGCCTTTCTAGCCTGGTGTTTTGTTCCACCTTTGCCCCCTTAGTTTCGGCTATCGGTGTTATGTTCCATCATTGAGCGCTCCTAACATGATCGGGGTTGTTATGGGGACCCCCTTGATAATTCGTTTTAGATTAAAGATGGTATGGCATGGCCCAACATTGGTACTACATTTGCCCAACATAATAATTTTGTTAATACTGAAAGCATAGGGCGTCATGAACCCGAGGAGTAATTTTACATAATACAGGGAGGGCCAGTGCTGATGGTGCTGGTCCAAAACAAAGCATCTTACTGACGCTACCCTGGGCAACTCGACGTGTGGCGTCGTAACCATCGCTCATCCATCATGTCCTGAGAACGAGATACACGGCTCCTATTGGGTTCGTCGACACGCCGGGCGGCCTTGCTGGATTAGTTTTTCCTTTGATGAGATATCTTGTCCATCGGGATTCCGGTGATGCTTTGGGTAATCTCAGAGTAGAGGTTTTCCACTAAGGAGTCCGACGAGATGGCGAACTTCGTGATCAAGGATTTCTATGCGACTTGTGGTAATTTGTGATGGACTAGTTGGAGCACCCCTGTAGGGCGTAATCTTTTCGAAAAGTCGTGCCCGCGGTTATGTGGCAACGTGGAAACTTTGTTTAACACTGGTTCTAGACAATTTGAAGTTAACATAATTAAAACTTGCCAACTGAGTGCGTAACCGTGACTATCTCTTTTGTGAGTTAGTTCTCCGATCGAGGACACGGTGGGGTTATGTCTCACGTAGGTAGGTGTTCAGGATCATTCATTTGATCATCAGTAGTCACGTCCGCTATGCGTAGATCTTCCCCCTCTTATTTCTTGTACTCGTAAGTTTAGCCACCAAATATATGCTTAGTCGCTTGCTGCAGCCTCACCACTTAACCATACCTCAACCATTAAGCTTTGCTTGTCTTGATACCTTTGGAAATGAGATTGTTGAGTCCCCTATGGCTCACAGATTACTACCACACCAGTTGCAGGTACAGGTAAAGGTTACTTGACGCGAGCGCGTTGATTGTTCATTTGGAGTTGCTTCTTCCTCTTTTCTTCATCGATCTAGGATGGGTACCAGGCCAGCATCCTGGGATTGCAAGGATGGACGTCGTTCTTCTTTTCTTGTTTGTTTTCGTCCGTAGTCGGACCCTGCTCTTATTCATGATGATTATGTATTGTACTGATGTGACTCTGATGTAGCTTGTGGCGAGTGTAAGCCAATTCTATATATCTCTTCTTTTCAGTACATGTACTTGTAACAATATCCATTCTTGCAAAACGACGAGATGCGCTTCTATCCGTGACGAGGCCCTCGTGCAAAATTGAGGATAGGATCGCATCTTGGGCCTTACACTGTTGGTGCCTCCTCCTTCGCTGTTGAGGCCTGTGTCACTGGATCAGCCCCAAAGAAAGCCCTGATGAAGAAATCAGGTGTAAATCCCAAGTCCTCAACAACTCCCTCAACAAAACAAAATCCTCAGCCAACTTCTAGTGTTGCTGGAAAATTGTCAACTGCTGCCAAGTCCTCAACTGCAGCAATTCTTCAATACCACTGCAACCCCAGTCAAGTCAGCATCCAACAGGGACTCCAATTCCCTCAAGACCATCTGCCTCTAACTCTACAAAACAATTCATCAAGTGGAATTGTGAAGAAAAAGATGACTCCTCGGAAAGGAACAAGGCCCATCCCAAACAAAGTTGTCCTAAGTGTTCCCTCTGGATCAGATGAGGATGAAGCGGATGATGAAGAATTGGGTGCTATCATCAGGAATAAGCAAGAAAGAGTTGCTATGGCCAAAGGCTCAACCCTTCCCCTCGCACTTCATCCGGAAGTGGTGTTGAACTTCATCGATCTTTGGCACAAATATCCCAACACACCCATTGATGATTTGAAGCTTCCACCTGGACCTAGTCACATGGTGGCAACATTCATCAATGAAGAAAAATGGAAGGCCCAGCAAACGAAACAAAATCAAAGGGAGAAGGTTCAAAAGGAGAAGTACTTGCAACAAAATCTACAGTCCTTGACGTCAGAGCAACTTATCTGCAATCAAACTGAGATCAAAACCCTGATTGAGAAATACACTAGATACCATGCTGATTGGAAAAGAGCCAGATGAGATTCGTCAAGGCCGCTACTAAAGCCATAGCGAAGTATAAAAAAAAGGTTGCAGCCCAATGCAACCATCAATTCCTCACACCAGCTACACTGACCAACTGCCTGATAACTCTGATGAAGAACTTGCTACTGATGTACCTGTCAGGCGAGCTGAAGAACACGTTGTGCATGAAGAAACTGCTCCTACCAGGACGACTGCATCAGCCGTGCCTGATGAAAATTTTCCATCTCCAAAGGCTTCAAAGGTGAAGAAAATTGCTCTTCCTTCTACATCACAAGTTAAGAAAACCAACGCGACTCAAAAAGCAGCCAAGAAGAGAAAGGTATCAACAGTTTCAGAGTCCTCAGAAGCAAAACGCTTGAGGACTTTCAAAAGTTCCTCAACAGCTCCAATTGATTCCACACTGATCAGCACTGCACCATCTTATGTGATTGTTCCCTTTGGTGCCAAGCATGTCATCCCAGAAGGGGGTGAAGAAATATAAAACCCTCATTCGGTTGCTTCCATAGAGCCGTGTGATGAAGAAATTGAAGCTGATCCTCAACCTTCAATTTCACAAGCCTCATCTCCCGAGCCGCATCAAAGACCTGAAATCGGAGATGAAGAAATTGATGAAGATGTGGACATGGGCTATACAATGTCTGTCATCAATGATGACGATTGGCAAGAAGCACATCCCAACTCTCCACTGGCAACGCCACTCATTCTAAGTCCTCAGTCCCCTGCAATTACAAAACAAATTCAGACTAGGACAGAAGAAAGAAGTTTTGTGATGAAGTCTTTCCCGGAGCAAGAATCAGCTGCATCATCTTATAAAATTGAGGAAGTTGAGGAAACTACTGCACCAAAAACTGATACATCGGCCCAACACATTCCTCAGACTGAACAACGTGTGGGTGAAGAAACTGCACCTGCACAAAGTGAAGAAACTACTGTTGAACCACTTGTTGCAAATCCTAAGATAGTTGTAGTTGTGGCTAAAATTCCTCACGCTGATGAAAATCTTCAGCAAAACTTCAACCAAAGCCTCGTCAGCCTTACTCCAAAAGGACAAAGTTTTAGTAGGAACAATTCTATGATGAACATCACTTCTTCATAGGTGTAAATCAATATAAAAAATTTCGTATTAGGCACAAGAGGTTTTGGACAAGCGTGCAACTCAACTACTATGGTGTTGTGCTAGTAGACAAGAACAAGATCTTCCACCATCGACATATTCCTCATGGAGATATGGAAAACATTCCATGCTTTACCCCAGCTCTGAATGTTCTTCATGATGCAGGGTTACTTCAATTCTGCACATACATGTGTGATTGGAATGAAGAGCTTATTCTTTAATTCTATGCCACCATGCATATCTCTGGTGACCCCAAAAACATCAACACTTGGGTCTTGGACAGGATGACCGAAAATACTCCTTTTACTACTCCAGCCAATCAAGGTGTTCATATGATGACAATGAGCTTCCCAATCATTTGATGCCAGTGCTCAGGAAGCCCTTGGCTCTAGGGAACCTCCAAGGACTCAATTCCTGGTGAAGGAACTAAAATATGTGCCGAGGACAATCTACAAGATCTTGGCCCAAACCTTCACTCCTATCAAAGCTCATGACTGTGAAGAAGATGTTGTGGGGATCATGAAGAACATGCTCTTTAACATCATTCTAGGAATCCAAATGAATCTTCACGATTTCTTCATGAGGACCTTGGCCACAAATACCTAGTCACCATTTCAGCTGAAGATATATGTGCAATGGGTTATGAGATTCATCAGGAACAGATCCTAAATACACCATCAGGCTGATTATCAGAATCAGCTCAGTTACTTGCCTCCTCATGAAGTCCTAAAGAAATCTTTCGAACTGATTGAAGGTAAAGGAAAATACATGATATATGAAGGATCTCAACCACTGGATGGCCAATTTCATAGGGCAGCCTCATATTCTACCAACGACGACACTACACCACAAGAGTCTGATGGTAAGGCAAAAGCTCCTAGCCCAACTATCCCACGTTTGATGACTGATACGTCTCCATCGTATCTACTTTTCCAAACTCTTTTGCCCTTGTTTTGGACTCTAATTTGCATGATTTGAATGGAACTAACCCGGACTAACGTTGTTTTCAGCAGAGTTACCATGGTGTTGTTTTTGCGCAGAAATACAACTTCTTGGAATGACCTGGAAATTTACGAGGATTTTTTGTGGAATATATAAAAAATACTGGCACAAGAATCAACCGGAGACATGGAGCTAGGATCCCACAAGCCTAGGAGGCGCGGGCCCCCCTCGCCACGCCTGGCAGGCTTGTGGGCCCTTGAGGCTCTGCCGCCTCCAACTCCATCTCTATTTAGTCCCTTTCGCCTAGAAAAAAATAAAGGAGAAGAGTTCATCGCATTTTACGATACGGAGGCGCCTGCTACTTCAACAAAAGACCTTCCAACGGCGTCAGAAATATGAGTGTTACTTGATACTCCTCAGCAACGGCACCAGGAATCCTTCAGCTGCGTCTACGCCTTAAGGGACTTCCTAGGCAAGTATGCAAAGGATTTCCCCCATGGCCTTGGAGCCTTGCGTTGGTGTTCCCTCGAAGTGGAAAGGGTGATGTAGCACAGCGGTGTTATGTATTTCCCTCAGTTTGAGAACCAAGGTATCAGTCCAGTGGAGGAGTATCTCAAGATCCTGCACAAACACAAAAGCTTGCTCCCAACGCTATGAAGGGGTTGTCAATCCATTATAGATTGTTCGATAAATGAGAACTGAAAGCAACAAAGTAACAAGCAAAGTAAAAGCGGAGGTGTAAACGATGGATGTGAATAGACCCGGGGGTCGTAGTGTTTACTAGTGGCTTCTATCATAAAAGCAAGTAGACGATGGGTGAACAAATTACTGTCGAGCAATTGATAGAACCGCGCAAAGTCGTGACGGTATCTATGGCAATGATTATATCTATGGGCATCACGTCCAAAACAAGTAGACCGATACTTTCTGCATCTACTACTATTACTCCACACGTCGACCGCTATCCAGCATGCATCTAGTGTATTAAGTCCAAAAGAATGACATGATGTAGAGGGATAATCTCAAACCAATGATGAAAACCCCATATTTTTACCCTTGATGGCAACTACTTAATGTGTGCCTTGCTGCCCCTACTGTCATTGGGAAAGTTCACCACATGGTAGAACCCAAAACCAAGCTCTTCTCCCATTGCAAGAATCATAGATCTAAGTGGCCAAACAAAACCCAAGACTCGGAGAGACTTACAAGGATATCAAATCATGCATATAAGAAATCAGCAAAGACTCAAATATATATCATACATAATCTGATCACAAATCCACAATTCATTGGATCTCGACAAACACACCGCCAAAGAAGATTACATCAAATAGATCTCCATGAAGATCTTGGAGAACTTTGTATTGAAGATCCAAGAGAGAGAAGAATCCATCTAGCTACTAACTACGGACCCGTAGGTTTGAAGTGACTACTGACGAGTCATTGGAGGGGCGATGATGATGATGAAGAAGCCCTCGAACTCCAAAGTCCCCTCCGGCAGGGCGTCGGGAAGGGTCTCCAGATGAGATCTCGCGGAAACGGAAACTTGCGGCGGCAGAAAAGTATTTTCGAGGCTCCCTTGATTTTTTGCTAATTTTTTGGGAATATATAGGCGAACGATCTAGGTCAGGGGGCGGACAGGGAGGCCACAAGCCCTGCCACCGCCGCCTCCCCCCTGGTTGCGGAGTGGGACCTTGTGGGCTCCCTGCAGCCCACATGGCTTGGCCCAGAGGCCCCCTGATCTTCTTCCATTCGGGAAAAAATCATTTTGGGGTTTTTATTCCGTTTGGACTCCGTTCCAAAATCAGATTGATCCCTAGTATCCACTATGTTCTGAGATTGATGTTGCTACTACTTTGCCATTCTTAATGCTTGTCACTAGGGCCCGAGTGCCATGATTTCAGATCTGAACCTATTATGTTTTCATCAATATATGTGTGTTCTTGATCCTATCTTGCAGGTTGTAGTCACCTACTATGTGTTATGACCCGGCAACCCCGGAGTGACTATAGCCGGAACCACTCCCGGAGATGACCATAGTATGAGGAGTTCATGTATTCACTAAGTGCTAATGCTTTGTTCCGGTTCTCTATTAAAAGGAGAACCTTAATATCTCTTAGTTTCCATTAGGACCCCGCTGCCACGGGAGGGATGGACAATAGATGTCATGCAAGTTCTTTTCCTAAGCACGTATGACTATATATGGAATGCATGCCTACATTACATTGACGAACTCGAGCTAGTTACATATCTCCCCATGTTATAACTGTTGCATGATGAATGTCATCCGGCATAATTATCCGTCACCGATCCAATGCCTACGAGTTTGTCCTACTGGTCCTTGCTATGTTACTTTGCTGCTACTGCTATCACTGCTTCTCTTACTGTTGCTACTGTTACTATCACACTACTTTTCTACTGAAACTTTGCTGCAGATACTAAGTCTTTCAGGTGTGGTTGAATTGACAACTCAACTGCAAATACTCGAGAATATTCTTTGGCTTCCCCTTGTGTCGAATCAACAAATTAGGGTTGAATACTCTACCCTCGAAAACTGTTGCGATCCCCTATACTTGTGGGTTATCAATGACTGACCGAGATCTTCTCCTCAGTCTTCATCAGAAAGTTGATCGAAACCATAAGTGGGTTAAGTGTCAGTTTGGTTCCATTCTGAAAACCCTCAACGCAACTCAGAATGCTTTGAAGAAAAACCACTACTATCTTCATGAAGTATTTGATCACACTTGGGCCATACTATCACACCTCAATACTCCTAATGAACTAGCATAAATGGAGTTCAAGCAAGGCTTCCACTGATCATGGAGGCCAAAGAAGAAATTCAAGAAGATCCCAGTTTCGGATCTGGTGGACAGTTCGTATTCCTCATTTCCCTCTCCTGATGAAGATGAAGATCTTGATGACACAGCTGCTGGTCCAAGCAAGGAGAATGACCCCAAGAGTGTCGACGCTCCTCCTCCATCAACAACTTGATATTCTTCAGGGGCATTGGTCCTTAGTTTTTGTCCCTTTTCGTCACTTGATGACAAAGGGGGAGAAATCTTAGTTAGTATTTAAGTGGGTCTACTTTATGGGCTATTATAAACTTTTTTAAGTTACAACTCTCGTTCTTCCAAAGTTTTTTCTATAATGAGTTGTAACTTAAGCCCGGTGGTGGTCTAACACTTTTGAACATTTTTCCTCACATGCTTATTCCTCAAGATGATTAAATGCATGCATGCTGAAATTCATGAGACACCATTTTTCTTGATGCATTTCAAATTCCTCATGCTATATGTTAAACGCGTGCATGAATTACAAGATATAGGGGGAGATCTCCATGGTATAAATCATCAATGTGCATTTGCAGTCCAAAGCAAATTCCTCAAACATGCACATCTTCTGGGGGAGTTTCTCTATATCTTGCAATCAAATTCCTCAAACTTTGTACCTACACTTCATATTTTATACCCATTAAAAACATAACCTATGTTTCATCAACCACCAAAAATGGGGAGATTGTAAGTGCATCTAGTGCCCCTTAGTGATTTTGGTGGATTGAGGACTTATAGGTTAAGAGACTAATGTGTTTGTGTGTGTACACATACCCTATAAGACGCTGAGGAGTTAAAGTTATTCGGAGAATATCGACCCCTAAAAATATATGTCTTCGGGTGAATACTTTGGTCATTCCTTGAATACTTAAACACCGGAGAAATTTCTATTCCTCATGGAGTCTTTGAAATGAGGAATTTGGTGTATCCCGAAGAAAATGCTCTAAACACATTGAATCTTAAAGATTTACTCTTTCTGTTTTATTTTCTTGTTTCATGAGTCATAGGAACACCGTACTGTTAAAGGGGATCGAGGTAATACTAAGGAAAAGTTTCCTCACGATGCTCAACTCAAAACCTACACATACCAAATCCTTCGAGTTAAGATTTTGAAAATCTCTCATAGCTTAGTCAAAGTCTTCGGTGACAGAGACGAAGTTATTCTCATCTCTAAAGACATTGCACTAACTTGGGAGTTAGGATTTCTCCATTGCAAACTACCAATGAGTGAGGAACATGAGAGACATGAGGACTTTCACAACTGAAAGATCTGAATGTTGCCGCGCCACACGCCATCTGTCCCCAATCCTATCCACCCAACGGTCATATCATTGGGGGCATTAATGTTAAATCATGTCGGGATTCTCCCAGGCTATAAATAGCCACCCCAAAAAACACTAGTTGGTTGGCTGCTCCGAGAGAAACTCACACTTGTCATTTAGAGAAACCGAATCCTCAAGGACTTTGAGCGAAGGTCATCAAGTGAGGAAAACCCCCAAACACCCAAACCAAAACCCAAAAACCTCAAAGTGATTGAGCATCATTGAAGAGATTGTTCCTATGTGGAACCGATGCTTGTTACCTTTCAGGACTGTGCATCCTCGAGATGGTTAGGCGTCATGGTCTATAGCATCCAGTAGTGAATTGTGGATTGTCAGGTGACTGAGTTTCTAAGGGTTTGGAAGTCTGCCCTAAAGACTTATCACGAGTGTTGGGCGAGTACTATGTGTACTTAGGTCAAGGAGAATATGGTGGGGAACGTGTGTCATTTGGTTTGAACACCAAGCCGCTCCAAACCAGATGTATGACAGTCACAGAAGTTGGAACTTGGTCATCAAACCATTGTCTTCATCGAGCAACGAGTTCTAATTCCTCAACTCTTTCATTTCCTCAGTTGCATGTTGATAACTTTGATCTTTACTGTTTGAAGAATTTGACTGAAGACTTTCTCTAATTCCTCACCTCAAATTCTTCACTTAAGTTATTCATCACCTTCTTATCCTGATCACGCGACCTGTGCAACCTGAACTTTTCACATCACTGTGACGACTAAGCTATAGATGTTTTTGCACATCTGTTGAGTAGTTATTCCGCTGCACTCGGTTCGTGACTGAGGACTTCCCTCACTAGGAATTTCCTCAGTGATGAATTTGTAAAAATTGCCTATTCACCCCCTCTAGTCGATATAACGCACTTTAACATCCCTCCAGTAAGCGTGGGCCAATCTGTCACCGCTCCACCTCATCGCTACACCAATCACTTATCAATCAGGTGTCGAGCTCCCAAATGGCTAAGTGGCTCTCGATGGGCACCTAGCGACGCGCCGGAAGACAGATTACGACTAGTTGACACCCATCCAGTAGCGTGTCAAGACAACAAGCAACAGCCAGCTAAGCGGTGACAGGAGCTTGCCGGGGACGCACCCCCGCACACCACCTAAGGCTGCATTTATGGCATTTTATCTTGAGTGCTGGAGTTAGGTATGATAGCACTGTTAGCTATCTTATCATGTGTGTGTGCTACTTTCGACGCCCCTTGAGCTATGAAACGAGGCCCAAGGTGACCTAGCACAGGATTCGGACCCCAGGGGATTCAAACCCCAGAACATTTGTACGCACATAGTAGCTCTCCGCGACAACCCTTGCTGAGGCAGAACGCTATGCGAGCTCCGTCTTCCCCCAATAAATCCACCAAAGCAGGAGTATGGTTTTACGCTTCTCAGGATCCCAAACGTGGGTAAATGCCTCAAGTCCCATTGTCATGCTACCTCGTAGTTTCTTCTCTTTGTGCAACCCGATCTCTCCGCAACCCTGAAGGGACAAATGGTACCATAGGTGATCGAGAACACACTTGCCTTGATACATGGCAATATGATGTCTTGGAGGTAATGCATCTATGAACAGGTTAGGTGAAATTGGCATGAACCCAAGGTTCAAATTCAAACTTCATATTGGAGGTTACATATTGCATTGAACAGAATCTCCAAGTTCTCCTATTTAAGTTGCTCTATCATGCATGAAAATAATACAAATGGATTCTTTGGATATTTTTGATCATTTTTCATACAAAACTTATTTTCATGTGACATATAGATTATTTTATATGATTTTACAAAGTTTTTAATAATTTCTAGAACCAATAAATCACTTAGATTTATTTAAAATCTAGAAATTCAATTGTTGCGTCAACATGGCCTGAGCATGACGTCAACGGTCAAAGTGCGAGCCCTTGTCAAACCTGGTGGTTGGGCCCCACAGGTTAGTGGTTTAGATTTAAAAATGGAGTTAGTTTATTCTTAATTAAGGATTAACAATAACAGACCCTTATGTTAGTGGGTCAGGGGCTAACTGACTGGGTGATTAGCATTAAGCTAATCACCTGACGACATGGCCCCACTCGCTAGTGACACAGGCGACCTCTCAGCATGGCGGTGTCCATGCTAAAGACCACGGGAGTGGTGGAAGAGGCCACTTGGCATAGCCCCTCCTCGCCCATATCCAATGCAACATGTTAGGGTCGCGGGGGACGCCTGAGATGATGGCAGTGATGCTCGAGGCGACGGCTGGAGCTCGGCCTGGGTGGCACACGATGCAAGGGGACATGAGAGGGAGAACTAGAGGCGGCTACAACCTACTCCGATGTTGGTGAGCACGAAGGTGTGCTTAACAACAAGTCTCGGGGGCGTTGTCCACAACAAGGACTTGTCCGACAGCGAGAAGCTCACGCGCATGGTGGAGTAGGTAGCCAAGGCAAGAAATCGATGATGAAAGCATGGGGAGACGAGAAGTGGCTCACGACGATTCGAGAAGCAGCGCATCGAGGCCGAAGAGAGCTTGGAGGAGGAGAATTTCTGCCAATGATCCATGGTGGCCGAGGCGATGATGTGTTCGATGGCAACGCTGCACGGCCCCGTGGCTGGCGTTATTTGATGGTGAGGACTGCGATGATGCTTCGACTTCTCTGGACACAACGAGGGTGGCTCGGAAGTGGTTGTGGCCGCGGCGGTGCTCTCCGGTGCGGAGAACCGAGCGAGAGAGGCATGCGGTCAGGGCATTGCGCTGGCGCTCTTAGGCGTCTCCAACACCGAGCAGGGACGTAGGAGGTAGTGTGGACGACCACGGGCACTGTGCGCCATGCTATCCTTCAGCTCTGCCTTCTCGCAGAGGTAAGGGATGACTGGCCACGGGCCAGATGGGCTCGGCCAACTCCTGGGCCTTAGGTAAGGTTTTCTCCCTTTCCCTTTTATTTTTGTTTCCTATTCTGTGTAGTTTGTTTTGATTTAGTTTAGGCACTAAATAATTTTGTAAAAATCTAAAACTTTTTATCGGCACTAAATGAATTATTACAATGCCCTAGCCACGTTTCAAATTTATTGGAGCTATAATTTTTTATAGTATTTTATCACTCCAATTCGAATAATTATTGATTTTAATTTAGCTACCAAAAGTAACATGGAAAAATATGCATCGCCATTGGTTGATGTTGCCACATTTTTCAGAAGTGATGAACATTTTATAAAACCACTTTGGGTTCATTGAAAAATATTTTGGTTGTACCTATTTGAATTCAAGGGTGCTAGGGTTTTTATCATCCCCATTTTATGATTAAAAGGAAATTTAAAATGATGCAATCACAAATATAACCCTAGTGCATACAAATCTAGGGATATGAGAACTCAACCCAACTTAAAAGAATCTAGTCCCGAGATTCAGGGGTCGTTGGGAAGAGGGAGGGGTAGTCAAATCGGGGACACGCTTCTCGCTCCCAGGTAGCTTCTTTCTCGAAATTACGGGACAATTGAACCTTAAGAAGCTTGATGTTCCAACACTGGATGACATGCTCAGCTTGATCAAGAGTATGAACAGGATATTCTCGGTAGGTGAGGTTATCTTAAAGATCAAGCATTTCGTGGTCCACTTACACGGCTAGGATTCTTGAAGCAACGCCTGAGTAGAGAAACGTGGAAGACATCATGAACTCTGGAAAGATGCGGGGGTAGTTCCAACTAGTAGGCAACCTCTCCTTGTTTAGCAAGAATGCAAAAAGGACCAACGTAACAAGGAGCAAACTTGCCCTTGATACAGAAATGATGGGTACCCTTCAAAGGAGTAACCCGAAGATAGGCCTTTCATCAACCTCATAAGTTACTTCCTTATGATGGCGGTCATACTTGCTCTTCTGACGATACTAGGCTCTCTTTAGATTCTCAAGAAAAATGCGAACTTGATCTTCTACCTCCTGGATCATATCTAGTTCAATGAATTTCCATTCACCGGTTTCTGACCAGTTCAAAGGTGTTCGACACCTTCGTCCATAAAGAACTTAGAAAGGAGCTTTGCCGAGACTAGATTGGTAGCTGTTAACGTATGCAAGTTCAGCAAATGGAAGACACTTCTCCCAATCCATTCTGAATGAGATAACACAATCCCTAAGCATATCTTCCAAAATTAGGTTGACCCTTTCGACTTGACCACTTGATTGAGGGTGAAAAGTAGTGCTAAAGGAGAGATGGGTTCCCATAACATTTTGGAAACTTTCCAAAATTCGAGAGGTGAAAAGACTTGCAGGGAATGAATTGATCTCTAGAGGAACACCATGAAGAGACACTATTGGAGAAATATATAAATAAGCCAACTGACTAGGAGTGATACTCTCTCAGACGGGAAGGAAATGAGCTACTTTGGAAAGGCGATCAATAACCACGAAGATAGCATTATTCCCTTTCTTGGTCCAGGGAAATCCAATGATGAAGTCCATTTCAACTTTATCCCATTTCCATTCAGGAATATCAAAAGGCTGAAGGGTGCCAGTGGGCCTCTGATGCTCCTCCTTGACGCGACGGCAAACTCGCAGTTAGACATGAACTCAGCGATTTCTCTCTTCATTCTAGTCCAGCAGAACCTTTGGTGTAGGTCCTGGTACATCTAGGTACTGCCGGGATGAATTGTGAGAGGAGATTTATCAGCCTCCTTAAGGATTAAGTCTCGAAGTTGTTGCTTCTTAGGAACTACCAAGCGGTTTCGAACGCATACTATACCTCTATGATCCATGGAGAAACTACTAGCAACTCCCTTTACAATGTTATTCTTGATCCGAGTAATACCCACATCATATTGCTGGCTAGTTATAATCTTATCCTCTAGGGTAGGTGTCGCCACCAAGGTAGAAAGGGAAACGTGAGGAACAATGCGAAGGTTTAGCTTGAAGGATTCCTAATGAAGAAGCGGTTGTGTTGGGGATATTACCTGCGGTATGACCCGCCTTGCTGGGCCGGGTGAGGAAAGTGGCGAGTCATATATAGACGATAATTAGAAGCCTTGGTTCCAGCCTGAGGCGGGCAGGGAGATCTTCATCGGTGGGCAGCCAGGGCCCATGAGCCAGATGGCGGTTCAGGATAGATGGAGAAGATGAGTCGCCAAGGAGGTTTCCTGCCTTGCCCAACACGGTGACTTAGAGATATTGAAGGCCACGATTTGTAAGTAAGGCCCAGACCTTCTAACCTCTAGAGCCTCGACCTATATATAAAGGGGAGTCTCTAGGGTAGATATATTAAGTTAGAATCCATCGAGAGCTAGGTCAGGCGAGTTACGCCCACCTTGTAATCGAATCCACCGTCAATATACACAAAGCAGGACGTAGGCTTTTACCTCTACAAGAGGGTCGAACCTGGGTAAATCTGAGTCTCGCTTCCGCTCACACCCTTTGAGTCGCCACCAAGGTGTGATGGCTCCATCACTAAGTCCTTTCACGAGGACATCTCTCGTGACAAAACCATGACAGTTGGCGCCCACCGTGGGTGTTGCGCACGGTGGAGTTGAGGTCTCAAAGGGAGCCCTTCCATGTCTAGGAAGCTACGCGGTCGGCATCATGACGAAGAGCCGCCGCGGAAGATACAACATTGACAACTCACAGTGGGGACCTGAGGCCGATTTAGTCGAATCTGGATACAGGGTCCCCTTCGGCAAGATCCACGTTTTTATCGGCAAGATTGGGGCATCTGTACGTGAGCTGGACAGCTTCAACGTCATCGTCGAGCCGGCCCGGTACGCCCATCCCGCCAAACATCAGGTCAGGCAACACCATGCTTTCGTCAGATTTACGCAAGGAACCGCCCTACCGGACGAGCCAGTAATCCAGGAGATCACCCCCGTCAACTCGGACGACAAGTCGTCCATGGGTGATACATATTAAATCTACTCTCTCCACGAAGGATAGCTCGTGGGGTTGCCGGAGGCAGTAATCCCTCAGGACGCTGTGGGTCCACACTGTCAAGTCACCATCTACATGGCGGGGGCAGCGCCGCCTCAGCCAAACGCGGTGGGTAACAATGAAGCCAGCGGATGATGGAAGGCTTCGGCTCAAGCCATGGCGGATCTGGTAGCAGAGACGGCCAAACTCATGGCGATCACTGTGACGACGGAGAACCAGGAAACTGAGGGAGGAGGTGGCAAATATCCAGCGCGAATAGAAGAAGAAGGCGCCAGGATGGCGACACAGCGGGATGAAGAAGAGCAGGGTCCGTCTACAGACAAAAAACAAACGATAAAATAACAACGTCCATCCTTGCTATCCCAGGCTGCCAGCCTGGAACCCACCCTAGATCGACGAAGAAGAGGAAGAAGAAATTTCAAATGAACAATCATCACGATCATGTCAAAGTAACTCCTTACCTATATCTGCAACTAGTGTTATAGTAATCTGTGAGCCACAGGGGACTCAGCAATTTCATTTCCAAAGGTATCAAGACTAGCAAAGCTTAATAGGTGAGGTATGGTTAAGTGGTGAGGCTGCAGCACGCGGATAAAGAGGGGGACGATCTACGCATAGCGGACGTGAACTACTGATGATCAAATGAATGATCCTGAACACCTACTTACGTCAGACATAACCCACCATGTCCTTGATCGGAGAAGGAGCTCACGAAACAGACAGTCACGGTTACGCACTTAGTTGGCAAGTTTTAATTAAGCTTACATCACATTATCTAGAACCGTATGTTAAAGAAAGTTTCCATGTTGCCACATAACCGCGGGAACGACTTTCCGAAAGATATAACCCTGCAGGGGTGCTCCAACTAGTCCATCACAAATTACCACAAGCCGCATAGAAATCCTCAATCACGAAACTCGCGATCTCGTCGGACTCCTTAGTGGAAAACCTCAACTCTGAGATTGCCCAAAGCATCACCAGAATCCCGATGCACAAGACATTCGTCAAAGGTAAAACTAATCCAGCATGGCCACCCGGTGTGTCAATGAACCAGATAGGAGCAGCGTATCTCGTTCTCGGGACACAACCGTCTATGCATAGTGGACCATATCCAAACGCTCGAGTTGCCCCGAGGTGGTACCGCGGACTACTAGGTGGGTGGACCAACACTCATGAGGATCACTGGCCCGAGGGTTGATTAATTATTCGCGGGTGCCAGCGGGTCCCTATGCTCTTTATTAGTTATTAGGAAAATGTAGTACCAAAGTTGACCCTTGCCAGACCAGTTTTAATCTAAGACGAATTATCAAGGGGGTCCCCATAACAACCCCGATCGTGTTAGGAGCGCTCAATTATGGAACATAACACCGGTTGCCGAAACTAAGGGGGCAAAGGTGGAACAAAACACCAGGCTAGAAAGGCCGAGCCTTCCACCTTTTACCAAGTATATATGTGAATTAAATTGAATAGCATTTAATAGGGTGATAAAACAAGGAACCGGTGTTATCACATGGAAGCAACTACACCTGCAACTAGGAACGCTTACACATGGTTAAGCAAGCGGTAACATAGCCAATCGGTGGTTTGCTAAGTTGTGAACAGGTTGAAAGGTTTCATGGCAATGTTGAAAGGCTAATATTTAACAGGTGGTAGGCAATGAGACATAGCGAAAGAATCGAGACAACTAGCATGGCAATGATAGTAATGATATCTGGGGAAATGATCATCTTGCGTGAGATCCTGCTTGGAAGAAGAAGGACTCTATGAAGCAGACGAACCGGCGTGGTCGAACGGATCCTCACACTCCGAAGTAGTCGGAACTCTATCGAGACGAAGCAAATTGGAAAAAAGAATCAACACACGATATTCACCACACGATTGACAACACATATGATCCATAAGCGGTATCAATTATGCACGTATGACATGGCAATTCACACAATCAAACGCTACACATTAAGTGAAGCTCAATATGCAAAGAGTTGCATATTGACGAAACTCCACATACGAATTATTTAGTTCGCTCTCATTTAGGTACACGGCAATATTAATTGTGGTTAAACATGGCAAGAGGTGAAGCGTAATTAAGCTACCTCTCTAGGCATTTTAAATGAGGTTGGAAACGACATATAGCATCTCCGAACTAACCCCATACGTTAATTTATAATTCTGTATAGATCTGAACTAACATGTTTTAATATTTGTTAAATGTCACATCCCTGGAACCCTAACCAAGGTTTAGCATTGTGCTCATATCTTCATTGCATTGCAGCCAAGAAATTGCAACAAGATCAAAGCAAGTGGTGAAGCAAAACTCAAAAACCCTAGCCACTTCTCAATTCAAAGAAATTCCAAACTTGTTAAAACCAATGAACCCAAAACGGCCGCAAGAAAAGTTCAACTTTTTTGATAATTCATGAAAACAAATCATCAGGGAAGAAAACTATTTTTAAAACAGATTTGGCATTTTATTTAAATTCAAAAAACCACTGAATTCAAGTTTAAATTTGAATTCAAAAACTTTAAGATTTCAAAAATGTTGAAACCTTGAGGAATGGTTGGAAATATTCCAACTATTATTCTGGTGTGTTCAAAATATTTTTATAAACTATTTTGGAGCTGAAATAAATAGCAAATCAAAATAGTTACCAAACCAGAAAACAAAAGAGAAAAAAATGGAAAGGAGCTTACCTGTCGCCCTGAGGAGGCCCAGCCCACCAAGGGCAGGGGCGTCTTCTTCCTCCTGCCTTCTGGCAGAGGAGCGAATGCCCACGGAGGCTCCTCCACCTCCTGCTTCGCCATGGCACGCTCCGGTGCTCCCCAGGACAACGCGACAACGGGGATAACCTCCCCGAGCACGTCCCTATCCATCCCCGCTACCCATTCCTCCCCTCTCCTCTCGGTTCCTTCCTCTCCTCCTGCCGCCATTGTCAGGAGCTCGAGCTCGAGCTGCCCGAGCCTCTGGCCACAGGTTCTTCCCCCCGAGTGCTCCATTCGCTCCGCCTCGACAACCTGGTCATGCTTGCCAAAGAAGAAGATCCCCCGAGCCCCACAACGCCCTCGGCACCATCGTCTTCAAGCTTCGGCCGCCGGCAAGCTTCGTTGGATTCATCTCCCATAGCGCCTCCCCGAGCCGTCCGAGCCTTCCACTGCCTTCACTGTGAACTTGCGCTCGTTTCCCCTCTTCTTCCCCTTGGTTTCATGCACCCTAGCCACTAGACCGACGAGCCCGAGCTCAGGCCGTCGCCTCAGCTCGTCATCGGTGACCTCCGGTCCTCCCCAGTCCTTCCTGAGGCCAGTACAGGATGAGAACGAGCTTGGGGATCCTCCCAGTGCTCTGAGCCCTTGTTCCCGAGCACCACAACAATCTCCGGCGACTCTCCGGCAAAGGTCCGCCACGGATCTCATCGCCTCCGGTCAGTTTCCGACAGGATCTGACCTGGCCTCGCTAATCCACCGGTTTAGACGTTAAGCAGTCGCTCACAGTGGGCCCCAGACGCAAGTCAAACACAATCAAGGGCTGGTTAGCGTGGGGTTAACCCTGTGAGGCTGACCAGTGGGTCCCCCCAGTCGGGTTTGACCTGACCAGGTCGACCGACGGCTGACTCCATGCTGACGTGGGCCTGACGCAATAAGTAGCTTTTCTGATTTAAAAGAATTCCAAAAAATGCCCAAAACTTCTAAAAATCATAGAAATTAATCTGTAACTCCAATGAAAATAATTTATATATGAAGAAGTATCAGAAAAATCCAAGGATTCTGAATATGTTATTTTCAAGCATGTTTGAAAATGTTACTGGACCAAACATGTAAAATGATGAATAGGTTAAATTTAATAAATGCTTTGGAGTTGGAATTTGAAAATCATTTGAATTCAACTTCAAATGCTATGATCAAACATTGTTCAATCACAACCAGCAACTTAACATATCATTCCCATGCATGTTAAAAACAAGTTGATCTGAGCATCAGGTCGAATCAATTAAAAAGGTATTCGAGAATACCTCGTTTGAAGTGATATTTGAATCTGATTCAAATCCACTTCAACCTAATAATGGTAGCTACGTTAGCATACCACCATGCATCTTCATGCCATGCTCATGCATCATTTTATTGCATATGATTGTCATTGATTAATGTCATTTCTATCGGTAGGCTCCGCTCCTCCGGATTCCACCGAATATCCGACTGACGGATATAGTCCCTCTACTGAGCAACAAGGCAAGCAACCATTTTGATCATCCCGATAAATCCCATGTTCTCGCTCCTGCACTTACTTATTGTATTAGGATCAAATGCTTCAAATGCTTTTGCCATCTAAGTTGAACCCACTTCCTTTGCATGACTTGTCTTTGTCACAGTAAATAGCTGAACCTTGCAACCTAGCATACCTGGTAGATGCTTGAGCCATGATGTGCCTTGTCCTGCTATGCATTCTATTCTTAGACTTGTGTATGGTCTGTCATCTGGGAGATGAACAAAATTGTGAGAATGTGTTCAGTAAGTAAAGGTTGTGTGTTGAACCTAATTTGGTAAAGGTACCGGTGAAAGGCTATGTAGGAGTACATGGCGGGTTGTTTCATCGGAACCGTCCTTAGGAACTGAGTTCCGTGTATGTAATCCAAGACGAGATATTACCACATGCTGGGCCCTGAAATATGACCCCGCTCGACTTATTAATCGCCTAGTACTCGGTCCAGGAGTTGCAAGTAGTTTCTAGTGTTTATAGTCATGCTGGAGGACGTGCGTAGCGCTGACCTTAGAGGTGGGCTATGATGCGGTAGGTAGTGTCACATTGTACCAAGTAGCACCTGGATGGTGGGCTTGGGAACCCTGCGCACATCGTTCGGGGTCGTGGCGGAAACCTCGGCCGGACTTCCGTGCGGGTTACCCTCAGATAGGCGATAGACCTGGACTAAGTATTAGCATGGTTAACGGTCGTGGCCGACTCCCTCGCTGGGTTTCCGCTTGAAGGTTGCCGAGGTGCATGACGTGCACATGGCGATAAGTGGCAAGAGCGTGTGTGAATAAGTACACCCCTGCAGGGTTATGATCTATTCGAATAGCCGCGTCCCCGGATATGGACTACTTGGAGACATATGTTGTTCATAGATAACTTTAATGGCTACTCATAAAATTGTCATGATGAGCGTGAGTGTCGTGGACGGCATTTCCGAATGGAGTCGGAATGATTCCACGATGGAGTATTGTTGTGGTGTTAGTGGACTCGTGTGCGAGAAATCAAGTTGTCAAAATTATCTAAAATGCAAGTTGTCTAGACAAGAGTCAAATGCTGGCTTTCCGCATGAAACCCCACAATTCCTTATTGATACATTGCATGAGTAGATAGTCATCCTAAAGGCTTGCTGAGTACCCCTATACTCATGTTTGCTTAATAATTTGTTGCAGAGGTTGTTAATGACCCTAATGGAGGGTTCTACCTAGACATCGACGACGACGAGTAGCTGGTATCCCAGCTACGATCTGGCCCTAGGGTGGGTCTGTAGTATGGTCAAGCCATGTGCCTTCTAGTTTCATCTGTCTGTACTCAGACAGTTTAATTACTTCCGCTGGCTTGTAACTTGAATGACTGTTATGATGGGTCGTGAGACCCCTACTGTGTAATATTAGGTGTGAGGCTCTTCCGAGCCTTTTAAATAAAGCTTGTATGTTTATGGTTATGTTGTGATGCCATCGATGTATCTATACATATCGGTATGCCATGCGTACGTGTTTTGTACTTGATATGTATGGGGTTCGATTACCTAGCCGTAGGCTTTAGTAGCATTCCTTACAGGGAAATGCCCCTTTGTGATCCAACGAGCCATGGTAGTTCGCTACTGCTCTGAACACATTGGTTGACCGGCATGTGTCCTTCTTAGCTGCTGTGTCTGTCCCCTTTGGGGAAATGTCACGCGATGTAATGGAGTCCCTGTAGCTTGCTATGACTCGTCTACATTTGCTGGTGACCGACACCTGCTTTGCTCGGTCTTGTATGCTTGTCCCTGTGCGGAACTGCCGCTTTGGTTTATGACTAGACATGTCGATCCGGGTTCTCTGTCACTGGATTGCTAGCGACACAGTTGCATACGCGAGTCAAAAGGCGCAAACGGTCCCGGCTAAGGTAAGGCTGCAGCCGTTGGGATAACCGTGCGTCAGACCGCAAAGAGATGCAGTGTGTTACAGGCTGGATTCCGATGACTTAGGATCAGGGTCCCGACAGCGTTGGTATCAGAGCCTGACTGACTGTAGGACTACTAAGCCAAACTGGTCGAAGTTGAGTCTAGAACTGCTTTAGTTATATATAAGGGAATTGTTTGTGGAAGGGAATGTAAGACTCTTGTTCTCTTCTCAAGTTATTCTATTCTGGTCATCCTCGTCTTTTCTACGGGGATTAAGGACTAGGTTACTCATCTTCTTTTAGGCTCGTGTTTCTGATCAGTAGATTATAGGACAATGGGTCGAGAGTTATTTTGGGTTTCTTTCATCCCTAGGAAAAGGAAGTAAGTTTGATGATCAGAGAATTGAACTTGATAGTTGAGTGGTTACGCTATTCTATTTTTTTGGGTTGTCTCAAAATTATTTTTGAGCATTTATAGTCGTTATGCTTCCCAATTTGCATTCAGAGCTCTAATGCTTTTGCATTACTCTCTATTTTCAGATGCCTAACCGTCCTTCTCGTCAGGTGGTTCGTCTGACTAGGTGCATTGATGTGCCTGGTCATACGGCCATGCTAGTCAGGGTGATGTCGGTGTGCGGTTACCGCTGGTACCCAGAGTACATAGTGGAGGAACAGTACCGAGACTTCAACCAGAGCCAGTATATCTGCACTGTTAGGGTATTCCCAGATTACCCTGGAGCTGAGGAGCCAATCCATTGGTCTTATGGATTGGGAGTGACTGTTGACATGGCAGTACAAGATGCTGCCTACTCAATGCTGACCATCATGAGGGCTAGACATGCACTGCTGCAAAATTCAGAGTTCTCCTATGTTCCTGCCTCTCAGCCAGGTGAAGAAGGATACCTCAGCGGGGTCTACTTTGATTCCTCTATAGAGGATCCGCTGCTACAGTCCACTACTGAGATGCTAGAGAATACAGACAGGGATGCTCGTGCCCTCCGCATGGAGCTTTATGCTACACGTGCCCGTCTGTGGACGGCTTTGACGCAGCTGGCACCTGTAGTCCAGACAGGGTATGGAGATATGGAGATGCTGAACCCTGTTAGGACCCATCTTCCGGCTCATGTTGACTGGCCTGCTATAGGAGGTGTCACCCCTCTTCGGGGACCTCTACTACCACCAGTCAGGGGACCAAGGCCACATCCGTGTCCTTATGGATCCCTGGGATCTCAGGCTAGAGTATTTCCTGATCCGCAGGTTGAGCTTCCAAGCCATGGAGGCAATCTTTATGAGATGTTCTATGCGGTTGCCTGAACCATGAGTGGAAGGATAGTATGGTAGTAGCTGTACTTTCAGAGTCCTGTGTGACTTGTGAAGTATGCTTGTGTCGTGAAATCAATTCCGGAGGCATAGATAAATAATGTATAGGAAGCTTGCAAGCCTCTGATGAGTAGTTTCATAACTTCAGTATTTTGCTCTTCGGTTAAGGTTGTACTGAACTATGTAATGGTGTGTATGAACCATGGTGTATATATAGTAGTTGCTTGTTACCATGCTGTTCGGATATTCATTTCCGCATTCCATGTGTTCAGTGCATTCTTAATCCATAGCTAGTATTGATGATGATATTGGTCTAAGCTGTGAGTTTGTTTGTCAGGATGGTGTTCACCAGGTTGAACCGTGCCCCTGCTCATGAGCAAGGCGAGGGTAGTCAAGCGTCGCAGGAAGAACTGCCTCACCCGCCCTCTCTGGCGGAAGTCATGCTTGAGGAAGAGAGAAACAAAAGGGAGACCAACCGACTGTTAGAGCGTTTTGAGAAAAATACGGCTCGTGAGCCTAGGAATGCTGCAGTGTCCCTCAGTGAGTTTGTGAAGCTGAATCCTCCAAAGTTCCATCACTCTGTCGATCCCCTCGACGCTGATGATTGGCTGTGCAGTATCTCACGTAAGATTCGCTCTGCGAATGTTTCTGAGGCCGACAAGGTGACCTTTGCAGCGTATTTTTTGGAAGGACCCGCCAATCTGTGGTGGGAGAACTTTGAAGCTATGTGTCCTGCTGAACCAGCAGCCACATGGGCAGAGTTTAGTGCAGCCTTTCGCCTGCACCATATTCCAGAGGGCATGATGGACAAAAACAGAGAGGAGTTATGTGCATTCACCCAGGGAAAGTTGACCGTGGATGCCTATAGCCGTGAGTTCGCTAACCTCGCCCGCTATGCAACAGAGGAGGTGTCTACCGATGCCAAGAAGCAAGCAAGATTCCATAAGGGTCTGAGCCCTGAGCTTCGTCATGATTTGCGCCTCCATGAGTGTACAAGCTTCCAAGCCCTGGTCAACAAGGCGATCAGTGCCGAGATTGGTCATACCGACTATGAAGCAACTAAGAAGCACTCCCGTGACTCTCGCTCGTCGTCTGGTTCCGCGTTTCCAAAACGAAGGCTGTGGGTTCCAAACAGTTATCTGCCACCAAGATACACCCTGAGGCCATCCTATGTGGCGCCTCAGACGAATCAGTCCAACCCTCCAGCAAAAACCTATGGTGGTCCAGCTAGCAATGCTGCACCGCGTGCCAATCAAGTGATCTGTTACAAGTGTGGAGAACCAGGGCACTATTCCCTCAGAATGTGGGTGCCAAGCAACCCTGAAAGTCCATCGGGCAAGGCAAGTCGGGCAAAGCTTACTATGTGAAGCCAACTCCTGCACGTGGCCGTGTAAACTATGATTCAGCAGAAGAAGCTGCAGAGGATCCCGACACCATGCTGGGTACGCTCCTTGTTAATCATCACCCATCGTCTGTTCTTTTTGACACTAGGTCTTCTGATTCCTTCATTTCAGAAAGTTATGCACAGTTGCATAACATGCCTTTCTGTGATATGCCAATCCCATTGGTTGACCAAACCCGTGGTAGAAAGTGGCAAACCTCTAGGATAACCTATGACAATGAAATTCTAGTAGAAAGGCTAGTTTTTCTAGCATCATTGATAGCCCTAAAATCTTTGGATATTAATATCATCTTGGGTATGGACTGGATGTCAGCTCACTATGCCAAGATTGGTACTCATTCTAGAAATGTTCAGCTTACCCATCCCTCGGGTGAGATAGTCAATGTATCTACTCGAGTTGCCAAATGCCAACTCTATTCCCTCAATGCCAACCCCCTTCCAGAACATGAAGACATTCCGGTAGTCCGTGACTTCCCTAATATTTTTCCAGAGGAACTGTCAGGAATTCCACCTGACAGAGATGTAGAGTTTGTGATAGATCTTGTTCCGACAACTGTCCCAATAGCTAGAAGACCTTACAAAATGGCACTCTTAGAGCTAGCCAAACTCAAGAAACAACTTGATGAAGCTTTGAATAAAGGTTTCATTCATCCTAGCTCTTCTCCTTGGGCTTGTCCCGTCCTCTTCGTCAAGAAGAAAGACGGAACGGATCGGATGGTTATAGATTACCGACCAGTTAATCTGGTCACCATAAAGAATAAGTATCTGCTCCCCATGATCAACAACATGTATGATCAGCTCGCTGGATCCTCAATCTTCTCCAAAATGGATTTGAGGTTGGGATACCATCAAATCAAGATCAAGAACGGGGATATTCCAAAAACGGCTTTTGTTACTCGTTATGGCCAATACGAGTACACCGTCGTGTCCTTCGGTTTAACCAATGCCCCCGCCACCTTCTCTCGCTTGATGAATTCAATCTTCATGGAGTATTTGGATAAATTCGTCGTGGTATACCTCGATGATATTCTCATCTACTCGAAGAACGAACAAGAACATGCCGAGCATCTAAGGCTAGTATTGATGAAACTTCGAGAGCATCGCCTTTATGCCAAGTTTTCAAAATGTGAATTTTGGTTACCAGAAGTGACCTATCTAGGTCACGTAATCTCCGGTAAGGGTATTGCTGTCAATACCGAGAGAGTTCAAGTTGTCCTTGATTCGACTTAACCTGAATCGGTTAAGCAAGTTAGGAGTTTTCTTGTTCTAGCGAGCTATTGCCGCCGCTTTGTCGAGAATTTCTCCAAGGTTGCAAAGCCTCTAACTGAACTCCTCAAGAAACATAAAAAGTTCGAGTGGACACCACAGTGTGAGCATAGTTTTCAGGAACTGAAAAGACGCTTGACTTCCGCACCTGTGTTGCTACCACCAGATTTTTCTAAGGACTTTGTTATCTATTGCGACGCCTCGCGACAAGGATTAGGTTGCATTCCCATGCAGGATCGTCATGTGATTGCATACGCATCTCGACAGTTGTGTCCACATGAGATAATTATCCCACACATGATCTTGAGCTTGCAGCTGTAGTCCATGCACTTAAAACCTGGCGACATTACCTTCTTGGTAATTGTTGCGAAATATTCACTGATCACCTCTGAAATATATCTTCACCTAGCCGGATTTGAATCTCAGGCAAAGACGGTGGGTTGAGTTGATCTCGGATTACGACTTAGGGATGACTTACACCCCGGGGAATTCCAATGTTATGGCTGATGCACTAAGTCGTAAGTCTTATTGTAACAATTTGATGCTACAACAAGGTCAACCACATCTCTATGAGGAATTTCGGAAGTTAAATCTCCATATTGTTCCTCAAGGATTCCTTTCTACCCTGGTGGCGAAGCCTACCCTTAAGGTTCAAATTATAGCTGGCCAGAAGCATGATCAGGGTATATCACGGATCAAGGAGAATATTATTAGTGGAAACGCTAATGAATTCTCCATGAATGATCAAGGTGTTGTGTTCTTCCAGAATTGTCTAGTGGTTCCTAACAATCCACATCTAAGGCAGTTAATCCTTAAGGAAGCTCATGATTCTCCTCTCACCATTCATCCTGGTAGTACTAAGATGTATCAGGACCTAAGCCAGGGGTTTTGGTGGACTAGGATGAAGAGAGAAATTGCTGAGTTCGTTGCTAACTGCAACCTTTGTCGTCGAGTTAAAGTAGAACATCAACGGCCTGCTGGTACCCTTCAACCTTTAGCTATTCCTGAATGGAAATGGGATAAAGTCAGTATGGATTTCATTACCGGATTTCCCAAGACCAAGAAAGGACATAATGCTATCTTTGTGGTCATTGACCGTCTCTCCAAAGTAGCTCATTTTCTTCCAGTTCATGAGAGTATAACAGCTAGCCAGCTAGCAGAGTTATATATCTCTCGAATAGTGTCTCTTCATGATGTTCCCCTGGAGATTAACTCAGACTGTGCAAGTACCGTTACTTCTCGCTTCTGGGAAACTTTTCAGAATGCTATGGGGATTCACTTATCTTTTAGCACTGCTTTCCATCCTCAATCAAGTGGTCAAGTAGAAAGAGTGAATCAAGTCCTAGAAGATATGCTCCGAGATTGTGTTATATTGTTCGGTATGAATTGGGAGAAGTGCCTTCCATTCGCCGAATTTGCATATAACAATAGTTATCAATCAAGCTTCGGCAAAGCCCCTTTTGAAGTTCTCTATGGACGAAGATGTCGAACACCTCTTAATTGGTCAAAAACCGGAGAGAGGCAACTCTTTGGCCCGGATATGATCCAGGATGCAGAAGAGAAGGTTCGCATTATTCGTGAAAAGTTGAAAACAGCCCAGTCTCGTCAAAAGAGCCAATATGATCGTCATCATAAGGCTGTGACCTTTGAAGTTGACGAGAAGGCTTACCTCCGGGTTACACCTTTGAAGGGTACCCATCGATTCGGTATCAAGGGCAAGTTGGCTCCTCGTTACATTGGTCCTTTTCGCATTCTTGCCAAACGAGGAGAAGTTGCCTACCAGTTGGAACTTCCTCCGCATCTTTCCAAGGTTCATGATGTCTTCCACGTCTCGCAACTCAGGCGTTGCTTTTCGGATCCTATCCGTGAAGTGGACCACAAAACGCTTGATCTCCAAGATAATCTTTCATACCGAGAATACCCTGTGCGTATTCTTGATCAAGCTGAGCGTACCACTCGACGTCGAAACCTCAAGTTTCTTAAAGTTCAATGGTCAAATCATTCTGAAAAGGAGGCAACATGGGAAAGAGAGGATCGTCTCCGACTTGAGTATCCCGCGTTATTCCCGACGACTTCTAAATCTCGGGACGATATTCTTTTGAGTGGGGGTTAGTTGTCACATCCCTGGAACGGTAACCAAGGTTAAGCATTGTGCTCATATCTTCATTGCATTGCATCCAAGAAATTGCAACAAGATCAAAGCAAGTGGTGAAGCAAAACTAAAAAACCCTAGCCACTTCTCAATTCAAAGAAATTCCAAACTTGTTAAAATCAATGAACCCAAAATGGCCTCAAGAAAAGTTCAACTTTTCTGATAATTCATGAAAAAAAATCATGAGGGAAGAAAACTATTTTCAAAACAGATTTGGCATTTTATTTAAATTCAAAAAACCACTGAATTCAAGTTTAAATTTGAATTCAAAATCTTTAAGATTTCAAAAATGTTGAAAATTTCAGGAATGGTTGGAAATAATCCAACTATTATTCTGGTGTGTTCAAAATATTTTTATAAACTATTTTGGAGCTGAAATAAATAGCAAAACAAAATAGTTAGCAAACGAGAAAACAAAACAGAAAAAATGAAAAGGAGCTTACCTGTCGCCTTGAGGAGGCCCAGCCACTAGGGGCAGGGGCGTCTTCTTCCTCCTGCCTTCTAGCAGAGGAGCGAACGCCCACGGCGGCTCCTCCACCTCCAGCTTCGCCGTGGCACACTTCGGTGCTCCCCAGGACAACGCGACAGCGGGAATAACCTCCCTGAGCATGTCCCTATCCGTAGCGACCCGACTCAAGACGAGTCAAGCCTCTGTGTATCTGTGCCATCCCTGGATTAGTATGCTGGCACACACAGTACATCAATGTATATATCAAAGTGCAATCACATGTAAATAGCGTAAAACTGATATATACCTTAAATATCTCAGCGGAAGCGGTCAAGGGAGTGGAGTCCCAATAAACACCAACGGAAAGTTGAGTGTAGACCGTAACCCTGAATCGTACTCTTACTCGTCGAAGAAAAATATCTGCAACATAAGACGTTGCAGCCGTGTAGGTCAGCATATTGAATATGCCGGCAAGTCACATAAGAGAGGGGTAAAGTAATAATCAACTATCTCTACATGCATATCTGGTCGGTGGAGCTAAGTTTTGCATAAAGCCAGTTTTATCCTACAACAAGAGGGGGCTAAAAGCAAAATGTTACTACAAAACATGGTTGTTAACGAGATGGTTCCGCCAACCAGTTCTCGTACCCATGTTGTCAATAATTACCCTCATCAAATATATATAATGGTGTTGAGAAATCCAGATAACTTTAGTTCCTTTTTCTCAAGTTGTCCATGACCGTGGACACGGCTAATCGATTAGGTTTGAGTACTCTGCAGAGTTTTGCACACGTTCCCCACAAGATTTGATCACCTCCGAGTATGTCCTCGCACTTCAGGGTGTTTAAAGACCGGATGATCAAAACATGGTCTTTCAACGGGTCCCTTTGAATCCTTGTCGGTGCCCATCCATTCCTACCGTTCTTCTACATCTGCTAGCACCGCCTATCCAGAGTCGCCGCGTTGTCCAACCAAGCCAGAGCCCATAATGACTTGTGGTTGTGCAGGTAAGCCTTGGGTCTTGAAAATATCCGTCCGTCTCTTTGAGCCTGGGTGAAGCTTTCCGCAGGATGACATGGCCTCTCCAGTTCCCGGGCATCCACTGGGTTCTCTAGGGAGCCGATCAACCGTCCTTCACCCAGAGTTGCATTGCGTCCGAGGTCTTGAAAATCTTGTATTAACCGGTCTTAATTATTTAATCAACCTCGCATCACTTGTGTTATGCACTCAACCGAAATCCCGTCTACTCAAGCATAGCAATATGAAATTTGTCGTCCCGGGGCCAAGTACCGGGGTTGTTGTGTGCCTACCACATGATACTACAATCTATACTACAATTTCCAAGTACCTAAGCAGCATGCAATTGGGCATAGGATGGTAGAACTACAATGCATAAAATATAGGTGATAGTATGATCAAAGTGACTTGCCTGGTATTACTTGATGAAGATAGTCGCTCTCAAAATCCTGATAATTCTACTCGCCACACTCCGAGCAATCTATCGTAAATGAATAGCATTCAATAAACATTCATGCCAAAAAGGAAGAACCAAGAGAACATAAGAACAAAGCATGTCTTGGTGCAAAATAACAACGTACTAAGGTTTAATAAAAAGGTCCTAAGTGTGTTGTAAAGTGAAGGTGCATGAATGAGATCAAAAGAGTTAATGGACGATGAACTATTGCTATATAAGCTCGACTTGCATACACTATGGGAGATGATCAAAAATATTGGGAGAACAACATGAATGTTGTTTGACAAATAGTATAAGACATACGAATTTATTTGTAGAAAGAATTTCTTGAAATGGTGCACTACAACGCAAGTTATAGCGAATTGAAGTATGAATTGAATTTGCATTCAAAAGGTCAAGAGATGTTGAACTGAAGTACGATGGTTACGTACAAAAATATATGACATGAGTGTTTAGGGGTAAAAGGAATCAATTAAAAAGGTGGTACGATTTGCAAGGTAAGATCAAATGAATGTTCGAATACAAATTTGAATCGCTCAAATTTGTAAGGTTCAAAGGTCGAAACTAATGATGCTACTGGACATAGGAGATCAATATGAGTGTGTAGAAAAAAAAGAATTACTAGATTTGAATTAGCGGATCAAAACATACAAATACTTCAATATAACATTGAATCGGCTTAGAACGATGTGAACACTTTTGGGCACTAATAGATAAATCTGATTTGATCAAAATTATAAGTTGAAAAGTTAAAACTAATGATATAAACGGAAAGATTACTTTGATACGAATCCGATGCAATTGGATTCATCTAAAACGGAGCTACGGATAAAAAGATATGATCAAAAGAAGTTTGAATATGAATATGAACAAATTTCGAAATTTCAAAATTTCAAAAAGTTGATATGATAGGTTCACAGGATAGGTGGGATCAAGACGAAACTCTAGGCGTTGGTTTCATCTAATTCGGATAAACGAGTAAAAAGTTATGGCTATTTGAAAAATCACGGCCAAGCTGTTTTACGGAAGAAAAGTGCTATGTCTAAAAGAATTCTAGTACTAATGTGTAAATACGAAGACTAATAAATATATATAATTATTCTACCGTATACTAGTGTAGGAATACTAGTCTAGAAATAATAAACTACGGGAGTATAAAAAAATACGAAGAGAAATACCTTTAGAATGCAGAGTAAGAATTAATTCCAATGAGGAGACGACTTCGAGAAATCCCGCCGAAGAGAAAAGAATATTTTTATTTAATAAACATAGTGAGACCAAAAGATTGATTTAACCCGAAATAGATGATTTTTTGGATGCTCCTATGGGTCTATATTTATAGGTGGAAAGAAGTTCTAATGGTCCATAGCTAGGCAATGTGGGACTAAACATATACGTAAAGAGGAGAAAAGGAAAAGAAAACGTTTCATGGGCACGAAGCATCGGCCGGCCGCATGCAGCAATACGGGCCTATTGTGTTCTTTTTTTTTATTCCCGTATGAACAGTGTTTACAGTTTTTTTTTAAAAAAAACAACGAAGAAAACATATAAACAAAACTAAGAGAACATTTTATATAGGCATATTATATATCAAAATTTTCAGAATAAAATTTCGTACAACATGAACATTTTATTTTTCACAAAATAAAAACTTTATAAAATATATTTTTTTAAATATAATAAAATCCAAATTTTGTCTTTAAAATTTTTGGCACTATTTTTCTTCTGACTTTTTTTTTTGGGGTGTCATGTTACCTCCTCTCTTTCTTGCTTGGCAAGTATATTGTCATAAAATATTTTGTGCTTGAAATCTTGTGCAAAAAATAAAATAAAAATTCAAATAGAAAACCAAAGGAAAATTCTAGTGCCACATTCATCTAAATTCCTTATAGTTGAAGAAGTCATGTTATCTTCTCTCACTGATTTTAAATGGATGAATTTGAATTCAAAAGAAAATGGGAAAGTCATTTTATTCCCTCTCATTCAAAAGTTTTAAAAAAGTTTCAAATTCCAGTCAAGTTTCAATCACTCAAACAAACAAACTCTCAATCTAATAATTATATTAACATTTCAAAATTTATAATTTTGGGATGTTACACTATCCATCCCCGCTACCCATTCCTCCCCTTCCTCTCGGTTCCTTCCTCTCCTCCTGCCGCCATTGACAGGAGCTCGAGCTCGAGCTGCCCGAGCCTCTGACCATAGCTTCTTCCCCCTGAGTGCTCCATTCGCTCCGCCTCGACAAGTTGGTCGTCCCTGCCAAACAAGAAGATCCCCCGAGACCTGCAACGCCCTCGGCACCGTCGTCTTCAAGCTTCGGCCGCCGGCGAGCTTCGTTGGATTCGTCGCCCACAGCGCCTCCCCGAGACGTCTGAGCCTTCCACTGGCTTCACCGTGAACTTGCGCTCGTTTCCCCTCTTATTCCCCTCGGTTTCGTGCACCCTAGCCACTAGACCGACGAGCCCGAGGTCCGGCCTCGCCACAGCTCGTCGCCGGTGACCTCCGGTCCTCCCCAGTCCTCCCTCAGGCCAGTACTGGATGAGGCCGAGCCTGGGGAACCTCCTAGTGCTCTCGGCCCTCGGTCCCGAGCACGACAGCCATCTCCGGCGACTCTCCAGCAAAGATCCGCCGCAGATCTGGTCGCCGCTGGTCAGTTTCCGGCAGGATCTGACCTGCCCTCGCTAATCCACCGGTTTAAACGTTAAGCAGTCGCTGACAGTGGGCCCCAGAGGCAAGTCAAACGCAATCAGGGGCTGGTCAGCGCGGGGTTAACCCTGTGATGCTGACCAGTGGGTCCCCCCTGTCGGCTTTGACCTAACGCAATAAGTAGCTTTTCTGATTTAAAAGAATTCCAGAAAATTCCCAAAACTTCTAAAAATCATAGAAATTAATCTGTAACTCCAATGAAAATAATTTATATAGGAAAAAGTATCAGAAAAATCCAAGGAATCTGAATATGTCATTTTCAAACATGTTTGAAAATGTTACTGGACCAAACATGTAAAATGATGAATAGGTTAAATTTAATAAATGCTTTGGAGTTGGAATTTGAAAATCATTTGAGTTCCACTTCAAATGCTATGATCAAACATTGTTCAATCACAACCAGGAACTTAACATATCATTCCCATGCATGTTAAAAACAAGTTGATCTGAGCATCAGGTCGAATCAATTAAAATGGTATTCGAGGATACCTCGTTTGAAGTGATATTTGAATCTGATTCAAATCCACTTCAAACTAATAATGGTAGCTACATTAGCATACCACCATGCATCTTCATGCCATGCTCATGCATCATTTTGTTGCATATGATTGTTATTGATTAATGTCATTTCTATCGGTAGGCTCCGCTCCTCCGGATTCCACCGAATATTCGACTGACGGATATTGTCCCTCTACTGAGCAACAAGGCAAGCAACCATTTTGATCATCCCGATAAATCCCATGTTTTCGCTCCTGCACTTACTTATTGCATTAGGATCAAATGCTTCAAATGCTTTCGCCACGTTAGCTGAACCCACTTCCTTTGCATGACCTGTCTTTGTCATAGTAAATAGCTGAACCTTGCAACCTAGCATACCTGGTAGATGCTTGAGCCATGATGTGCCTTATCCTGCTATGCATGCTATGCTTAGAGTTGTGTATGGTCTGTCATCTGGGAGATGAATAGAATTTTGAGAATGTGTTCAGCAAGTAAAGGTTGTGTGTTGAACCTGATTTGGTAAAGGTACCGGTGAAAGGCTATGTAGGAGTACATGGCGGATTGTTTCATTGGAACCGTCCTTAGGAACTGAGTTCCGTGTATGTAATCCAAGACGAGATACTACCACGTGCTGGGCCCTGAAATATGACCCCGCTCGACTTATTAATCGCCTAGTACTCGGTCCAGGAGTTGCAAGTAGTTTCTGGTGTTTATAGTCATGCTGGAGGCCGTGCGTAGCGCTGACCTTACAGGAGGGCTATGATGCGGTAGGAAGTGGCACGGTGTACCAAGTGGCACCCGGATGGTGGGCTTGGGAACCCTGCGCATTCATTTGCGGTCGTGGCGGAAACCTCGGCCGGACTTCCGTGCGGGTTACCCTCAGATAGGCGATAGACCTGGACTAAGTATTAGTGTGGTTAACGGTCGTGGCCGACTCCCTCGCTGGGTTTCCGCTTGAAGGTTGCCGAGGTGCATGACGTGCACATGGAGATAAGTGGCAAGAGCGTGTGTGAATAAGTACACCCCTGCAGGGTTATGATCTATTCGAATAGCCGCGTCCCCGGATATGGACTACTTGGAGACATATGTTGTTCATAGATAACTTTAATGGCTACTCATAAAATTGTCATGATAAGCGTGAGTGTCGTGGATGGCATTTCCAAATGGAGTCGGAATGATTCCACGATGGAGTATTGTTGTGGTGTTAGTGGACTCGTGTGCGAGAAATCAAGTTGTCAAAATTATCTAAAATGCAAGTTGTCTAGCTAAGAGTCAAATGCTGGCTTTCCGCATGAAACCCCACAATTCCTTATTGATACATTACATGAGTAGATAGTTATCCTAAAGTCTTGCTGAGTACCCCTGTACTCATGTTTGCTTAATAATTTGTTGCAGAGGTTGTTAATGACCCTAATGGAGGGTTCTACCTAGACATCGACGACGACGAGTAGCTGGTATCCCAGCTACGATCTGGCCCTAGGGTGGGTCTGTAGTATGGTCAGGCCATGTGCCTTCTAGTTTCATCTGGCTGTACTCAAACAGTTTGATTACTTCCGTTGGCTTGTAACTTGAATGACTGTTATGATGGGTCGTGAGACCCCTACTGTGTAATATTAGGTGTGAGGCTCTTCTGAGCCTTTTAAATAAAGCTTGTATGTTTATGGTTATGTTGTGATGCCATCGATGTATCTATACATATCAGTATGCCATGCGTATGTGTTTTGTACTTGATATGTATGGGGTTCGATTACCTAGTCGTAGGCTTTAGTAGCATTCCTTACAGGGAAATGCCCCTTTGTGATCCAACGAGCCATGGTAGTTTGCTACTGCTCTGAACACATTGGTTGACCGGCATGTGTCCTTCTTAGCTGTTGTGTCTGTACCCTTTGGGGAAATGTCATGCGATGTAATGGAGTCCCTGTAGCTTGCTACGACTCGTCTACATTCGCTGGTGACCGACACTTGCTTTGTTGGGTCTTGTATGCTTGTCCCTGTGCGGAACTGCCGCTTTGGTTTATGACTAGACATGTCGATCCGGGTTCTCTGTCACTGGATTGCTAGCGACACAGTTGCATACGCTAGTCAAAAGGCGCAAAAAGTGCCGGCTAAGGTAAGGCTGCAGCCATGGGGATAACCGTGCGTCAGACCGCAAAGAGATGCAATGTGTTACGGGCTGGATTCCTATGACTTAGGATCGGGGTCCCGACATTAAACAACAAAAAAAGTGGTTCGCGTGATTCTACGCGTTGTTCCAATCAATTTACACATAGAGATCATTGCAAACGGAGCTATGGTTCAAAAGATATATTCACCGGAAGATATGATGCCATGAATGCAATATGTATGCGAATAACAGCCACAAACATTTCCAACCAATAAGGCAGCAACATAATATGAAACTACACCAGATTCTAAGCAAGTTTCATATAGGACGCGATCAAAACGGAGCAACGATTCAACAAATGCAAGCTTCACAAGAAATAGTCATAATCTGCCAAAAATAGCAACATGGCATTTTCTACACCCCAAAACTACAAGCTATATAAATCTAAAATGCTAAGATAAAGCATGAGGCAGTAGAGGACAAGATGCACTACAACACCCTACTAATAACATCTAGCATGGAAGCATGGAACACCAGGAAAAGAACTCACAAAATGGCATCTCGCACACAGTTTCAGACTTCGATAAAATCACACTTTGATAGTGCAGTTTTCGATCTGAAGGCGTATTGACAGCAATATAACCATATGCTACGGAGCACCGCATGGTATGAAAATCTACCGCATGCTAGATAATCTTAAGAACTACAAATAACTCCAATGCACCAACCTCAAAGGAGTTGTAGATCACTTGCAAAACTCATGGAAAGACAGCAAGAAAATATAAAAGAGCTGAGACTTACAAATATTTCACCATCTCCAAATCAGCACTATTTTCTAGCATGGTGGCAACAAGCAAACAACACCTAGACATGGATTTCTATAGAAACCAAAAATACCAGAGGCTAACCTACGTATCCAAGAGCATATCTCTAGTTCACAACTAATGAATATCACGCACGGAATAAATCACACTAAATGAACAAGAGGGCAACATGGCAGAAATAGCATGCACGCTAACTTACTGAGAAGGCAAAACTAAATGCACAGTTAAATTCTATGGATTTTTCTACCCCGAAAACATATATAATATGTGGGGTTGCAAAATAAAACTAACGCCACACATATATGCGAGTCTATGTCCTAAACACGACATAGCAAACTAATGATGCCAGCTATATGCAAAAATGCAAGAAACTACTCTAAAATACATGGCAAAGGGTCCGGAACAACATGAACATATTATCTACGAGGTTGGAACAATTCGGACATGCGCAAAAATAGCTATGGAAATATAACCCTAATAGGACAACACGTCAATCTAGGCAAACATCAGGTCAAACCATTCCAAACATGCAACCAAGTTGCAAAATATTGTACAACGCGCAAATCTACACAAGATACATATATAAATCGACGTGATCAGATGCGCGGTTAATAATCTACGACCGTTTGAAAATCAGCTATTTTCCTGAAAACGAAATAAATCGCAGGTTATTTTAAAACATCTACGGGCCGAATCTACAACAAATGGGCCTACACAGGGGTGGCATTGGTTAACTATAATGCGCACGGGAGAGGATTAGGCTCTGGAGGCAGCTCAACTTGTGGGCTGAGTCCAATCGGTGGATTGACTTGGCGCTGGCAGAGCTGGGCCTTGGACGAGCTGGGACTGCCTTGGCGTTGGCCCATGAGGGGGCGGCACGAGCGCGTGGCCCAGGTGCGCAACGGGGCTCGTCCCCTGCCTCCCCTAGCAGGAGCATGCACCACAGAGCTGGAGGGGCTTGGGGAGGCACGAGATCCAGCCGAACCTCGTCGGATCCGGAGGAGCCGGCAGCTGGGGCGAATGGCTCCGGACTAGGGGGTCCATTCCTGTCGTCGGCGAGTGATACGTCTCCAACGTATCTCTAATTTTTGATGGTTTCATGCTATTATCTTTTTAAACTTTGGATGTTTTGCATGCCTTCTATAAATTTTTTGGGACTAACTTATTAACTCAGTGCCAAGTGCCAGTTCCTATTTATTCAATGTTTTTGACCCCTTTCAGAGGAGATTTTGAAACGGAGTCCAAACGGAATAAATTCCCTTAAAAGATTTTTTCCGTAACGGAAAAAGATCAAGAGACTTGAGAGCCAAGGCAGGGGGGCCCTAGGGGCCCCACAAGCCCTCACCCCGCGGCCAGGGGGGAGGCTGCGGCCCACAGGCATGTGGGCCCCCTGGACCTCCTTTGCCCTAGGGTTTGCGCCTATATATCCCCAAAAAATCCACAAAAAATCAGGAGATCATCGAAAGTACTTTTCCGCCGCCACAAGCTTCTGCCTCTGCAAGATCCCATCTGGGGAACGTTCTGGTGCCCTGCCGTAGGGGGGATTCGGACACTGAGGGCTTCTTCATCAACACCATGACCTCTCTGATGATGCGTGAGTAGTTCACCATAGATCTGCGGTTCCATAGCTAGTAACTAGATGGCTTCTTCTCTCTTTTGGATCTTCAATAAAAAGTTCTCCATGATCTTCATGGAGATCTATCCGATGTAATCTTCTTTTGCGGTGTGTTTGTTGAGATCCGATGAATTGTGGATTAATGATCAGATTATCTATGAATCTTATTTGAGTTTCTTCTGATCTCTCTTATGCATGATTTCATATCCTTGTAATTCTCTTCGAGTTGTGGGTTTTGTTTGGCCAACTAGATCTATGATTCTTGCAATGGAGAAGTGCTTGGTTTTGGGTTCATACCGTGCGGTGACCTCACCCAGTGACAGAAGGGGTAGCGAGGGGCGCATCGTGTTGTTGCCATCAAGGGTAAAAAGATGGGGTTTTCATCATTGGTTTGAGATTATCCCTCTACATCATGTCATCTTGCTTAAGGAATTACTCTGTTCGTCATGAACTCAATACACTAGATGCATGCTGGATAGTGGTCGATGTGTGGAGTAATAGTAGTAGATGTAGAAAGTATCAGTCTAGTTGTCTCGGATGTGATGCCTATATGTATTATCATTGCCTTAGATATCGTCATGACTTTGCGCGGTTCTATCAATTGCTCGACAGTAATTTGTTCACCCACCGTAATACTTGCTATTTTGAGAAAAGCCTCTAGTGAACACTATGGCCCCCAGGGTCTACTCCACACCATATTTTCAACCTTACACTTTTTACTTTGTTGCACTTTCCGCCTTCAGATCTCACTTTGCAAACAATCTTGAAGGGATTGACAACCCCTTTATAGCGTTGGGTGCAAGCTCTTTTGTGTTTGTGCAGGTACTCTGGACTTGACGAGATTCTCCTACTGGATTGATACCTTGGTTTTCAAACTGAGGGAAATAATTACTGCTCCTGTGCTGCATCATTCTTTCCGCTTCAAGGGAAAAAACAACGCAAGCAAGTCTCCATCAACGTGTCAATTTCTGGCGTTGTTGTTTGAGAAGTAGCAGAAGGATTTCTGGCACCGTTGCCGGGGAGGATCAAGTCAAGAACTCATCCAAGTAGGTGTCGCAAACTATCTCTTGCATTTACTTTGTTTGCCAGTTGCCTCTGGTTTTCCTCTCCCCCACTTCACAATTTGCCTTTTTCGTTTGCCTTTTCGTTCGCCTTTTCATTCGCCCTTTTTCTCACCTGCTCTTTGTTTGTTTGAATTAAAACACCAAACTTTGTGACTTCTCGAATAGTAATAATAATGATTTTATTAGTACTCCGATTGCTCCCGCCACTAGTGCGGAGTCATACGAAATCAATGTCGCTTTGCTGAATCTTGTTATGAAAGAGAAATTCTCCGACCTTCCTAGTGAAGATCCGTATCCCATCTCAACACCTTCATTGAGCTTTGCGATATGCAAAAGAAGAGAGATGTGGATAATGACGTGATTAAATTGAAGCTTTTTCCTTTCTCGTTGCGAGATCGCGCAGAAATTCGGTTTTCTTCTTTGCCCAAAAATAGTATCGATTCTTGGGATAAGTGCAAAGATGCTTATATATCCGAGTATTTTCCGCGGGCCAATATTATCTCTCTCCGTAATGATATCATGAATTTTAAGCAACTTGATCATGAACATGTTGCAAAATCTTGGGAGAGAATGAAATTAATGATTAGAAATTGTCCCGCTCATGGCTTGAGTCTTTGGATGATTATTGAAATCTTTTACGCTGGCTTGAATTTCGCTTCTAGAAATATCTTGGACTCCGCCTCAGGTGGAACGTTCATGGAAATCACGTTAGGGGAGGCCACAAATCTCCTAGACAATATCATGACGAACTACTCCCAGTGGCACACTGAAAGGTCACCTACTAGTAAGAAGGTACACGCTATAGAAGAAATTAACTCGTTGAGTGCTAAGATGGACGATTTAATGAATTTGGTTGCTAGTAGAAGTGCTCCTTTGGATCCTAATGATATGCCCTTGTCTTCTTTGATTGAGAGTAGCAACGCTAGCTTCGACGTTAATTTTGTTGGTAGGAATAACTTTGGCAACAATAATGCTTTTAGAGGAAACTATGTTCCTAGGCCTTTTCCTAGTAACTCCTCTAATAACTTTGTCAACTCCTACAACAATACTCATGGAAATTACAATATATTACCCTCTGATCTAGTGAGTAATATCAAAGAGTTCATCAACTCTCAAAAGATTTTCAATGCGTCCATAGAGGAAAAGCTACTCAAAATTGACGATTTGGCTAAGAGCGTTGATAGAATGTCTAGTGATGTTGATGCTTTGAAAGTTAGATGTGCTCCTCCCAAAATCAACATGGATGAAACTTTGAAAGCTATACGTGTTTCCATGATTGAGATCCAAGAAAGAACCGCCCAAATTTGTGCTAGACATGAATGGCTTAAAAAGGCGTGTTCTCGTGATGAGAATCACGAAGATCTTAAAGTGCTTGGTGTGACTCCCATTGAATCTTTGTTTTCTTGTGTCAAACCTAATGATTATGGGGCTGGATATGAATCCACTTTGGTTGAAAAGTACCCCAATGATTCGGAGCCCATCTATCTTGATGCTAAAAGCATTGAAAGTGGAGTAGAAGATGTTAAAACTTTGAGTAGTAATGAAATTACTACCGTGGATTTCAAGGAATTTAATTATGATAGTTGCTCCTTCATTGAATGCATTTCTTTGATGCAATCCATGTTAAACTCTCCACACGCTTATAGCCAAAACAAGGCCTTTACCGATCATATCGTCGAAGCTATGATAAAATCTCCTGAAGAGAAACTTGAATTGGAAGTCTCTATCCCTAGAAAGCTTCATGATGAGTGGGAACCTACCATCAAAATCAAAATCAAAAACTATGAATGCAATGCTTTGTGTGATTTGGGTGCTAGTGTTTCCGCGATTCCAAAGTCTTTATGTGATGTTCTGGGTTTTGATGAGATTGAAGAGTGTTCTCTTAATTTGCATCTTGCTGATTCTACTGTCAAGAAACCCATGGGAAGGATCAATGATGTTCTTATTATTGCAAATAGGAACTATGTACCCATGGATTTCAGTGTGCTTGACATTGATTGCAATCCTACATGCCCTATTATTCTTGGTAGACCTTTCCTAAGGACTATCGGTGCTATCATTGATATGAAGGAAGGGAATATTAGATTTCAATTTCCTTTAAGGAAGGGCATGGAACACTTTCCTAAAAAGAAAATAAGATTGCCTTATGAATCTATGATGAGGGCCACTTATGGTTTGAGCACCAAAGACGACGATACGTGATTCTATCGCTTCTATGCCTAGCTAAGGGCGTTAAACAATAGCGCTTGTTGGGAGGCAACCAATGAATTTATCTTTTTCTTTCTGTTTTGTTGCATCCACACCATCACAATTCTGTTGTGATTGTGTTTTTTGTGTTTCTTTTTGTGTTTGAGCCAAGCAAAACCTTTATGACTAGTCTTGGTAATGGTTGTTTGATCCTGCTGGAAAAAGACAGAAAATTTTGCTCACGAGATGATTTTTAATTTTTATTCAGAAAGATATTTTGAGTTGATTCTTTTTGCTGGCGGTTGATATGCATTTTCCCCAGGCCGTCATACTGTTTCAGATTTTTTGAGGTACCACAAGTATACGAAGTATACAGATTGCTACACACTGGTCTATTTTTGACAGATTCTGTTTTTGTTGAGTTGGTTGCTTGTTTTGATGAAACTATGGTTAGTATTGGGGGGTACTAGCCATGGAAAAGTGAGAATACAGTAGCCCCACACCAATATCGATAGAATTCAAGTTTGCTACAGTACCAAAAGAAAGTGGTAGTTTGTTTTCTTGTCCTAATGTTATCACGAGTTTCTGTTTTAGTTTTGTGTTGTGAAGTTTTCACGTTTTGGGTGATGTCTTCATGGACAAAGAGATAAGGAGTTGAAAGAGCTCAAGCTTGGGGATGCCCCAGGAATCCCAAGCCAAATTCAAGGACACCAAAAAGCCTAAGCTTGGGGATGCCCTGGGAAGGCATCCCCTCTTTTGTCTTCAATCCATCAATAACATTACTTGGAGCTATATTTTTATTCACCACATGATATGTGTTTTTCTTGGAGCGGCTTGTATCGTAAGAGTCTTTTCTTTTTGTTGTGTCACAATCATCCTTGTTGCACACCTTTTTGAGAGAGAGAGACATGCACTCATCTTGAATTTTGCTAGAATTCTCATAGTGCTTCACTTATATCTTTTGAGCTAGATACTTTTGCTCATAGTGCTTCACTTGTATATTTTGAGCTAGATACTTTTTCTCATAGTGCTTCACTTATATCTTTTGAGCTGGATACTTTTGCTCTATGTGCTTCACTTATATCTTTTAGAGCACGGCGGTGCGAGACTTGGTAGTTGGCTTATGCTATGAAAGTAGTCCCAAATGTGATAGGTACCCAAAGACGATACAAAAACCTCCATCTTCATGTGCATTGAGTAGAAGGAGAAGTCTTGATTCCTCTCAATTAGTTTTGAGACGTGGATTCGGTAATATTAAGAGTTATGTTAATAAGGTGTTGTGAATCTAGAAATACTTGTGTTGAAGTTAGTGATTCCCTTAGCATGCATGTATGGTGAACCGCTATGTTAGGAAGTCGGAGCATAATTGATCTATTGGTTCTCATCCTTTGTGTTGAGGTCGGGATCGCACCATGGTTAACACCTACCAATCCTTCCCCTGGAAGTATGCGTTTAGCACTTTGTTTCGATTACTAATAAAAACTTTCGCAACAAGTATGTGAGTTCTTCATGACTAATGTGAGTCCATGGTATAGATGCACTTTCACCTTCCACCATTGCTGGCCTCTCTAGCGCCTCGCAATTCTCGCCGGTGCACAAACCCATCATATGCCTTCCTCAAAACAGACACCATATCTTCCTACTATGGCTTTCTCATAGCCATTCCGAGATATGTTGCCATGCAACTCCCACCGTTCCGTCTCATGACTTGTGTTGTCACTCTCATATTGCCATTGCATGATCGTAAGATAGCTAGCGAGATGCGTCATACGCCATGCTAGATCATTGCACATCCCGGTACACTGCCGGAGGCATTTCCTATAGAGTCATCATCATTTTGAGCTTCGAGCCGTGAGTAAATAAAAGTGTGATGATCATCATTATTAGAGCATTGTCCCATGTGAGGAAATAAAAATAGAGAGGCCAAAGTGCCCAAATAAAAAAGAGAGAAAAGAAAAGAGAAAAAAAAGAGGCCTAAGAGCCCAAATAAAAAAAGGGGAAGAGAGCAAAAGAGAGAAGGGACAATGCTACTATCTTTTTCCACACTTGTGCTTCCTAATAGCACCATGTTCTTCATGATTGAGAGCTTATTGCTTTGTCACTACCATATTCTAGTGGGAATCTTCATTATATCACTTGGCTTGTATATTCCAATGACGGGCTTCCGCAAAATTGCCCTAGGTCTTCGTGAGCAAGCAAGTTGGATGCACAATCACTAGTTTTCCTTTTGATCTTTCACATACTTATAGCTCTAGTGCATCCATTGTATGTCAATCCCTACTCATTCACATTGATATCTATTAATGGGCATCTCAATAGCCTTTTGATACGCCGAGTCAATGTAACCATCTCCTCCTTTTTTGTCTCACAACCACCACCACACTCTATTCCACCTATAGTGCTATATCAATGGCTCGTGCTCATGTATTGCGTGATAGTTATAAAAAGTTTGAGAAAGTAAGAGTGTGAAAACAATTACTTGGCCAATACCGGGGTTGTGCACGATTTACATTAGTTGGGTGAGGATGATGGAGCATAGCCAGACTATATGATTTTGTAGGGATAACTTTCCTTGGCCTTGTTATTTTGAAAGTTCATGATTACTTTGCTAGTTTGCTTGACGTATTATTGTTTTCATGTCAATGCAAACTATTGTTTTGAATCTTACGGATCTGAACATTCATGTCACATGAAAGAAGTTGCAAAGGATGACTATGCTAGGTAGCATTCCACATCAAAAATTCATTCTTTATCACTTCCCTACTCGAGGACGAGCAGGAGTTGAGCTTGGGGATGCTTGATACGTCTCCAATGTATCTATAATTTTTGATGGTTTCATGCTATTATCTTGTCAAACTTTGGATGTTTTGCATGCCTTTTATATATTTTTTGGGAGTAACTTATTAACTCAGTGCCAAGTGCCAGTTCCTGTTTCTTCCATGTTTTTGACCCCTTTCAGAGGAGATTTTGAAACGGAGTCCAAACAGAATAAAATCCCCGAAAAGATTTCTTCTGTAATGGAAGAAGATCAGGAGACTTGAGAGCCAAGGAAGAGGGGCCCAGGGGCCGCACAAGCCCTCACCACGCGGCCGGGGGGGGGGGGAGGAGGCCGCGGCCCACAAGATTGTGGGCCCCCTGGACCTCCTTTGCCCTAGGGTTTGCGCCTATATATCCCCAAAAATTCCACAAAAAATCAGGAGATCATCGAAAGTACTTTTCCGCCGCCGCAAGCTTCTGTCTTCGCAAGATCCCATCTGGGGCACGTTCTGGTGCCCTGCCGGAGGGGGATTCGGACATGGAGGCCTTCTTCATCAACACCATGACCTCTCCGATGATGCGTGAGTATTTCACCATAGACCTACGTGTCCATAGCTAGTAACTAGATGGCTTCTTCTCTCTCTTGGATCTTCAATACAAAGTTCTCCATGATCTTCATGGAGAACTATCCCATGTAATCTTATTTTCCGGTGTGTTTGTCGAGATCCGATGAATTGTGGATTTATCATCAGATTATCTATGAATCTTATTTGAGTTTCTTCTGATCTCTCTTATGCATGATTTCATATCCTTGTAATTCTCTTCGAGTTGTGGGTTTTGTTTGGCCAACTAGATCTATGATTCTTGCAATGGGAGAAGTGCTTGGTTTTGGGTTCATACCGTGCGGTGACCTCACCCAGTGACAGAAGGGATAGCGAGGCACGCATCGTGTTGTTGCCATCACGGGTAAAAAGATGGGGTTTTCATCATTGGTTTGAGATTATCCCTCTACATCATGTCATCTTGCTTAAGGCGTTACTCTGTTCGTCATGAACTCAATACAGTAGATGCATGCTGGATAGTGGTCGATGTGTGGAGTAATAGTAGTAGATGTAGAAAGTATCGGTCTACTTGTCTCGGACGTGATGCCTATATGTATGATCATTGCCTTAGATATCGTCATGACTTTGCGCGGTTCTATCAATTGCTCGACAGTAATTTGTTCACCCAGCATAATACTTGCTATTTTGAGAGAAGCCTCTAGTGAACACTATGGCCCCAAGGGTGTACTCCACACCATATTTCGAGCCTTACACTTTTTACTTCGTTGCACTTTCCGCCTACAGATCTCACCTTGCAAACAATCTTGAAGGGATTGACAACCCCTTTATAGCGTTGGGTGCAAGCTCTTTTCTGTTTGCGCAGGTACTCTGGACTAGACGAGATTCTCCTACTTGATTGATACCTTGGTTCTCAAACTGAGGGGAATACTTACTGCTCCTGTGCTGCATCACCCTTTCTTCTTCGAGGGAAAAAACCAACGCAAGATGTCTCCGTCGACGTGTCAATTTCTCGCGCTGTTGTTTGAGAAGTAGCAGCGAGCCCGGAGGCGGCAAGAACGGCGACCTCCATGGTGGCCTGCACAAAACACGGAAGAAGAGCTAAGAGGGAGAGGAAGGAGAATGGGGAGAAGAAGGACACGATGGGGCTATCCTGGATCGGCCCCTACCGGCGCGGGGTCGCCGGCGGCGTCGCTCTAGGAGGTGCGAGGCGCGCAGCTGGCACGGAGGAGCTGGGACAATGCGTGGGCGAGGCAGGGCGCGGGGGCGAGCTAGGGCAGCTCGGGCTGCTGCTCCCCTCGGGGCTCGCGACGGCTTCGGGCCCGAGCGGGCCTCAGATGAGCTCGGCGAGCCCGTGGGGCTGGAGGTGGAAGGAGAGAGAGGCACTGTGTGACGCCCTCGATTTAATCGTACGCTAATCCTACACGCAAATGCATACGATCAAACTCAAGGAATCACGGGAAGATATCACAACACAACTCTAGACACAAATAAAACATACAAGCTTCATATTACAAGCTAGGGGTATCGAGGGCTAGAATACAGAAGCTCGATAAACACAGGACTCAGCGGAAGGAACAATATCTGAGTACATACATAAAACATGGGGTGCCTTAGAGAAGGCTAGCACAAAGGATACAACGATCGAACGGGGCGAGGCCTCGTGTGTGGGAACCTCCTAACTACTCCTGGTCTTCACAGGCCTCCATGAAGAAGTCACCATCGGGGTGGTAGTCGTCGGTAGGAAACTCCATCTCCTGGCTTCATCATCTGGTCGCAGCAACGCAACGGTGAGTACTCATCCAAAGTACTCGCAAGACTTACATTGGAACTATGCTAAGTATGCATCAATATCAAAGAAGGGGTTTATATGTGGAATGACTGCAGCAATGCGAGAAAGAGAGAGAAGGCCTAGTCCTATCGATGACTAGCATCTTCAAGGTCTTGCAGCAATAGACGAAAGTAGAACAGGGTAACACAAATATAATAGTCATATTGTTGCAGCAATATTAATCTGAGGTCACGCCCATAGTTCCTCCCTCGGCTCCCTGCGAGGAAGTAGTCCAAGGGAAACAAATCCAGTTAAGTAACCATTGTAGTTGTATAAGATCAGGGCACAACTCCAAGTCATCCTCTAACCATGGACACGGCTATTTGAATAGATAAGTTCTTCCCTGCAGGGGTGCACAACATATTCCCTGACGCGCTCGATAACACTCTGGCCGGACACACTTTTCTGGGTCATGCCCTGCCTCAGAATATCGACACGTCCCAGTCCTACCTAAGCTCAGCAGAGAGGCCAGCCTGCCGGTATAACTCCTAAGCACCGAGGGTTCGTGGGCCCACTTTACCTCCGTGCTCCTTCACGATGCAAGGGCGGCTGATGTCAGTCCTAGAACCCCTTAATACAAGAGCAATGCAACTGGGGACCAGTCGGGCGTGCGCCGCTCCATCGCTGACGTCTGACGTCTGAAGAGCCTCGGCTGATACCGCGACGTCAAGTACCCAGAATTCTTCCCACGCGGGCGGTTAGTGCATAATAAGGACTTCCGACCAACCCAGATCAAATACTCAAATCCATTATCATTTTAATTAAGCCATCGACACATCCGCGTGGGAATCCACCCGCCTAACATCTATTCATCAAGGATCCTAGTAACATGGTCAAGTAACTGTGTGGTTTGTAACATCTGGGGCATCCGAGGTATCACCCTCGTTGGATGCCGACGATGTAACTGTTAAGGTGGACTTAGAGGAATCACCCTCGAGGGTAACACACTTGAGGGGTTGCACGACAGAGGCGTCGTCGGGAGTGGTGAAGGAGGAATCACCCTCGATAACCACGACCGACTAGCTACATTACAGAGGTATCATCCTGAGTACTCCGCGAGGTGTCACCCTTGGTACCCGATAGTAGCTGTGTAGTGCCGCACAACTAAGAGGGTGTGAGTGTTGTGTCGCATCTGGCTCGTCAATGAGGGATCGAGACTTAACATTTAAGCAGGGCAACTAGACTAAGGGGTCAGTGGGATGACTGCTCCACCTATACTAAGCAGATTAAAAGTACAGTACTGAAAGTAGCAGTTCATCAAAATTAGGCTATGCATCAGATATAGGAGCTAACTACAACAGTAGAAAAATTCTAATGCAAGCAGGAGGAAGAAACGACATAGGCGATATAGGGATGATCAAGTGGGGTTTGCTTCCCTTGTTGCTCTGTGGCAAAGGGCTGATCGTCGGGAGGGTAGACGTACCCGACAGCAGCGTCAGTCTCAAGGTCTACCGATAAGAATAGGGGGAGAAACAATGAATAACAGCAACATGTGCAACACTAAGCATGACATGGCAAATGCAGGTCTAGGCATGAGCTAACGCGGCAAGACATGTCGCAGACGGGTCGGAAGAATATCTGACGATATTTTCCGGGTCTCTGGCTACTACCGGTCAGACTGAAAACGATGGAAAAGTTTCATGTTTGCTATGCTAGGGACGCGTGACAAACGGATGGACCGTGCATCCGGGTTTGTCTCGTACTGCTGATCAACTTTCATGTTAAAAATATTTTGATCTGAGTTATGGATTATTTTAGATTAATTTTTAAAGTTTTATTAATATTTAGGAATTAAAATAGATTTAGTTAATTATTAAATATTATTATGACATCAGCATGATGTCATGCTATCATCAGCAGTTGACTGGTCAAACACACCAGTAGGTCCCATGTGTCATAGAGACAGTTATTAATTAGGGTTAAATATTAATTAATAAAATTAATTTACTAGGGGACCCACATTGTCATACTCAAATAGGATAATGTATTTATCTATATTAACAGATTACTAATTTATCTATTTAAATAATTCACTAATTAACTAAATAATATATCTAATTATTTATTATTTATTTTATTAATAAAATATATATTTTTATATTTATGTTTTTAGGGGAGACCCCACCTGTCATTTGGTGGGAGTGGTGGGGCCCTACTGTCACTGGGACAGCGAGCCCACACATACGCTATACGCACACACCCACATACATTCTATACACATACATTATGTTACTTTTTCTACATACATGCATACATACTCAATACATACATACATACATACATACATGCACATCTATACATACACACATACATATATCACCATTTTTATTTTCTTTTTCTATCTAACTCTCTGCCATCTCCCTGCTCAACTCTCTCTCTCTCAACAGAGAGACAGTAGACAAAGCTCCACTCCTCCTTTCACAGGAGAGCAACGGCGCCGGGACGAGGCGATGAACGCCGGAACGGAACCAGAGGGTGGAGGAGAGGGAGAGGGGGCATTATCACCCATGTTGTAGGGGGGAGGGGTCGGCGAGGCTCGATGGAGCCGTCGGGGACGAGATGACGAGGCTGGACATGAGGTGAAGGTCGAGGTTGCTCCGGCGGTGCGGGTCGAAGGAGGAGCCGGTCGATGCAGGGGCACCGGGGCGACGCGGTGGGGTAGATCAAAGGAGGAGTCATCGGAGGGCCGTCGGGGCCGGGGCAGCAGGGAGTCGGGACGGCTCCTGATGACGGCGAGGGGAGGTGGTGCGGCCAGCGGTGAGGGAGATGGTTGGCGCGGTCGCTGGGGTAGGAGGGGCCGGTCGAGGGCGCCGGCGCAGCCCTGGTGCGGCTCCGGCACGGGGCTGGCGTGGAGTGACGATGGCGCGGACGGGTGGCGGTGGGAGGAAGGGAGGCGGAGAGGCGCTGGGTGGGGCAGTGGGCTTTGATGAGAGGGAGAAGGCAGGGGCGACATGGGCGCTGTGGCCTGGGGCGGGACAGGGAGCGGCGAGGGGCTCGCCAGGAGGTGGGGCGAGGTGATCTGGGGAGGGGCCACGAGGGCCTGGAGCGGGGCAATGGGGTGGGATGGGGTGACGAGGCGGCGGTGCGCGAGGGGGAGATGAGAGTAGCGGGGCGACGGGAGGGGCTCGGGCGCTAGCGAGAGAGCTGGGGAGGCTAGCGAGGGGGAGCGCTGGCGCGGGAGCGGAGAGGTAGCGACGGGATCAGGGGAAGGAGTGGCGGTGCCAGGTGGGATTGGGAGTTGGAGGGCCTCGGTTAGGGTTTGGGGGGTTTAAATACCCCCCAACCCTTAGGTGGGCTGTTGGGTGGTTGGCTGTGCCGGTTGGCCTAGTTGGGCTAGGGCTTTTTGGGTTTATCTTTTTTTTGTTATTATTTTTTTATATAGTTTCTGTTTTAAATATATAGGGGTTTTAAATAATTCCAAAAATGCCTGATTCAATCCTATAAATAATTAAGGAATATTTGTAACTCATCTGACATTTTTATTTTCACATTCGAAAACTTTTCTCGCTCTACTTTATTTTAAATTTAAATTCTAACCGTTTGAACTAACGCGAGATCAACGATAGCAATCACGGTTACGTGGCATCCTTTGCATAGGTTTACTGTAGCAACAGTTGAGAATGTCACAACTCTCCCCTACTAACAAGAATTCTCGTCCCGAGAATTAAGAGGTAGAAGGAAAGAGCTCGGGGTATTCATCACGAAGGTGATCCTCGCGTTCCCAAGTGGCTTCATCTTGAGAATGATTTGACCACTGTACCTTAAGGGACTTGGTGACTTTAAGACGAGTCTGACGTTCAGTCTGGACGAGAATGTGGACCGGATGCTCTTTATAAGAGAGGTCTAGTTGCAGCTCAAGCATATCATGATCCACTGCTCGAATAGGATCCTTGAAGCAGCGGCGAAGCTGAGGCACAAAGAAGACATCGTGACCCTGAGAAAGGTTTGACGGCAATTTGAATTGATAAGCCCCTCTTCCACGCCTTTCGAGAATAGTGAAAGGACCAATATAACGAGGAGCTAACTTGCCCTTTATCCCAAAATGGTGTGCACCTCTCTTTGGTGTGACGCAAAGATAAGCCTTTTCGCCAGGTTGATAGACCATATCTTGATGATGACGGTCATACTTACTCTGATGAAGAGACTGAGCGGCCTCCAGATTCTCAAGAATAATGCGGATCTGACCTTCGGCATGTTGAATAATATCCGGATCAAAGAGTGATCGTTCCATTGAACGGGGGCTCTAGAATCCCACATGAAGCCAGGTGTAAAGGATACCTTGGAGTCAATTCTGTACAAGAGAGTTAGATTTCGATCATGTGGAACTTTGGGTTATGGGTTCACCATGTGGGCCGAGAGTAGGCAGAGGGGTGACCTATTATATGGTCTTGGTAGCAAGACATGTCGGAGGATAGCCTGATAGTTATGTTGGCAACAACATCGGTACCAAGGGTGGGGGACGAATAGAACCATTTTCCTGCTTGTTGAAACGAGGCGGTCCAATAGGCAAGGCTCTCGTCCACCGGTGGTTACCGGAATGTTATCCACAATAGTAACAGGGTTTTACTTACAGAGTTGTATACCGAGATTTTTACCTAAGCAGGGAATTAACACTACTTAGATAAGTTATGTCACAAGAAAGGTCAAACAGACAAATAGGAAGGAAATGTGTTCACACACACAGGTATTAAAGTATACCATTCCCGGGGAAAACATAGAGTATAGTATACATGATAGGTCATCAAGTACATAACCATTTAGACAAAGAGGCAAGAAGAATCATAATGTTTACCCATACCATACAATTTGGGATAATTGATCAGGAACAATTTAGCATTGCGCTTCCAATGTTCCTGTTGAAATTTGAAGCACCACATCCGTGCTTCGAGGTAGTATCGACATGGTCATTAGGTAAGAGCCGGACCAATGGGTACAAAAAGAGAATTCATCAGGAACAATTTAAGAAATAAGTCTTATAGTTTCCGCATGGTAGAGTGGCTAACATTACGTATGAAGAATTTATTACAATAGGTCCTTCGGCCCGGTGTGTTGGAAAGGCAGCACCATACCAGGTTACATAAAGACCAAAGTTATAACTACTAGAAATGTTCCAACCATCACATCTGCCCGAGATTCAAATCTGATTGGTGTCAGGACACCTCAGGCTCAAGATGTCTGAGCAAAAAAGGGGACCACCAAACACAGACGAGATGACAATGCAGGATTCTCGGAATATGAACTACGGAAGAAAGTATTGGATTATGAGTTGGATTGTAACACACATGAACACAATGTCAAGATAGTCGTGCCCACGTGGAATTCTTACAACACAATGCAACCGAGTTCTGTTTTGAGAACCATCATTGAGGATATCGAGGTCCTTGTGTAAGCCTCGATTAGTTCTTATGAAAGGAACTTATTTTCCTTGATCAAATCAGTCAGAGGCTTGGGGTGCTAAGACAAAGTTATATGAAGTGAAGATAGCAAACCTTCGAAACATATAACACTTCGCACATGTGTGAATGACTTGGGATGATCCTAGAGGAAGCGAAACAAAACTTTCACATATTCACGGCGGCAACAGTGCACATGAACTTTGGGAAAAACACTCTTTTATGAACATATCCTTCATGAGCTAGGCACAAGGCTAATGCTTTCAAGAGCTTCATCGTCGTACCATGAATAAGTTGAGGGTGTGGTTGATAGGCTCAACAACAACCCCTCGAGGTTTTGACAGTGTTGAATTTCAAAAATTATAACATCAAGGAGATAGCATTTGTCAAGTCAAATGGTATAATGTCGTATGCTCGAGGGAACAACAACAATTAGACACTGGTTGAATTGTGCGCTCAAAAATATGGACGGAGTAGCACAACCAATGTCAAAAATGATGAGTCAACACCCAACACACTAAGAATGAAACAATCAGTTGTTAAACTCAAGGCAATAGGGTCGCGAGAAGTATTGGAATCACACATCAGAGTTCACTTGTTGGTATTCCGGTTTGAAACAGCACGGGACCAAGAAATGAATGGTGATGGCGAGAAGTATTACTATATCAAGAATTCTTAAGACGTGTGCAATTCTCACGACATTCTTGACATAAAAGATAGTAATACTCCAAGGTAGAAGATAACATAAGCTAAATAGCAAGGAGCTTAAGGGACAACACAAAACATGATCAAGTTTGTGTTGGAGGGAAGGCAATAAGGTTTGTCGATGATAACACAATTCATCAAGGGGCAAGTATGGTATTTCTCAACATGCATTCGATTGATACCCTGCAAGAGCTCAGAATGCTGATGATGATCACGACACATTTGTCGAGAAGTTGCATGAAGATGTAATCGTTCAGCGACGACATCAAGCAAGTGAGTGATGAAGCAAGAGGTTGTCGGAATCCACAGATAAGACTGCTAGCTCCGAATCGAGATTGCCTTTCAGGACAACCAACATGATGTGGAAAGATTGATGCAAGCTTCATGCACAGTTGGAATTGTGTTCCAGGGATGAAGGGTATAGATAGCATGGTCGAGCTCCAACATGACGATGATGATGTAGCTTAACAGCTTGGAATGACATGATCGAGTACGAACTCATAAACAAGGAAGATTACCAAAAGTTGTTGAATAACAATGCGTACTTGATTCAGTTATCGATGTACTCATGTGTCCAACAACTCAAACATGAGGAAACTGGAATTAATGAAAATACCAAAGTTGATGAGGAGCTCACAAGAAGTTATATAGCTCCGTGACATCCTCGAGCTACAAGGAATAATACTCGGAGGTAGATCAACATTAAGGCTTGGACCGATGTATTGATCTGAAGAAGACAAGTACTTTAACTCGTCTGAGAATGAAATCAAGGTAAGACAACATGGTGCGAGCCAAGATTGCATAGGACAAGATCACAGATACCAGATTTAAACCACAGAACGAATGATTATTGATAAGAGAAGTTTCTATGATAGGATCAACGTCGTTTCCATGGGCATGAACACAAAGTTCAAGGTCGACTCTCACTTCATCAATGCATCACCTGTCATTTACTCCTCGCCTTTGATGAGGTTGTAGTTTTGAAGGGATATCTGGCAAAACACCAGACGAGTAGGACTCGTGAAAACTCTTGGGATCACAATGATGTAAGAAGGCATAGGTACAACCCATCGGGGAATCCTAGGAACCTATACCACAAACTTCAAGAGTAGTCAACACATGATTGACAAAAGAGCATGTCCAACAAAAGCATAGCATACAACTTATCAAGGGGAGAATACACAATTTAACAATGGCGTTATGTGCCAGGGGAACAATATCTCAAGAATTTTTTTGAATGTAAAGGATGTCGTCGTATAATAACCTAGCAATGGGTCTGGTAGTCCACAAAACACCTAATGTGAGTAACAGTACTCAATCAGAGGGAGATAGGATGCAATGCATTGGTGGTAGAACATCTGAAAAATAGTGATACTTAATTACCACGGGAATTTGTGATTTTCCGATTATGTATCAGAATCACATGCTCCGATCAAATACAAGCAAGTTGAAAGGACTTAGATGGACAATCAACCAAGGTTGATTATTGAGAACCAACTCCTGTCTGCGAGGACGTCTGAGCCGAAAAGATAATTTATTAGTATCAACAGATGATTGTTTGCATTCACACAAGGGTTGGATCAACAAGATCAAAGGAAAATCACAAAGGATTTTAATGAATGCGGATCGACATAATGGATTTAACCATAATGCAAGAAAGTGAGAAAGGTCAAGAACAATAGGCTAGTGGGGATTTCGAAAGATTGAATAGCAGTTCGAAGAACTTTCGAAACCCATGACAACTGATGATGGACGAATCCCTGATAATATAATTCGTTGCTTCTCGTCAAACAAGAGTAATTGGAGAAGAAAGTACGAACGACATTTGTATGTAGTCATCCATAGTGGTTGACAGAGGAAGGGAAATCGCAAGAGCAATGGGCATAAGTTCTAGAGAGAAACATCGGAGAGTATCATCGGAGACTTCTGACGGATCAAGCCATCGTCTGGAATACGAGGCTATCCAGGAGGAAATATTTACGAGAATCTAATGTTAGAGTTAGCAAAATCTTTAACCCGAAAGAGAAGAGAGAGTATAACCCAGAGTATAGAAAAGGACTAAAAGATACTAATACCACCCAATTGAGATGTGGGACCGTAAGCCACAACATCAGTGTTAGTAAAGTTTTTCAAACACTAGACTCAACTTCGGCCAAGGATTTGGAAAGGGCGCTACCTACATGCAGTCGGCTCTGATACCAACTTGTGACACCCTCGATTCAATCATATGCTAATCATACACGCATATGCGTTCGATCAAACTTAAGGACTCACGGGAAGATATCATAACACAACTTTAGACACAAATAAAACATACAAGCTTCATATTAGAAGCCAGGGGTCTCGAGGGCTAGAATACATAAGCTCGATAAACACACGAGTTAGCGGAAGCAACAATAGATGAGTACAGACATAAAACATGGGGTGGCTTAGAGAAGCCTAGCACAAAAAATACAACGATCGAACGAGGCGAGGCCTCCTGCCTGGGAACCTCCTAACTGCTCCTGGTCTTCAGCGGCCTCCATGAAGAAGTCACTATCGGGGTGGCAGGCGTCGGCAGGAAACTCCATCTACTGGGCTTCATCATCTAGTCGCAGCAATGGATCAAGGGGACAAAGGGGGAGCAAAGCAATGGTGAGTACTCATCCAAAGTACTCGCAAGACTTACATCAGAACTATGCTAAGTATGCATCAGTATCAAAGAAGGGGTTTATATGTGGACTGACTGCAGCAATGCGAGAAAGAGAGAGGAGGCCTAGTCCGATCGACGACTAGCATCCTCAGGGTCTTGCAGCAATAGACGAGAGTAGAACAGGATAACACAAATATAATAGTCATATTGTTGCAGCAGTATTAATATGAGGTCACGCCAAAGATCCTCCCTCGACTCCCAGCAAGGAAGCAATCCCAAGGCAACAAATCCAGTTAAGTAACCATTGTAGTTGTACAAGATCAGGGCACAACTCCAAGTCGTCCTATAACCGTGGACATGGCTATTCGAATAGATAAGTTCTTCCCTGCAGGGGTGCACAACATATTCCCCGACGCGCTTGATAACACTCTGGCCGGACACACTTTTCTGGGTCATGGCCGGCCTCGGAATATCGACACGTCGCAGCCCCACCTAAGCTCAGCAGAGACGCCTACCCGCCGGTCTAACTCCTAAGCATAGAGGGTTCGTGGTCCCACTTGCCCTCCGCGCTCTTTCACGATGCGAGGGCGGACGATATCAGCCCTAGCACCTCTTAATACAAGAGCGATCCATCTCGAGACCAGTCGGGCGCGCGCCGCTCCATCGCTGACGTCTGAAGAGCTTCGACTGATACCGCCACGTCGAGTACCCATAGTTCTTCCCACGCAGACGGCTAGTGTGTAATAAGGCCTTCCGACCAACCCAGATCAAATATCCAAATCCATTATCATTTTAATTAAGCCATCGACACATCCACGCGGGAATCCACCCGCCTAAAATCTATTCATCAAAGATCCCAGCAACATGGTCAAGTAACTGTGTGGTTTGTAACATCTGGGGGATCCGAGTTATCACCCTCGTTGGATGCCGATAATGTAACCGTCAAGGTGGACTTAGAAGAATCGCCCTCGAGGGTAACACACTTGAGGGGTTGCACGACAAAGGCATCGTTGGGAGTGGTGAAGGAGGAATCACCCTCGATAACCACGACCGACTAGCTACACTACATAGATATCATCCTGAGTACTCCGCGAGGTGTCACCCTCGGTACCCGATAGTAGCTGTGAAGTGTCGCACAATTAAGGGGGTGTGAGTGTTGTGTCGGGTATGGCTCGTCGATCAGGGATCGAGACATAACATTTAAGCGGGGCAACTATACTAAGGGGTCAGAGGGATGACAGCTCCACCTATACTAAGAAGATTAAAATACAATACTGAACGTAGCAGTCCATCAAAATTAAGCTATGCATCAGATATAGGAGCTAACTACAACAGTAGAAAATTTCTAATGCAAGCAGGAGGAAGAAAGGACATAGGCGATATAGGGATGATCAAGGGGGGTTTGCTTGCCTTGTCGCTCTGCGGCAAAGGGCTGATCGTCGGGAGGGTAGACGTACCCTGCAATAGTGTCAGTCTCAGGATCTAATGGTAATAAGAGGGGGGATAAACAACAAATAACACCAACATGTGAACACTATGCATGACATGGCAAATGCAGATCTAGGCATGAGCTAACGCAACAACACTTGTCGCAGACGGGTCGGAAAAATATCTGACGATATTTTCGGGTCTCTGGCTACTACCGATCAGACTAAAACGATGGAAAAGTTCCATGTTTGTTATGCTAGGGATGCGTGACAGACGAATGGACCGTGCATCCGGATTTGTCTCATACTGCTCATCAACTTTCATGTTGAAAATATTTTGATCTGACTTACGGTTTATTTTATATTAATTTTTAAATTATTATTAATATTTAGGAATTAAAAACAGATTTAGTTATTTATTAAATACTATTATGACATCGGCATGATGTCATGCTCACATCAGCAGTTGACTGGTCAAACAGATAAGTGTGTCCCATGTGTCATAGAGACAGTTATTAATTAGGATTAAATATTAATTAATCTGATATATATAGTGGGGGACCCACATTGTCGTACTCTAATAGGATAATCTATTTATCTATATTACTAGATTAATAATTTATCTATTTCATTAATTAACTAATTAATTAAATAATATATCTAATTATTTATTGATTTATTTTATTAATAAAAACAATATTGTATATATATATATATTTATTTTTATTTTTATTTTTATGTTTATAGGGGGGACCCCACGTGTCATTTGGTGGCAGTGGTGGGGACCTACTGTCATTGGGACAGCGAGCCCACACATATGCTATACGCACACACCCACATTCATTATGTACACATACATTATGTTACTTTTTCTACATACATGCATTATTACTCAATACATACATACATAATACATACATACATACATGCACATCTATACATACACACATACATATATCACCATTTTTATTTTCTCTTTCTATCTAACTCTGTGCCATCTCTCTGCTCAATTCTCTCTCTCTCAACACAGAGACAGTAGAGAAAGCTCCACTCCTCCTCTCACAGGAGAGCAACGGCGCCGGGACGAGGCGATGAACGCCGGAACGGAACCGGATGGTGGAGGAGAGGGAGAGGGGTGTTCTCACCCACGTTGAAGGGGGGTGGGGTCGACGAGGCTCGATGGAGCCGTCAAGGACGAGATGAGGAGGCCGGCGACGACGTGAAGGTCGAGGTGGCTCCGGCGGTTCGGATCGAATGAGGAGCCATTCGCTGTGGTGGCGCTGGGGCGACGCGGTGGGGGGAGATTGAAGGAGGAGGAGTCGGAGGGCCGTCAGCGCCAGGGCAGCAGGGAGTCGGGGCGGCTCCTGACGACGACGAGGGGAGGTGGTGCGGCCGGCAGTGAGGGAGGCGGCTGGCGCGATCGTTGGGGGAGGAGGGGCCCCGACGAGGGCGCTGGCGCAGCGCCTGTGCGGCTCCGGCGCGGGGGGGCGACGGCGTGGACCGGTGGCGGTGGGAGGCATGGAGGAGGAGAGGCACTGGGTGGGGTACTGGGCTTCAATGCGGCGGCAACAGAAAAGAGGGGAATCTTCTGGAGCGTTAGTCTCGGGCTGTCACACCCACCTCCTTCACATCCATTATGTACACCTCTATCTCCAAGGACATCCACACAAGCTTCGCCTTCACCCTCCTGTCCACTCCATCGACTGCCACCGGAGGAGATCAAGCCCAGAGAGACGATTAGCTCTAGACCTCTGAACTTTTTGGTAACTTGTTGCCAAAGGGGGAGAAGTGTATAGATCAATTAGATCTGAGAGAGAGAGAGAGAGAGAGAGAGAGAGCTTTGCCTTTTATTTGCTCTCATTTGGTTTTAAAAAACATTTTGTCTTTTGGTTGACTTAAACTTTCATGTTTGATTGTAGGATATGATTGTTGATGCTACTACGTTAAACCTTTAAGCTATCTACATGATGATCATTCACTTATTTGTTTGGTGTTATGTGCATTACTATTCATTCATATCATTATGCGCACCATCAAGATGTATGTGACATGGAAGAGTGACCCTTGATCCTAATCGATTGTGCATTTGCATTCAAATGCCAATTAAAATAGTGCACAAATTTAGGGGGAGATCTTGTTTTCACATACTTCTCAAAGAGATGATGCTAACCATTTATCATATCTTTTGTCGAAGCTTTGATCTATATGTTGTCATCAATTACTAAAATGGTGGAGATTGAAAGCACAATTGCTCCCTAAGGTGGTTTTGGTAATTAATGACAACATATGTATCATTGAACTAATGATATTATCCAAGTATATTCAGAAAAGTTCAAAGATGCATTGGATAAAGGATTGTGAGGAGAAACCCCTTGATGCAAGGAAAGGAATAGGACTAGCTCAATCTTCAAGCAAGAAGACTCTCCATTTTACATTTGTGAGGAATCACTTTGAGTCCATAGGAAAGCCAATACTATTTAAAGGGTTGAGGTATTATGATGAATTTGTTCCTCGAGTGCTTAGAGATAGCCACCAAAAATATTCACTGATTCTCCGACAAATATTTTTTTCCCAAGGCATAATAGAAAAACCGATGCCACCAAATTTTCCCACTCGGCCATACCGATTTTTTCGAGGGACAGATCCTTTTGCCAAACCCTAATCTCTCGATACCACCAAGTTTCATATCAGTGCCACCGAAAAGCTATGACCAACTTTCTGGTGTATAAATTCCAAGAATAGGAATTCCCGAGAATGGAGTCGGTCTCCCCGAGATTTGTAAACTCCTCTAGGTTAGCGTATCGATACCACCGACATTCATATATCGGTCTCATCGAGAATTCAGAAGTTGCCACATTTTGTGCAAATCGGTACCATTGAAATTCATTTCGGTGTCACCGAGTTGGGCAATAATGTTCTAACGGTTGGATTTTGGGGTATACCTATATATTACCCCTCCACCTCCTCTCTTTCAAATAGAGAGCTCTCAGAACACACTTACACTTGCGAGATCCATTTTTCAGAGAGAGAGACACCTACTCATGTTTTGATATCAAGAGATTCCAATCCAACCATTTGAAACTTGATCCCTAGCCTCCCCAAGTTGCTTTCCACAAAATCAATCTCTCCTACCCATGCCAAATCTACGAGAGAGTGATTGAGTGTTGAGGAGACTATATTTTGAAGCACAAGAACAAGGATTTCATCATTCTACCGCATGTATTACCTTTTGGAGGGTGATGCCTCCTAGATTGGTTAGGTGTTGCTTTGGAGCCTCCTACTTCGTGTTGTGGAGTTGAACCAAGAAGTTTGTATGGGCAAGGATATCGCCTACTTCATGAAGATCTACCGTGAGTGGGGCTACTCCTGTGTGGAAGTAATCCATGATGCAATAGACAATGCCGCTTCGTCGTGGACCCCTTGTGTGTGGAGCCCTCTGTGGACTCTTGCAGTCGTTACCCTCCGTGGGCTGAAGTCTCTGCTAACGTGGACGTACGAATGTACCACCTATCGGAACCACGCCAAAAATCGTCATGTCAACCTTTTCGTTTGATCTTCCTACCCTACCCTCTACATTACATCTGCATGTCTTTACTTTCCGCTCTTGTACTCTTAGATATGCATGTGTAGGGTGAATTGACTAGTCATAATTGCTAAAACTGGCCCACAACTAAAATTGGGAAAAGGCTAAGTTTTTATTCTGTCAAGAAGTATAATCACCGACCTCTAGACATACTCCGGATCCTACACTAGCATAAACTATGCCAATGAAGGTGAATCTGGGAGAACTTCGACATCTCTGGCTCGAGTTATCTGGCCCTTCCTGCGGCCAGTAGCAGCTCGGGTACTCCATGAGATCGTGGGGATAAAAAACCAGGTTAAATCAGGGTGATAGACCGAATAGATAGGAAGGAATGCAAAGGCATTAGATCCTCATAGAAATCCTAGGGAAAATTGGACAACATAACTGTTGAAACTACATAGAATACGAAGCATGTTGCATAAGATTTGGATAGCATGATATTCAACATTATAATCTCAAGATTCTGATCATACTAAGAAGCTACACAGAAAGCACTAGAGGATTGGAAGGCGACTCCGGTCTATAGAATAGTAACTCGAGATCCTGGTAGATATATAAGAAGCCTAGTTCTTAATCCCCATAGAAAATAAGAGGGTGACTCAGAATCAGAATGATATGGGAAAGGAGTAAAAGAGCCTTACGTTCCCTTCCACAATCATTTCCCTTATATAACTAAAGAGTTGCTAGACTCAACATCGACCAGTTTGGCTTGGTAATCCTACTGTCACTCGAGCTCTAATACAAATGTTGTTGGGACCCCAATCATAAGCCGTAAGAATCTTGCATGTAACATATCACATCACTTTGCACCTCACGCACGGTTAACTCTACGGCTGCCACCTTACCTTGGTCGGGTCCGTTCACGTCTTCTGGCTCACATATGTGAATATGTCGCTAGCATACAGATGCTAGAGAACCCAGGTCAACATGGCTAGTTATAAACCCAAGTGACACATCCGTACAGGAACATGCATACATAACTCAGCAATGCAGGTGTCGGTCAGCAACTGTGTGAAGACGAGTCATAGAAAGCTACATGGACTCCATTACACTATGCAACATTTCCCCATAGGGACAGACACAACATCAAAGAAGGATACATGTCGGTCAATCAATGCGTCCGGAGCAATAGCAAGCTACCAAGGCTAAGTGGAAGCACAATGAGTCATTTACCTGTAAAAAAGGCTACTAAAAGCACGCAATTAGGTGTTGCATCCCACACATACCAATGAATTTCAAACATACACAAAATATGCACGATATGCGTAGATACAATATGGCATCACAACATAACTCTATGACTCAAGCATTTATTAAAGACTCATAAGAGTCAACATAGTGTGATATTACAAACAGGGGTCACAAGACCCAACACTCAAGTCATACAAGCAACCAGCAGAAGCATATCATGTCTGGGTACAGACATCTAGAAACAAAAAGGCTGAGAAAGCTTGTCTGCCTACAAGACCCTCCATAGGATCCAGACCTTTGTCTGGGATTCCCAAGCTATTCGGTCAACATCGATCATATCATACAAACCACTAGCAAGACTGGAGTCTCCTCTACAAAAACATAATTAAGCAAGAGTGAGTACAGTGGTACTCAGAAAGACTTACATCAGTACTAACTACATATCATGAGTATCAACAAAGGGGCGTTGTGGAGATTAATGCAGCACGTCAACTTTGACTCACTGACTATCTTGTACTATGACTACGAGCAGTTTAATAATATGAGAAAGCGCACACGAGTCCACTAGCTAGTCAACACAACAATACACCACTATGGATCCACTCTCGTATCCCTATGAGAAGGCCATCCATAGCACTCAAACTTATGTTGCGCATTATATAGTATCCACTTCAATTTGTCTATGACCATATAGGTCTCCATGTAGTCCATATCTGCGGACTCGGCTATTCGAATAGATGATTACCCTGTAGGGTTGTACTTGTTCACACATGCTCTCACCACTTATCACCATATGCATGTCATGCATTGTGGCAACCTTCAAGTGGAAGCACTAGCGTGAGCGTCAGCCACGACCTGACTAACCACACAAGACTCTGGTCCAGGGTTAATGCATATTTAGACCGAACCCACAAGGAAGACTGAACGAACTTTCCTCTACGACTCCAAACAATGTGTACAGGGTTCCCAAGCCCACCTCGATGGATGGAACTATGCTTGGTACACCGGGCCAGAGTGCCTAGTGTGTCCCAAGCCCACATGTATGGGGTGCCACTCGGTAGACTACTAGCACGACCTACAAACACCAGAAACTAGTAGCAACTCCTCGATAGATGTCAAGGCGATCAATAAGTCGAGAGAGTCAATTAAGGATCCCAATGTACCCATACACATGAATCGGTTGTTAAGGACGGTCTCAATGAGACAACCCACCATGTACTCCTACATGGCCTCTCACTGCTACCTTTACCAAATCTGGTTCACACACTTAGCTTTCATCATTAGGACATGATCACATTCATTCCAAACCATCACTCAGATGGATCAGAGCTGACACGACTCTAAGTATAGCAAGCATAGTGGGTAATGGCACAACATGGCTCAAACATCTACTAGGTATGCTAGGTTGCTTGGTTCAGCTATTTACTGTGACAATGACATGTCATGCAGAGGAATGGATTCAACTACCGAAATCGATAACAATTGAAGCGTATTATACTAATGCAAAAAATGAGAGCAAGAGCGAGAGAGTGGGATCATATCAGAATTCTCAAGGGGGTTTGCTTGCCTAATAAAGCGTCAACACGTTACTCCTCCTTAGATGGATACTCGTCCGTACCCTCCAGAACAGGACCTAACACGAAGAAAAACCATCGAAGGGGGGAGAAGTCAATACACATCAAATGCAACAATATAATGCATGTATATGACATGGCAATATGTTGTGTTTGAGATAATGCATCTATCAAGAGGTTTAGAAGAAGTTGGTTTGAACCCAAGGTTCAAATTCATACTCCATATGTGAGGTTATATATTGCATTCGAATAGAATGGCCATGTTCTCCTATTTAGGTTGATCTATCATGCATGGAAATAATAAAAATGGATTCTTTGGATTTTTCTGATCATTTTCATATATAATTTATTTTCACCTCACTTACAAATTATTTTATATGATTTTTTGATTTTTTTTAATAATTTATGGAATCAATAAAGCATTTGGATTTATTTAAAATCTAGAAACTCAATTACTATGTCAGCATGGCCTCAGCATGTTGTCAACGGTCAAAACGCGAGCCCAGGTCAAACCTGGTGGCTGGGCCCCGCATGTGAGTGGCTCAAATTTGAAAATGGAGTTATTTTAATCTTAATTAAGGATTAACAATAGTAGACCCATATGTTAGTGGGTGAGGGGCTAACTCACTAGGTAATAAGCATTAAGCTAGTCACCAAATGACGTGGCCCCATCGACTAGTTACACACGCGGTGGTGCTCGTCGCCGGCAACCTCTTAGCACGGCGATGTCCATGCTACAGACCACAGGAGCGGTGACACATGCCACTGAGCATAGCCCTTGCTCGCCCGCATCCAACACAGCAAGCTAGGGTCGCCAGAGCTGACGGCAGTGATGCCGAAGGCAGCGGCCATAGCTCGGCCTAGCTGGCACATGATGCTGGGGCTACGACCTCCTGCGGGCTTCCTGAGCACGAAGGTGCGCTCGACTACAAGTCTCGTGGGCGCTCGCCAAGGCAGCGACTTGCCGATGGCGACAAGCTCATGGGCATGGTGGACTAGCTATCCAGGGCACGAAATAGATGAAGAAGGCATGAGGGAGACGAGAAAGGGGATCACGGTGATTTGGGAAGCAACGCCAGGTCGGAGAGGGCTTGGAGTAGGTGAATCACCAACGATGATCCATGATGGTCGAGGCGATGATGTGCACGATGGCGATGCTGCAGGTGCCCCCGGCTGGTGTTCTTTGACGATGAGGACAGTGGTGATGCTTCGGCTTCTCTGGACACGACGAGGGGGCTCGGATGTGGCCATGGCCGCGGTGACGCTCTCGGGTGTGGAGAACCGGGCGAGGGAGGAGGGGTATGAGGACGGAAGAGGCGGAAAAGATAGGCACGGGATTGTGGCATCACGTTGGCGCTCGTAGGCGCCTCGAGCGGCGAGCAGTGAGGTAGGAGGTGGTGTGGCACGCCCACCAGCGCCGTGCGCCGTGCTCTCCTTCACATCTGCCTTCTGGTAGAGGTAAGGGATGACTAGCCACGGGCCAGATGGGCTTGACCAACTCCTGGGCCTCAGGTAAGGTTTTTCTCCCTTTCACTTTTATTTTTGTTTCCTACTTTCTGTAGTTTGTTTAGATTTAGTTTAGGCCCTAAATCATTTTGTGAAAATCTGAAACTTTTTCTCGGCACTAAATGAATTATTCTGAAAGCCGTGATGAGGTTTCACATTTGATGGAGCTATAATTTATTTAAAGTATTTTATCACTACAATTTTAATAATTATTGATTTGAATTTAGCCACCAAAAGTGACATGAAAAAATATGCATCATAATTGGTTGATGTTGCCATATTTTTCCAGAAGTGGTGAACATTTTATAAACCCACTTTGGGTTCATTAAAAAATATTTTAGTTGAACCTATTTGAATTCAAGGGTGCCTGGGCTTTTGGCGTCCCCATTTCATAATTAAAAGGAAATTTAACATGATGCAAGCACAAATATAACCCTCATGCATACAAAAGCTAGGGATGTAAACATGGGTAAGTAATTCCCTCAGTTATGAAACCAAGGTCTACCTAACCAATAGGAATATCAACCACAACCATTTTTAGTGGCTGCACACAAAAGAACAAACAACTTGCACCCAACACGGGTAATAGGGTTGACAATCCTCTTGTCTTGATATTTGCAAGCAAGTGAGGTGTGCAGATAGTTGTAGATAATTGTAAATTGCAAAAAAAAAAATGTCGGGCCATAGCTTTCCCTAGTGGCATCTCCCATGAAAAATAGCATACTATGGGTAGACAAATTACTGTTGAGCAATTGATAGAAAAGCGGATAGTTATGTGATATTCACAACAATGATCGTGTGTATATAGGCATCACGTCCATAAAAAATAGGTCGACTCCTGCCTGCACCTATTACTATTACTACCCTTATCGACCGCTATCCAACATGCATCTAGAGTATTAAGTAAAACAAAGTAATGCTTGGAGTAATATGACATGATGTAGACAAAGTAAACTCAAGAAATATGAATAAACCCCATCGTTTTATTCTTACTAGCACCAATACAAAGTCGCATCTTGTCCCCTTCTGTCACTGGGATATATAAATTCACCAGGTTGAACCTACCACAATGCACCTCTCTTATCAAAGAAATATCAATCTAGTTGGCCAAACTATTTCAATAGACCACAGAGAATTAAGAAGCTACCATAATCATGCACAGAAGAATCATATAAGATTTTAGAGAAGACTCAAATAATTATCATGAATAATCTGAACATAAACCCACAATTCATGGGATCCCAACAAATGCACCGCACAAAAGTGAATTACGTCATGTAGATCAAAGCGAATATGCGATGACCATTGTATTGAAGATCACAAGAGAGAGAGAGAGATATTGCCATCTAGGTAGTGCCATGGACCCGTAGGCGTGTGCTGAACTACTCACACATCATCGTGAGGGAAACAAGGTTGACGTACAAGCCCTGTGTGATTGACCCCCCCTCAGGCAGGGTGCCGGAACGGAGCTCCAGATGGCCTCCTGTAGGAACAGAGACCTTCAGCGGTGTAAAAAGTGTTTCGGGACTCCTTTTGGTGTTTTTAGGGTAAATTAGAGTTTATAAGCTAGATAACGGAGTTCGGAGGGCCATGAGGTTTTCTTTCTTCCTATTCTTGTTGGTATTCTTTTGGTCCAGAAAAGTCTCCAAAACGTTTCAGGGCAATTGGTCTTCGTTTGGTATGGAAAATTGTAAGTGCATCTAGTGCTCCTTAGTGATTTGTGTGGTTTGAAGACTTATAGGTTAACAGACTGATATGTTTATGAGTGTATACAGGCTCTATATGTCGCCGAGGAGTTTGAGTTATTCGATGAATATCGACCCCTAAAAATGTATGTCTTTGGGTGAAGAGTTTGGTCATTCCTTGAAGACTTTGATCGCGAAGAAATTGCGAAGAAATTTATATTCCTCACGAAGATATTGATGATGAGGAATTCATGGTGTCCCAAAGAAAATACTCTGAAGACTTTGAATCTCGAAGATTTACTCTTTCTGTTTCATTATCTTCATACTTGAGTCAAGGTAAAACTATGGAACGAATTTCCTCATGATGCTCGACCCAAACCTACATCTACCAAATCCTCAAAGTGAGGAACATGAGAGACATGAGGACTTTCACAGTTGAAAGTTCCTACTGTTGCCGCACCACGCGCCACCTGGCCCACATCTTATCCACCCAATGGTCATATTATCAAAGGGCATATATGTCAAATCATCTTGGGATGCTCCGAGGCTATAAATAGCCGCCCCCCACAACCACTAGCTGGTTGGATGCTCCGAGAGAAACCGACACTAGTCATTTAGAGCAACCCGAATTCCTTAGAAACTTTGATCGAAAATCATCAAGTGAGGAAATACCCCAAACACCCAAACCCAAACCAAAACCCAAGTGATTGAGCATCACTGAAGAAGTTATTCCTATGTGGAACCGATGCTTGTAACCTTTGAGGACTGTGCATCCTCCAGACGGCTAGGCGTCATGGTGTAGAGCATCTAGTAGTAAATTGTGGATCGTCGGGTGACCAAGTTTGTGAGGGTTTGGAAGTCTGCCCTGAAGACTTACCACGAGTGTTGGGCGAGGATTATGTGTCCTTAGCTCAAGGAGAATATGGTAGGGACTGTGTGTCCTAGGACTGTGTGTCCTTTGGTTTCAATACCAAGCCGCTCCAAACCAGACGTACAAGTGTCACAGCAGTTGGAACTGGGTCATCAACAACTGTCTTCATCGAGCTACTAGTTCTATTTCCTCAACTAGCTTCATTTCCTCAATTGCATGTTGAAGACTTTCATCTATACTGTTTGAAGAATTTGACTGAAGACTTTCTCTGAATTTCTCACCTCAAATTCTTCACCTGAGTTATTCTTCACCTCCTTATCCTGTACTCATGACCTATGCAAACCGATTCTCTTAATTCACGCTGAGTACTTTGCTGTAGACGTTTTTGCACTCGTGACTAAGTACTATTTCCGCTGCACTCAGTTCATGACTCAGGACTTTCTTCACTAGGAATTTCCTCAGTGATGAAATTATAAAAACCGCCTATTGACCCCCCTCTAGTCGATATAATGCACTTTCAATTGGTATCAGAGCAAGGTACTCCCTTGTTCTGTGTGATTTTGGTTTCGACCGTAGGTATGATCAGGGTTACTGCAGGATGTCCTACCTTCAAAGGAAAGGACTTCCCCTACTGGAAGACCAAGATGCAAATGCATCTTCAAGCAATTGACAACGATCTTTGGTATATTGTGGAAAATGGTATTCCCTCCATCACTACTACTATCTCTAGTGCTGATGTGAAGAAGTTCAAGCAACTTGACTCGCAAGCAAAGAATATCATCTCTGGCCACCTGAGCAATGGTCAGTGTGGCAGAGTTAGTGCTTTGGGCACAGCTAAGCTTATCTGGGATAGGCAGTCCAAAGTCAATTAGGAGTCTCAACACAGGGCGACTCTCGTGTCGATGTTCTTCAAAAAAACTTCAATCGTTTCAAGAGGCTTGACAATGAAAGCTGCCAAGACACCATTGATCACCTCATTGACATTTGAAATGAATTGCAAGATCTGGGAGCTTGAGACATCACTGACCATGAAGTTGTGAGGAAACTGCTATGATCTCTTGATCCATCATTTGACACAATGGTTCTGATGATCAAAGAACGAAGAGACTACAAGATGCTTGATCCTGCTGATATACTTGAGAGACTCAATATCAGGAATTCCAACAAGAAGAAAAGAGAGATATGTATGGACCAAGCTATTCAAGACCTCGTGCACTGAAGGCTAAGGTTGTTTCCTCATCTGAAGAAAATAATCTGATTGTAGTCTTGGTGACCCTGAAGAACTTGGACAGGAACTTGCAATGCTGATGAGGAAATTCTAGAAGTTCACAAAGTGTGGCCAGTTTGGAAAAACTTCAAGAAAAGATATGAGGAAATCAGAATCTTCATCTGAGGACTACAAGAAAAAAACCTGCCAGAAATGCAAGAAATCTGGTCACTACATTGCTAACTGTCCTTGTTGGGTGAAAGAATCAAGGAACAAGAAATACAAGGATGAAAATTCTGATGACTCTAAGAAAAAGAAGAAATCTTCAAAATCCTCATCTTCAAAGTCCTCATCGCACAAGAAGACCAGTTTCAAAAAGGCTCGGGCACTTATTAGCAAGGAAATGGATTTTGAAGAAAATCTGAGGAATGTGATGAAGAGGAAGGTTCTGAAGTGGAGTCATAATCTGGTGTGGCAAGCCTTGCACTTGCTACCACATTCGTCAGCAAGTCGTGCTCCAACCTTGAAGAAAATGACAATGCCAACTACAATGTTGAATATGCTGATGACTTCGCTCCAACATATCCTCCTCTCACAATGTCAACAATACAGATGATTGTGACGATGACTTTGCTCCCACCTATTGCTTCATGGCAAAAGGTTCAAAGGTACCAAACCACACATCCTCCTATGATTCTAGTGACTGTGAACCTAATGATTATCAAAAACCCAATTACTATAAACTTGCCAACATTGCCACTAAGCAACAAAGTGCTATTGAAAAGCTTCAGAAACTGCTAGACAAAGGCGATGATCTGTTGAATGATGAAATGAATCGTACTCAAGTCCTCACTGAAGATATTCAATGTATTCAGTCTAGATTTGATACTCTTCAAGATCTCTATGGCACACTCTTGGATGATCATGAGAAACTTTCCTATGAATTTCTTCAAAGCAAGCTTGATCTTGAGAAGTTAAGAATGTCTCATGATGATCTTCGAATGGAAAATGATTCATTTCTTGCTCAACAGATCAGTACCGCTCAGGTATAGCTCATTCCACCATGTCTGAAATACATCGAGCGTGAAACTGTTAACTCTTAACCTGAATCATCAAATCCTTCTATCGCTACAAATACTTCAACTGTCTGTGTGGTATCAAATTCTGAACTTGAGGAAACCACAAATTCTACTGACGAAAATGCAGGATTGAATGAATTGTATGTGACTGGCATATACAGAAGTCTCAAAGGGCATCAAACCCTTTGCGATGTGCTCAAAAAGCAGATTATAAATAGGAACCCTAGGATACAAGGCATTGCCTTCGTGAGGAAATTGAATGTTGATGGATCATACTCGCAACCTAAGCAGTACCCCAAAACCTTATGGGTTGCTGCTAAAGGCCCTCCCATTGATCCATCCCCTCTAACAGGCTTTGCATGTGAAGTGTCCTATTCCTCCAATGAGTCATTTGACTCCAACTATAAACTATTTAAAAACCAATCTAGTGGAGTATTTGCTCGATATGTTGGAACTAACTGCAGGAATGGACCTCCCGTGAGAGAAATTTGTGTTCCCAAAAGCTACTTGGAAAATCTTCACGTGAATGTCCTCATGACACCACCAGTGAAGAACCAGAACCTCGGATCAAATTCCTCAGGTGGACCAAAGTCTTCACGAGGATCAAATTCCTCAAATGGTCAAAATCAGGCTCGTACTCGCACTAATGCTTCTGATATGGAGGGAAACTACAAGGGACATGAATATGAGCATTATTTCTCTGGCTATTCATTTGAGTACTCTAACCCCCCTACTATGAAAAGAAGTGCATTAGCTTCAATGCCTCCATTCTCATATGGTGCTCGTAGGATGATGAACTCTTTGCCACCCCTTCATACGTGGGTGGTGAAGAAATAAAATTAATCACTTCTGCAGATCAGGTCTCCACATGAAAGTCTTCATGTGAAGAATTTGCTGGAGACCTGAGGAAATTGCTTGATTGTAAACAAGCTAAAACATGATGAAATGATCTAACATTTCACACGTCCTCAAATTTATCGTTTGTGATGACATTCTTGTCTGGTGAAATTGATATCATATTATTCAACTCTCAAGCATATGAGATGCTAAGTTGTACTAATTCATCTACAGGATGACAAACCCAAGAATACAGAGTGGGTTCTTGACAATGGATGTACAAATCACATGACTGGTGATAAAAGCTTATTGATGAATATACCATTAACTTCATCACCACTGAAACAAATCACTTATGCTGACAAAGGTAAAAGGAAGGTATTGGGACTTGGTGAAGTGGCTACCTCTAAGGACCGGCACATGGACAACGTCATGCTTGTCGAATCCCTTGGGTTTAACCTCATGTCAGTCTCAATGCTTTGTGATCTTGATATGATTGTCATCTTTGGAAAATATAGATGTGTAGTCATCATGGAATCCGACAAATCCAAAGTCTTCGAAGGCTTTAGGAGAGGAGACTTGTACATTGTTGATTTTTCCACAGGTCCTCAACCAGCCACATGTTTACTAGCAAAAACCACAAAAGGCTGCCTATGTCATCGATGACTTGGTTGTGCAGGCATGACGAATTTGCACACACTGGCGAAGAAGATGCATGTCATTGGCATCGAATCTGTCAAATTCCCCAAGGACATCTCTACAGTGCTTGTGAGTCTCGAAAAATGACCACATACAAACACCCCTCGAATACTATCATGACTACTACTCGTCCATTTCAATTACTTCACATGGAACTGTTTGGACCTACTCATTATGCTACTCTAACCAATGCAGCTACTTTTTATGGCTTTGTCATCGTTGATGACTATTCTCGTTATACTTGGGTACACAGCATTACTTAAAAAACGAAGTGCGGGAAGTCTCCTAACGATTTTCCTCAAGGGCCTCAACAAACTTCGACGTCAAGATCAAACACATTAGGAGTGATAATGGGATAGAATTGAAAAATACTGGTCTTGATGATTATCTTGATGAACTTGGTATTACTCACGAGTTGTCTGCTCCTTATACTCCTCAACAGAATGGCGTCGTTGAACGCAAGAACATGACTCTGGTTGAAATGGCATGGGACTTTACTTGAAGAATATCAGACTCCTTGTCGATTTTGGCCTAAAGCAATCAATACTGCTTGCCACATCATCAACAGGGTATATCTTCAGAAATTTCTCAAGAAAACCTCATATGAACTCCTCACTGACAAGAAACCCAATGTAAGTTATTTCAAAGTCTTTGGTGCAAGATGCTAGATTAGAGATCCTCACCATAGCTCAAAGTTTGCACTTAAAGCACATAAGGGTTTTATGCTTGGTTACGGAAAGGACTCGCACACCTACAGAGTCTTCAACACCTATCACAACAAGGTTGTTGAAACTGTAGATGTGCAGTTCGATGAAACTAACGGCTCACAAAGAGAGCAACTGCCTCATGTGCCACATAAATTGACTCCTGAGGAAGCTATTATGCAGAAGGCTACTGGAGATATCATTCCCGTTGAGGAACAACCCCTTGTTGAAGAAGTCGTCCCCAACACTAATGAAACCCAAACAGGTGCACCTGAGGAAAATGCTACAGATCAAATTCCTCAGCCCAACCAAAGTCTTCGACTAGCTCATCCAAGGATTGCAAACGAAGTGGAGCTTGACAAAATCCTCGACTACATCGATGCGCCAGGTCCTCTCACTCACTCAAAAGATTCACATTTAGTTAACTTTTGTGGGCATTCCTGTTTTGTGTCTATCAGAGAACCCTCAAAAGTTGCTAAAGCCTTCATGGAACCTGAGTGGATTCAAGCCATGCAAGATGAACTCCTTCAGTTCAAGCTAAATGACGTATGGGAACTCGTCAAAAGACTAGATCCTCGCAAACACAATATCATCGGCACCAAGTGGATCTACCGAAGCAAGCAAGATGAGGATGGTCGGGTTATGAGGAACAAGGCACGGCTTGTAGCCCAAGGCTACACCCAGGTTGAAGGAATTGACTTTGATGGAACTTTTGAACCTGTAGCTAGACTTGAAGTTGTTCAAATATTACTTGCTTATGCTAACCATCACAATATTACTCTATATCAAATGGATGTGAAAAGTGCATTCCTCAATGGTAAGCTTGAGGAAGAAATATTTTTTGCTCAACCCTCAGGTTTTAAAGACCCGAAGCATCTCGACAAAGTCTTAAGACTCAAAAAGGCACTCTACGGCCTCAAGCAAGCCCCTCGGGCGTGGTATGATACATTGAAGAAATTTCTCATACAGAAAGGCTTCAAACCCGGGTCACTTGATCCGACTTTGTTCACTAAATCCTATGACAATGAACTATTCGTGTGCCAAATATATGTCGACAACATTATTTTTGGTTGTATTGAAAAACGTTATAGTGATGAATTCTCCTACATGATGGGTGAAGAATATCAAATGTCCATGATGGGGGAGCTGAAATTCTTCTTAGGCCTTCAAATTTGTCAACAACACAATGGGATCTGCACATCTCAAGAGAAATACCTCAAGGATGTCCTGAAGAAATTCGGCATGCATGAATGCAAAGGCGTCAAGATTCCTATGCCTACCTACGGCCACCTCTGCACTGACGAAAATTCTATAGATTTTGATCAGCAGGTATATCGTTCTATGATTGGCTATCTGTTGTACCTATGTGCATCTAGGCCAGACATTATGCTTAGTGTTTGCATGTGTTCACATTTTCAAGAAAACCCGAAGGAATCACACCATAAGGCTGTGAAACATATTCTTCGATATCTAGCTCACACACCAACACTAGGATTATGGTACACCAAGGGCTCAATCTTCATCTCGTTGGATATTCTAATTCTGACTATGCTCGTGACCGTGTGGATCGCAAGTCAACATGAGGCACATGTCATTTCCTCGGACGATCCTTAGTCTGCTGGTCCTCAAAGAAGCAGAACTGTGTATCACTCTCCACTGCTAAAGCTGAATACATTGATGCTCGATCTTGTTGTGCTCAACTACTATGGATGAAGCAAACCCTGAGAGTTTACGACATCAACATGAAGAATGTGCCCCTCTACTGTGACAATGAGAGTGCAATCAAGATCGCCTACAACCCAGTACAACACTCGAAGACCAAGCACATCCAAATTCGTCATCATTTTCTTCGTGATCATGTACTCAAGGGCAATATCATCATCGACCATGTGAAGACTGATGCCCAGCTAGGAGACATATTCACAAATCCCTTGGATGAGAGAACGTTTTGCAAGTTGCGGTGTGAGCTAAATATCCTATAATCTTCAAATGTTTTGTAAACATGCACACATCCTAACAATTATGCAACATTAATGACTTAGATGAGCAACACACGGAGTAACAATTTTCTTCAATCAATGAAGAATATCACTCTAAGTGTGAAGAAATTAATGAAGAATTTGGTTTTCATGGCCCTACGACAATTGTATGTGGCGCCTGAAATCATCATTCTTATACGGTGGGTCACGCCACCACCAAACTTTGAAATTCTTCAAGTTGGAAATTCTTCAAAGTTGAAATTCTTCAATCTGAGACTTTTCACAAATTCTTCAAAGTCTTCAATCTGAGACTTTTCACAAATTCTTCAAAGTTGAAATTCTTCAATCTGAGACTTTTCACAAATTCTTCAAAGTCTTCAATTTTTTTGTGATGATCTTCATTGACTATAAATTATATAATGAGCTTTCAATGTCCTCAACATCATTCACTTCTTGCTAAGTCTTCAATTTGGTATTTCTTCTAAGTGGATGTGATCGGACCTGTCTCCCCTCTATCCTAAGCTCAACCCAGTCTATTCTCAATTCTTCGTATGCGTTCTATTTGACACTTGTTCAAAATCCTCACTGAGTCCTTGTCAGCTGATGACTTTGCAACAAAATCCTCAAAATTCAGAAAAAAATCGTTACCACCGTAACTGCACCCACTACTCACGATAGGAAAACAATGATCTCCACCGCTTCGATCGTGGGTAGCACGTGTCACGCGGAGACGAAAGGGCAAGGGTAGTTTCGTCTGAAGTTTTCGCTTCGCCCCATTTTCACACGAGCTATAAATATCCCCTTACCCCCTTCAGTCAAAATCTCTTCTCTTCCTCTCGACTCCTCTGCTCGAGCTCAAAACCTAGCACCGTCACTAGCATCCTCGTCGCCGTGAGAAACTGCTTCACTACCGCTTCCTCGTTGTCGCCGGAGTCACGTCGACTGCGCATCATCTTCTTTAGACGTCGCTGTAGCTATATTCAGTTGCCAAGTTAGGGCACTGAAGATCAAAACTGAAGAACTTCTATATTTTACTTCTCGAGTTCATCGAGTTCTTCATACAGGGTAATCAAAATCATATTTTAATGTCCCTGTTGATCCATTTATTCTCTTTAGATTCATGAAATCAGTTTTTCCTCAAAAAATCTGTCAGCTGTGCACACTCATGTCTAGAACACTTGATGAATTTCACTAAGCCCTAAATTTCTCCACGGGATTCCTCAATTGTGTAAATTTTCGAATCTGCACAACTATGGAACCCAAGATCAGAATGCTAAGTCAAATTCCTCAACACACTCGTCAAATTCCTGAACGTAAGTAATTTTCAATTTCCTCAAATCTGAGAATGCATATGACCTCTCCAAACTCTTCGCACCTATACTCTGTTCACATGTACAAAATGCCAACTGATGAATCACTAGGTTCCCATCAACTTAACTCATTTTCAGCATTTCTTGAAGAAACATTACCTCTGCCCTCAGATTCCTCAAGAATATAAATTCCTCAGCAAAAACCACTGCTGAATAAAATGGAGGAAGAAAGAAAACAGAAGGGTGGCAAGAAATTTGAACAGAACACTGCTTTTGAAATCTGAGAGGATATATATTGTGAGTACTGCACGCTTGATGAACAAATTCATGGGAAAGAGACCATGGCAAATCGCAAGATCGGGCTTCAAAGATTGATCGCAGATGGGCAAAACAGTGGAAGGAATACCAGTATATCACTCCAAAGTATGCCAAGAAGTTTGCCCTCAAACCTCCTTGCAAAAGATTGCCTCGGGGAGACCAACAAACTGCACATCCCTCCAGCGTTGCTACAATTGAAGACTATCCTAATGAGAAAGACACGTGTTTGTCTAAACTACAGAAAAAGGAAAAAGTTGTTGTAACAAAGTTTAATGAGGATTCTGCTGCAGCAGCCGCAGCTGCCACCTCTTATGCTGCTGAGGCCTCTGCTACAGAACCACCTCACAAGAAGGTTCGGATGAAGAAGCCAGATCTTAAGTCAAAACCATCAACAACATTATCAAAAGAGCAAATTCATCAGGAAGAAGCAACTACAGCTGTCAAGTCCTCAACTGGGGCATAGTCTTCACCTCCTATGCTGTCATAGCTCACGCAACATCAAACAGGAAATCAGATTCCTTAGTACCACCTGCCTTTGGTTTAGCTCTCAAATCCTCACCTGGCATACTGAAGACAAAGATGACTGCTGGAAGAGGAACAAGGACGAGCCCAAGCAATGTTGTCAATATCCCTTCTACATCACAAGGAGGTGAGGAATATGATGATGAAACTGCTCAAGCCGTCATCACAAACAAACAAGAAAGGGTAACGCAAGCTACATGCAACACCATTCCCTCGCACTGGATCGAAAAGTGGTGCTGAACTTCATCGAACTTTGGTATGAGGATTCAAACACACCAATTGATGATTTGAAACTTCCACCTGGACTCAGTCACATGGTTACTTCATTCATCAATGAAGCAAAATGGAAGGATCAGCAAGCCAAACAAGCTCGGGCTGCAAAGGTTAAAAAGGAGGAGTACTTAAAGCAAAACATCCTTAACCAGACGCCTACGAAACTTGTTTCCACTCAGGCAGAGCTGAAAAACCTCACTGACAAATACACAAGTCTTCATGCGTTCCGAAAGGGTGTCAAAGTGAGATTAGTTAAGGCCGCAACTAAAGCAATTGATGAATACAACAACAGGGTTGCAGCCCCAAAGCAACCAACAAATCCTCAACCCAGCTATACTATGCAACTGGCTGATTCTGATGAAGATGAAGAACCAGCTATTGATGAAATTACATAAAATATTCCTGCTGAAGAATATGCCAGGCCTGAGACTACTCATGCAATGCGTCATGAAAATGCTCCTTCACCAATGTCTTCAAAGGTGAGTAAATTGACCCTTCCGTCTACATCAGACGCGAAGAAAACAAAAGTTGCTGAGAAGAAAGCAAAGAAGAGAAAGGTATCAGCTCCTTCAAAGTCTTTAGAGGCCCTACTACATCATCAACTCTAGTGGATGCGACTCCCCTTACTGTTGCACCATCATACATGATTGTACCATTTGGTGAAGAGCACATCACTCCAGGATAGGATGAGGAAATGGATGACAATCACTCTACTTCAACTATACCAATAGATGAGGAAATTCAAGGTGATCAAATTCCTCAAGTCTCAAAACCTCCTCCTTAAAACCCAAAAAGGAATGCTGAAGAAAAGGAGGCTGATGAAGACATTGGCAGCAGCACACCTGTTATCCATGATGAGTTGTGGGAAAAGGATCACCCAAACCCGCCAATGACCACTCAAATTCCTCAAACTCCTGTAGCTACAGAAATTCCGACTGGCTCTAAAGAAAAGAGCTCACATGTGAAATCGGCACTAGACCAAGAATCAGTTGCATCAGCTGAAGAAACTGAAAAGGAAACTGTTGTACCAGAAACTGCATCTGCTCCTGATGAAAATGCCTCATCAAAGGATAAAGATACCACTGCAGAAACCGCAATTGTGGTTGCAAATCCTGAAACTGCAATTGTGGTGGCCAAAAATCCTCAAGATGATGAACATCAAAATCTTCAACCAAAGCCTCATCAGCCCTACTCAAAGAGGCCAAAATTTCTGAAGGCAGACCTCTATGATGAACATCATTTCTTCACTAGAGAAAATCCTTACTATAAGCTCTATATATGACACAGAAAGTTTTGGACTACAACTCAACTTAATTTCTATGTTGTTGTGCTTTGTGGGAAAAGGAAGATATTTCAGCACACGCACATTCCTCATTGTGATATGGAGGAAATTCCTTGCTTCACCCCAGTACTGAGTGTTTTACATGAATCAGGACTACTGTCATTCTGCATAGATATCGGTGACTGGAATACAAATATTATTCTTTAGTTCTATGGCACACTGCATATCTCTGGTGACCCCAAAAAATCAACTCTTGGGTCTTGGACTGGATGAGACAGCACACTTAGTACGAAGCTCCAGCCACATAATTGCTTCGAGCTTTACCAATCTCAATTCCTTCAGATGAAGCAATTAACCTATATAATGAAAGAGAGTTGCCAAATCATCTAATGGAAGTCCTCATGAAACCTTTGGCTCCGGGCCAACCTCCAAGGACCAGATTCCTAGTGAAGGAATTGAAATATGTGCCTAGAACTGTCTATAGAATATTGGCATATTCCATCGCACCTATCAAAGGGCATGATAAGGAAGAAGATGTTGTTGGGATCATGAAGAACATCATGTTCAATGTCATTGATGGCATCAAAATGAACCTTCGCATTTTCTTCTTGAGGACTTTGGCTGACAATGCTTTGTCACCATTTGAGCTGAAGATTTATGCACCTTGGATCATGAGATTCATCAAGAACAGATCCACCATCAACTACCAAGCTGACTATCAATATCACCTCGGTTATCTGCCGCCGCTCAAAGTCATGAAGAAATCTTTTGAACTGGTTGAGGGAAAAGGCAAGTCAGTGATTGATGAAGGAAATTGGCCACTGGATTGTCAATTTTGCAAGGCTGCCTCCTACTCCTAATATCATGATACTTCCTCTCAGGAATCGGATGGCAGAGCAAAACCTCGAAGCCCGACTGCCCCAAGGGTGATGAATAATAGAGAGCTTCTCCTCAGTCTTCATCAGAAAATCGATCACAACCATAAGTGGGTGAAATGCCAGTTTGGCTATATTGTGAAAACCCTCAATGATACACAAAATGTTGTGAAGAAAAATCACTATTATCTTCATGAGGTATTTGATCGCACTTGGGACATATTATCCCACCTGAAGACTCCAAAGGAACTTGAAGAATTGGAATTCACTCACGACTTTGATTGGTCATGGACACCAAAGAAGATATTCAAGAATATTCCAGTTCCTGACTTAGTGGACAGCTCATGTTATTCATTTCGCACTGCTGATTCAGATGAAGAACCTGCGGATATTGCAACTGGCCCAACAAGGAAGTCTGACTCGAAGAATGCTCACGCCTCTCCTTCAACACAAAAGTGAAGTTCTTCATGGTCGTTAGTCCTCAGTTTCGTCCCTTTTCATCACTTGATGACAAAGGGGGAGAAATATGAGTGTTAGTCTTCAAGCGGGTTATTATGGGCTTATAAACTTTATTAAGTTGCAAAATCTTGGTTCTTCTTAAGTATTGGATGTAATGAGTTGTAACATAAGCCCGATGGTGTTCTAACACTTTTGAACGTTTTTTCTCGCATGCTTATTCCTCAAGTTAATCAATGCATGCATGCTGAAATTTGTCAGACACCCTTTTTCATAATGCATTTCAAATTCCTCATTCTATATGTTAAATGCATGCATGAATTACAAGATACACGGGGAGATCTCCATGATATATATCATCAATGTGCATTTGTTGTTCAAATCAAAATCCTCAAAACATGCACATCTTCACGGGGAGTTTCTCTGTATCTTACCTTCACATTTCTCAAACTCAGTATTTACATTTCATATTATTATCCCCATTGAAAACTAAACCTATTTTTCATCAACCAACAAAAAGGGGGAGATTGTAAGTGCATCTAGTGCCTCTTAGTGATTTTGGTGGTTTCGAGACTTATAGGTTAAGAGACTGATATATTTGTAAGTGTACACATGATCTATGAGTCGCTGAGGAGTTTCAGTTATTCGATGAATATCGACCCCTAAAAATGTATGTCTTCGGGTGAAGACTTTGTTCATTCCTTGAAGACTTTTATCATGAAGAAATTGTGAAGAAATTGATATTCCTCATGAAGATATTGAAGATGAGGAATTCGGTGTGTCCCGAAGAAAATACTCTGAATACTTACTCTTTTTGTTTAATTTTCTTCATACTTGAGCCATAGGAAAACCGTATTGTTAAAGGGGGTCGAGGTAAAACTATGGAACAAATTTCCTCATGATGCTCGACCTGAACCTACATCTACCAAATCCTCAAAGTGAGGAACATGAGAGACATGACGACTTTCACAGTTGAAAGTTCCGACCATTGCCACGCCACGCGCCACTTGTCCAAGATCTTATCCACCCAACGGTCATATTATTAAAGGGAATTTATGGGAAATCATGCGAGGATGCTCCTAGGTTATAAATAGCCACCCCCACAACCACTAGATGGTTGGTGCTCCGACAGAAATCGACACTACTCATTAAGAGAAACCCATATTCCTCAGAACCTTTGAAGAAAATCATTAAGTGAGGAAATACCCCAAACACCCAAACCCAAACCAAAACCCAAGTGATTGAGCATCACTGAAGAAGTTATTCCTGTGTGGAACCGATGCTAGGTACCTTTGAGGACTGTGCATCCTCCACACGGCTAGGCGTCATTGTCTAGAGCATCCAAAAATATATTGTGGATCGTCGGGTGACCAAGTTTGTGAGGGTTTGGAAGTCTGCCTGATGACTTACCACGAGTGTTGGGCGAGGATTGTGTGTCCTTATCTCAAGAAGAATACGGTAGGGACTATGTGTCCCGGGACTGTGTGTCCTTTAGTTTCAATACCAAGCCGCTCCAAACCAGACGTACAACTATCACAACAGTTGGAAGTGGGTCATCAATAACTGTCTTCATCGAGCTACTAGTTCTATTTCCTCAACTAGCTTCATTTGCTCAGTTGCATGTTGAAGACTTTCATCTATACTGTTTGAATAATTTGACTGAAGACTTTCTCTGAACTCCTCACCTAAAATTCTTTACCTGAGTTATTCTTCACATGCTTATCCTGTACTCGTGACCTGTGCAAACCGATTCACTTAATTCACACTAAGTACTTTGCTGTAGATGTTCTTGCACTCCTGACTAAGAACTATTTCCGTTGCACTCAGTTCATGACTGAGGACTTTCTTCACTAATAATTTCCTCAGTGATGAAATTGTAAAAACCGCCTATTCACCCCCCTCTAATCGATATAACAAACTTTCAAAAATCAAAAAAGTGAAAACACATAGAAAACCACAACTCGCACTTGGCACTGGGGTAATAGGTGAGTGCTCAAAATTAAATAAATTGGTAAATAAATGCCCCAAAAGTATTCTAGAATGATAATATATCAGCATGGAACAATAAAAAATTATGGATTGTTGGAGACGTATCAAGCATCCCCAAGCTTAATTCCTACTCGTCCTCGAGTAGGTAAATGATAAGAACAAAAAAATTGACGTGACATGCTAGCCATGATGTAAACTTATGTATGTGTGCTCATTGATAAACGATGAATTAACATATATTAACACAACAATACTTAGAGGTACAAGCGTAAAATCATTAATTTTTGAAATTACACGATCCATGAAGATTCTTTAACCACCCATCCATCTATATTATATTAACAAGGCATGGCTCCATCTTCACCACATGACTAGAAATGTCAAGCACCACGGTGTCCAAGTGAGGCAATTAGATCGTACTTTTTCAATATGCATCAAATTTTTATTCCTCACGCAATTTATGAGTGTGAACCACTAGACATAGCATAAATGTGGAATAGAGTATGGTGGTAGATTTCAAAGGGGTAAATGTGGAGAAGATAGTCTCACATTAAGTAGTCGTATGAAGGAGCTATGGACATGCCCGTCGATAGATATCGATGCGAGGAGTAGGGATTGCCATGCAAATGATGCACAAGAGCTATAAGTGTATGAAAGCTCCACTGAAGCTAAGAGGGGTGTGTATCGAACTTCCTTTCTCATGAATACCTCGCGTATTTGAGGAATCCCATCATCGGAATATACAAGCAAGTTTATGAAAAAGTGATTCCCACTAGCATATGAATGATATAACATGAGACTGTATATACGAAGAACAAGGTGCCACTTTGAGGCACATGTGTGGTAAAGGATAGTAGCAAGTCCCTTCTCTCTTTTTCTCTCATTCATTTTTTTAAATTTTTTTATGGTGGGCTCATTTGGCCTCCCCCATTTTTATTTCCTCACTGGGACAATTCTCTAATAATGATGATCATCACACTTTTGTTAACTTACAACTCGATATGAAAACTGATAGGATGATATGACTCTTAATGAATGCCTTTGGCAGTGTACCTAGATTTGCAAATATCTAGCATGACATGTATAAAAAAATATGATTAACGGTTGCTTTGCCAAAAATACTATGTCAGCTCTATAGGATCATGCAAAGCATTATGATGAGGAACGAACTAGTCATGTGAAGTGACGATGCCATTTGCATGCCAATATATCTTGAAATGGTTCTGGAAATGGCATGATAGGTTGGTATGGTGGATGTTACGAGGAGGATATAAAGTGGTTTATGTGCAACAGAGTGTTTCATGTCATGGGTTTTGGATACATCGGCGGAAGTTGTACCGATCCTCAAGGTGAGAAGGGGCGATGCACGATATCAAAGAGACTAGCAAATATGAGGATGTGAGATTGCGTATGTCCATGGTGTCACATTAGTCATGAAGAACTCATATAATTATTGTAGAGTTTTATTAGTCTTATCACAAATCAAAGTACTACTCTCAGGCCCCGAGGGGGAGGGTTGGTAGGATTTAACCATCGCGCGACTCTGACTCAAAACAACACTAGGATTTCAACGAGGAATAGAAATGCTCACGCATCATCACCATGCCTCTTTAATTTTTTAGATAAACAAGAAATTGAACATCTCTTAATATCAACACATATCTGAACTAATAACAATGCACTCACACCTTTTTCATATCACCACATCAATATTATTAACCCACAATTTCTATATGTGCTACATGATCGTTTTAATTATCACTCATTGAAAATCCATTACTTTTGATCTAGTCTTATGACCCATGTAAATTACCGTCACTATTTGTCCACATCCCAAACAAATATAAGTGAAGAATGAGAGCATAATATTTCTATAAAATATACAAGCCACCGTGCTCAAAAGGATATAAGTGAAGTACTAGAGCAAGTGCTAAGCTCAAAAGATATAAGTGAAACACATAGAGTATTCTAACAAATTATGATGATGGTGTATCTCTCTCAAATAGGTGTGCCCACCAAATAATGATTGTGGAAAACTTAAAGTAAAAGTATACAAAAGCAAATGATGCTCCAAGCAAAACTCATATCATGTGATAAATAAAAATGTAGCTCCAAGTGACATACCGATGGATTGATACGAAAGAGGGGATGCCTTCCGGGGCATCCCCAAGATTATATGCTTGAGTCTTCCTAGTATATTACTTTGGGTGCCTTGCGAATCCCCAAGCTTAGGGTTTTGATGCTCCTCATTCCTTTGCCATCATTATAATACCCTAAACTTGAAAATTTCAATCACATAACACTCAACAAAACTTCTTGAGATCCGTTAATATAAGCAACATATCAAATACTTTAGGTACTATTGTACGATGATTCTTATTTTACTTTAGCATAAGGTACTCTATTCTAACTTCTCCATGACTTATACCCCCTGAAACAATCCATAGCATCATCAGAACTAGCAAACATATGCAAGCAAAAACAGAATTTATCTGCAATAGAACAGTTTGTAGGAATCTATAATGAACCTATGCTTAGATAACTCCAACAATTCTGAAAAAATAGGAAGACCTGACAAATTAGTATAGTCATAATGTGTAAAAAATGCAGCTTAAAAAACATTCTAGTAAAATCAGAAAAATTCTGCACTGGATGTCAAAGTTTCTATTTTTGCACCATATCATTTCCACTCATCATGCAAATCTGTTGGGGAACATTCCATGGGAAACAAAAACTTTCCTACGCGCATAAAAGATCTAACCATGGTGATGAGCATATACGAGAGGAGAGATCAAATCTACATACTCTTGGAGATCGCTAAGCGAAAGCGTTAAAGAATGCAGTTAATGTAGTGGTACGTCTTCGCAATCCAATCACGATCCTTGCCATGAACTCCCAATCAAGCATTGAACAGACGGCACCACCGCGTTCAGCACATGTATAGTTCGATGACGTCTCCGCCTCCTGGATCTAGCGAGCGAGGGCGGAGAAGTAGATGAGTTCTCTGGCAACACGACGGTGTTGTGGCAGTTGTGGTGGTGCTATCCAGGCAGCGCTATGTCTAGCGCTACCGAAACTGCAAACGGAGGAGAAAACGATCTAAGGAGAGAGAGGGCGCCAAGGTCTTCGTGTGTGATCTTGGGGCGCCCCCTCCTCTCGAGGGGCATGGAGAACATCCTCTCCAAGCCCTAGGTCAAAACCAAGGGGGAGGAGGGGGAATCCTAGTCCCCTTCCTTCCCTTCCATACAAAGGTGGACTTTCCACCTTTCCCAAGTGCATGGACCTTGAGCGACTTGTGCGCTTGCCCCAATAAGGCCACGACATCTCCCCTCAGCCCATGAAAACCCTTGGGACATGGTGGAACCGTTGGTGGACTTCCGGACTCCTCCCTATGTTTTCGAACCTTCTAGAAGCTTCCCGATACAATACCGGAAAAACCCGAAACATTTCCGGTAGCCAAAATATGAGTTCCCGTATATAAATCTTTACCTTCGGACCATTTCGGAGATCCTCCTTACGTACGGTATCTCATCTGGGACTCCGAACAACTTTCGGTTACTACCACATATAATTTATTAATACCAAATATCACCAAACCCTAAGTGTGCAGACCCTGCGGGTTTGAGAACTATGCAGACATGACCGAGACACTCTCCGGCAAATAACCAATAGCGGGACCTAGATGTCCATATTGGATCCTACATATTCTATAAAGATCTCTATCAATCGAACCACGATATGTCAATGATTCAATCAATCCCGTATACTATTCCTTTTGTCTATCGGTATGTGACTTGCCCGAGATTCGATCGTCGGTATCTCTATACCTAGGTCAATCTCGTTACCGGCAAATATCTTTACTCATTCCGTAATACAAGATCCCGTGACTAAATCCTCACTCACATTGCTTGCAAGGCTTGTTGTGATGTTGTATTACCGAGTGGGCCTCGATATACCTCTCCGTCCTACGAAGTGATAAATCCCAATCTTGAACCATGCCAACCCAAGAGACACCTTCACCTTTATAGTCACCCAGTTATATTGTGACGTTTCATACACACAAGGCATTCCTCTAGTGTCTGGGAGTTGCATGATCTCATGGTCATAGGAACAGATACTTGACATGCAGAAAACAGAAGCAATAAACCGTCTTTGATCAACAAGCTAGCCCATTAGAGGCTGACTAGGGACAGTGTGTTTTCTATGTATCCACAAGTGTATTTGAGTTTACAATCAATACAATTCTAGCATGGATAATAACGATTATCATGAACAAGGAAATATAATAGACCAATTTATTATTGCCTCTAGGGCATATTTCTAACAATCTCCCACTTGCACTAGAGTCAATAATCTAGTTCAGATCACTATGTGATTCACACCCAATGAGTTCTGGGGTTTCTCATGTTTTGCTTGTGAGATAGATTTATTGAACGTATGAACCTTTCAGATCCGTGTGTGCTTTACAAATCTCTATGTCATACTGTAGATGTTGCTACCATGCTCCATTTGGAACTATTCCAAATGAGTGCTCCACTATATGAATCCGGTTATCTACTCAGAGTCATCCAGATTGGTGTCAAAGCTTGCATAGACGTAACCCTTTACGATGAACTCGTTTATCACCTCCATAATCAGGAAAAATTACTTAGTCCACTAGTTACTAAGTCTAACTTTGACCGATGTTTAGTGATTCATTCTCGGATCACTCTTTGTACCCCTTGATAGACTCATGCCAAGGCACACATCAGGTGCGGTACATAGCCTGTCATACTATAGAGCCTATGGCTAAGGCAAAGGGGACGACCTTCGTCCTTTTTGTTTCTTCTGCCATGGTCGGGCTTTGAGTCTTACTCAAATTCACACCTTACATTACATCCAAGAACTCCTTCTTTGAACGATCTATTTTGAACTCCTTCAAAACCTTGTCAAGGTATGTATTCATTGAAAGTTTTATCAAGCATATCGATCTATCTTTATAGATCTCGATGCCCAATGTTTAAGTAGCTTAATTCAGGTTTTCCATTGAAAAACTCCTTTCAAACAACCCTATATGATTTCCAGAAATTCTACATCATTTCCGATCAACAATATGTCAACCACATATACTTATCAAAAATTCTATAGTGATCCCACTCACTTTCTAGTAAATACAATTTTCTCATAAACCTTGTATAAACATAAAAACTTTGATCGTTTTGTCAAAGCGTATATTCCAACTCCGAGATGCTTTCTCCAGTCCATAGAAGGATTGTTGGAGCCTGCATACTTGTCAGCATCCTTAGGGTCGACAAAACCTTCTAGTTGAATCACATACAACCTTTCCTCAAGAAAACCGTTGAGGGAACAATGTTTTGACATCCATCTGCAAGTTTTCATAATTGAAAAATGCATCAACTACTAACATAATTCCAACAAACTTTAGCATCGCTTTGGGTGAGAAAGTCTATTCGTACTCAACTCTTTGAACTTGTCAAAAACCTCTTTGCAACAAGTCGAGCTTTCGAAATGTGACATTACCCATCATGGTTTGTCTTCTTTTTAAAGATCTATTTGTGCTCAATAGTATCACGACCATCAAGTAGTTCTTCCAAACTCTATACTTTGTTTTCATACATGGATCCTATCTCGGATTTCATGGCCTCCTGCCATTTTTCGGATTTCGGGCCCACCATCGCTTTTCCATAGCTCGTAGGTTCATTGTTGTCCAACAATATGACCTCCAAGACAGAATTACCATACCACTCTGGAGTAGTGCTTGTCCTTGTCGACCTACGAGGTTTGGAAGTAACTTGATCTGAAGCTGGATGATTATCATCATTGGCTTCCTGTTCAATTTGGTGTAGGCGCCATAGGAACAACTTCATGTGTTCTGCTACTCTATGTTCGAAGTTACGGTTCAACAACCTCATCAAGTTACACCATCCTCCCACACAATTCTTTCAAGAGAAACTCTTTCTCGGGAAAGGACCAGTTTTTCATCAACAAACACTTTGCTTTCGGATCTGAGATAGGAGGTATACCCAACTGATTCCTTTGGGTATACTATGAATATGCAATTATCAACTTTGGGTTCGAGCTCATCAGGGTGAAGCCTTTTGATATAAGCATCGCAGCCCCAAACTTTAAGAAACGACAGCTTAGGTTTCTCCAAACCAGAGTTCATATGGTGTCATCTCAGCGGATTTAAATGGTGCCCATTTTAAAGTGAATGTGGTTTTCTCTAATGCATACACCCTAAACAATAGTGGTAGTTCGATAAGAGACATCATAGTATGCACCATATCTAATACGGCGCGGCTATGACGTTCACACACACCATCACACTATGGTGTTCGAGGTGGCATGTGATACGTCTCCAACGTATCTATATTTTTTTATACTTCCATGCTATTATATTATCTGTTTTGGGTGTTTTATATGCATAAATATGTTATTTTATATTATTTTTGGGACTAACCTATTAATCTAGAGCCTTGTGCCAATTTCTATTTTTCCATGTTTTTGAGTATTGCAGATAAGGAATATTAAACGGAGTCCAAACGGAATAAAATCTCTGGAATGATTTTTCATGGACCAGAAGACATCTGCCAGACTTGGAGAAGGGGGCAGGAGACAAGCCGGAAGGCGACAAGCCTGCAGGGCGCGCCCTAGGGGGACTGGCTTGTGGCCCCCCTGCAACTCTCCTAACACTAATCCTTGGCCTATAAATTCCCAAATATTCCCACAATACTGAAGAGAGACCACAAAATACTTTTCCGCCGCCGGGAGCCTCTGTTCCCGAGAGATCCAATCTGGGAGCCTTTTCCGGTAATCTGGCAAAGAAAGAATCGATCACACAGGGCATCTACATCAACTCCATTGCCCCTTCGATGATGCGTGAGTAGTTCACCACACACCTACGCGTCCATAGCTAGTAGCTAGATGGCTTCTTCTCTCTTGTTATTGTTCAATACCATGTTCTCCATGATCTTCATGGAGATCTATCCAATGTAATACTCTTTTGCGGTGTGTTTGTGGAGATCCAATGAATTGTGGGTTTATGTTCACATTATCTATGAAAATTATTTGAATCTTCTCTAAATTCTTATATGCATGGTTTCATGTCTTAGTAAGTCTCTTTGAGTTATTGGTTTGGTTTGGCCAACTAGATTGGTAATTCTTGCAATGGGAGAAGTGTTTAGTTTTGGGTTCAATCTTGCGGTGTACTCACCCACTGACAAGGTAGGGGTAGCGAGCCACGTATTGCATTGTTGCCATCAAGGATAAAAAGATGGGGTTTTCATCATATTCCTTGAGTTTATCCCTCTACATCATGTCATCTTACCTAATGCGTTACTCTGTTCTTCATGAACTTAATACTCTAGATGCAGGCAGGAGTTGGTCGACGTGTGGAGTAATAGTAGTAGATGCACAATCGTTTTGGTCTACTTGATACGGATCTGATGCCTATATGCATAATCATTGCCTTGGATATCTTCATAATTATTCTCTTTTCTATCAATTGCTCGACAGTAATTTGTTCACCCACCATACTATTTACCTTCATGAGAGAAGCCTCTAGTGAGACCTATGGCCCCCGGGTCTATTTTCCATATTATACTTTCAGATCTATAAAAAAATACTAAAAATATATTGCTTCCATTCATTTACTTTTGTTTTACTTTTAGTTCTAGTAATCTTTTATCTATCTCTATCAGATCGAATCCTTACAAATAACTGTGAAGGGATTGACAACCCCTTTTTAGCATTGGGTGCAAATGTTTGATTGTTTGTGTAGGTGCTAAGGTTGGGGCCTTGCTTGTTCCTCCTAATGGATTAATACCTTTGTTCTCAACAACGTGAGATAAATACTTATCTACTTTGCTGCATTACCCTTTCCTCTTCAAGGGAAAACCAACACAAGCTCTAGAAGTAGAAAGAAGGATTTCTGGCGCCGTTGCCGGGGAGGATACATAGAAAGATCAAGCTTACCAAGTACCCATCACAAACTCATTTCTTTCATTTACTTTATTTTCCATTTGCCTCTCGTTTTCCTCTCCCCCACTTCTAAAACAATTTTCGGAAAATACAAAAAAGAATTACCTTTTTATTCGCTCTTCTTCTGTTCATCTTTTCATTTGATTGCTTGTGTAGTAGATTGCTTGCTTTGTCACAATGACTCAGGAGAATACCAAGTTTTGTGATTTTTCCACTACTATAATAATGACTTATTAGTACTCCAATTTATCCCACCACTAGTATGGAATATTATGAAATTAATGCCGCTTTGTTCAATCCTTTTTATGAAAGAACTATTTTCTGGCCTTCCTAGTGAAGATGTCGCATCCCATCTAAATATTTTCGTTGAGTTGTGTAATATGCAAAAGAATAAAGATGTGGATAATGAAATTGTTAAATTGAAGCTATTTCCTTTCTCACTACGAGATAGAATGAATTTTAAGCAACTTGATCATGAGCATTTTGCACAATATTGGGAGAGGACGAAACTAATGATTAGGAATTGCCCCGCGCATGGTTTGAGTTTATGGATGATTATATAATTTTTTATGCGGGATTGAATTTTCCTTCTAGAAATCTTTTAGATTCTGCCGTGGGTGGTACTTTTATGCAAATAACATTAGGATAAGCTACTAAACTCCTAGAGAATATTATGGAAAATTACTCTCAATGGCATATCAAAAGATCTCCTACTAGTAAAAAAGTGCACCCTATTGAAGAAATAAATACTTTGAGTGAAAAGATAGATGAATTGATGAAACTGTTTGCTAGTAAGAGTCCACCTATTGATCCCAATGATATTCATTTGTCTTCTTTGATTGGAAGTAATAATGAATCTATGGATGTGAATTTTGTTGGTAGGAACAATTTTGTCAATAACTCGTATAGAGGTAATTTCAATCCTAGGCCGTTTCCCTGTAATTCCTCTAACAATTATGGTAATTCCTAGAACAATTCTTATGGAAATTATAATAAGATGCCCATTGATATTGAGAATAATATTAAATAATTCATTAGCTCGCAAAAAGGTTTCAATGCTATGATTGAAGAAAAAATGCTCAAGATTGATGATTTCGCTAGAAACGTTGATAGAATTTCTATTGAGTTTGACTCTTTGAATATTAGATCTATTCTACCCAAACATGATATTAATGAGTCTTTAAAAGCAATGATAATTTATATTGATGAGTGTAAGGAAAGTTACGAGCTAAGCGTGAATGGCTTGAAAAGGTGTTTTCTCGTGATAATAATGATGAAGATCTTAAAGTGATTGATTTGAGTCCTATTGAATCTTTGTTTTCTAGTATAATATTGAAAAGGATGGGACTAGATATTATTCAACTTTAGTTAAAAGGCGTCCCAATGATTTCAGAGTTTATAGATCTTAATGCTAAGATTGATAAAAGTGGGATTGAAGAGGTCAAAAGTTTAAATAGCAATGAACCCACTCTTTTGGATTTCAACGACTTTAATTATGATAGTTGTTCTTTGATTGATTGTGTTTCCTTGTTGCAATCCATGTTGAATTCTCTGCATTCTTATAAACAAAATAAAGCTTTTTCAAAACATATTCTGGATGCTATGATGAGATCTTTTGAAGAAAACCTTGAGTTGTAAGTTTCTATACCTAGAAAGATTTATGATGAGTGGGAACCTACTATTAAGATTAAAATTAAATATTATGAGTGCCATGCTTGGTGTGATTTGGGTAGTAGCATTTCCACGATTCCAAAAACTTTATGTGATGTGCTAGGATTTCATCAATTTGATGATTGCTCTTTAAACTTGCATCTAGCGGATTCTAAAATTAAGAAACCTACAGGAAGGATTAATGATGTTCTTATTTTTGCAAATAGGAATTATGTTCCCATATATTTCATTGTTCTTGATATATATTGCAATCCTACATGTCCTATTATTCTTGGTAGACCTTTCCTTAGAACGATTGGTGCAATTATTGATATGAAAGAAGGAAATATTAGATTCCAATTTCAATTAAGGAAAGGAATGGAGAACTTCCCTAGAGAGAAAATAAAATTACCTTATGAATCTATTATGAGAGCTACTTATTGTTTGCATACCAAACATGACAAGACCTAGATCTATTGCATTATGTCTAGCTAGGGGCGTTAAACAATAGCGCTTGTTCGGAGGCAACCCAATTTTATTTTTATGTTTTTGTTTTTGCTTCTGTTTTTGAGTGCTGCACACATTATTACCTCTGTAATAATTTTGATTTCTTTTTTTAATTTATGTTTGAGCCAACTAAGACCATTGGGATGGTCTATGGTGTTTGCAAGTTGATTTTGCTAAAAACAGAAACTTTCGCTCTAAGTCCAGAAATTTTGTAAATTCACTGGAACGAGATTTTGATCTGAAGTTTTTACAAAAGATTTATTTTAAAATTACCCTGACTGTCCTAATTTTTCATAATTTGTGGAGTTGCATAAGTATTCTAAGTATACAGATTGCTACAGAATGTTGTGTTTTGGACAGATTCTGTTTTCTTTGTGTTGTTTGCTTATTTTGATGAATCTATGGGTTGTATCGGGGGTATGAACCATGGATAAGTTGGAATACAGTAAATATTACACCAATATGAATAAATAATGAGTTCACAATAGTACCTAAATTGGTGATTTATTTTGTTATACTAACGGATCTCATGAGTTTTCTGTTGAGTTTTGTGTTGTGAAGTTTTCGAGTTTTGGGTAAAGATTTGATGGACTATGGAATAAGGAGTGGAAAGAGCCTAAGCTTGAGGATGCCCCAGGCATCCCCTCTTTCGTCTTCAATCCATCGGTAAATTTACTTGAGGCTACATTTTTATTCACCACGTGATATGTGTTTGGCTTGGAGCCTCTTGTATGATATGAGTCTTTACTTTTTATTTTGCCACAATCATCCTTGATGTACAAATATTTTGAGAGAGACACGCTGAATCGTGAATTTATTAGAATATTCTATGTGCTTCACTTATATCTTTTGAGCTAGGCAATGTTGCTCTAGTGCTTCACTTATATCTTTTAGAGCACAAAGTGTTTTATTTTATAGAAATTATTAAACTCACGTACCTCATTTATATTATTTTGAGAGTCCTTAAACATCATGGTAATTGGTTTAGGTTATGAATTTAGTCCTAATATAATGGGCATCCAAGAGGGATATAATAAAAAAATTGTATTAGTGCATTGAATATGATGAGAGGTTTGATTCCTTGCATATAGTTTTGAGATATGAAGATGGTAATATGAGAGTCATGCTAGTAAGTAATTGTGAATTGGAAGAAATACTTGTGTTAAATCTTGTGATTCTCGTAGCATGCATGTATGGTGAACCGTTGTGTGATGAAGTTGGAGCATGATTTGTTTAAGGATTGTCAACCTTTGTGTGGAGGTCGGGATCATGCTATGGTTAACTCCTACCAACCCTTCTCCTAGGAGAATGCTTCTAATACTTTCGTTTGATAATTAATAGGCTTTTGCAATAAGTATGTGAGTCCTTTATGACTAATGTTTAGTTCATGGATTATACACACTCTCACCCTTCCACCTTTGCTAGCCTCTCTAGTACCGCACAACTTTCGCAGGTACATTTAACTCACCTTCCTCAAAATAGCCACCATACACTTTCCTAAAAACATCCACCATACCTACCTATTATGGCATTTTCATAGCCATTCCGAGATATATTTCCATGCAACACAATTGTCCTGTTTTTTATGACACGCACTATCACTTCCATATTGCTTATAGAGTCATATTTTGTTCTAGATATCGAGTTGGAAGTAAATAAAAGTGTGATTATTTGCATTATTAGAGCATTGTCCCGTGTGAGAAAAGCATGATCTAAGATATGATTCCCTCACAAGTTTGTATGAGTCTCCTGACTTTACAAAAAATAAAAGAGGCCAGCGAAGCCCATAAAAAATAAAAGAGGCCAAAGATGCCCACCAAAAAATGAGAGAAAGAGAGAAGGGACAATGCTACTATATATTTCCACACTTGTGCTTCAAAGTAGCACCATGTTCTCCATAGAGAGTCTCCTATTTTGTCACTTTCATATAACTAGTGGAATTTCATCTTTTGCATGACCACATAGTTTTCTTTTTGAGCATTCATACACCTATAGCTCTAGTGCATTTGTTGCATGGCAGTCCCTACTCACTCACATTAATATCTATTGATGGGCATCTCCATAGCCGGATGATACGCCTAGTTGATGTGAGACTATGTTCTCCTCTTTCTTTTTGCAGCCTGCACCATATTCTATTTTCACCTATATTGCTATATCCATGGCTCACGATCATGTATTGTGTGAGAGTTGAACATAAAAAGTGTGAAACAATTGCTTGACTTTCATCGGGGCTATGCATGATTTAGATACTTTGTGTGAGGAAGATGGAGCATAGCCAGACCATATGATTTTGTAGGGATAACTTTCTAAGGCCATGTTATTTCGAAAGGACGCAATTGCCTTGTTAGTATGCTTGAAGTATTATTATTTGTATGTGAATATTAGACTTTTGTTTTGAATCTTATGGATCGTAATATTCATGCCACATTATACAATATTACATGGATAAATATGTTAGGTAGCATTCCACATCAAATATTCTGTTTTTATAATTTAACTACTCGAGGACGAGCATGAATTAAGCTTCGGGATGCTTGATATGTCTCCAACGTATCTATAATTTTTGATTGTTCCATGCTATTATATTATCTGTTTTGGATGTTTTATATGCACTAATATGCTATTTTATATTATTTTTGGGACTAACCTATTAATCTAGAGCCTAGGGCCAGTTTCTGCTTTTTCCATGTTTTCGAGAATTGCAGATAAGGAATATTAAATGGAGTCCAAACGGAATAAAATCTCCAGAATGATTTTTCTCGGATCAGAAGACATCTGCCAGACTAGGAGAAGGGGGCAGGAGACCTGCTGGGAGGCGACAAGCATGCAGGGCGCGCCCTAGGGGGGCGCCCCCTCTGGCTTGTGGGCGCCCTGCAGCTCTCCTAACCCTAATCCTTGGCCTATAAATTCCTAAATATTCCCCCAATACCGAAGAGAGACTAACAAATACTTTTCCTCTGCTGGGAGCCTCTGTTCCCGTGAGATCTAATCTGGGAGCCTTTTCTGATAATCTGCCACAGAGGGAATCGATCATGAAGGGCATCTACGTCAACTCCATTGCCCCTACGATGATGCGTGAGTAGTTCACCACAGACCTGCGGGGCCGTAGCTAGTACCTAGATGGCTTCTTCTTGATGACCCACAAGTATAGGGGATCAATCGTAGTCCATTCAATATGTAAGAATGTCGAACCCAACGAGGAGGAGAAGGATCTGACAAGTGGTTTTCAGCAAGGTAAAATATGTAAGGCACTGAAATTGTCGGTAACAAGTGAATGTGTGGTGAGATGATTCATAGCGAGCAACAAGTAACAAAAGTAGCAACAATGCAGCAAAGTGGCCCTATCCCTTTTGTAGCAAGGGACAAGCCTGGACAAATTCTTATAGGAGGAAAAATGCTCCCGACGACACACGGGAATGTCTGTCATGCTAGTTTTCATCATGTTCATATGATTTGCGTTCGTTACTTTGATAGTTTGATATGTGGGTGGACCGGCGCTTGGGTATTGCCCTTACTTGGACAAGCATCCTACTTATGATAAACCCCTCTCGCAAGCATCCGCAACTACGAAAGAAGAATTAAGAGAAAGTCTAACCATAGCATTAAACTAGTGGATCCAAATCAGCCCCTTACGAAGCAATGCATAAACTAGGGTTTAAGCTTCTGTCACTGTAGCAACCCATCATCTACTTACTACTGCCCAATGCCTTCCTCTAGGCCCAAATAATGGTGAAGTGTTATGTAGTCGACGTTCACATAACACCCCTAGAGGAAAAAACAACATACAGCATATCAAATTACCGAACGAATAACAAATTCACATGACTACTATTAGCATGACTTATCCCATGTCCTCAGGAACAAAAGTAACTACTCACAAAGCATAATCATATTCATGACCAGAGAGGTAATGAGTAGCATCAAGGATCTGAACATAAACTCTTCCACCAATTAATCCAACTAGCATCAACTACAAAGAGTAATCAACACTACTAGCAACCTTACAAGAACAAATTGGAGTCGCGAGACGGAGATTGGTTACAAGTGATGAACTAGGGTTTAGAGATGAGATGGTCCTGATGAAGATGTTGATGGTGATGAGTCCCCGCCGATGAGAGGACTGTTGGTGATGACGATGGCGACGATTTCCCCCTCCGGGAGGGAAGTTTCCCCGGCAGGATCGTCCTGTCGGAGCTCTAGATTGGTTATGCTCAAGTTCCGCCTCGTGGCCACGGCGAATCAACGAAAAAGCTCCTGCCTGATTTTTTTCCTGGTCGAAACCCTTCATATAGCAGAAGAGGGGGGCTAGTGGGCCAGCAGGCTTCCCACAAGCCCTCATGGCGCGGCCTGGGGGGGTGGCCGCGCTGTGCAGGCTTGTGGCCACCTGCTGGCGCCCCTCTGGCGCTTCTTCGGCCCAGTATTTTTTATAAATTCGGAAAAAAATCCTCGTTGATTTTTACGGCGTTTGGAGTTGCGTAGAATAGGTATCTCAACTTTGCTCCACTTTCAGGCCAGAATTCTAGTTGACGGCATTCTCCCTCTTCATGTAAACCTTGCAAAATAAGAGAGAAAAGGCATAAGTATTGTACCGTGAAGTGAAATAACAGCCCAAGAAGCGATAAATATCAACGTGAAAACACGATGCAAAATGGACGTATCACTTCTCTCTCTTTGTTCTTCAATACCATGTTCTCAGATCATCATTTTCGTCTTCAAGCTTCAACACCATTTGGCATAATTCCTGCTTACTCTCCTGCAAGAAACGAGAAGGGATAAACAAGGTCTTAGGCTTCTTCCTTGAGTCAGGGAGGCTCGACTTCTTGAACTCCACATGCGTTTGTCCAGGTTGAGGTAGCGGAGCCTCCTCTTCATTGGAACTTGTTTGTTCCTTCCCCTTTGGATCATAATCTTCTTCCTCATCAGTGGTCCAGCCATAAGGATCCAAGTCCCCATAGACCTTGGGATTAGCAAGGTAATCTGCCACAAAGCTCTCCCCCACTGAATCTTGAGAAGACATCTTGCCCTAAATCTGCGGCAGAAAACATGCTCAAAACGAAAAACAAAGGAAATCTGCGTGATGCAGGGGTCAGACCAAACGGGAGTATATATAATGATTTTTTTCATACCAGAAGGAGTACCCCGCACGAAAATGGAGTCCGGGAGGCGCACGACGTGGCCACAAGCCCTCGCAGCGCGGCCAGGTGGTGGGCCCGCGCCGTGCAGGCTTGTCGCCTCCTCGCGCACTTTCCGGACTACTTCCAATTTTTTTACTTTTTCAAATATTCCAAAACTGAGAAAATTTCCTACTCGAAAAGTTTTGGACTCTGTTTTCTTACCGAATCACATACCTCTTCATTTTCGGAGTCTAAAACATGCTGATAAATATCCCTTAGGTATTCTTCCGGAGTTATGGTATTGATAATATTGATTTCAACATTTATGGGAGTACCTGAGATATAATGCTTGATTCTCTGCCCATTTACCACTCTCGGACAATTACCTTCCGTGTTGTTGATCTTGATAGCACCGAAATGATATACTTCCTCAACAACATAGAGACCCTCCCATTTGGAGAGAAGCTTGCGTGCAAAGAATCTTAAATGGGAGTTATATAGCAAGACATAATCAGCTACATTGAACTCACGCTTTTGTATTCTCTTATCATGCCACCTCTTAACCTTCTCATTGAATAGCTTGGCATTCTCATATGCCTGAGTTCTCCACTCATCAAGCGAGCTAATATTAAATAACCTCTTCTCACCGGCAAGTTTGAAATCAAAGTTGAGCTCTTTGATTGCCCAATAAGCTTTATGCTCTAGCTCAAGAGGTAAATGACATGCTTTACCGTACACCATTTTGTACGGAGACATGCCCAAGGGATTCATATAGGTAGTTCTATAAGCCCACAGTGCATCATTGAGCTTCTTAGACAAATTCTTTCTAGACCTGTTGACAGTCTTTTGCAGAATCAGTTTAATCTCTCTATTACTTAGCTCTACTTGACCACTGGACTGAGGGTGATAGGGAGACAAAATTCTATGCTTGACATCGTACTTAGCAAGCATTTTACGGAAAGCACCATGAATGAAGTGTGAACCACCGTCGGTCATTAGATATCTAGGGACTCCAAATCTAGGGAAGATAACTTCTTTCAGCATCTTGATAGAGGTGTTGTGATCAGCACTACTAGTGGGGATAGCTTCTACCCACTTAGTGACGTAATCAACAGCAACTAGGATATGAGTATACCCGTTGTATTTTGAAAAAGGTCCCATATAATCAAAGCCTCAGACATCAAATGGTTCAATAACAAGTGAATAGTTCATAGGCATTTCCTGACGTTTGCTAATATTACCTATTCTTTGACATTCGTCACAAGACAAGACAAACTTACGGGCATCCTTGAAGAGAGTGGGCCAATAGAAACCTAACTGCAATACCTTGTGTGCAGTTCTATCTCCCGCATGGTGTCCTCTATAGGCCTCAGAGTGACACTTCTGTAGGATCTGTCCCTATTCATGTTCAGGTACACAACGTCTAATAACACCATCTACTCCTTCCTTATAAAATTGAGGATCATCCCAAAAGTAATGTCTCAAGTCAAAGAAGAATTTCTTCTTTTGTTGTTATGTGAAACTAGGTGGTATATATTTGGCAACAATATAGTTTGCATAATCAGCATACCACGGTGCACTACGTGAAGCATTGATGACATTCAGTTGCTCATCGGGAAAGCTATCATCAATAGGTTGTGGGTCATCAAGAACGTTCTCCAACCTAGACAAGTTATCTGCTACTAGGTTATCAGCACCCTTTCTGTCGACAACATGCAAATCAAATTCCTGTAGCAAGAGAACCCATCTGATAAGTTAAGGTTTAGCGTCCTTCTTCTCCATGAGGTACTTAATAGCAGCGTGATTAGTGTGAATAGTGACTTTGGAATCAACTATGTAAGACCTGAACTTTTCACATGCAAACACGACTGCTAAAAACTCCTTTTCCGTAGTGGCATAGTTTCTTTGGGCACTGTCTAGAGTTTTACTAGCGTAGTGAATAACATTCAGCTTCTTATCGACTCTTTGCCCTAGAACAGCACCAACAGCATAATCACTAGCGTCACACATGATCTCAAAAGGTAAGTTCCAATCAAGTGGTTGAACAATAGGTGCAGTTATCAAAGCCCTCTTAAGTATTTCGAAGGCTTCCTCACAATCATCATCAAAAACAAAAGGAATATCCTTTTGCAAGAGATTGGTAAGAGGCCTAGAAATCTTAGAGAAGTCTTTGATGAACCTTCTATAGAAACCAGCATGACGAAGGAAACTTCTTATCCCTTTGATATCTGTGGGGTATGGCATTTTCTCGATTGCATCAACCTTAGCCTTGTCGACTTCAATACCTCTTTTAGAAATTTTATGTCCTAAGACGATGCCTTCATTAACCATAAAGTGGCACTTCTCCCAATTCAAGACAAGATTGGTGTCTTTACATCTCTGTAAGACTCGATCAAGGTTGCTGAGGCAATCATCAAAGGAAGACCAGTAAACATAAAAGTCATCCATGAAAACCTCGACAATCTTTTCACTAAAGTCAGAGAATATAGCCATCATACATCTTTGAAAGGTGGCAGGTGCATTACATAAGCCAAAAGTCATACGTCTATAAGCAAAGGTACCGAAAGGGCAGGTGAAAGTGGTTTTCTCCTGATCAGATTGTGCAATTGGTATTTGGGAGAAACCAGAATATCCGTCTAGAAAGCAGAAGTGTGTGTGTTTGGACAGCCTTTCTAGCATTTGGTCGATAAAAGGCAAAGGGTAATGATCTTTCCTAGTGGCTTTATTGAGTTTCCTAAAATCGATCACCATCCTATAGCCAGTAATAATCCTCTGTGGGATCAATTCATCCTTATCATTAGGGACAACAGCAATGCCTCCCTTCTTACGGACGCAATGCACCGGACTCACCCAATCGCTGTGAGAAACAGGATAGATAATACCCGCTTCCAGGAGCTTTAGTATTTATTTTCTTACTACCTCTTTCATCTTAGGATTCAATCTCCTTTGATGATCAGCAACTGGTTTGAAGTCAGGATCAGTTTTAATCTTGTGTTGACATAGAGTGGGACTAATGCCCTTAAGATCATCAAGAGTATATCCAATAGCAGTACGGTGCTTCCTCAGAGTTTTTAGTAATTTCTTTTCTTCATGCTCTGTGAGGCTAGCACTAATAATAACATGATATATCTCTTTTTCATCAAGATAAGCATACTTAAGAGTATCAGGCAACTGTTTAAGCTCGAACACAGGATCACCCTTTTGTGGGAGTGGATCCCTAAGCAGTTCAACAGGCAGATTATTCTCAAGGATAGGATATTGTTCTAAGACAACTCTATCTATCTCATCCCTTTCATCCATATGCATATCATTTTCATGCTCAAACAAGTATTGCTCTAAGGGATCAGTAGGGGGCACGGCAATAGAGGCTAAGGCAATAGTTTCGTCCCTACTAGGAAACTCTTTTTTCATGAGGTTGTCTACCAAACTTAGAGAAATTGAACTCATGAGACACACCTTCAAAGCCAACAGTGACAGTTTGCTTCTCACAATCAATATGAGCATTGACAGTATTGAGAAAAGGTCTGCCAAATATGATGGGACAAAAGCTATCTTGCGCGGTAGCCAGAACGAGGAAATCAGCAGGATACTTCGTTTTATCACACAATACTTCAACATCCCTAACAATTCCCACAGGGCAGATAGTATCTCTATTGGCAAGCTGAATAGTGACAACAATAGGCTCTATCTCAACAGGTGCAATCTCATCTTTGATTTCATCGTATAAGGATTGAGGTATTGCACTAACACTAGCACCCACGTCACATAAACCATGATAACAATGACCTCATATCTTAACAGAAACAACAGGCATGCCAACAACAGGCCTATGTTTTTCTCTAGCGTGAGGTTTAGCAATTCTAGCAGCATCTTCACAGAAGTGAATATTATGTCTCTCAACATCGTCGGACCAAAGATCTTTGATAATAGCAATGCTAGGTTCAACTCTAATTTCCTCAGGGGGTCTAGGTGTTCTAATGTAGCCTCTACGTATCACAGTTGAAGCTTTAGAATGATCCTTTATCCTAACAGGGAAAGGTGGTTTCTCAATGTAAGCACTTGGAACAACAGGATCATTATAGGCAATGACTTTCTCTTCAACTGAAGTGGGTTTAACTACATTGACTTCTATAGGAGGATGGTATTTAAACCACTTCTCTTTGGGGAGATCAATATGAGAAGCAAAAGATTCACATAGTGAAGCTACTATCTCAGAGTCAAGTCCATACTTAGCGCGAAAATCACTAAAGGTATTTGTCTCAACAAAGGATTTAACGCAAGCAAATGTGAAATTCATACCTGACTCCTTACCTTCTTCAAGCTCCCAATCTTCAGAGTTGCGTTTAATTCTCTCCAATAAAGTCCATTTGAAGTCAATATCTCTCTTCATAAAAGAACCGTACAAGAAGTGTCAAGCATGGTGCGATCATCATGAGAAAGCCGAGCATAGAAGTTCTGAATGATAATTTCTCTCGAGAGCTCATGGTTGGGGCATGAATATAGCATTGATTTAAGCCTCCCCCAAGCTTGAGCAATGCTTCCTCTGTCACGAGGCCAAAAATTGTAAATATAATTCCGATCACGATGTAATAAATGCATAGGATAAAACTTTTGATGAAATTCCAATTTCAACCGATTGTAGTCCCATGATCCAGTGTCATAACATAGCCTATGCCATGTCAACGCCTTATCCTTCAAAGATAAAGGAAAGACCTTCTTCTTCACCTCATCCTCGGGCAATCCTGCAAGCTTAAATAAACCACAAACTTCATCTAAATAGATTAGATGCAAGTCTGGATGTGATGTTCCATGTCGTGTAAAAGGATTAGCCAGCAGTTTCTCAAGCATACCCGAAGGAAATTCAAAGCAAATATTTTCAGTAGGTGCAGTAGGTTGAGGAGCAACTATTTGTGCTTCCGGTCGAGGTGAAGATACCCCGAACAAGCCCCTCAAAGGATTAGTATCCATAGTGAGAAGTGACAATAAATTTCAGCACACTATATGAATGTTTCCTTACCAAGTTCCACTTACCAAAGGCGCTTCACTCCCCGGAAACGGCGCCAGAAAAGAGTCTTGATGACCCACAAGTATAGGGGATCAATCGTAGTCCTTTTGATAAGTAAGAGTGTCGAACCCCACGAGGAGCAGAAGGATCTGACAAGTGGTTTTCAGCAAGGTAAAATCTATAGGCACTGAAATTGTCGGTAACAAGTGATTGTGTGGTGACATGATTTGTAGCGAGGAACAAGTAACAAAAGTAGCAACGGTGCAGCAAAGTGGCCCAATCCCTTTTGTAGCAAGGGACAAGCCTGGACAAAGTCTTGTAGGAGGAAAAACGCTCCCCAGGACACACGGGAATTTCTATCATGCTAGTTTTCATCATGTTCATATGATTCGCGTTCGTTACTTTGATAGTTTGATATGTGGGTGGACCGGCGCTTGGGTACTGACTTTAATTGGGCAAGCATCCCACGTATGATAAACCCCTCTCGAAAGATTCCGCAACTACGAAAGAAGAATTAAGACAAAGTCTAACCATAGCATTAAACTAGTGGATCCAAATCAGCCCCTTACGAAGCAACGCATAAACTAGGGTTTAAGATTCTACCACTCTAGCAACCCATCATCTACTTACTACTTCCCAATGCCTTCCTCTAGGCCCAAATAATGGTGAAGTGTCATGTAGTCAACGTTCACATAATACCACTAGACGAAAAACAACATACAACACATCAAAATATCGAACGAATACCAAATTGACATGACTACTATTAGCATGACTTATCCCATGTCCTCAGGAACAAAAGTAAATACTCACAAAGCATAATCATATCCATAACCAGAGAGGTAATGAGTACCATCAAGGATCTGAACATAAACTCTTCCACCAAATAATCCAACTAGCATCAACTACAAAGAGTAATCAACACTACTAGCAACCTTACAAGTACCAATTGGAGTCGCGAGACGGAGATTGGTTACAAGTGATGAACTAGGGTTTGGAGATGAGATGGTGCTGATGAAGATGTTGATGGTGACGAGTCCCCTCCGATGAGGCGAGTGTTGGTGACGACGATGGCGACGATTTCCCCCTTCGGGAGGGAAGTTTCCCCGGCAGGATTGTCCTGCCGGAGCTCTAGATTGGTTCTGCTCAAGTTCCGCCTCGTGGCGGCGGTGAATCCACGAAAAATCTCCTCCCTGATTTTTTCCTGGACGAAACCCTTCATATAGCAGAAGAGGAGGGCCAGTGAGCCAGCAGGCTTCCCACAAGCCCTCATGGCGCGGCCTGGGGGTGGCCACGCCGTGCAGGCTTGTGGCCACCTGCTGGCGCCCCTCTGGCGCTTCTTCGGCCCAGTATTTTTTATAAATCCGGAAAAAATCCTCGTTGATTTTTACGGCGTTTGGAGTTGCGTAGAATAGGTATCTCAACTTTGCTCCACTTTCAGGCCAGAATTCCATTTGCCGGCATTCTCCCTCTTCATGTAAACCTTGTAAAATAAGAGAGAAAAGGCATAAGTATTATACCGTGAAGTGAAATAACAGCCCAAGAAGCGATTAATATCAACATGAAAACATCATGCAAAATGGACGTATCACTTCTCTCTCTTTGTTATTCAATACCATGTTCTCCATGATCTTCATGCTGATCTATCCGATGTAATAATCTTTTGCGGTCTATTTGTCGAGATCTGATGAATTGTGGGTTTATGTTCAGATTAACTATCAATATTATTTGAATCTTCTCTGCATTCTTATATGCATGATTTCATGTCTTAGTAAGTGTCTTCGAGTTATTGGTTTTGTTTGGCCAACTAGATTGGTAATTATTGCAATGGGAGAAGTGTTTAGTTTTGGGTTCAATTTTGTGGTGTACTCAACCGGTGACAAAGTAGGGGTAGCGAGGCACGTATTGCATTGTTACCATCAAGGATAAAAAGTTGGGATCTTCATCACATTGTTTGAGTTTATCCCTCTACATCATGTCATCTTACCTAATGCGTTACTCCGTTCTTCACAAACTTAATACTCTAGAAGCACGCAAGAGTCGGTCGATGTGTGGAGTAATAGTAGTAGATGCAGAATCATTTTGGTCCACTTTACACGATGTGATGCGAGAAGGCATAATCATTGCCTTGGATATCTTCATAATTATTCTCTTTTCTATCAATTGCTCGATAGTCATTTGTTCATCCACCGTACTATTTTCCTTCATGAGAGAAACCTCTAGTGAAACCTATGCCCCCGGGTCTATTTTCCATATTATACTTTCAGATCTACAAACCAAAAATACCAAAATAATATTGTTTCCATTTACTTACTTTTGTTTTACTTCTAGTCCTAGCAATCTTTTATCTATCTCTATCATATCTAATCCTTGCAAATAACTGTGAAGGGATTGACAACCCCTTTTTAGCGTTGGGTGCAAGTGTTCGATTCTTTGTGTAGGTGCTAAGATTGGGGCCTTGCTTGTTCCTCCTACTGGATTGATACCTTGGTTCTCAACAAACTGAGGGAAATACTTATCTACTTTGTTGCATCACCCTTTCCTCTGTAAGGGAAAACCAACGCAAGGTCAAGAAGTAGCAAGAAGGATTTCTCGTGTCGTTGCGAGGGAGGATACATAGCAAGATCAAGCTTACCAAGTACCCATCACAAACTGATCTCTTGCATTTACTTTATTTGCCATTTTCCTCTTATTTGTTTCTCCCCCACTTCTAAAGCAATTTTCGGAAAATAGCAAAAAGATTTGCCATTTTAGTCGCCCTTCTTCCGTTCGTCTTTTCGTTTGAATGCTTGTGTGCTAGATTGCTTGCTTTGTCACAATGACTCGACAGAATACCAAGTTATGTGATTTTTCCACTACTAATAATAATGATTTTATTAGTACTCTGATTGCTCCCGCCACTAGTGCGGAATCTTATGAAATTAATGCCGCTTTGCTCAATCCTGTTACGAAAGAACAATGTTTTGGTCTTCCTAGTGAAGATGACGCATCCCATCTAAATACTTTTGTTGATTTGAGTGATATGCAAAAGAAGAAAGATGTGGATAATGAAATTGTTAAACTGAATTTATTTCCTTTCTCACTACGAGATTGTGCTAAAACTTGGTTTTCATCTTTACCTAAATATTGTATTGATCCATGGAATAAGTGTAGAGATGCTTTTATTTTCAAGTACTTTCCGCCTGCTAAGATTATCTCCCTTAGGAATGATATAATGAATTTGAAAAAACTTGATCATGAGCATGTTGCACAATCTTGGGAGAGGATGAAACTAATGATTAGGAATTGCCCCGCAAATGGTTTGAGTTTATGAATGATTATACAAAAAAATTATGCGGGATTGAATTTTCCTTCTAGAAATCTTTTAGATTCCGTCGCGGGTGGTACTTTTATGGAAATCACATTAAGAGAAGCTATTAAACTCCTAGATAATATTATGGCAAATTACTCTCAATGGCATATCGAAAGATCTCCTACTAGTAAAAAAGTGCATGCTATTGAAAAAAATAAATACTTTGATTGAAAAGATGGATGAATTGATGAAATCTTTTGCTAGTAAAAGTTCTCCTATTGATCCCAGTTATATGCCTTTGCCTTCCTTGATTGGAAATAATAATGAATCTATGGATGTGAATTTTGTTGGTAGGAACAATTTTCTCAATAATGCATATAGAGGTAATTTCAATCGTAGGCCGTTTCCTAGTAATTCCTATAAAAATTATGGTAATTCCTTGACCAATTCTTATGGAAAATATAATAAGATGCCCTCTAATCTTGAGAATAATATTAAAGAATTCATTAGATCGCAAAAATGTTTCAATGCTATGATTGAAGAAAATTTACCACGGACGTGGTGCCTATATGCATAATCATTTCGATCTACTTGACACAGACGTGATGCCTATATGCATAATCATTGCCTTGGATATATTCACAATTATTCGCTTTTCTATCAGTTGCTTGACAGTAAATTGTTCACCCACCGTACTATTTTCCTTCATGAGAGAATCCTCTAGTAAAACCTATGGCCCTCGGGTCTATTTTCCATATTATACTTTCAAATCTATAAACCAAAAATACCAAAAATATATTGCTGCCATTTATTTAATTTTGTTTTACTTTTAGTTATATAAATCTTTTATCTATCTCTATCAGATATAATCCTTGCAAATAACTGTGAAGGGATTGACAACCCCTTTTTAGCGTTGGGTGCAAGTGTTTGATTGTTTCTATAGGTGCTAAGATTGGGGCCTTGCTTGTTCCTCCCAGTGGATAGATACCTTTGGTTCTCAACAAACTGAGGGAAATACTTATCTACTTTGTTGCATCACCCTTTCCTCTTAAAGGGAAAACCAACGCAAGCTCAAGAAGTAGCAAGAAGGATTTCTGGTGCCGTTGCGAGGGATGATACATAGCAAGATCAAGCTTACCAAGTACCCATCACAAACTCATCTCTTGCATTTACTTTATTTTCCATTTTCCTCTCGTTTTCCTCTCCCCACTTCTAAAACAATTTTCAGAAAATACAAAAAGATTTTCCATTTTATTCGCCCTTTTTCCGTTTGTCTTTTCGTTTGATTGCTTGTGTGCTAGATTGCTTGCTTTGTCACAATGACTCGAGAGAATACCAAGTTATGTGATTTTTCCACTACTAATAATAATGATTTTATTAGTACTCCAATTGCTCCCGCCACTAGTGCAGAATCTTATGAAATTAATGCCATTTTGCTCAATCCTCTTATGAAAGAACAATTTTTTGGCCTTCCTAGTGAAGATGTCGCATCCCATCTAAATACTTTCGTTGATTTGTGTGATATGCAAAATAAGAAAGATGTGGATAATGAAATTGTTAAACTGAAGCTATTTCCATTTTCACTACGAGATTGTGCTAAAACTTGGTTTTCATCTTTACCTAAAATAGTATTGATCTGTGGAATAAATGTAAAGATACTTTTATTTGCAAGTACTTTCCGCCCGCTAAGATTATCTCCCTTCGGAATTATATAATGAATTTTAAGCAACTTGATCATGAGCATGTTGCACAATCTTGGGAGAGGATGAAACTAATGATTAGGAATTCCCCCACGCATGGTTTGAGTTTATGGATGATTATACAAAAAAATTATGTGGGATTGAATTTTCCTTCTAGAAATCTTTTAGATTCCGCCGCGGGTGGTACTTTTATGCAAATCACAGTAGGAGAAGCTTCTAAACTCCTAGATTATATTATAGCAAATTACTCCCAATGGCATATCGAAAGATCTTCTACTAGTAAAAAAGTGCACGCTATTGAAGAAAGAAATACTTTGAGTGAAAAGATGGATGAATTGATGAAATTTTTTGCTAGTAAGAGTGCTCCTATTAATCCCATTTATATTCCTTTGTCTTCCTTGATTGGAAATAAAAATGAATCTATGGATGTGAATTTTGTTGGTAGGAACAATTTTGTCAATAATGTGTATAGAGGTAATTTCAATCCTAGGCCTTTTCCTAGTAATTCCTCTAACAATTATGGTAATTCCTAGAACAATTCTTATGGAAATTATAATAAGATGCCCTCTTATCTTGAGAATAATATTAAATAATTCCTTAGCTCACGAAAATCTTTCAATGTTATGACTGAAGAAAAATTGCCACGGACATGGTGCCTATATTTATAATCATTTCGGTCTACTTGACACGGACGTGATTCCTATATGCATAATCATTGCCTTGGATATCTTCATAATTATTCGATTTTCTATCAATTGCTCGACAGTAATTTGTTCACCCATTGTACTATTTTCCTTCATGAGAGAAGCCTCTAGTGAAACCTATGGCCCTCGGGTCTATTTTCCATATTATACTTTCTGATCTGTAAACTAAAAATACCAAAAATATACTGCTGCCATTGGTCTATTTTCCATATTATACTTTCAGATCTATAAACTAAAAATACCAAAAATATACTGCTGCCATTTATTTAATTTTGTTTTACTTTTAGTTCTAGCAATATTTTATCTATCTCTATGAGATCTAATCCTTGCAAATAACTGTGAAGGGATTGACAACCCCTTTTTAGCGTTGGGTGCAAGTGTTTGATTGTTTGTGTAGGTGCTAAGATTGGGGCCTTGCTTGTTCCTCCCACTGGATAGGTACCTTGGTTCTCAAAAAACTGAGGGAAATACTTATCTACTTTGTTGCATCACCCTTTCCTCTTCAAGGGAAAACCAACGCAAGCTCAAGAAGTAGTAGCATGAGCTGTGAAACAATTTTCACATTGTCTTAAATGTGTACCAAAATCGCAACTTAGATATTCATCTCTACGATCACATCGTAGTCATTTCATCCTCTTGTCACGACGATCTTCAGCTTGACTCTGAAATTGCTTGAATTTCTATAATTCAGACTCGTGTTTCATCAAGTAAATACACGAGTATCTACTCAAATCATCTGCGAAGTAAGAACATAACGATATCTATTGCGTGTCTCAGCACTCATTGGACTGTATACATCAAAATGTATTATTTCCAATAAGTTACTTTCTCGTTCCATCTCACTGGAAAATGAGACCTTGGGTCATCTTGCCCATGTGGCATGATTTGCATGTATTAAGTGATTCAAAATCAAGTGAGTCCAAAAGATCCGTCTGCATGGAGTTTCTTCATGAGTTTACACCAATAGTCACGGTTCCCATGTCTCAAACGTTTCAAAAACGAGTGAGTCCAAAGATCCATCAGCATGGAGTTTCTTCATGTGTTCTATACCAATATGACTCAAGCGGCAGTGCCACAAGTAAGTGGTACTATCGTTACTACTTTGTATCTTTTAGCTTTAATATTATGAACATGTGTATCACTACGATCGAGATTCAATAACCCATTCATATTAGGTGTATAACCATTGAAAGTCTTATTCAAGTAAACAGAGTAGCCATTATTATTTTTAAATGAATAACCGTATTTCAGTAAACACGATCCAATCATGTTCATGCTCAACGCAAACACCAATCAATATTTAGGTTTAACACTAATCCCGAAGGTAGAGAAAGCGTGTGATTGTGATAACATCAACATTGGAAACACTTCCGACACACTCCTCATCTCGCCTTTAGCTAGTCTTCGTTTATTCCGTAGCTTTAATTTCGAGTTACTAACATTTAGCAACTCAGCGGGTATCTAATACCCATGTGCTACTAGGAGTACTGGTAAAGTACACATCAAAAACACATATATCCAATATACTTTTGTTGACGTTGCCAGCCTTCTTGTCTACCAAGTGTCTAGGGCAGTTCCGCCTTAGTAACCATTCCCCTCATCATAGCAGCTTTAGTCTTAGGTTTTGGTTCAACCTTGGGTTTCTTCATTGAGTGACAACTCACTTGTCATTCTCCAAGTTTCCCTTCATTCCCTTTGCCATTCTTGAAACTAGTGGTTTTACTAACCATCAATACTTGATGCTCTTACTTGATTTATACCTTCGCGGTGTCAAACATCGTGATAGCACAGGGATCATCATCTCTATCCCTGATATGTTATAGTTCATCACGAAGCTCAGTAGCTTGGTGGCCGTGACTTTGGAGAACTATGTCAATCACTATCTTATCTCGAAGATTAACTCCCACTTGATTCAAGTGATTGTAGCACCCACACAATTTGAGCACATGCTCAATGATTGAGCTTTTTCTCCCTTAATTTGCATGCAAAGAATCTTCTCGGAGGTCTCATACCTCTCAACACGGTCATGAGTATGAAATCCCAATTTCAGCTTTGGGAACATCTCATATGTTCCATGACGTTCAAAACGTCTTGGGCGCCTCAATTCTAAGCCATAAATCATGAGCCACTGAACTATCACGTAGTCATCAAAACGTGTATGTTAGATGTTTGCAACATCCACACATGACGCTCGGGGGGTAGCACCCCAAGCGTTGCATTAAGGACATAAGCCTTTTGTGCAGCAATGAGGACAATCCTCAGTTTACGGACCCAATCCGCATAATAGCTACTAGCATCTTTCAACTTAGTTTTCGCTAGGAACATATCAAAAACAGGGGAGCTACAGCGCAAGCTAATCATCTACAACATAATTTGCAAACACATCTTGACTATGATCATGATAATGAGTTCAAATAATCATATTACTTAAGAACTCCCACTCAGATTGACATATCTCTAGTTATTCGAGTGACACATGATCCAAATTCACCAACTCAAGTCCGATCATCATGAGAGTTAAGTTGGCTTCAATGGTGAACATCTTTATGTTGATTATATCTACTATATGACTCAAGTTTGACCTTTTGGTCTCTTGTGTTTCGAGGCCATGTCTGTACATGCCAGGCTCGTCAAGTTTAACCTGAGTGTTCCGCATGTGCAACTGTTTTGCACCCGTTGTATGTGAACGTAGAGTCTATTACACCCGATCATCACGTGGTGTCTCGAAATGACGAATTGTCGCAACGGTGCACACTCGAGGAGAACACAGTTTTATCTTGAAATTTTAGCGAGGGATCACCTTATAATGCTACTGTCATCCTAAGCAAAATAAGGTGCATAAAAAAATTAACATCACATGCAATCATAAGTGACATGATATGGCCATGAACTTGTGCTTCTTTATCTCCATCACCAAATCACTGGCATGATCTCCATCGTCAATGGCACCACACCATGATCTTCATGATCTCCATCATTGTGCTCCCATCGAGGTTGTCACGCTAACTATGGTGTTACTACTAAAGCTACTGACTGGCGATAAAGCAAAGCATCACCAGGCGTAAAATAATTAAATACAACCCTATGGCTCCTATAGGTTGTCGTAGTATCGATGTGCAAGACGATATTTAACTATTACAACATGATCATCTCTTACATCAAATATATCATATCATGTATTTGGCCATATCACATCACAACACCCTGTAAAAACAAGTCAGACGTCCTCTAATTTGTTGTTGCAAGTTTTACGTGGCTACTATGGGTATCTAGTATGATCATATCTTACTTACGCAAAACCACAACGGTGATATGCAAGTTGCTATTTAACCTTCTCCAAGGACCGCCTCCGTCAAATCTGATTCAACTAAAGTTGGAGAAACAGACACCTGCGAGTCATCTTTATGCAACAAGTTGCATGTTAGTCGATGAAACAAGTCTATTGTAAGCGTACGAGTAATGTTGGTCCGGGCTGCTTCATCCAAAAATACCGCCGAATAAGGAAAATACTAAGGAGGGCAGCTATCTGAATATCAACGCCCACAAACTCATTTGTGTTCTACTCGAGATGTGACCTATGCATAGACCTAGCTCATGATGCCACTATTGGGGAATGTTGCATGGGAAACAAAAAAATTCCTACGCGCATACAAGATCTACCCATGGTGATGAACATCTACGAGAGGAAATATCAAATACACATACCCTTGTAGATCGCTAAGAGGAAGCGCTGAAGAACGCGTTTGATGTAGTGGTACGTCTTTACGATCCAATCACGATCTGTGCCATGAACTCTCTATCAAACGTCGAACGTAAGACACCTCCGCGTTCAACAAACGTACAACTTGATGATGTCTCCACCTCTTCAATCCAGCGAGTGAGGGAGGAGTTGTAGATGAGTTCTCCGGCAAGACAATGGCGTGGTGGCGGTTGTGGTGGTGCTATCCCGGCAGGGCTACGCCTAGCGCTACCGAAACTGCAAACGGAGGAGAAAATGCTCTAGGGAGAGAGAGGGGCGCCAAGGGCTTCGTGTGTTCTCTTGGGGCGCCTGATACGTCCCAAACGTATGTATAATTTCTGCTTGTTCCATGAACTTTCGGGTGACATTGTTATAGGTTTTGCTACAATTTTATATCTTTTTACACATATTTGGACTATCCTACTAACTCAATGCACCAAGTACCGGTTTCTGTGTGCTGATGTCTTTTTTGCAGGGACTTTTACCCAAATTTCCACAGTCCCAAAAATCCCGAGAAAAATATATAAAAATCAGCATGATGGAAGCTTTCGGAGCACCAAAGATGGGCCAGAGGGGATCCAGGCGGCCTCCCTACGCAGCTGGCCCTACATGATCAGTAGCTATGTGATGTCTTCTCTCCAATCTTATGCTTCAATGATTAGCAATTGTGAGCTGCCCTACATGATTGAGTCATCTATGTAATTTTCCTTCTATTGTTATGCTTGGTTTGTTGGAATCCGATGGATTATGAGATTATGTTCAAATTGTGATGAGTTATATATTTGATTATCCTTTTATACTATGTTCTTTAGTGATTCATGCATGTTCTCCGTTGCTCTTTATTGCTTTGGCCGAGTAGTAGATTGTAATTCCAAGAGGGAGCGTTATGCATGATTGTGGGTTCATGCCCCCTGATGTCTAGCTTGAGTGACAGAAACATGAGACTAGGGGATGTGTTGTTGCCACCAGGAAGAAAACAACGGTGATTGTGACCACGGTTGCAAGGATTGTTTACCTTACGCAAAGTTCGTTAATGAAGTTACCTGTTGCTTTGAGTTTACACTTTGGGTGGGGCTCGCAACTTAATACCAGTGAGATGTTGTGGATAGATATATCAAGGTGGATGGTTAGTAAGTAGATGTTGATGAATAAACGGTCGACTTGTCTTGGCGTACTGCCCATTACTTTTGAGCGTCTAACTTTCTAGTAGAATAATTAGCATTGTGGTGCGATTATTATTCTGTCAATTGCCCAGCTGTAATTTGTTTACCCATGCATACTTGTTTATAATCTTTTGGGGGAGAGACATCAACAGTGAACATCATGTGACTCAGGTCCATATTACCACCATTTCTTACACCTCCATCATATACTGCTTTCATTTACTTCTCCATTGCAATCACTATCACTATTCCTGCTTGTGTTTTGATCCTTTACAAACTAGAAGGCCGATGAGATTGACAACCTCTTTGTACTCGTTGGGAGCAAAATTATTTGTTGTGTGTGCAGGTCCACGTCTTCTGCTAGCGCCAGAGCAGTAGACACCTACTTGTTAATCCTCAGAGTCCTCTTGGTTCGATAAACCTTACAGTCCCCGTGTAAGGGAAATCTGCTGCTGACTACATCTCCACCTTCCACTTGGGGAACCAACGAGGGGCGAGAAGTATATCCATCAACTCATCATCAGCGCCTCCTCCTCTCTATATATAGATGGAGGGGCATGGATAACAGCCCCTCCAAGCCCTAGGGAACAGCCAAGGGGGAGGAGGTGGAATCCTAGTCCCCTTCCTTCCCTTTCATACAAAGGTGGACTTTGGACCTTTCCCACGTGCGTGGGCCTTGAGGGACTTGTGCGCTTGGCCCAATTAGGCCAAACATGTCCCCTCATCCCATGCAAACCCTTGGGACGTGGTGGAACCCTTGGTGGACTTACGGAATCCTCCGGAAGTTTATAGAACCTTCTAGAAGCTTCTCGAGACAATACGTGAAAAACAGAAACTTTTCCGGTAGCCAAAACATGACTTACCATATATAAATCTTTACATACGGACCATTCCGGAGCTCCTTGTGACGTCCGGAATCTCATACGGGACTACGAACAACTCTCGGTTACTACCACATATAACTCATTAATACCAAATCGTCACCAAACCTTAAGTGTGCAGGCCCTGCGGGTTCGAGGATTATGCAAACATGACTGAGACACAATCCAGCCAATAACCAATAACGGGACCTGGATGTCCATATTGGCTCCTACATATTCTACGAAGATCTTTATCGGTCGAACCACGATATCAAGGATTCAATCAATCCCATATACTATTCCCTTTGTCTATCGTTATGTTACTTGCCCAAGATTCGATCGTCGGTATCTCCATACCTAGTTCAATGTCATTACCGGCAAGTCTCTATACTCATTCCGCAATACAAGATCCCGTGACTAACTCCTTAGTCACATTGCTTGCAAGGCTTGTTGTGATGCTGTATTACCGAGTGGGCCCCGAGATACCGATCTGTCCTACAGAGTGACAAATCCTAGTCTTGATCCATGCCAACCCAACAGATACCTTCGAAGATACATGCAGAGCACCTTAATAGTCACTCAGTTACGTTGTGACGTTTGACACACACAAGGCATTCCTCCGGTGTGCGGGAGTTGCATGATCTCATGGTCATAGGAAGAGATACTTGACATGCAGAAAACAGTAGCAATAAACTGAGACGAACACATGCTACGTTCATAGTTTGGGTCTTGTCCATCACATCATTCTCCTAATGATGTTATCCCGTTATCAAATGACAACTCTTGTCTATGGTCAGGAAACCTTGACCATATTTGATCAACGAGCTAGTCCATTAGAGGCTCACTCGGGAAAGTGTGTTCTCTATGTATCCACACATGTATTTGAGTTTCCAATCAATACAATTCTAGCATGGATAATAATGATTATCATGAACAGTGAAATATAATAATAAGCAATGTATTATTGCCTCTAGGGCATATTTCAAACAAAATCATGCCAAAGGCCTTACTTGGCACAAACACTAACAAAGACATAAAAACACAATCATTACACGGGCAATAATCATGTTATTACAAACTAACAAAAAGTAAATGATAACTATTAGGTTGTCTCCCAACAAGCTCTTTCTTTATAGCCATTAAGAAAGACTTGAAATTTCAATGATGCTCACATAAAATACAAGAATTGAATCACAAAGAGAGCATCATAAAACATGTGACAAGAACATTTAAGTCTAAAATTCTTCCTACGCATAGGCATTCTATAAGCAAACAATTTTTCAAGACAAGATGTGTCTAGCATAAGCAAGTAGGAAGAATGAAGCATTAACAATTTCAATATCAAGAGAGGTAAGTGAGTAAAATGAAAATTTCTATAACCATATTTGCCCCTCTCATAATGATTACATGTAGGATCATATTCAAATTCAAAAATATAGCAATCATGATTTTCATTCAAGGCACTATCATGAATCACTTTATAAGTTTCACAATTTTGGGATTCATAATTTTCAAGCAAGACATCATAAAGATAATCTAGTGCACTCTCACTAGCAATTGTTTCAACATAAACGGGGCTTTTGAAAAGATTTGCTAGTGGATGAGGATCCATTTATCTTATTCTTTGCATTTTACTTTCTGCTTTGGTGTGACAAAGATAAAGATAGTATAGCTAGGCAAGTAAACTAGAGAGCAAAGATGCAAAATAGTCACAAGCAAAGGTAAATATTTTTTTTAAGGCACAAACTAAATATACCATCAAATAAAAGAGGAACAAGTGAATGAAAATTGTGTGGAGTTACTTGGTGGTTGGTGATGATATTCCCCAGCAATGACGCTAGAAATCCCTCCTCATACTTGTGATCTTCGTTGGGTTTCCTGTGAAGAGGAACGGGTTATCGCACAACCCTATGGATAAGTATTTCCCTAAGTTATGAAACCAAGGTTTATCAAACCAATAGGAATATCAACCACAATCGTCTTCAGCGTCTGCACACAAAAGAATAAACAACTTGCACCCAACGCAGGCAAGAGGGTTGTGAGCCCTCTTGTATTGATATTTGCAAGCAAGTGAGGTGTGTAGATAGTTGTAGATAATTGTAAATTGCAGAATAAAAAACAAATAGATGGCAGCAAGGTATTGAAGGTTTTATCAATATGTTATGAATAAACCCGGGGGCCATAGCTTTCCCTAGTGGCATCTCTCATGAAAAATAGCATACGATGGGTAAACAACTTATTGTTGGGCAATTGACCGAAAAGCGAATAGTTATGTGATATTCACGGCAATGATCATGTGTATATATGCATCAGTTCCACAAAAAAACAAGCCGCCTCCTGCCTGCACCTATTACTATTACTCCGCTCATCGACCTCTATCTGGCATGCATCTAGAGTATTAAGTAAAAAAGTGTAATGCTTGGAGTAAGATGACATGATGTAGACAAAGTAAACTCAAGCAATATGAATAAACCCCATTGTTTTATCCTTAGTAGCAGTAACACAAAGTTGCATCTCGTCCCCTTCTATCACTGGGATATAGAAATTCACCAGGTTGAACCTACCACAACGCACCTCTATCACAAAAGAAATATCAATCTAGTTGGCCAAACTATTTCAATAGATCAGAGATAATTATGAAGCTACCATAATCATGAGCATAGGAATCGTATAAGATTTCAGAGAAGAATCAAATATTTATCATGGATAATTTTAACATAAACCCGTAATTCATTGGGTCCCAACAAACGCACCGAACAAAAGTGAATTACATCATGTGGATCAAAGCGAAGATGCGATGACCACTGTATTGAAAATCAAAAGAGAGAGAGATTTCCATCTACGTACTGCCATGGACCCATAGGTCTATGGTGAACTACTCACACATCATCTTGAGGGGATCAAGGTTCATGTAGAGGCCCTCCATGATTGATCCCACCTCCGGCAGGGTGGCAGAATAGAGCTCCAGATGGCCTCCCGTAGGAACAGAGACTTGCGATGGTGTAAAAAGTGTTTCGAGACTCCTTCTGGTGTTTTTATGGTAGATGAGAATTTAAAAGCCAGAAATAAAGTCGGAGGGCCACGAGGGAGGCACAAGCCACTAGGGCATGATGACTGATGACCCACAAGTATAGGGGATCAATCATAGTCGTTTCGATAAGTAAGAGCGTTAAACCCAACGAGGAGCAGAAGGATCTGACAAGTGGTTTTCAGCAAGGTAAAATCTGCAGGCACTGAAATTGTCGGTAACAAGTGATTGTGTGGTGAGAAGATTCATAGCAAGCAACAAGTAACGAAATTAGCAATGGTGCAGCAAAGTGGCCCAATCCCTTTTGTAGCAAGGGACATGCCTAGACAAAGTCTTATAGGAGGAAAAACGCTCCCGAGGACACACGGGAATTTCTATCATGCTAGTTTTCATCATGTTCATATGATTTGCGTTTGTTACTTTGATAGTTTGATATGTGGGTGGACCAGCGCTTGGGTACTGCCCTTACTTGGACAAGCATCCCACTTATGATTAACCCCCCTCGCAAGCGTCCGCAACTACGAAAGAAGAATTAAGACAAAGTCGAACCATAACATTAAACTAGTGGATCCAAATCAGCCCCTTATGAAGCAACGCATAAACTAAGGTTTAAGCTTCTGTCACTCTAGCAACCCATCATCTACTTACTACTTCCCAATGCCTTCCTCTAGGCCCAAAAAATGGTGAAGTGTTATGTAGTCGACGTTCACATAACACCACTAGAGTAAAAACAACATACAACACATCAAAATATCGAACGAATACCAAATTCACATGATGTCACATCCCTGATCCCTATTAGGTTTAGTAGGATGTGCTCATGTTTTCTTTCAGTGCATCGAAGGAAATGAAACGAAAACTCAAAAGCAAAGCAAGAAAACCAAAGCAAAACCCTAGCAACCCCTCATTCACAAGCATTTCAGATGTCAAATCAATGAACCCAAAATGGCCTTAAGAAAAGTTCACCTTTTCTGTTAAATGTTGAAAATAAGTTATCACGGGTGAAACCTATTTTTTTATTACTTTTGGCATTTTATTTAAAAACAGGAAGTCACTGATTTTAACTTTATTTTTGGTTTCAAAAATATTCAAGTATTCAAAAATATTGAGAACTTTATGAGTAGTTGGAAATATTCCAACTAACACCCGAGGATATTTCAAACTAATTTTGATTTAATTTTGGAGCCAAAACAAATTGCAACAAATGCCAGCAGATTAAAACAAAAAGAGCAAACAGAAAAAAAAACCTATTCTACACCAACCTCCAGGCCCAGCCCACCAAGGGCAAGGTCGTCTTCTACCTCTACCTACTGGTAGAGGAGAGACCGAGAGGCGGCCTCCTCCACCTCCTGCTTCGCCGTGTCACCCTCCGACGCCCCCAGGACAGCGCAACAGCGGGAACGAAACCCCCACGCACTACCTTATCCTCTCCCTCTCTCCATTTCTCCTCCCCCCTTCGGTTTCTTCCTCTCCTCTTCCTGCCGCCATTGGAGGAGCTTGAGCTCGAGGCAACCGAGCTCTCTAGCCACAGGAAAACCTCCCCGAACGTTCCATCACCTCCGCCTCGTCGAGCTCGTCGTCTACGCCAAAGGAATCGACCCCCGGGGCTCTGCAACGCATCAATCGCCGTCGTCTTCAACCTCCGGCCATCCGCAAGTCGTCGTTGGATCGCCGGCTACGCCACCTCCCCGAGAAGTCTGAGCCCCGCATCATCACCACCGTGAGCTCACGAGTGTTTCCCCTCTCTTTTCTCTCTCTCTCCTGCACTCTAGCACCGTGGCCATCTAAACCGAGCTTCGGCAGCCGCCACAGCTCGTCGCCGGTGCCCTCCGACCGCCCTCAGCCTCTCTTGCTGCCCTAGTTGGATGAGGCCGAGCCTTGGATTCATCCCAGTGCTTTCAGCACTAGAATCCGAGCACCACAGCGAGTTTCGGACCAACTCCGGCGAGGAACCGTCGTGGGTTTGGTCGCCGTCGGTCAGCCTCCGGCGGGGAATGACGTGGGCACACTAATCTCGTGTTAGTTAACGCTAACAACCACTGACAGTGGGCCCCAGGATTGGGTCAAACCCACTTAGGGGCTGGTCAGCGCGGGATTAGGCCCTGTGACGCTGACCAGTGGCCCCCACATGTCAGGTTTGACCTGCTGACTCAGTGCTGATGCAGAGCTGACGCAATAATGGGATTTTCTATTATAAAAGAAATTCCAGAAAATGCCTAAAACTTCTAAAATTCATAGAAAATTGAATATAACTCCAAATTTGAAAAATAATATATGTAAATGGATCAGAAAAATTCAAGGAATCCAATGGTGCTATTTTCATGCATGAAAAACAAAGTTATGAAACAGAATCAGGTCAAATCAATTAAAAGAATGTGATAAATTATAATTCCAATGATATTTGAATTATGATTTCAAATCAAGATCACCCAAAAGGTTCTGTTGGTCATCTTAAACCATGCTACATTGCATTTCATGCATAATTTTGTTGCATATGTTTGATATTGATTGATTGTTGTTATTCCAGTAGGCTCCGCCCCTCCGGATACGTCTGATTATCCGACTGACGGATATCACCCCTCTGCTGAGCAACAAGGCAAGCAACCATTTTGATCATCCCGATAAATCCCATGTTCTCGCTCCTGCTCTTACTTATTGCATTAGGTCAAAATGCTTTCGCTGCTTTATCACGTTAGTTGAACCCACTTCCTTTGCATGACCTGTCCTTGTCACAGTAAATAGCTGAACCTTGCAACCTAGCATACCTGGTAGATGCTTGAGCCATGATGTGCCTTATCCTATTATGCATGCTATGCTTAGAGTTGTGTATGGTCTGTCATCTGGGTGATGAACAGGATCGTGAGAATGTGTTCAGTTGGTAAAGGTCATGTGTTGAACTTGATTTGGTAAAGGTACCGGTGAACGGCTATGTAGGAGTACATGGCGGGTTGTTTCATGGGAACCGTCCTTACGATCTGAGTTCTGTGTATGTAATCCAAGACTAGATACTACCACATGTTGGGATACTAAATTGACCCTCTCGACTTATTAATCGCTTAGTACTCGGTCCAGGAGTTGCAAGTAGTTTCTGGTGTTTATAGTCATGTTGGAGGCCGTGCGTAGCGCTGACCTTATAGGTGGGCTATGATGTGGTAGGCAGTGGAACGGTGTACCAAGTGGCACCCGGATGGTGGGCTTAGGAACCCTGCGCACATCGTTTGGGGTCGTGGCGGAAACCTCGGCCGGACTTCCGTGTGGGTTACCCTGAGATAGGCGATAGACCTGGACTAAGTATTAGCGTGGTTAACGGTCGTGGCCGACTCCCTCGTCGGGCTTCCGCTTCAAGGTTGCTGAGGTGCATGACGTGCACATGGCGATAACTGGCGAGAGCGTGTGTGAAGAAGTACACCCCTGCAGGGTTATGAATTATTCGAATAGCCGCGTCCGCGGATATGGACTACTTGGAAACATATCTTGTTCATAGATAACTATAATGGCAACTCATAAAATTGACAAGATAAGTATGAGTGGCGTGGATGGCATTTCCGTAGGGAGACGAAATGATTCCTCGATGGAGTACTATTGTGGTGTTAGTGGACTCGTGTGCGAGAAATCAAAATTGTCAAAACTATTTAAAAATGCAAGTTGTCTAGCCAAGAGTCAAATGCTGGCCTTTGATACGTCTCCATCGTATCTACTTTTCCAAACTCTTTTGCCCTTGTTTTGGACTCTAATTTGCATGATTTGAATGGAACTAACCTGGACTGATGTTGTTTTCAGCAGATTTGCCTTGTTATTATTTTCGTGCAGAAATCAAAGTTCTCCAAATGTCCTGAAAATTTACGAGGAGCAGTTTTGGAAAATAAGAAAAATATCTACACCAAGTTCCACCTGAGGGGCTGGGCCGGTGGGCCATAAGCCCTGGCTCCGCCACCACCCCCCTGGTGGCGGTGGGCAGGCTTGTGGGGCCCACACAGCTCTGCCGCCCCCAACCTCAGGTCTATAAGTTCACTTTCGTCCCAGAGAAAATAAAAAGAGAAGTTTTCGTCGCGTTTGCGATACGGAGGCGCCGCCACCACCTGTTCTTCATCTGGAGGGCAGATCTGGAGTCCGTCTTGGGCTCCGGAGAGGGGAAATCGTCGCCATCGTCATCATCAACCTTCTTCCCTCTCCAATTCCATGAAGCTCTTCGTCGTTCGTGAGTAATCTATTCGTAGGCTCGCTGGGCGGTGATGAGTAGGATGAGATCTATCATGTAATCGAGTTAGTTTTGATGGGGATTGATCCCTAGTGTCCACTATGTTCTGAGATTGATGTTGCTACTACTTTGCCATGCTTAATGCTTGTCACTAGGGCCCGAGTGCCATGATTTCAGATCTGAAATTATTATGTTGTCCCCAATATATGTGTGTTTTAGATCCGATCTTGCAACTTGTAGTTACCTACTATGTGTTATGATCCAGCAACCCCGAAGTGACAATAACCGGAACCACTCCCGATGATGACCATAGTTTGAGGAGTTCATGTGTTCACCAAGTGCTAATGCGTTGGTCCGGTTCTTTATTAAAAGGAGAACCTTAATATCCCGTAGTTTCCTCTTGGACCCCGCTGCCATGGGAGGGATGGACAATAGATGTCATGCAAGTTCTTTTCCATAAGCACGTATGACGACACATGGAATGCATGCCTACATCACATTGATGAACGGGAGCTAGCCACATATCTCTCCGTGATATAACTGTTGCATGATGAATATCATCCAAACAAATCACCGACCCATTGCCTACGAGTTTGTCCTACTGCTGCTGTTACTACTGTTGCTACTGCTGTTACTTGTCTTGCTCTGCTGCTGTTACTACTGTTGCTACTGCTGTTACTTTTCTTGCTCTGCTGCTAATGTTGCTGCTACTGTCGCTTGCTACTGTTGCTACTTGCTACTGCTGTCACTATTGTTGTTCCTTGCCACTGCCGTTACTCGCTACTTTGCTGTTACTACTTTGCTTGTAGATACTAATCTTTCAGGTGTGGTTGAATCTGACCCATTTAGCTCCTAATACTCGAGAGTATTCTCTCACCTCCTGTTTGGCGAATCAACAAATTTGGGTCGAATACTCTACCCTCGAAAACTACTACGATCCCACGCGCTGGTGGCCGTCAACAACATTCTTCTAGTTTTGATTGCCGGAGAGTGCTAGCAGCATTCTTCTGGTGCCGTTGCAAAGGGGAAGAACAGTTGACATCAAGCATTTTTAAGGCGCCGAGGCCGGAGATTGCAATCAGCATTTTTCTGGCGCCGTTGCCGGGGATTGCAATCAGCATTTTTCTGGCGCCGTTGTCGGGGAGGTGTTGCTATACTCTCTGAGTCACTTGGGATATATATCTTCTGATCACTATGAAGAATCTGAAGGATAAAAAAACCAAAGTCTTGCCCTCAACTACGAGGGGAGGTAAGGAATTGCCATTTAGCTGTGCACTTGATTCACCTTCAGTTATGAGTAAGTTTGCGACATCAGCTCCTGCTAGAAATCTTGATATGTCGCCTGTGCTTGATGATGCTTATGATGCTACTTCTAGAGATGCTATGCTTGATACTATGCCTGATGATACTATGATTGATCCTATGCCTGATACTGCTAGAGATGATATGCCTGATACTGCTATGCTTGATACTTCTAGAGATGCTATGCTTGATGATGCTTTTTGCTTGATGATGCTATGCTTGATACTGCTAGAGATACAACTTTGCCTGATGTTCCACTAAGGGTATTCCTTGATGCTCATATTGCTAGAGTTACTGCCAATGCTCGTGATGCTTCTGAAACTACCGATACTATTGAGATAGAACCTGCTTTTGCTCCTGTTAGATCTAGCTCTCCTAGATATGAATTGCCTGATATAGCTGAGGGTTACGTTATGGAGGGATAGATAGTTGAGGATTTTGTTGCGTGTAAGGATGCCTATGACGTTGAGAAATTACTTCTCAAGTGGAAGGAAAAATCTCGGGAAGCTAAGATGAAATATGACCCGAAGTTTGCCACTTCACCTATCTTTATCACCGATAAGGATTATGAATTCTCTGTCGATCTTGAGATAATCTCTCTAGTCGAATCTGATCCTTTTCACGGTTATGAGTCTGAGTAGGTCGTAGCCCATCTTGCCAAACTACACGATATAGCCACCCTTTTCACTAATGAGGAGAAGATCCGCCACTACTATATCCTTAAGCTGTTTCCTTTCTCTCTTAAGGATGATGCTAAAGCCTGGTTCACCTCTCTTGCTCCTGGATGTGTTAGTAGTCCCCAGGAGATGGTCTATTACTTTTGTGAGAAATATTTCCCTGCCCATAAGAAGCAAGCTGCCTTGCAGGAAATATACAACTTTGCTCAACTCCAAGAAGAGAGTCTTCCACAAGCTTGGGGGAGGCTCGTCCAGCTACAGAATGCTTTGCCTGATCACCCTCTTAAGAAGAATGAGATACTTGATATCCTCTATAACGGACTTACCGATGCCTCTAGAGACCACCTAGATAGTTGTGCTGGTTGTGTTTTTAGGGAACGAACTGTAGAACAAGCTGAGACTCTACTGAATAACATCTTGATCAACGATAATGCTTGGACTATTCCCGAACCACCTCCTAAGCCAACTCCTAAGAAAAGAGGTATTCTATTCCTCAGTCCCGAAGATATGCAAGAAACCAAGAAATCTATGCAAGAGAAAGGCATTAGATCTGAAGATGTCAAAAATCTACCACCTATCGAAGAGATCCATGGTCTCGATAACCCGATACAGGTAGTGGAAGTGAATTCTCTGCGTAGGTTTGATGAGAGTGATATTCCTTTTGATAAACCAGCTAGCCTATGCTTTGATGAATTTGACAACTTTGTTGCCAAACAACAGAGTTTCAATGATTATGTTAGCAGAAATTTGGAACAAAGTACTCGTATGCTTAGCCATTTAAGTGCTTGTGTAGACAGAAATGTCAATGATCTGAAGCTTCTGAGTAAACATGCCTCTATGATTACTACTTAGGTAGAACAAGTATTTAAACCTCAGAATGACTTGCTCAATGAATTGAATGACAACTCTGTCAAATTCATTACTAGAGGAGGCAAAATAACTCAGGAACCTTTGTATCCTGAAGGTCATCCTAAGATAATTGATCAAGATTCTCAAGGAGTCAATGCTGATACACCTAGACATCCTAAGGAGAAGAAGAAGGATGATAGAAGCCTGCACGCCAGTTCACCAAATACTGTCACACCTGAAGAACCTAATGATATTTCTGCGTCTGATGCAGAAACACAATCTGGTGATGAACATGAACCTGGTGACAATATGGACAGTGATGTTCATAATAATGCTCAACCTAGCAATGATGAGGATGTGGAGATTGAACCTACGGTTAATCCTGATAATCCACAACCTAAGAGATACGATAAGAATGACTTCACTGCTAGGAAGCATGGTAAAGAAAGAGAGCCATGGGTTCAGAGACCTATGCCCTTTCCCCCTAAGACATCCAAGAAAAAGGATGATGAGCTTTTTGACCGCTTCGTTGAGATGATAAGACCTATCTTTCTGCAGATGCGGTTAACTTATATGCTCAAGATGTCTCTGTATGCCATGTACATGAAAGATATCGTGACTAATAAATGGAAGATACCAGATCTTGGGATCTCCACCATGCTTGCCAATTACAATTTTAAAGGTGGAACTCCTAAGAAACTTGGTGATCCCCGAGTGCCCACTATACCTTGCTCCATTAAAGGAAACTACGTAAGAACTGCCTTATGTGACCTTGGAGCCCGTGTTAGTGTTATGTCGCTCTTTATCATAGACTTGAGTTGGATAAGTTGACACCCACTGAAATTTCTCTACAAATGGCCGACAAATCAACTTCTTTCCCTATCGGCATTTGCGAGGATGTGCCTGTTGTGGTTTCTAACACCACCATCTTAACAGACTTTGTTATCTTGCATATTCCCGAGTACGATGCCATGGTTGTCATCCTCGGAAGACCCTTTTTAAACACTGCAGGGGCGGTTATAGACTGTAACAAAGGTAATGTCACTTTCCATGTCAACGGTAATGAGCACACAATGCACTTTCCGAAGAAACGATATCAAGTACATTGCATCAATGCTATCGAAAAGACTTCATCGATTTTTATTGGGAGCTTTGAATGCCCTATTCCTCGTGTCAAGATGAAGTATGATTTGCTTGTTGGGGAGATACATATCCCCATTGAGGTGACTTAGTGGCTATTCGAAAATTCTTCGTTCTCTCTTGCGATTCGAGAAGGTTTTGTCATGAGGACTTGATCAACCCCATTGATGGATTTCTTTCGATGACCATGAAACGGATGAATCAAAGAGTCACATACCTCTGTTTTAAGCTTTCATTTTCTTTTGCTTAGAAGAAAAATGATAGAATTAGTTTAGCTTTTTCTGTTTTCTGTTTTAGCGTCCCAGAGAAAAATACCTCAAAAATAAAAGTTCTCCGATGGTCCTGAAAATTTAGTATGATTTTTTCTGAAATTTTTGAAAATTTCTGGGCCTGAGAGCTGGCCTGGGGGCCAGACCAGTGGGCCACAAGCCCTGCCACCGCCACCTACCACCTCCACTCATTCCATCTCCCAGCCTCTTCTTCCACCTCCAGAAAAAATTGTTTCGCAGCTCAAACCCGTGTTCTTGCTCATTTGGCTGTGATTTTCAATCTCCTTGCTCAAAGCACCATTCTCCGAACCATTTTGGGGAAAATACTCCTTGGTATGTGACTCCTCCATTGGTCCAATTAGTCTTTGCTCTAGTGCTTTATGCTCCGCATATTCTTGCTACCTTGGTGACCCTGTTCTTGAGCTTGAAAGGTTGATTTTAGCTGGTCCCAAGAAGTTTTAGCGTGTGATACGGTCTCTAGGCATTAGTAGGAGTAGTTGCTACAAGTTGGGTTAATCTTTATTCACTTTTGTTTTGAAGTCTCTAATAATTTCATAATTTTTCAGAGCTAGAAAAAGGAAAAGATGAGAAGGTTCTTGAGAGGCTCTTCAAGCCGTAACCCCAAGGAGTATGAGAAGAACCACCCCAAGTACGTACTCCCTCGAGTCACAGAAGATCGAGCGTGCGAGTGGCCAAGTGATGAATTTTTGCATGCCGCCGGACTTTATGAAGACTTTTATTACTTGGTGGAGAACGCAGGTCTTACAGCATTCGTTGAAGATAAGTGCTCACAATACCTCCTCCTCACCAATATTTTCGTTCAAAGCTTCAACTTTTATCCAAGGAAGAATCCTCCCATGGTTGAGTTCATGATATACGATGTCCCCCAGTGCATGACGTTGCAGGATTTTTGCAATGTATGCAAATTACCTTATGTTGGGGATATCCGTGACCCTCATCCACGGGACTTGGACGATTTCATTGGTTCTATTGCTGTTGGAGAGGAGAGAGGAGTGTCTCACGCTAGAATTGCTAGCATACATTTTCCTGTGCTTCTCTACTCCTCACTATTTGTGGGAAAATGCTTGATTGGCCATGGGGAGGCTGGATCACTTAGTTCTCCAGACCTTGCGGTTTTGCGCGAAGGCCTTTATAACGATAAGACTTATAGCTTGGGCGCTATAGTAGCTCAACGGTTGAACCTGAACCGTTCTAAAGGTCTTGTCTATGGAGGTATCTACGCTACCCATCTTGCCAGACACTTTGAGATACCCATTAGACTAGGAGAGGAAGGAGAGATGCTTCTCCCTGAGAAATATCTAGATTATGACAGCATGGTTCGCCATGATTTTCTGGATAGAGATGCTAGTAGACGGAGGATTTATAACCTGGTATTTAGTCAGGGTACTCGAGAGACTATTACTTTGCCTGCTCCTTCTTTGTTCGATCTTCATGCAGGCAGGTACACTATTATGCCCGCAGACATCTACTCATATTGGGGCTTGGCCCAACCACAGGCGCCCGTGCCCGAGCCGCCAGTCGAGTACAAGACGCTAGTTTATCAGTGGGAGCCAGAGGAGCTCACACAGCAGTGGCATCCACAGTCTGCTCCGGAGTATCCTGGAGCTGGTTATTTCCCACCTTGGGAGTAGACCAAGCTAGGCCAAAAGCCTAAGCTTGGGGGAGTACGTGTTCTCACCGACTTTACATTCATGCCTATGCTTTCACTTTGTTAGCCGGTGTTTATACTTTGCCGCTATATTATCCATGCTAGTTTATTTTTGTTTTCTTGTTTTATTGTTTTGTGTCCTTTTGAGAAAACCCAAAAAGATTTTTCTTTCCTCTTTTGCTTGTTGGGAGCTTTCCCATGTAAATAGTTTTCTTTTTCTTTGTGTCAAGGTAGAAGATATTGGTTACAATGTTTATTAGTTCTTACATGCTTACCAGTTTAGCTTTCAAAAGAGCCATATTATTTTGTCTTCTCCTTTGTGTTTGCCTGCAGATTCAGCTTAGTCCAATGCTCTTATTATCGTTCACATTGTTCATCGTGCAAATGAAAGGAAATAATGATGATATATGATGAAGTGACTGAGACTGAAAAGTTGGTATGAACTCTATCTAATTTTCTTTTGTAAATATGACTAGCTTGTCGACCCAGATTTAGCTTTGTTGTGAGAGAACCATGTTTGCAATGACAACTTAGAGATCATAGTTTCTGATGCCATGCTTATTTAGCTGAGAGCTTATAATGATTTGTCTTGAATGCCAACATAGATTTTGAAATGACTATGATGTAGTATGATAGGATGGTATTCTCCTTTGAATGTTTCAAGTGGCTTGACTTGGCGCATGTTCATGCATGTAGTTGAAACAAAATCAACATAGCCTCTATGATGCTCGTGTTCATGGTGATTTATATCCTATTCATGCTTGCATTTAATGTTAGTCAAACTCATTGCATCTTGATGACTGTTGTCGCTCTCTAGTTGGTCGCTTCCCAGTCTTTTGCTAGCCTTCACTTGTACTAAGCGGAATACTGCTTGTGTATCCACTTCCATAAACCCAAAAGTTTTTCCATGAGAGTCCACCATACCTACCTATTTGGGGTATCTACCTGCCGTTCCAAGTAAATTTGCATGTGCCATTCTCTAAACCTTCAAGAAATAATCTGTTTTGCATGCCAGAACCGCTCATGTGGTGACAGGGGGCTATTGGTATCTTCCATGCTAGGAGTGTTATCCTCGACATGTGTTTATTCACTGTCATTCACGAGAAAGGGGCCAGTAATTGGAATGCCCAGTTCCAGACTTAAATTGAAAACATAACTGTAAAACAAGACTCCCCCCCAGATTGATGTTAGTATGGACGGTTCCCGAGGATTCGGCTAGCCGTGGAGTGTGATTGATTGGTTGTGGGGGAGTTAAAACTTTACTTTTCTGTTTGGGAACCGCCTATAGCATGAGTAGCATGGAAGATATTGAGAACTCTGGGTCATTGCGTTGACAATGAAAGCATGCCACCCAAAATTATTATCTCTGTTTTCAAAGCTTGAGCTCTGGCACCTCTGCAAGTCAATGCTTCCCTCTGCGAAGGGCCTGTCTATTTATTTTCCTATCGAGTCATCCTCTTCTTTTATAAGCACCAATTAGGGAGCACCTCTGTCATTTTTACGCTTTGCTTTTGATTGATATTGAGTATGACTATGACTGGATCTTCGTTGCTATGAATTACAATGTTTAGTCAGCCCTTGATCTTTGAAAGTGCTCTGCATTTATGTTTTGCGGTCTCAGAAAGAGCTAACGAGATACCACCTATTCATATAGCTTCATGCTTGTTTTGATTGAAGTGTTGGTATTTGAAACTCATTATTATTTGCTCGTTAACTGATTATGCCATTGATATTAGTTTACCGTGAGACGTTTGTGTCATTTGCTTATGTGGTTAACTTGTGATCTTGCTGAAATTATGGTTATGAGTTAGACATAGTTGCAACAACAAGATCAAACAGAGTTTGTCAAAGTTTTTCTTTCTCTCTCAGTTTGTCAACTGAGTTGCTTGAGGACAAGCAAGGTTTTAAGATTGGGGGAGTTGATACGTCTCCATCGTATCTACTTTTGCAAACTCTTTTGCCCTTGTTTTGGACTCTAATTTGCATGATTTGAATGGAACTAACCTGGACTGACGCTGTTTTCAACAGATTTGCCTTGGTGTTATTTTTGTGCAGAAATCAAAGTTCTCCAAATGTCCTAAAAATTTACGGGGAGCAGTTTTGGAAAATAAGAAAAATATTTGCGCCAAGTTCCACCTGAGGGGGTGGGTTAGTGGGCCACAAGCCCTGGCTCCGCCACCACCCCCTGGTGGCTGTGGGAAGGCTTGTGGGGCCCACACGACTCTGCCGCCCCCAACCTCAGGTCTATAAGTTCACTTTCGTCCCAGAAAAAATAAAAAGAGAAGTTTTCGTCGCGTTTGCGATACGGAGGCGCCGCCACCACCTGTTCTTCATCTGGAGGGCAGATCTGGAGTCCGTCTTGGGCTCCGGAGAGGGGAAATCATCGCCATCGTCATTATCAACCTTCTTCCCTCTCCAATTCCATGAAGCTCTTCGTCGTTCGTGAGTAATCTATTCGTAGGCTCGTTGGGCGGTGATGAGTAGGATGAGATCTATCATGTAATCGAGTTAGTTTTGATGGGGATTGATCCCTAGTATCCACTATGTTCTGAGATTGATGTTGCTACTACTTTGCCATGCTTAATGCTTGTCACTAGGGCCCGAGTGCCAGGATTTCAGATCTGAAATTATTATGTTGTCGCCAATATATGTGTGTTTTAGATCCGATCTTGCAAGTTGTAGTTACCTACTATGTGTTATGATCCGGCAACCCCGGAGTGACAATAACCGGAACAACTCCCGGTGATGACCATAGTTTGAGGAGTTCATGTGTTCACCAAGTGCTAATGCGTTGGTCCGGTTTTTTATTAAAAGGAGAACCTTAATATCCCATAGTTTCCTTTTGGACCCCACTGCCACGGGAGGGATGGACAATAGATGTCATGCTAGTTATTTTCCCTAAGCACGTGTGATGACACACGGAATGCATGCCTACATCAGATTGACGAACGGGAGCTAGCCACATATCTCTCCGTGATATAACTGTTGCATCATGAATATCATCCAAACAAATCACCGACCCATTGCCTACGAGTTTGTCCTACTGTTGTTGTTACTACTGTTGCTACTGTTGTTACTTGTCTTGCTCTGCTGCTGTTACTACTGTTGCTACTGCTGTTACTTGTCTTGCTCTGCTGCTACTGTTGCTGCTACTGTCGCTTCCTATTGTTGCTACTTGCTACTGCTGTCACTACTGTTGTTCCTTGCCACTGCCGTTACTCGCTACTTTGCTGTTACTACTTTGCTTGCAGATACTAATCTTTCAGGTGTGGTTGAATCTTACCCATTCAACTGCTATTACTCGAGAGTATTCTGTCACCTCCTGTTTGGCGAATCAACAAATTTGGGTTGAATACTCTACCCTTGAAAACTGCTATGATCCCACGCGCTGGTGGGCCGTCAACAACATTCTTCTAGTTTTGATTGCCGGAGAGTGCTAGCAGCATTCTTCTGGTGCCATTGCAAAGGGGAAGAACAGTTGACATCAAGCATTTTTCTGGCGCCGAGGCTAGGGATTGCAATCAGCCTTCTGCATGAAACTCCACAACTCCTTGATGATACATTGCATGAGTAGATAGATTACCCAAAAGTCTTGTTGAGTACTTTTGTACTCACGTTTGCTTAATAAATTGTTGCAGAGGTTGATAATGACCCTAAGAGAGGGTTCTTCCTAGACATCGACGACGACGAGTAGCTGGTATCCCAGCTACGATCTGGCCGTAGGATGGGTCTGTAGATAGTCAGGCCATGTGCCTTTATCTTTCCATCTGTCCGTACTCAGACAGTTTTATTCTTCCGCTGGCTTGTAAGACTTGTGTGTATGATATATGATGATGGTCCGTGAGGCCCCTATCTATGTAATATTATGTGTGAGGCTCTTTCGAGCCTTCTAAATAAAATTGGAATGTTTATGGTTATGTTGTGATGCCATCGATGTATCTATGCATATCGGAATGCCATGCGTACGTGTGTTGTACTTGATTTGTATGGGGTTCGAATACCTAGTCATATGCTTTGGTAGCACTCCTTACGGGGAAATGCCCCTTTGTGATTGCATCAAGCCATGGTAGTTCGCTACTGCTCTGGCCACATCAGTTGACCGGCATGTGTCCTTCTTAGCTGTTCTGTCTGTCCCTTTGCGAAATGTCACGCGTTTGTAATGGAGTCCTTGTAGCTTGCTACGACTCGTCTTCATGTATGCATGTCCCTGTACGGAACTGCCACTTTAGTTTATGACTAGACATGTCGATCCGGGATCTTTGACGTTAGAATGCTAGCGACACAACTGCATACGTGAGTCAAAAGGCGGAAACAGTCCGGGCTAAGGTAAGGCTGCAGCCGTGGGGATAACCATGCGTGAGACCACAAAGAGATGTGATGTGTTACAGGCTGGATTCCTATGACTTAGGATCGGGGTCCCGACAGTATTGGTATCAGAGCCTGACTGACTGTAGGATTACTAAGCCAAACTGGTCGAAGTTGAGTCTAGAATTGCTTTAGTTATACATAAGGGAATTGTTTGTGGAAGGGAACATAAGATTCTTGCTTCTCTTCTTTAATTATTCTATTTTGGTCATCCTCGTCTTTTCTGCGGGGATTAAGGACTAGGTTACTTATCTTTCTCTTAGGCTCGTGTTTCTGATCGGTAGATTATAGGACAACGAGTCGAGAGTTACTTCAGGTTTCTTTTCTTCCTAGGAAAAGAAAGTAAGTTTTGATGACCATGGAATTGAACTTGGTAGTTGAGTGGGTACGCTATCCTATTTTTATGGGTTGTCTCAAAATTGTTTTTGAGCATTTACAGCCGTTATAATGCCCAATTTTGTCTTTAGTGCTCTAATGCTTTTGCATTACTCTCTATTTTCAGATGTCTGGCCGTCCGTCTCGTCACGTGGTCCGTCTGACTAGGTGCATTGATGTGCCGGGTCATACGGCCATGCTAGTCAGGATGAAGTTAGTATCTGGTTACCGCTGGTACCGATAGTACATAGTGGAAGAGCAGTGCTGGGATTTTAATCAGAGTCAGTACCTCTGCACTGTTAGGGTATTCCCAGATTACCCTAGAGCTGAGGAGCCGATCCATTGGTCTTATGGATTGGGGGTCACTGTTGACATGGCAGTACAAGATGCTGCCTATTCAATGCGGACCATCATGAGGGTCAGACATGCACTGCTGCAGAATTCAGAGTTCTGCTATGTTCCTGCCTCTCAGTCAGGTGAAGAAGGATACCTCAGTGGGGTCTACTTTGATTCCTCTATGGAGGATCCGCTGCTGTAGTCCACTGCTGAGATGTTAGAGAATAGAGACAGGGATGCTCATGCCCTTCGTATGGAGCTCTATGCTACACGTGCCCGTCTGTCGACGACTTTGACACAGCTGGCACATGTAGTCCAAACAGGGTATGGAGATATGGAGATGCTGAACCCTGTTAGGACCCATCATCCAGCTCATGTTGACTAGCCTGCTATAGGAGGAGTCACCCCTCTTTGGGGACCTCTACTACCACCAGTCAGGGGACCAAGACCACACCCGTGTCCTTACGGATCCCAGGGGTCTCTGGCTGGAGTATTTCCTGATCCGCAGGTTGAGCTCCCAGGCCATGGAGGCAATCTTTATGAGATGTTCTATGTGGATGCCTGAACCCGTGAGTGGAAGGATAGTATGGTAGTAGTTATACTTCCACAGTCTTATGTGTCTTGTGGAGTATGCTTGTGTCGTGAGATGAATTTTGGAGGCATAGATAAATAATGTATAGGAAGCTTGGAAAGCCTCTGATGAGTAGTTTCATGTTTTCAGTAGTTTGCTCTTCGGTTAAGGTTGTACTGAACTATGTAATGGTGTGTATGAACCATGGTGTATATATAGCAGTTGCTTGTTACCATGTTGTTCCGATGTTCATTTCCGTATTCCATGTGTTCAATGCATTCTTAATCCATAGTTAGTGTTGATGTTGATATTGGTCTAAGCTGTGAGTTTGTTTGTCAGGATGGTGTTCACCAGGTTGAACCGTGCCCCTGCTCATGAGCAAGGAGAGGGTAGTCAAGCATCGCAGGAGGAACTGCCTCATCCGCCCTCACTGGCGGAAGTTATGCTTGAGGTAGAGAGAAACAAAAGGGAGACCAACCGTCTGTTAGAGCGTATTGAGCAAAATACGGCTCGTCAGCCTAGGAATGATGCAGTATCCCCCAACGACTTTGTGAAGCTGAATCCTCCAAAGTTCCATCACTCCATCGATCCCCTCGACGCTGATGATTGGTTGTGCAGTATATCGCACAAGATTCGCTCTGCAAATGTTTCCGAGGCCGACAAGGTGACCTTTGCGGCGTACTTTCTGGAAGGACCCGCCAATCTATGGTGGGAGAACTTTGAAGCTATGCGTCCTTCCGGACCAGCAGCCACATGGGCAGACTTTAGTGCAGCCTTCCGTCTGCACCATATTCCAGAGGGCCTGATGGACAGAAAGAGAGAGGAGTTATGTGCATTCACCCAGGGAAAATTAACCGTGGATGCCTATAGTCGCGAGTTCGGTAACCTCGCCCGCTATGCAACTTAGGAGGTGTCAACTGACGCCAAGAAACAAGAAAGATTTCGTAAGGGTCTGAGCCCTGAACTTCGTCGTGATTTGCGCCTCCACGAATGTACAAGCTTTCAAGCTCTTGTCAACAAGGCGACCAGTGCCGAGACTGGTCATACCGACTATGAAGCCACAAAGAAGCACTCCCATGACTCGGGCTTGTCATCTGGTTCCGCGTTTCCGAAACATGGGTTGTGGGTTCCAAATAGTTCTCTGCCGCCAAGATACACTCCGAGGCTGTCCTATGGGGCGCCTCAGACGAATCAGACCAACCCTCCAGCAAAAACTTATGGTGGCCCAGCTAGCAATGCTGCACCACGTGCCAATCAGGTGATCTGTTACAAGTGTGGAGAATCGGGGCACTATTCCCGAGAGTGTCCTCAGAATATGGGTGCCAAGCAACCCGGAAAGTCCGTTGGGCAAGGCAAGTCGGGCAAAGCTTACTATGTGAAGCCAACTCCTGCACGTGGCCGTGTGAACTATGTTTCAACACAAGAAGCTGCAGAGGATCCCGACGTCATTTTTGGTACGCTCCTTGTTAATCATCACCCAGCGTCTGTTCTTTTTGACACTCGTTCATCTCATTCCTTCATTTCAAAAAGTTATGCACAGTTGCATAACATGTCTTTCTGTGATATGTCAATCCCATTGTTTGTCCAAACTCCTGGTAGTAAGTGGCAAACCTCCAGGATAACCTATGACAATGAAATTCTAGTAGACAGGCTAGTTTTTCTAGCATCTTTGATAGCCCTGAAATCTTCGGATATCAATATCATCTTGGGTATGGACTGGATGTCAGCTCATTATGCCAAGATTGATAGTCATTCTAGAAATGTTCAGCTTACCCATCCCTCGGGTGAGATAGTCAATGTCTCTACTCAAGTTGCCAAATGCCAACTCTACTCCCTCAATGCCAACCCTCTTCCGGAACTTGAAGACATTCCGGTAGTCTGTGACTTCCCGGATGTTTTTGTTGGAATTATGCCCTAGAGGCAATAATAAATGTATAGTTATTATTATAATTCCTGTATCAAGATAATAGTTTATTATCCATGCTATAATTGTATTGAATGAAGACTCATTTACATGTGTGGATACATAGACAAAACACCGTCCCTAGCATACCTCTAGTTGGCTAGCCAGTTGATCGATGATAGTCAGTGTCTTCTGATTATGAACAAGGTGTTGTTGCTTGATAACTGGATCACGTCATTGGGAGAATCACGTGATGGACTAGACCCAAACTAATAGACGTAGCATGTTGATCGTGTCATTTTGTTGCTACTGTTTTCTGCGTGTCAAGTATTTATTCCTATGACCATGAGATCATATAACTCACTGACACCGGAGGAATGCTTTGTGTGTATCAAACGTCGCAACGTAACTGGGTGACTATAAAGATGCTCTACAGGTATCTCCGAAGGTGTTAGTTGAGTTAGTATGGATCAAGACTGGGATTTGTCATTCCGTGTGACGGAGAGGTATCTCGGGGCCCACTCGGTAATACAACATCACACACAAGCCTTGCAAGCAATGTAACTTAGTGTAAGTTGCGGGATCTTGTATTACGGAACGAGTAAAGAGACTTGCCGGTAAACGAGATTGAAATAGGTATATGGATACTGACGATCGAATCTCGGGCAAGTAACATACCGAAGGACAAAGGGAATGACATACGGGATTATACGAATCCTTGGCACTGAGGTTCAAACGATAAGATCTTCGTAGAATATGTAGGATCCAATATGGGCATCCAGGTCCCGCTATTGGATATTGACCGAGGAGTCTCTCGGGTCATGTCTACATAGTTCTCGAACCCGCAGGGTCTGCACACTTAAGGTTCGACGTTGTTTTATGCGTATTTGAGTTATATGGTTGGTTACCGAATGTTGTTCGGAGTCCCGAATGAGATCACGGACATCACGAGGGTTTCCGGAATGGTCCGGAAACAAAGATTGATATATAGGATGACCTCATTTGATTACCGGAAGGTTTTCGGAGTTACCGGGAATGTACCGGGAATGACGAATGGGTTCCGGGAGTTCACCGGGGGGGGCAACCCACCCCGGGGAAGCCCATAGGCTTTGGGGAGACACACCAGCCCTTAGTGGGCTGGTGGGACAGCCCCAAGGGGGCCTATGCGCCAAGAGAAAGAAATCAAAGGAAAAGAAAAAAAAAAGAGGGAAGAAGTGGGAAGGGAGGGGGACTCCTCCCACCAAACCAAGTCCAACTCGGTTTGGGGGGGGAGTCCTCCCCCCCTTGGCTCGGCCAACCCCTTGGGAGTCCCTTGGACCCCAAGGCAAGGTCCCCCTCCCTCCTCCTATATATATGGGGCTTTTAGGGCAGATTTGAGACGACTTTCTCACGGCTCCCCGACCACATACCTCCATAGTTTTTCCTCTAGATCGCGTTACTGCGGAGCTCGGGCGGAGCCCTGCTGAGACGAGATCATCACCAACCTCCGGAGCGCCGTCACGCTGCCGGAGAACTCTTCTACCTCTCCGTCTCTCTTGCTGGATCAAGAAGGCCGAGATCATCGTCGAGCTGTACGTGTGTTGAACGCGGAGGTGCCGTCCGTTCGGTACTAGATCGTGGGACTGATCGCGGGATTGTTCGCGGGGCGGATCGAGGGACGTGAGGACGTTCCACTACATCAACCGCGTTCTCTAACGCTTCTGCTGTACGATCTACAAGGGTACGTAGATCACTCATCCCCTCTCGTAGATGGACATCACCATGATAGGTCTTCGTGCGCGTAGGAAATTTTTTGTTTCCCTTGCGACGTTCCCCAACAGTTTTTCCAGAGGAACTGCCAGGAATTCCACCTGGCAGAGATGTACAGTTTGTGATAGACCTTGTTCTGGGAACCGTTCCAATAGCCAGAAGACCTTATAAGATGGCACCCCTAGAGCTAGCCGAACTTAAGAAGCAACTAGATGAGGCCTTGAATAAAGGTTTCATTCGTCCTAGCTCTTCTCCTTGGGCTTGTCCCGTCCTCTTCGTCAAGAAGAAAGACGGAATGGATCGGATGGTTGTAGATTACCGACCAGTTAATCTGGTCACCATAAATAACAAATATCCGCTCCCCAGGATCAACGACCTGTATGATCAGCTCGCTGGATCTTCAGTCTTCTCCAAAATGGATTTGAGGTTGGGATACCATCAAATCAAGATCAAGAGCGGGGACATTCCAAAAACGGCTTTTGTCACTCGTTATGGCCAATACGAGTACATCGTCATGTCCTTTGGTTTAACCAATGCCCCACCCACCTTCTCTCGCTTGATGAATTCAATCTTCATGGAGTATTTGGATAAATTCGTTGTAGTATACCTCGACGATATTCTCATCTACTCGAAGAACGAACAAGAACATGTCGAGCATCTAAGGCTGGTATTGATGAAACTTCGAGAGCACCACCTTTATGCCAAGTTTTCAAAATGTGAAATTTGGTTACCAGAAGTGACCTATGTAGGTCATGTAATCTCTGGTAAGGGTATTTCTGTCAATCCCAAGAGAGTTCAAGCTGTCCTTGATTGGACTCAGCTTGAATCGGTGAAGCAAGTTAGGAGTTTTCTTGGTCTAGCGAGCTATTGTCGCCGCTTTGTCGAGAATAGCTCCAAGGTTGCAAAGCCTCTAACTGAACTCCTCAAGAAAGATAAAAAGTTCGAGTGGACACCACAGTGTGAGCATAGTTTTCAGGAACTGAAAAGACGCCTCACTTCCGCACATGTGTTGTTACCACCACATTTCTCCAAGGACTTTGTTATCTATTGCAACACCTCACGACAAGGATTAGGTTGCATTATCATGCAGGATCGTCATGTGATTGCATACGCATCTCGACATGTGATTGCAGCAGTAGTCCATGCACTTAAAACCTGGCAACATTACCTTCTTGGTAATCATTGCGAAATATTCACTGATCACAAAAGTCTGAAATATATCTTCACCCAGCCGGATTTGAATCTCAGGCAAATACGATGGGTTGAGTTGATCACGGATTACGACTTAGGGATAACTTACACCCCGGGGAAGGCCAATGTTATGGCTGATGCACTAACTCGTAAGTCTTATTGTAACAATCTGATGCTACAACGCGATCAACCACATCTCTATGAGGAATTTTGGAAGTTAAATCTTCACATTGTTCCTCAAGGATTCCTTTCTACCCTGGTGGCGAAGCCTACTCTTAGGGATCAAATCATAGCCGTGCACGCATATGATAAGGGTATATCCCAGATCAAGGAGAATATTGCTAGAGGAAACGCTAGCGATTTCTCCATCAATGAGCAAGTTGTTGTGTTCTTTCAGAACCGTCTAGTGGTTCCTAAGAGCAAACGTCTGTGGCAATTGATCCTTAAGGAGGCTCATGATTCTCCTCTCACCATTCATCCTGGTAGTACAAAGATGTATTAGGACCTATGCCAGTGGTTTTGGTGGCTAGGATGAAGAGAGAAATTGCTGAGTTCGTTGCTAACTGCGACGTTTGTCGTGAGTTAAGGCAGAACATCAAAGGCCTCCTGGCACCCTTCAACCTTTAGGTATTCCTGAATGGAAATGGGATAAAGTCGGTATGGATTTCATCACCGGATTTCCCAAGACCAAGAAAGGAAATAATGCTATCTTTGTGGAAATTGACCGTCTTTCGAAAGTGGCTCATTTTCTTCCAGTTCGTGAGAGTATATCAGCTAGTTAGTTAGCAGAGCTATATATCTCCCGAATAGTGTCTCTTCATGGTGTTCCGTTGGAGATCAATTCAGATCATGGAAGTATCTTTACTTCTCGTTTCTGGGAAATTTTTCAGAATGCCATGGGGACTCACTTATCTTTTAGCACTGCTTTCCATCCTCAATCAAGTGGTGAAGTAGAAAGAGTGAATCAAATCCTAGAAGATATGCTCTGAGCTTGTGATATATTGTTCGGTATGAATTGGGAGGAGTGCCTTCCATTCGCTGAGTTCGCTTATGACAATAGTTATCAATCAAGCTTGAGCAAAGCTCCTTTTGAAGTTCTCTATGGACGAAGATGTTGAACACTTCTTAATTGGTCAGAAACCGGAGAGAGGCAACTCTTTGGTCCGGATATGATCCAGGATGGAGAAGAGCAAGTTCGCATTATTCGTGAAAAGTTGAAAACAGCCCAGTCTCGTCAAAAGAGCCAATATGATCGTCATCATAAGGCTGTGACCTTTGAAGTTGATGAGAAGGCTTACCTTCGGGTTACACCTTTGAAGGGTACCCATCGATTCGGTATCAAGGGCAAGTTGGCTCCTCGTTACATTGGTCCTTTTCGCATTCTTGCCAAACGAGGAGAAGTTGCCTACCAATTGGAACTTCCTCCGCATCTTTCCAAGGTTCATGATGTTTTCCACATCTCGCAACTCGGGCGTTGCTTTTCGGATCCTATCCATGAAGTGGACCACAAAACGCTTGATCTCCAAGATAACCTTTCATACCGAGAATACCTTGTGCGTATTCTTGATCAAGCTGAGCGTACCACTCGACGTCGAAACCTCAAGTTTCTTAAAGTTCAATGGTCAAATCATTCTGAAAAGGAGGCAACATGGGAAAGAGAGGATCGTCTCCGACTTGAGTATCCCGCGCTATTCCCGATGACTTCTAAATCTCGGGACAAGATTCTTTTGAGTGGGGGTGAGTTGTCACATCCCTGATCCCTATTAGGTTTAGTAGGATGTGCTCATGTTTTCTTTCAATGCATCCAAGGAAATGAAATGAAAACCCAAAAGCAAAGCAAGAAAACCAAAGAAAAACCCTAGCAACACCTCATTCAAAAGCATTTCAAAATTGATGTCAAATCAATGAACCCAAAATGGCCTTAAGAAAAGTTCACCTTTTCTGTTAAATGTTGAAAATAAGTTATCAGGGGTGAAACCTATTTTTTATTACTTTTGGCATTTTATTTAAAAACAGGAAGTCACTGATTTTAACTTTATTTTTGGTTTCAAAAATATTCTAGTTCTTCATGAAACTCCACAACTCCTTGATGATACATTGCATGAGTAGACAGATTACCCTAAAGTTTTGCTGAGTACTTTTGTACTCACGTTTTCTTAATGAATTGTTGCAGAGGTTGATAATGACCCTAATGGAGGGTTCTTCCTAGAATCGACGACGACGAGTAGCTGGTATCCCAGCTACGATGTGGCCCTAGGATGGGTCTGTAGATAGTCAGGCCATGTGCCTTTATCTTTCCATCTATCCGTACTCAGACAGTTTTATTCTTAGGCTGGCTTGTAAGACTTGTGTGTATGAAATATGATGATGGGCCATGAGGCCCCTATCTGTGTAATATTATGTGAGGCTCTTCCAAGCCTTCTAAATAAAATTTGCATGTTTATGGTTATGTTGTGATGCCATCGATGTATCTATGCATATCGGTATGCCATGCGTACGTGTGTTGTACTTGATATGTATGGGGTTCGAATACCTAGTCGTATGCTTTAGTAGCACTCCTTACGGGGAAATGCCCCTTTGTGATTCCATCGAGCCATGGTAGTTCGCTACTGCTCTGGACACATCGGTTAACCGGCGTGTGTCCTTCTTAGCTGCTGTGTCTGTCCCTTTGGGAAATGTCACGCGTATGTAATGGAGTCCTTGTAGCTTGTTACAACTCGTCTACATTCGTTGATGACCGACACCTGCTTTGCTGGGTCATGTATGCATGTTGCTCTACGGAACTACCACTTTAGTTTATGACTAGACATGTCGATCCGGGTTCTTTGACATTAGAATGCTAGCGACACAATTGCATACGTGAGTCAAAAGGCGCAAACGGTCCCGGCTAAGGTAAGGCTGCAGCCGTGGGGATAACCGTGTGTGAGACCACAAAGAGATGTGATGTGTTACAGGCTGGATTCCAACGACTTGGGATCGGGGTCCCGACACATGACTACTATTAGCATGACTTATCCCATGTCCTCAGGAACAAAAGTAACTACTCACAAAACATAATAATATCCATGACCAGAGAGGTAATGAGTAGCATCAAGGATCTGAACATAAACTCTTCCACCAAATAATCCAACTAGCATCAACTACAAAGAGTAATCAACACTACTAGCAACCTTACAAGTACCAATCGGAGTTGCGAGACGGAGATTGGTTACAAGTGATGAACTAGGGTTTGGAGATGAGATGGTGCTGATGAAGATGTTGATGGGGACGAGTCCCCTCCGATGAGAGGAGTGTTGGTGATGACTATGGAGACGATTTCCCCCTCCGGGAGGGAAGTTTCCCCGGCACGATCCTCCTGCCGGAGCTCTAGATTGGTTCTGCTCAAGTTCCGCCTCGTGGCGGCGGCGAATCCACGAAAAAGCTCCTCCCTGATTTTTTTCCAGACGAAGCCCTTCATATAGCAGAAGAGGGGGGTCAGTGGGCCAGCAGGCTGCCCACAAGCCCCCTTGGCGCGGAAAGGGGGTGGCTGCGCCAAGCAGGCTTGTGGCCACCTACTGGCGCCCCTCTTGCGCTTCTTCGTCCCAGTATTTTTTATAAATCCGGAAAAAAATCCTCATTGGTTTTTACGGCGTTTGGAGTTGCGCAGAATAGGTATCTCAATTTTGCTCCTTTTTCAGGCTAGGATTCCAGTTGCCGGCATTCTCCCTCTTCATGTAAACCTTGCAAAATAAGAGAGAAAAGGCATAAGTATTGTACCGTGTAGTCAAATAACAGCCCAAGAAGCGATAAATATCAACATGAAAACATGATGCAAAATGGACGTATCAATGACCCCAAGCTTAGACCTCGCTTGTCCTCAAGCGAAAGCCTAGCTCAACAAAGATGTCCACATGTTTAGGGAGAGAGGTGTCGACAAAACAAGATACGAACATGCATGCATCATGATCATGATCAGAACAGCCATACCAACATATAATCTCTCATGCTAAAGTGATAATTCCTTCACAAAGTAAAGCATGGATCAAGAACCTTACCGAGAAGTAACAACCGACAGCCTTTACTCATTGAAGAAATTGCAATTTATCACAACATCAGTAAGAGTCAAATAAGAGCTTGTAAAGCAAATCCACATACTCAATCATTCTTTCGTTCTCTACAACTGCTACAACTCATGTGGTACTCATGAGATCAAAGTTTTAGCTGGACACAGAGAAAGATAGGGGCTTACAGTTTTGCCTCCCAACTGCTTACCTCAAGGGTAATGTCAACAATAATAATTCATGAGTGCCTACCTCCAAGTTGACATATGAATATAGATATTTCCCTAGCATATGACGCTAGCCAAGATAAAGGCGAGATAGGGAATTGGTGAAGATCACTATGACTCTTTCAAGGGCAAAAAGTAAAGGTACAAGATAGGCCCTTCGCAGAGGGAAGCACAGGTTTTCATGCGCTTTTGAGGATTGGATGCGTGTCCTCTTAGTGCGCAGGAATGTCACTTTATATTGCCTCCTGTGATAAAGAACTTTATTATGCAGTCTGTCGCTTTTACGTCTTCCTCATCACACGTTCGCACAAAGCTTATTTTCCACACACTAATAGATCATACATATTAGAGAGCAATTTTTATTGCTTGAACCGATGACAACTTACTTGAGGGATCTTACTCAACCCATAGGTAGGTATGGTGGACACTCATGGCAAAACTGGGTTGAAGGTTTATGGATGCACAAGTAATATCTCTACTTGGTGCGGGAGTTTTGGCTAATATGAGGTGGAAGCAATCATCACATGCTAAGGGATCTCTAATCATATAACATTGTTCGGAACCAAGCAAACATAATTCATTATGTTGTCTTCGTTTTCCAACATCTACTTCTAGGCATGCAATAGTTTTAGTGAGTGTTCACAATCATAGATGGTGTCAGAGATGATATATTTATATGTGAACCTCTCCTTCTTTACCACTTCCTATCAATTGCAACAATGACCATGGTTTACATTTGCCTACCCTCAACAAGTTTCAATCCTCATTCCTTTTATATGTGAAGCCATCACTTCCCATAAGATCATTACATGATCTTTCATGGTTTTGTTCTATTCTCACTCTTTTGATCATGGCAAGAGGCAAATCCCTTCAACTAAGACACTCTTTATTATATGGCTAACGAGCTCGAATACATCGGGGGTGACACAAAGCAAAACTCAAGACTAAAACACTAAGACTTTTAATCTACTAGAGAAAGAGAAAACTGAAAAGGAAAACTAAAACAAAGGTAGAGGCAAAAGATGTGATGGTGATACGATACCGGGGCAACTCCCCCAAGCCTTGCACAAGCCAAGGGGATTGCCCATACCCATGCTTAGTTGTCTTCCTTTGGAGGTGATGGTGGTGGAGTTGTTGCAGAGGTCTTGAGCTTGTTTAATTTCCACCTGAGCATAAAATTCTGCTCCCTCAGATCATCATTTTCCTCTTCAAGCTTCAACACCCTTTGGCATAATTCCTGCTTACTCTCCTGCAAGAAACGAGAAGGGATAAACAAAGTCTTAGGCTTCTTCCTTGAGTTAGGGAGGCTCGACTTCTTGAACTCCACATGCGTGTGTCCAAGTTGCGGTAGTGGAGCCTCCTCTTCATCGGAGCTTGTTTGTTCCTTCCCCTTGGGATCATAATATTCTTCCTAATCAGTGGTCCGACCATAAGGATCCAAGTCCCCATATACTTTGGGGTCAGCAAGGTAATCTGCCACATAGCATTCCCCCACTGAATCTTGAGAAGACATCTTGCCCTAGATCTGCGGCAGAAAACAGGCTCGAAACGAAAAAACAGAGGAAATCTGCATGATACAGGGGTCAGACCAAACGGAAGAATATATATTGATTTTTTCCAGACCAGAAGGAGCTCTCCGCATGAAAACGGAGTCGGGGAGGCGCACGAGGTGGCCACAAGCCCTCCCGGCGCGACCAGGGGGTGGGCCCGTGCCGGGCAGACTTGTCGCCTCCTCGCGCACTTTCCGGACTATTTCCATTTTTTGTTTTTTTCTAATAATCCAAAACGGAGAAAATTTCCTACTGGAAAAGTTGTGGACTCTGTTTTCTTACCGAATCACATACCTCTTCGTTTTCGGAGTCTGAAACAGGCTGATAAACATCCCTTAGGTATTCCTCTGTAGTTATGGTATTGATGATATTGCTTTCAACATTTATGGGAGTACCTGAGATATAATGCTTGATTCTCGGCCCATTCACAACTCTCGGACAATTACCTTCCGTGTTATTTATCTTGATGCACCGGAACGATATACTTTCTCAACAACATAGGGACCTTCCCATTTAGAGAGAAGCTTGCCTGCAAAGAATCTTAAACGGGAGTTATATAGCAAGACATAATCACCTACATTGAACTCACGCTTTTGTATCCTCTTATCATGCCACCTCTTAACCTTCTCTTTGAACAACTTGGCATTCTCATATGCCTAAGTTCTCCATTCATCAAGCGAGCTAATATCAAATAACCTCTTCTCACCGACATGTTTGAAATCAAAGTTGAGCTCTTTGATTGGCCAATAAGCTTTATGCTCTAGCTCAAGAGGTAAATGACATGCTTTACCGTACACCATTTTGTACGGAGACATGCCCATGGGATTCTTATAGGCAGTCCTATAAGCCCACTGTGCATCATCAAGCTTCTTAGACCAATTCTTTCTATACCTGTTGACAGTCTTTTGCAGAATCAGTTTAATCTCTCTATTACTTAGCTCTACTTGACCACTGGACTAAGGGTGATAGGGAGACGCAATTCTATGGTTGACATCGTACTTAGCAAGCATTTTACGGAAAGCACCATGAATGAAATGTGAACCACCGTCGGTCATTAGATATCTAGGGACTCCAAATCTAGGGAAGATAACTTCTTTAAGCATCCTGATAGAAGTGTTATGATCAGCACTACTAGTGGGGATAGCTTCTACCCACTTAGTGATGTAATCAATAGCAACTAAGATGTGAGTATACCCATTGGATTTTGGAAAAGGTCCCATATAATCAAAGCCCCAGACATCAAATGGTTCAATGACAAGTGAATAGTTCATTGGCATTTCCTGACGTTTGCTAATATTACCTATTCTTTGACATTCGTCAGAAGACAAGACAAAATTACGGGCATCCTTGAAGAGAGTGGGCCAATAGAAACCTAATTGCAATACCTTGTGTGCAGTTCTATCTCCCGCATGGTGTCCTACGTAGGCCTCGGAGTGACACTTCTGTAGGATCTGACCCTATTCATATTCAGGTACACAACGTATAATAACACCATCTACTCCTTCCTTATAAAGGTGAGTATCATCCCAAAAGTAGGGTCTCAAGTCAAAGAAGAATTTCTTCTTTTGCTGGTACGTGAAACTAGGTGGTATGTATTTGGCAATGATATAGTTTGCATAATCAGCGTACTACGGTGCACTAGTGAAGCATTGATGACATTCAATTGCTCATCGGTAAAGCTATCATCAATAGGTTGTGGGTCATCAAGAACGTTCTCCAACCTAGACAAGTTATCTGCTATAGGGTTATCAGCACCCTTTCTGTCGACAACGTGCAAATCAAATTCTTGTAGTAAGAGAACCCATCTGATAAGTCTAGGTTTAGCGTCTTTCTTCTCCATAAGGTACTTAATAACATCGTGATCAGTATGAATAGTGACTTTGGAATCAAATGTGTAAGACCTGAACTTTTCACATGCAAACACGACTGCTAAAAATTCCTTTTCCGTAGTGGCGTAGTTTCTTTGGAACAGTCCAGAGTTTTACTAACATAGTGAATAACATTCAACTTCTTATCAAATCTTTGCCCTAGGACAGCACCAAGAGCATAATCGCTAGCATCACACATGATTTCAAAAGGTAAGTTCCAATCAGGTGGTTGAGCAATAGGTGCAGTTATCAAAGCCCTCTAAAGTATTTAGAAGGCTTCCTCACAATCCTCGTCAAAGACAAAAGGAATATCCTTTTGTAAGAGATTGGTAAGAGGCCTAGAAATCTTAGAGAAGTCTATGATGAACCTTCTATAGAAACCAGCATGACCAAGGAAACTTCTTATCCCTTTGATATTTGTGGGGTATGGCATTTTCTCGATTGCATCAACCTTAGCCTTATCGACTTCGATACCTCTTTCAGAAATTTTGTGTCCTAAGACGATGCCTACATTAACCATAAGGTGGCACTTCTCCAATCCAAGACAAGATTGGTGTCTTTAAATCTCTGTAAGACTCGATCAAGGTTGCTGAGGCGATCATCAAAGGAAGACCCGTAAACGGACAAGTCATCCATGAAAACCTCAACAATCTTTTCACAAAAGTCAGAGAATATAGCCATCATACATCTTTGAAAAGTGGCAGGTGCATTACACAAGCCAAAAGGATTAAGTTTATAAGCAAAGGTACCGAAAGGGCATGTGAAAGTGGTTTTCTCCTCATCAGATTGTGCAACTGGTATTTGGGAGAAACCAGAATAACCGTCTAGAAAGCAGAAGTGTGTGTGTTTAGACAGTCTTTCTAGCATTTGGTCGATAAAAGGCAGAGGGTAATGATCTTTCCTAGTGGCCTTATTCAATTTCCTAAAATCGATCACCATCCTATAGCCAGTAATAAACCTCTGTGGGATCAATTCATCCTTATCATTAGGGACAACGGTAATACCTCCCTTCTTAGGGACGCAATGCACCGGACTCACCCAATCACCATGAGCAACAGGATAGATAATACCCGCTTCCAGGAGCTTTAGTATTTCTTTTCTTACTACTTCTTTCATCTTAGGATTCAATCTCCTTTGATGATCAGCAACTGGTTTGAAATCAGGATCGGTTTTAATCTTGTGCTGGCACAGAGTGGGACTAATGCCCTTAAGATCATCAAGAGTATATCCAATAGCAGCACTGTGCTTCCTGAGAGTTTTTAGTAACTTCTTTTCTTCATGCTCTAAGAGGCTAGCACTAATAATAACAGGATATATCTCCTTTTCATCAAGATAAGCATACTTAAGAGTATCAGGCACCTGTTTAAGCTTGAACACAGGATCACCCTTTGGTGGGGGTGGATCCACAAGCAGTTCAACAAGTAGATTATTCTTAAGGATGGGATATTGTTCTAAGACAACTCTATCTATTTCATCCCTTTCATCCATATGCATATCATTTTCATACTCAAGAAAGTATTGCTCTAAGGGATCACTAGGAGGCACGGCAATAGAAGCAAAGGCAATAGTTTCATCCTTACTAGGCAGCTCTTTTTCATGAGGTTATCTACCAAACTTAGAGAAATTGAACTCATGAGACACACCTTGAAAGCCAACAGTCACAGTTTGCTTCTCACAATCAATATGAGCATTGACGGTATTGAGAAAAGGTCTACCATGGGACAAAAGCTATCTTGTGCGGTAGCAAGAACGAGGAAATCAGCAGGATACTTCGTTTTACCACACAAGACTTCAACATCTCATAATGATTACATGTAGGATCATATTCAAATTCAAAAATATAGCAATCATGATATTCATTCAAGGAACTATCATGAATCACTTTATAAATTTCACAATTTTGGGATTCACAATTTTCAAGCAAGACCTCATAAAGATAATCTAGTGCGCTCTCACTAGCAATTGTTTCAACATAAACGGGGCTTTTGAAAAGATTTGCTAGTGGATGAGGATCCATTTGTCTTATTCTTTGCATTTTACTTTCTGTTTTGGTGTGACAAAGATAAAGATAGTATAGCTAGGCAAGTAAACTAGAGAGAAAAGATGCAAACTAGTCACAGGCAATGGTAAACGTTTTTTTAAGACACAAACTAAATATACCAGCAAATAAAACAGGAACAAGTGAATGAAAATTTGTGTGGAGTTACTTGGTGGTTGGTGATGATATTCCCCAGCAATGGCGCTAGAAATCCTTCCTGATACTTGTGATCTTCGTTGGGTTTCCTGTGAAGAGGAACGGGTTATCGCACAACACTCTGGATAAGTATTTTCCTAAGTTATTAAACCAAGGTTTATCGATCCAATAGGAATATCAACCACAACTGTCTTCAGCGGTTGCACACAAAAGAACAAACAACTTGCGCCCAATGTAGGCAGGAGGGTTGTGAGCCCTCTTGTATTGATATTTGCAAGCAAGTGAGGTGTGTAGATAGTTGTAGTTAATTGTAAATTGCAGAATAAAAAAACAAATAGATGGCAGCAAGGTATTGAAGGTTTTATCAATATGTTGTGAATACACCCGGGGGCCATAGCTTTCCCTAGTGGCATTTCTCATGAAAAATAGCATACGATGGGTAAACAACTTATTGTTGGGCAATTGACAAAAAAGCAGACAGTTATGTGATATTCACGGCAATGATCATGTGTATATATGCACTTCCACAAACAAACAGGCCGCCTCCTCCCTGCACCTATTACTATTACTCCGCTCATCGACCTCTATCCGGCATGCATCTAGAGTATTAAGTAAAAAAGTGTAATGCTTGGAGTCAGATGACATGATGTAGACAAAGTAAACTCAAGCAATATGAATAAACCCCATTGTTTTATCCTTAGTAGCAGTAACACAAAGTTGCATCTTGTCCCCTTGTGTCACTGGGATATAGAAATTCACCAGGTTGAACCTACCACAACGCACATCTCTCACCGAATAAATATCAATCTAGTTGGCCAAACTATTTCAATAGATTAGAGATAATTATGAAGCTACCATAATCATGAACATAGGAATCGTATAAGATTTCAGAGAAGAATCAAATATTTATCATGGACAATTTGAAGATAAACCTGCAATTCATCGGGTCCCAACAAATGCACCGAACAAAAGTGAATTACATCATGTGGATCAAAGCGAAGATGCGATGACCATTGTATTGAAAATCAAAAGAGAGAGCGATTTCCATCTACGTACTGCCATGGACCCGTAGGTCTATGGTGAACTACTCACACATCATCGTGAGGGGATCAAGGTTCATGTAGAGGCCCTCCATGATCGATCCCACCTCCGACAGGGGGCCGGAATAGAGCTCCAGATGGCCTCCAGTAGGAACAGAGACTTGGGATGGTGTAAAAAGTGTTTCGAGACTCCATCTAGTGTTTTTATGGTAGATGAGAATTTAAAAGCCGGAAACAGAGTCGGAGGGCCACGAGGGAGGCAAAAGCCATCAGGGCATGATGAATGATGACCCACAAGTATAGGGGATCAATCGTAGTCCTTTCGATAAGTAAGAGTGTCGAACCCAACGAGGAGTAGAAAGATCTGACAAGTGGTTTTCAGTAAGGTAAAATCTGGAGGCACTGAAATTGTCGGTAACAAGTGATTGTGTGGTGAGATGATTCGTAGCAAGCAACAAGTAACAAAAGTAGCAACGGTGCAGGAAAGTGGCCCAATCCCTTTTGTAGCAAGGGACAAGCCTGGACAAAGTCTTGTAGGAGGAAAAACGCTCTCGAGGACACACGGGAATTTTTGTCATGCTAGTTTTCATCATGTTCATATGATTCGCGTTCGTTACTTTGATAGTTTGATATGTGGGTGGACCAGCGCTTGGGTACTTCCCTTACTTGGACAAGCATCCCACTTATGATTAACTCCCCTCGCAAGCAACCGCAACTACGAAAGTAGAATTAAGACAAAGTCTAACCATAACATTAAACTAGTGGATCCAAATCAGCCCCTTACGAAGCAACGCATAAACTAGGGTTTAAGCTTCTGCCACTCTAGCAACCCATAATCTACTTACTACTTCCCAATTCCTTCCTCTAGGCCCAAATAATGGTGAAGTGTCATGTAGTCGACGTTCACATAATACCACTAGAGGAAAAACAACATACAACACATCAAAATATCGAACAAATACCAAATTGACATGACTAGTATTAGCATGACTTATCCCATGTCCTGAGGAACAAAAGTAACTACTCACAAAGCATAATAATATCCATAACCAGAGAGGTAATGAGTAGCATCAAGGATCTGAACATAAACTCTTCCACCAAATAATCCAACTAGCATCAACTACAAAGAGTAATCAACACTACTAGAAACCTTACAAGTACCAATCGGAGTCGCGAGATGGAGATTGGTTACAAGTGATGAACTAGGGTTTGGAGATGAGATGGTGCTAATGAAGATGTTGATGGTGACGAGTCCCCTCCGATGAGAGGAGTGTTGTTGATGACGATGGCAACGATTTCCCCCTTCGGGAGGGAAGTTTCCCCGGCAGGATCGTCCTGCCGGAGCTCTAGATTGGTTCTGCTCAAGTTTCGTCTCGTGGCGGCGGCGTATCCATGAAAAAGCTCCTCCCTGATTTTTTTTCCAGACGAAACCCTTCATATAGCAGAAGAGGGGGGCCAGTGGGCAGCAGGCTTCCCATAAGCCCCCTTGGCACGGCCAGGGGGGTGGGTGCGCCAAGCAGGCTTGTGGCCACCTACTGGCGCACCTCTGGCGCTTCTTCGGCCCAGTATTTTTTTATAAATCCGGAAAAAAATCCTCGTTGATTTTTACGGCGTTTGGAGTTGCGCAGAATAGGTATCTCAACTTTGCTCCTTTTTCAGGCCAGAATTCCAGCTGCCGGCATTCTCCCTCTTCAAGTAAACCTTGCAAAATAAGAGAGAAAAGGGATAAGTATTAAACCGTGAAGTGAAATAACATCCCAAGAAGCGATCAATATCAACATGAAAACATGATGCAAAATGAACGTATCAATGACCCACAAGTGTAGGGGATCTACCATGTTCCTTTTGATAAGTAAGAGTGTCGAACGCAACAAGGAGCGGAAGGAAATGACAAGCGGTTTTCAGTAAGGTATTCTCTGTAAGCATTGAAATTATCGGTAACAGGTAGTTTTGTGATAAGGTAATTCATAATGGATAGCAAGTAACAAATGTAAAAATGGTGCAGCAAAGTGGCACAATCCTTTTTGTAGCAAAGGACAAGCCTGGACAAACTCTTATATAAAGAAAAGCGCTCCCGAGGACACATGGGAATTTATGTCAAGCTAGTTTTCATCATGCTCATATGATTCACATTCGTTACTTTGATAATTTGATATGTGGGTGGACTGGTGCTTGGGTGGTGCCCTTACTTGGACAAACATTCCACTTATGATTAACTGCTTTCGCAAGAATCCGCAACTAGGAAAGAAGAATTAAGACAAATCTAACCATAGCATGAAACATATGGATCCAAATCAGCCCCTTACGAAGTAACGCATATACTAGGGTTTAAACTTCTGTCACTCTAGCAAGCCGTCATCTACTTATTACTTTCCAATGCCTTACCCTAGGCCCAAATAATGGTGAAGTTTCATGTAGTCGACGATCACATGACACCACTAGAGGAGAGACAACATACATCTTATCAAAATATCTAACGAATACCAAATTCACATGATTACTTATAACAAGACTTATCCCATGTCCTCAGGAAAAAATGTAACTACTCACAAAGCATATTCATGTTCATAACCAGAGCAGTATTAATATTCATTAAGTATGTGAACATATAGTCTTCCACCAAATAAACCAACTAGCATCAACTACAAGGAGTAATCAACACTACCAGCAACCCACAAGTACCAATCTAAGGTTTTGAGACAAAGATCGGATACAAGAGATGAACTAGGGTTTGGAGAGGAGATGGTGCTCATGAAGATGTTGATGGAAATTGACCCCCTCTCGATGAGAGGATCGTTGGTGATGACGATGGCTTCGATTTCCCCCTCCGGGAGGGAAGTTTCCCGACGGAATAGCTCTGTCGAGGCTCTAGATTGGTTCTATCGAAGTTGCGCCTCGAGACGGTGGCATCGTGTCCCAAAAGGTCTGATATGATTTTTTCCACGTCAAAACCCTTCATATAGCAGAAGATGGGCACCGAAAGCCTGCCAGGGGGCCCACAAGCCTGTAGGGTGCTGCCAGGGGCATAGGTCGCGTTCGCTAGCTTGTGGCCACCTGGTGGGTCCCCTTCGGTACTTCTTTTTCCCATTATTTTTTATATATTCCAAAACAATTCTCCGTAACTTTTCAGGACTTTTGGAGCTATGTAGAATAGGTCTCTTAGATTTTCTCCTTCTCTTATCGAGAATTCCAGATGTCGGCATTCTCCCTCTTCATGTAAATCTTATAAAATAAGAGAGAAAAGGAATACGTATTGTACCATAATATGTATTAACAACCCATAATGCAATAAATATTGATATAAAAGCATGATGCAAAATGGACGTATCATGCCCCCCCCCCAAGTCGTGCCATGTTGGCTCATGGGCCCCTTGTGAGGCCTCGAGCCTTCTTCCGATGCTCGTAGGTCTTCTTTTGGTCTAGAAAAAATAACCAAAAAGTTTCAGGTAAATTGGACTTCGTTTGGTATGGAAAACGTGAAAAGTGAAAAACACGCAGAAAACGGGAAGTGGCACTTGGCATTGGGTCAATACGTTAGTGCTAAAAAATAATAGAAATTGGTAAATAAATACCCCCAAAAGTATTCTAGAATGATAATATATCAGCATGGAACAATCAAAAATTATAGATACATGGGAGACGTATCAACCATAGAGACTAAATGATGGTTGAGTATGTGATTGTCTTAATGACTAAGGACATAGTTTGTTGATTGTCAATAAAGTTTATGCTTCATACTCCAACAATTGTGGATATATTATTACTTTCTTATGAGAATTTATATGATGAAAACTTTCTAATATGTTATTATTCATCATGCTCTCATGTCCGTATTTTCTTTTTATTGACACCTCTCTCTCTAATTATGTGGTCATTTTTATCAAGTCCAGCTTTCGCTTGTGGACAAGCAAGATCTAAGCTTGGAGGAGTAGATACGTCCATTTTGCATCATGATTTCTTATTGATATTTATATTATTTTTTGGTCATTATCCCACTTTGTGATACAATTTTTATGACTTTTATCTCATAATATACAAGGTACATTACAACGAGGGAAATTGCCGGAAACTAGAATTCTAGACCTGAAACCCAAGAAAAAGCCTGAAAATTCCCCGGACTCCAAATGATGTGAAACTTCTCGAGGATTTTTGTGTCGAATAGATCTGTATTTTTTGAGCAAAGAACCACCGGAGGGGTGCCGCCTGTTGGTGCCAAGCCAACAGGGCGTCCCCACCCCCCTGGGCGCGCACTAATGGCTTGGCATGCCCACATGCAGCCTTTGGCTCCCCCTCTTTTTCTATATGATGTGTTCTAATCTAGAAAAAATCAAGAAGATACTTTCAGGATGAAGCGCTTCAATCTCGAGGCGGAAACCTCGGCAGAGGCCCTTTTTCTCTCCGGTAGAATGATTTTGTCGGGGAAACTTTCCTCCGGGAGGAGGATATCAAATCCATTGTCATCACCAATGCTTCCTCTTTCATGGGAGGATCAATCTTCACCAACATCATCACCAGCACCATCTCATCTCAAATCCTAGTTCATCTCTTGTATGTAATCTTTGTCTAGAAACCTTAGATTGTTACCTCGGGGCTACTAGTAGTGTAGATTACATCTTGTAGTTGATGCTAGTTGGTTTACTTGGTGGAAGACAATATGTTCAGATCCTTCATTATATTTATTATACCTCTGATCTTGAACATGGGGATAATTTGTGAGTAGTTTCTTTTGTTCTCGAGGACATGGGATAAGTCTTCTTATAAGTAATGATGTGAAGTTGGTATTGTTTGATATTCTGATGATATGTATATTGTTGCTTCCCTTAGTGGTGTCACGTGAACGTTGACTACATGATACTTAACCATCCTTGGGCTTAAGGGAAGGCACCATGGAGTAATAAGTAGATGATGGGTCGGTAGAGTGACAGAAGCTTAAACCCTAGTCTATGCGTTATTTCATAAGGGGCTAATTTCGATGCACATGTTGCATGGTATGGTTAGATTTATCTTAATTCTTATTTTGTAGTTGTGGATCCTTTCGATAGGGGTAATCATAAGTAGGTTGCTTGTTCAAGTAAGAACAAAACCTAAGCACTGGTCCATCCACATATCAAATTATCAAAGTAACAAATGTGAATCAACTCAACATGATGAACATGACTAGGCGAAAATTCCCATGAGTCCTCGAGAGCATTTTACTTCGTATAAGATAACTGTCAGGCTTGTCCTGTGCTACAAAAAAGGATTAGGCCAACTTCCTCCACACTTGCTAATTTTGTCAATTGTTACTTGTTACCTATTATCTTGCTACAAAACTATCTATCACCATTACTCACAGCACTTGTAGAGAATACCTTGCTGAAAACTGCTTATAATTTCCTTCTACTCCTCATTAGGTTTGACACTCTTTCTTATTGAAAGGTCTACGATTGATCCCCTATACTTGTGGGTCATCAATGGGTAGATTTTTCATTATTGCTTCCGACATTTAGATGTACTAGGACTTTCTGTTGTGCTTCATGAACCCATTATCTCGTGACTACAAAAACTCAGAGTAGTCTCTCAAAATGCGTAAAGCGGCATTGGTATCAACATTAAAATCATGATGAAGACTTTCCAATTTCTACATAATGTTTTAACACTATCATAACAAGGATCAATCGTTTTTATTTTCCTTCGAACAAAGCTACCAGCTTTCAGCATTTTGGCCATCCTATTAAGAAACCTCCAAGCTTGGGAGACATTGGTTTCCAAAAAGGACCATAAGAAGAAATGTCAAGTACATACTTACTTTATGAGTCAAGTGCTCCAAAAAAATATTCATGATTAAATAGTATGTCATGGTACATTTTGTAAGCGTCAACAAAATGCTCATCTAGGCATAGCCCAAAGCTACACATATTTCTTCTTAGGTTATATAATTTCCACCTGCTGATAAAAAGAAAACAATAAATATAGATTTCAACTATATCCAAGAGTTCAAAGTACGTGTAGGTTGATCTCAAAACTACCTAGCAGCTTCCCCCTCCAAAGAATATGGGAACAACTTTACTTTAATTTCTTCATTAGTATGTTCGTGGAACTTAAATGTCCCACATTTGTTTTCAAACTCCTTCATGTGTGTATAGGTATTTTTAGTTCCAATGCCTTAGAAAGGTTCTCATTTAAACATACTAATTAACTAAGGATTTATTTCAAATATTTTACAAGTTAGGTCGGGACCAATAGATAAGTAATTTCCTGCTCGCGCTAGTCCCGCGACCAACTCAAATCCTACATGGTAATTTTGCTCTTGTAAGACCATGGTTGCATGCAACCTGCAAAACATCACATAAATAAGCGATTAACATGATTACTTATAACAAGACTTCACATGATTACTTATAACAAGACTTATCCCATGTCTTCAAGAACAAATAGAATATAATCTACCACCACATAAACCAACTACCATCAACTACACAAGATGTAATCGATGCTGCTACTAGCATCTCCCATGTACCAATCTAAGGTTGGAGACAATGATTGAACACAAGAGACAAACTAGGGTTTGGAGATGAGATGGTGCTGGTCAAGATGTTGATGGAGAAGAGTCCTCCCATGATGAGAGGAACATTGGTGATGACGATGGCTTCAATTTCCCCCTCATAGAGGGAATTTTCCCCTAGGGGATCGCTTCACCGGAAATCAAAAGTGCTTCACCTCTAGTTCCACCTTGAAACGGCATCGGTTTCTACCGGAAGTCTTCTCCATTTTTTTTCTAGGGTAAATGGCGGCATATAGGAGAAGATGGGCAGCAATGTTCCTTCGTGGGGCCCACGAGACACTGATACGTCTCAAACGTATCTATAATTTTTGATGGTTTCATGTTGTTATCTTGTCAACTTTGGATATTTTATATACCTTTTATATCTTTTTGGGGAATAACTTATTAATTCAGTGCCAAGTGCGAGTTCCTGTTTTTTCTGTGTTTTTGACTCTTTTCGGATCTGATTTTGGAACGGAGTCCAAACGGAATAAAATCCCCGAAATAAATTTTTCCAGAACAAAAGAAGATCGGGGGACTTGAGGGCCAAGGCAGGAGGCCCACAGGGAGCCCACAAGCCCTGACGCCGCGGCCAGGGGGCGCGCGGCGACCAGGCTTGTGGCCTCCCTTCATGATTGAGAGTCTCTCGTTTTGTCACCACCATATAGCTAGTGGGAAATTTTCATTATATAACTTGGCGTGTATATTCCAATGATAGGCTTCCTCAAAATTTACTTAGGTCTTCGTGAGCAAGCAAGTTGGATGCACACCCACTAGTTTTCTTTAAGATCTTTCACATACTCTTAGCTCTAGTGCATCATTTGTATGGCAATCCCTACTCATTCACGTTGATATCTATTGATTAGCATCTCCATAGTTCATTGATATGCCTAGTCAATGTGACCATCTTCTCCTTGTTTACCTTGCAACCTCCACCACACTCCATTCCACTTATAGTGCTAAAACCATGGCTCACGCTCATGTATTGCGTGAGAGTTGAAAAATGTTTGAGAAAGTAAAGGTGTGAAAACAATTACTTGGCCAATACCGAGATTGTGCATGATTTAAATTCGTTGTGCAAGGATGATAGAGCATAGCCACACTATATGATTTTGTAGGGATAACTTTCTTTTGGCCTTGTTATTTTGAAAGTTCATGATTACCTTGCTAGTTTGCTTGAAGTATTATTGTCTCCACGTCAATAGCAAACTATTGTTTTGAATCTAATGGATCTGAACATTCACGTCACATGAGAGGAGTTACAAAGGACATCTATGCTAGGTGGCATGAAAGCATCAAAAATTCATTATTTATCACTTCCCTACTCGAGGACGAGCAGGAGTTAAGCTTGGGGATGCTTGATACGTCTCAAACGAATCTATAATTTTTGATGGTTTCATGTTGTTATCTTGTCAACTTTGGATATTTTATATACCTTTTATAAAAAAATTGGGACTAACTTATTAATTCAGTGCCAAGTGTCAGTTCCTGTTTTTTCTGTGTTTTTAACTCTTTTCAGATCTGATTTTGGAACGGAGTCCAAACGGAATAAAATCCCCAGAATAAATGTTTCCAGAACAGAAGAAGATCGGGGGACTTGAGGGCCAAGGCAGGAGGCCCACAAGCCCTGACGCCGCGGCCAGGGGGGGCCCGCGGTGACCAGGCCTGTGGCCTCGCTGGAGCTCCCCTGCCCTAGCTCTTTGGCCTATATATTCCCTAAAATCCCAGAAAAAATCAGGGCGTCCATGAAACCACTTTTCCGCCGCCGCAAGCTTCCGTTTCCGCGAGATCTCATCTGGAGACCCTTCCCGGTGCCCTATCGGAGGGGACTTTGGAGCTGGAGGGCTTCTAAATCAACATCATCGCCCCTCCAATGACTCGTGAGTATTCCACTTCAGACCTACGGGTCTGTAGGTAGTAGCTAGATGGCTTCTTCTCTCTCTTGGATCTTCAATACAAAGTTCTCGATGATCTTCATGGATATCTATCCGATGTAATCCTCTTTGGCGGTGTGTTTGTCGAGATCCGATGAATTGTGTATTTGTGATCAGATTATCTATGAATTATATTTGAGTCTTTGATGATTTCTTATATGCATGATTTGATATCCTTGTAAGTCTCTCCGAGTCTTGGGTTTTGTTTGGACAACTAGATCTATGATTCTTGCCATGGGAGAAGTGCTTGGTTTTGGGTTAATACCATGCGGTGACCTTTCCAAGTGACAGAAGGGGCAGCAAGGCACGCATCATGTTGTTGCCATCAAGGGTAACAAGATGGGATTTCATCATAGATTTGAGTTTGTCCATCTACATCATGTCATCTTGCTTAAGGCGTTACTCTGTCCTTATGAACTCAATACACTAGATGCATGCTGGATAGCGGTCGACGTGTGGAATAATAGTAGTCGATGCAGAAAGTATCGGTCTACTTGTTTTGGACGTGATGCCTAAAGATATGATCATTGCCATAGATAACGTCATGACTTTGCGCGGTTCTATTAATTGCTCGACAGTAATTCGTTCACCCACCGTCTACTTGCTTTCATGAGATAAGCCACTAGTGAACACTACGGCCCCGGTGTCTATTCACAACTATCGTCTCCACTTTTACTTTTACTTTGCTTTGTTTCCTTTTTGCTTTCAGTTCTCACTTTCTAAACAATCTATAAGGGATTGAAAACCCCTTCATAGTGTTGGGTGCAAGCTCTTTGTGTTTGTGCAGGTACTTGTAACTTGACGCGATCCTCCTACTGGATCGATACCTTGGTTCTCAAACTAAGGGAAATACTTACTACCGCAGTGCTACATCACCCTTTCCTCTTCAAGGGAACACCAACGCAAGGCTCCAAGGCCGCGGGGGAATCCTTTGCATATTTGCCAAGGAAGTCCCTGTAGGCGTAGCCAGCAGCAGAAGTATTCCTGGCGCCGTTGCCGAGGAAGGTCTTTTGTTGCCGTAGCAGACACCTAGGCGCACCCTGGGGGTACAGCCCCACTGGCTTGTGGCCCTACTGAGGCTTCTCTATAGTAGTTGTTTCTTGCAGTGTTTTTATTTATTCCAAAATAATACTCCATAAACTTGCAATTCATTTGGAGCTCGGGAGAATATCTATTTCTCATGTAGCTTTCTCACACTCGAAATTCCAGCTACCGACAATTTCCCTATTATGATGTATATCTTGCAAATTAAGAGATAAAATACATTATAATTGCATTATAAAGTGTAATATGACTCTAAAACTTTGTAAATAATAGTAGGTACACATAACATAAAATGGACGTATAAATTATCACGATTCTTCAAGATACTTTTAAACGTTTCATTTTTCTCGCTTTGACTGACAAAAAAATGTCAAAGTTTCCCCTAGATTATTTCTATTGCCATTGATAGCTCGATTAAAATTGTTAGATGCTCCACTATTATTAGGATAAGGAAATCTGGGAGTATGACCATAATTTTCCTTGTTGATATTATAGCTATTATGAGCAATGAAATTCACGTCATTAACTTTTGTATTAGTAGTAGCATTCACATTTACCTATTCTTTACCTTTCATGATGGAGGTGAGTTCATCAATCTTAGTGGTAAAATCTATAATAGGAAGGAAAGGAATAGAGTGCGTGAGCACGGAACTAGCCTTCTCGAGAACTATCGTAGTTTTGTCATGGCAGATGTCGTCGTGCGAGAACTTAGGTATGAGGCCATCACATTTATGTGGCGACTTGAAGGGGCTGATCGAGAAACAAAAGGCAAAGGTTTACCCAGGTTCATCCCCTTCGGAGGAGGTAAAAGCCTACGTCCTTGTTTGTATGTATTGATCATGATCTTGATTACAAGGGTGAGGAATTGCTAGCCTAGCTTTCGAGGGATTCTTTGTTACTTGATCTTTCTCCTTTGGGGTTCCCCTTTATATATAGGTGGAGACTCGGAGGTTACAACAGAGTCTTGGTCGTACTACGACCCGAAACCTATTGTATCTTTTAATCATCTTATTCTCCTAAGTAAGGAAGGATATCCATGCCTTCCTTCCTTGAGCCGGTCCTCCAGACAATGGGCCTCGAGCCAGCCTTGTTTGATCAAACCGCCTCCTTGGCATGTAAGCTTATGTTCCTTTAGTCCATACGTTGGCCCTGCCGGGTTATTCCTATGGCGGGTTAACCCATGGGGTATATCCCCAACATTAGCCCCTAGTTTGACTTGGATTTATTCATGCCAAACTATTCCCTCGAATTTAAACAAGTTAGTTGCTTTGTGAGAAACTTCAAGCCGGACTTCATAAGCCGACACTTTAACCCTTCTTCGGGTTATCTTCTTTTTGGAAAACTTAGTCCGTCCTAACTTATTGTTTCCTTTGACGCCATCTTGCTGACCCTCACCGTCCTTACGTCACCACAGCGAATCTGTTTTGAACAATCATTAAATCCAGTCTGGCACAAAAATCTAGGATCCTTCTCACCCACGATTTATTGTGTGTGTTCCATTTTTTACTGCGCCGATTCGGGTCTCGTCTTATTGTAAATATATCTGATCCCTCCAATGTACTCTTTCACTTATTCTTCTTCCTCTCGTCTTCGGTGTTTCTTCGAACCCCATCGGTGCCACCCTTCGAGGGGTGACTCCGCCCCTGTGTCATCATCGCAAGAGTTCATCTCTGTCAATGGCGGGTCCTTCTCAGACGCGGCGGTCGTTGATTCTTGCCTGCTTCGAACTTGGTGAGTCCCCATTGGTGCCCTAGGTTGTCACCACTGCTCATGCTTCATCGGTAGTTCATCACGTTCGTTGTAGATCTGTTATTCTTGTATTAGTTCGCACAAATTGCATAATTTCAACACCGCTGGCGCCCAACAATATGGTAAATTCATAGCAGTCTATCTTTGATCCCTTTAGATGCTTTATTTCGGTAGCTTCGCTAGCCAAGGAGTATTTTGTCCCCTTTTTGAAAGTTTATTCAAATCTATCTGTCCCTCTTATTTCGTAGAATGTTGTTTGCCAATGGAAAAATATCAATAAGTCCTTTTATTACCTGCAACGTTTTTTTGTCGGCTTACTTAGTATTATCGGGACTTACTTAGTACTGTCGGCTCACCAATCCACCGGCTTACCAACAAGATGTTCGTTTCTATTTGCAACTTTTGAGTCTTTGTAATATAATCTGAAATTTTTAATATTTAGATGGATTTTAAATATATGGTGACTTATTTCTTCCATTTCCCTTTGTAGCTATTTTGCATAAACGTCATGCCTCCAAAGGCCACTAAAATATGTGGCTGGGTTAGATCCCAAGAGTCTATGCTTACCTTGGAGAACCTTGTTTCTCAAGGTTATTTGCCTGCTTAGAACGAGATAAGTTGGGGAGCACCTGACCAACAAACTTCTCTCCAACCTTGGCAAGGAGAGGTTGTTTGTTTCACTAATCATATGCAAAGAGGTGTTCATCCACCCGGCTCGAGGTTCTTTAGAGACCTTCTAATTTTTTTTCAACCTTAGGCCCCAAGATATTGGTCCCAATTCAATGACCAGTACTTTTCACTTTCAACTACTTTGCGAAGTATATCTTTAGATTGAGACGTCTGAGACTCTCTTCAAAGAATTCTTTTATATCAATCATCAAACCGAAGTGAAAGATGGACCCAGCGTAGAACTTGGTGGTATTTTTATTCAGAACAGGAAGAACAGTCCATTTCCCTAGACCAAGCTGGCAAGTCATACCAAGGGATGGAACAAAACTTGGTTCTACTGTAAGAACACTACCCTGGCAGGTGAAAATCCTTTGTCGGGTTACAGATTAGATTGTCTTAGTGCCAACGCTGATTACCCGCGTTGGCCAACTGAAGAGGAAAGAAAATTGTTGGCACCGATGCTTTTAAAGTTAAGGGCTCTGATGTCCCATGGCCTCACTGGGATCGATCTGACCCAGTGTTGGATAAGCTGGCATATCCACCCCGTTAGTGCAAGAGGTGACTTAATGTGCAATTACACTAGTGTGCTCAAATATGTCCAACGCTTCAGCAAGAAAAATCTTTCTGATAGTGATGTCAATAAGGCCACCAAAAAGTGCTTTGGTGATTCAAAAGAGAAGTGTGGAAGCATAGAACAGGCTCCCTTTTATCTAAAAATTCTAGTCCCTTCGGTATGTAGTTTATCAATTTCGTTGTGTTATGTCAACTCTCCTTATTTACCATACTTATTTTCCAGCTTGTGTAATTGTTACACACCGATTCTGATTTTTGGAAAGCCGCAGCCACGGGTCCTGCTCCTTTATCTAGTCAAATGAATGACCCGGCAAACTCAGGAGAAGTATCTAAGGTAGAACTTGATTCGTTGGGTCTCTTATTCGTGGAACTTGCTAATGCATCCTCTTCTTAGGATAGCACGAAAATGAATCAAGCTGGAAACTTTGAGGTAATTTCCATTTCCTCCAGCTCCTTCGAAGCGTTTATTCCAACAAGGGCAAGACGAACCATCAGGAAGGTTAAATGTTCACATCCTGATGCTTACTTAGATCCAAAATTTGTTTTGAAGAAAATTGAACATGTCGTCCAATCAAAACACAAGACCCGAAGCAGTTCGGGTGACTTAGCGCCTGGCTTATCCCATGAGTCGGTTAGTCATAAGCAACACATTGAGGTGTCGCATAGTCCAACTGCTTCTCACCATCAAGCCAGTCTTTTTAAACAACCTCTGAGTCCTTCTAATTCACTTTATCACGAAACCCCTCCTTCTTCTGGTGATTCAACAGCGACACAACTTCTGGCTTTTACTATCAACCATGGGTAAGCTTCTATTCAAAACCGAGTTTACTTTGTTGTTGCAATTACTTGTCTTTTTCCATCATCCATCATTTTGTTTTTCTAACTGCAGAGCCAAAGCTTTTGTAAGAAAGAAAGTAGGCGAGTGATCTTTTGCTACCGCCGATGAGAATGTTCCAAATCCGCCACCTGAAGTGACAAGTCATGTCGAGCCTCCTAGCGATCATGACCTAGATTTGGGCATGGAAACTGCTCGTGACGTGGAGATGAGAGACGTTGAAGAGCCAGTTTTTACTTAGGTGGCAACTAAAGAAACAAACGATGATCCGGCATTCCGGACTTCAAGTCCTCCTTTCCCTGGTAGCCCTGTAGTGAATATGGATGTTCTTGCCCCATCAGCTACCGCAGACTATGCTGAAGCGGTCATCACAAGTGAAGATTTCCAAAATCCTGACCCTTCAAATGTCTTGGCTAAGTTTATAGCAAAAACAATTGAGCCGGATGTGTTGGAGAAGGGAAAGGCCAAGATGGAGCTTCCGGATTTGTGTGCTCTTGGTGTTGATGATGTGTATTAGTAGTATTTGACCCGGCTAACTGAGAGCCGTGATTTTGAGATGAAGTTGGTAAACACCTTGAAGCTTAGTATGGGAAAAATAGTGAGCTGTACCTTAAATGTACTTTGTAAGAACCAATGGTAGCCCCCAAGGACCGGGTCATTATGATAATAATGAGCCGGTACTTATTTGTTTTGGAGAGAAATGTCATATGTACCCCCGAAGGGTCGGTTCATTATGAAAATAATGAGTCGGTACTTTGTACTGCTTTGGAGAAAAGATGCCTTCTATAGCCCCCAAGGGTTGGCTTTCCTCTTTGAGGTGCTCGGGTCTACCTTGTATTTATAAATTTAGAGCCTATAGCCCCCAAGGGTCGGCTTATCTCTGTGAGATAACTGGGTCTTCCTACTGTATAACAACGAAGCTTGTTACATTAGCCCCCAAATGCCATGTCGATTGCTTGGAACTGCAGTGGACTTTATCAAATTGAGCTTTTTTAGAATGTTGTAGCCCCCAAGTGTCGAGTCATCTTGTTTTAGGCGGCTCGAGACTTCATACTTGAACTTATGTTTCATATGCTTGTACAGGATTCATTGGAAGATGTTGAGTGTGTCGCTATTGTAACAGCCCAGAACCGACGCTACAGAAGATTCCCCTTTTATTCCCTTGTCGACGTGTGATTCGTTTGGTTGTCGCATTCATCATCACATCATCTGCATAGCATCAGCACTCCATTTGCATCATTTTTCAAAAACTTGCATCCATTATTAGTTGCCGGTTCCGTCCATTTTTTTGTCGTTGACCGTTCCGAGACCAACCACACATGCATGCGGCCGCGGCATCGATAAATATTGTTTTTAAAGGTGTGTATAAAACTTTCTCAGATTAGGTTGAAACTTGGCGTGCGGTCTTGTTATAGTGTAGCTAGACCGCGTGCGAAATTTCATTGCAGTTGTAGTCCGTTTGATACCCAAACCGTTGACCGTAGTGGCACCATCATCGGCTTATTCATCGGACGTTTTTCGGTTTTAAATCTCATGTCACGGGCCTCCATTCTTCCTCTCATCTCAGCCCAAACACCTCCTACACAACCCACATAGCTAACCCCGCGACCGGAGCCGTCCGATTGCGACCGAATGGCTCAAAACGGTGCAAACCCCCCTTCCTATTACCCACCTACTATATATAGCACTTCAACCCCTAACCAAATCCGGCCAAACCCTATTTTTTTAAGCATCTGTCCTATCCACCTCGCAGCTGATGCCACCCAACTCCCTCTGTTTCAGCGTCGAGCCAACCAGCCTCGAGACCCATTCCACCAACCACACCCAGTCCTTCCCCTTCGATTTGGACCGTCCAGATGGACATTTGACGGACCTGAGGTCCTCCCCGCATCCTCCTCGATCCAATCCGGATCAGGGGAGCAGCTCCCGAACCGCGGGCCCGATCACGTGCAAGCCTGCGCCCGATGGCCACACCCTACTCGCCCTAGCCACCTGGCGGCCACCAGGGCTCCACCGGAGCCCCCAGGCCGGTCGCCTTGCGCCGCTGCTCCGCCTCACACACTCTCTCTCTCTCTCTCCGTGTGCAGGAGCTGCTGCCATGGCGCCGCCGAGGAGCCCCACTCCCCCCTTTGCAGGTTGTCATCGGATCCGCCGGTTCCTGGCCGCCCCAGCTGTCTCGCCTTGCTCCCTCTCATCATCCCGCGTTAACCTGCGCCGCTGCCGCTGCCTACGTTCGGGAGGAGCTCGCCCCACCGTCTCGCCCGCTCGCGCCCTCGTGGGCCGCCGCCACCCGAGGCCCACCGCCGTCCCAGCTTGCGAGCTCGCCCATGCCCCAGCCTAGGCCTATCTCCCACGCCCTATGGGCCTCGACCCGACCCCAACCTGGACAAGCAACCGCCTTCCCCGGCCTGCATCTCCTCCCCATCGATGTGGACCCGAGGCCCAACAAGGTGAGCATCTGCCTCGCTATTCTCTGTTGCATGCGCAATTAAGTATAAGTCGCTCATGTGTTTCTATTTAGGCCCATGTATAGTTTCGGTCTTATTCGTATTTTTTCCGTCTAGCCATTTTGTCTAATTATCAATGATTTTATAATTGCAGAATATTGCATATTTTTAAAACACTAACAACTAATTAACCATGCATCGGATTAAAATAATTTAGATATGTAATATGTCCAGAATTTCGTGTAGATTAATAATTTCCAACTTTAAAGCATGTTTAAAACTATTTAACTTGCTATTCACATTTTTTTACGTGATGCCATATTAAAATGATTTAATTCATAGCAAAATAATTGTGCATCGGATGTAAAAACTTCATACAAGAAAAATGCTTAGAATATTGTGTAGTTTCACGATATCCAACTCTCACATGTGATAAAAATGGGTAACCTTGTTGTTTAATGAAATTTGCCTAGATGGCATGTTGACCTAATTTAATTCATAACTAATTAACCGTAGCTTCAATTAAAATGTTCCACATATGTAACTTGCCTGGAAAAATGTGTAGAACAACATGGTTGTATTTATTTTCCTGTTTAACAACTCTAAAATTGTGTTATAGGCAGAACAGTAATGAATCTTAATTTGCATATGGGGACTTTCTGGAATTGTTATTCGTTGCTCCGTCCTAATTTAAACTTGCCTATAATTTGATGTAGTTTCATAATATCTTGTGCTTCCATGAATTAACATGCTTGTAGCTATCATTTGCATATATTTTACATTCATGGCATATTATCTTGTGATGATCATATCTTTTGAACCGTAACTCCGTTTCAAATGATCTATATATGTAAAGCGACTAAAATTTTGTGTAAAATCACACGAACCACTTTATTTTGCTGTTTAACAAATATAAAACATGTTTACTTCAGATCTGGACCAATTTCGAAAATTAATTTATCTGATCATTTTAGAAATACTATAAATTGTTTCCGGCAAGATTTAAAATGCCTAGATGATGTAGTTGTTCATGCTTCACCTCCTACCATGTTTCACAACATTTAATATTGTTGTGTACCTAAACGGGTGTGAATGAAATAATTCAAAAATGAAGTTTTAGTCAATATGCAATTCATTTAATGTGTAGTGATAAATTGTTGTGCTTTGTCGTGTCGTGCATAAATAAATGGACATGCCTCATATGTATTTGCGCATCATGTCATGAATATGTTGTGGTGTTTATTGTGTGTTGATTAATACTTTCCGGATTGTTTCTTCTCGATAGATTTTTGAACCACTTCGAAGTGTGAGGATTCGTTTGACTACGCTGGTTTATCGGCTTCAGGAATTCGTTCTTTTCCAAGCGATATCACATGCAAGATTATCATTTCCCTAGATAACATTACTATCATTGGCATGATAGTTGTCTCGTTTCTATCGCTATGTCTCGCTGCCTACCACTTAAAAGTCAGCCTCCCAACATTGCCATGAAAAGCATCTACCCCTCCATATCACAGCAAAACCTATAAGGTGAATGAGGTTGTCTCTAATGCATAACCTTAAAACGATAGTGATAATTCAATAAGACAAAACATAGCAGGCACCATATCCAATAGGGCACGGCTACGACATTCGGACACACCATCACACTATGGTGTGCCAGGCGACATGAGTTGTGAAACAATTTCCACATTGTCTACCAAACTCACAACTCAGATATTTGTCTCTACGATCAAATCGCAGACATATCATCCTATTGCCATGATGATTTTGAACTTCACTCTGAAATTGCTTGAACTTTTTAACACTTCAGACTCGTGATTCATCAAGTAAATATGCATGCATCTACTCAAATCATCTATGAAGTAAGAACATAACGATGTCCACTGCGTACCTCATCAGTCATTGGACTGCATACATCAAAATGTATTATTTCCATCAAGTCACTTGCTCGTTTTATCTCACTAGAAAATGAGGCATTTAGTCATCTTGCCCATGTGGCATGATTTGCATGTCTCAAGTGATTCGAAATCAAGTGAGTCCAAAAGATCCATCTGCATGGAGTTTCTTCATGCGTTTACACCAATAGGCATGGTTTGCATGTCTAAAATGATTAAAAAACGAGTGAGTCCAATGATACATCAGCATGGAGCTTCTTAATGCGTTTTATACCAATATAAGCGGCATTGCCACAAGTAAGTGTTACTATCATTAATACTTTGTATCTTTTGGCATCAATATTATGAACATGTGTATCACTACGATCGAGATTCAATAAACCATTCACATTAGGTGCATGACCATTTAAGGTTTTATTCAAGTAAACAGAGTAACCATTATTCTCTTTAAATGAATAATTGTTTTCCAATAAAGACAATCCAATCATGTTCATGCTTAACTCAAGCACCAAACAACATTTAGATCAAACACTAATCCTGAAGGTAGAGGGAGCATGCGATAGTGATCACATCAACCTTGGAAACACTTCCAACACACATCGTCACCTCGCCTTTATCTAGTCTACATTTAGTCGGCAGCTTTTATTTCAATTTACTAACATTTAGCAATTGAACCGGTATCTAATACCCAAGTGCTACTAGGAGTACTAGCAATATACACATCAATGACACATATATCTAATATACTTTTGTTGCCAACCTTCTCATCTACCAAGTGTCTAGGGCAGTTCCGCCTTAGTGATCATTCCCCTCATCATAGAAGCACACAGTCCCAGGTTTGGGTTCAACCTTGGGTTTCTTCATTGAAATGACAACTGACTTCTCAGCCTCGAAGTTTCCCTTCTTTACCTTGCCCTTCTTGAAACTAGTGGTTTTACTAACCATCAACACTTGGTGCTCCTTCTTGATTTCCACCTTCGCTGTGTCAAGCATCGTGAATCGCTCAAAGATCATCTTCTCCATCCCTGGTATGCTATAGTTTATCATGAAGCTCACTAGCTTGGTGGTAATGACTTTGGAGAACTATGTCAATCACTATGTTATCTAGAAGATCAACTCCCACTCGATTCAAGTAATTATAGCACCTAGACAATCTGAGCACATGCTCAACGTTTGAGCTTTTCTCCTTCTCTTTGTAGGCCAAGAATCTTGTTGGAGGTCTCACACCTCTCACCACGGGCATGAGCCTGAAATCCCAATTTTAGCTCTTGGAACATCTCATATGTTCTGCGACGTTCAAAACGTCTTGAGCGCCTCAATTCTAAGCCGTAAAGCAAGATGCACTGAACTATCATGTAGTCATCATAACGTGTATGTCATGTGTTCGCAACATCTACATGCAATGCTTGGGATAGCTCACCGAGCGGTGGATTAAGGACATAAGCCTTCTACGCAGCAATGAGGACAATCCTTAGTTTTATGGACCCAGTAAGCATAATTACTACTATCATATTTCAACTTAGCTTTCTCTAGGAACATATCAAAATACACTGGAGCTACAACACAAACTAATTGTCTACAACATAATTTGCAAAGACATTTTGACTCTGTTCATGATAATGAGTTCAATTAATCATATTACTTAAGAACTCCCACTCAAATTGACATCCCTTTGGTCATTCGAATGGTACATGATCCAAATCCACCAACCCGTGCCTGATCATCACGTGACATGAGGTGGCTTCAATGGTGAACATCTCCATGTTGATTATATCAACTATATGACTCATGTTCGACCCTTAGGTCTCCTGTGTTCTGAGGCCATGCATGTACATAATAGGCTCATCAAGTTTAACTTGAGTGTTCTGCGTGTGCAAAATTGTCTTGCACCCTTGCATCTAAACGAAGAGTCGATCATACCCGATCATCACGTGGTGTCTCGAAATGACGAATTGTCGCAATAGTGCACACTCGGGGAGAACACAATTTTATCTTGAAATTTTTAGTGAGGGGTCACCTTATAATGCTACCGTCATCCTAAGCAAAACAAGGTGCATAAAAAGGATTAACATCACATGCAAATCATAAGTGACATGATATGGCCATGAACTTGTGTTGTTTGATCTCCATCTTCAAAGCACCAACATGATCATCATCGTCACCGGCACTACACCATGATCTCCATCATTGTGTTGCCATCAAGGTTGTCGCGCCAACCAAGCTTCTACTACTATTGCTACCATTTAGCGATAAAGTAAAGCATTACATAGTGCTCGATGATTGACACACAGGTCATAGAATAATTAAAGCCAACCATATGGCTCCTGCTGGTTGTCGTAGCATCGAAATGCAAGTCGACATTAACTATTACAACATGATCATCTCATACACCAAATATATCTCATCATGTCTTTGGAGATATCATATCACAACATACACTGCAAAAACAAGTTAGACCTCCTCTAATTTGTTATTGCATGTTTTACGTGGCTGCTATGGGTATCTAGCAAGAATGTTTCTTACCTACGCGAAACCACAACGGTGATATGCAGGTTGCTATTTAACCTTCGACAAGGTCCGCCTTTTGTTGAATCTAATTCAACTAGAGTAGGAGAGACAGACACCCGCCAGCCATCTTTAGGCAACAGGTTGCCTGTCAGTCGATGGAACTGATCTCTCATACGTGGACGAGTAAAGTTGGTCCGGACCGCTTCATCCAACAATGCCGCGGAATCAAGAAAATACAAAGGACGGAAGCAATCTGAATATCAACGCCCACAAATTCCTTTTTGTTCTACTTGAGATGTCATCTACGCATAGACCTAGCTCGGATAAAACTGTTGGGGAACGTCGCATGGAAAACAAAAAATTTCCTACTCGCACTAAGATAAATCTATGGAGATCAACATCTACGAGAGGGGGGAGTGCATCTACATACCCTTGTAGATCGCTAAGAGGAAGTGTATATAACACGGTTAATGTAGTCGAATGTCTTTGCAATCCAATCATGATCTATCCCGCGATCTCAGCACGATCCGTCTTGCGATCCCATCACGATACGTCACGATCTATTGCCGAACAGACGGCACCTCCACATTCAGCACACGTACAACTTGATGACAATCTCCGCCTCCTTGATCCAGCAAGAGAAGGGTGGATAAGCATATGAGTTCTCATCAGCACGACAGCATGGAGCCGGTGTTGGTGGAGTTGTTCCGGCAGGGCTTTGACGAGCAAAACTGGAACCTATCTAAGTGGAGAAAACTAATCTATGGGAGAGACAGGGTTGCACCGTGGCATTAGTTGGTTGTAGCCCTCTCTTCCCATCTCTCTCTATATATATGGGGAAGGGGAGAGGGGTTGTGCCCTAGGGTTTCCTCCCTAGGGGCGGTGGCCAAATGGAGATGGTTGGCTGCCCTAGGGGTGGCTTCGCCATCAAGTCAGGGTAGCGTCCCCCTTTAGGGTTGGCCTCCCACTAGGGGCTGGTGCGCATCCCTCACAGCCCGTGTGGCCCCTCCAGGGCTGGTGGCCCCTTCCGGTGGACCCCCGGAACCCTCCGGACACCCCGGGTACGCTACCACTGTCGCCCGAACATTTTCCGTGACCAACATGGAATCACCCATAATATTTATCTCTGGAACATTCCGGAGCTCCTCGTAACGTTCGGATCTCATCCGGGACTCCGAACAACCTTCGGTCACCAACATACATAACTCAACTATACCGAAACGTGACCGAACCTTAAGTGTGCAGACCCTGCAGGTTCAAGAACTATGCAGGCATGACCAAGACACTCTCTGGTCGTTAACCAATAGCGGGACATGGATGCCCATATTGGTTCCTACATATCCTAAGAAGATCTTCATCGGTCGAACCACGATGTCAAGGATTCAATCAATCACGTATGTTGTTCCCTTTGTCCTTCGATATGTTACTTGCCCGAAATCCGATCACCGGTATCTACATACCTAGTTCAATCTCTTTACCGTCAAGTCTCTTTACTCGTTCCATAATACAAGATCCCGCTACTAACTCCTTAGTCACATTTCTTGCAAGCACATTGTGATGTTGTGTTACCAAGTGGGCCCTAGAGATATCTCTCCATCACACGGAGTGACAAATCCCAGTCTCGATCCATGCCAACCCAATAGACACCCTCGGAGATACCTGTAGAGCACCTTTATAGTCACCCAATCAAGTTTTGACGTTTGATACACACAAAGCATTCCTCCGGTGTCCGAGAGTTGCATGATCTCATGGTCATAGAAATAGATACTTGACATGTAGTAAACAATAGCAATAAACTGACACGATCATATGCTACGTTTATAGTTTGGGTCGTGCCAATCACATCATTCTCCTAATGATGTGATCCCGTTATCAAATGACAACTCATGTATATGGTCAGGAAACCTTGACCATGTTTGATCAACGAGCTAGTCCTTAGAGGCCCACTAGGGACAGTGTGTTGTCTATATACCGACACATGTATTTGAGTTTCCAATCAATACAATTATAGCATGGATAATAAATGATTATCATGAACAACGTAATATAATAATAACTAATTTATTATTGCGTCTAGGGCATATTTCCAAGAGAACGCTGCTCTTCTACATGATGTTTGAATGTATTGTCATACTGAGGTGTTCATGTTGTAGCTTTTGGCGAGTGTAAGTCAATTCCATATACTCATGTCTTCTGTACACATACTTGTAACAATATCTATTCTTGTGAAACGACGAGATACGCTTCTATCCCTGTCGAGGCCCTCGAGCCAAAATAAGGATAGGATCGTGATACGTCCATTTTGCATCATGATTTCTTGTACCTTTTTACTTTGTTCTTGTCCATTATTCCAAATTTTTATGCAATTCTTGTGTCTTTTTCTCTCTGGATATGCAAGGAACATCACAATGAGGGTAATATCTAGAAACTGTGATTATGGACCGAAAAACAGAAGAATAGGACGAGAAACCACTAGACTCCAAATGACCCGAAATTTCACACAGAATAGTTTTGGAATATTTAAGAATTTCTGGAACAAAAATACACCACGGGAGGGTTGCCAGCTGGGCACATGCCAAAAGGGCGCGGCCCATCCCCTCACCGTGCCCTGGTGGCTTGTGGGGCCCCTGCAGGCCCTCCAACGTCCATCTTCTCCTATATGGTGTGTTTTATCCTAGAAAAAATCGAGAGATTACTTTCGAGACGAAGCACCGCCGTCTCGAGACGGAAACTTGGGCAGAGGCCCTTTTTCTCTCCGAAAGTGGTATTCCGCCGGGGAAATTTCCCTCCAGGAGGGGGGATCGAAGCCATCATCATCACCAACGCTTCCTCCTTCGTGGGATAACCAATCTTCAACAACATCAACACCAGCACCATCTCATCTCCAACCCTAGTTCATCTCTTGTGTTCGATCTTTACCTCAAAACCTCAAATTGGTACGTGTGGGTTGCTAGTAGTGTTGATTACATCTTGTAGTTAATGCTTTTTGGATTAATTGGTGGAAGATATTATGTTGAGATCCTTTGTCACCATCATTATACCTCTGACCTTGAACATGTTGATGAGGTGTGAGTAGTTACTATTGTTCCTGAAGACATGGGATAAGTCTTGTCACAAGTAATCATGTGAAATTGGCATTCGTTCGATATTTTGATGATATGTATGTTGTTGCTTCTCTTAGTGGTGTCGTGTGAACGTCGACTACACGACACTTCACCATGTTATGGGCCTAAGGGAAGGCATTGTGGAGTAACAAGTAGATGATGGGTTGCGAAATTGACAGAAGCTTAAATCCCAGTTTACTGTTACTTCATAAGAGGCTGATTTGGATCCACGCGTTTCATGCTATGGTTAGATTTATCTTAATTATTCTTTTGTAGTTGCGGATTCTTGCATGAGGGGGTAATCATCAGTGGGTTCTTTGTTCAAGTAAGAACAGCACCGTAGCAGCGGTCCACCCACATATCAAATTATCAAAATAGTGAATGCGAATCAATTCAACATGATGAACATGCCTAGATAAAAATCCACATGTGTCCTCGGGAGCACTTTCTTCATATAAGAACACTTTTTGTCCTATCCTTTGCTATAAAAAGGATTGGGCTACCTTGCTGCACCTTAGTTACCAATGTTCGAGAAATCGATAACTGGTAGCTGCTCGGTCGGCTTGGGAGTAGCGATTAGTCGGTGAATCGGTCTATTAACTAGATTAATCGGTCGAATATTGATCGGCGGATCAAATAGAAATTGCTAACTTATATCTAGATTTTTTATGTATTATACCATACTTCCATGCACCTAGCTATGTAATGTTCCAAAATATTCTGTTGTAGGCATATAAAAAAGTAGACAAGAGGTAAAATTAATAATTGCTATACATACGAATCTTCACAATCTCAAAATTCAAAATCATCAATTAAACATTTAACATGTCCATATACTTGCTATGATACATCACATAATATAGTACTAATAACAACCAAAATCAATAATTCCATCCACTAGTCTACAAAATTGTAATTTATAATCTACTAATATATGAATGATGGATTCTCCACTAAGATACGGGATGGGGTACAGGCAAGCAACCAGAGTGGCGAAGCTCCTGGATCATGGAAGTATAGTGTGGTGGCTGGCACCGGTGAGGACCTAGCTAGCCACCAGCCAGGTTAGCAGGGGATGAAAAAGGCATGAGGCAGCGGCATCAGTGTTGGAAATATGCTCCATAGGCAATAATAAATTAGTTATTATTATATTTCCTTGTTCATAATAATCGTTTATTATCCACGCTATAATTGTATTGATTAGAAAACAAATACATGTGTCGGTACATAGACAAAACACTGTCCCTAGTAAGCTTCCAGTTGACAAGCTTGTTGATCAAAGATGGTCAAGGTTTCCTGACCATAGACAAGTGTTGTCACTTGATAACGAGATAACATCATTGGAAGAACGATGATATGGACAATACCTAAACTATGAATGTAGCATGTGATCGTGTCATTTTGTTTCTATTGTTTTCTGCGTGTCAAGTATTCATTCCTATGACCATGAGATCGTGTAACTCACTGACACCGGAGGAATACCTTGTGTGTATCATACGTCACAACGTTACTGGGTGACTATAAAGGTGCTCTACAGGTATCTTCGAAGGTTTTTGTTGATTTAGCATGGATCAAGACTGGGATTTGTCACTCCGTGTGATGGAGAGGTATCTCGGGGCCCACTCGGTAATACAACAACACATATAAGCCTTGCAAGCAATGTGACTCAAGTGTAAGTCACGGGATCTTGTATTACGGAACGAGTAAAGTGACTTTCCGGTAACGAGATTTAAATAGGTATAGAGATACCGACGATCAAATCTCGGGCAAGTAACATACCGAAGGACAAAGGGAATGTTATACGGGATTATATGAATCCTTGGCACAGAGGTTTAACCAATAAGATCTTTGTAAAACATGTAGGATCCAATATGGACATCTAGGTCCCGCTATTGGATATTGACCGTGGAGTGTCTCGGGTCATGTCTGCATAGTTCTCGAACCCGCAAGGTCTCCACACTTAAGGTTCAATGATATTTTAGTATAGTTGAGTTATAGGTGTTGGTAACCGAAGGTTGTTCGGAGTCCCGAATGAGATCACGGACGTCAAGAGGGTTTCGGGAATGGTCCGGAAATGAATATTGATATATAGGATTGTTTCATTTGGTCTCCGGGAAGATTTCGGGCATTACCGGCAGTGTACCGGGAGTGACGAATGGGTTCCGGATCTTCCCTGGGAGGGGCCCACCCACCTGGGAGTGAGCCTGGTGGCCCAGGGGTGGCGCACCAGCCCTTAGTGGGCTGGTGAGGCCAGCCCAAGTGGGCTATGGCGCTAGGAATAAAAAACCAAAGAGAAAAAGAAAAAAAAAGGAAGAGGGAGGTGGGAAGGAAGAGGAGGACTCCTCCTTCCCAAACCGAATTGGAGTTGGAGTCCTCCTCTCCTCCTGGCCGGCGCCCTAGGGGCTCCTTTGAGCCCCAAGGATAGCGCCTTCCCTCCTCCTATATACACTAGAGGTTTTAGGGTTTTTGAGACACAACTTTGCCACGTGCAACTCAAGCCTATACCTCGTCGTTCTTCCTCTAGATCGGATTTCTGCGGAGCTCGGGCGGAGCCCTGCAGGAATAGATCATCACCATCACCAGCGCCCCGTCACGCTTCCGGAGAACTCATCTAATTCCCCGTCTGTCTTGCTATATGAAGAAGGCGGAGATCGTCATCAAGATGTACGTGTGCTGAACGCAGAGGTGTCGTCCATTCGGTGCTAGATCGGGACGGATTGTGGGACAGATCGTGGGAACACGGTGATTTGAATCACGAAGCTATACCACTACATCAACCGCATTTCTTAAAGCTTCCCGCTTAGCGATCTACAAGGGTACGTGGATCCGATCTCCCTCTCGTAGATGAACATCACCATGATAGGTCTTCGTGTGAGTAGGAATTTTTTTGTTTCCCATGCAACGTTCTCCAACACTCGCATCATGAGCTAGGTTCATGTGTAGATGTTATCTCGAGTAGAACACAAAAGTTTTTGTGGGGGTTGATGTTCGATTTCTTCCCTCCTTAGTCTTTTCTCGATTCGGCGGTATTGTTGGATTGAAGCCGCCCGGACAAACATTACTCGTACGCTTACGAGAGACCGGTTTCATGGACAAACATGCAACTCGTTGCATAAAGATGACTAGCGGGTGTCGGTTTCTTCAACTTTAGTTGAATTGGATTTGATCGAGGTGGTCCTTGGAGAGAGGTTAAATAGAAATTTGCACATCTCCGTTGTGGTTTTTGCATAAGTAAGATGCGATCATACTAGATACCCATAGCAGCCACGTAAAACATGCAACAATAAATTAAAGGACGTCTAACTTGTTTTTGCAGGGTATGCTTGTGATGTGATATGGCCAAAGACATGATGTGATATTTTGGACGTATGAGATGATCATGTTGTAATAGTTAATATAGACTTGCATGTCAATGCTACGGCAACCGACATGAGCCATAGGGTTGTCTTTAAACTAACGTTTGTGTTTGCAGATGTGTTTACTATATTGCTAGGTTGTAGCTTTAGTAGTAATAGCATAGATAGCACGACAACCTCGATGGCGGCACGATGATGGAGATCATGGTATGGCGCCGGTGACAAGAAGATCATGCCGGTGCTTTGGTGATGGAGATCAAGAAGCACAAGATCATGGCAATACCATGTCACTTATGAATTGCATGTGATGTTAATCCTTCTATGCACCTTATCTTGCTTAGAACGGCGGTAGCATTATAAGGTGATCCATCACTAAATTTCAAGATAAATTGTGTTCTCCCCGACTGTGCATCGTTGCGACAGTTCGTCGTTTCGAGACACCACGTAATGATCGGGTGTGATAGACTCAACGTTCACATACAACAGGTGCAAAACAGTTGCACACACAGAACGCTCGGGTTAAACTTGACGAGCCTAGCATGTGAAGACATGGCCTCGGAACACAAGAGACCGAAAGGTCGAGCATGAATCATGTAGTTGATATGATTAGCATAGAGATGTTTACCAGTGAAACTACGCTCAACTCACGTGATGATCGGACTTGGTTAGTGAATTTGGATCATGCCACACTCAAATGACTAGAGGGATGTATATTTTGAGTGGGAGTTCTTAAGTACTATGATTAATTGAACAAATTATCATGAACATAGTCAAAAGGTCTTTGCGAATTATGTTGTAGCTTGTGCTGTAGCTCTACTGTTTCTATATGTTCCTAGAGAAAATTTAGTTGAAAGATGATAGTAGCAGCTTTGCGGACTGAGTCCGTGAACTGAGGATTGTCCTCATTGCTGTGCAGAAGGCTTATGTCCTTAATGCACCGCTCGGTGTGCTGCACCTCAAGCGTCATCTGTGGATGTTGCGAACATCTGACATACATGTTTTGATGACTACGTGATAGTTCAGTGCGTAATACTTAACGACCTAGAATTGAGGCGCTGCAGATGTTTTTTTAACTTCACGGAACATATGAGATGTTATAAGAGATGAAATTGGGATTTCATGCTCATGCCCTTGTTGAGAGGTATGTGACCTCCGACAAGATTCTTTGTCTACAAAGTAAAAGGAGAAAATATCAATCATTGAGCATGTACTCAGATTGTGTGAGTGCAACAATCGCTTGAATCAAGTGGGAGTTAATCTTCCAGATAAGATAGTTATGGTTCTCCAAAGACACTCCCACCAAGCTACTAGAGTTTCGTCATGAACTATAAAATATCAAGGATAGATGTGATGATCCTTGAGCGATTCGCAATGTTTTTCATTGCGAAAGTTGAAATCAAGAAGGAGCATCAATTGTTGATGGTTAGTAAAACCACTAGTTTCAAGAAGGGCAAGGGCTAGAAGGGATACTTCATGAAACAGCAAACCAGTTGCTGCTCTAATGAAGAAACCCAAGGTTGAACCCAAACCCGAGACTAAGTGCTTCTGTTATGAGGGGAAGGGTCACTGAGGCAGAACTACCCTAGATGCTTGGTAGATGAGAAGGTTGTCAAAGTCGACTTAAGTATATTAGATATACCTGATATTGATGTGTACCTTACTAGTATTCTTAGTAGCACCAGGGTATTAGATATCGGTTTAGTTGCTAAGTGTTAGTAACTCGAAGTTATAGCTACGGATTAAAAGGGTACTAATAAGGGTGAGGTGATGATGTGTGTTGGAAGTAATTCTAAAGTTGATGTGATCAAACATCGCACGCTCCCTCTACCATCGGGATTGGTGTTAAACCTAAATAATTGTTATTTGGCGTTTGGTTGAGTGTGAACATGATTGGATCATGTTTATTGCAATACGATTATTCATTTAAAGAGAATAATGTTTATTCTATTTGCTTGAATAGTTACCTTCAATGTTTTATTGAATCTCGATCGTAGTGCTACACATGTTCATAATATTGATGCCAAAAGATACAAAGTAGTAATGATAGTAACACTTACTTGCGGCACTGTCGTTCGAGTCATGTCGGTGTAAAATGCATGAAGAGGCTCCATGCTGATGGATCTTTGTACTCACTCATTTTTGAAACGTTTGAGACATGCAAACCATACCTATTGGTATAAACGCATGAAGAAACTCCATGCACATGGATCGTTTGGACTCACTTGATTTTGAATCACTTGAGACATGCAAATCGTACCAGATGGAACAAGATAGTAACTTGTTGGAAATAATACATTTCGGATGTGTGAAGTCCAATGAGTGTTGAGGCACGAAGTGGATATCATTATGTTCTTACTTCACTCACGATTTGAGTAGATAAGAGGAGTATTTACTTGATGAATCAAAAGTTTGAAATATTGAAAGGTTCAAAGCTATTTCAAAGGGAAGATCGTCATGACAAGAAGATAAACTGTCTACGATATGATCATAGAGATGAATATATGAGTTGCGAGTTTTGGTACACAGTTAAGACAATGTGGAAATTGTTTTGCAATTCATGCCACCTAGAACACCATAGTGTGATGGTGTGTCCGAACATCATAGCCACGCCCTATTTGATACGGTGCATACTATGATGTCTCTTATCGAATTACCACTATTGTTTATGGGTTATGCATTAGAGACAACCACATTCACTTTATATAGGGCACCACATATTTCCGTTGAGATGACACCATGTGAACTATGGTTTGGAGAAACCTAAGTTGTCGTTCCTTGAAAGTTTGGGGCTGTGACGCTTATGTGAAAAAGTTTCAGTCTGATAAGCTCGAACCCAAAGTGGATAAATGCATCTTCATAGGATATCCAAAACAGTTGGGTACATCTCCTATCTCAGATTCTTAAGCAAAGTGTTTGTTTCTAGAAACGGGTCCTTTCTCGAGGAAAGGTTTCTCTCGAAAGAATTGAGTGGGAGGTGGTGGAACTTGATAAGGTTATTGAACTATCACTTCAACCACTTTGTAGTAGGGCGCAGGAAGTTGTTCCTCTGGCCCTACACCAATTGAACTGGAAACTGATGATGGTGATCATTAAGCTTCGGATCAAGTTACTGCAAACCTCGTAGGTCGACAAGGTCGCGTACTACTACAGAATGGTACGATAACTTGTCTTGGAGGTGATGTTGTTGAACAATAATGAACCTACGAGCTATGGAGAAGCAATGGTGGGCCTGGATTCCGACAAATAGCTGGAGGCCATGAAATCCGAGAGAGGATCCGTGTATAAAACAATGTGTAGACTTTGGAAGAACTACTTGATGGTCGTAAAACTATTAAGTACATATGGATCTTTTAAAAGTAAGACAGACGATGATGGTGAAAAGTCACCATTAAGAAAAGGCTCGACTTATCGCAAAGATGTTTCCGACAAGTTCAAAGAGTTGACTATGATGAGACTTTCTTACTCGTAGCGATGCTAATAGTCTGTTGGAATTATGTTAGCAGTTGCTGCATTATTTATGAAATATTGCACATAGGATGTCAAAACATTGTTTCCTCGACGGTTTCCTTGAGGAAAGGTTGTATGTGATACAACCAGAAGGTTTTGTCGATCCTAAGGATGCTAACAAGTATGCAAGCTCCAGGGATCCTTCTATGGACTGGTGCAAGCATCTCGGAGTTGGAATATACGCTTTGATGAGATGATCAAAGCTTTTGGGTTTGTACAAGGTTTATGAGAAACTTGTATTTCCAAAGAATTGAGTGGGAGCACTATAGAATTTCTGATAAGATATGTGGTTGACATATTGTTGATCAGAAGTAATGTAGAATTTATGTAAAGCATAAAGGGTTGTTTGAAATGATTTTTTCAAAGGAAGACCTGGATAGAGCTACTTGAACATTGAGCATCAAGATCTATAGAGATAGATCAAAACACTAAATAGGACTTTCAATGAAATGCATGCCTTGACAGGTTTTTGAAGGAGTTCAAAATAGCTCACCAAAGAAGGAGTTCTTGGCTGTGTTGTAAGGTGTGAATATTGAGTAAGACTCAAAGCCCGACCATGGCAGAAGAAAGAGAAAGGACGAAGGTCGTCCGCTATGCCTTAGCCGTAGACTCTAAAGTATGCCATGCTGTGTACCGCACCTGATGTGTGCCTTACCATGAGTCTGTCAAGGGGTACAAAGAGTGATCCAGGATTGAATCACTGAACAGCGGTCAAAGTTATCCTTAGTAACTAATGGAATAAAGGAATTTTTCTCGATAATGGAGGTGATTAAAGAGTTCGTCGTAAAGGGTTACATTGGTGCAAGCTTTCACACTAATCTGAATAACTTTGAGTAGTAAACCGGATTCATATAGTAGAACAGTCATTTGGAATATTTCCAAATAGCACATAGTAGCAGCATCTATAGGATGACATAAAGATTTGTAAAGCACACGGATCTGAAAGCTTCAGAACCGTTGATTAAAACCTCTCTCACAAGCAAGACATGATCGAACCCTAGAACTGTATGGGTATTAGATTAATTACAATCACATAGTGATGTGAACTAGATTATTGACTCTAGTGCAAGTGGGAGACTGTTGGAAATATGCCCTGGAGGCAATAATAAATTAGTTATTATTATATTTCCTTGTTCATTTTAATAGTTTATTATCCATCCTATAATTGTATTGATTTGAAACAAAAATACATGTGTGGATACATAGACAAAACACTGTCCCTAGTAAGCCTCTAGTTGACTAGTTTGTTGATCAAAGATGGTCAAGGTTTCCTGACCATAGGCAAGTGTTGTCACTTGATAACGGGATAACATCATTGGGAGAATGATGTGATGGACAAGACCCAAACTATGAACATAGCATGTGATAGTGTCATTTTGCTGTTATTGTTTTCTGCGTGTCAAGTATTCATTCCTATGACCATGAGATCATGTAACTCACTGACACCGGAGGAATACCTTGTGTCTATCAAACGTCACAACGTTACTGGGGGACTATAAAGGTGCTCTACAGGTATCTCCGAAGTTTTTCGTTGAGTTAGCATGGATCAAGACTGGGATTTATCACTCCGTGTGACGGAGAGGTATCTCGAGGCCAACTCGGTAATACAACATCACATATAAGCCTTGCAAACAATGTGACTCAAGTGTAAGTCACGGGATCTTGTATTATGGAATGAGTAAAGAGACTTGTCGGTAACGAGATTGAAATAGGTATAGAGATACCGACGATCAAACCTCGGGCAAGTAACATACCGAAGGACAAAGGGAATGTTATACGGGATTATATGAATCCTTGGCACAGAGGTTTAACTGATAAGATCTTCGGAGAATATGTAGGATCCAATATGGACATCCAGGTCCCACTATTGGATATTGATCGGGGAGTGTCTCGGGTCATGTCTTCATAGTTCTCGAACCCGCAGGGTCTGCACACTTAAGGTTCGATGACGTTTTAGTATAGTTGAGTTCTAGGTGTTGGTAACCAAAGGTTATTCGGAGTCTCGAATGAGATCAAAAACGTCGTGAGGGTTTCCGGAATGGTCCGAAAACGAAGATTGAAATATAGGATTGTTTCATTTGGTCTCTGGAAAGATTTCGGGCATTACCGGCAGTGTATTGTGAATGACGAATGGGTTCCGAACATTCACCGGGAGGGGCCCACCAACCCGGGAGTGAGCCTGGTGTTCCAGGGGTGGCGCACCAGCCCTTAGTGGTCTGGTGAGGCCGGCCCAAGTGGTCTATGGCGCTAGGAAGAAAAATAAAAGAGAAAAACAAAAAAAGGAAGATGGAGGTGGGAAGGAGGAGGAGGACTCCTCCTTCCCAAACCGAATTGGAGTTGGAGTCCTCCTCTCCTCCTTGGCCGGTGCCCTAGGGGCTCCCTTGAGCCCCAAGGCTAGCCACTCCCCTCCTCCTATATATACTAGAGGTTTCAGGGGTTTTGAGACACAACTTTGCCACGTGCAGCTCAAACCTATACCTCATAGTTCTTCCTCTAGATTGGATTTCTGCGGAGCTCGAGCGGAGCCGTGCAGGAATAGATCATCACCATGCCCGGTAAGCCGTCACATTGCCGGTGAACTCATCTACTTCCCCGTCTCTCTTGCTGGATCAAGAAGGTGGAGATCGTCATCGAGCTGTTCGTGTGCTGAACGCGGAGGTGTCGTCCGTTCGGTGCTATATCTGGATGGATCGTGGGACGACGGTGATTTGAATCACGAAGTTGTACCACTACATCAACCGCGTTTCTTAATGCTTCCCTCTTAGCGATCTACAAGGGTATGTGGATCCAATCTCCCTCTCGTAGATGAACATCACCATGATAGGTCTTCGTGTGCGTAGGAAAATTTTGTTTCCCATGCAACGGTCCCCAACAATCAGGGCCAAACCCTAGCTATTTAGTAGCAAGAGGGGTGGAGGTGTTATGTGCCACAAATTTTGGCTTTGTTTTCCAACAAGTTAATGGGCCAGTAGCGATTAATCGGTGTGGCAACTGATTAATCGGTATGACGACCAATTAATCGGTCTAACTAGCTAATTAATCGGCCTGGCAAGTTAACACGGTGAATAGGTGCTACTCGATTCAGTCACCCTATGAATAGAGATTAACTCGCAAGTTAACTGGTTAATCGGACGAATTCTTGAATAGAGTTAGTTACTATTATTACTTGCCACTTATTACAAAATATCTTGCTGCAAAACTATCTACTACTTTCACTAATAGCACTTGTAGAGAATAACTTGCTGAAAACTGCCTATCATTTCCTTCTGCTCCTCGTTGGGTTCGACACTCTTATCGAAAGGACTACGATTGATCCCCTATAATTGTGGGTCTTGTGGGTCATCAGATTGCACCTTGGGTGTTACAACTATCAACCTTCAAAGGCGGCTTAAGGTTAAGACCAAACTTAAGATTGATGCTGAACAAAGGGTAACTCATCTTGAAGGATATGTAAAAGAGGCCCATGATCTTCTTGATCAGGCCAAGTCCAACTTTGAGAAATAAAGAACCACCCTCATGAAGCGTGCCGAAGACACGGAAAGCCAGCTTAGGCCGGTGATAGATGAGTTACAAACCCTCAAGAAACAAATCAATGAAATGGTTACTGCAAGTTTTGGTATGATTTTTGATCTTGATGTTGTTTGAATGCTGGGTTATATGATGTGCCTGCTCATTTTTCCCAATTATCTTTTTGTGTGCAGGACGGAAAAATGACAATCTTGTCCAGGTCCCAATTGTGAAGCTGAAGGCAATCTTCACCTATGTAGAGCATTTGTTCGCAGGATCTGCTTTTGCCATCATGGCGGTAAAAATCTTGAAGAGCCTCCTAGGAGGATTAAAGATATGTTTAAGCACCTATTATTAGTGCCATAATGGGCTGAGGAATTTAGGAGGTCAGTGGCTCGTATAGGAGTAAATATGGCGCTTTCTCGTGCAAAAGCATATGTGCCCGAGTTGGACCTTGAAGCAACAAATGGCGGGTTTCCACAATTGAAAATTGACGGCTCGGAGTATATGGAGGATGATTTTGCAAGTATTTAATGGATACTCGCCCGCTCGCGACCCTTATTGCAAATGAGTTGGATGTTAACAAGGACCACTACGACTACTCCATGGAAAATTAGCGCATAGATCCACCCAAAGACCAGCCTTTTCATCTAATACCTCATTGTTGTAAGTAACCTTTTACTCTTGATGTTGACTCGTCTGTTATTGTTCCTAGACCTTCAAATTTTTAGTCTCTAGAAACAATCCGGTGGGTGCATCAGGAACAACATATCGACGAAGATGAGTTGGCTCAATCATATCATGAGGCGGTCGGCGTGGAAGACCAGCACACGCGAGCTGAGGTAGAAGATGCACAAGACGCTGACTAGCTGTAGCCCCTTGGTGTCTAGGCAAGAAACTTTTATATTTTTGTGGCTCCCAAGATGAGCCTTTAATAGGGCTATCTAATTTGACTCGCCTATCGTGCCGTCGTGCACATAATACTTTACCAGATTGTCATATATTTTGCTACAATATTTTCAATGGATTTGCCTTGCATAGCAATCTTTTTATCCACGAGTCACCTTTCCTCTGTTTACCACGAGCTGGTAGGATGATGTCAGATGGTTTTATATTTGATGAATATATGCAAAAGATCTGATCATTATTAGAGCTTGCGACATAAACCAAAAAAATAAGCTTAAAACTTGTTCCTGCAAAATTGAAGACACGGGAAAATATAACTTATAAATCGGCTTTTTGAAGCACAACATTTAGACCAGAGTCTTGCTTTCATGAAGTTGGCTTGATAACCTATGGTTTATCCTCGCTTTCTCTAAGCTGGCTCTCACGTGACTCAAATCGGTGTTTTAACGTGGATAAATTCAGGATTCATATGGATTGACTTATCAAGAGTACATGGGGTCACTTTGTGCAGAGAAGCATCTTGCAAACAAGTAGGTTTAACCAAAATTTTATGATGGCATTTTTAGCCGTGTCAAGAGGGACATGATTAATGGCTAACTCGTTGAGTTGGGATCCCCCAAATGACTTGTATTCAAAGAATAAATACTGACACGGTTTTGTAGCTGAAACGACAGAGACCCCGAGTTTCGGGGGTGACGACTTTATTATATTGAACACAAAGGTATATACATATCTATGTACAATGATTTAGAGCCAATGGCTTTAAGTGAAGTAAGGCCAAAGATGAGCAATGTTCCAGGGCATGTTGGTTTCTTCCTTTGACGTACGTGACTTTTTATGCTCATGTATGTCAATCATATAATACGACTATTGTTGAGATTTTTGCGCATGACAAAAGGTCCTTCCCATGTTGGTGAAAGCTTATGCATGCTAGTTTGGTCTTATATCAAACGGAGCACCAAGTCACCTTCCTGGAAAGTTCGGCTGCAAACTCTATGGTTGTGATAGCAAGGTAGGTCTTGTTGATAGATAGATGACCGTGAGGCGGCAAGGTCAAGTTCCTCTTCTAATGCATTGAGGGAATCTTGACATACTTTTTCGTTATATGCCTTAACATTAGTTGTAACCATGGAAGAATCGTGTCGGATATCACTTGGCAAAACATGTTATGCTCCATTGACCAGAAAAAATAATGTGTAGCCTATGGATCTATTGGTGGTAGTTCGTATACTCCGAAGTACCGAGGGGAGTTCTTAGACCCAGCAACCTGGTGTTCGCTCTAGAGGTACCATAAGCCAGGGTTTCATTCCACCTAATATCTCTCTGTTATCTCACTCTACCTGTCTATTAGAATGTGGATGGGCCACCGAGGCGAGGTCAAGCCGAATATGCTCTCGTTGGAAGAATTCCTCCATAACTCCCTTGGAGAAATTTGTGCCATTATGTGTGATGATGCTATCGGGACATCTGAAACAAAAAATTAAATCTTTACAAATTTTACTGTTGTCTCGGCATCACAATTGCTGAATGGCTCTCATTCAACCCACTTGGTAAATTTGTCCACTCCTACAAGAAGGTGAGTCTTTTTGTCTGAAGACGGATTGAATGGACCAACCATGTCGAGCCCCCGCACTGAAAACGACCAAGTTACTGGAATCATCCATAACTCTTGAACCGGCACATGAGCGTGTCGCGCGAATTTTTGAGATCCATCACATTTTCGCACTATGTCTTCAACATGAGTGTGAGCGGTAAGCGAGTAAAATCCATGTCTGAAAGCTTTGGCTACCAACGATCTTGAGTCGGTGTGATGACCAGAATTGTTGGCATATATTTCATAAAGGATCTCGTGAACTTATGCATGCGAAACACAACATTGAAATACACCATAAACACTCTATCGGTGTAACTCGCCATTGACAATAGTCATAGACTTGTAGAGCCCAATAATCTTATGGGCAGTGATTGATCTTTGGAAGTTCACCACAAGTGAAATAAGATAGATACGACATTGTCCAATTAGGAATAGCATGGAGAGCTGCCACCAACTATGTTTGTGGGTCAGGAATAGTAGGGTCTTCTTGGTTGGCAATATGACAGAAGGGTGATGCGGCTCATCAAGGGACACATTGGGGGAACTGGCTTGCACTACGAGCCAAGGCATGATAAAGCATTTTCCGCCTCATTAAGCTAGCGGTCAATATGATCAATCGGATAACAATGAAAATGTCCTGCAATATCAGTGACTACGCGCCTATAAGCCGCCATCGGGGGATCTTTTGAGTCCCAAGTCCCAGAAACTTGTTGAGCCACCAAGTCTGAGTCGCCTAAGCATATGACCTGGCTCAGGTTCATTTGCTTAGCCATTGGGAGTCCGCATAAGAGAGCCTCATATTCAGCTGCATTGTTAGTACATGGGAACATGAGCCGTAAGAAATAACAAAATTTGTCACCTCGAGGAGAATATAGAATAACTCCAGCCCCCGAGCCCTCCAACTGTCTGGAGCTGTCAAAGTATATCGTTCAGTAAGTTTTATATGGTCTGTCTTTGTGGGCTTGCATCTCTATCCAGTCATTAATGAAATCCACCAATGTGTGGGATTTATTAGTTGTGCGGGGTACGTATTTGACCTGGTGCGGGCCGAGCTCAATTACCCACTTGGCGATCCGACCAGTAGCCTCACGATTCTGTATAATGTCCCCAAGAGGAGCTAAACTAACCACACTACTTGGATGTTCCTGGAAATAATGTTTGATCTTGCTACTGGCCATGATAACACCAAAGACTAGGTTTTGTCAGTGTGGGTACCGCTGCTTGGATAAGGTTAGAACTTCAATGACAAAATAAACATTCCGCTGTATTGGGTAATCTTTGTCTACCTCCTTACGCTCAACAACAACTTCTACACTTATTGCTTTATTATTGGCTGCAATGTACAGGAGCATAGGACCTTTATCAATTAGGGCGGCTAGAACAAGCGGCTCAACCAACTATTTTTAAGAGCTTCAAAAGCCTCGTTGTCAGTGTCAGACTAGACAAAGTTGTCTGTTTTCTTCAACAACTGGCATAGGGGTATAGCTTTCTCGCCAAGGCAGCTTATAAATCGACTCAAAGCCGTGATGTGACCCACTATCCGTTGTACGTCATTGATGTTAGTCGGCTTACGAAGTGAGGTCACCGCCTTGATCTTGTCTGGATAGGCTTCAATGCCACGCTCTGAATCCAGGAACCCTAGTAGTTTGCCTGTAGGAAAATAAAAAACATATTTGGTCGGTTTAAGCTTTATCTTGTACACCCGAAGGTTGTCAAATTTCTCCTTGAGATCATCCGGTAATGTCTCCCTATTATGGGATTTTACCACAATAAAATCAACATAAGCATGAATGTTTCTTCCAATATCCTGGTGTAAGCAGTTCTGAACACAGTGTTGATAAGAAACCCTTTAAGCTCAAAAGGCATCAAAACATAACAAAAGTATCCAAAGGGAGTGATGAAAGTCGTCTTCTCTTGGTCCTCGATAGCCATCCCGACCTGTTGATAGTCGGAGTATGCATCAAAGAAACACGGACGTTCGCAACCAGCCATAGAATCAATAATCAGATCAATGCGAGGGAGGGCAAACGAGTCTTTGGAATAACACTGGATTTTCTAGCCGCTCTGGGTGGAAAACTTGAATGATAAACCCGGCAGCTAGGAGTCGGACCACTTCTTCACCTATTGCCTTTCGTCTCTCTTAATTAAAATGACAAAGGTATTGTCGCATAGGTTTCATATTGGGGTCCACATTAAGGTGGTGTTGAGCGAGTTCTCATGATACTCCACGCATGTTAGAGGATTTCCATGCAAAGATATCCCGATTCTCATGGATGAACTCGATGAGCACTCTTTCCTATTTGGGATCCAAGCTTGTCCCAATAGTGAATTGTTGGGATGAGTCGCCTCATGAGAAATCAATCTTCTTGGTATCCTCAGCCGACTTGAATTTTAGCGGACCTTCAAAACAGTGGTGTGCTTTTTGAGGGGTGTCATATCTTTTGTGTCGACGTTGGCTTTGTAAAAATTCAACTTTGTAAAAATTCAACTCTTCTCCTATGCAAGCCGACTTGGCATATGTCGCATCTCCTTCCTCACATTCTTGAGCTATCTTTTGATTCCCATCTACAATGATGGTACCGTTTTCCCGTGGCATCTTGAGTTTGAGACAGATATAACAAGGTCGAGCCATGAATTGGGCATCAGCGGGTCGTCCAAAAAGAGCGTGATACGGGCTCTTAATTTTGACCACCTCAAACATCATAGATTCACATATGTAGTTGTGTTCCGAGCCAAAAGCAACATCAAGCTTGATCCGGTCAATTGGGTATGTTGATTTACTTGGAACAATCCCATGAAAGGTTGTGGAGGATGGGTGTAACTTATCCTTGGAAAGGTTCATGCGTCAGAAAGTATCATAGTATAAAAAGTTGACGTTGCTTCCCCGTCCATGAGAACCTTGTTGAGAATATAACCACCAACTTGAGGCGCCACCACCAGAGCAAGACCACCCGGATTATCGACCCGAGGAGAATGATCTTCTTTGCTCTAGGTGATTGGGTATTTACACTAATTCAAATACGTGGGAGTTTCCGGCTCGTCCATATTGATGCCCCTATGTTTGACCTTGCACTCCCGCCGGCAAGTACTAGTGGGGAACACATGATACTGCCCACTTTTTCACTACCTGAGGTTGCTTTGAAAGCCGACTTGGTTGTTATGTTGTTCATTACGTTGTCCCAAGTTTTGTTTCCCATTGTCAGGGTGTTGATAACCAGCACCCTGATACGTCTCCAATGTATCTATAATTTTTGATTGTTCCATGCTATTATATTATCATTCTTGGATGTTTTATTATCATTTTGTAGCAACTTTATATCATTTTTTGGGACTAACCTATTGAGATAGTGCCTAGTGTCAATTGCTATTTTTTGTTGTTTTTTCCTTCACAGAAAATTCATATAAGATAAGGCCCAATTGGCATGAAAATTTACAAAGATATTTTTTGGACCAGAAGGAAACTTGGGAGCCAGGAATGAGCGGCAGAAGAGGCCCGGGGGGCACTAGACATCAGGGCACACCAGAGGCCCCTGGCCTGGCCTGGTTTCTAGTGGGGGCTTCGGGCACCCCCTCCACCTCCTCTGATCTCTACAAATACCCCAATATTCATAAAACAGTAGATGAGTCGATGAGCCGCCGCAAGTTTCAGAGCCACGAATACCAATCTAGAGCCCGTTCCAGTGACGAACACGATCATTGGGTCCTCCGATGATGCGTGAGTAGTTCATATCAGAACTACGGGTCCGTAGGCAGTAGCTAGATGGCTTTCTCTCTTGTTTTGTTTCTCAATACAATGGTCTCTTGGGGATCCATATGATGTAACTCTTTCTTTTGCGGTGTGTTTGTTGGGATCTGATGAATTGTGAGTTTATGATCAGATCTATGAAAACATATTCATGCGTGATTATTATAACCTCGTATTTCTTCTCTGATATTTAGTTTTTGTCTGGCCAACTTGATCTTCTATCTTGCAATGGGAAGAGATGCTTTGTGATGGGTTCGATCTTGTGATGCTCAATCTCAGTGTCCGAAAGAGTTATGATGCGCATGTATCGTTTCTAGCAAGGATAAAATGATTGGGCCTATTCCTACATGAATAGATCTTGTCTACATCATGTTGTTGCTCTTAAGGCATTATGTCGTTTCTGCATGTAGGATAGCGGTCGATGTGTGGAGTAAAAGAAGTATATGCAGGCAGAAGTTAGTCTACTTATCTTGAGTATCGTCATAATTATTTGCTTTTCTATCAATTTCCCAACAGTAATTTGTCTACCCACCGTTTTCTATTTCTCGAGAGAAGCCACTAGTAAAACCTACAACCCCTGGGTCTACTTCACATCATCTATTTGCAATCTCTACTTTGCTATTTGCTTCGATATTTTATTTGCCCTTTTCTTTTCAGAACTATATTATCAAAAAAACAAAAATACCTTGCTTTGGTCTATTTCCTATCACTCTTATTTGCATCTATCTATTTATCCTCACTGTACCCACGAGGGGTTGACAACCCCTCCATGCGTTGGGTTGCAAGGATTTGCTATTTGTGTGCAGGTGCTGCTTACATAGTCTTGTGGATCTTCCTACTAGATTAATACCTTGGTTTCTTAATTGAGAGAATAATTGTCATCATTGTGCTACATCACCCTTTAACCTTGGAGGGAAACCAACGCAATCGAGGAGTCAAGATTTCTGGCTCTGTTGTCAGGGGAGATAAAGTCAAGATCTATCATGTTCCTACACAAAAAGCTCATCTCCTTGCAATTACATCATTTGCCATTTGCCTATCTTTTTCCTGTCCCCCACTTCACAAAAAAATGCCTTTTATTTGCCTTCTTTCCATCTCGCCTTTTTCTTGCCGGATCCCCTATTTGTATGATCATTATGTCTTGCATTACTACTCCTCCTTTGTCACCAGATTTTGAAATCTTGTGCTTCAAACAGAAACAAGGAGAAAATTTGAAAGATGCCTCGTATAGGTTGATGCAATCTTATTATGTTTGTAATTTAAAAGGAGGTGCACAGATTTTACTCCATTATCTTTATATAGGATTGAACATGCATCACAAAACACTTCTATATTTTGCTGCTAAAGGAAATTTTTTTGAGGTTGATGCTAATGTTGTTTATGAAATAATGGAGGGGATATTGGGGGTTCCTCCAATCAAAAAAGGATTTAATTTTACATAATAAGGAGATCAAATATTGGACAAATTGGGGGATCTACAGGAAATTTTTTTGTTGAATTGCAAAAATCTTATGAACCTCTCAAACATATTAGTGGAAATATCAATCGCTGAATACTTTGATTACCTTGTGTACTAAGCGTTTGGATATTTTGGATCTTAAGATGGCATCTTTTCGTGAGAATATTGAAAAACGTAAGGAGCCACCTAGGTTTGGGAAAGCCCTTAAAAATATAGCAAAAACTAAAGATGACAATACTTAAAACCTATGTTATATGCCTAGCTAGCAGCGTAAAACGATAGCGCAGTTGGGAGGCAACCCAATGAATAAAATTTGAGTGTTTGCACAATTATGCTACTGTTATAATTGTGTTTTTTGTGTTTTATTTAGTCTTTGTGCCAAGTAAAACCTTTGGGGTCATGTGGGGTATTAGTTGTTTTAATCCTGTTGTAAAACAAAAACTTTTGCGTCCAGTAGAAAAATCCTAAAAATCACAGAAACATCAAAAGTGTTTGTATTTTCTAAACAAGATTAATATAAAAATTCCGTACGTTTTCCTAATTTTCACATTTTTTGGAGTTACAGAAGTATAAGTAAATTTCGAGTCTTTATAGACTGTTCTGTTTGTAACAGATTATGTTTTCTTTGCATTGTGTGCTTACTTTAATGATTCTATGGTTTACATCGGGGGGCATAAGCCATGGTAAATTTATAATACAGTAGGTATAATGCAAAAACAAAATTGGAATAATTTTTCAACAGTACCTACAGTAAAGTTTGGTTTTCTTATACGAACCGATAACACGAAATTTTATTGAGTTTTGTGTGATTGAAGTTTTCAAGTTTTGAGTGATATCATGATGGGTGAAGATATAAGGAGTGATAAAATCCTAATCTTGGGGATGCCCCATGGCACCCCCAAGGCAATATCTAAGGAGTACCAAGCAGCTAAGCTTGGGGATGCCCTGGAAGGCATCCCCTCTTTCTTCCAAAAATCATTGGTAATTTTACTTGGAGCTATATTTTTATTCGTCACATATCATGAGTTTTGCTTGGAGCATCTTGTATCATTTGTGTCTTTGCTTTCTTTGTTGTTAGTTTGTCATAATAAACCTTGTTGGACACACCAATTTGAGAGAGCTAAATTATGCTATGATTTGTTAGAATTGCTCTATGTGCTTCACTTAAATTATTTTGAGCCATCGAATTGAGCAAGTGCTTCACTTATATCTTTTTGAGCATGGTGGTGTTGTTATTTTGAAGCAATTTGCTCTCATGATTCACTTAGATTATTTTGAGAGTAGCTGAAATTTTGAAGAAATCCTCTCTTGCTTCACTTATATAATTTTGAGAGTTGAAAACGTTAAAGAAACTTGTGCTCTCGTGCTTCACTTATACTTGTTTGAGAGCTTGTTATTTGCATTAGCAATTTGCTTTAAGTGAAAATTAGTTCCAAGTCATAATGTACAGGAAAGATATAATAAAAACATTCATGAAAGATCATTGGATATTAAGCTTGATTCTTTGCAATAGTTTTGCGATATGAAGATTGTAATATGTGAGTTATGTTGGTGAGTAATTATGCTCTAGTAAGAATGTTGGTGTTCAGTTTGTGATTCCATATGCATGCACATGAACTCAATAATTATGCTATGAAATTACATCCTACTTGTGTTGCATTATTCGGTGTTAGTTATGCTTAATGTTCACTTATGATGATTTTGTTCCTTGGTTGGGCGCTTCTCAATCTATTTGCTAGCCTTCACTTGTACTAAGCGGGGATACTGCTTGTGCATCCAAATCCTCAACCCAAAGTTGTGCCAAATGAGTCCACCATACCTACCTATATGTGGTATTTCAACCCCGTTCCAAGTAAATTTGTTTGTGCGAACTCTAATTTTCAAAGTAAATTTATGTTTTGTGTGCCCGTACCACTCATGAAGCAGCGAGGGGTGGTCGGTATCTTCCATGTTAAATAGGTTATTATCAAGATGAGTGTTTATACACTTGTCATTCACGAGAGTATGGCGGTAATAGGGATGCCTAGTCCCAGAAAGAAAAAAAACATTATGTTGTCGAATAATAAACTCATTAGGAAGTGTTAGTATGGACGATACCCGTGGATACGGGTAGCCATAGAATGTAAAACAATGGTGGAAAAAGGAATAAACTTTATTTTAAGTTTGGGAACTGCCTATAATTTTTTTAACATGGAGGATATTGGAAACTCTTAGTCGTTCTTGTTGACAGGAAAAGCATGCCATCCCAAAAAAACTTATCTCTAAGTTTTTCACTTTGAGCTCTGCCACCTCTACAAATCCCCGCTTCCCTCTCTGAAGGGCCTATCTATTTACTTTATGCAATTTCTATTTTTTGAATTTGAGTCTCCATCTTCTCTTATAAGCATCAACTAAGGAATACCATTATCATACTTGAGAATAGGATGTAGTTAATATTTGAATGGGTTGCATGATAGAGCATTATGGGCTAGGGATAACGTTCTTTAGCGTTGGTATTTTGAAAGACTTGGTTGCTTGTTGATATGCTTGAGTATTGAAATTTTCATGTCAAATTATCGAATATTGCTTTGCATCATCTACAAGTCCATATGACCATGCTGAAAAGAAAAATATTGTGATGAACATGTGAGGCAGCATTCCATATCAAAAATTCTGTTTTTATCATTTATCTACTCGACGACAAGCCGGAATTAAGCTTGGGGATGGTGATACGTCTCCAACGTATCTATAATTTTTGATTGTTCCATTCTATTGCATTATCATTATTGGATGCTTTATGATTATTTTGTAGCAACTTTATATGATTTTTTGGGACTAACCTATTGACATAATGCCTAGTGCGAGTTGTTGTTTTTTTGCTGTTTTTTCCTTCGCAAAAAATCCATATCAGATGAGGCCCAATTTCCATGAAACTTTACGGAGATTTTTTTGGACCAGAAGGAAACTTGGAGGCATGAATGAGAAGCAGAAGAGGCCCAAGGGGGCCACTCGACATCAGGGCATGCTAGAGGCCCCTGACGCGGTCTAGTGTCTAGTGAGGGCCTCGGGCACCCCCTCCACTGCATGTGAGCTCTATAAATACCCCAATATTCAGAAAAAACTAGAGTCGATGAAAAATCATTTCAGCCGCCGCAAGTTCCAGAGCCACAAAAAACAATCTAGAGCCCATTCTAGAGAGGAACACGAGCAAGAAGGGGTTCACCATCCTCATTCGTGCTCCTCCGATAATGCTTGAGTAGTTCATATGAGACCTACAGGTTCGTAGGAAGTATCTAGATGGCTTTGTCTCTCGTTTTGTTTCCCAATACAATGGTCTCTTGGAGATCCGTATGATGTAACTCTTTCTTTTGCGGTGTGTTTGTTGGGATCCTAAGAATTGTGAGTTTATGATTACATCTATGAAAACATATTCATTATTGATTATTATAGCCTTGTATTTCTTCTTTGATATTTGGTTTTTGTCTGACCAACATGATCTTTTGTCTTGCAATGGGAAGAGGTGCTTTGTCATGGGTTCGATCTTGCGGTGCTCAACCTCACTGACAGAAAGAGACATGACACGCATCTATCGTTGCTATCAAGGATAAAATGACGGGTTCTATTCCTACATGAATAGATCTTGTCTAAATCATGTCATCATTCTTAAGGCATTGCTCCATTTCTCCATGAACTCAATAAACAAGATGCATGCTGGATAGCGTCGATGTGTGGAGTAATAGAAGTAGATGCACGTAGAAGTCGGTCTGCTTATCTTGGACGTGATGCCTATATACATGATCAAGTCTTGAATATCGTCATAATTATTTTCTTTCCTATCAATTTCCCAACAGTAATTTGTCTACCAACCGTTTCCTATTTCTTGAGAGAAGCCAATAGTGAAACCTACGCCCCCGGGTCTACATCACATCATCTATTTGCAATCTCTACTTTGCAATTTGCTTTTCTATTTTATTTGCCATTATATTTTTAGATCTATATTATCAAAAGAAACAAAAAATAGCTTGACGTGTTCTATTTGCTATAACTCTTATTTGCATCTATCTATTTATCCTCACTTTACCCACGAGGGATTGACAACCCCTCCATGTGTTGGGTTGCGAAGATTCGCTATTTGTGTGCAGGTGATTCTTACATAGTCTTGTGGATCTTACTACTGGATTGATACCTTGGTTTATTAACTGAGGGAAATACTTTCCGTCGATGTGCCACATCACCCAGCTTGGAGGGAAACCAACACAATCAGCGAGGAGTCACACCCCAGCCGCCACATCCATGAGAGCCTGGACCCGCGAAGCCCTCGGATGAGCCGGCACTAGAACCGTCGGGATGACTCGGATTTCCATCGTCGTCGCCTCATTGAAAATTCTGAAAACCTTGTTTTTGGAACTCCTCCATGAAGTGGAATTTCTCCCATGAATGAGCAGCCGACTTATCTAGGTAACTATGCTTGGGTCAAGGACCTTTGATTTCTTCCTCATAATTGTGTAGTTTGTTCCTACTATAAGATCTTCCAGAACTGTTGTTTCGTCGCTAATTTTTGAAGACCATGTTGGTATTAGCGACAAATCCGACCCTCCTTCTAACTATTTGCGCTTACTGCCATTGTTGTTCTGATTACCATGATTCCCGTTATGACCTGTTTTTGTTCATGACCCTTGCCACTATCATTTTTCTTATTCTTGCTAGTCTTGTCCTCATCGGAACCAGGATCCTTCATGTTGTCTCACTCAACATATCTAGTAAGACAATCCATGAGATCTCACATGTCTTGCACCTTGCGTTTGAGGCATCCCAACTTCTGAACGACTGGTTGGAAATGACATTTTTTATCTAAAATCAAGACGGCTTGGGTAGCTGTAATGCTATCAGAAGAGTGTATGATCTCCGTGACCCAGCGAATCCAATGATGGGCCAACTCATCCGCATGCTGGATGCAGTGTTGTAAATCAACAATCGGCACTGGACACTTACAAGTGCCTTGGAAATTCTTGATGAAATGCTCCTTCAACTCTGCCCAGGAATTGATGGAATTGGTGGCAATTTTTTCAACCATGTGCGAGCTGACCCGTCTAACATCATGTTCAAATATTTAGCGCATACATCATCACAAACGTCAAGCATGTCCATAGCTAACTCATATCTCTCGACCCATGTTGTCGGCTCGAGACCAGTCATGTAGTTAGGAACCTTGTGAGGACCCTTAAAATCCTTCGGCATCCGCTCACTGCGAAGAGCCGGAGTGAGACAAGGAACTCCAGTTGTTCTATTGTTAACTCCGGCCCCCACGGTTGTCAGCTAGGGTGGGTGTTTATTTGTTGATCCGCCCGTGCTGCTACTGCTTCCTTCTTCGTGTTCTGCATGGCTCGGGACACTTTGATGAGTGCTTGTGCATCTGATAAGGCTGGCCGGTTTGGAGAATTCTGGGCCCGTTACCTGCGCCGACTGTTGGAAATCACCGGGGATTCATCATGGCGGCTCTTACTGCAACTTGCATAAGGCGTGGAACGCATTCACTCACTGATGTAAGAGTAGTGCGCGTGCTGGGTCACTGTTGTTTTCAACATCTCAATGGCGTTCCTGGCTTCAATCTCAACCGAGGTATTACCTTGGATGGGAAGTGCTTCAACATTACGGATTGCCACCAACATGTTGTCATCTGGATTGGAAAAATGAACCGACGGTATCTGAAAGCGCCGAGACGGCGATTAAGGTGGTGGAGGCTGATGTGACGGGTTCATGCGCAGTTGTCCGAACCCTGGTTTCAGCTGCGGAGTGTTGAATAAGCGTGATGGTTGGAGATCAAGAGGCAGCCGTCTCTGGTGCCTTCTCTGATAAACTGCTTCAGAAGCATCTCATTAAAGCCCCAACTGCCAAGCTTCGGCCTTGAGTCACTCCGACTCAGTATGAATATGAGCATGTAATTCTACCATCTAAGTATTTTCGGCGTCGATTTCCTCCTCGACTCTCGTCATGTGCTCGCGGAGTTTTGCTAGCTCTGTGTTGCGTTCTTCCTGATTCTCTAGAGTCACTACGGTCCCTACGAGCTTTCCCATCTCGGCCATCAGATCGTCATAGCATGACCCAACGTCTTGCTTGACCTAGCAGCATCTGGAGCCGATGCTAAGCCGTCAGGACTTTTTGCTGCTCCATCCGTTGTAGAATTTTGAGTTGTTGTAGTTCCTGCCATGTAAACGGCGGCCTGACGGGGAGGCTCGAACCATTCTTGAGTCATCTCTCCGCTAGAACAGCCCTGAAACCTTCCATCGAGAAGTGGACAGATCGATTTGGTGTCTCCCATCGAAGACTCGCTGTCAAAATAGATGAGAGTATCCCCACTGGTTGTCGAATTTCTAGAAAGATCAATTCCCTGGGTGAAGCCAACAAAGACATGATTCTGGTTGGCTTGAGTCTGGCCGGCTCGGGTAAGTCGAGCCGTCTCAATGTTGTCGGTGCAGGTGTCCGGCTCGAGCTTGGATCCGCCGAATTTGTTGAAGAAGACGTGGATCTTGCTGAAGGGGACCCAGTATCCATACTCGATAGAGATAGCCTCGGGATCCAAGTCGATTCATCGATGTAGAGTTTGTCGCGGCAACTCTTTGTCATCCACCCAACTAAGTATCCTACAAACCCTAACAGATCTCCCTCCAAGAACTCAACTCCAAAATGCGCTGGCCCCATGGTGGGCGCCAACTATCGTGGTTTTTTCACGACAAATGTCCTCATGCGAGAATTTAGGTGTGAGGCCATAGCAGTTATGTGGCGACTTGAAGGGGTTGATCGGGAAATGAAAGACAAATATTTACCCAGGTCCGGCCCCTCTGATGGAGGTAAAAGCATACGTCCTTCTTTGTATGTATTGATGATGATCTCAATTACAAGGGTGTGGAATCGCTAGCCTAACTTTCGAGGATTTCTTTCTTACTTGATCTTCCTCCTTGGGGGCTCCCCTTTATATATAGGTGGAGACCCGGAGGTAACAACAGACTCCAGGTTGCACTACGACCTGAAACCTACTCTATCTCTTAATCATCTTACTGACCTTGGGAACGAAGAATCTCCACGCCTTCCTTCCCTCAACCGGTCCGCCGGACGATGGGCCATGAGTCGGCCTTGTTTGATCAAGCCGCCTCCTTGGCATGTAAGCTTATGTTCCTTTAGTCCATATGCTAGCTCTGCCAGGTTATTCCCAAGGCGGGTTAACATGTGTGGTATATCCCCAGCAAGAACCAACCAAGAGAATGAGTGAGACACACACATTAGTTAGCTATTTATGATCCGCGGGGCATGATGAAACTAAGAGGAGAAATAGATCCCGATTAAATTGGCGCAACTGCACACAATTAGTTGGCTATTTATGATCCGTGAGGCATGATGAAATTAAGGGGAGAAATAGGCACGATTAAATCGATGGCTTGGATGACCAAAGTTTGTGAGGTTGTAAAAAGATTAGTGAGACAAATAAATAGAGGTTAGCCGCGGGGCATACCTCTAAAAATTCAAGAGGCGATGAAAAGGTAATTGGGACAAATAGATCGAGGTTATCCAAAGGCAATGCCTCGACACAGAAGGGCCCACATGCTGAGGAGTTGTAACTTAGATCCGTCCCGGTTGTTGCCTCTCCTGACGCTGGACGTCACTGAGGACGTGCGATACGTCCCAAACGTATCTATAATTTCTGCTTGCTCCATGCAAGTTTTGGGTGATATTGCTTTGTGTTTTGTACACTTTCATATATTTTTCAAAATATTTGACTAACCTACTAACTCAGTGCACCCAGTCCCAGTTTCTGTCTGCTGATGCCTGTGAATTGCAGGTTTATACCCATATTTAAAGTGCCCGAAAAATTCCACAAAAAAATATATAAAAAATCAGCATTCTAGAAGACTCCAGACGGTTGAAGGGGGGGTGACGTCAACTGTGCTTCCCTGGCAATGGCTCCAGAAAAGTGTTGGTCCTCCAATCTCTAGTGTTAGCTAGACGAAAGCTTATAACAACTAACCTTCTCCTGCAACAGCACCAGAAGAATGCTGCTAGCACTCCCCGGTAATGAAACTGGAAGAATGTTGTTGATGGCCCACGAGCTTGTGGGTTCGCAGCAGTTTTCGAGGGTAGAGTATTTGACCCAAATTTGTAGGTAAGCCTTAGGAGGTGAGAGTATACTCCCAAGTATTAGCAGCTGAATGTGTCAGATTCAACCACACCTGAAAGATTAGTATCTGCAAACACAATAGTGGCAGCGAAGTAGTAACAGCGAAGTAGCGGGTATCGGCAGTGTAACGAGCAATAGCAGTGGCAAGGAACAACAGTAGTGACAGTAGTAGCAAGTAGCAACAGTAGCAAGCGACGGTAGTAGCAACAGTAGCAGCAGAGCAAGACAAGTAACAGCAGTAGCAACAGTAATAGCAGCAGAGCAAGACAAGTAACAGCAGTAGCAACAGTAGTAGCAACAGAGCAAGACAAGTAACGGCAGTAGCAATAGTAGGACAAACTCGTAGGCATTGGGTCGGTGATTTGTTTGGATGATATTCATCATGCAACAGCTATAACATGGAGAGATAAGTGGCTAGCTCCCGTTCGTCAATGTGATGTAGGCATGCATTCCGTGTGTTGTCATACGTGCTTAGGGAAAAGAACTTGCATGACATCTATTGTCCATCCCTCCCGTGGCAGCGGGGTCCAAAAGGAAACTACGGGATATTAAGGTTCTCCTTTTAATAAAGAACCGGACCAACGCATTAGCACTTGGTAAACACATGAACTGCTCAAACTATGGTCATCACCGGGAGTGGTTCCGGTTATTGTCACTCCGGGGTTGCCGGATCATAACACATAGTAGGTAACTATAACTTGCAAGATCGGATCTAAAACACACATATATTGGTGGCAACATAATAATTTCAGATCTGAAATCATGGCACTCGGGCCCTAGTGACAAGCATTAAGCATGGCAAAGTAGTAGCAACATCAAATCTCAGAACATAGTGGATACTAGGGATCAATCCCCATCAAAACTAACTCGATTACATGACAGATCTCATCCTACTCATCATCGTCCAGCGAGCCTACGAATAGATTACTCACGAACGATGAAGAGGTTCATGGAATTGGAGAGGGAAGAAGGTTGATGATGACGATGGCGACGATTTACCCTCTCCGGAGCCCAAGACGGACTCCAGATCTCCTCTCCAGATGAAGAACAGGTGGTGGCGGTGCCTCCGTATCGAAAACGCGACGAAAACTTCTCTTTTTATTTTTTTCTGGGACGAAAGACAAATTATAGAGCTGGAATTGGGGGTGGCAGGTGCCTGTGGGCCCCACAAGCCTGCCCACCGCCACCAGGGGGTGGTGGCGGAGCAGGGGCTTGTGGCCCACTGGCCCACCCCCTCAGGTGGATTCTGGCGCACGTATTTTTGATATTTTCCAAAACTGCTTCCCGTAAATTTTCAGGACGTTTGGAGAACTTTGATTTCTGCACAAAAATAACACCAAGGCAATTCTGCTGAAAACAGTGTCAGTCCAGGTTAGTTCCATTCAAATCATGCAAATTATAGTCCAAAACAAGGGCAAAAGAGTTTGGAAAAGTAGATACGTTGGAGACGTATCAACTCCCCCAAGCTTAAAACCTTGCTTGTCCTCAAGTACCTCAGTTAACAAACTGAGTGAGAAAGAAAAACTTTGACAAACTATATTTGGTCTTGTTGTTGCCACTATGTCTAACTCATAACCAGAATTTCAGCAAGATCACAAGTTAACCACATAAGCAAATGACACAAAGGTCTCACGGTAAACTAATATCAATTGCATAATCAGCTAACGAGCAAATAATAATGAGTTTCAAATACCAACACTTCAATCAAAGCAAGCATGAAGCAATATGAATAGGTGGTATCTCGCTAGCTCTTTCTGAGACCGCAAAACATAAATGCAGAGCACTTTCAAAGATCAAGGGCTAACTAAACATTGTAATTCATAGAAACGAAGATCCAGTCATAGTCATAATCAATATCAATCAAAAGCAAAGCATAAAAATGACAGAGGTTCTCTCTAATTGGTGCTTATATAAGAGGAGGATGACTCGACAGGAAAATAAATGGACAGACCCTTCGCAGAGGGAAGCATTGATTTGCAGAGGTGCCAGAGCTCAAGCTTTGAAAACAGAGATAATAATTTTGGGTGGCATGCTTTCATTGTCAACGCAATGACCAAGAGTTCTCAATATCTTCCATGCTACTCATGCTATAGGCGGTTCCCAAACAGAAAAGTAAAGTTTTAAATCCCCCACCACCAATCAATCACACTCCACGGCTAGCTGAATCCTCGGGTACCGTCCATACTAACATCAATCCGGGGGGAGTCTTGTTTTACAGTTATGTTTTCGATTTAAGCATGGAACTGGGCATCCCAAATATCGGCCCCTTTCTCGTGAATGACTATGAATAAACACATGTCGAGGATAACACTCCTAGCGTGGAAGGTACCAATAGCCCTCTGTCACCACATGAGTGGTTCGGGCATGCAAAACAGATTTATTTCTTGAAGGTTTAGAGAATGGCACAAGCAAATTTACTTGGAACGGCAGGTAGATACCGCAAATAGGTAGGTATGGTGGACTCTCATGGAAAAACTTTTGGGTTTATGGAAGTGGATGCACAAGCAGTATTCCCGCTTAGTACAAGCGAAGGCTAGGAAAAGATTGGGAAGCGACCAACTAGAGAGCGACAACACTCATCAAAATGCAATGAGTTTGACTAACATTGAATGCAAGCATGAACAGGATATAAATCACCATGAACACGAACATCATAGAGGCTATGTTGATTTTGTTTCAACTACATGCATGAACATGCGCCAAGTCAAGCCACTTGAAACATTCAAAGGAGAATACCATCCTATCATACTACATCACAGTCATCTCAAAATCTATGTTGGCAATCAAGACAAACCATTATAAGCTCTGAGCTAAATAAGCATGGCATCAGAAACTATGATCTCCAAGTTGTCATTGCAAACATGGTTCTCTCACAACAAAGCTAAATCTGAGTCGACAAGCTAGTCATATTTACAAAAACAAAATAGATAGAGTTCATACCAGCTTTTCAGTCTCAGTCACTTCATCATATATCATCATTGTTGCCTTTCATTTGCACGATCGAATGATGAAAACGATAATAAGCGCGTTGGACTAAGCTGAATCTGCAGGCAAACACAAAGGAGAAGACAAAGTAATATGGCTCTTTGAAAGCTAAACAGGTAAGTATGTAAGAACCACTAAGCATTGTAACCAATATCTTCTACCTTGACACAAAGAAAAAGAAAGCTATTTACATGGGAAAGCTCCCAACAAGCAAAAGAAGAAAGAAAAATCTTTTTGGGTTTTCTCAAAAGGACACAAAACAAGAAAACAAGAAAACAAAAAGAAACTAGCATGGATAATATATTGGCAAAGTGTAAACACCGGCTAACAAAGTGAAAGCATAAGCATGAATGTAAAGTCGGGAGAACACATACTCCCCCAAGCTTAGGCTTTTGCCTAGCTTGATCTACTCCCATGGATGATCCTGGCAAAACTCAAAGTCATAATGAGTGTTATACGGGAGTGCTGCAGCCACTGCCTGAATAGCTGCCTCACGAAGTCGAGCAGCCGTCGCCTCCCTCTCATACTCCTGTGCCTCTCCTATGTTTATGTAGTATCTTCGTTTAACCTGAAAGTCAAAGAAAGCAGGAGCAGGAAGGGTAATATGGAAAACACGCTGCCGGTTAAATATCAAGCAGTATAGGAGAGATCCATGATCTCTCTCAAGGAACTGGTAGCGTGTTAGAGAGACACGATCAAGGTAGGTTGTACGGAGAGGAGGGTCTTCTGGACAGATGGATACTCCCAGAAAATTTGCTAAGCGTGTAGCATAAACTCCGCCAAAGAAATCCCCCTCACTGGCATTTTTATTCAGCCTCCTTGCTATAATAGCTCCCATATTGAAGCTCATGTCTCCTGTTACTTCACTCGTAAGGATACTAAGGTCGGAAGCGCATAGGTGACAATGTGCACCCTTGCCGTTAATGCACCTACCTATGAAGAGGGCAAGGTAGTGCAAGGCGGGGAAATGGATGCTTCCTATGGTGGCTTGCGTGATATCTCTGGTTTCTCCAATAGTTATACTGGAGACAAAGTCTCTGACAGAAGACTTAGGAGGATCAATAACACTACCTCCATTGGGTATCTTGCAAATCCTATTGAAATCCTCCAAACCCACGCTATAGGATTTATCATACAAATCAAACAGTATGGATGATTCATGCCCAGATAAAAATTTAAATCTATGCACGAAAGAGGCAGTGAGCATAGCATACTGTTCACATTTATCTCAGAGGAATTCTTCTAACCCGGCATTGCGGACAAGTGCATCAAACTCATCCTTGAAGCCTGCTTCGATCATGAACTCATTGGAAGATCATTCACATGGTTGCACCGGTGCGTCCCTTAGTTGAAAAGGTTCGGGCTCCCGAAAGGAGAGACAAGGACCATTCTTACTTGAGGAACCACCATGAAACTTCCTCCTGAACATAATTTCCTTTTGCTGGAATTTTTGAAGTTCAAGAGAAAAGTGAATAAAGACCCACCACACCTTGTAGCAACTACTCCTACTAGTGCCTAGAGACCGTATCACGCGCTAAAACTACTTGGGACCAGCTAAAATCAACTTTTATAGCTCAAGAACAGGGTCACCAAGGCAACAAGAATTCGCGAAGGATAAAGCACTAGAGCAAAAACTAATTGGACCAATGGAGGAGTCACTTACCAAGGAGTAATTTCCCCAAAACAGTTCGGAGAATGGTGCTTTGAGCAAGGAGATCTAAAATCACAGCCAAATGAGTAAGAACACGGGTTTGAGCTGCGAAACAATTTTTTCTGGAGGTGGAAGAAGAGGCTGAGAGCTGGAATGAGTGGAGGGGGTGCCTATGGGCCCCACAAGCTTGCACCCCGCCACTAGGGGGTAGGTGGCGGTGGGGGGGCTTGTGGCCCACTGGTCAGGGCCCCTGACCAGCTCTCAGGCCCAGAAACTTTGAAAAATTCCAGAAAAAATCATACTAAATTTTCAGGACAATCGGAGAACTTTTACTTTTGAGGTATTTTTCTCCGGGACACTAAAACAGAAAACAGGAAAAGCTAAACTAATTCTATCAATTTTCTTCTAAGCAACAGAAAATGAAGACTCAAATCAGAGGTGTGTGACTCTCTAATTCATCCATTTCATGGTCATCGAAAGAAATCCGTCAATGGGATTGATCAAGTCCTTATGACAAAACCTTCTCGAATCGCAAGAGAGAAGGGAGAATTTTCAAATAGCCACTAAGTCACCTCAATGGGGATATGTATCTCCCCAACAAGCAAATTATACTTCATCTTGACACGAGGAATAGGGCATTCAAAGCTCCCAATGAGAATCGATGAAGTCTTTTCGATAGCATTGATGCAATGTACTGGATATCGTTTCTTCGGAAAGTGCACTATGTGCTCATTACCGTTGACATGGAAAGTGACATTGCCTTTGTTGCAATCTATAACAGCCCCTGCGGTGTTTAAAAAGGGTCTTCCGAGGATGATAGCCATGGCATCGTCCTCGGGAATATCCAAGATAACAAAGTCTGTTAAGATAGTGGTATTAGCAACCACAACAGGCACATCCTCGCAAACGCCGATAGGGAAAGCAGTTGATTTGTCGGCCATTTGCAGAGAAATTTCAGTGGGTGTCAACTTATCCAATTCAAGTCTACGATAAAGAGAGAGCAGCATAACACTAACACCGGCTCCAAGGTCACATAAGGCAGTTCTTACGTAGTTTCCTTTAATAGAGCAAGGTATAGTGGGCACTCCGGGATCACCAAGTTTCTTAGGAGTTCCACCTTTGAAAGTGTAATTGGCAAGCATGGTGGAGATCTCAAGATCGGGTATCTTCCGTTTATTAGTCACGATATCTTTCATGTACTTGGCATACGGAGACATCTTGAGCATATCAGTTAACCGCATCTGCAGAAAGACGGGTCTTATCATCTCAATTAAGCGCTCAAAATCCTCATCATCCTTTTTCTTGGATGGCTTAGGAGGAAAGGGCATAGGTCTCTGAACCCATGGCTCTTTTTCTTTACCATGCTTCCTAGCAGTAAAGTCATTCTTGTCGTATCTCTTAGGTTGTGGACTATCAGGATTAACCGTAGGTTCAATCTCCACATCCTCGTCATGGCTAGGTTGAGCATTATTATGAACATCGGTGTCCACATTGTCACCAGGTTCATGTTCATCACTTGATTGTGTTTCTGCATCAGACGCAGAAATATCATTAGGTTCTTCAGGTGTGATAGTATTTGGCGAACTGGCGTGGAGGTTTCTATCATCCTTCTTCTTCTCCTTAGGATGACTAGGTGTATCAGCATTGATTCCTTCAGAATCTTGATCAATTCTCTTAGGATGACCTTCAGGATACAAAGGTTCCTGAGTCATTTTGCCTCCTCTAGTAATGACTCTGACAGAGTTGTCATTTAATTCATTGAGCAAGTCATTCTGAGCTTTAAGTACTTGTTCTACCTGAGTAGTAATCATAGCGGCATGTTTACTCAGATGCTTCACAGCATTGACATTTCTGTCTACACAAGCACTTAGATGGCTAAGCGTACGAGCACTTTGTTCCAAATGTCTGCTAACATAATCATTGAAACTCTGTTATTTGGCAACAAAGTTGTCAAATTCATCAAAGCATAGGCTAGCAGGTTTATCAAAAGAAATATCACTCTCGTCAAACCTACGTAGAGAATTGACTTCTACTACCTGTATCGGGTTATCGAGACCGTGGATCTCTTCGATAGGTGGTAGATTTTTGACATCTTCAGATCTAATGCCTTTCTCTTACATAGATTTCTTGGCTTCTTGAATATCTTCGGGACTGGAGAATAGAATACCTCTTTTCTTCGGGGTTGGCTTAGGAGGTGGTTCGGGAATAGTCCAAGCATTATCATTGATCAAGAGGTTATTCAGTAGAGTCTCAGCTTGTTCTACAGTTCGTTCCCTAAAAACACAACCGGCACAACTATCTAGGTAGTCTCTAGAGGCATCGGTAAGTACGTTATAGAGGATATCAAGTATCTCATTCTTCTTGAGAGGGTGATCAGGCAAAGCATTATGTAGCTGGACGAGCCTCCCCCAAGCTTTTGGAAGACTCTCTTCTTGGAATTGGGCAAAGTTGTATATTTCCTGCAAGGCAGCTTGCTTCTTATGGGCAGGGAAATATTTCTCACAGAAGTAATAGACCATCTCCTGGGGACTACGCACACATCCAGGAGCAAGAGAGGTGAACCAGGCTTTAGCATCATCCTTTAGAGAGAAAGGAAACAGCTTAAGGATATAGTAGTGGCGGATCTTCTCCTCATTAGTGAAAAGGTTGGCTATTTCGGATAGTTTGGCAAGATGGGCTATGACCGTCTCAGACTCATAACCGTGAAAAGGATCAAATTCGACTAGAGAGATTATCTGAGGGTCGACAGAGAATTCATAATCCTTATCGGTGACAAAGATAGGCGAAGTGGCAAACTTCGGATCATTTTTCATCCTAACTTCCCGAGATTTTTCCTTCCACTTGAGAACTAATTTCTCAGCTTCATAGGCATCCTTACACACAAGAAAATCCTCAGCTATCTCTCCCTCCATAATGTAACCCTCAGGTATATCAGGAAATTCATATTTAGGAGAGCTAGATCTAGCAGGAGCAAAAGCAGGTTCTATCTCAATAGTATCGGTAGTTTCAGAAGCATCACGAGCATTGGCAGTAACTCTAGCAATATGAGCATCAAGGAACACTCCAAGTGGAACATCAGGCAAAGGAGTATCTCTAGCGGTATCAAGAATAGCATCAAGCTTAGTATCAGGCATAGCATCATCAGGCATAGTATCAAGCATAGTATCTCTAGCAGTAGTATCACAAGCATCATCAAGCATAGGTGACATATCAAGATTTCTAGCAGGAGGTGATGTCGCAAACTTACTCATAACTGAAGGTGAATCAAGTGCAGAGCTAGATGGAAATTGCTTACCTCCCCTCGTAGTTGAGGGCAAGACTTTGGTCTTCGGATCCTTCAGATTCTTCATAGTGATCAGCAGATATAAATCCCAAGTGACTCAGAGAATATAGCAATACCTCCCCGGCAACGGCGCCAGAAAAATGCTGACGTCAGCTGTGCTTCCCTGGCAATGGCTCCAGAAAAGTGTTGATCCTGCAATCTCTAGTGTTAGCTAGACGAATGCTTATAACAACTAACCTTCTCCTGCAACAGCACCAGAAGAATGCTGCTAGCACTCCCCGGCAATGAAACTGGAAGAATGTTGTTGATGGCCCACCAGCGCGTGGGTTCGCAGCAGTTTTCGAGGGTAGATTATTCGACCCAAATTTATAGGTAAGCCTTAGGGGGTGAGAGTATACTCTCAAGTATTAGCAGCTAAATGTGTCAGATTCAACCACACCTGAAAGATTAGTATCTGCAAGCACAATAGTGACACCGAAGTAGTAACAGCGAAGTAGCGGGTATCGACAGTGTAACGAGCAATAGCAGTGGCAAGGAACAGCAGTAGTGACAGCAGTAGCAAGTAGCAACAGTAGTAGCAACAGTAGCAGCAGAGCAAGATAAGTAACAGCAGTAGTAACAGTAGTAGCAGCAGAGCAAGACAAGTAACAGCAGTAGCAACAGTAGTAGCAGCAGAGCAAGACAAGTAACGGCAGTAGCAACAGTAGGACAAACTCGTAGGCATTGGGCCGGTGATTTGTTTGGATGATATTCATCACGCAACAGCTATAACACGGAGAGATAAGTGTCTAGCTCCCGTTTGTCAATGTGATGTAGGCATGCATTCCGTGTGTCGTCATACGTGCTTAGGGAAAAGAACTTGCATGACATCTATTGTCCATCCTTCCCGTGGCAGGGGGGTCCAAAAGGAAACTACGGGATATTAAGGTTCTCCTTTTAATAAAGAACCGGACCAACGCATTAGCACTTGGTGAACACATGAACTCCTCTAACTATGGTCATCATCGGGAGTGGTTCCTGTTATTGTCACTTCGGGGTTGCCGGATCATAACACATAGGATGTAAGTACAACTTGCAAGATCGGATCTAAAACACACATATATTGGTGGCAACATAATAATTTCAGATCTGAAATCCTGGCACTCGGGCCCTAGTGACAAGGATTAAGCATGGCAAAGTAATAGCAACATCAAATCTCATAACATAGTGGATATTAGGGATCAATCCCCATCAAAACTAACTCGATTACATGATAAATCTCATCCTACTCATCACCGTCGAGCGAGCCTACGAATAGATTACTCACGAACGACGAAGAGCTTTATGGAATTGGAGAGGGAAGAAGGTTGATGATAACGATGGCGACGATTTCCCCTCTCCGGAGGCCAAGACGGACTCCAGATCTGCCTACTAGATGAAGAACAGGTGGTGGCGGCGCCTCCATATCGAAAATGCGACGAAAACTTCTCTTTTTATTTTTTCTGGGACGAAAGACAACTTATAGAGCTGGAATTGGGGGCGTCAGGTGCCTGTGGGCCCTACAAGCCTGCCCACCGCCACCAGGGGGGTGGTGGCGGAGCACGGGCTTGTGGCCCACTAGCCCACCCCCTCACGTGGATTCTGGCGCAGGTATTTTTGATATTTTCCAAAACTGCTCCCCGTAAATTTTCACGACGTTTGGAGAACTTTGATTTTTGCAGAAAAATAACACCAAGGCAATTCTACTGAAAACAGCATCAGTCCATGTTAGTTCCATTCAAATCATGCAAATTATAGTCCAAAACAAGGGCAAAAGAGTTTGGAAAAGTAGATACGTTGGAGACGTATCAGGGGGCACCAGGCCTCCAGGCACCCTAGTGGCACGGCCTGCCACCCGGCCGCGCGAGGAAGCCGCCTGGGTGGGGGCCACCCCCTCTGGTGCCCTACCTTGGCTCCTATTTTTACCCCCATGGAGAAAACCCTCATGCCGGAACCCTTTTCTCCAGAAGCAATTGCGATCTCCGCCGCCATCACCAACAAGTTTTGGGGGACCAGAATTCCTGTGCCGGCACCCTGCCAGGACGGGGAAGTGCCCTTGGATTCATCTCCATCGACGTTGCTTTCTCCCTCCATGAGGCGGGAGTAGTTCCTCCTCGGGGCTGAGGTCTTCTACAGTAGCTATGTGGTTAGTTCTCTCTCCCATGATGTGATCTTGATTGTGATCATAGGCCATGTTAACCTAGGGTGATCCCATGATGTTTCCCCTTCTTCTATGTATTGGATTGATGTACTCACTTGATCTTATCTAGTATAATCCCCGAGACCATGGTGACAGCGGTCTATTGGACATGGATTAGAAGAATATTTTCATGAGTGATTTCCTCTTTTGTGAATTGATTGAAGATTGAGAGTCTCTTGGTGCTTGTCTTTGACTATTCTTGAGATACGTTGTGGTGATTGTGGTACTCTCTTTGGATGGCCGCGGTGAGATTGGGAAATCCATAGATGAGAACTACGAACTCTGAGGTCTGCTTTTGTAGCCCTACATAATTCTCGTCCTCTCTTGATCACAAAGGAATGACCTCTGAGTACGTCTTCATTGCATGTTTTAGTGGAAATATCATGTGATTAGTCTATGTTAATGTTGTTGGGAGTTGTCACTAGTGAAAGTATGAAGCCTAGGCCTTGTTTCTCACCATTGTTACACCGTTTATGCTCACTTTTGTCACTTGTTACCTTGCTGTAATTTTTATTACAGATTTATATTACCTTGCTTTTCCACACCTATCACCCATATTTTACCATCTCTTAGCTGAACTAGTGCACCTATACAATTTACCATTGTATTAGGAGTGTTGGGGACACAAGAGACTTCTTGTTTCTTAATTCCAGGGTTGCTTGAGAGAGACCATCTTCAACCTCTACTTCCCTGAGTTCGATAAACCTTAGGTCATCCACTTGAGGGAAATTGCTCCTCTCCTACAAACCTCTACGCTTGGAGGCCAAACATAGTCTACAAGACTAGAAGCATGCGTAGACATCAAGCAAATTTCTGGCGCCGTTGCCGGGGAAGTGAGTGCTTGAAGGTATATCTTTAGATCTTGCAATTAAATCTTTTTGTTTCTTGTTTTTATTTCACTAGTTAGGCTTAATGGAAAACAACAAAAATATGAGAGTGTTTTATAAACTTTATCTTGAACTAGGACATGAAGTGTTTGAGGAGAAAATTAAAAATCCTATGGAACTTTATTATTTGCATAACAATTATGATGGTGGCAATGTTATTAGTATGCTTTCTTGGAATATCAATATTGCTAATGACATGGAAACCTCTAAGCTCGGGGATGACGGGTTAGATGAATATGATATTTTTAGTCCCCCAACTTTTGAGAAGAAAATTTGCTTTGATGATACTATGCTTCCTAAATGTGATTATTACCATGATAATAATGATTGCTTTACTCTCAATATTCCTAATAAGAAAGATTTTGCTTATAAGAAGAGTAATGATACTTTTATGCTTTTGGATCACGGAAATAATGCCTTATGTGATAGTTATATTGTTGAATTCATCCATGATGCCACTGAAATTTATAATGAGATGGGGAGACATGGTTCTAAATATCTAAAAAATAAGAAGTTTCCCCTCTTTATGTCGAAGGTTTTGAAGCTGCACTTGTTTTGCCTTCCTATGCTTATTTCTATGTGCTTCAATGAATTATTCTATTGCAATATTCCTATGCATAGGAAGCATGTTAGACTTAAATGTGTTTGGTATTTGCTTCTTGATTATCTCTTTTGTTCTACAACTCTTATTCCTACGAGAGCCTCAATAAAATCTTAAGCCTATCTTTATGGCTACTAAGAAAGACCTCTAGGGAGACAACCCTTGTTATCTTTACTTTGAGTTTTTACTTTCAGTTTTTACTGGTCTTGATGTGTGTTACTACTGTAGCAACATCATTGTATATTTATTTTTAGGCTTTGTGCCAAGTTTTAGCCTCCGATTGCAAGAAAGTTCAAAGTTGTGACAAGCTGTCCAGAAACAGATTTTGTCTTCTTGACGGAACAATTCACCAAAAATCACCAGATCATATCTTTGATCTGAATTGTTTTGATAGTATGCTCTATACAATTGGCTTTCTGGCGTATGTTTTGAGTTTTTTTATTTGAGTTGCAGAAGTTCCATGAAAATATTATTTACTACCTGCTGGTCTGTTTTACACAGATTCTGCCACGTTTTTCGTTTTCATCTTTTGCAAATCTTAAGCTTGCTTTTTCTTTGCCAAAACATTTTGGAAATCTTTAGAAACCGTACCTATTCATGAAAATCTTTATTTCCAATGAAGAAAAAATATTTTATTATGTGTACTAGCAACTCTAATCATCTTATGATGAGTTTCGTATGACGGGAGTTTTCAAGTATGCGATGGAAGATGATGAAAGAAGATCCAGGAGTGTCAAACGCTCAAGCTTGGGGATGCCCCCATGCACCCCCAAGAAATATCCAAGGAGACTCAAGTGTATAAGCATGGGTATGCCCCCGTGCATCCCCATCTCCACCAACAATCATTAGTTCGTCCTTCTCCATGCTATATTTTTATTACTTCATATGTTATGTGCTATGCTTGGAGCGGCCCGCTCTTTACTTTTTAGTTTGTTTTAGTTTTTCTTGCTGTTCATAACAATTTGTACCCTAGCCGTCTTTGTTTGGGGGAGAAACACGCTCCACTCCACCATAGAACACAACATAGGTTTTCATGATTATCTTTTTGTGTGTTCTTTATCTTTTCATAGCTGCTTTCATGCTTAGCTCTTAGTTTTCACACTTTATCTTTTTAAGAGCTTTTATTTAGATGCTTTTGGAACTCTCTTGAGTTATCATGCTTATCTTGTTTAGAGAGTTGGCTTGTTGCACTGAGTTGTGTGTCTTGCATGAGTAGATAATTGAGGTTGCTATTTAAGTATAGTAGTAACTTGCAATAGTTTTGAGGTATTGATTTGAGTAATGTTTGGACTTTCGGTGTCAAGATCTTGGGCCTATTAGTGATAGGTGTCGTATTTTGGGAAATTTGTGTGTATTTTCAAAAAAAAAAGTTGAGAGCTCTAGCTACTAGATGGAACGCTAACCTCTGGAGGGGTTGGAATATATAGAGTACCCTCACGTTATCATGGGTCGAGGATGCACAAGGTTAACCAAACCCGCAAACACTCCTCCTTGGGGTACTTGTCTCTTCGTGAATCTCCTGACTAGATAGAGATTTATCAATAATAAGTGCATGAGTTCTTCGGACTAATGCGAGTATTCGATTGTTGGAACTTCCACGATCCATATTTTGCTAGCCTCTTCGGTACCGTGCATTGCCCTTTCTCATCTTGAGAGTCGGTGTGTACTTCGCCGGTGCATCCAAACCCTTGGCATGATACGCTCTGTCATCATAAGACTCATTATATCCTTCCTCAAAATAGGCACCATACCTACCTAATAAGGTATTTCCATAGCCTTTCCGAGATACATTGCCATGCAACATCCACCATCTCATGACTTGATCTTCATGTCACACATGCTTTTGCTTGATCGAGGAGTCGCATGCTAGTTGGGCCTTGCCCTTATTATTGCTACATGATGCACTAGTTTCATTGCATATCCTTCTACACTGGCAGAGCCATACATTTGCATACATCATGATAGTTTTCATTTTTCTTTATGTTGAGTACTTCTTATAAAGTCTGGAGATCTTCTTTTTATTCTTGTAGAATATAGAGTGTTGCCCTTAAGTGAGGAAAAGATCCCAAAGAGGAAAAATTACAAGATCCCAACAGAGGACACATGAAAAGATCCCAAAGAGGACAAATGAGAGATAAATAGAAAGAGCCAAAGAGGCCACAACAAAAAGAGAAATAAAAAGATAGAAGGGGGCAACACTGCTATTCCTTTTGAAAGATCCACACTTCTACTCCATTGTTATACCTGTACTCCATAGAGATTATCATTCATGCATAACTGTGTGAGGACCTTTACACTATAGAACTTGGCTTGTATATTCCAATGATGAGCCTCCTAAAATGAGCTCTAGGTCTTCATAAGCAAGCAAGTTGGATGCACCCCCACTAGTTTCATTGTAGAGCTTACCTTAGCTCATATGTGCATTTGTTGCATGGCAATACCTACTCCTCACATCATATCTATAATTTGGCTTTCTCTTGCCCATGATTGTCCTCATTTATGTGAGCCTTTCACACCTTTTTTGTCTTTCTTCCCCATCATTATTCTCTTTGCCATCCTAAGTGCCAACATATCTTGCTTGCGCTCATCCATTGAATGAGTGCTCAGAGTCGAAAGGGAGAGGATCATTTTGACTTGTGCTTGACTAGTGGTTTGGGGATGAGTCAAAATAAGATTATGAAGGAGACCAAGTATGAATTTTTAGTAGATTGAGTTCTCAATTAAACTATATATCATTTTTATGCTCTAAATCGATCTCCCACTTCTTGCACGCAAACACCATTTGGAGACATTCGAGTCACGGACAGTGAGAGTTCTTGCACCTTTATGATCTTGCTTTGCTAGTTTCCATACTAGATATAGACTCTTGCTTGTTATTGTCTTGACTTGAATTTCATATCTTACTTGCTTTACTTTGAAGTTCATATATGTGTGTTAGCATGTCACCACAGAAATTATGATTGTTATCATTTACCTACTCGAGGACGAGCATGAATTAAGCTTGGGGATGTTGATACATCTCAAACGTATCTATAATTTTTGCTTGCTCCATGCAAGTTTTGGGTGATATTGCTATGTGTTTTGTACACTTTCATACATTTTTGAAAATATTTGGACTAACCTACTAACTCAGTGCACCTAGTGTCAATTTCCGTTTGCTGATGCGTGTGAATTGCAGGTTTATACCCATATTTACAGTGCGTGAAAAATTACACAAAAAAATATTAAAAAATCAGCATTCCAGAAGACTCCAGACGGTCGAAGGAGGGTCAGAGGGGGGCCACCAGGCCTCCAGGAGCCCTGGTGGCACGGTCTGCCCCCTGGCCGCGTGAGGAGGTCGCCTGGGTGGGGCCCACCCCCTCTGGTGCCCTACCTTGGCTCCTATTTTTACCCCCGTGCAGAAAACCCTGATGCCGGAACCCTTTTCTCCAAAAGCAATTCCGATCTCCGCCGCCATCGCCAACAAGTTTTGGGGACCAGAATTCCTATGTCGGCACCCTGTCGGGATGGGGAAGTGCCCTCGGATTCATCTCCATCGAGGTTGCTTCCACCCTCCATGAAGCGGGAGTAGTTCCTCCTCGGGGCTGAGGTCTTCTACAGTAGCTATGTGGTTAATTCTCTCTCCCATGATGTGATCTTGATTGTGATCACATGCTATGCTAATCTAGGGTGATCCCATGATGTTTCCCCTTCTTTTATGTATTGGATTGATGTAGTCACTTGACCTTATCTCGTATAATCCCCGAGACCATGGTGACAGCGGTCTATTGGACATGGATTAAAAGAATATTTTCATGAGTGATTTCCTATTTTGTGAATTGATTTAAGATTGAGAGTCTCTTGGTGCTTGTCTTTGACTATCCTTGAGATACGTTGTGGTGATTGTGGTACTCTCTTTGGATGGCCGCGGTGAGATTGGGAAATCCATAGAAGAGAACTACGAACTCTTAGGTGTGCTTTGGTAGCCGTACATATTTCTCGTCCTCTCTTGATCACAAAGGAATGACCTCTGAGTACGTCACCATTGCATGTTTTAGTGGAAATATCATGTGATTAGACAATGTTAATGTTGTTGGGAGTTCCCACTAGTGAAAGTAGGAAGCCTAGGCCTTGTTTCTCACCATTGTTACACCGTTTATGCTTACTTTTGTCACTTGCTACCTTGCTATAATTTTTATTACAGATTTATATTACCTTGCTTTGCCACACCTATCACCCATATTTTACCATATCTTCGCTGAACTAGTGCACCTATACAATTTACCATTGTATTAGGTGTGTTGGGGACACAAGAGACGTCTTGTTTCTTAATTGCAGGGTTGCTTGAGAGAGACCATCTTCAACCCCTACTTTCGTGAGTTCGATAAACCTTAGGTCATCCACTTGAGGGAAATTGTTTCTGTACTACAAATCTTTGCGCTTGGAGGCCCAACATAGTCTACAAGAATAGAAGCGTGCGTAGACATCAACGTGCTACCTAGTTGATCCTGCCAGTAGTCATATGCTTGTCCCAAAGATTAAGCCATGCATGTGCAAGTATGAGCTTCTTCCAGCAGTACCGACGGGAGAGGCATTGAAACTCCCCCGTCCTTCAGAAGCGGCTTTCTCCCAAGTCGTCGAACGAGGAAATTGCTGCTTGAACGACTCCAAATCCTCCTAGGTTGCAGCACCAGGAGAAGAGCCACTCCATTCCACCAGCACTTGGGTGATTGTATGGTTCAACACTTTCTTCATGAATTGCTTGAGGATGTGCACCCGTACCTGCAACTCTGAATTAACAAAATGAAGTGAAGACTGAATAGAGTGCTTCGGCTAAATCCACTTCTTCAACTGGGAGACATGGAATTGCCCGCAGTACGCCATGTTGCATACCCGCTGTTCAATGAGGTACGACTCGTAATACCATAAGGCCGTCTTATGATGAGATATGTGCACCACAGAAGATTGCACGTAAGGATGGAGCTTCAGGAACACCTTGTCTCCAACAGAAAATACATGCTCAGTATGCTTCTGATCTGCATATATTTTTTGGTGTTGTTGTGTCCTGAGTAGATGTTGCTTGAACAAATCATTTATCCAACCATCGTTGTAAATCAACTAGAGCCATAATATCATCGGCTGTAATACCAAAGTATCAAGGAGATATGCCATAGAGTATCTCAAAGGAGATTTTCCGAAATAGGAATGGCAGTTAGTGTTATACCAAAATTCACAGAGGGCTGGCCATTTGGGCATGTTATGGTTGTATCAAAAATATGGGATCAATGTGAAATAAGCAAGGAATATAACGTTACCTGAATTCTCAATTAGGGCTATTATGAGCAATGGAATTCACATCATTAACTTTTTCATCAGTAGTAGCATTCACATTTACCTCTTCATTACCTTTCATGATGGAGATGAGTTCATCAAGCTTAGAGGTCAACTCTATATTCTTTTCTTCAATTGCATTGATTCTCTTGGTGGTAGTACTTTAAACGTACCATTGGGCATGGTTTTCTTGCATATCCCGAAGCAATTTCTTAACGTCATCAATGGGCTTACCCATAATAGTTCCTCCTGCAGCAGTAATATCAAACATAGTTTTAGGCATGGCATTTAAAGATTCATATTATATATGAAGGATTATCCATTCTTCCATTCCACAGTTAGGATAGTTCCTTATAACTTCCTTCATGCGATCCCACACACGCGCTAGTGGCTCACGATCTTCATGCTTAAAACCTGCTATCTACGAATGAAGTTGCATAGTTTTGGTAGGTGGGGAAAACTTATATAAAAGATCACTACATCAATCAGCACAAGAAGTTATATTGCCTCTAGGCAAAGCTAGAAGCCATTCATTTGATCTTCCTTTAAAGGAGAAAGGAAATATACACAACTTCAAAGCGTCGGGATCATAGTATTTAATGTGTGTCATGTTGCACAATTCAGAAAAATTATGCAAGTGCATATCAGCATCCTTAGAAGAAGAGCCTACAAATTGTGCATGTTCCAGCATAGACACTAGGTTTAGTTTTATCTCATACTCGGTGCAACAACATCAGATTGTGCTATATGCTCATGCATGAAACTATTGCTAGGAGTACCTAATATTTCAAGATTACGGGACAAGGTTATCTTTTTGTGTTTTCTACTCACAAGACTTGCAACAAAAAGTAAATTAAGAAGTGAAACAAAAATCTGAAATAAAACTTTAACAAAAACTCTAAACACAAAGACTCCCCGACAATGACGCCAGAAAAAGGTTTGATTACTTCCTTTGGTGATTGATACATCTCCATCATATCTATAATTTTTTATTGTTCCATGGTACTCCGTTCGTCCCAAAATTAGTGAATCAAAAATGACTCAACATTGTAATAAATTTAGTACAAAGTTGAGTCATTTTTGAGTCACTTATTTTGGGACGAAGGGAGTATTCTATTATCAATGTTGGATGTTTTATAAGTATTCACAGGATGTTTTATCAGCATTTATAGGATGTTTTATATCATTTTTTAGCACTAACCTATTAACCAAGTGCCTAGTTTGAGTTGTTGTTTTCTGCATGTTTTTGGCCTTTCAGGAATACTCTACCAAATGAAGTCTAAGTACCCTGAAACTTTCTTATGATTTTTCTGTGCAAAAATAAGACATTGAAGCTTAGGAGGGGGACCAGAGGCCACAATGGGTGGCACCAAGAAAACAATGTGCGCCTAGGGGGTGGTCATGCCCTTATGGCCTGGGGCCACCTCCCACGGCCTCTGACCCTGATATCTTTGCTATAAATTCACATATATTTGGAAAACCCCATGGAGCCTCCCGAAACACTTTCCACCGCCGCAAGCTTCTGTTCCGTCGTGTGCCCATCAGAAGCCATGTTCCGGTGCCCTGTCGGAGGGGGGTCAATCATGGGGGCTCTACATCAACCTTGCTGCTCCCATGGTGATGTGTGGGTATTTTACCACAGACCTACGGGTCCGTAGTTAGTATCTAGCTGGCTATCTCGCTCTCTCTATGTTCTTCATTGCCAAGATGATCACGATTCCCGTGGTGATATATCTTATGTAATCGTTGTTTTGTGCTTTTCTATCAATTTCCCAACACTAACTTGTTTACCCACGGCAATTCTATCAATTTCCCAACAGTAATTTTCATGAATAAATATTGCATAATTGTGCTCTTTTCTATCAATTTCCCAATAGTAATTTGTTTACCCACCCTATGCTTTCTACGAGAGAGAAGCCTCTAACGAAAGGCCCCTGGGTCTCCATAAATCATATTACAAAAACACTAAAAATATTTCTGTTATTTATATCTGTAATTTTATATTTATATTTATATTATATATCTATTACTACTTATCTCTTGCAAGTAATGAGTTCAAGGGGATTGACAACCCTCTTGCCTGCATTGGGTGCAAGTGTGTGCTCTTTTGTGTGAAGGCGCTGAAGACGGGTGTTTGCATGCTCCTCCTATTGGTTTGATAACCTTGGTTCTCACTGATAAAAATACTTATCTCTACTCTGCTGCATCTCCCCTCTTCTTCATGGAAAATCCCAAATAAGTTTTCAAGTAGCATTGATCCAAAAAAGGAGCAGAAAGGATCCTCATTTTTTCTCCCAAGTGACCCTAAGCTATCGAACCCATGGGAGGACAGTGCCCTTTAAGCTAGGGTCTTAAACAAGCTTTTGCTAAAGGATCAATTCTAGCTTTTGATCGGATCGTAAATCAGACTGACACGCGAAGAACACTTATAATGTAAATAGGCATGGGTATGAGGTCTTAGTGCTTGCAACCATATATTTTTGTCACGACCAAGTATGATCTTAATTTCTGTGTAGTCACCCATCAAGATATGCTTGGTACTAATCAAAGTGGGGGATGTGTCCAAATTACATCTGGACCGACACGCGTCCTCCATCAAGAGTCAATTGTCCAAACAAAGGCCCTATCCATCACGCGGTGTTGCCTTGATAACTAAGATTGTAGTAATCAGACAAGATCATTGACTTTTTAATGACTACAACACTTGAATCCCCACGGATAGGGTATGTTTTTCCATACTAAATCTTTTTGTCACTGGCTTTCAGAATAACACTTCTCAGTCGCTTGCCCTTAGCCTTTTCGGGGCTCGTTCACTATGATAATGTGTACCTCCATAGATGAAGAACACGAATGAGACAAGATACAACTTCCGGAAGAATTTATGTTACACATACGAGACTTTAATTTAAAGCATTTCCATTGATCCCTCCAACAAATACATCGTGTTACGTGACTCATGCCTCAACCCATACCTTACCGGACTACTCACAAATGGAGATCAAATCACATGAAAAGCACACCATGGAGGTTAATTGATTCATAATATGTCATGGATGACGTGTGTGATACACAATTACAAGTATGACCAGATCGCAAAATACAATGGTGGTGATGTATGTGGTAGCTATGGAGATGGAATGGTGGCGGCTAGGGTTGACTGAGATGGGAAATGGGATAACTGGCTTCTATGACGCTTCTTCACAACACTTCTCGATGTTTTTTATCCCTTAGGTGTCGACCCCTTTAAAAAGTCTGTTCAGGTGGATGAGGAGCCTTCGTTTCCATGCCATATGACCGCTCATACAAGCAGGCACGGTCGCATAGCACACCACCTTTTGATACGTTTCTTCTGGTGCGCCTCCCATTTGATCTCCTCTATCTCCACTTTACTTCTTCTAATGTTCTCGCTTGATTTAGTCCATAAATAGCACATTTCCTAATAAACAAAATAAAATAGGATATTTGGAATCATATGCATCCATTAGTCATTAGTACCAATATCGGAGCGAATATCTCGGTTTTAATGAAATATATCGGTTTAATATTAGGTTAGAGGAGTGTAAAAATAGCACTCATCACTCCGCCGTCAAATTGAGCCAACACGTTGCCTTCTTGTCTAGCGGCATTGTCCTATAATATGGAGTAGATAGGAGGGGAGGAAGCAGTGGGAGTGGGGGAGGAGGAAACTATGAATTTGGTGATGGGGACACCACGCTGTCGGGCTTTTATAGTAGAGGATGAAGTAGTGTGGTTATCCGAATCATCGGCTTGGGAATCAAAGGGAGAAGTGGACATCACTAATGGGTGTTTGGATAGCCGTCATGACACCATGACGCACTGATGTTTATGTGCGCATGGTGTATGTGTGTGTGCCGCTTAGCCTCAAAACAAGGTCATGGCACGAGTATAGAGAACCTAATACTTTCCATGTGTTGACGGTTGGGTGTGGAGAACTTCATACTAGGAATGCGGTAAAGTGTGACTCAAAATCGTGATGTTGATAATTATTATAAAATCAAAGCCATGTGGTGACTCTGCTTTTACATGGCAGCTCTCATGAGGTCATGCATGCTTTTGTTAGGAATAAAAATCATGGAGGTAATATCGATGTGTTGGGGAACGTCGCATGGGAAACAAAAAAATTCCTACGCGCACGAAGACCTATCATGGTGATGTTCATCTATGAGAGGGGATTTCTGATCTACGTACCCTTGTAGATCGCACAGTAGAAGCGTTAGTGAACGCGGTTAATGTAGTGGAACGTCCTCACATCCCTCGATCCGCCCCGCGAACCGTCCCACAAACCGTCTCGCGATCCGTCCCACGATCTAGTGTCGAACGGACAGCACCTCCGCGTTCAGCACACGTACAGCTCGACGATGATCTCGGCCTTCTTGATCAAGCAAGAGATACGGGGAGGTAGATGAGTTCTCCGGCAGCGTGACGGCGCTCCGGAAGTTAGTGGTGATATGATCTCGGCAGGGCTCCGCCCGAGCTCCACAGAAACGCGATCTAGAGGTAAAACCATGGAGGTATGTGGTCGGGCTGCCTTTGAAAAGTTGTCTCAAATCAGACCTAATTGCTCCATATATACAGGAGGAGGGAGGGGAGGCTTGCCTTGAGGCTCAAGGAGCCCCAAGGGCTGCGCACCAAGGGGAGGAGGAGTCCTCCTCCAATCCTAGTCCAACTAGGATTGGAAAGTGGAGTCCTTCTCTCCTTTCCCACCTCCTTTTTTTTCTTTCTCTTTGATTTTCTATCCTTGGCGCATAGGGCCCTCTTGGGCTGTCCCACCAGCCCACCAAGGGTTGGTGCGCCACCCCAAAGGCCTATGGGCTTCCCCGGGGTGGGTTGCCCCCCCCCCCCCCCCCCCGTGAACACCCGGAACCCATTCGTCATTCCCGGTAACTCCGAAAACCTTCCGGTAATCAAATGAGGTCATCCTATATAACAATCTTCGTTTCCGGACCATTCCGGAAACCCTCGTGACGTCCGTGATCTCATCCGGGACTCCGAACAACATTTGGTAACCAACCATATAACTCAAATACGCATAAAACAACGTCGAACCTTAAGTGTGCAGACCCTGCGGGTTTGAGAACTATGTAGACATGACCCGAGTGACTCCTCGGTCAATATCCAATAGCGGGACCTGGATGCCCATATTGGATCCCACATATTCTACGAAGATCTTATCGTTCGAACCTCAGTGCCAAGGATTCATATAATCCCGTATGTCATTCCCTTTGTCCTTCGGTATGTTACTTGCCCGAGATTTGATCGTCAGTATCCGCATACCTATTTCAATCTCGTTTACCAGGAAGTCTCTTTACTCGTTCTGTAATACAAGATCCCGCAACTTACACTAAGTCACATTTCTTGCAAGGCTTGTGTGTGATGTTGTATTACCGAGTGGGCCCCGAGATACCTCTCCGTCACACGGAGTGACAAATCCCAGTCTCGATCCATACTAACTCAACAAACACCTTCGGAGATACCTGTAGAGCATCTTTATAGTCACCCAGTTACGTTGCGACGTTTGATACACACAAAGCATTCCTCCGGTGTCAGTGAGTTATATGATCTCATGGTCATAGGAACAAATACTTGACACGCTGAAAACAGTAGCAACAAAATGACACGATCAACATGCTACGTCTATTAGTTTGGGTCTAGTCCATCACGTGATTCTTCTAATGACGTGATCCAGTTATCAAGCAACAACACCTTGTATATAATCAGAAGACCCTGACTATCTTTGATCAACTGGCTAGCCAACTAGAGGCTTGCTAGGGATAGTGTTTTGTCTATGTATCCACACATGTATATAAGTCTTCATTCAATACAATTATAGCATGGATAATAAACGATTATCTTGATACAGGAATTATAATAATAACTATATTTATTATTGCCTCTAGGGCATAATTCCAACAGTCTCGCACTTGCACTAGAGTCAATAGTCTAGCCCTCACATCATCATGCGAATTACATTGTAATAAATCTAACACCCATATAGTTCTGGTGTTGATCATGCTTTGCCCGTGGAAGAGGTTTAGTCAGCGGATCTGCTACGTCCTCCCCTTCGACGTAGTGGCGGATGAGGTTGAAGCGTCGTTTGATGTGTCCGGTCTTCTTCTGAAACCGTGGTTACTTTGCTAAGGCAATGGCACCCGTGTTGTCACAGAACAAGGTTATTGGATTCAGTGCACTTGGCACCACTCCAAGATCCGTCATGAACTGCTTCATCGAGACACCCTCCTTAGCCGCCTCCGAGGCAGCCATGTACTCCGCTTCGCATGTAGAATCAGCTACGACGCTTTTCTTGGAACTGCACCACCTTACTGCACCCCCATTAAGAATAAATACGTATCCGGTCTGCGACTTAGAGTTGTCCGGATCTGTGTCAAAGCTTGCATCGACGTAACCCTTTACGGCGAGCTCTTCGTCACCTCCATACACGAGAAACATCTCCTTAGTACTTTTCAGGTACTTCAGGGTATTCTTGACCACCGTCCAGTGATCCACTCCTGGATTACTTTGGAACCTGCGTGCCATACTTATGGCCAGGCTAACGTCCGGTCTAGTGCACAGCATTGCATACATGATAGATCCTATGGCTGAAGCATAGGGGACGATGCTCATATGCTCTCTATCATTATCAGTTGCTGGGCACTGAGTCTTACTCAATCTCGTACCTTGTAAAACTGACAAGAACCCTTTCTTGGACTGTTCCATTTTGAACCTTCTCAAAACTTTATCAAGGTATGTGCTTTGTGAAAGTCCTATCAGGCGTTTCGATCCATCCCTGTAGATCTTAATGCCTAGAATGTAAGCAGCTTCTCCTAGGTCCTTCATAGAGAAACTTTTATTCAAGTAATCCTTTATGCTCTCCAAAAACTCTACATTGTTTCCAATCAGCAATATGTCATCTACATATAATATTAGAAATGCCACAGAGCTCCCACTCACTTTCTTGTAAATACAAGATTCTCCAACCACTTGTATAAACCCAAATGCTTTGATCACCTCATCAAAGCGTTTGTTCCAACTCCGAGATGCTTGCACCAGTCCATAAATGGATCACTGGAGCTTGCACACCTTGTTAGCATTCTTAGGATCGACAAAACCTTCGGGTTGCATCATATACAACTCTTCCTTAAGGAAACCATTAAGGAACGCTGTTTTGACATCCATCTGCCAGATTTCATAATCGAAAAATGCAGCTGTTGCTAACATGATTCTGACGGACTTAAGCATCGCTACGGGTGAGAATGCCTCATCGTAGTCTACTCCTTGAACTTGTGAAAAACCTTTTGCCACAAGTCGAGCTTTATAAACGGTCACATTGCCGTCAGCGTCCGTCTTCTTCTTAAAGATCCATTTGTTCTGAATAGCCTTGCGGCCCTCAGGTAGTACTTCCAAAGTCCACACTTTGTTTTCATACATGGATCCTATCTCAGACTTCATGGCCTCCAGCCATTTGTTGGAATCTGGGCCCACCATTGCTTCTTCATAATTTGCAGGCTCATTGTTGTCTAACAACATGATTGACAAAACGGGATTACCGTACCACTCTGGAGCAGCACGTGGTCTCGTCGACCTGCGTGGTTCGATAGGAACTTGAACCGGAGTTTCATGATCATCATCATGAACTTCCTCCTCAATCGGCGTTGCAACGACAGGGGTTTCCCCTTGCCCTGCGCCACCATCCAGAGGGATGAGAGGTTCGACAACCTCATCAAGTTCTATCTTCCTCCCACTCAATTCTCTCGAGAGAAACTCCTTCTCGAGAAAAGCTCCGTTTTTAGCAACAAACACTTTGCCCTCGGATTTGAGATAGAAGGTGTACCCAACAGTCTCTTTTGGGTAACCTATGAAGATGCACTTTTCCGCTTTGGGTTCCAGCTTTTCAGGCTGAAGCTTTTTGACATAAGCATCACATCCCCAAACATTAAGAAACGACAACTTTTGCCTTTTCCCATACCATAGTACGTATGGTGTCGTCTCAACGGATTTTGATGGTGCCCTATTTAAAGTGAATGCAGCTGTGTCTAATGCATAACCCCAAAATGATAACGGCAAATCGGTAAGAGACATCATAGATCGCACCATCTCTAATAAAGTACGATTACGACGTTCGGACACACCATTATGTTGTGGTGTTCCAGGCGGTGTCAACTGTGAAACAATTCCACATTGTCTTAAGTGAGCACCAAACTCGAAACTCTGATATTCACCCCCACGATCAGACCGTAGGAACTTGATCTTCTTGTTACGATGATTTTCAACTTCACTCTGAAATTGCTTGAACTTTTCAAATGTTACAGACTTGTGCTTCATTAAGTAGACATAATCATATCTACTCAAATCGTCAGTGAAGGTGAGAAAATAACGATATCCGCCGTGTGCCTCCACGCTCATCGGACCGCACACATCGGTATGTATGATTTCCAATAAGTTACTGGCATGCTCCATTGTTCCGGAGAACGGAGTTTTAGTCATCTTGCCCATGAGTCATGGTTCACACGTGTCAAGTGAATCAAAGTCAAGTGACTCAAAAAGTCCATCGGTATGGAGTTTCTTCATGCGCTTTACACCAATATGACCTAAGCGGCAGTGTCACAAAAACATGGCGCTATCATTGTTAACTCTAACTCTTTTGGTCTCAATGTTATGTATATGTGTATCACTATCAAGATTCAATATGAACAATCCTCTCACTTTGGGTGCATGACCATAAAAGATGTTACTCATAGAAATAGAACAACCATTATTCTCTGACGTAAAAGAGTAACCGTCTCGCAATAAACAAGATCCAGATATAATGTTCATGCTCAACGCAGGCACTAAATAACAATTATTCAAGTTCATAACTAATCCCGATGGTAACTGAAGTGAAACTGTGCCGACGGCGATTGCATCAACCTTGGAACCATTTCCTACGCGCATCGTCACTTCATCTTTTGCCAGCCTTCGCCTATTCCGCAGTTCCTGTTTCGAGTTGCAAATATGAGCAACAGAACCGGTATCGAATACCCAGGCACTACTATGAGAGCCTGTTAAGTACACATCAATAACATGTATATCAAATATACCTATTTTTCTTTGGCCGCCTTCTTATCAGCCAGATACTTGGGGCAGTTGCGCTTCTAGTGACCCATACCCTTGCAATAGTAGCACTCTGTTTCAGGCTTAGGTCCAGCTTTGGGTTTCTTCGTCGGATTGGCAACAGGCTTGCCGCTCTTCTTTGAATTTCCCTTCTTGCCTTTGCCGTTTCTCTTGAAACTAGTGGTCTTATTCACCATCAACACTTGATGCTCTTTATGGAGGTCACACTCTGCGACTTTCAGCATCGCAAACAACTCGCCGGGTGACTTGTTCATCCCTTCCATGTTGTAGTTCAAAACAAAGCCCTTATAGCTTGGCGGCAGTGATTGAAGAATTCTGTCAGTGATAGCCTCTTGCGGGAGTTCAATCCCCAGCTCAGCTAGACGGTTTGAGTACCCAGACATTTTGAGCACATGTTCACTGACAGACGAATTCTCCTCCATCTTGCAAGCATAGAATTTATCGGAGGTCTCATACCTATCGATCCGGGCGTTCTTCTGAAAGATAAACTTCAACTCCTGGAACATCTCATATGCTCCATGACACTCAAAGCGACGTTGAAGTCCCGGTTCTAAGCCATACAAGACTGCACATTGAACTACTGAGTAGTCCTCCTTACGCGTTAACCAAGCGTTCTTAGCATCCTGGTCAGCCGTAGAGGCTGGTTCATCTCCTAGCGCAGCATTAAGGACATAATCCTTCTTCCCAGCTTGTAGGATCAACTTAAGATTACGAGCCCAGTCTACAAAGTTGCTTCCATCATCTTTCAACTTAGCTTTCTCTAGGAACGTATTAAAATTCAGGGTGACTGTCGCGTGAGCCATGATCTACAACACAAATATATTCAAAGTGGACTTAGACTATGTTCAAGATAATTAGAGTTTAACTTAATCAAATTACTTGCTAAACTCCCACTCAAAAAGTACATCTCTCTAGTCATTTGAGTGGTTCATGACCCACTTACACTAGCTCAAGTCCGATCATCACGTGAGTTGAGTATAGTTTCAGTGGTAAGCATCCCTATGCTAATCATATCAACTATATGATTCATGATTGACCTTTCGGTCTCATGTTTTCCGAGGCCATGTCTGCACATGCTAGGCTCGTCAAGCTTAACCCGAGTGTTCCACGTGTGCAACTGTTTTGCACCCGTTGTATGTAAATGTTGAGTCTATCACACCCGATCATCACGTGGTGTCTCGAAACGACGAACTGTAGCAACGGTGCACAGTTCGGGAGAACACAATTTCGTCTTGAAATTTTAGTGAGAGACCACCTCATAATGCTACCATCGTTCTAAGCAAAATAAGGTGCATAAAAGGATTAACATCACATGCAATTCATAAGTGACATGATATGGCCATCATCACGTGCTCCTTGATCTCCATCACCAAAGCACCGGCACGATCTTCTTGTCACCGGCGCCACACCATGATCTCCATCAACGTGTCGCCATCGGGGTTGTCGAGCTACTCATGTTATTACTACTAAAGCTACATCCTAGCAAAATAGTAAACGCATCTGCAAGCACAAACGTTAGTTTAAAGACAACCCTATGGCTCCTGCCGGTTGCCATACCATCGACGTGCAAGTCGATATTATCTATTACAACATGATCATCTCATACCTCAATTATATCACATCACATCGTTGGCCATATCACATCACAAGCATACCCTGCAAAAACAAGTTAGACGTCCTCTAATTTTGTTGTTGCATGTTTTACGTGGTGACCATGGGTATCTAGTAGGATCGCATCTTACTTACGCAAACACCACAACGGAGATATATGAATTGCTATTTAACCTTATACAAGGACCTCCTCGGTCAAATCCGATTCAATTAAAGTTGGAGAAACCGACACTTGCCAGTCATCTTTGAGCAAAGGGGGTTACTCGTAGCGATGAAACCAGTCTCTCGTAAGCGTACGAGTAATGTCGGTCCAAGCCGCTTCAATCCAACAATACCGCGAAATCAAGAAAAGACTAAGGAGGGCAGCAAAACGCACATCACCGCCCACCAAAACTTTTGTGTTCTACTCGAGAAGACATCTACGCATGAACCTAGCTCATCATGCCACTGTTGGGGAACGTCGCATGGGAAACAAAAAATTTCCTATGCGCACGATTTCCTTTCATGGTGATGTTCATCTACGGGAGGGGATTTCCGATCTACGTACCCTTGTAGATCGCACAGCAGAAGCATTAGTGAACGCGGTTGATGTAGTGGAACGTCCTCACGTCCCTCGATCCGCCCGGCGAACCGTCCCACGAACCGTCCCGCGATCCGTCCGACGATCTAGTGCCGAACGGACGGCACCTCCGCGTTCAGCACACGTACAACTCGACGATGACCTCGGCCTTCTTGATCCAACAAGAGAGATGGAGAGGTAGATGAGTTCTCCGGCAGCGTGACGGCGCTCCGGAGGTTGGTGGTGATCTGATCTCGGCAGGGCTCCGCCCGAGCTCCGCAGAAACGCGATCTAGAGGTAAAACCGTGGAGGTATCTGGTCGGGCTGCCTTTGAAAAGTTGTCTCAAATCAGCCCTAATTGCTCCATATATATAGGAGGAGGGAGGGGAGGCTTGCCTTGAGGCTCAAGGAGCCCCAAGGGCTGCGCACCAAGGGGAGGAGGAGTCCTCCTCCAATCCTAGTCCAACTAGGATTGGAAAGTGGAGTCCTTCTCTCCTTTCCCACCTCCTTTTTTTTCTTTCTCTTTGATTTTCTATCCTTGGCGCATAGGGCCCTCTTGGGCTGTCCCACCAGCCCACCAAGGGCTGGTGCGCCACCCCAAAGTCCTATGGGCTTCCCCGGGGTGGGTTGCCCCCCCCCCCCCCCCCCCCCGTGAACACCCGGAACCCATTCGTCATTCCCGGTAACTCCGAAAACCTTCCGGTAATCAAATGAGGTCATCCTATATAACAATCTTCGTTTCCGGACCATTCCGGAAACCCTCGTGACGTCCGTGATCTCATCCGGGACTCCGAACAACATTTGGTAACCAACCATATAACTCAAATACGCATAAAACAACGTCGAACCTTAAGTGTGCAGACCCTGCGGGTTTGAGAACTATGTAGACATGACCCGAGTGACTCCTCGGTCAATATCCAATAGCGGGACCTGGATGCCCATATTGGATCCCACATATTCTACGAAGATCTTATCGTTCGAACCTCAGTGCCAAGGATTCATATAATCCCGTATGTCATTCCCTTTGTCCTTCGGTATGTTACTTGCCCGAGATTTGATCGTCAGTATCCGCATACCTATTTCAATCTCGTTTACCAGGAAGTCTCTTTACTCGTTCTGTAATACAAGATCCCGCAACTTACACTAAGTCACATTTCTTGCAAGGCTTGTGTGTGATGTTGTATTACCGAGTGGGCCCCGAGATACCTCTCCGTCACACGGAGTGACAAATCCCAGTCTCGATCCATACTAACTCAACAAACACCTTCGGAGATACCTGTAGAGCATCTTTATAGTCACCCAGTTACGTTGCGACGTTTGATACACACAAAGCATTCCTCCGGTGTCAGTGAGTTATATGATCTCATGGTCATAGGAACAAATAATTGACACGCAGAAAACAATAGCAACAAAATGACACGATCAACATGCTACGTCTATAATTTGGGTCTAGTCCATCACGTGATTCTTCTAATGACGTGATCGAGTTATCAATCAACAACACCTTGTATATAATCACAAGACCCTGACTATCTTTGATCAACTGGCTAGCCAACTAGAGGCTTGCTAGGGATAGTGTTTTGTCTATGTATCCACACATGTATATAAGTCTTCATTCAATACAATTATAGCATGGATAATAAACGATTATCTTGATACAGGAATTATAATAATAACTATATTTATTATTGCCTCTAGAAAATAATTCCAACACGATGGCAGTCACAAGACTTACATCTAACGTTTAGCTTAGTGCTATAAGTTGTAAAATACGCCATTGGAGTCACATAACTTGCCTATGAGTGCACATAGAGTCATTTCTTTCGTATCCAGTTGTATCTAGTGCACATGTGGCGTATCAGCATGAAGGCGACCCACATGATAGTGGCTAGGAGTGGTGACTCGTGAGGCATTGGGTGAGCCACGCATTATCTTATTTTGTTGCAAAAAACACCCTTGACTTTTATTTAATTGTGCGCTTGTCATAAAATTAAGAAAATCATAGAGCTAAGATTCAAACCCATGACCTCCTCTCATTAAGAGCGCACAGATAACCACTCGTCGAACTGATGTATGATGATTAAATTTATATGATATATGGACAATGTAAATTAAAGTAAAAAATCAAATGGAAAAAAAGATGTGCAAAAGGGGGAAGCCCCGATTTGAACCAATGGCCTCCTCACATGAATTAAAGAGATATACATAATTTATCTTCCTTACTCTCTTTTTTCTATGTAGGCAAACAACATATGTTCCACATATATTTTTTTGGGCAAAGCAACTGAATTATTGTGTGAATTCGAATAATTTAAAATTGGAAATCTAGATAAAAGGAAATATAGTGCAAAATGAATGTACATAAATTATTTTGGACAAATCTAAAAAAAAGTTTGAATTCAAATAATTTGAAATTTTTAAATCTCAATAAAGGAAAATACAGGTCAGAATGCATCCATGTAAAGTTTTCGGACAATTCAACTAATTGTCTTCAACTTGAATAGTTTTAATTTTAAAAATCTAGATAAAAGATGATATAGTGTAGATTAGATGTAGGTAATTTTCTTTCTAACAAATTAGAGGAAATTTTGTTTGAATAGAAATAATTTTAAATTTGTACAGCTAGGTAAAAGAAAATATAGTTCAGCTAATTTGTGCGAAAGAAATTTAAATTTCAAATAACTTCATATTGGAAAAAAATAGACCACTCAATGACAATGATCCCACTCTCCCCGTGATAATATGCACATGTTATGGATAATTTATATCCCTCTCGTAGTTTTCTTAAATAGAAGAATATAAATAACAGCACACACACACCCCAAAAAAAATAACAACATAGACACCAACATTTCTATTCCGTGCATGAACATATTCTTGAAATACATGAATATATTTAAAATGCAACTTATGTTCTCCTAATTACTAATTTTTTACAGTGTTTAAACATTTTAAAAAAGTAATGTCTTTCTTTGTAACGCATGATTATTTTAGTGCCACAAATAGCAGAATATAAGTTTTTGTTCATTCCTTTGTTGGGCTGAGTGAACACTGCATTAAAGAAAATAATATTTATTTATTTATATCAAATTATTACTGGTCGACTGGATTGTTAAGTTAGTTTAGGGAGTCGAGGATGTCGGATTGAATCCCCTTGACGCTATTCTTTTATTCCTATTTTCCACGAGCTATTATCTCTTGACATGTGCGTAATTGAATAAAAGCCGAGGGTGTGTTTTGAAAGAAAAAAATAAATGCATGGCTCATTCATCGCCTCATCACTCCCGACCACTGATATGTCGGCCATATTCATCCTGACACGTTATGTGAGCTCGAGATAAGGTTGAATCCGGAAGAAGTGATCGTTTTGCATGCATAGGCAAGTTATATGACTGCAGTGACGTACTATTTTATAAATTTTATGCTGATCATAATGAAAGTTTTATAGTTAGTATCATATGTGTTAACTAAGTAATATTGATGAGGTAATACCAAATTAAATAAAAAAGAGATGATTGAGTATCATATCATGATACCATATCATAACAAATGTTATATAACTATGAGTCATGCATGATAATAAATAAAGTGATTTATGATACTGATATATGATACTACGTATTTGAAAAATAGTATCACATACTAATATTATATGCATGATGCTAATTTAGGATAATACACACTAATAGAAAACAGGGCTATCGTTCGGCCCTCGCCAGCCCATTAGTCCCGGTTCTTCAAGAACCGGGACCAATGAGGGGTATTAGACCCGGTTCGTGAGCCCAGGGGGCCGGCCGGGGCCTCGTGGGCATTGGTCCCGGTTCGTGTGGAACCATTTGTCCCGGTTCGAGCCACGAACTGGGACCAATGGTCGTCGCTGCTGGCCCACAACCATTGGTCCCGGTTGATGCCACGAACCGGGACAAATAACTTGCCTATATATACCCACCGCCGCGGCAGAGCACTCCACAGTGCTCTGTTTTTTCAAGCCGGCGAGGTTTCTAGTTCACCTCCTATGCACATAAGGTGTTCACCTCCTATGCACATGAGGTGTTCGATGAAATGCCCGAGCCACACTAGTTAAGCTTTCTCCTCTCGAAGCTCGACCTAGTAGCTCCATTTTTTCGAGATTTGTCTAGATTTAGGGGTCCGTCACGCCTCATCCCCGTTTTCACCGCCGTTGATAGCCCGCGCCGACCTCGTCGCCGGCACCACCGTGGTGAGCCTCTTGTTCGTCTCTTCTTTATGATACTTGTCTGGTTTTCTTACTTTAGATAGATATTTGTCTGATTTTCTTAATTTTGACACACATAATTATATGTAATGCACGCAGATGAACCGGCAATGGATGTATGGTGACAGACACACCTCCGAGTACATTAAGGGCGTGCATATTTTTCTCGAAGTGGCTGAGGCAAACAAGCAGAATGGTTTTATGTGTTGTCCATGCAGTAAATGTGGGAATACGAAGTCTTACTCTGACCGGAAAATCCTTCACACCCACCTGCTTTACAAGGGTTTCATGCCACACTATAATGTTTGGACGAGGCACGGAGAAATATGGGGTATGATGGAAGACGGCGAAGAAGAAGAGGACGATGACAACTATGTGCCCCCTGAATACGGTGATGCTGCAATGGGGGGCTGCTGAAGATCAAGAGGAACCACACGATGTGCCCGATGATGCTGCAACGGGGGAAGCTGCTGAAGATCAAGAGAAACCAGACGATCTGCCCGATGATGATCTCCGCCGGGTCATTGTCGATGCAAGGACGCAATGCGAAAGTCAAAAGGAGAAGCTGAAGTTCGATCGCATGTTAGAGGATCACAAAAAAAGGTTGTACCCCAATTGTGAAGATGGCAACACAAAGCTGGGTACCGTACTGGAATTGTTGCAGTGGAAGGCAGAGAATGTTGTGCCTGACAAAGGATTTGAGAAGCTAATGAAAATATTGAAGAAGAAGCTTCCAAAGGATAATGAATTGCCCAACAGTACGTACGCAGCAAAGAAGGTCGTATGCCCTCTAGGATTGGAGGTGCAGAAGATATATGCATGCCCTAATGACTGCATCCTCTACCGTGGTGCGTACGAGGATTTGAACGCATGCCCGGTATGCGGTGCATTGCGGTATAAGATCACACGAGATGACCCTCGTGATGTTGACGGCGAGCCCCGCAGGAAGAGAGTTCCTGCGAAGGTGATGTGGTATGCTCCTATAATACCACGGTTGAAACGACTGTTCAGAAACAAAGAGCATGCCAAGCTGATGCGATGGCACAGTGAGGACCGTAAGGAAGACGGGAAGTTGAGAGCACCCGCTGACGGGTCGAAGTGGAGAAAAATCGAGAGAGATTACTCGGCTGAGTTTGCACGTGACCCAAGGAACGTATGGTTTGGTTTAAGCGCGGATGGCATTAATCCTTTCAGGGAGCAGAGCAGCAATCACAGCACCTGGCCCATGACTCTATGTATGTATAACCTTCCTCCTTGGATGTGCATGAAGCGGAAGTTCATTATGATGCCAGTTCTCATCCAAGGCCCTAAGCAACCCGGCAACGACATTGATGTGTACCTAAGGCCATTAGTTGAAGAACTTTTACAGCTGTGGAATGGAAACGGTGTACATGTGTGGGATGAGCACAAACAGGAGGAATTTAACCTGCACGCGTTGCTGTTTGTAACCATCAACGATTGGCCCGCTCTCAGTAACCTTTCAGGACAGACAAAGAAGGGATACCACGCATGCACGCACTGTTTAGCTGACACCGAAAGTATATACCTGGGAAGCTGTAGGAAGAATGTGTACCTGGGCCATCGTCGATTTCTTCCGACCAACCATCAATGCCGAAATAAAGGCAAGCATTTCAAAGGCGAGGCAGATCACCAGAAGAAGCCTGCCATGCGTACCGGTGATCACATACTTGCTATGGTCAATGATTTACACGTAATCTTTGGAAAGGGTCCCGGCGGACTAGCTGTTCCGAGTGACGCTTGGGGACACGCACCCATGTGGAAGAACAAATCTATATTCTGGGACCTACCCTACTGGAAAGACCTAGAGGTCCGCTCTTCGATAGACGTGATGCACATGACGAAGAACCTTTGCGTCAACCTGCTAGGCTTCTTGGGCGTGTATGGGAAGACAAAAGATACAACTGAGGCATGGGAGGACCTGCAACGTTTGCACGAAAAAGACGGCATGCCTCCAGAGCAGTATGAAGGTCCTGCCAGCTACGCTCTTACCAAAGAAGAGAAGGAAATCTTCTTTGAATGCCTGCTTAGTATGAAGGTCCCGACTGGCTTCTCGTCAAATATAAAGGGAATAATAAACATGGCAGAGAAAAAGTTTCAGAACCTAAACTCTCATGACTGCCACGTGATTATGACGCAACTGCTTCCGGTTGCATTGAGGGGGCTTCTACCGGAAAACGTCCGATTAGCCATTGTGAAGCTATGTGCATTCCTCAATGCAATCTCTCAGAAGGTGATCGATCCAGAAATCATACCAAGGCTAAGGAGTGATGTGGTGCAATGTCTTGTCAGTTTCGAGCTGGTGTTCCCACCATCCTTCTTCAATATCATGACGCACGTCCTAGTTCATCTAGTTGACGAGATTGTCATTCTGGGCCCCGTATTTCTACACAATATGTACCCCTTTGAGAGGTTCATGGGAGTCCTAAATAAATATGTCCGTAACCGCGCTAGGCCAGAAGGAAGCATCTCCATGGGCCATCAAACAGAGGATGTCATTTGGTTTTGTGTTGACTTCATTCCTGACCTTAAGAAGATAGGTCTCCCTAAATCACGGTACGAGGGGAGACTGACTGGAAAAGGCACGCTTGGAGGGGACACAATAATATGCAGGGACGGATATTCTTGGTCTCAAGCACACTGCACAGTTCTACAGAACTCTACCTTGATGACCCCTTATGTCGATGAACACAAGAACAGTCTGCGCTCCAAACACCCGGAGCAGTGCGACGACTGGATTACATGTGAACACATCAGGACTTTCAGCAGTTGGTTGGAAACACGTCTCAGAGATGAAAACACTGTTTGTGATGAGTTGTACTCGTTGTCCAGGGGACCATCTTCGACTGTTACGATTTGGAAAGGATACGAGATAAATGGGAATACATTTTACACGATCGCCCAAGATCAAAAGAGCACCAACGAAAACAGCGGTGTCCGTTTTGATGCGGCCACCGAGAGGGGAAAGGACACATATTATGGTTACATAGTGGACATATGGGAACTTGACTACGGAGTAGATTTTAAGGTCCCTTTGTTTAAGTGCAAATGGGTCAATCTGTCAGGAGGCGGGGTACAGGTAGACCCACAGAACGGAATGACAACAGTGGATCTGAACAATCTTGGGTACACTGACGAACCGTTCGTCCTAGCCAATGATGTGGCACAGGTTATCTATGTGAAGGACATGTCTACCAAACTGAGAAAAAGAAAAAATAAGGAAGCGAATACATCATACGATGAGCCAAAGCGCCACATAGTTCTTTCAGGAAAAAGGGACATCGTGAGAGTGGAGGGCAAGACAGACATGTCCGAAGATTATGAAAAGTTTCATGAAATTCCTCCCTTCAAAGTCAAGGCTGACCCAAGCATCCTGATAAATAATGAAGATTATCTATGGTTACGGCGCAATAAGGGAAGGACACAAGCGAAGAAAAAGTGAAGACTTTCTCCACAACTATTATGATGATACCATGCCAACTTTCAACCTTTTTGTAGTTCATTTGAAATGCATGTTGTAACAGACAAGTTTCCGTATGAAATCCTGATACTTCGAAAGAGATTGTCCGTTTTGTACACGAAGTGCATCCAGTTTTTGCCGTAACCCTCTCAACTTTCTTGCATATGCTATGTGGATGAAATGATGATACCATACCAAAATAAAAGAGAGGCGCAATGCTCACCTGCACGTTGCTTAGCTTCAGGCCAACGTGCAGGTGAGCACTGCGCTTCTCCCTTCATCGTCTCTACACTCAGGGCTTATAAATCGCTGTGAGTGCCTCTCGCTTGGCGAGGTGGGACTAAAAAACAGCTGCAGAAAGAATCAACTAAAAAACTCTTTTACCGGTTCATGCCACGTACCCGTACTAAAAGGTGCTCGTGGGGCCCTAGCCTTAAAACCTGTACCAAATAAAATGCCTTTGTAACAGCCTTAGAACTGGTACTAAAGGAATCAACTAAAAAGCTTTTATAAACCTCTAGTATTATTGAAACTAAAATTATATAGAATTTTGTTACAAACTTTAATAGCAAAAAGAATTATCGTAAAAGAAAATAAATAAGTAATTAGAATTTTTTTCAAAACATTAAAAGCAAAAAGAATTATCATAAAAGAAAATAAATAAGTAATTAGAATTTTGTTACAAACTTTAATAGCAAAAGGAATTATCGTAAAAGAAAATAAATAAGTAACTAGAAACAAAAAAGAAAGCAAAAAACAGGAAAAAAAATTAAAAAAAAGTGCCACCTACACGGCCACCACGACCTTCATACGACTAGAAACCCATTACTAGGGCCAGGATGCAGGCCCGTAGTAGGCCCAATAGGCCCACAAGCACAGAGAGTGATTTTAGGCCCGTAAGCCTGCAGTAGAGAGCAGCTCGAAGTGGTTGGTTTGGCAGGGCTTATAAACCAATCCGATCCCCTCTCGGCTAGCGAGGTGGGACTAAACATAGCACCGCACCGTGCTAGCACATGCCCTTTGGTCCTGGTTGGTGGCACCCACCGGGACTAAAGGGGTGCATTGGTACCGGTTGGTGGCACCAGCCGGGACCAAAGGTCTCTGTTTCCTGCCCTTTGGGCTGCTGAAAAGAGGCCTTTGGTCCTGGTTGGTGCCATGAACCAGGACCAATGCTCTGCCTATATAAGTAGCACTCGCGAAAATTTGGTTCAGTTCGTTCTTCCCCACCGCCCGACGCCGCCAGGCTGCCCGTCCGTCTCCGCCTCGCCGTCGCCGTCGTCGCCCCGCGCTGTCGCGCGCCGCCCCGACGCCGTCGCCGCCCCCCGCCCCGCGCTTCGTGCCCCGCGACGCCACCGGCCCCTGCCCGTTGCCGCACCTCAGCGTCGACCGTCGCCACGCCGCCCCGCCCCGCGCCGCACCTCGCCGTCCCCGACACCGTCGCCATGAGCAAAGATTTTTTTTCTGTTAAAAGATTTTTTTGGTGATATTATTGTTGAATATGCATGTTTGTATGTTCATATATATGCAAAGATCGAATATGTCAAATTTTTATGATTTTTTTCTGTTCATAGAATTTTTATGATTTTTTTCTGTTGTAATTTTGTTCATAGAATTTTAATGATTTTTTTGTTCATAGTATTTTCTTTGTCAATTTATGTATATGTTCATATTGTGTATGTATAGGAAAATTGTGCAACTATAGACTGTACATTCCTCTAGATAAAGCAAAGCGTGTGGCTATGAGCACAACTTCTAAATGCATGTTTACGGTTCAGTTTTTAGAAGCTTCACCAATACCTTAACTTTATTGTTTCTATAACCAAGATCATTGTCTTATCCTTGACTTGCAAAGAGCATGCAAAATCCATGGCCTATAGGACCATGGTCCAATTTTTAGAAGCTTCACCAATACCTATACTTTATTGTTTCTATAACCAAGATCATTGTCTTATCCTTGACTTGCAAAGAGCATGAAAAATACATGGCCTATAGGATCATAAGTGTCTCATATAGTCAACACGCACTCTTTCTACATACTGTGATGTGGTGATGTGGTAATTTGTTATTTATTTTTAAAAGCACACTGATATAAAAAGTAGTTTATTTTTAGCAAGAAAATTATAGAACTAGTTTATTTTTTTAGTTCATTTTACGATGCCTATCCCACGTCCTCGTCGTCGACTCGGCAGAGGACGACACCTGCTTGATCAGAGGGGCCCTGTCCGGGACTGGGCTCCGCCCGGCTGGTATTGGGAGGTGCTACCTTCCCGGGGGCGTAGGTTAGTGAGGAGCCAGCTCGTTGTTGACCTAATCCTTGTTTGGTGGCGGTCGCGTGGGCCAGTGACGGCGTCGAGGCTTCCGGACACCGCGGAGGTGGTACGTCACCGTGTCAAAGAGGAGGACGAGCACGTCCGTCACTACATGGTTGCGTTGGAGGGCAGGTTCGACAATACCTGGCAGGTTCTTCAGAGATCTCACTGGAGCTATGATCCTGTGATGGTTCCTTCTCTTTGGGTGTCCACCGCCTGCGACGATACCCGTCGGGCGCTACGGTTCTAGCTGTGTTAGTGATGCTATATGTATGACAAGAGATGATGTAGTTTTGCTTATAATTGAATGCATGCTAATTTGAATACTACTTTATTTTACGATTTGGTTTTGCTTATTGAATGCTCAAATTGGAAAAGTACTCCTACTTTGAATGCTAAAATTAAAGAGCACCATGCAGAAAAGTCCTACCTAATACTGATGATCATGTTGTTGTAAATTTTGTATGACAATGTTGTAAAGGGTAGTAATTGGTCTCTTCAGCTGCTTTTCAGAGATGGAGTTCTTCACGATTATACTTGAGAAATCCTCCAGCAGGCAGGTGCTGCCGGACAATTTTGTGAAGATGCTGAACGGCCATCGGTCACAGAACATGAAGTTGAGGCAGGCCGGCAACGGGCTTCGCAAGCTGTGGGACGTGGAGGTGGTGTTCAACACCGATGGAAGCATGTACCTAGATCGTGGCTGGAAGCAGTTCGTCCGTGCCTACGACCTGAGGCACGGGTACTTCCTTGTCTTCAGGTATGACGGCAACGCCACGTTCGCCGTGAAGGTGTTCGACACGACTATGTGTCGGAGGCGCTACCAGGACGACGACGATGCCAGTATGCTCTGTCTCTTCTTCCTCTCCATTAGGCTATGTCTCACACCCATTTAAAAAAAACTTTTTTGCATTTGGCAAGACAATGGGAGCAGGAGCAGCGAGTACTGACAATATTTTAAAGGGTAGTAATTGGTCTCTTCTGCTGCTTTTCAGAGATGGAGTTCTTCACGATTATACTTGAGAAATCCTCCAGCAGGCAGGTGCTGCCGGACAATTTTGTGAAGATGTTGGACGGTCATCGGCCATAGAACATGAAGCTGAGGCAGGCCGGCAATGGGCTTCACAAGCTGTGGGACGTGGAGGTGGCGTTCGACACCGATGGAAGCATGTACCTGGATCGTGGCTGGAAGCAGTTCGTCCGTGCCTACGACCTGCGGCACGGGTACTTCCTTGTCTTCAGGTACGACGACAACGCCACGTTCGCCGTGAAGGTGTTCGACACGACTATGTGTCGGAGGCGCTACCAGGACGACGGTGATGCTAGTACGCTCTGCCTCTTCTTCCTATCCATTAGGCTATGTCTCACACCCATTTTTAAAAAAAACTTTTTTGCATTTGGCAAGTCAATGGGAGCAGGAGCAGCGAGTACTGCGACAGGTGCTATGTCTACGGCAGCAACGACTCTACCTATAGCAAAAGTAGCAGCGACTCTGGCTACAGAAAAGTAGCAGCGACGATGGCCTCGCGATGGTGATCCCACAGCTGGGCGACAGGGCGATGCCAATTTTGTAGAGGAGTACATCCCACAGCCTGGCCTGGGGCTTCGCCGGTCTAAGCGCATCAGGATGATGAAGGAGAAGGTGAAGAAGCAGGAGTGAAGATCTTAAGAACTTGATTAAGCTTTAATCTTTATAGTGTAAACCTTTTAAGTACGATAGTGTTGAACTGCTACTGAACTTTTAAGTATGATGGTGGTGTGCCTGATGAAATTCTGTGCATGCTCATGGATGCTCATTGATGAAAGATAAAATTATTTCTTTTTGTGCTTGCTCATGGATTCTCCTTGGTTGGTGTATATAACAACCTAAATTAATCCCTAAACCAGCCTCTTTAAAAAAAAACTCAACTTCAGCCAGGTGCTGACGCGTGGATGCCTTTTGGTCCCGGTTGGTGTCACCAACCGGGACTAAAGGCCCCTGGCCTGGCCGCAGCGGCCACGTGGAGGCCCATCTGTCCCGGTTGGTGTAAGAATCGGGACTAAAGGCCGAGGGCATTAGTAACGATCTTTTAGTCCTGGTTCCAAAACCGGGACAGAATGCCCTTACGAACCGGGACAAAAGACCCTTTTTCTACTAGTGACACATTAAAACTAGCATTAGCATTAGTGGTGGAGCGTCCTGAAAACAATTAGGGGCCTTAGCCCCCCTTCCTAGAATTCTTTTTGCCAACTAAGCCTATCCCTCAGCTAATCTCTCTATTAATTCTCCGGCCTTTCTTATTGTCCTAGCCTTTTTTTATGTCATATTCAGTTATTTGCCTTTCTTTTTTCTTAATATTTAGTTCACGCTCCGTCATTTCTTAGCACTAAACTAAACATTCTATACAAGTTTTATGAGTATCTATAATATTACTAAAAAATCATGCGGTCACGCATGGCAGTTTTCTGTAAAGTTTTCGTGCTAATACCTTACCCGCCAAGATGATTTCCGGAAGTCCAGCTCTCCGCATACGTACCGCCAGCCGGGGGTATTCGAATGTAAACGCGAGCCTTTATAGACCTATAAGAAAGGGAGAACCATGCAACGACTGACTCTTGTTTTGTTTAACTACTACTCCGTATATTTGTTATTATCTCACCGGCCTCTCACTGTTGTGGTCGTTGAAAGCGCTGTTCAAGGTCTCGTCTAACTTCACTACGTAATCATGTTGAGTATTCTGCTGGGCTGCTGGCCAAGAACTTTGATTAACAAGGGGACGGCGCACCCGAGTGGTTTAGCAGGTGATGGCACAACGCATGGTCGTCTTTGACCAGGCGGCGGGCTTTATGCACACATATTCCTCTTTCTGGGTTTTTTAAAAGGAAATATATTAATATGAAGCAAATATCAAATATACCCAATCTGTCCATCCATAAGATGTCTAAAAACATCCAAGATACACACAACCAAAAAAAAGAGAAAAAAAGAAAATAAGGATCCTGATGATCAAGTAGCACTCTAACCACCACTAAAGACAATACACGGAGTATAAAGAAGGTTCTCTAAAAACAACGGCTTCAAGAAGAAAACAATGCACAAGCATTGTCGTTGTCCGATCAAATATCGTAGGTTTTCACCCTCAAGAAAGATCATGTTCCCAAAAACAATGTCTTCAACAAGGCCATTTTCACACACAACCAATAAAGGCCACATCTTAGGTTTTCACCTTGAAAATCACGACTCGGTACTTAAAGGAGCAGCACCAACAAGGAAGTGCTTCAATGTTGCTGCCCCCATTTGCAGGGGCTGCTACTAAAAGTCATGCAACACGAGGCTCACTGGAACTCATGCCCAATCTAGACAGAAACATCTCCGGCAAGCCAAGTTTGGACAGCTACCTGTGAAGCAAAGTCTCCATGGCAACGAAGACCACGTCGTCGCCACCTGCAGGTCCTTCAATCACGCCACGACATTCTCCCCGTATGTTGATCCCTTGAAAATCTTGATACAGACATGTCCGAGGGTATCAAGAAAAGTAGAGCTTCGCAATACCCGATGAAGATGTTGATGCTAATGTTGTAGGTGTACACGACCGGTCCTTATGCAATCAAGGTGTTCAAAGAGCATATATGTTGGTCATCGTTTTCCTTTGAAAGATAAGTCCGGAACTCGCCGATGGATAGATCAAAGAGGAGCCACAGACCGGAGGCCACGCAAATCGTCGATGTCTCGCACCAAAGCGATTTGATCAGCTGATGCCAGGGCTAGGCATGTCAGCATACTACGCACTTAGCCTCTTTGGCCGGGATTACACAACGAAGACCGGGACAGGGCTCAGATCCAGCCTCCCTCAAGGTGCTGCAGTGACCAGCAGTCGGCGCCGCAACAACCCTTCAACGAGAGGGCAGGCGGACGACCATGGTCGGGGACGCGTCCTGGACAAGCGAGGTCGCGACGGGCGGGGGGGGGGGTCCAGGGAGTCGTCGGCGGGAGCGCCCGGGGAGTCGCCACCAACGGGATCCTGCGGAGTCGTAGCGGGGGAGGCTGTCTGCGAGCAACACTGACTACCGGACCACGAGACCGTCGCGTCATCTAACCGCGAGATCCACCCCGTTGAAACCAAGTAGCGAACAAATTCACTGATTTGACCCTTTTAGATAAATTAAGGCGGATCTCACCCAAGACGGAAAAAATTCGGATCTGACCATCTTCCTACTGCCACCCTCTGTGGCGGTAGGATTATGCAGGCTACCGCAACTTCCCCTGGCGATAGGGTGTCGGCCCACACAGACGGTGCTCTTTGCCATGATGACGTGGATACTAGCCTATCGCCACATAGGGTGGCGGCATGGTACTCAGATTTGGATAAGTGATTGGCCGGTGGGTTGGTGGGTCCCACGAGCCACCCATTCATGCCCAAATCTACCTCTTCCCTGAGCTGATTTCCTCTCCTCTCTCTTTCCCCCATTCTTGCATCCACCAAATCCATCTTCATTGCTTTAGTTTTCTCCGGTGGATCGAGCCCTTTGCGTGACTCCTCATTCGCACGACTATAAGTGTGTGTCAAATTTGAACAAATGGGTTAGAACCTTAGTTTATATAAGAAATAATTACATGAAAATTATTATGTCTTCACTTGTTTCCTCTCCACGCTCGAGAGCATGGGCACGATGGTTCTTCTCAAAAGCCATGTCAAGTCACGTATACACATCTCCGTTATGCTCATGCTCGGCCATCCTAACATAACAAATAGTTTTATTATATGACTCAACATCATCTACACATACAAATTTAGTTAAACTATAGGAAAAACAAACTACACATCCAACATCATAAAAATTGTTGCAATTTGGCAATGCATCCATCTTCACAGTACAAATTTGCATCCATACACATTCTCACAAATAAAGATTCTCACAACTTCGAACATAAGCAAGATAAACATAATCATCCTAAAACTTGGATATATTTATCCGATCATTTATGATGGATTTCCATAAATCCCAATATCAAATATTATGCATTTAACATCCATATGCATTCACCATTCACTATACATATACATATCATTTGATACACATAAAACAATAATACTTGACTATGCCATACCAATTATTCATCCAAGATTAATAATACCCCCATAATATCCATACATTCTTCTCATATATTCATCAAGACAATGATAATACTCCATCATATGCTACTGAACATCTTCAAACTAGAGCAAAATTTAAAAAAGGAAGACCTAGGTAGCACCTAGTGCCAAAGAATACATCAAAAATACAATGGTATTGTAAAAAAAACAGATGGAGGAATTGGATGAGCATACCCTCCTCTTCGGTTTGCCACAAAAATCTCCTAAAATGGTGGACGGGAGAGGGGGTCGAAGGGGGGATCGAGAGGAGGAGAGAGGTGTCACCGCCTCTGTTTCGCGAAGAGGAGGAGGAAGAACTGGGTTGATGGGTGGGTGGGCCTGCCCGTAGCCGAACGGGATTAACTGGTCCGAGTACCCTACCGTCACAACAGGTGGCGGTAGGCTAGCACACCCTACCGCCATAGCATGTGGCGGTGGGCACCTAATCCACGTCAGCGGGCCAGACAACGTCGTCTCTGTAGCTTGTGCTCCCCTACTACCACAGCGGGTGACGGTAGGAAAGGGTCAGATCTGAATTTTGTCCGCCTTAGGGTCACATCCTGCTGAACTTTCCTAAAATGGTCAACACAGTGAATTTGTCCCCGCGTAGCCCTTCCCGGTTCCACACGTTACGTTAAGTACATACTTATCCCTTGATCCCTCAGTCTCTATATAAAAATATGAAGATCACTTATTATAACAGAGATCAATCATTAATAAAGTTAGTCTCCTCCCTACTTCCATGTGTTCATCTACTTTACGTGTCCGACTACTTCGTCTACGTCGCTCATTCTCGTTCCACAATCTCGAACCGGACTCGTCGAGGAAGTTGCGGAACATGTTATCAGCACGCTTCGCTCCATCATCTCTTCGTCAAGCATGCATCAAGCAGGCTTTCCTCGTTCACGTGGAGGTATAAGATCCGATCTATCTTCATGCAAAAATGGATTCCTCATGTCATCACAATTCCGTTTTTACAATTAGTATATTTGTTTGGATTTTGTCTACCTATGGTGTGAGTTTCCATCCCAAGAACGAGCTGACGAATACGTCGCCGACCAATGTCAATATTCTTGGATAAAGAGGAATTTGTTAACTGCACTATATGGAAGTCGGTATAGATTGTGACCTAGATGGCCACGGTACTGCCGCAGCACACCTGTTGTGCCATGCGCCATCAAAGTTTCGGAAGAACACGACAAAGACATAAGTTCTGAGGCGTTTGTTGCCGTCGAACACACGTGCTGGCATCGCCTCGTCCGCACCTTGATCATGCTGGCCGTGACCCTACTAGTCGCCCTCGCCATGCTGACATCATCAACGTCGTTCCTTGGTCGCGACCTTGCTGGTCGCGTGAGCCACGCCTATCGCGTCCCTACTGGTCTCATGTGCCCGCGTCGTGCCGACTCGACCCTACTGGTCGTGTTCGCCTTGGTCGCGCCCGCCGCACTCCTCGGCTTCACCCGTCGCGCTCTCCACACGTCATGCTCGCGCGCACCGTCGCCTCGGCTGCGCCAGCCGCGCTTGCTGCACGCATGGGCCCTGTTTGGATCCTAGGGTTAGAGTTAGAGTGGGTTAGATTTGAACCATCTAACCCTCAAAGATCCAAACAGGTGGGTTAACCCACCCAAGAGGTGTTTTTTTGGGTTAGAGTATGTGGAGTCCAGAGAAAGAGAGAGGTTCAAAGTATAATGATTAAAAAGGAACATTTATTGTCCATCTAACCCTCCCATCCAAACACCTTTAGAGTTAGAGTTAGTTCAAGTTAGTTCAAGGGTTAGAATCTAACTTTAACTCTAACTAGTTAGAGTATCAAACAGGGCCATGGTCGCGCCGCCGTGCTCGCCCGAGGCCATGGCCGCGCCCGCTCTGCCCATTCCGCCGCACGTGATGAGCGCATCCGGCCGTCGTGCCCCTCACTCCGAGGTCCAGCTGCTGTTGCGGGGCTCGAGCCGCCGCGCGGTACACTCGCTCGAGCCGCCACGCGTTGCACCAGGTCGCATGATGCAGCTGCAACCACCCCACACGGACGCTAAGGAAAACCAGCATCCCTCTGCCTCTGGGTGGCGTGGGGGTTGGCCGAGTCGGCGTGCTACGCCGTAGCTATTGGGCCCTGGCTGTTAGGCCCCTCCTCTCTAAAAATGAGGGAGACGGGCTGGCTGGCGCTAGGTAAATGGGTCACCACCCCTTTTTCGGCCTCCAGCCGAACAGGGTTGAGCCAAACCGCGCCCGCGTGTGGAAATTTGTGTTTTAGCCCCCGCAGCTTTGTACTTTTATGCACATTATATTCCTATTGTCATATTTTGTCTATAAGTTCCTGAAACGCTTTGTTTCTGCTAAAAACACATCTTTAGGCTTTAAAATGTCTCGATAATTTGATTTTTGGCCTAGTTTTCACGTACTAGATGTTCTTAACATGCTATCTCTTGCAACATGATTTTATTGTATGATTTTACTGTTGTACATTAATTGTTTAGCACTCTTAATCATTATGTAAATCATAAATAATATGTCTTAAATAATGAAATGCCATTTTTATTGAATAAGTTTATCAACATCGCATTTATGCAAAAGATTACCTCCTGTAATCTCATGATTTTTTCATAAATTGCAGATGACCATAATCGTCAATATGGACTTTCCTGAGTTGGCCCACATGGGGCTAAACAACCTCACATGGGCTTCGGGCTATGAGATCTTTCTCAACGACAAGAGGCTTTTGAGGGCGGTCGGTAAGGGGGGTCTGGTGGCCCCAACAGACGCCAAGTTTACACCCGAGAATGCACAAGCTTTGCATTTCCTCCATCATTACCTCTGCCCTACTCTCAAAGATGAGTATGTGCATGAATAGAGTGGTTCTGGCATTTGGACCGCTCTTCAGCAGCTGTTTGAACGGCTGAAGTACATTGTCAAGCCGCGAGTAGAGGTTCGTCTGAGGTTTGCAGACTTCAAGACGGTTGGGGAGTACAATTCGGCGTTGCACCGGATTTGTACGACTCTTTAGTTGTGTGGTACCCAGGTTACCGACAACGAGAAGATTGAGAAAACCTTATCCACTTTCCACCTTGACGTGGTTTAGTCCTCATGGAACTACCTACAGGGAAACTACACGAGGTATTTAGAGATGATTGACATCCTCCACATGGCGGAGGCACAGGACGAGGTTCTAAAGAGGAACTTTGTCGCACAACCGCTTGGAGAGAGTTCTCATCACGAGGTGAACGTTCTCAAAGTAAGCAAGCCTCTCCATAAGAAGAGGGGCCATGATGGCAAGAAGAAGGGCCCTCACCCCTCCCCCACCATTCTCAGGCTAAGCAGAAAAAGGAAGGTAAGGTGGGCGGAGGCCTCACGACTTCTTACGCTGTGGATCGTTGGAGCATTTCTCCCGCCAGTGCCGCACACCATAGGAGGTCGTTGATGCGTACAAGGCCTGGAAGGCGGGTGAGACACACCTTGCCATGATTCAGGAGGGAGCACCACCATCACCCATGGAGGCACCCATGATGATCCCTATGACTTCTCTTGCGCCCGTAGTGTCGACCCCAGATGTGCCCATAGCGGCGGCTTTGGCGATCTCTAACGATGCCAATGTTGTCATGGAGGTTGAGCACATGGTCACCCCTACGGTGCCGAAATTGGATGTTGATGGCGCTACCAAGATGATTTATACCAACGATGGGACTGTTGGAAATATGCCCTAGAGGCAATAATAAATTAATTATTATTATATTTCCTTGTTCGTGATAATCGTTTATTATCCATGCTAGAATTGTATTGATGGGGAACTCAAATACATGTGTGGATACATAGACAACGCACTGTCCCTAGTGAGCCTCTAGTTGACTAGCTCGTTGATCAAAGATGGTCAAGGTTTCCTGCCATAGACAAGGGTTGTCACTTGATAACGGGATCACATCATTAGGAGAATGATGTGATGGACAAGACCCAAACTATGAACGTAACATATGATCGTGTCAGTTTATTGCTACTGTTTTCTGCATGTCCATGTATCTGTTCCTATGACCATGAGATGATGCAACTCCTGTGCACCGAAGGAATAACTTGTGTTTATCAAACATCGCAACATAACTGGGTGACTATAAAGGTGCTCTACAGGTATCTCCAAAGGTGTCTGTTGGGTTGGCGTGAATCAAGACTGGGATTTTTCACTCCGTGTGACGGAGAGGTATCTCGGGGCCCACTCGATAATACAACATCACGGTAAAGCCTTGCAAGCAATGTGACTAAGAAGTTAGTCACGGGATCTTGTATTACAGAACAAGTAGCGAGTAACGAGATTGAACTAGGTATAGAGATACCGATGATCGAATCTCGGGCAAGTAACATACCAATGGACAATGGGAATAGTATACGGGATTGACTGAATCCTTGACATAGAGGTTCGACCGATAAAGATCTTCGTAGAATATGTAGGAGCCCATATGGGCATCCAGGTCCCGCTATTGGTAATTGATCGGAGATTGTCTCGGGTCATGTCTACATAGTTCTTGAACCCGCACGGTCTGCACACTTAAGGTTCGGTGACGTTTCAGTATTATTGAGTTATGTGTGTTGGTGACTGAAAGTTGTTCAGAGTCCCGGATTAGATCTCGTACGACACGAGGAGCTTCGGAATGGTCCAGAGGAAAATATTGATATATAAGAGAGTTGCATTTGGCTTCTGGAAAGTTTTCACGCATCACCGATAAAGTACCACGAGTGACGAATGGGTTCCGGGATTTTATCGGGAGGGGCCACCCACCCGGGAGAGAACCTAATAGGCCTAAAGGTGGTGCACCATCCCTTAGTGGGATGGTGCGGCCATCCCAATAAAGATATTTCGGCTGAAGGTTCAAAAAGGGAAAGAAAAAGGAAAAAGTGGAAGGAGGAAACCAAGTAAGAAGGGAGTCCTCCACCAAAACGTATTGGAGGAGGACTCTCCTCCCTTGGCTCGGCCGAACCTCTCCTCTTGGAGGAAGAGGCAAGGCAGCCCTCCCTCCTATTCCTCCTATATATATAGTGGAGGTTTTGAGGGAAAACTTCACCAGAAAATAGCCACGTGCTGCCCTCTCCTCCATAGATCGTCTCCCTCGTCTAGATTAGTCTAGCATAGCTTGGCGAAGCCCTGCTGGATTAGTTCACCACCACCACCACCATGCCGCCGTGCTGGATAACTCATCTACCTCTCTGACCCTCTTGGTGGATCAAGAAGGCGAAGATCGTCATCGAGATCTACGTGTGTTGAACACGGAGGTGCCGTCCGTTCGAAACTAGATCGAGAAGGATCGTGATGAGATCACGGGACGGATCGTGATGAGATTGCGGGACGGGTCGTGAGGACGTACGACTACATCAACCGTGTTATATACGCTCCCGCTTAGCGATCTACAAGGGTATGTAGATGCACTCTCTCCTCTCGTAGATGATCATCACCGTGGATAGGTCTTGCATGTGCGTAGTAAATTTTTTTGTTTCCCATGCGATGTTCCCCAACAGGGATCACAAGTATGGAGATTCAGGCTGAAGTCAGTGGCTTCTTTACTGAGTCTACTTAGCTTACCTCATTAGTAATCATGATTCCATGATTTGATACAATGCATTGGGGTAAATTCAATTTGGTTGTAAGCTCTATGACAGCACATACTTATTCCTTATTTTTGGCACTTGGATGACATTTATATTATTCATTTATTTCATTATTTACACATGATAGTGTGTTATGTTCTGAAATGTGTGCATTTATTATAATGTAGCTTCTTCCTCATTACATTAATTAGATGTCATATTTTAGAATGTGTGTGGCACCCGAATGGAGGAAATGTATCTTGCCGATAGCGCCACCACACGTACCATTTTATGAGAAACTAAGTACTTCGAGTCAACTAAAAAATTTCCGGGAAGCATTATTACAATCGCCGGCTACGGTTTGAACATAGTTGGCTCCGGACAAGCCACTATCATACTTCTTATGGGAACAACTTTCATCATTAATGATGTGTTGTTGTACCGAGAGTCGACTCATACTCTTTTGAGCTTTAAGGACATCCGTGCTAATGGTTTCCATACTGAGACTTACGATGACAACAGCTAGGAGTGCCTCCTCATCACAAAGCGGGGTGCAAATGGTAAACATGTTATTGAAAGGCTTCCTTAGTTCGACACACGACTATACTACACCAAGATAGTAGTACCACCCGTGTACACTACACTTGAGACTGTTTTTAGAAGCTCTGAACTTTTCCGCCTCTTGCATGATAGGTTAGGCCACCCCGGACTTAGGATGATAAAAAATATAATTAACAACTCGCATGGTCATAATGTTAACGTGAAGAACTTTATGAATCCCGATGATTTTATATGATCCGCATGCGTCATGGGGCAGTTAGTCATTAGGCCAACGCCCCTTAGGGTAAGGGATGAAATCCTGTCATTCTTGGAATGTATCAAATGGGACATATGCGGTCTAATTCAGCCCCTCACGGGGCCGTATCCGTACTTCATGGGTGCTCATTGATGCTTACTCTAAATGGTCCAATGTTTGCATGTTGTCAAGACGGAACCGTGCCTTTGCAAAGTCGATCTCTCACATCACACGAATGAGGAATAATTTCTCTGATTATCGTATAAAGTCTATTCGAATGGAAAACACCGTAGAATTTGCGTCAAAGGGGTTCGATGATTATTGCACGGGAATGGGAATCAAAGTTGAGCACTCACTACTACATGTTCATACACAAAATGGACTTGTCGGCGCATTGACTAAAAGAATGAAATTTATTTCTGACTGCTCCTTCAAGGTTATAATTTACCAACTACATGTTGGTCACGTAATGTTACACACGGTCAATCTCATCAACTTTAGACCATCAGCCTACAACATCCACTCTCCTATTCAGCTTGCGCAAGGGTCGATACCGAAAAATTCCCACCTTCGTAGGTTCGGTTGCCACGTATATGTACCAATACGACCACCCCAGCGATCAGCGATGGAAGCACTCCATAAGTGGGGATATACCTTGGTTATGATACTGTCTCCCTAATCAGGTATCTGGCCCCCATGACTGGTGATTGTCAGACGGCTTGTTTTGCTGATTGCATTTTTGACGAGGATTTTCCCGACTTTAGGTGGAGAGAATCAACCCCTTGATGCTAAAAGTCGAGAAATCACGTGGCAAGCCACGGGAATCTGCACTCATGAACCGTGCACTGCTAAGACTGACAGAGAATTCCAAAATATAATAGATTTACACTCATTAGCAAATCAATTGCTTGACCACTCTAGTGACTTAAAAACTTTGACAAAATCGCATGTGCACGCACGCAACCCACCGGAAATGATTGAAATATCAAAGAAAAATGGTGGTATACCCGCCCCCGTCCAAAGGTGTGACACCCTCGATTTAATCGTACGCTAATCATACACACAAATGCGTATGATCAAACTCAAGGACTCACGGGAATATATCACAACACAACTCTAGACACAAATAAAACATACAAGCTTCATATTTCAAGTCAGGGGCCTCGAGGGCCAGAATACAGAAGCTCGATAAACACACGAGTCAGCGGAAGCAACAATATCTGAGTACAAACATTAAACATGGGGTGCCTTAGAGAAGGCTAGCAAAAAAGATACACGATCGAACAAGGCGAGGCCTCCTGTGTGGGAACCTCCTAACTACTCCAGATCTTCAGCGGCCTCCATGTAGAAGTAGACACCGTCGAGGTAGCAGTCGTCGTCGGCGGGATACTCCATCTCCTGGAATCCATCATCTGGTCGCAACAACGGATCAAGGGGACAAAGGGGGAGCAAAGCAACGGTGAGTACTCATCCAAAGTACACGTAAGACTGACATTAGAACTATGCTAAGTATGCATCAGTTTCAAAGGAAGGGGTTTATATATGGACTGACTGCAACAAGGCGAGAAAGAGAGGGAAGGCCTAGTCCTATCGAAGACTAGCATCTTCAACAGTCTTGCAGCAATATACGAGAGTAGAACAAGGTAACACAATTAATAGTCATATTGTTACAACAATATTAATATGAGGTCACGCTCAGAGATCCTCCCTCGACTCCCTACGAGGAAGCAATCCCAGGGAAAGTAATTCCAATTAAGTAATAGTTGTAGTTGTATAAGATTAGGGCACAACTCCAAGTCGTCCTGTAACCGTGGACACGTCTATCCTAATAGTTCATTTCTTCCCTGCAGGCGTGCACAACATATTCCCCGTCACGCTCGATAACACTCTGTCCGGACACACTTTTCTGCGTCATGCCCGGCCTCGGAATATCGTCACGTCACAGCCCCACCTAAGCTCAACAGAGAGGCCAGCCCGCCGGTCTAACTCCTAAGCACAAAGGGTTCGTGGGCACACTTGCCCTCTGCGCTAATGCACGATGCAAGGGCGGCCAATCTCAGTCCTAGCACCCCTTAATAAAAGCGCGATGTATCTCGGGACCACTCGGGCGCACGCCGCTCCATTGCTGAAGTCTGAAAAGCTTCGGCTGATACCACGACGTCAAGTACCCATAATTCTTCCCACATAGACGGTTAGTGCGTAATAAGGCCTTCCGACCAACCCAGATCAAATATCCAAATCCATTATCATTTTAATTAAGTCATCGACACATCCGTGCGGGAAATTCACCCGCCTAACTGTACTTCAGAGATATCACCCTGAGTACTTCACGAGGTGTCACACTCGGTACCCGATAGTAGCTCTATAGCGTCGCATAACTAAGGGGTTGTGGGTGTTGTGTCGGATCTGGCTCGTCGATCAGGGATCAAGACTCGACAATAAAGTGGGGAAACTGGACAAAGGAGTCAGAGGGGATGACTGCTCCACCTATACTAAACAGTTTTAAAATATGGTACTGAAAGTAGCAGTTCATCAAAAACAGGCTATGCATCAGATATAGGAGCTAACTACAACAGTAGCAAAATTCTAATGCAAGTATGAGGGAGAAACAATAGGCGATATATGAATGACCAAGGGGGTTTGCTTGTCTGGTTGCTCTGCAGACAAAACGGATCCTCGACCAGGAAGTAGTCGATCACCGGATCATCATCGGTCTCGGGGCCTACCAAAAAGGAAGTAGCGTAGGGGAAACAGAATAAATAACAGAACAAACAAAAGCATCACAAAGCAAGACGTGGCTTAAAGGAAACTCTGGGCATGAGCTAACGCAATGCTATCCTTCATAGACGGGTCGGGGAAAATATCATATGATATTTCCCGGGTCTCTCGCTACTACCGGTCAGACGAAAAATGGTGGAAAAGTTCCACGTTTGCTATGCTAGGGACGCATGAGAGACGAACGGATAGCTTATCCGGCTTCGTCTCGTTCTGCTGATCAACTTTCATGTTGAAAATATTTTCCTCTAAGTTAGAGATTATTTTAGATTAAATATTCAAAGTTTTATTAATATTCTAGAATCAAAACAGATTAAATTAATTCAATTAAATGTAGTTATTACATCTGCATGATGTCATGCTAACATCAGCGGTCAACATTCTCAGTTTGACTGGTCAATTTGACTAGTGGGTCCCACTGTCATAGACACATGTTTAATCCAGTTAATTTAATTTAACCAGAGCTAATAACTAGTATGGATCCCACATGTCACTGACACATCAGGGTAAACCAATTATTTCAACTTAAACTAAAAGTGTGATTAATGCTAATAACCTCGGTCGACATGTCATTCTCCAATAGATTATCTTCACAACATGATTTATTTACCGAATTAGTTTAATTAATTTAATTAACACATTAATTATTAATTGATTAATTAATTATATGTTTTTTTCTTTTTCCTTTAACAATCCTTAGAGGGGGTTTTCTGGGCCCCCTGTGTCATACACACAATATCAAAAAGGGTTAGTGGGGGCTTAATCCCCCACTAAACCTGTAACGCCCCGGACACACCCGCCGGCGGTCGTTACTCCTAGCGGGATCTAGACTGGCCCACATATCAATACTAGTCTTTTCTACGCACTTTGTCCTCACTCATGCGCACCCGAGATGAACTTCCCGGTCAGTCACCCATCCTAGAACTACTCCAAGCCAAGCACGCTTAACTTGGAAGTTCTGTTCGAATGGGCTTCCGGAAAAGAAGGAATTCCTTATTGATATGAGTAGTCTATCATCCCTAATAAGCCAGGCTATCACAAAACCCAACCGGCCAGGAAGGCCCAGGCAGCCACGCGAGGCAATGGGGGCGGCCGGAATGGCTAGCACGATGAGGCAAGCCGCACGGGCGAGGAGAGCCGCCGCGAAGAGGGGAAGGGGAGGAGGAGGGGCAAACTATGAGCCTGTATAGGTGGCAGGGGCGCGGGGAGTCCGAGATGGTGGCGGTGGTGTTGTAGGGCGATGGTGGCCAGCGGGATGGAGATGGCGTGGAGGCGGCAGGGCAGTCCGGCGAGGAGGAGGCACCGGAGGTGCTCCTGGCAGTGGCGACGTGGTGTAGGGTCGCCGGGGCGGCGCGATGCAGTCCCGGTGAGTAGGGGCTTGGGAGAGGCCGGTGGAGGCCGGCGGGGGCGGCCGGTTGCGCTGGCAAGGTGGAGGAGAGCCACCGGTGGTGGGGGCTCAGGGCGCCGGAGGGAGCAGGAGGGGGGCTCGGTGAGGGAGAGAGCCGGACGAGGGGAGCAGGAGGGGTTTCAGTGTGGGGGTTGGGGGAGCGAGGGAGCCAACCAGGGGTGGTGGGGGCCTCGATCTGGGGAGCGACGTGGGGAAGCAAGGGGAGGGGAGCGGGGCGGTGAGCTCGCTGGGGGAGTTCGGTGGGCTCGAGTGCTGGGGGGTTTCGGTGGGGGTCAAAGGAGATCGAGGGAGTGTGGCTACAGGGCGACGAGGGGAGTGAACCAGGGTGGTTCCCTCGTGGTGATCCTCGCGGCGGGGGTGGGAACTAGGAGCGAGGGGCAGGGCTGCTAGGGTTTCCCTGGGGGTCTTATACCCCCAGGTGGATGGGCTGGGGGTAATGGGCTGGCTGGGGTACTTTGGCCAGTTGGGCCGGAGCCTTTAGGTTTTTTTTTAAGTTTCTGTTTTAATCATTTATAGGTTTTAAATTATTTTAAAAATGCCCGATTCAACTTTATAAATTATTAGGGAATTTTGTAACTCATCCAACATTTTTATTTTTGCATTCAAAAACTTTCCTCCTTTGACATAATTTTCAAATTTGAATTTCACTCGGGTTCGAACTAACACGAGATTAACGACACGAAACACGGTGACGTGGCATCCCTTGCATAGGTTTACTGCGGTTTAATTATAGAGGTTACTGTAGCAACAGTTGAGGATGTCGCAACTCTCCCCTACTAACAAGAATTCTCGTCCCAAGAATTAAGAGGTATAAGGAAAGAGCTCGGGGTATTCATCACGAAGATGATCCTCGCGTTCCCAAGTAGCTTTATCTTCAAATTGATTTGACCACTGCACTTTAAGGAACTTGGTGACTTTGCGACGAGTCTGACGTTCAGCCCATTGGATAATGCGGACCGGATGTTCTCTATAAGAGAGGTCTTGTTGCAGTTGAAGCATATCATGATCCACTGCTCGGATAGGATCCTTGAAGCAGCGGCGGAGCTGAGACACATGGAAGACATCGTGAACCTGAGAAAGGTTCGCCGACATTTTCAATTGATAAGCCACTTTTCTACGCCTTTCGAGAATAGTGAAAGGATCGATATAGCGAGGAGCTAACTTGCCCTTGATCCCAAAATGGTGTGCGCCTTTCATTGATGTGACACGAAGGTAAGCCTTTTCGCCAGGTTGATAGATCATATCTTCATGATGACGGTCATACTGACTCTTCTCACGAGACTGAGCAGCCTTCAGATTGTCATGAATTATGTGGAATTGATCTTCAGCATGTTGGATAACATCTGGACTGAAGAGTGATTGGTACTTTGAACGGTGGCTCGGGAATTTCATACGAGCCAAGTGCAAAGGATACTTTGGAGTCAAGGGTGTAAAGTAGAGTCAGGTTTCAATCCTGTGGAACTTTGGGTTATGGGTCCACCATGTGGACCGAGAGTAGGCAGAGGGGCGACAACTTGTACGGTATTGGTAGCAAGGCATGTTAGAGGATAGCCTGTCGGTTATGTTGGCAACAAGGTCGGTACCAAGGGCGGGGGACGAATAGAACCATTTTCCTGCTCGTTTGAAATGAGGCGGACCAATAGGCAAAGTTCTCGTCCACCGGCGGCTACCGAATTGTTATCCACAATAGTAACAGGGTCTTACTGATAGAGTTGTATACCGAGGTTGTTACCTAAGCAGGGAATTAAGACTGCTTAGATAAGTTATGCCACAAGAAAGATCAAACAGACCAATGGGAAGGAAAACATGTTCACACACACAAGTATTAGAGTATACCATTCCCGAGGAAAAATAGGGTATGGTATACATGATAGGTCATCAAGTACATAACCATTTTGATAAAGAGGCAAGAAGAATCACGATGTTTACCCATACCATATGGTTTGGATAATTGGTCGGGAACAATTTAGCATTGCGCTTCCAATGTTCCTGTTGACAATTGAAGTACCACATTCGTGCTTCGGGGTAGCATCGATATGGTCATCAGATAAAGGTCGGACTTTGGGTACACAAAGGATTCATCAAAATTAACTTATAAAATAAGTCATATGGTTTCCACATGGAATATGGAGAATCTTACTTATGGAAGAATTTATAACAATAGGTCCTCTGACCAGTTGTGCCAGCCAAGACATCACCGTACCCGGTTACATAAGACCTACGTTATAATTATTGGAAAATGTTCCAACCATCATATCTGCCCGAGATTCAGATCTGATTGGTGTTAGGATACCTCAGTCTCAGGGTGCCTGAGAAGAAAAAGGGGACCACCAAAAACAGACGAGATGATAATGCAAGATTCTCGGGATATGAACTACAGAAGCGGTTTTGGATCATGAGTTGGATTGTAAGACACATAAACACAATGTCAAGACATTCGTGCCCATGTGGAATTCTTACAAGACATGCAACCAAGTTCTGATTTGAGAACCATAATCAAGGATATCAAGGTCCTTGCGTAAGCCTCGATTAGATCTTATGAAGGGACTTCATTTCCCTTGATCAAACCAGTCAGTGGCTTGGGGTGTTAAGAGAAATTATATGAAGTGAAGATAGCAAATCTTCAAAACATATAACACTTTGCACATCTATGAATGAATTGGGATGACCATAAAGGAAATGAAACAAAACTTTCTCGTATTCACGGTGATAGGAATGCACATGAACTTTGGGAAAACACTTCTTCTATCAAATATATTCTTCATGAGCTAGGCACAAAGATAGTGCTTTCAAGAGCTTCATCACGAACCATGGAGAAGTTGAGGGTGTGGCTGATGGGCTCAACAACAACCCCTCAAGATTTCGATGGGGACGAATTTCAAAAATTATAAGATCAAGGAGATAGCATTTGTCAAGTCAAATGGTATAAGGTCGTATGCTCACGGGAAAAACAACAATTAAACATTGGTTGAGGGGTGCACTCGGAAATACAGATTGAGTAGCACGACCAATGCTAAAAATTATGAGTCACACCCAACACATGAAGGATGAAACAATCAGTTGTTAACCTCAAGGTAATAGGGTTGCCAGAAGTATTGGGATCACACATCAAAGTCCACTTGTTGGTATTCCGGTTTGAAACAACACGTGACCAAGAGATGAATGGTGATGGCGATAGGTATTACTATATCAAGAACTCTTAAGATGTGTGCAATTCTCACGACATTCTTGACATAAAAGATAGTAATACTCCATGGTAGAAGACAACATAAGCTGAATATCAAGGAACTTAAGGGACAACACAAAACATGAACACATTTGTGTTAGAGGGACGGCAACAAGGATGTCGATGATAATACAATTCATCGAGGGGAAGGGATGATATTTCTCAACATGCATTCAATTGATACCCTGCAAGAGCTCGGAATGATGATGATGATCACGACACATTTGTCGAGAAGCTTCATGAAGATGTAATCATTCAGCGACATCATCAAGTAAAGTAATAAAGAAGAGAAAGGTTGTCGAAACCACATATAAGACTGCTAGCTCAGAATCAAAATTGCCTTTCAAAACAACCAATATGATGTGGAAAGGTTGACGTGAGCTTAACACACAGTTGGAAATGTGTTCCGGACAAGGAGGGCGATAGCATGGTAAAGCTCCAACATGACGATGCTGATGTAGCTTAACAGCTTGGAATGACATGACCGAGTACAAACTCATAAACAAAGAATATGACTAAGATTTGTTGGATCACAATGCGTACTCGATTCAGCTATTCGTATCCTTGAGTGTCCAATAACTCAAAACACGAGAAAATCTGGAATTAATGGAAATATCATAGTTGATGAGGAGCTCACAAGAAGTTATGTAGCTCCATGATATTGTCGGGATACGAGGGATAATACTCAAAGGTAGATCAACATTAAGGCTTGGGCCGAGGTGTTAATCTAAAGAATACAAGTACTTTAACTCGTGTGAGAATGAAATCAAGGTAGGACAACATGGTGGGAACCACAATTGCAAAGGACAAGATCACACATACCAGATTAAACCACAAAATGAATGATTATTGATACGAGAAGCTTCTATGATACGATCAGCGTCGTTTCCATGGGCATGAACACAAAGTTCAAGGTCGACTCCAACTTCATCAATGCATCACCTAACATTTACTCCTCGCCTTTGATCAGGTTGTAGCTTTGAAAGAATATCTGCAAAACACCAGAAGAGTAAGACTCGTGAAAACTCTTCGGATCATATTGATTTAGGAAGGCATAGGTTCAACCCATCGGGGCATCTTAGGAAGATATACCACAAACTTCAAGAGTAATTAACACATGCGTGGAGAGCATGTCTGACAAAAGCATAGGATATAACTTATCAGAGGAAGAAGACACAATTTACCAATGGCATTATGTATCTGGGGAACAATATCACAATAATTTTTTGAATGTAAAGGATGCCGTCGGAAAATAACCCAGCGATGGGTCTGACTATCCACAATGGACCTCATGTGAGTATTGTTACTCAATCAGAGGGAGATAGAATGCAAGGCATCGGATTATAGAACATCCGAAAAATATCGATACTTGAATACCATATGAATTATGATTTCCAAGTTGATGTATTAGAATCAGATGCTCCGATCAAATACAAGTAAGATGAACGGACTTAGATGGACAATCAATCAAGGTTGATTGTCGAGAACCAGCTCCTGTCTGGAAAGGCGTCTGAGCCGTAAAGATAATTTCTGAGTACCAACAGATGATTGTGTGCATTCACACAAAGGTAGAATCAATAAGATCACAGGAAAATCACAAAGGATTTTAATGAATCCGGCTAGACATATGGATTTAACCATAATGCAAGCAGGTGAGAAGGGTCAAGAGCAATAGGCTACTAGGGATTTCGAAAGATCGAAGAACTTTCGAAATCCACGACAACTGATGACGGACGAATCCCCGATAAGATAATTTGTTGCATCTCGTAAAACAAGAGCAATTGAAAAAGAAAGTATGAACGACATTTGTATGTCGTCATCCATAGGGGTTGACAGAGGAAGGGAATCGCAAAAGCGATGAGCACAAGTTCTTGACAGAAACATCGGAGAGTATCATCAGAGTCTTCTGACGGATCAAGCCATCGTCTGGAAGGGGGATCTCCGGGAGGAAGTATTTACGAGAACGTAGATTTAGATTTAGTAAAATCTTTAACCCGAAAGAGAAGAGAGAGTAGAACCCAGAGTATAGAATTGGAGTAAAAGATACTAATACCACCCAATTGAGATGTGGGCCCGTAAGCCACATCATCAATGTTAGTAAAGTTTTTCAAACACTAGACTCAACTTCGGCCAAGGAGTTGAAAAGGGGCTACCTACAGGAAGTCGGATCTGATACCAACTTGTGACGCCCTCGCTTTAATCGTACGCTAATCATACCCGCAAATGCGTACAATCAAACTCAAGGACTCACGGGAAGATATCACAACACAACTCTAGACACAAATAAAACATACAAGCTTCATATTTCAAGCCAGGGGCCTCGAGGGCTAGAATACAGAAGCTCGATAAACACACGAGTCAGTGGAAGCAACAATATTTGAGTACAGACATTAAACATGGGTTGCCTTAGAGAAGGCTAGCACAAAATATACACGATCAAACGAGGTGAGGCCTCCTGCCTGGGAACCTCCTAACTACTCGTGATCTTCAACGGCCTGCACATGGAAGTAGACACCGTCGGGGTAGAAGTCGTCGGCGGCGGGATACTCCATCTCCTGGGCTCCATCATCTGGTCACAGCAACGGATCAAGGGGACAAAGGGGGAGAAAAGGAACGGTGAGTACTCATCCAAAGTACTCGCAAGACTGACATGAGAACTATGCTAAGTATGCATCATTTTCAAAGGAAGGGGTTTATATATAGACTGACTGAGCAAGGCGAGAAAGAGAGGGAAGGCCTAGTCATATCGAAGACTAGCATCTTCAACGGTCTTGAAGCAATAGAAGAGAGTAGAACAAGGTCACGCCCAGAGATCCTCCCTTGACTCCCTGCGAGGAAGCAATCCCGGCCAACTAATTCCAAGTTAAGTAATAGTTGTAGTTGTATAAGATCAGGGCACAACTCCAAGTCGTCCTGTAACCATGGACACGACTATCCTAATAGTTCATTTCTTCCCTACAGGGGTGCACAACATATTCCCGTCATCCCCGGCCTCGGAATATCGACACGTCGCAGCCCCACCTAAGCTCAACAGAGAGGCCACCCTGCCGGTCTAAGTCCTAAGCACAAAGGGTTCATGGGCCCACTTGCCCTCTGCGCTCCTTCATGATGCAAGGGCGGCCGTTGTTAGTCCTAGCACCCCTTAATACAAGCGTGATGTATCTCGGGACCACTCGGGCGTGCGCCGCTCCATTGCTGACGTCTGAAAAGCTTAGGCTGATACTACGACGTCGAATACCCATAATTCTTCCCACGCAGACGGTTAGTGCGTAATAAGGCCTTCCGGCCAACCCAGATCAAATAACCAAATCCATTATCATTTTAATTAAGTCATCGACACATCCACACGGGAAATCCACCCGCCTAACATCTATTCATCAAAGATCCGAGTATCACGGTCAAGTAATTATGTGGATATAGCATAAGGGGGGAATCCGAGGTATCACCCTCGTTGGATTCCGAGCGATGTATCCGTCAAGGTGGACTTAGAGGAATCACCCTCGAGGGTCTCACACTTGAGGGGTTGCACGACAGAGACATCGTCAGGAGTGGTGAAGGAGGAATCACCGTCGATATCCACTACCGACTAGCTGTAGTACAGAGATATCATCCCGAGTACTTCGCGAGGTCTCACCCTCGGTACCTGATAGTAGCTTTGTAGCGCCGCACAACTAAGGGGGTTGTGAGTGCTGTGTCGGATATGGCTCGTCGATTAGGGATCGAGACTCCATAATAAAGCGAGGCAACTTGACTAAGGGGTCAGAGGGGATGACTGCTCCACCTATACTACACAGTTTTAAAGTACGGTACTGAAAGTAGCAGTTCATCAAAAACATGCTATGTATCAGATATAGGAGCTAACTCCAACAGTAGCAAAATTCTAATGCAGGCATGAGGGAGAAAGAATAGGCGACATTGGAATGATCAATGGGGGTTTGCTTGCCTGGTTGCTCTGCAGACAAAATGGATCCTCGACCGGGAAATAGTCGATTACCGGATCATCATCGGTCTCGGGGCCTACCGGAAAGGAAGTAGCGTAGGGGAAACACAATAAATAAGAGAACAAACAAAAGCATCACAAAGCAAGATGTGGCTTAAAGGCATCGCTAGGCATGAGCTAACACAGTGCTATCTGTCATAGACGGGTCGGGAAAAATATCAGATGATATTTCCCAGGTCTCTCGCTACTACTGGTCAGACGAAAAACGATGGAAAAGTTCCACGTTTGCTATGCTAGGGACGCGTGACAAACGAACGGATAGCGTATCCGGGTTTGTCTCGATCTGCTGATCAACTTTCATGTTGAAAATATTTTCATGTGAGTTACAAATTATTTTATATTAAATATTCAAAGTTTTATTAAAATTCTGGAATCAAAACTGATTAAATTAATTCAACTAAATGTAATTATGACATCAACATGATGTCATGCTCAGATGAGTGGTCAACGTTATCAGTTTGACTAGTCAATTTGACCAGTGGGTCCCACTGTCATAGACACATGTGTTAATCCAGTTAATTTAATTTAACCAGAGTTAATAACTAGTATGGATCCCACATGTCACTCACACATGAGGGTAAACCAATTATTTCAACTTAAACTAATAGAGTCATTAATGGTAATAACCTGGGTCCACATGTCATTCTCCAATAGATTATCTTAACAACATGTTTAATTTGCCTAATTAGTTTAATTAATTTAATTAACACATTAATTATTAATTATATGTTTTTTCTTTTTTCTTTAACAGTTCTTAGAGGGGGCTTTCTAGGCCCCCTGTGTCATACACACAATATCAAAAAGGGTTAGTGGGGAGGGGGGTTAATCCCCCACTAAACCCAACCAGTGAGGAAGGCCCAGGAAGCCACGCGAGGCAACGGGGGCGGCCGGAATGGCTAGCATGGTGAGGCAAGCCGTAGGGGCGAGCAGGGCCGCGGCGAGGAGAGGAAAGAGAGGAGGAGGGGCTCACTGCGAGCCTTTAGAGGTGGCAGGGGCGCGGGGAGGCCGAGTTAGTGGCAGTGGTTTTGCACGGGCGATGGTGGCCGGCGGGATGGAGACGGCGGCGGGGCGGTTCGGTGAGGAGGAGGCATCGGAGGAGCTCCTGGCGGCGGCGGCATGGTGTAGGGTCGCCGGGGTGGCGCGGTGCAGTCCCGGTGAGGAGGGGCTCGGGGAGAGGCTGGTGGAAGCTGGCAGGGCGGCCAGTCGCGCTGGCGAGGCGGAGGATGGCCGTCGGTGGTGGGGGCTCGGGGCGCCGGAGGGAGCAGGAGGGGGGGCTCGGTGAGGGAGAGAGCCGGATGAGGGGAGCAGGAGGGGTTTCGGTGTGGGGTTTGGGGGAGCGAGGGAGCCAGCCAGGGGCGACGGGGGCCTCGATCTGGGGAGCGACGTGGGGAAGCGAGGGGAGAGGAGCAGGGCGGTGAGCTCGCTGGGGTAGTTCGGTGGGCTCGAGCGCCGGGGGGGGGGGTTCGATGGGGGTCGAAGGAGATCGAGGGAGTGGGGCTACGGGGCGACAAGGGGAAGGAACCAGGGTGGTTCCCTCGTGGCGATCCTGGCGGCGGGGGTGGCAATTGGGAGCGAGGGGGAGGGCTACTAGGGTTCCCGTGGGGGTCTTATACCCCAAGGTGGATGGGCCGGGGGTAATGGGCTGGCTAGGGCATTTGGCCCAGTTGGGTGGGAGCCTTTAGGTTTTTATTTTTATTTTTTTTCAGTTTCTATTTTAATTATTTATAGGTTTTAAATAATTCCAAAAATGCCCGACTCAACTTTATAAATTATTAGGGAATTTTTGTAACTCATCCGACATTTTTATTTTTGCATTCGAAAACTTTCCTCGTTTGACATAATTTTTAATTTGGAATTTGACTCGGTTTCGAACTAAAAAGAGATTAACAACAGGAAACACGGTGACGTGGCATCCTTTGCATACGTCTACTGCGGTTGAATTACAGAGGTTACTGTAGCAACAGTTGAGGATGTTACAGAAGTCCTAAAAGAACGAGAGATTCGACTTCTCAAATCCCGAATACACGGGGATGCCCGACGAAAAATGATAAGAGAGATATAGTACATCTTGTCACCAATGTGCCACAAAGTGAAACGGGACACAGTCAAGACCTGGCACAAGTACGGAAAATTCAGTGCGAGAAATTCCGGACTTAAACTTTCCCATTGGGGAAACACCCAACGGAGATGTGTGTGCACACATCGACGCAGGAAACCTAAAGGACCTTGCTCCTAGAATGGGAAATTTGGTAGAGCAAGTGTTAGCGCGAGATGTGCTCCATGAAGAAATGGCCAGAAATTATATTAATACCTAGAGTCCCCCTAAGCCTAACACGCTCGTTGATTGCAAGAGAAGTTTGGATTTGAAAGATTGGCGGGAGGCGATTATTGCCAAATTATTATATCTCAACAAAAGGAAGGTGTTCGAACCAGTTTGTCGAACTCCTCCCCACATACGCCCTGTTGGCCATAGGTGATTTTTTTGCAAAGAGAGATGAATATAATAAGGTAGTACGGTACAAAGCAAGGATCGTTGCTCAAGGGTTCACTCAATGACCTGGTGTCGATTTTGAGGAGACTTATTCCCCGATCATGGATGGAGTTACCTTTGTATACTTGATCTAAGTGGTAGTAAACATGGGCTTGAAAATGAAATTAATGGATATTGTCACTGCTTACCTTTATGGTAATTTGGATTCGAACATATATATGAAGGTTCCCGAAGGTATCCTTGTTCTGAACCATGATAGAGCAAACAAGAATCTATACAGTGTTCAACTTCAAAAGGCATTGTATGGACTCACATAGTCTGGTAGAATGTGGTATAATTGCCTAAGCGATTTCCTTCATCACGAGGGCTACATGAGCAATAAAGATTGCCCATGTGTTTTTATAAGGCGACCCCAAGATGGATTCTGTATAATCTCGGTGTACGTGGACAATTTAAACATAATTGGTACACCTGAGGATATTGAGGAAGCGAGTTCCTACCTGATGTCGGAATTCAAATGAAGGATTTGGGTAAATCCAAGCTATGTTTAGGTCTATGATACGTCTCAAACGTATCTATAATTTTTGATGGTTTCACGCTGTTATCTTGCCTTCTTTGTATGTTTTATGTACCTTTTTATATCTTTTTGGGACTAACTTATTAATTCAGTGCCAAGTGCCAGTTCCTGTTTTTTCCGTGTTTTTGACTCTTTTCAGATCTGATTTTGGAACGGAGTCCAAACGGAATAAAAACCCCGAAATGATTTTTTCCTGAACGAAAGAAGATCAGGGAGCCTTTGGGACAAGCCAGGTGGGCCCCAGGGAGCCCACAAGCTCCCACCACGCCACCAGGGGGTGGCGGCGGTGGGCAAGCTTGTGGCACCCTAGCCGCCCCCTGACCTAGATCTTGCGCCTATATATTCCCAAATATTCCCCAAAAAATGAGGGGAGCCTTGAAAATACTTTCCGACGCCACAAGCTTCCGTTTCCGCGAGATCTCATCTGGAGACCCTTCCCGGCACCCTGCCGGAGGGGACTTTGGAGGTGGAGGGCTTCTTCATCATCATCATCGCCCCTCCAATGACTCGTGAGTAGTTCACTTCAAACCTACGGGTCCGTAGTTAGTAGCTACATGGCTTCTTCTCTCTCTTGGATCTTCAATACAAAGTTCTCCATGATCTTCATGGATATCTATCTGATGTAATCTTCTTTGGCTGTGTGTTTGTCGAGATCCGATGAATTGTGGACTTGTGATGAGATTATCTATGATATATATTTGAGTCTTTGCTGATTTCTTATATGCGTGATTTGATATCCTTGTAAGTCTCTCCGATTCTTTGGTTTTGTTTGGCCAACTAGATCTATGATTCTTACAATGGGAGAAGTGCTTTGTTTTGGGTTCTGCCATGTGGTGACCTTTCCCAGTGACAGTCGGGGAAGCAAGGCACACATCAAGCAGTTGCTATCGAGGGTAAAAAGATGGGTTTTTTTTTATCATTGGTTTGAGATTATCCCTCTACATCATGTCATCTTGCTTAAGGCATTACTCTGTTCTTATGGACTTAATACACTAGATGCATGCTGGATAGCGGTCGACGTGTGGAGTAATAGTAGTAGATGCAGAAAGTATCGGTCTACTTGTTTCGGAAGTGATGCCTATAGAAATAATCATTGCATAGATATCGTCACGACTCTGCACAGTTCTATCAATTGCTCGATAGTAATTTGTTCACCCACCGTCTACTTGCTTTCATGAGAGAAGCCACTAGTAAACACTACGGCCCCCGGGTCTATTCACATCCATCGTTTACATCTCCGCTTTTACTTTGCTTTGTTACTTTGTTGCTTTCAGTTCTCACTTGGCAAACAATCTATAAGGGATTGACAACCCCTTCATAACGTTGGGTGCAAGCTTTTGTGTTTGTGCAGGATCTTGAGATACTCTTCCGCCGGATTGATACCTTGGTTCTCAAACTGAGGGAAATACTTATCGTCGCTGTGCTACATCACCCTTTCCGCTTCAAGGGAACACCAACGCAAGGCTCCAAGGCCACGGGGGAATCCTTTGCATACTTGCCTAGGAAGTCCCTTAAGGCGTAGCCGTAGCTGAAGGATTCCTGGTGCCGTCGACACAACTACTTCCTGGCGCCGTTGCAAGGGATACATAGCAGAACAATCAAAAGTATTTCTGGCACCTTTGTCGGGGATCTTTTTGAGGTAGTAGAAGTATTTCTGGCGCCGTTGCCGAGGAGGCGAAATCAAGATCTATCCAAAGTAGGTCTCACAAACTCTTCTCTTGCATTTACTTTTGTTGCCAGTTGCCTCTCGTTTTCCTCTCCCCCACTTCACATTTGCCGTTTTCATTTGCCTTTCTCCTTCGTCGTTTTCTCTTGCCCTTGCCGTTTTCCTTTGCCGGTTTCTTGCTTGCTTGTGTGCTTGTTTGTTTGTTGAAGACATCATGTCTGAAAACACCAAACTTTGTGACTTCTCGAGCACTAATAATAATGATTTTATTAGTACTCCGATTGCTCCCGCCACTAGTGCAGAATCGTATGAAATCAACGCAGCTTTGCTGAATCTTTTTATGAAAGAGCAATTCTCTGGCCTTCCTAGTGAAGATGTCGCATCCCATCTCAATACCTTCATTGAGCTTTGCGATATGCAAAAGAAAAGATATGTGGATAATGACATGATGAAGTTGAAACTTTTTCCTTTCTTGTTGCGAGATCGCGCAAAAATTTGGTTTTCTTCTTTGCCTAAAAATAGTATTGATTCTTGGGATAGGTGCAAAGATGCTTACATATCGAAGTATTTTCCGCCAGCTAAGATCATCTGCTTACGTAACGATATCATGAATTTCAAGCAACTTGATCATGAACACGTTGCACAATCTTGGGAGAGGATGAAGCTTATGATTAGAAATTGTCTTGCTCATGGCTTGAGTTTGTGGATGATTATACAAATCTTTTATGCTGGCTTGAATTTCGCTTCTCGAAATATCTTGGACTCCACCTCAGGTGGAACGTTCATGAAAATGACGTTAGGAGACGCTACAAAACTCCTAGACAATATCATGACCAACTACTCTCAGTGGCACACTGAAAGGTCGCCTGCTTGCAAAAAGGTGCACGCTATAGAAGTGATTAACTCGCTTAGTGCTAAGATGGACGAGTTGATGAATTTGGTTGCTAGTAGAAACGCTACCGTAGATCCTAATGACATGCCACTATCTTCTTTGATTGAGAGTAGCAACGCTAGTTTGGACGTGAATTTTGTTGGTAGGAACAATTTTGGCAACAACAATGCTTTTAGAGGAAACTATGTTCCTAGGCCTTTTCCTAGTAACTCCTCTAACAATTATGACAATTCCTACGACAACACTTATGGAAATCACAACAAATTACCCTCTGATCTAGAGAGTAATATCAAAGAGTTCATGAACTCTCAAAAGATTTTCAATGCGTCCATAGAGGAAAAACTACTCAAAATAGACGATTTGGCTAAGAGCGTTCATAGAATGTCTTGTGATATTGATGCCTTGAAAATTAGATGCGCTCCTCCCAAGATCAACTTGGATGAAACTTTGAAAGCTATGCGTATCTCCATGAATGAGAGCAAAGAAAGAACCGCCCAAATTCGCGCTAGACATGAATGGTTTAAAAGGGTGTGTTCTAGTGATGCAAATCACGAAGATCTTAAAGTGCTTGGTGTGTCTCCCCTTGAATCTTTGTTTTCGCGTGTCAAACCTACTTATGGAGGGGCTGGATATGAATCCACTTTGGTTAAAAAACGCCCCAATGATTCGGAGTCCACCTATCTTTATGATAAAGGTGTGGAGAGTGGAGTAGAAGAAGTCAAAATTTTGGGTAGTAATGAAACTCCCACTTTGGATTTCAAGGAATTCAATTATGATAATTGCTCCTTGTTTGAATACATTTCTTTGATGCAATCCATTGCAAACTCTACACATGCTTATAGCCAAAGCAAAGCCTTTACCGCGCATATCGTAGATGCTATGATGAAATCTCTTGAAGAGAAGCTCTAACTAGAAGTCTCGATACCTAGAAAACTTCATGATGAGTGGGAACCTACTATCAAAATCAAGATCAAAAACTATGAGTGCAATGCTTTGTGTGATTTGGGTGCTAGTGTTTCCGCGATTCCAAAGTCTTTATGTGATATTCTTGGTTTTCATGAGATTGAAGAGTGTTCTCTTAATTTGCATCTTGCGGATTCTACCATCAAGAAGCCCATGGGAAGGATCGATGATGTTCTTATTGTTGCAAATAAGAACTATGTACTCGTGGATTTCATTGTACTTGACATAGATTGCAATCCTTCATGTCCCATTATTCTTGGTAGACCTTTCCTAAGGACTATTGGTGCTATCATCGATATGAAGGAAGGGAATATTAGATTTCAATTTCCCTTAAAGAAGGGCATGGAGCACTTTCCTAGAAAGAAAATAAGATTGCCTTATGAATCTATGATGAGGGCTACCTATGGTTTGAGCACCAAAGATGACTATACGTGATTCCATCACTTTCGCCTAGCTAAGGGCGTTAAACAAAAGCGCTTGTTGGGAGGCAACCCAACGAATCTATCCTTTTTCTTTATGTTTTGTGTTTTCCACACTTTCATAATTCTGTTATGATTGTGTTTTTTGTGTTTCTTTTTGTGTTTGTGCCAAGCAAAACCGCTATGATTAGTCTTGAGGATTGTCGTTTGGTCATGCTGGGAAAGACAGAAACTTTCTGCTCACGAAACAATTTTTCATTTTTTTTCTGTAAGAGGATTTTAGTTGATTCTTTCTGCTGCTTATTTCTATGCAAATTCTTCAGACTGTCGTAATTTTTCAAAAGTTTTGAAGTACCAGAGGTAAGCGAAACATACAGATTGCTAGAAACTGGTCTGCTGTTAACTGATTCTGTTTTTGTTGTGTTGGTTGCTTATTTTGATGAAACTATGGATAGTATCGGGGGGTATTAGCCATGGAATATTGAAAGTACAGTAACCCAACATCAGCACAAGTAGAATTTGAGTTTTCTACAGTACCTAAGGAAGTGGTGGTTTGCTTTCTTGTACTAATGTTATCACGAGTTTCTATTTAAGTTTCGTGTTGTGAAGTTTTCTAGTTTTGGGTGAAGTTCTTATGGACAAAAAGATAAAGAGTGGCAAGAGCTCAAGCTTGGGGATGCCTAAGGAACCCCAAGAGATTCAAGGATGCCGTAAAAGCCTAAGCTTGGGCATGCCCCGGAAGGCATCTCCTCTCTCGTCTTCATTCCATCGGTAACGTTACTTGACGCTATATTTTTATTCATCACATGATATGTGTTTTGCGTGGAGCGTCTTGTATGATATGAGTCTATACTTTATAGTTTGCCACAATCATCCTTCCTGCACACATATTTTGAGAGAGAGAGACACACTGAATCTTGAATTTATTAGAATACTCTTTATGCTTCACTTATATCTTTTGAGCTAGGCAATGTTGCTCTATTACTTCACTTATATATTTTAGAGCACGGCGGTGTTGTGGAATTATTAAACTCTAGTAATTCACTTATATTATTTTGATAGTTCTTTAAACAGCATGGTAGGCATCCAAGAGGGATATAATAAAAACATTCATATTAAGTGCACTGAATATGATGAGAAGTTTGATTCCTTGCATATAGTTTTGAGATGTGAGGATGGTGATATGAGAGTCATGCTAATAAGTAATTGTGAATTTGAAAAAATACTTGTGTTGAAGCTTGTGTTTCACGTAGCATGCACGTATGGTGAACGGTTGTGTGATGAAGTCGGAGCACGACTTGTTTAATGATTGTCAATCTTTGTGTGGAGGTTGGGATCGCACGATGGTTAACTCATGCTAACCATTCTCCTAGGAGCATGCGTCTAATACTTTGCTTTGATAACTAATAGGCTTTTTCAATAAGTATGTGAGTTCTTTATGTAATGTTGAGTTCATGGATTATACGCACTCTCACCCTTCCACCTTTGCTAGCCTCTCTAGTACCGCACAACTTTCGTCGGTACATTAAACCCACCTTCCGCAAAATAGACACCATATATTTTCCTCAAAACAGCCACCATACCTACCTATTATGGCATTTTCATAGCCATTTCCGAGATGTATTACCATGCAACACCACCATCCCGTTTTTTTGACACGCACCATCACTTCCATATTGCTTGTCATACTTTGTTCTAGCTATCGAGTTGTAAACTTTTGAGTTGTAAGTAAATAAAAGTGTGATGATTTGCATTATTAGAGCATTGTCCCATGTGAGAAAAAAAGATGATGGAAGCTATGATTCCCTCACAAGTTGGGATGAGTCTCCGAACTTTACAAAAAAAAGAGGCCAGCGAAGCCCATAAAAAAAATAAAAGAGGCCATAGAAGCCCATCCAAAAAAGAGAAAAAAAGAAGAAGAAGAAAAAAATGATGAGAGAAATAGAGAAGGGACAATGCTACTATCTTTTTCCACACTTGTGCTTCAAAGTAGCACCATGTTCTTCATAGAGAGTCTCCTATGTTGTCACCTTCATATAACTAGTGGTATACATCTTTTGCACAACCACTTAGTTTTCGTTTTGAGCTTTCATAAGCTTATAGCTCTAGTGCATTTGTTGCATGGAAATTCCTACTCACTCACATTAATATCTATTGATGGGCATCTCCATAGCCAGTTGATATGCCTAGTTGATGTGAGACTATCTTCTTCCTTTATTTTTGCAACCTCCACCACATTCTATTCCACCTATAGTGCTATATCCATGGCTCACGCTCATGTATTGCGTGAGAGTTGAAAAGGTTTGAGAACATAAAAAGTATGAAACAATTTCTTGATTTTCACCGGGGTTGTGCATGATTTAGATACTTTGTGTGGTCAAGATGGAGCATAGCCATACCATATGATTTTGTAGGGATAACTTTCTAAGACCATGCTATTTCGAAACGAAGGAATTACCTTATTAGTATGCTTGAAGTATTATTGTTTTTATGTCAATATATACTTTTGTTTTGAGTCTTATGAATCTGAATATTCATGCCACATTAGAGAATATTACATGGATAAATATGTTAGGTAGCATTCCACCTCAAAAATTCTGTTTTTATCATTTACCTACTCGAGGACGAGCAGGAATTAAGCTTGGGGATGCTGATACGTCTCCAACGTATCTATAATTTTTTTATTGTTCCACGATATTATATTATATGTTTTGGATGTTTTATATGCATTTATATGCTATTTTATATTATTTTTTGGGACTAACCTATTAATCTAGAGCCTAGTGCCAATTTCTGGTTTTTTTTCCAAGTTTTTGAATATTGCAGATAAGGAATATTAAACGGGGTCCAAACAGAATAAAATCTGTGGAAATATTTTTCTGGACCACAAGACACGCAACAGACTTGGAGTAGGGGGCAAAGAAGTTGCCGGGAGGCCATAGGCCTGCAGGGCACGCCATGGGGGGCTCGCCGCACCCCCTGGCTTATGGCCCCCTGCAGGTCTCCTTACCCTAATTCTTGGCCTATAAATTCCCAAATAGTCCAGAAATGCCACATAGGGAAACGGAAATACTTTTATGCCGCCGGGAGCCTCTGTTCCCGAGAGATCCAATCTCGGAGCCTTTACTGGTAATCTCCCGGAGAGGAAATTGATCACGGAGGGGGCATCAACATCAACTCCATTGCCCCTTCGATGATGCGTGAGTAGTTCACCACAGACCTACGGGTCCATAGCTAGTAGCTAGATGGCTTGTTCTCTCTCTCTGGTCTTCAATACCATGTTCTTCATGATATTCATGCAGATCTATCCGATGTAATACTCTTTTCCGGTGTGTTTGTTGAGATACGATGAATTGTGAGTTTATGTTCAGATTATCCATGAATATTATTTGAGTCTCTTCTGAATTCTTATATGCATGCTTTCATATCTTTGCAAGTCTCTTTGAATTATTTGTTTGGTTTGGCAAACTAGATTGGTAATTCTTGCAATGGGAGAAGTGCTTAGTTTTGGGTTCAATCTTGCGGTGTCCTTACCCAGTGACAGTAGGGGTAGCGAGGCACGTATTGTATTGTTGCCATCAAGGGTAAAAAGATGGGGTTTTCATCATATTGCTTGAGTTTATCCCTCTACATCATTTCATCTTACTTAATGTGTTACTCTGTTCTTCATGAACTTAATACTCTAGGTGCAGGCACGAGTCGGTCGATGTGTGGAGTAATAGTAGTAGATGCATAATCGTTACAGTCTACTTGATACGCACGTGATGCCTATATGCATAATCATTGCCTTGGATATCTACATATTTTTTTCCTTTTTATCAATCGCTCGACAGTAATTTGTTCACCCACCGTATTATCTTCCTTTATGAGAGAAGCCTCTATTGAAACCTATGGGTCCCGGGTCTATTTTCCTTATTATATTGTCAGATCTATTAACCAAAAACACCAAAAAAATACTTTGCTACAATTTATTTACTTTCGTTTTACTTTCAGATCTATCAATATTTCACATCTATCTCTATCAGATCTCATCCTTGCAAATAACTGTGAAGGGTTGACAACCCCTTTATAGCATTGGGTGCAAGTGTTTGATTATTTGTGCAGGTAGTACTATTGGAGTCTCGCTTGTTCCTCCTACTGGATTGATACCTTGGTTCTCAACAAACCGAGGGAAATACTTATCTACTTCGTTGCATCGCCCTTTCCTCTTCAAGGGAAAATCAACGCAAGCTCAAGAGGTAGTAGAGTACAAATGACATCTCCTCCTCGCCCCTTCATTTGCTCTGGGTCGGTATTCGAATGAAACTTGCTAGGTATAGCTACATTAAATTATCAGTATGCGTGACCAGTGTGCATCTCCCATTCGAAAGGGCCACTACTAGGAAAAACCTTATAGGCAGGACCTCAGTAGTATCGTTGGGAAAAAGAAAACGCTGCTGCTAATTAGCAGTAGCGCTGATCCAGTTAAGCGCTACTACTAACACCTTAGCAGTAGCGTTTCTTATTATAAATGCGCTACTACTATGTGGGACCAGACGATGCCACCGACGGTAGCTGTAGTAGCAGCGTTGCCCAAAATCCAGCGCTACTACTAAGTGTTTAGCGGTAGCGCTTTGTTTTGCAGCACCGCTGCTGCTAGTTGGCCCCACTTAGTAGTAGCGCTCGCACGTGACAAGCGCTACTACTAATAGCATAGCAGCAGCGCTTTCTGGTATGCAGCGCTACTGCTAGTTGCGGCTGGTGCCACCTTTTTACCCCCTCCCCCTCCTCTCCCCCACTTTGACCCCCTCCCCCTCCACACTCTCGACACCCTTGTTGCTCTTCTTCACTCTTCGTCCTACCTCTCTTCTCTCTTCATAAATGTCCCCCTCCACCATAACTCTCCGTCATAAATGGCCTCTCTCACATCTCTCTTTCGGTCGGTCTCTCTCGAGAGATATAGAGGTGAGTAAAAAAAGTTGTTCATTTAAAGAATGGGAATATGTGTGTGAATGAGAATATGTGTGTTTGGCATATATATATGGAGAGATTTGTGCGAGTGTGACATGCCCTCGATCGAGTTGCTTATGTTTCGCCAAATGTCGATTTATTTCCATTTCGGTGAATTTCGAGCAAACTCAATATGTCCTATTTTTAGGCAAGGTCATGCCAAAATTTTATATGACTTTGTAGCATGCATGCATTATTTATTTTATAACCCTTTTGCTTGTTATACCGTGCAGTCGGTCATGAAGGTGAGTGGATGGAAGGTGGAGCGGTACATGCAATCCGCGGTGATGGACATGTATGCAAATAATCAGGCTAGGATTAGATGTCCGTGTGCAAGATGCAAGGAAGGAGTCCTTTTGGACCCTTTTGATCGTGGCACTTTGAAGGCGCTACTACTAACGAATGGTTTCATGGATGGCTATACTCAGTGGATAAGTGAAGAAGATGATGATGATGAGGACGTCCAAATAGCAGGGAATAATGACATGGGGCTAGACGAAGAGATGACCGATCGACACGAAGACGATGGTCCCGGACATGGCGGCGGGGAAGAGTCCGGAAATGACGGCGGCGGAGAAGATTCCGGACACGGCGAAGAAGAGTCCGGACATGGCGGAGAAGAGGCGGTGGTCACGCCGCAGTCTTCGATGCTACTAAGTGCAGTCGTGCAAGACCCTCATGTTCAAGACCTCCTTCGCAAGAGTATGACTAGCGAGAGAGCTGCTTCTAGAGAGGAGGCCAAGCTGGCTCAACTTGAAGTGGACTCGAGGACTCCATTGTATGACGCTTGCGATCCCGAGGTAACCTGCTTGAGTTTCACGCTCAAACTTCTAAAGACGAAGGCCAAAAACAAATGGACAGACAAAAGCCTCGATGAGCATTTGAAGTATCTACATAATAAAGTTCTTACCGCGGGGAACCTGTGTCCTAGTAGTGTCGAGGAGCCCGACAAAATCGTTTGCCCTTTTGATCTGCCGCACATTAGGTACCACGCATGCATCAACGATTGCATCATTTATCGGGGGGAGCACGTGAAAAAAACCAACTGTCCAGTGTGCAATGCTTCTCGATACAAGAAGGAAGGAAAGAAAGCTCCTGAGAAAGTTGTATGGTGCTTTCTGATCACTCCCCGTCTGCAGCGGTATTTCATAGATCCTAAGGAAGCAAAGCTCATGCGCTGGCACGCGGAGAGGAAGAAGCCCAACTATGGAGATGATCCGAGGCTGAGACACCTCGTAGATGGTAGCCAGTGGAGAGCATTCAACATCGTATATGGTTTTGCTAAAGAAGATCCAAGGAACATCGTGCTTGGTGCAAGTACCGATGGCATGAATCTGTTTCGAAACTAGAACACCAACCACAACACATGGCCCGTGTTTGTATGGATGTACAACCTCCCCCCATGGAAGTGCATGAAGACAAAGTACATACACATATGCATGTTGATTCAAGGGCCAAAACAACCTGGAAATAGTATTAACCTGTCTATGGGGCTTCTGCAAGAGGAGCTAGACATGTTATGGAAATCACCGGCATCGACATGGGACGCCAGCAAAGTAGAGTATTTCCATATGAGGGCCGCACTGATGACGACGGTGCACGACTATCTCGGTTACGGGTAAACCTCGGGCCAGGTGTGCCACGGATACTGCGGATGCACGAGGTGCATGGATGATACAACGTCCCAGCAGCTTACGTCAATGAAACATGGCGGGTCTGGGAAAATCGTGTACATGGGGCATCGTAGATGGCTCGAAAAGGATGACCCGTGGAGAAAGAGTGGAGATCTATCCAATGGGTTGGCTGAGCTGCAAGGACCTCCACGTAAGAGGAGCGGCGCCGAAATCGACGAGCTGTTGAGAAACTAGGAAGAATGCCCCGTGCCGGGAAAGATCAAAAAGGCGCCAGAGCCGCTGCTAAAGGTATGGAAAATGATGTCTGTTTTCTAGGACTTGGAGTAGTGGCCCAATCACGACACGCCTCATTGCCTTGATCTAATGCATATCACAAAGAATGTCCTCGAGAGCTTGCTTGGCACACTAATGAACATGTCGAAGAAGACCAATGATGGGCCGAAGGCAAGGAAAGACTTGGAAGATTTGAAGATCAGGAAAGACATCCATCATAAAAAGTTGATGGAGGAGATGGAGATGGAGACAGAGGAGGGGGAAAGGGGTAGAAAAGTCAACAAGAAGGAGGAGAATTATTGCATCCCTTCTTGCTTCACCTTAAGTCCGAAGGAGATCGATCAATTCATCAAGTGCCTTATGGGAATCGAAGTCAGTTCCGGTTACTGTGGGAAGTTATGCAGATTTCTAGACCCCAAGAAGAAAAGGTTCAGCGGGATAATGTCTCATGACTGTCACGTGATGATGACGCAGATACTCCCGCTTGCCATTAGAGGGATAATGGACAAGCACGTCTGTGACACGCTTACTGGTCTCTGCAACTTCTTCGATGTTATCTCTCGAAAGTCCATAAGTGTGAAGCGGCTCCGAAGGCTACAGGAAGAGATCGTTGTCATACTATGTGAGCTTAAGATGTACTTCCCGCCCGCGTTCTTTGACGTCATGGTGCATCTGTGTTTCCACATCGTGGACGACATCATCGACCTCGGGCCGACATTCCTTCACAGCATGATGCCGGTCGAGAGGATGAATGGGGTCATCAAAGGATTCTTTTGTAACAAGTCTCATCCCGAAGGGAGCATCGTCCATGGGTATCTGACGCATGAAGGCGTCTCCTTTTGCGAGAATTATATAAGCGTCGGAGACCCTGTTGTTGGTTTGCCCGTCAAGAAGCACGATGGGAAGCTTGAAGGAGATGGTCACAACAACGGCCGGAGGGAATTGCACGTGGACTACTCGGATCGATGGAAAGACTTTGATAGGGCTAACTTAGTAGTGCTACAACACCTAGATGTGGTAGATGATTATGTGGCAGGACACAAAGAAAGCATCGCAAAGACGTACCGTGATAAGGGGATGCTCAAGACGGACGACGAAGTTACTGTAGAGCACAACGCTACTTTCTTGCGTTGGTTCAAAGAGTAAGTTCTTGAAAATCCCCCGGAAGAGGGCAGTTCGGACGGATTGCTCATACACGCCTTAACACATGGCCCTGCGCCCGAGCTCGTGACCTATCAGTCCTACATATCAATGGGTACACGTTCTACACGGAGGCCAAAGACATGGACGGTGATTACCAGAACTCCGGGGTGACAATTCAATGCGTGAACGATGCCAACAGCACAACTGAAAGATTCTACGAAGGGTCGAAGAGATCTGGGAGCTTGACTATGCTGGAATGCACGATGCGACGATGTTCCGTGTCAGATGGGCCAAGGACGTCGTAAGAGAAAAAAAGTATTTAACCACCATGTCTATACCTGACGCGAAGAGCACTCCTGTAAATGTTAACATCATCGCCAAAAATGAGCCATGGGTACATGCTAAGCACGTGACACAATGCTTCTTCATAACCAACCCGGCCAATCCCAGTCGTATTGTCGTGAGGAGATCCAAAAGGAGCATCGTCGGAATGGATGGAGTCACCAATGAGGAAGACTACGACCAATACGGCAACCCGATGAGGGAAGATGACAATGACGATGAAGCATACATGAAAAGAAGAATCAATACTACATTACATAAGAAAGATTGTACTCCAAGGCTCCGGAAAAGTCACAAGGAGGGGCTCAACTACTCGGCAACGAACAAGAAAGGGAAGAAGCTCAATGTGAAACATCGTCGACGCAGCTGATCAGAAACCTAGATTTATATATATATATATATATATATATATATGTTTCTATTTTGTGTACGCACTTAAGTAACCGTTATCGGTCAACTGATATGTTACCACCACATGCATGGTTCCGGTGATATTCGCGCATTGGGGGAGAGGGAGACGCCGTCGTCGTCGAGAGAAAAACAAATAATAAAAAGAAATGTAAAGTAACCAGAAAAGGAAAGAAAAATAATAAAAATAAAAGAAAATTAATTAAAAGAAAATAATAAAGAAAAATAATAAAAAGAAAGTAGTAAAGAATATAAAGTAAAGGAAGTTAGCACTAGTGCTCGATTGGTATGAGCACTACTGCTACTTAGCAGTAGCGCTGGTACTAAACCAGCGCTACTACTATGGGCCAGTTCTTTTGAGGCGCGGCTTATGCATAAGCTGTGATGGGAATAAGCCCAGGAGAAGTTGCCGTGGAAATAACCCACCTAGTATAAGCCATCCAGTTCTTTTGTCTGAGCTTATGTTCTGAGTTCTCCGGTGAAAAGTCTACAATAGCCCTAAATTGTAATTGTATGACATTTAGCAGAGAAGTCCAGGTGACGAGCTTCAGGTCAGTGCCCTGACGACGGCGACGATGTACCAAGGGATTCTTAGCCATGGAAGGAGTAGGGCACAGTGGGGCGTCGGGGAGGAGCAGCCAATGTCGCTCCAGACGGAGAAGGGGTCGGCGTCGATCCAGGTGGAGCTCGGAAGCGGACATCCACGGGTCCGGCGACGACGCCGGCAGGCAACGCCTTCAGGTGGGGCTGGCGAGCGGTAAGAAACCCTAGTCGTGGGAGGAGAGGGACGACAGGGGCACGGGTGCTGGAAGCATTTTTCCTTAGGGCTGGTACACAGGAGGGGCGCGGTGGCATTTTCTACGTAATTGCATTGAAGTACGGGGATAAAGGGATATACCGTTTTGTTTTTCAAGTGATTGTCGCCAGAAGCTGTGGGAAGCTGCCCGAGCCCAGCTTTTTTCATTGTGAAGAGATGGGTTGTGGGAATTAGTCAAGCTCCATTTTCAAAATGAGTTCTTTTAGGCTTTTGGCTTATTTTCACGATAAGCTGAAATAAGCTGCAAAAGAACTGGGCCCATATGTCCTATAGTAGTTAGCAGTAGCGCTGGATTAGTACTAGCGCTCGTGCTAAGTTGGCAGTAGCGTTGGTACTAATCCAGCGCTACTAGTATGTTTAGTTAACCCGGCTCAAAATTTTCCTAACTCCCCCTCTCCCTCCACTCCCCCTCTCCCTTCTGCAATGCTCCTGTTTTGCCGCCGCCCGCCCGCCGGAGACCTCCCCGCCCGTCTGTGCAGTCCCTCGACCTCACATCTCCCCCTCCACGCACTGCCTCCCCCCTCCAGGCGCCGCCGCTCCCCTTCACAAGGTGTGATTGGTTTCCCCCCTCCGATGATACCCCAGTCCTTTGCCTAGGGTTCGTTCATGGATTAGATCGGGAACCTCTCGTGTGGTAGGGTTCGTTCCTCCATACATCGACGCCGTTGGCCCGATATGGAGCAGAGCCGTTGGTTTGTCTGTGTTTGTATGTATCAGTTGTGATTTAGAAATTGAATTCAGGATCAGCATGTGGCATGATGATGAGGGGAGGAGTGTGTGTTAGCTATTGTGCAAATACTACTACTACTACTTAGTGCCATTTATACTACAATTGGTTGATCATCTGCCCCTATACCCCTTTGGTACATATATATTCTACTCCTATATCGTTAGCCTATGAGCAGTCTCACATTGATACTAACCTGGAAGAACAAACTAGTAGTAACATACTCGCTGGAGAGTAAAGTGAGACAGTCTTAAGCTTAAACATGAGTGTAGAAGATTTTATATCAAGAAAGAGAATTTCACCACACTGCTAAATTAGGTGTGAAATGCATTGTATAGTAGCGCCTTTTCTTTAAGCACTATATACATGCTCACATACAGACTGTCGGTCAAAGTTTTGCCTCAAGCAAATCGTCACGCATCTGCTGCCACATTAGAGTAGTCAGTACAATGCTTTTTTTAATGGAAGTACAACAGTCCTTTGGTGACGAGCATCGCAAGAATGTGGCGTTGATTGTTTTAATAATCGATCACAAGCACGCATTTTATGTGCATAAATAAATTGGGGATGGGGTCTTTCTTTTGTGGCTTTTTGGCCTGACACTTTGTAAATATAAATATGTTGAGATTGTAGTATAGGTCATCATTGAGTTATCTGTTACTATGTTGATGATTTATCATGTCTAGTTTCTGCTCGCATTGTACTCTTGTTATGAACTATATTTAAGTGCACTTTCTTCTTTGTTAGAGTATATCGATGTAGATTGCTCCATCGGCACCCGCCGCATTCGATCCCTGTTCATGTGCTTAATTTTTTTGAGTGGCCTATGTTTTGCCGGAACGTTGATTCATTTCCGTTCGGCCAAATTTCAGGCGCTCCATATGTCCAATTTTTTGCAAAGGTCATGCCGAAATTTTCGGCATGACTTGTGCTAGAAACTAGGACATATGGAGTACCCGGGATTTGCCGGAAGGGGAATGAATCAACATTCCGACCAAATATAGGCCCCTTTTTTCTATTCATTATATCTTTTATTTATAATTGTTGCATAGGAAACATGTCTATCGACGTCGAAGTCTTTGGTGGTTCTACTCGCCCCACAGACCCCATGGAGGCAGCAAATCACTATTTCGATTACCTGGACGAACACCAGATGGGGTTGCATGGTGGCGGCAGTGGTCCCAACCCCGACACCGACGCCCACACCGGCATCGACACCGCCCCCGAGATCGGCAACGATGATGTCATAGACGGGAAAGCACCAAAGAAGAAGAGGACACGAAGACCAACGGAGCTTGGCATCAGACAAATTGTGGTCACAAAGATTCACCCCAAGAAGTTAGAGCCAATGGCGCCAGAGGAAGCACGCAAGTGATGGGGCAATCAACTTGGATGCATCCTCAGGGAAACCGCCAACATCAACGACGAGAAGTTGAAGCAGATGCCACATATGGAGCACATGTTCCTAAAGAAGTTGCACAATAGGATCATGTTCCCCGGCCGGAATGAAAAGGAATATAGAGAGACGTGGGATGACCCCGCCATGAAAAAGATAAACGAGAAGGTGATGGTGACGTTCACCAACGACTTGTCCTCTGGGAAAGTTCAGGTGAAAAAAGCGATTGTGAAGAATGAACCGTGGTCCAAGATTCATGCTGATAATCCGACAATAACGGCACAGGACTTTGCAAAATTCCAGGAGAATTGCGATAAAGAAGAAGTCAAGGCAAAGTCGGAGAAGATAAAGGCGCTCCAGGCCAGGAACACGCCTCCCCACCGCCTCAGAAGCCGTGGTTACGAGGGGAAGAGGCACATATGGGCCAAGGAGGACACCGAATGTGAAAGTCTCGGGATGCCAGGCCCCTTGGCGGAGTTCACCTACCCGCTGGAGCATGACTAGATCAGGGCCCGGTACAAGTGGGACAAAGTCACAAAGATCTTTTACACGAACCCGAACACGAGGGAGTTCATGAGACTTCTGGTAATTGTTATATTACCACATTATCATATTAGCTTTCAATCAATTTGACAGCAAGTTTTGTCACATTAATAAACCATCCACGTTCCTTTTGCAGAAAGAGCAACACCAAAAGGCAGCCGAAAGCGACGAGTCCTCTGATACGTCTCCAACGTATCTATAATTTTTGTTGGTTCCATGCTATTATCTTGTCAAACTTTGGATGTTTTGTATGCCTTTTATATCTTTTTGGGACTAACTTATTAACTCAGTGCCAAGTGCCACTTCGTGTTTTTTCCGTGTTTTTGACCCTTTTCAGAGGAGAATATTAAACGGAGTCCAAATGGAATAAAACCTCCGAAAAGATTTTTTCCGAAACAGAAGATATGCAGGGGGCTTGAGAACCAAGGCAGAGGCCACGAGGGGAGGCCACAAGCCCCCTAGGTGTGGCCAGGGGGGCCGCGCCTAGCAGGCTTGTGGGACCGCTGTGGCGCGTCTTCCCTACTTCTTCCGCCTATAAATCGTCGAAAAATCCAAAACCACGAGAGAGATCCACGAAAATACTTTTCCACCGCCGCAAGCTTCTGTCTCTGCAAGATCCCATCTGGGGCATGTTCTGGTGCCCTGCCGGAGGGGGGATTCAGATACGAAGGACTTCTTCATCAACACCATTGCCTCTTTGATGATGCGTGAGTAGTTCACCATAGACCTTCGGGTCCATAGCTATTAGCTAGATGGCTTCTTCTCTCTCTTGGATTTTCAATACAAAGTTCTCCATGATCTTCATGGAGATGTATCCGATGTAATCTTCTTTTGCGGTGTGTTTGTCGAGATCCGATGAATTGTGGATTTATGATCAGATTATCTATGAATCTTATTTTAGTTTCTTCTGATCTCTTATATGCGTGATTTCATATCCTTGTAATTCTTTTCGAGTTGTGGGTTTTGTTTGGCCAACTTGATCTATGATTCTTGCAATGGGAGAAGTGCTTGGTTTTGGGTTCATACCTTGCGGTGACCTCACCCAGTGACAGAAGGGGTAGCGAGGCACACATCGTTTTGTTGCCATCAAGGGTAAAAAGATGGGGTTTATATCTATTGCATGAATTTATCCCTCTACATCATGTCATCTTGCTTAAGGCGTTACTCCATTCGTCATGAACTCAATACACTAGATGCATGCTGGATACAGGTCGATGTGTGGAGTAATAGTAGTTGATGCAGAAAGTATCGGTCTACTTGTCTCGGACGTCATGCCTATATGTATGATCATTGCCTTAGATATCGTCATGACTTTGTGTGGTTCTATCAATTGCTCGACAGTAATTCGTTCACCCACCGTAATATTTGCTATCTTGGGAGAAGCCTCTAGTGAACACTATGACCCCCGGGTCTACTTCACATCATGTTTTCAGCTTCACACTTTTACTTTGTTGCACTTTCCACCTTCAGATCTCACCTTGCAATCAATCGTGAAGGGATTGACAACCCCTTTGTAGCGTTGGGTGCAAGTTTGCTGTTTTTGCGCAGGTACTTTGGAGACATGGCTTGATACTCCTACTGGATTGATACCTTGGTTCTCAAACTGAGGGAAATACTTACTTCTACTGTGCTGCATCACCCTTTCCTCTTCAAGGGAAAAACCAACGCAAGCTCAAGAGGTAGCAAGAAGAATTTCTTGCGCCGTTGTCGGGGAAGATCAAGTCAAGAATAGTCTCCCATCAACGTGTCAAGTTCTAGCACCGGGGATTATTCTAAGTGAAGCTTATCCAAATAAGTGTCGCAAACTCATCTCTTGCATTTACTTTTTTCCTCTAGTTTTCATCTCCCCCACTTCTGAAAAACAAAAATTTAAAAAATATTTCCCTTTTTCGTTCGCCCTTTTCTTTCGCTTGCTTTCTGTTCGCTTGTGTGCTTGTCTGCTTCGTGAAGTCACCATGACCGAAAACACCAAACTTTGTGACTTCTCGAGTACTAATAATAATGATTTTATTAGTACTCCGATTGCTCCCGCCACTAGTGCAGAATCATATGAAATCAATGCTGCTTTGCTGAATCTTGTTATGAAAGAGCAATTCTCCGGCCTTCCTAGTGAAGATGCCACATCCCATCTTAATTCCTTCATTGAGCTTTGCGATATGCAAAAGAATAAAGATGTGGATAATGATGTGATTAAATTGAAGCTATTTCCGTTCTCGTTGCGAGATCGAGCAAAAACTTGGTTTTCATCTTTGCCCAAAAGTAGTATTGATTCTTGGAACAAGTGCAAAGATGCTTATATATCCAAGTATTTTACGCCGGCTAAGATTATCTCTCTCCGTAATGATATCATGAATTTTAAGCAACTTGATCATGAACATGTTGCACAATCTTGGGAGAGAATGAAATTGATGATTAGAAATTGTCCCGCTCATGGCTTGAGTCTTTGGATGATTATACAAATCTTCTACGCTGGTTTAAATTTTGCTTCTAGAAATATCTTGGACTCCGCCTCCGGTGGAACGTTCATGGAAATCACATAAGGAGAAGCCACAAAACTCCTAGACAATATCATGACAAACTATTCTCAGTGGCACACTGAAAGGTCACCTACTAGTAAGAAGGTACACGCTATAGAAGAAATTAACTCGTTGACTGCTAAGGTGGATGAGTTAATGAAGTTGTTTGCTAGTAAAGGTGCTCCTTTAGATCCAAATGATATGCCATTGTCTTCCTTGATTGAGAGTTGCAACGAAAGCTTGGACGTTAATTTTGTTGGTAGGAATTTTGGAAACAACAATGCTTTTAGAGGAAACTATATTCCTAGGCCTTTTCCTAGTAATCCTTCTAATAACTTTGGCAACTCCTACAACAATGCTCATGGAAATTACGATAAATTACTCTTTGATCTACAGAGTAATATCAAAGAGTTTATCAACTCGCAAAAGATTTTCAATGCGTCCATACAAGAAAAACTACTCAAAATTGATGATTTGGCTAGGAGCGTTGATAGAATGTGTGTTGATATTGATGCTTTAAATGCTAGATGTGCTCCTCCCAAAATCAACATGGATGAAACTTTGAAAGCTATGCGTGTTTCCATGAATGGGAGTAAAGAAAGAACCGCCCTAATTCGTTCTAGACATGAATGGCTTAAAAAGGCGTGTTCTCATGATGAGAGTCACGAAGATCTTAAAGTGCTTGGTGTGACTCCCATTGAATCCTTGTTTTCTTGTGTCAAACCTAATGATGATGGGGCTGGATATGAATCCACCTTGGTTGAAAAACACCCCAATGATTCGGAGTCTATCTATCTTGATGCTAAAAGCATTGAAAGTTGAGTAGAGGATATCAAAACTCTGAGTAGTAATGAAACTACTACTTTGGATTTCAAGGCATTCAATTATGATAGTTGCTCCTTGATTGAATGCATTTCCTTTATGCAATCCATGCTAAACTCTCCACACGCTTATAGCCAAAAAAGGCCTTTACCAATCATATCGTCGATGCTATGATGAAATCTCTTGAAGAGAAACTTGAATTGGAAGTTTCTATTCCTAGAAAACTTCATGATGAGTGGGAACCTACTATCAAAATCAAGATCAAAAACTATGAATGCAATGCTTTGTGTGATTTGGGTGCTAGTCTTTCCGCGATTCCAAAGTCTTTATGTGATGTTCTAGGCTTTTAATGAGATTGATGAGTGCTCTCTTAATTTGCATCCTGCGGATTCTACTGTTAAGAAACCCATGGGAAGGATCAATGATGTTCTTATTATTGCAAATAGGAACTATGTACCCGTGGATTTCATTGTTCTTGATATTGATTGCAATCCTACATGTCCTATCATTCTTGGTAGATCTTTCCTAAGGACTATTGGTGCTATCATCGATAAGAAGGAATGGAATATTATATTTCAATTTCCTTTAAAGAAGGGCATGGAACATTTTCCTAGGAAGAAAATAAGTTCGCCTTATGAATCCATGATGAGGGATACTTATGGTTTGACCACCAAAGACGACGATACGTGATTCTATCACCTTATGCCTAGCTAAGGGCGTTAAACAATAGCGCTTGTTGGGAGGCAACCCAATGAATTTGTCTTTGCTTTTTTCTTTCTGTTTTGTTGCGTCCACACCATCATAATTCTGTTATGATTGTGTTTTTTGTGTTTCCTTTTGTGTTTGATTCAAGTAAAACCTTTATGACTAGTTTGGTGATGGTTGTTTGATCGTGCTGGAAAAAGACAGAAACTTTTCGCTCACGAAATTATTTTTCATTTTTACCAAAAAAGAGCTTTTGAGTTGATTCTTTTTTATGCTGGTTGATATGGAAATTTCCCAAACTGTCGTAATCTTTCAGAATTTTTGAGATACCACAAGTATACAAAGTATACAGATTGCTATAGACTGGTCTGTTTTTGACAGATTCTGTTTTTGTTGTGTTGATTGCTTATTTCGATGAAACTATGGATAGTATCGGGGGGTATTAGCCATGGAAAAGTGAGAATAAAGTAATCTAACACCAATATAAATAGAAATCAAGTTGCTACAGTACCTAAAGAGGTGGTAGTTTGTTTTCTTGTGCTAATGATATCATGAGTTTCTGTTTAAGTTTTGTGTTGTGAAGTTTTCAAGTTTTGGGTGATGTTATCATGGACAAAGGGATAAAGAGTGGAAAGATGTCAAGCTTGGGGATGCCCAAGGCATCCCAAGACAAATTCAAGGACACCAAAAAGCCTAATCTTGGGGATGCCCCGGGAAGGCATCCCCTCTTTCGTCTTCAATCCATCGGTAACATTACTTGGAGCTATAGTTTTATTCACCACATGATATGTGTTTTGCTTGGAGCGTCTTGTATCGTAGGAGTATTTTATTTTTGTTGTGTCACAGTCATCCTTGCTGCACACCTTTTGAGAGAGTCATGCACTCATCGTGAATTTGCTAGAATACTCGTTGAGCTTCGCTTATATCTTTTGAGTTAGGCAATTTAGCTCACATGTGCTTCACTTATATATTTTGAGCTAGATAAATTTGCTCTAAGTGATTCACTTAGATCTTTTAGAGCACGGCGGTGTTATATTTTGGATAAATAAGAACTCTCGATCTTCACTTATACCTTTTTGAGAGTGATCTCTCTAAGTAACTTGGTAGTTGGCTTGTCCTATGAAAGTAGTCCCAAAGGTGATAGGTACCCAAAGAGGATACAATGAAACTTCCGTCTTCTTGTGCATTGATTAGAAAGAGAAGGTTGATTCCTCTCAATTAGTTTTGAGACATGGATTTGGTAATATTAAGAGTTATGTTAGTAGGGTGTTGTGAATCTAGAAATACTTGTGTTGAACTTAGTGATTCCCGTAACATGCACGTATGGTGAACCACTATGTTAGGAACTCAGAGCATAATTGATCTATTGATTGTCATCCTTTCTGTTGCGGTCGGGATCGCGCGATGGTTAACACCTACCAACCCTTCCCCTAGGAGTATGCGTTTAGCACTTTGTTTTAATTACTAATAAAAACTTTCGCAATAAGTATGTGAGTTCTTCATGACTAATGTGAGTCCATGGTATAGATGCACTTTCACCTTTCACCATTGCTAGCCTCTCTAGTGCCGCGCAACTTTCGTCGGTACACAAAACCACCATATGCCTTCCTCAAAATAGCCACCATACCTACCTATTATGGCATTTTCATAGCCATTCCGAGATATATTGCCATGCAACTCCCACCGTTCGTCTCATGACTTGTGTCGTCACTCTCATATTGCCTTTGCATGATCGTAAAATATCTAGCGAGTCATACGCCAAGCTAGATCGTTGCACATCCCGGTACACTGCCGGAGGCATTTCCTATAAAGAATCATAATTGATTCTAAGCTTTGAGCTGTGAGTAAATAAAAGTGTGATGATCATCATTATTAGAGCATTGTCCCATGTGAGGAAATAAAAAAAAGAGGCCAAAGTTGCCCACACAAAAAAAAGAAAAAAAAGAGAGAGATATGGAAAGAGGCCAAAGTGCCCAGACAAAAAAAGAGAGAGAAAAAGAGTGAAGGGACAATGCTACTATCTTTTTCCACACTTGTGCTTCATAATAGCACCATGTTCTTCATGATTGAGAGACTCTTGTTTTGTCACCACCATATGCTAGTGGGAATCTTCGTTATATAACTTGGCTTGCATATTCCAATGATGGGCTTCCTGAAAATTGCCCTAGGTATTCGTCAGCAAGCAAGTTGGATGAACACCCACTAGTTCTCCTTTTGAGCTTTCACATACTTATATCTCTAAGTGCATCCATTGCATGGTAATCCCTACTGTTTCACATTGATATCTATTAATGGGCATCTCCATAGCCCTTTGATACGCCGAGTCAATGTGACCATCTCCTCCTTTTTGTCTCACAACCTCCACCAGACTCTATTCCACATATCATGCTATATCCATGGCTCACGCTCATGTATTGTGTGAGAGTTGAAAAAGGTTTGAGAAAGTAAGAGTGCGAAAACAATTACTTGGCCAATACCGGGGTTGTGCATGATTTAAATTAGTTGTGTGCGGATGATGGAGCATAGCCAGACTATATGATTTTGTAGGGATAACTTTCTTTGGCCTTGTTATTTCGAAAGTTCATGATTACCTTGCTAGTTTTCTTGAAGTATTATTGTTTTCATGTCAATAGAAAACTATTGTTTTGAATCTTACGGATCTGAACATTCATGTCACATGAAAGAAGTTACAAAGGACAAATATGCTAGGTAGCATTCCACATCAAAACTTATGTCTTTATCAGTTCCCTACTCGAGGACGAGCAGGAGTTAAGCTTGGGGATGCTTGATACGTCTCCAACGTATCTTTAAATTTTTGTTGGTTCCATGCTATTATCTTGTCAAACTTTGGATGTTTTGTATGCCTTTTATATCTTTTTTGGGACTAACTTATTAACTAAGTGCCAAGGGCCAGTTCTTGTTTTTTCCGTGTTTTTGACCCTTTTCAGAGGAGAAAATTGAACGGAGTCCAAACGGAATAAAACCTCCAAAAAGATTTTTTTCTAGAACAGAAGATACGCGGGGGGCGTGAGAACCAAGGCAGAGGCCACCAGGGGAGGCCACAAGCCCCCTAGGCGCGGCCAGGGGGGCCGCGCCTAGCAGGCTTGTGGGCCCCCTGTGGCTCGTCTGCCCTACTTCTTCCACCTATAAATCCCCGAAAATTCCAAAACCATGGGAGATATCCACGAAAATAATTTTCCACCGCCGCAAGCTTCTATCTCGACAAGATCCCATCTGGGGCACGTTCTGGTGCCCTGCCGGAGGGGGATTAGGATACGAAGGGCTTCTTCATCGACACCATTGCCTCTCCGATGATGCGTGAGTAGTTCACCATAGACCTTTGGGTCCATAGCTAGTAGCTAGATGGCTTCTTCTCTCTCTTGGATCTTCAATACAAAGTTCTCCATGATGTTCATGGAGATCTATCTGATGTAATCTTCTTTTGCGGTGTGTTTGTCGAGATCCGATGAATTGTGGGTTTATGATCAGATTATCTATGAATCTTATTTGAGTTTCTTATGATCTCTTATATGCATGATTTCATATCCTTGTAATTCTCTTCGAGTTGTGGTTTTTTTGGCCAAGTTGATCTATGATTCTTGCAATGGGAGAAGTGCTTGGTTTTGGGTTCATACGGTGCGGTGACCTCACCAAGTGACAGATGTGGTAGCAATGCATGCATCATGTTGTTGCCATCAAGGGTAAAAAGATGGGGTTTATATCTATTGCATGAATTTATCCCTCTACATCATGTCATCTTGCTTAAGGCGCTACTCTATTCGTCATGAACTCAATACACTAGATGCATGCTGGATAGCGGTCGATGTGTGGAGTAATAGTAGTAGATGCAGAAAGTATCGGTCTACTTGTCTCAGAAGTGATGCCTATATGTATGATCATTGCCTTAGATATCGTCATGACTTTGCGCGGTTCTATCAATTGCTCGACAGTAATTCGTTTACCGACCGTAATATTTGCTATCTTGAGAGAAGCCTCTAGCGAACACTATGGCCCCCGGGTCTACTTCACATCATATTTTCTGCTCCACACTTTTACTTTGTTGCACTTTCCACCTTCAGATCTCACTTTGCAATCAATCGTGAAGGGATTGATAACCCCTTTGTTGCGTTGGGTGCAAATTTACTGTTTTTTGCGCACGTACTTTGGAGACTTGGCTTGATACTCCTACTAGATTGATACCTTGGTTCTCAAACTGAGGGAAATACTTATTGCTACTATGCTTCATCACCCTTTCCTCTTCAAGGGAAAAACCAACGCAAGCTCAAGAGGTAGCATCGTCACAGTCGTTGGCGAGGCCCAAGTGGGATACCCCATTCAACCTGGTCCTGAACATACTGAAAAAGCTCCCTATGGACAGGCCGCCGCCCTATGGACTTGTGCACGGCGTCGGGGATGGCGCCTCGTGGAAGACGTGCTACCCCGAGGAGCGAGAGGAAAGAAGGAAGAGAAAATTGGTCGTCACTCAGGAGAGCATCGACGAGAAGGTTGCGATTGCGTTCAATAAGCCGAAACCTGAGAACAAAGAAGAGTTGGTCGGGGTAGTTAGTGGGTTGGTCACTGACGCAGTGGCCAGCTTGATTCCGGCAATTTTCAATTGGTCGAAGAGCAATCCAAATGCACGGCCGGAGGACTTTCCCCTTCCCAGCTTTGTCGGGAGCAACTCGGCAAACACCAGAGCACCAACACCTGCCCAAGAAACCGCAAAAGGTCTCGTTCCAGTTCATAGCAGCCCGAGCTCCGTCTGTGGCATGCTTGGCGGGCCTTCGTTGCTGGCTGAGCCCGACGCCCTCACGGTAATTATGCGGCATACCCTTTTCACCAGCATGTCTACAGTCTTCCGTTTCAGTTGCCTCTCAGATGTTTGATGTCGCAGACATGTCTCCTTCGTAGGCCGACGACACCCCGTGCACCCTACTCTACGACATCAAGGGCCAGAAGGTGGTTGTGGGAAAGGCAACCATCATGAAGCCGAAGGACCGCATGTTCCACAACCGAGAGATGCCCGATGGCGTCTTCAAGGTTAACGTGGCCAGTGTCTTAGCGGGCTTTGAGTATTTGCCTCCTCTGATACCAGTCGGTGATGATGAGACCCCTAAGACGATTGGCGCATGCAAGAACTAGTTCTTGCCTTGGACGAAGTCTCTTCTTCGTCTCGAGGAGCCCAGTATCACGCCAACGCCACCTTCTCAAGAAGGTATGAACACCACCCCACCTACCGAATTACCTACACCAGTCGTGGCGGATGATGGTAGCGTACGACGCGAGGGTGAGCCTCCATTAGTGCCAGGTCATGTCGCCCCCGCTATCGAAGAAGCAAATGTTGATCATGACATGGAGGATGATGATGAGGACCCGAACCAGTATTTCAATACCGCCTATGATGGATTGATGGACTAGGACGCCAAAGACTCAGGTTATGACCATGGATATGATGACTTGATGCTGCTTGATTTGCCAGAGCCGGAATGTTCTAAGGCGGAATGCAAAAAGTCTCTCTTCAAGCCATCCTCGTAGGAGACGCCTCCAGATGCCGCCTCTACCCACCAACCCCCCGAGGCCCATCCACTGTTTAGCCCGAGGACACTCGGGGTGGTGGTTACAGAAGGTACGGTGGGCTCACTACCGCCACCCGCCAAGAAGCAAAGGAAGAGACTAGCCAGGAAAAGGCGCCATAGGTGCTTCAAGCAGCCAGCCGCCTCGAAACCCCTGGTGGTAGACAAAATACCTGTCGAAGGTAAGACGTGTTTCCATGTTGCCGGCGAGCCGATCCTACCTGCCAAAGCGCTAGATCACATACTGAACAATGATCTAAAGAGAATCCATGAAGATGTGCTGGCCAGAGAGAAAAGCCTTCTGGTCGAGAAAGATCGAGGATACTCGCTTTATGCGGCTCAGGTGCCGGGTGGGAAGTTGTACGTCGATACCTGGCCCGCGAATCAGTTCCTCCTGCAATTTGACTACATCTACAACATGTTCCACATGACCAAGCTGGATTTCCAGTTGATCCGCATGTATGCGATGTATCTCAACTACTTCATCAGTATGGAGAGCATCAAATATATCTGCGTCGCGGACCCATACTATATGCACGAGAGCTTCTTGGCAGTTTACAAAGAGCACCGTGACTATGCGAGCAAGTACCTCGGCGAATTCATGATCGCTAATAAGGACAAGGAAGCGATTCTCCTGCCTTATCATCCCTCGTAAGTCATCCGCGCATACCCTTCTGTACATGTTAATCATTCCTTTGGAAGCATGGAGGCTAATTTGAGGTGTACTTAATTTGCGCAGCGGGGGCGGCGCCGTCCTCACCGTTCTGTACCCGCAATACTCCCATTCTATGTACTTGGACTCGTCGAAGAACATCAAGAAAAAGGATTACACACACGTAAAGAGTGTCCTCGACTGTGCCTTGTTAACCTTCAGCCTAACTGGTGGATATATCAAGGGGAAAAAGTACAGGAATAAAGCACCGGCTTTCGGCCATAAGACCGACTTCTCCTGCATCCAGCAACCGCACAAACGACTGATGGATTCTACCTCATGCATCACCTGATGGAGTACAGAAGGGATAATCAACGCCTTCGCATGTCAACTACTACGGAAGATGCCGAGATTGTCAGCTGGGCCACAAGCATAGAAAGACACCGGATCATCAAATCCGAGCTGAGTTTTACCACGTACAGTGTGACCTAGCCCAAGTGATCATGAAGCAAGTCCTTGAACCAACGGGGATGTTCTATCATGGGCCAATCACGTGGGTTGATGTCCGAGCACTGCTAGTCGCTCAGCGTCTGGACCTGAAGCCCTTCACGAAGCTCGGGTGCATCCTTCCGGACTATGAAGATTGGAACGCGGACCTGAAGGACTGATTGTCAATGACAATGTGATGTAAGTAAACCGTGGCCCTGAACTAGCGTGCCTTATCACTACAATCTTTCTATGGCAAAACTTTGTAATTATGCATGGCGAAACTATGTGATGTAACAAAACCGTGGTCCTGAACTAGCATAGATCGCTCTATTTAATTAGTTTGGGTATGAGAAACTTCGTCATTTATGTTTACTATTGGTTGCTTTTATTTTGCTAATCATGCCTCTTTGTTTCCTTAAATACATTATGTTGCATATTATCGTTCAAATCAACAACTCATGATGCAGGTACCTAGATTAGAGATGGCGAAGGACTACTACACCGTGTACGTTGGGAGGGTTCCACGAGTCTACGACCACTGGCCAGCCGCTCAGGACCAGGTGCACAGGTACCCGGGTGCTAGCCATAGAGGGTTCGCCACCAGAGCCGAAGCGGAAAGTAGTTACTTGAGGTGGACACTCCAGCATGAGCAGGGGCGAGACCGCCGGTACTACATAGTCGCGGTCTTCCTCATGTTGATCGCTCTTCTCTTCTACATCATGTTGTAGATAGAGATGATGAAACTTGCGGGTGTGCCATGACCATGCAGTTGCACTTATTCGAGACATGACATGATCGCAGTTATGTATCGCTATATTCGAGATGATGTGATGATATTTGTGTTGAATGATGATGATGATGATGGTATGACAAGACTACTGTATGTCTATGATATGTGAGAATAGTGTATGTTTCATATGATGTGATGAAACTATTGTATAGAATCTGTATAAATACATCACAAATACGTAGAGGGTGCAAATCTGTGAAAGCAGTAAAAGTTAGCAGTAGCGCTGGTAAATACTTACCAGTAGTGCGGCTTAGCAGCAGCGCGCCTTATGAACAAGCGCTACTACTAGAGTTATCAGTAGCGCTAGACAGGGAACCGCTATTGCTAACACTACTTACTAGTAGCGCTGCCCATACTAGCGCTACTACTAGTGTTTAGCTGTAGCGCGATAGCAGTAGCGCTAGCGCTACTACTATGCATATTTCCAGTGCTACTACTAGGGTTATCCCTAGTAGTGGGTTACAGTTATAAATATGCATGCATTTGCATATATTTATAACCGCGATTCTTCCGAATTGTCCAACGTTATCCATGTACAGCCCGAGTATGTGTAGATTGGGTTCATTTTACCATATGCTTTGTTCCGGATCCGATGCATAATTTCATCAGTGCCTCCCTGTTGTTCTCCGAATACACATCCTCTCTATTTATTGTTGAGACATTTATCAGGAGAACGGGTGGGAGGTGCTGCCGAAATTTTGCGTTGGATCTGGAGCAGAGCATGGGAAAACGAACCCAATCTACACATACTCGGGTGGGATTCAGACCTATCTTTACCTATTAGCGTGTAGGTCGCATGGACGTAATAAAACTGGCAAACTTGATTAACTAATCAATATATATATGCTGAATTATATATATATATATATTGTATGTTTAGTAGCTAGGCAATATGAGTGATCGTGCGTGGATGTACACCGGTCACTAATACGTCTCCAACGTATCTATAATTTTTGTTGGTTCCATGCTATTATCTTGTCAAACTTTGGATGTTTTATATGCATGAATATGCTATTTTATATCTTTTTTGGGACTAACCTATTAACTCAGTGGAAAGTGCTAGTTTCTGTTTTTTCCGTGTTTTTGACCCTTTTTCAGGCGGAGTCCAAATGGAATGAAACTTTACGATGATTTTTTTGGACCAAAAGAGACCCCCGAAGCTTTGGAAGAATGCCAGAAGAGCCACGAGGGAGTCACAAGCCCATGGGGCGCGGCCTACCCCTCTGGTCGCACCATGCAGGCTTGTGACCACTGCCATAAATTCCTATAAATTCGGAAACCCCCAGAAAGAAACCTAGATCTGGAGTTCCGCCGCCGCAAGCCTTTGTAGCCACCAAAAAACATTCTGGAGCCCGTTCCGGCACCCTGTCGGAGGGGGAATCCATCTACGATGGCCATCTTCATCATCCCGACGATCTCCATGACGAGGAGGGAGTAGTTCTCCCTCAGGGCTGAGGGTATGTACCAGTAGCTATGTGTTTGATCTCTCTCTCTCTCTCGTGTTCTTGAGATGTCTTGATCTCGATGTACCGTGGGCTTTGCTACTATAGTTGGATCTTACGATGTTCTTCCCCCTCTCCCTTCTTGTAATGAATTGAGTTTCCCCTTTGAAGTTATATTATCGGATTGAGTCTTTGAGAACACTTGATGTATGTCTTGCATGTGTCTATCTGCTGTGATCAACTTGCGGGTTTGTGACAATTGGGAACCTATGCATATGGGTTGGCACACGTGGATTCACGTGAGTACTTGATGTATGTTTTTGTGATCAACTTGCGGGTTCGTGACATTGGGAACCTATGCATAGGGGTTGGCACACGTTTTGACTCTCCGATAGAAACTTTGGGGCACTCTTTGAAGTTCTATGTGTTGGTTGAATAGATGATTCTGAGATTGTGTGATGCATATCGTATAATCATGCCCACGGATACTTGAGGTGACAACGGAGTATCTAGGTGACATTAGGGTCTTGGTTGATATGTATCTTAAGGTGTTATTCTAGTACGAACTCTTGAATAGATCGATCAGAAAGAATAACTTTATGGTGGTTTCGTACCCGACAATAATCTCTTCGTTTGTTCTCCGCTATTAGTGACTTTGGAGTGACTCTTTGTTGCATGTTGAGGGCTATTTATATGATCCAATTATGTTATCTTTGTTGAGAGAACTTCACTAGTGAAAGTATGAACCCTAGGCCTTGTTTCCACGCATTGCAATACCGTTCGTGCTCACTTTTGTTACTAGTTACCTTGCTGTTTTTGTAATTACAGATTACAAAAACCTATATCTACCATCCATATTGCACTTGTTTCACCATCTCTTCACCGAACTAGTGCACCTATACAACTTACCATTGTATTGGGTGTGTTGGGGACACAAGAGACTCTTTGTTATTTGGTTGCAGGGTTGCTTGAGAGAGACCATCTTCATCCTACGCCTCCTCCGGATTGATAAACCTTAGGTCACCCACTTGAGGGAAAACTGCTACTGTCCTACAAACCTCTGCACTTGGAGGCCCAACAACGTCTACAAGGAGAAGGTTGCGTAGTAGACATCAAGCATTTTTCTGGCGCCGTTGCCGGGGAGGCTAGGTAAGCGGCACTAACATCCCGTCAACGAAGCATTTTTCTGGTGCCGTTGCCGGGGAGGTTAGCGCTTGAAGGTATATCTTTAGATCTTGCAATCGAATCTTTTTGTTTCTTGTTCTTTCGCTAGAAAACTACAAAAAAATGGAATTGAGGATGCCTCATATGCTCCATCTTTTCAATGTCTTTCGTGAGCATGATGGGAAGGAAAATTGTGCTGAAGTGCTGAAAGAAGAATTACATAGAATGCTTGGCATAGAATATGTGAATGATGAGCATGATTGCAATGTTCTTAGCATGAATTCTTTGAATACCCATGATGCTAATGATATGCAAATCCACAAGCTTGGGGATGCTATATTTGATGAAGATGATCTTTTTAGTTCTTCCACTTTGAATGATCAAAATCATTTTGATGAAAGCATGCCCCCTATCTTTGATGATTATTGTGAGGATACTTATGCTTTAAAGAAGAGGGATGATAAAACTTGTCATACTTTTGAAAACCCCTTTGCTAAACCTTTCTTTTTCATTGTGGACACAATTTGTAGTGCTCAAGTCTTTTACGATACTCCCACTACTATTCTTGAGAATAGATTTCCTTATGTGGAGAGTAGTAAAATTCCTATGCTTGTAGATCATGAAAAGAAAGACTTAGGTGCTGGTTATATTGTTGAATTCATTCATGATGCTACTGAAAATTACTATGAGAGAGGATCATATGCTTCTACTTATTGCAATAGTATCAAGCTTCCTCTCCATGTGTTGAAATTTTTGAAGCTATGCTTGTTTTGCCTTCCTATGCTAGTTGATTCTTGTTCCAATAAATTGTTTGATCACAAAATCCATATGCATAGGAAGTGGGTTATACTTAAATGTGCTAGCCATATGCTCCATGATGCTCTCGTTGTGTTTCGATCCTTACCTTTTATGTGAGCATCATTGAAATCAATGCCTAGCTAAGGGCGTTAAACGATAGCGCTTGTTGGGAGGCAACCCAATGAATTTATTTTTTCTTTTTTGCTTTATGTTTTGCTTTTTCCACACCATCATAATTCTGTTATGATTATGTTTTTTGTGTTTCTTTTAGCGTTTGTTCCAAGTAAAGCCTTTATGATAGCTTGGGTGATAGTTGTTTGATCATGCTGGAAAACGATAGAAACTTTCTGCTCACGAGATGATTTTTCATTTTTATTCAGAAAGAGATTTTGAGTTTATTCTTTTTTCTGCTGATTTATATGCTTTTTTCACAGGCCTTGGTAATATTTCAGATTTTTTGAGATACCAGAAGTATACGAAGTATACAGATTGCTATAGACTGGTCTGTTTTTGACAGATTCTGTTTTTTGTTGAGTTGGTTGCTTGTTTTGATGAAACTATGGTTAGTATAGGGAGGTACTGGCCATGGAAAAGTGAGAATACAGTAGCCTAACATCAATATAGGTAGAATTCAAGTTTGCTACAGTACCAAAATAAGTGGTAGTTTGTTTTCTTGTTCTAATGTTATCACGAGTTTCTGTTTAAGTTTTGTGTTGTGAAGTTTTGAAGTTTTGGGTGATGTTCTCATGGACGATGAGATAAGGAGTGGAAAGAGCTCAAGCTTGGGGATGCCCAAGGAATCCCAAGCCAAATTCAAGGACACCAAAAAGCCTAAGCTTGGGGATGCCCCGGGAAGGCATCCCCTCTTTCGTCTTTAATCCATCGGTAACATTACTTGGGACTATATTTTTATTCACCACATGATATGTGTTTTGCTTGGAGCGTCTTGTATCTTAGGAGTATTTTATTTTTGTTGTGTCACAATAATACTTACTCATCCTACGCCTCCCGCGGATTGATAACCTTAGGTCACCCACTTGAGGGAAAACTGCTACTGTCCTAGAAACCTCTGCACTTGGAGGCCCAACAACGTCTACAAGGAGAAGGTTGCGTAGTAGACATCAGTCACCCTAGTCAGAAACATATGACGAAAGAATGGTTTCTAAAAACCAAGGACTTTGTGAAAGCCGCATTTGCAAATGGCCAGGAAACAAACGGGTGCCCCTGTCCACGGTGCGACAACTATAAAAAGAGGACAAAGGCTGTCGGGATATACCCCGAAGTGTAACCCGGCTTGAATTATGACCAGCTAAGGACTTGGTGACTCACCACGACTCGGCAGTGAGCTAGCGGGCGACTCATACTTGACCCCATAGGCGACTTAGACAAACGACGAAGGCTCAAGGCCCGGCGTACACCCTGGCATAAGGCGACTCATAGAGAGGCCAGGAGGGCCAGCTCACAAGAGAAGGCCCAAGAAGAGGAAAGACTCCCACAAGAAGGAAACAAGACCCGGATTAGGACTCAAGAGAGACTAGTCCTATTCCTACTCCTAGTAGGACTCTACATGTAAACCTACCCCTTCCACCTATATAAGGAGGGGTAAGGCGCCTCAAGAGGGACAAGATTCACAACTTAGGTCTAGACAAGACAAATCATGAGATAGACAGATTATACACCCACGAGATTAGAGGTGGCGAGTGTGCACCCTTGTAATCAAGATCATCATCTTCATCAATGAAACACAAAAATGACGTAGGCTTTTACCTCCATCGGAGGGGCCGAACCTGGGTAAACCCGCGTCTCTCGATTCCGACCAACCCCTCTCAAGCCGCCACATGGTTGCGATGGCCTCACACCTAAGTCTTTGCACGAGGACATATGCCGTGACAAAACCATGACATTTGGCGCCCATTGTGGGGCTGATCGCACGGAGGATTTGGTTCTTGAAGGGATCTCTTTTAGGCATCGAGATGCTCGTGATTTATCAGATGAAGAAGAAACAGGTGAAAGGATCAACGTCACGGATAAACAATCGGAAACTTTGCATATGAGATTAAGATCGAGAGAACATTAGGGTTGCAATCTCTATGCCGCTGTTGTCCTACGATTCATCAAAAAGCAGTTTTCGCTGAAGTCGCCGAGTTTGACGTGGCCGAGTCCGACAAAGAGTCTAGTACGACCATCGAACACCACGTCGTACGACAACCAAAGGTTTGGAACACCACGTCGTACGCCATACACCACGTCATATGCCTAGATCGCGTGAAGAAACACGATAAATTCAGAAAAAGAAGTGGGAGGCAGATGGCCATGACCCGGATGCGGAAATGACCCAAGCTCGGTCTCCGCCACCGCGGCCTCGCGTTGAGTCGGCTCACTGCATCACGCGTGCGGCCGCCGCCCTCGCTCGCCTCGTCGTTGTAGCCGTGCCTTGAGTCGGTTCGCCCCCCTACGCATGTGGCCGTCACCATGGCTCGCCTCTGACCCTGCCACAACCTCGGGTCGCCTCGTCGCGTCCAAACCGGCATGCGCCTTCCTCGCCTTTGCTCACCCGCGCACGCGCCCCTGCCGACCGCCCCGCCTCTGCGCCGTGGCCGCCTCTTCACCTTGGGCACGCCCGCTGCTACGTTGTGGCCGCCTCTCCGCCTTGGCCGCGCCTGCCTTCGCCATGTTGCGCCTGCCTCCGCCATAGCCCTGCAGAATCACTAGGTCGCTAGCAGAAAGATAAAGGAGCAGCAGAGAAGCATCAGTTCGTAAGTTTACCTGATCGACGCTCACATAGAAGCAAGCACGCAAGTTGCATCTAGTGAATCAATGTTTCCAATTAAAGAGAAACTGACACTAGGATGATTGCCCTGGTGGGCCGAAGTTACACGAGTCCGAGTCATCGTGGCAGCCGACGCAAACTGATGAGACGCAGAGACAACCGCCACTATGAAGAGGAGATCCGAGTTGTTTTGTTATTTCCGCTTTTGCGATTGGAGACCAGCAAAAATCTTCATTTCTGAGTTTGTCGATCGAGATGTAAAAATTCCACGGCAGGACAAGCTGAAGAAACTTTTATGGGCACGATACTCGAGCGACCGTATTTTGTGACTGGCGCAGGCGATTTTCTAGGTAGTCGCTCGTTTCCTTTCCAACCGCAAATTCGAAGATGACCTATGCCTAAATAAACAAGATACAGCTACACCAAAAAGACGAAGAGAACAACCCGGTGGCACAACTTCGTGGGACGACCACGTCGACCAAGGCAGTGTTATGCTGGCCAAAACAATGCAAAGGCAGCAGTGCTTTTCCAACCACGGAGTCAACCAAAGCTTAGAGGAGCCAGCGTTTCTAAGCACAGGAGACAAGAGGAACAGATTCAAATTTCTTCCTCTCTCAAGGATCAGGCTTATTTGTCAGCTAATAGCATGAGACGGAGTCCTGAAAGATTACAAGACAACACTACAACAAGTTGTGTGCCATCACTACTCCGATCAAAACCTAAGACGAAAAGCAAAGTACATTGATCATATCCGCGAGGCTACACATCTGCGTTCACCCGACAAAAATCTCTGGTGATATTCATCCTATCTATTTTTTCACATACATATTAATTCATCCGAGAACAATTACTCTGGTGTATAGTATTTTTTACGCAGGATAATTACTCATTAAAAAAGCAGCGTCATATTGCGAGTACGAAGCCCGTGTCAATCAAATTCACGGGCGACTCACTATCCTTGTCGTCCTACAATGTCATGGGCGATTCACCGTGTGCGGCGGTCTAGAACAACACGGGCGACTCACCGTCCAAGGTGGCTACAGTGAGCGGCCAACTCTCATGTCCGCGTGACCTGGACGGCTTACAATGACGCGGTCAACTCTTACGTCCGTGCAACCAAGATGGCTTACAATGACGCGGCCAACTCTCATGTTCGCGCGACCAGGACGGCTTACAATGATACGGCCAACTCTTACATCCGCGCAACCAAGATGGCTTACAATGATGCGTCCAACTCTTACGTCTGCACAACCAAGACGGCTTACAATTGCGCGGCCAACTCTCATGTCTGCACGACCAGGACGACTTACAATGATGTGGCCAACTCTTACGTCCGTGCAACCAAGACGGCTTACAATGATGCGGCCAACTCTTACGTCCACGCAACCAAAACGGATTACAATGAGACAGCGAACTCTCACGTCCGTGCAACGAAGATGGCTTACAACGTTGCGACCGATTCTTGAGTCCCTGCCAAATCGCCATACAACTCTCGCGTTCAACTCAACACGTAGGTGCAGTGCTTGCCTGTACAAGCCGCCCAAAAGACAGACGCAAGCCGCCGCTCCCATGGTCCGGTTTATATCAACTCACCGGTGCAGCGCTCGCCTGTACGAGCCACCCAACAGATGGATGCAAGACACCACCCTCGTGGTCTGGACGATATCAACATATCGGTGCAGTGCTCGCTTGTACGAGCTGCCCAACAGACACTTGCAAGCCATCGTCCCTATGGTATGTTCTCCATCAACATATCGGTGCGGTGCTCTCCTATATGAGATGCCCAAAGGACGCATCCAAGCCACCTCTGCGGCCCATCTCCCCCAACAACATTGGAGCAAAGGAAAAAAATGGCATTCATATCTTACACAACATCATCAAAACATGGACCAGCTCTAACTTGCGTCAGATTGTTCAATGGATCGACGCATTGGCCAATATTATCTACTTCAGCATATCAAAAGTAACATGAGAGTTTGTCAAGGAAACATCCCTCGTGAAGCTACAATTTGAGCCGACCATTATTGAACCGGCAATTCACAGCAAGCGGCAAAGGAAAAGGAAAGTGGTCCTGGAGGAACCACGAGAGCCGGACCACCCGATAATTAAGCACGGGTCCAAAATCCATCATCAACTGTCAAATCTTATGCCGGTTTATGCCACAATCAAGTATGGAGAATCTCAAGCCGCCTCCTTGAGTCAAATTAAGACTCAGGGGCTACATGGACATGGCTCGGTAGACTCAATTGGGATGAATAATTTAAGAACCCCGGGTTGTTACAGAAAAATTAAGCCGGTCTTGGGGGCTCATGCCTCACTGACGAGAAGATTTAAAAATCACCCAAGAAGGCAAGTCGCCATGATGCGACCGCCCAAACATGGGTGCTCGACCTTATTGGCGGATGATTCATAAGTCGCCAAAGAGGATGGTGCTACCAGTATCAAAGAGGGTGAGCCGCCATATTGCGCTTGCCCAAACATGGGTGCTGGTAAGCCAAAGAGGACCAAACAGTTGCCATGAGCACGGTTCAAACATAGGCAGCAAATTATGTTCTTGAGAATTAAGCCGACTTACTTGGGGGCTACTAGCTTCCTAAGTCGTTTTGCAGTAAGAACGTAAGCTTCTGCAATCCTATGCTCGACTTTTCCCTGATCATAGGTCATTTGGGGGCTTCCGACTCACTGAGTTTAGCCTGAATACCCTCTTGGCTAGCGAAAAACTGCCGCATTACAATGGTTATACTAGATTGTATGTTTGGCGACTCACCTTTCACGCCCCCCTAGAACTCTTGGCGAGTCAATCCAATCTTGGACCCTGAACTCCCAACGTTAAAACGAGTAGAGCTGGTGGGAGTCGGCATATGGAAAATAGACAAACCATGGGTTCACTGAACCTGCTTCACTGAATCTTGACTCGCGCCTGATCAGCCGGTCTAAACAACTAAGGCTCTTGCAAAAGCCTCTCTAGGGTAGCACTTGAGCCATGCAAGCTCGTCCTACCCTGTCGTGACGCACTGAGCCGGCCGCCGTGACGCACTGAGCCGGCCGCCGTGACTCACTGCGTCGGCTTAACCTTTTTGGGTACCACTAGATCCTTGAGAGCTCGTCCTACCTGTTGGGGAATATCGCATGGGAAACAAAAAATTTACTACGCGCACGAAGACCTATCATGGTGATGTCCATCTACGAGAGGAGATTTGGATCTACGTACCCTTGTAGATCGCACAGTAGGAAGCGTTAAGAAACGCGGTTGATGTAGTGGAACATACTCATGTCCCTCGGTTTTATCGCCGGTATCCGCATACCTATTTTAATCTCGTTACCGGCAAGTCTCTTTACTCGTTTCGTAATACAAGATCCCGTTACTTACACTTAGTCACATTGCTTGCAAGGCTTGAGTGTGATGTTGTATTGCCGAGTGGGCCCCGAGATACCTCTTCGTCACACGGAGTGACAAATCCAAGTCTTGATCCATACTAACTCAACGGACACCTTCGGAGATACCTGTAGAACACCTTTATAGTCACCCAGTTATGTTGCGACGTTTGATGCACACAAAGTATTCCTCCGGTGCCAGTGAGTTGTGTGATCTCATGGTCATAGGAACAAATACTTGACACGCAGAAAACAATAGCAATAAAATGACACAATCAATATGCTACGTATATAATTTGTTTCCTTTCCATCACATGATTCTTCTAATGATGTGATTCCGTTATCAAGTGACAACACTTGCCTATGGTCAGGAAACCTTGACCATCTTTGATCAACGAAGTAGTCAACTAGAGACTCACTAGGGACATTGTGTTGTCTATGTATCCACACATGTATTTGAGTTTCCAATCAATACAATTCTAGCATGGATAATAAACGATTATTATGAACAAGTAAATATAATAATAACTAATTTATTATTGCCTCTAGGGCATATTTCCAACAGTCTCCCACTTGCACTAGAGTCGATAATCTAGTTCACATCACCATGTGATTTTAACGAATCCAACACCCATATAGTTCTGGGGTCTGAGCACGTCTTGCTCGTGAGAGAGGTTTTAGTCAATGGTTCTGAAACTTTCAGATCCATGTTTTCTTTACAAATCTTTAAGTCATCTTATAGATGCTGCTACTACGTGCTATTCGGAAATACTCCAAATATCTACTCTACTGTACGAATCCGTTTTACTACTCATAGTTATTCGGATTAGTGTCAAAGCTTGTATCGATGTAACCCTTTACGACGAACTCTTCAACCACCTCCATAATCGAGAAAAAAAATCCTTAGTTCATCAGTTACTAAGGATAACTGTCGTGGGTATAAGCTTGACAGTAGATGTGTAGGGTACGAATGAGATGGGCAGAGTCCTAGCTACGGCGAGGTTGTATGAGTTCAGGCCCCTCAGCGGTGGAGGTAACAGCCCTACGTCTCAGTGCTCTCGGAGCTTGTTACCGAGTGTAATATGGAATACAAAGATTTCTAACCCTTTCACCAGTGGGGGAGGGCAGCTTATATAGAGTGCGCTGCCCCCCACAACGGTTCTGACTCAGGGGTGGAGTAGTGGCGATTGAATGCGTACGTTACAGGTAACATATGCTCTAAATGCTAATAGATGCACCCGGAAACGTACGGTAGTTTCCCTCCGGAGAGGTTACGACGTACCGAGTGTATCCAGTCGGTGAGCTTGGTGTCCTCCGAATGCTAGTTACCGACTGGATGATTCAGGGCCTGTTACCGACTGGATGATGGGGGTACCTTAATTCAGTCGGGGAAGACTTAAGGTCCTGTCCCTTGTGTGGGGTAGTCCTTGGGTAGGACATGTACAGTAGGCCTATGACCCTACCCTAGGACTATGACCCCATCATTAGTCCCCGAATGGATTGGGGTTGAAACGTAGAAGCGGTGTTTGAGGTTCAGATCCGACTGAACTAGGTTCAGCTTGGGCGTTGCTTGCCTCTATCCATTTTATCTCTCTCGACCAACGCTCCAAGTGAAAGTGCTTGCGAAACAGACTGTCGGGAACCGAGTGCTTCCACGGCATCTTTTGACGCGACCGGTCAACTGACAGCAGCGGATTTTCCGGGATCTCAAATTTCGGGTTCCGCGCGCTCAGCAGGGACGACGTCAGCGCGCTCGAGTAGCGCCTGACTCCTCGATCCTCGCGCCTTCAACTCCTCCACTGATATCGCCGCGGCTGGTTGGGCAGATAAGATTTCGGGCCCGCTCGCCAGGGACCCAGTCGGTGCTCTATTTAACTCTGGGCGACGAGACCTTTCGGTTGCGCTCGCCGAATCTTTCGCTCCGCCTGCTCCGTCTTCCTCGCCACCTCCTGCGCTCATACACTCCTTCCTTCTCCTCCTTCTCAAGAGCTCGCCGTCGCCGCCATGACCAAAGGTCAGACCAGCAATATGGAGGCGAGGAAGAAGAAGAACAAGGCGGCGGCTGCTCAGCGGCGGCAGCGGCCGTTGCCGGCGGGGTGGATCCAGGGAGACTTTCTCGCCTCCACGGTGACGGAGGGGAACCTGCTGGAGCTGGTGGAGCACGGCATGCTCGTGCACAAGTCCTGGAGGCTGCCGGCGGACGACGAGGTCGAGCCAGCGCCACGTGAGGGGGAGCGCGTCTTGCTCCTCAGCCATGTTCACAGAGGTTTTTCTCTGCCCCCGCATCCCTTCTTCAAAGGCATCATGAACCACTTTGGCGCTCAACTCCATCACTTCCCTCTGAATGCCATCGCCCACCTTTCTGCCTTCATTGTTTTGTGCGAGTGTTTTGGTTGCCCCCCCATTGGGGTTTATTCAAACATATCTTCTTCGCCCGCTCTCAAACCATCAAACGCCTTAGTCAGTCGGACGACAAGACGCATCTCCTCCAGCTCTGCGGGGGTTTAGGGTTTCAGAAGAAGAGTCGGAGAAGCTATCCTGCGCTCCAGTTGAGCGAGTTGGTTAGGAACTGGCAGTCGACGTGGTTCTACTGCCAGGACATAGCCTGTCCGAATGCGTCGACTGGGCTGCCTCCGTTTAGTCTACACCGGCCCGTCCCACCTAAATAGCTCGCACTCTCGAAAGCCGAGAAGAACGACATCCAGCCTTTGGTCGAGGCACTTGTGGATGTTGTCAGGAAGGGGGTCACCGGCATAGATCTGCTGGAAGTCTTCCTCGGTCGGCGGATCCAGCCACTGCAGGCTCGCGACCACGCTATGTGGCACTACACACGGCCCGAGGATTCCACTCGGACCAACGTGGTGGGCGTACCCGAGGAGAGAGTGACCTCGTGGGTGCTCCACATCACGGGACCTTGTGAGAACCCCAAAGGAGCCCGCCGAGTGACGCCTTTCAGCGCGGACCATCCTCCACCGAATCAGGTGAGTGACATGAGCCGAGTGCATTGAACTGTTTCAATTCCAGTCTTTTACTTACATCTCCGTGTGATGTCTGAAGTTTCCGACTGAACTTCATGCAGGCGTGGACCAACTGGTTCTCCCCCGTCTCGAACGGGAGTCTGGAGGAGGAGGAGGAAGAAGGCAGCCAGGAGGGGAGCATGGAGAGCGTGGAATACGTCTCCGACAGCGGGGAGTCGGAGGAGGAGGAGGACAGCGAGGAAGAGGAAGAGGATGAAGAGCGTGACTCGCCACCTCCACGGCCGGAGCATCGGAGTAAGCGTCGACACGAGCCCGCCGTCCCTTCAGCTCCTCCTACGTCGTCGAGTGCTCCGCCTGCTGCCCCGGTGGTACCGAATGTCCGAGGCCTCAAGAGGGCCAGGGACGCAGCCGCTGAGCCCGTAGGCCAGTCGTCCAGGGCGCTCAAGCCGAGTGGGTCCAAACCTCGGAAGGCTCTGCCGCGGATGAGGGTAGCTATCCCCGTCACCTCCACGTAAGTGAATCTAACTTTCGGCTCTTTCTGTTGTCCGAGTGAACTCCTGTTTTATAAGTCGAATGAACTTCACTCGACAGGGTCGCCACTTCTACAACTTCTCCGGCCCGCCAAGGGGACGACCCCATGGTCACGGACAACGTTGTCTCGTCCCAGCCAGGTATGTTGTAGGGGAGTCGGGTGTTTTATTTCTGTAGACTGCACCATTCTTTCTTTTTCTGAGTTGTCGTGCCATTCGGCTTGTCAGGGGCGATTCACCTGGACGGGGATGACCAGGGAAGAGCCCACCCCGCCGTGGAGACTGTCCCGGAGCCAGTCCCTGAGGCTGCTCCTCCTGCTGCTGCCCTTGTCGCCGACGCTCCGCCGACCGAAGCGCCTCCACCGACTGAACCGGTGCCGGTGGGGGAGGAACCGACTGGGGTGGATCTTGGGATGCCCCAGGGACCTCTCACGATTCCCGGTTTGTCGAATGTTGAATTTAGCATCCGGCATCTTCCAGAGGAGCAGGTGGGAGCGGCCAAGGGGGCCATGGTGCAGGCGGAGCTCATGGCTGGAGAAGCCAAGAGGGCTTACGACTCCGTTGTGGCCCTGTACCAGCGGAGCTTGGAGGTGCGCGACGACATCCGAGTAAGTAGTCTAGTAAGTATTTGCTTTTCTCCTGTAACCCACTGGGTGGTATTGTTTTTGCAATGGGTTCACTCCGAGTGAACCCAGTGGGTGTAGTCCCCGAGACTTCTGTCGAGTGCTTGCACCGACAGTTGTCTTTATACATTTTGTCTTCAGTTTGGTTGTGTCCGTAGGCAGGATTTCCGAGTGCGAGTACTTATTGCAGTCGGAGCGCTCTTGCGGTAAGGGTCTCCGAGAGTAAGTTGCGCGCAGGTCGAGTAGTATTGGCCTCTAAGGCGTAGGTGAAAACATGCATCTCAATAGGGCGGGCCTGCTTGAGGTGCATGCCAGTGGGGTCACTCTTAGTGAACCCACTGGGTGTAGTCCCCGAGACCGCTGTCGACTGCTTGCGTCAGCAGGGGTCTGAAGAACTTATACTGTGTATTGAGAAACTTGCTGATTACCCTTTGTTTGTTGGTGGCAGAAAACTTGTGAGATGGGAACGGCCTATGATGCCCTGAGGGATGAGAGGAACCAATATGCTGGTGAACTGGAAGCTGCGATGCCCGCCATGGCCGGCATGAAGAGTGCACTGGAAGTACGAGAGAAGTCCTTGGAGGAGGCGCTGGAGGCAAACAGGGTGTTGACGGCGGAGGTGGAGAAGATTGGGAAACAGAGGACTGAGCTGCACAAACAGATGGGCATCCTGAACAAGCGATGCATAGCCCAAGAGAAGTATGTCACCGACTGGGCTGCGCAGATGATGACTCGTCTGGCTGGTAAGTCTTATGCTTTGTCGAGTGGTTGGACCGTGTGACGAACACTCGTTTTTTACTGTCTGCTTGCTCGTTTGGTGCAGACTTTTGCGGTGACGCCGAAGCTGAAGCGGCGGCTGTGGAGCGGTCCATGAAGGACAATGTGCCACTCGGCGAGGACGCCAACCGGGATCTGCTCCGGGCGCATATTCGCGTAGGCAAAGTGGGTCCTTTCATCAGCCGACTGAGAGAAGTCATCGGCCGCATTGACCAGGAGCTTTGGCCAGAGGACGAGTCGCGGCAGGAGATGGAGACTCTGTTGGGGCGCCTGGAGGAGATTCCAGGCCGAGTGCAATCTTGGAAAAAATCGGCAGCGCGTTGCGGCGCTGACGTTGCGCTGTCCTTGGTCCGAGTCCATTGCAAGGAGGTGCGGGAAGATAAGCTGAAGACATTGAAGGTCGCCAATACGAAAAAGCTTTGATTCGAAGACTTCATGGAGACGTTCCTTGAGACTGCTACCCGCATCGCTGATCGAATCGACTTGGACACTTTTATGGAGCCCTCTAGTCCTGGCGCCGGCCCAGCTAACGCGTGATAAAACTGTGTCCTCTAGTCCTCGGTATGCCGAGTATTTGCCTGTAAGATACTCTGGCCACTTCTGTTGGCTATCGTACTTTTAAATCGGTGTGGGTAAGCTTGATCTGCACCGAGTCAGTTATCGTTGCTAAACTTGTGGAATCGGAATGAAAACCTTTAGTCTTTTGTTTGAATGTTGTTTCGAGTGCAACACTTAGTGCGTACTCGGAGAAGATTAAGACTTAGGTGATTGTTGGCCACGTCTAAGTCTCCGAGTGGGACTTGTAGTGCACACTCGAATGAGTTATTACTTAGGTGATTCATGATCACAGCTAACTCCCCGAGTGTGACGTATAGTGCACACTCACAGGAAGTTAGTACTTAGGCGATTGAGGGTCGCAGCTAAGTCTCTGAGTGCGACCTATAGTCCCTGAGTGCGACGTATAGTGCATACTCGAAGGAGGTTAGTACTTAGGCGATTCAGGATCGCAGCTAAGTCCCCGAGTGCGACGTATAGTGCATACTCGAAGGAGGTTAGTACTTAGGCGATTCAGGATCGCAGCTAAGTCCCCGAGTGTGACGTATAGTGCATACTCGAAGGAGGTTAGTACTTAGGCGATTCAGGATCGCAGCTAAGTCCCCGAGTGTGACGTATAGTGCACACTCGGAGGAGGTTAGTACTTAGGCGATTCAGGATCGCAGCTAAGTCCCCGAGTGCGACGTATAGTGCATACTCGAAGGAGGTTAGTACTGAGGCGATTCAGGATCGTAGCTAAGTCCCCGAGTGTGACGTATAGTGCACTCTCGGAGGAGGTTAGTACTTAGGTGATTCAGGATCGCAGCTAAGTCCCCGAGTGCGACGTATAGTGCATACTCGAAGGAGGTTAGTACTTAGGCGATTCAGGATCGCAGCTAAGTCCCCGAGTGTGACGTATAGTCCACAATCGGAGGAAGTTATTACTTAGGTGATTCTTTATCACAGCTAAGTCCTCGAGTGCGACGTATAGTGCACACTCGAAGGAGGTTAGTACTTAGGCGATTCATGATCGCAGCTAAGTCCCCGAGTGCGACGTAGAGTGCACACTCGGAGGAAGTTAGTACTTAGGCGATGCAGGATCGCAGCTAAGTCCCCGAGTGCGACGTGAAGTGCACACTCGGAGGAAGGTAGTACTTAGGCGATTCGGGATCGCAGCTAAGTTTTTTTTTTTGTGTAACCGTAGTCTGCAACCGGGGAAGAACTCTAAATCTGCAAAAAACTGAATCTGCTATATATTATTTCATCAAAACTTGTTTGTTACACTTCTTCAGTCGACGATCACGTATAAAAACGCTTGAGGAGATCTCCGTTCCATGCACGCGGCTCGTCTGTCTCCCTCTGAATGTTGTATAGTCTGTATGCTCCGTTGTTCAGCACCTTGGAGACGATGAAAGGCCCCTCCCAGGCTGGAGCCAACTTGTGGGGTCTTTGTTGATCCACTCGGAGCACTAAATCTCCTGCTTGGAACGTGCGGCTCCTGATATGACGCGCATGAAAGCGTCGCAGATCTTGTTGGTAAATTGTTGAACGAGTGAGTGCCATCTCGCGTTCCTCCTCTAGAAGATCGAGTCCATCTTACCTTGCTTGTTCCGCTTCGGCTTCGGAGAAGAGTTCGACTCGCGGGGCATTATGAAGCAGGTCACTCGGAAGGACCGCTTCTGCTCCATAGACGAGGAAGAACGGTGATCGCCCCGTTGATCGGTTTGGAGTGGTGCGGAGGCCCCAAAGCACTAAAGGTAACTCGGTGACCCATGCACCAGCAGCATGTCCTACCTCTCGCAAGAGTCGAGGCTTCAAACCTTGAAGGATAAGTCCGTTCGCACGCTCAGCTTGTCCATTGGATTGCGGATGTGCTACGGAAGCAAAATCCACTCGGATACCCTGACTCGCACAGAAACCTTTGAATCTGTCCGAGTCGAAGTTTGTCGCATTGTCCGTGATTATGCTGTGAGGCACTCAGAATCTGGAGATGATGTCCCTGACAAACTTAACGGCTGTGGAGGCGTCGAGTTTCTTGATGGGCTTGGCTTCTATCCATTTTGTAAACTTGTCGACTGCCACCAAAAGATGTGTGTAACCTCCTTGGCTTGTCTTGAAAGGTCCGACTGTGTCTAATCCCCAAACTGCAAATGGCCACACAAGTGGGATTGTCTTTAGTGCAGATGTTGGCTTGTGGGACTTGTTGGGGTAGAACTGACAGCCTTCACATCGGTCGACCATAGCTTTGGCCATCTCGTTAGCCTGCAGCCAGAAGAATCCAGCTCTGAACGCCTTGGCGACGATTCCTCTCGAAGAAGCGTGATGGCCGCAGGTTCCCGAGTGGATATCCTCTAGGATCAACTGTCCTTCCTCTGGGGAAATGCAACGTTGGAGGACGCCTGAAACACTCTCCTTGTACAATTGACCGTCAATGACAGTGAATGCCTTCGACCTGCGAACTATTTGCCGGGCTTGGACTTCATCTTCTGGAAGTTCTTGTCTCAGGATATATGCCATGATCGGCACGGTCCAATCAGGAATGGCAACCAGAATCTCTGTGACCAGATCAACCACAGCAGGCACATCGACTTCAGTCGGATCTGTTGCGCTCTTGGGTTGTACCGGTTCTTCCGTGAAGGGATCTTCTTTGACTGAAGGAAGATGGAGGTGCTCAAGACAGACTTCGCTCGGGACTGGTCTCCGAGTGATCCGAGTTTCGCCAACTCGTCAGCTGCTTGGTTCTTCAGTCTTGGAACATGATGAAGTTCTAGACCTTCAAACTTCTTATCCAGCTTCCTGACTGCATTGCAGTATGTTGTCATGGTCGGGTTCCTTACGTCCCACTCTTTCATCACTTGGTTGACCACCAAGTCCGAATCGCTGTAGACCATTAGGCGACGGACGCCGAGTGAGATGGCCATGCGCAATCCATAAAGAAGAGCTTCATACTCTGCCTCGTTGTTAGAGGAATCAAAGTGTATATGAAGCACGTACTTGAGCTTGTCACCCTTTGGCGATATTATCACAACACCAGCGCCGGATCCATTCAACATCTTAGACCCATCGAAGAACATTGTCCAATGAGCCGAGTAGATGTGAGTCGGTTGCTGTTGTTCTACCCATTCTGCTATAAAGTCAGCTAGGGCTTGAGACTTGATAGCTTTCTTGGCCTCAAACTTGATGTCGCAGTACAACATCTCCATCGCCCACTTCGCCACTCGGCCCGATGCGTCCCGATTGTGGAGAATATCCGACAACGGAGCATCAGAAACGACATATACCGAGTGGTCTTGGAAATAATGGGCCATCTTCTTTGCAGTCATATAGATCCCATAGATAAGCTTTTGATAATGGGGATACCTCTGCTTGGAAGGGGTCAGGACTTCGGAGACGTAGTACACTGGCCGCTGAACTTTGTATGCTTTTCCTTCTTCTTCTCGCTCGACTGTAAGAACAGTACTGACAACTTGATTTGTAGCCGCGATATATAGAAGAAGGGGCTCTTTATTGAGCGGAGCAGTAAGAACCGGCTGGGTGGAAAGTAGGACTTTGAGGTCGTCGAATGCGACTTGGGCTTCGTCTGTCCATTCGAAGGTATCTGACTTCTTCATGAGTCGGTACAGAGGAAGCGCTTTTTCGCCGAGTCGACTGATCAACCTGCTCAAAGCCGCTAGGCAACATGTGAGCCGTTGAACATCGTGTATTCTGACCGGCCTATCCATTCGGACGATGGTCCCGATCTTTTCGGGGTTAACATCGATCCCTCGTTCGGAAACGAATAAACCGAGTAACTTTCCGCTGGGAACACCGAATGAACATTTGGCTGGGTTTAGCTTGATATCGTACCTACGAAGGTTGGCGAATGTTTCTGCCAAGTCAGTCAGCAGGTCGGAACCTTTGCGTGACTTGACTACGGTATCATCCATGTATGCCTCCACATTGCGATCGATCTGGTCGAGGAGACATTTTTGGATCATGCGCATAAAGGTAGCTCCTGCATTCTTCAGACCGAAAGGCATAGTGATGTAGCAGAAGCACCCCAAACGGGGTGATGAAGGCTGTTTTCAACTCATCGGGACCATACAGACGGATCTGATGATAACCCGAGTAGGCATCAAGGAATGACAAACGCTCGCATCCCGCAGTCGAATCGACAATTTGATCTATGCGGGGGAGCGGAAAATGGTCTTTCAGGCAGACCTTATTGAGGTGCTTGAAGTCAATGCATATTCGGAGTGACTTGTCCTTCTTGGGCACCATGACGACATTGGTGAGCCACTCGGAGTGGTGAACCTCGCGAATGAAGTTGGCAGCCAGCAGCTTGGCCACCTCTTCTCCGATTGCCTTCCTCTTGTGCGCGGCGGACCAATGCAGGCGCTCTCGGACGGGCCGAGCGACGGGATCCACATGCAGTCGGTGCTCAGCCAACTCCCTGGGTACACCCGGCATGTCAGAAGGTTTCCATGCGAAGATGTCCCAGTTCTCACGGAGGAATTGGGTGAGCTCGGCTTCCTATTTAGGATCGAGGGTGGTGGAGATGTTCGTCGGGGCGGCAGACTCGTCCGTCGGGTGGATGCTGACCTTCTTAGTCTCTCCCGCCGACTGGAACGCGGACTCAGAAGCTGGCTTCTTTGAGCGCATTAAGTCGGCAGGGTCGACTGTCTTCTTGTACTCTTCGAGCTCGAGTACAGCCATCTGCTGGTCGGCGATCCTTGATCCCTCTTGCAGACACTCCTCGGCTCGCTGACGGTTGCCAGTGATGGTGATAACGCCTTTTGGACCTGGCATCTTCAACTTCAAGTACACATAGCACGGGCGTGCCATGAAACTCACGTACGCCGGGCGGCCCAAAATTGCGTGGTAAGCGCTCTGGAAATCCACCACCTCGAATGTGAGCTTCTCCTTGCGAAAGTTTTTGTCGGAGCCGAAAGTGACGTCCAACGCGATCTGGCCGAGTGATTTGGCCTTCCGCCCGGGGACGACTCCGTGGAACTGCATGTTGCTCTCGCTGAGTCTGGACATCGGAATGCCCATTCCCTTGAGGGTGTCGGCGTACATGATGTTCAGTCCGCTACCACCATCCATGAGGACTTTGCACAGTCGGACTCCTTCCACCACCGGGTCGACGACCAGAGCCTGTCTTCCTGGAGTGGGGACATGCGTTGGATGGTCCGACTGATCAAAAGTGATCGCAGTCTGAGACCATTTAAGGAACTTGGGAGCAGTCGGAACGGCCATGTTGACCTCTCTGTTCACCAGCTTCAGTCGGCTCTTGCTTTCGACGTCAGCAAAAATCATGAGGGTTGCATGGACTTGGGGGAACGGATCCTCCTTGTCCTCCTCATCTTGTTCAGGATTCTTCTCACTCCGTTGTCCTTCGCTAAACCCCTGGATCAGGAGACGACACTGCCGAGTGGTATGCTTCGCGTATATGGGGTTGCCTTCTTCGTCCATCTTCGTGTGAATTGGACAAGGCTGATCCAGGATGGGATTGTTGAACGGCTTCTTCTTAGGGGCAGACTGCGCTTTCCCTTTGCCCTTGAACTTGGCGCTGGTCACAGCTGCAGCTTCTGCCTGCGGAGTGGGTGGAACTTTCTGTTTCTGCTTCCGAGTGTTACCTCCGTCGGCATCGCCGACTGTCTTGTGTTTACCGCTCCGGATGCGGTCTTCTTCCTCGCCATTTGCATAGCGAGCAGCTATCTCCATCATCTTGCTCATGGAGATGTCGCCCGTCCGGCCGAACTTTAGGTACAACTCTCAGTACCGTACGCCTGCCTTGAATGCGCAGACTGCTTGATGCTCGGTGACGTTCTCCACCGTGTGGTAGAGAGTTGTCCATCGCTGGATGAAGTCGCGCAAGGGCTCATTCGGCTTCTGGACACAGTGCTGAAGCTCCACAAGGCCTGTAGGGAGTTTGCACGTCCCTTTGAAGGTCCTGACGAACACTCGGGCCAGATCTGCCCAACTGTAAATGCTTGAGGGGGCCAACTGGTTCAGCCAAGCTCGCGCCGAGCCGTCGAGCATCAGAGAGGTGCTTCATAGCGACATGGTCGTCCCATCCTCCGATCTGGACTGCTACTCGGTAGTCGTCTAGCCATGTTTCAGGCTTGGATTCCCCTATAAATTTATCGATTCCCGCTGCCAATCGGAAGTTGGGCGGGATGTCAGCCGAGCGGATGGCTCGACTAAAACACTCGGGACCGGACACGATGGTCCTGCAGCCACTCGGACGATCCAGATCGTGGACATCGCGGTGGGCTCGACCCCTGTCGACTCTTCGCTGGGCGATTCGCCCTCTTGCGTCGGGTCTCGGGTCGTAAGTGTCGCCGACTGAACGCCGATCATCATGATGTCGGGACCCATAGGGCCCACCCCGCGGAGGGGTGCGCGAACGGCGGCGATCTTCACGGACCATGGAACGACTGCCTCCCCTGTGGTGCTGATAGGAGCCGGGGTTGTGAACCGACCGATGCGTGTTTGCATGGACGGAACTATTGTGGATCCGATTGTGTGACCGGGAGACTGCTGAATTCTGCTGTTGTGCCGTGTGCAACAGAGCACGGATCTGCTCGATTCCCCTTCCTGCCTCTGAATCAGTCGGTTGGAGGGAATCGGCGATCTTGGCTGCTGCAGCCAAGTTGAGGAGAGGTGTGCGGAACAACTCTACGTTGCTCTGCCGGGTATGCAGACTGGCAGAACGGCGAGGCGGACGGCGTGCACCGGATGCTTCACCGACTTCACGCTCGTTCCGGCCGGCCTGATGGGGATCTTCATGGGTGTTGGCCATGTGAACTTCTGCTGCAGGTCCGCGGCCCACGTACTTGGAAGGGAGCTCAGTCGGAACCGAGCTCGAGTACTGGGAACGCGGGGCAACCACAACAGACTCCAGAACTGCCACCTGAGAGGACGCGGACTGACGCGCTCGGGCATGCTGCACCCAACGTTGTAGACGCGGACTGCGAGATCGCTTGCTGCGGCGCGTGACGAAGGTGCAAGCCGGCAATGGAGCCGATTGTTGGAGAAGAAGAACGCCGCGAGCGCCGGCAAGGAAGTGCGTGGCCCCGCGACGGGGAAGCGCCTCGACGTCGAGTGGTGCCTCCCGAAGCCACACCGAATCGTCGATAACGAAGGAGAGAGCGCCGAAGAGGATCTGGTGATCCATGCTCGAATCTCCACCGGACGACACGACGAAAGGAAGTAGTTGCAAACTCGCCAAAAGTCGCTTAGACGCCTGCCCCATGGTGGGCGCCAACTGTCGTGGGTATAAGCCTCACAGTAGATGTGTAGGGTACGAATGAGATGGGCAGAGTCCTAGCTACGGCGAGGTTGTATGAGTTCAGGCCCCTCAGCGATGGAGGTAACAGCCCTACGTCTCAGTGCTCTCGGAGCTTCTTACCGAGTGTAATATGGAATACAAAGATTTCTAACCCTTTTACCAGTGGGGGAGGGCGGCTTATATAGAGTGCGCTGCCCCCACAACGGTTCTGACTCAGGGGTGGAGTAGTGGCGATTGAATGCGTACGTTACAGGTAACGTATGCTCTAAATGCTAATAGATGCACCCGGAAACATACGGCAGTTTCCCTCCGGAGAGGTTACGACGTACCGAGTGTATCCAGTCGGTGAGCTTGGTGTCCTCCGAATGCTAGTTACCGACTAGATGATTCAGGGCATGTTACCGACTGGATGATGGGGGTACCTTAATTCAGTCGGGGCAGACTTAAGGTCCTGTCCCTTGTGTGGGGTAGTCCTTGGGTAGGACATGTACAACAGGCCTATGACCCTACCCTAGGACTATGACCCCATCAATAACTTTGACCGCTGTTCAGTGATTCAATCTTGGATCACTCTCTATACCTCTTAATAGACTTGTGGCAAGGCACACATCAGGTGCGGTACACAGCATGGCATACTGTAGAGTCTACGACTAAGCCATAGGGGACGACCTTCGTCCTTTCTATTTCTTCTGCCTTGGTCGGGATTTTGAGTCTTACTCAAATTCACACCTTACAACACAACCAAGAACTCCTTCTTTGCTGATCTATTTTGAAATCCTTCAAAAACTCGTCAAGGCATGCATTTCATTTGAAAGTTCTGTTTAGCATTTTGATCTATCTTCATAGATCTTGATGCGCAATGTTCAAGTAGCTCCATCCAGGTCTTCCTTTGAAAAACCCCTTTCAAACAACTTTTATGCTTCACATAAATTCTACATTACTTCCGATCAACAATATGTCAACCACATATACTTTATCAGAAAAACTATAGTGCTCCCACTCACTTCTTTGGAAATATAAGTTTTCTCATAAACCTTGTACAACCAAAAAGCTTTGATAATCTCATCAAAGTGTATATTCCAACTCCGAGATGCTTGCACGAGTCCATAAAAGGATCGCTGGAACTTGCATACTTGTTAGTATCTTTTGGACCGACAAAACATACTGGTTGTATCACATACAATCTTTCCTCAAGGAAATCATCGAGGAAACAATGTTTTGACATCCTATGTGCAATATTTTATAAATAATGCAACAACTACTAACATAATTCTAACAGACTTTTAGCATCGCTGCGATTGCGAAAGTCTCATCATAATCAACTCTTTGAACTTGTCGGAAATATCCTTGCGACAAGTCCAGCTTTTCTTAATGGTGAATAGTCACCATCATCGTTTGTCTTCCTTTTAAAGATCCATCTTCATTTAATAGTCCTACGACCATCAAGTAGTTCTCCAAAGTCTACACTCTGTTTTCATACATGGATCCTCTCTCGGATTTCATGGCCTCCAGCCATTTGACGGAATCTGGGCCCACCATCGCTTCTCCATAACTCGTAGGTTCATTGTTGTTTCAACAACATGACCTCCAAGACAGGATTACCGCACTGTCGACCTACGAGGTTTGTAGTAACTTGATCCGAAGCTCTAATGATCACCATCATGAGCTTCCACTTCAATTGGTGTAGGCGCCACAGGAACATCTTCCCGCGCCCTGCTACACACTGATTGAAGTGGCGGTTCACTAACCTCATCAAGTTCCACCACCCTCCCACTCAATTCTTTCGAGAGAAACCTTTCCTCGAGAAAGGACCCGTTTCTAGAAACAAAACACTTTGCTTCCGGATCTGAGATAGGAGATGTATCCAACTGTTTTGGATATCCTATGTAGATGCATTTATCCGCTTTGGGTTCGAGCTTATAAGACTGAAACCTTTTCACATAAGCATCGTAGCCCCAAACTTTCAAGAAACGACAACTTAGGCTTTTCCAAACCATAGTCTATACTGTGTCATCTCAACGGAAATACGCGGTGCCCTATTTAAAGTGAATGCGGTTGTCTCTAATGCATAACCCATAAACGATAGTGGTAATTCGATAAGATACATCATAGTATGCACCATATCAAATAGGGCATGGCTATGACGTTCAGACACATCATCACACTATGGTGTTCCAGGTGGCATGAACTGCGAAACAATTTTCACATTGTCTTAACTGAGTACCTAAAACTCGTAACTCAGATATTCATCTCTATGATCATATCATAGATAGTTTATCCTCTTGTCACGACAATCTTCACTCTGAAATATCTTTGAACTTTTTAATATTTCAGACTTTGTGATTCATCAAGTAAATACTCATGTATCTACTCAAATCGTCAGTGAAGTAAGAACATAACAATATCCACTGCGTGCCTCAGGACTTATTGGACTGCACACATCAAAAATGTATTAGTTCCAACAAGTTACTCTCGTGTGGCATGATTTGCATGTCTCTAGTGATTCAAAATCAAGTGAATCCAAATGATTAATCCGCATGGAGTTTCTTCATGCGTTTATACCAACAGGTATGGTTTGCATGTCTCAAACGTTTCTAAAATGAGTGAGTACAAGGATCCATCAGCATGGAGCTTCTTCATGCATTTTACACCAACATGACTCAAGTGGCAGTGCCACAACTAAGTGGTACTATCATTATTACTTTGTATCTTTTGGTACCAATATTATGAACATGTGTAACACTACAATCGAGATTCAATAAACCATTGAGGGTAATTATTCAAGCAAATAGGATAACTATTATTCTCTTTAAGTGAATAATCGTATTGCAATAAACATGATCCAATCATGTTCATGCTCAACGCAAACACCAAATAACAATTATTTAGGTTTTACCACCAATCTCGGTGATAGAGGGAGCATGCGATGTTTGATCACATCAACCTTGGAAACACTTCCAACACGTATCGTCACCTTGACATTAGCTAGTCTCTGTTTATACCATAGCTTTCATTTCGAGTTACTAATCACTTAGCAACCGAACCGGTATCCAATACCCTCATGCTACTAGGAGTACGAGTAAAGCACACATCAATATCATGTATATCAAATATACTTCTGTCGACTTTGCCAGACTTCTTATCTACCTAGTATCTAGGGTAGTTCCGCCTCAGTGACCGTTCCCCTCATAACAGAAGCAATTAGTCTCGGGTTTGGGTTCAAACTTGGGTTTCTTCATTAGATCAGCAACTCGTTTGCCGTTTCATGAAGTATCCCTTCTATCCCTTGCCCTTCTTGAAACTAGTGGTTTTACTAACCATCAACAATTGATGCTCCTTCTTGATTTCTACTTTCCCAGTGTCAAACAGTGTGAATCGCTCAAAGATCATCACATCTATCCTTGATATGTCATAGTTCATCACGAAGCTCTAGCAGCTTAGTGGCGGTGACTTTGGAGAACCAGCACTATCTCATCTGGAAGATTAACTCCCACTTGATTCAAGCGATTGTTGTACTCAGACAATCTGAGAACATGCTCAATGATTTGAGCTTTTCTCATTTACTTTGTAGACAAAGAATCTTGTCGGAGGTCTCATACCTCTCAACAAGGGCACGAGCAAGAAATATTAATTTCATCTCTTATAACATCTCTTATGTTCCATGACGTTTCAGCACGTATTCGGCGCCTTGCTTCTAAGCCATTAAGTATTACACACTGAACTATCACATAGTCATCAAAAATGTGTACGTCAGATGTTCACAACATCCACAGACGACGGTCGAGGTGCAGCACACCGAGTGGTGCATTAAGGACATAAGCCTTCCGCGCAGCAATGAGGACAATCCTCTGTTTTACAGACACAGTCCAAAAATATGTTACTATCAACTTTCAACTAAATTTTCTCTAGGAACATATAAAAACAGTAGAGCTATAGCGCAAGCTACATCGTAATTCGTAAAGACCATTAGACTATGTTTATGATAATTAGTTCAATTAATCATATTACTTAAGAACTGCCACTCAAAAAAGTACATCTCTCTAGTCATTTGAGTGGTACATGATCCAAATCCACTAACTCAAGTCCGATCATCAAGTGAGTTTAGTATAGCTTCAGTGGTAAGCATCTGTATGCTAATCATATCAACTATATGAGTCATGCTCGACCTTTCAGTCTCTTGTGTTCCGAGGCCATGTCTGCACATGCTAGGCTCGTCAAGTTTAACCCGAGTGTTCCGCATGTGCAACTGTTTTGCACCCGTTGTATGTGAACGTTGAGTCTATCACACCCGATCATCACGTGGAGTCTCGAAACGACGAACTGTCGCAACAGTGCACAGTTGGGGAGAACACAATTTCGTCTTCAAATTTAGTGAGTGATCACCTCATAATGCTATCGTCGTTCTAAGCAAAATAAGGTGCATAAAAGGATTAACATCACATGCAATTCATAAGTGACATGATATGGCCATCATCATGTGCTTCTTGATCTCCATCACCAAAGCACCGACACGATCTTCTAGTCACCGGCGCCACACCATGATCTCCATCAACGTGTCGCCATCGGGGTTGTCGTGCTACTTATGCTATTACTACTAAAGCTACGTCCTAGCAATATAGTAAACGCATCTGCAAACACAAACGTTAGTTTAAAGACAACCCTATGGCTCCTGCCGGTTGCCGTACCATCGACGTGAAAGTCGATATTAACTATAACAACATGATCATCTCATACATTCAATATATCACATCACGTCATTGGCCTTATCATATCAAAATCATACCCTGCAAAAACAAGTTAGACGTCCTCTAATTGTTGTTGCATGTCTTACGTGGCTGCTATGGGTATCTAGTAGATCGCATCTTAATTACGCAAAAACTACAATGGAGATGTGCAAATTGCTATTTAACCTATCCAAGGACCACCTCGGTCAAAACCAATTCAACTAAAGTTGAAGAAACCGACACCCGCGAGTCATCTTTATGCAACGAGGTTGCATGTCAAGCGATGAAACCAGTCTTTCGTAAGAGTACGAATAATGTCGGTCCGGGCCGCTTCAATCCAACAATACCGCCGAATCGAGAAAAGACTAAGGAGGGCAGAAAATTGAACATCACCGTCCACAAAACCCTTTGTGTTCTACTCGAGATTACATCTACGCATGAACCTAGCTCATGATGCCACTGTTGGGAAACGACGCATGGGAAACAAAAAATTCCTACGCGCACGAAGACCTATCATGGTGATGTCCATCTACGAGAGGAGATTTGAATCTACATACCCTTGTAGATCGCACAGCAGGAAGTGTTAAGAAACGCGGTTGATGTAGTGGAACGTCCTCACGTCTCTCGATCCGCCCCGCGAACCGTCCCACTAACTGTCCCGCGATCCGTCCCACGATCCGCTCTGATCTAGTGCCGAACGAACGACACCTCCGCGTTCAGCACACGTACAGCTCGACGATGATCTCGGCCTTCTTGATCTAGCAAGCAAGACGGAGAAGTAGATGAGTTCTCCGGCAGCTTGACGGCGCTCTGGTGGTGGTGAAGGATCTACTCCTGCAGGGCTCTGCCCGAGCTCCGCAGAAATACGATATAGAGGTAAAACTATGGTGTCTAGATCTGAGTTGCACGTGGCAAAGTTGTCTCAAATCAGCCTTAAATCACTAGTATATATAGGAGGGATGGGGAGGGACTTGGCTTGAGGCCCAAGCCCCCAAGGTGCGCTGGCCAAGAGGAGGAGTAGGACTCCTACAACAATCCTACTCAAAATAGGATTGGAAAGTGGAGTCCTTCTCTTCCTTCCCACCTTTTCTATTTTTTTTCTTTCTTTGGTTTTCTTTACATGGCACATAGGCCTTATTGGGCTGTCCCACCAGCCCACTAAGGGCTGGTGCGCCACTCATAAGTCCTTTGGGCTTCCCCCGGGAGGGTTGCCCCCCTCCCGGTGAACTTCCGGAACCCATTCGTCACTCCCGGTACATTCCCGGTAATGCCCGAAAACTTTTCGGTAACCAAATGAAGTCATCCTATATATCAATCTTCGTCTCCGGACCATTCCGGAAACCCTCGTGACGTTCGTAAACTCATCCGGGACTCCGAACAACATTCGGTAACCACACATATAACTCAACTATACTAAAACATTGCCGAACCTTAAGTGTGCAGACCCTGCGAGTTCGAGAACTATGTAGACATGCCCCGAGGTACTCCTCGGTCAATATCCAATAGCGGGACCTAGATTCCCATATTGGATCCTACATATTCTCCGAAGATCTTATCGGTTGAACCTCAGTGTCAAGGATTCATATAATCCCGTATGTCATTCCTTTTATCCTTTGGTATGTTACTTGCCCGAGATTTGATCGTCGGTATCCGCATACCTATTTCAATCTTGTTAACTGAAAGTCTCTTTACTCGTTCCGTAATACAAGATCCCGTGACTTACACTTAGTCACACTGCTTGCAAGGCTTGTGCGTGATGTTGTATTACTGAGTGGGCCCCGAGATACCTCTCCGTCATACGGAGTGGCAAATCCCAGTCTTGATCCATACTAACTCAACGGACACCTTCGGAGATACCTGTAGAACACCTTTATAGTCACCCAGTTACGTTGCGACGTTTGATGCACACAATGTATTCCTCCGGTGCCAGTGAGTTATATGATCTCATGGTCATAGGAACAAATAATTGACACGCAGAAAACAATAGCAATAAAATGACACGATCAATATGCTATGTATATAATTTGGGTCCTGTCCATCACATTATTCTCCTAATGATGTGATTCTGTTATCAAGTGACAACACTTGACTATGGTCAGCAAACCTTGACCATCTTTGATCAGCCAACTAGTCAACTAGAGGCTCACCAGGGACAGTGTGTTGTCTATGTATCAACACATGTAGTTGAGTTTCCAATCAATACAATTCTAGCATGGATAATAGACGATTATTATGAACACGGAAATATAATAATAACTGATTTATTATTTCCTCTAGGGCATATTTCGAACACTACCCGTCGTGACTCACTGAGCCGGCTGCCATGACTCACTCAGTCGACTTATTTAAAATAACATGATGTCATACTATGGTGTTGCGAGCATTACTCTATCATATACATGCATCATATTGCACTGCATCATGCATACATATCATGCCGGTCTTCAAACCGGGTCAAATCATAATTTTTTTGCAGGATTAAATGAATCTTTGATAGCCAATATGGCTGGATTTTCATCATGGTTTATCATAACCAATGTCAACTGATTGGGCTTTTTAAGCCAGCTCAGAAGAATTGATTATTTTCGAAGAGCCACCCTCTCACACATAATGTCGGGTCATCTAATTGACCGGCCCTTGGATTCTTCAATTTGTGCTCTGTAGTAAACTAAAACACTTATGGATTTCTCAAGGATATATTTGTCGGGTTACATTACAACCACAGACAAGGATTTCTCTCATCATGAAGGGATCATCAGTTCACAGAGTGGATATGTTTTTATTCTACAATGGAAGGAATAGTCCTGAGTCGCTGCATGCACACGACCCGGCACTCGGGGGATACATTATTCAAATCAAGATTACATCAAAGTATGGAAATCACTTGTCGCTGCAAGCATGAAACATGACACTTGGGGGCTAATGCAAACTGCTTTTCAAATCATCACATCATCAACACACCTGACTATCTCAAGGAGATAAGCCGACCCTGGAGGGCTACAGGTCGTTTTTATTCAAGTATGGATTCAAGGAAGAACCGGTTCATCATTTTTATAATGACTCGACCCTTGGGGGCTACACATTGCTGCTCAAGTTTACATAATCAAATTTACAAAGTCCCTGCTCATTATTGCATAATGACCCAGCCCTTGGGGGCTACATCATATGATGTTTTATTTTCAAAGGAGAAGAACGTGGAAGTCCTGAGTCACCGCAAGCAATCGACCCGGCACTTGGGCGCTACACTACTGAGATCAAAATTTATAAAGTCCCAGGTTGCTGCAGGCAAGACAACCCGACACATGGGGGCTACAACACTCAGTTGTTTTCACAGATCATGAGGTCCAAATTGAAGGCCCGGCCAATCACACATTGATGAGCCGGCCCTTGGGGGCTACACCAGCTGAAGCTTTATAAGTATAAGATGATTACAAGTCCCAGGCTACTGCACGCAAGACAACCCGATACTTGGGGGTTACATGGTCAAAGATATTATTGCAAATCTCCAAGTCATCATGAGCTGCTAAACTTGGAGCTTGGGGGCTACAGGTAATATGGATATATCAAAAAATTGAAGAGCACTTTCAAGATGTTAATTATGAGCAAGACCAGCTCAACATATTTTTATCTAGTTGAAGCATTGAAAGACCGGTTTAGCATTACATAGATTTCTTCATCCCCAATAATTTGATCATGTCAATTGGAGTTCAGTTGTTTGACAGGGCGTTACCAACAATCATAACCCGCCATTATCAATCATTAATCCGCCGAAGCAAAGAGAAGCCAGTTCAACATTGTGTGGATTTCTTATTCCCCAAATTTACATCAAGCCAAAGCATTGAAGGCCGATTCAATGGCATATGTATTTTATTGTGGAGGACACGTACCTGCAAAATGATTGAAGACAGTTCAAAGAACAAACCCGGATTTTTCAAGGAGCCACTTCGGTAAATCAAGCCGGCCAGAGGAGCAAGCCAGTCCCTTAACATATTTATTATTCTTATTTCAGGAGCTTACCATGAATAAATTCAAGCTAATTTGGGGGCTAATGTCGGGGATATACCCCACAATGTAACCTGGCTTGAAGTATGACCCGCTAAGGACTTGGCGACTCACCGACGACTCGGCAGTGACCTGGCGGGCGACTCCTACTTGACCCCATAGGCGACTCAGACAAAAGGACGAAGGCCCAAGGCCCGGCGTACACCCTGGCATAAGGCGACTCATAGAGAGGCCGGGAGGGCCGACTCACAAGAGAAGGCCCAAGAAGAGTAAAGACTCCCACAAGAAGGAAACAAGACCCGGATTAGGATTCAAGAGAGACTACCCATATTCCTAGTCCTAGTAGGACTCTACATGTAAACCTACCCCTTCCGCCTATATAAGGAGGGGTAAGGAGCCTCAAGAGGGACAAGATTCACAACTTAGGTCTAGACAAGACAAATCATGAGATAGACAGATTAGACACTCACAAGATTAGAGGTGGCGAGTCTGCACCCTTGTAATCAAGATCATTGATACGTCTCCGTCGTATCTATAATTTTTGATTGTTTCATGCCAATATTCTATAACTTTCATATACTTTTGGCAACTTTTTATACTATTTTTGGGACTAACATATTGATCCAGTGCCGAGTGCGAGCTCCTGTTTGTTGCATGTTTTTTGTTTCGCAGAATATCCATACCAAACAAAGTCCAAACGTAATAAAAACTTACGGGGATTTGTTTTGGAATATTTATGATTTTTGGGAAGAAGAATCAACGCGAGGCGATGCATGGAGTGCCCACAAGCCGTGTCGCCGCGGCCAGGGGGTGGGCCCGCGGCAGGCAGGCTTGTGGCCACTCCCTAAGGCGGTTGGAGCCCTTCTTTCGCCGCAATAAAGATAATATCCGGAAGAAAACCGTGTTAACATTTCAGCCCTTCTTTCACACGTGTTAATAAAGTTACGGATCTCCGGGAATTTAAGAAACGGTGAAACACAGAATCTGGGAGCGCAGAAACAGAAGGACACAAAGAGAGAGATCCAATCTCGGAGGGCCTCTCGCCCCTCCGCCGCCACGAAGACCATGGACTAGAGGGGAAACCCTCCTCCCATCTAGGGAGGAGGTCAAGGAATAAGAAGAAGGAGGGGGCTCTCTCCCCCTCTCTCCCGGCGGCACCGGAACGCCGCTTGGGACATCATCGTGTGACGGCGATCTACACCAACACCTCTGTCATCTTCACCAACATCTCCATCATCTTCCCCCATCTATATTCAGCGGTTCACTCTCTCGCAACCCGCTATACCCTCTACTTGAACATGGTGCTTTATGCTACATATTATTATCTAATGATGTGTTGCTATCCTATGATGTCTGAGTAGATTATCGTTGTCCTATCGGTGATTGATGAATTTCTATGATTGGTTTAATTTTCTTGTGGTTATGTTGTTGTCCTTTGGTGCGCATCGTATGATCGCGCGCGTGGATCACACCATAGGGTTAGTTGTATGTTGATAGGACTATGTATTGGCCGGCTAGAGTGACAGAAGCTTCAAACCTAGCATAGAAATTGATGCATATGGGATTGAAGGGGGACCAATATATCTTATTGCTATGGTTGGGTTTTACCTTAATGACCGTTAGTAGTTGCGGACGCTTGCTAATAGTTCCAATCATAAGTGCATAGAATTCCAAGTAAGGGATGACATGCTAGCAGAGGCCTCTCCGTCATGATACTTGCTATCGATCTAGTAACGTAGTCAATTGCTTAGGGAGAATTCCGCAACTCCTACCACCACTTTTCCACACTCATTAGACACTCGTAGTTGTTTATTTATCTAACCAGCCCCTAGTTTTACTTACGTGTTCTTTACTTTCTTGCAAGCCTATCCTATCACTCCTACAAAGTACTTCTAGTTTCATACTTGTTCTAGGTAAAGCGAACGTAAAGTGTGCGTAGAGTTGTATCGGTGGTCGATAGAAGTTGAGGAATATTTGTCTTACCTTTAGCTCCTCGTTGGGTTCGACACTCTTACTTATCGAGAAAGGCTACAATTGATCCCCTATACTCGTGGGTTATCAATCATTATCTTCATCAATGAAACACAAGCAGGACGTAGGCTTTAACTCCATCGGAGGGGCCGAACCTGGGTAAATTCGCGTCTCTCGATTCTGACCAACCCCTCTCAAGACGCCACATGGTTGCGATGGCCTCACACCTAAGTCCTTGCACGAGGACATATGCCGTGACAAAACCATGACAGAGGTTGTAATGATTAAACACCTGCAGAGGAGGGGTTTTAAGCCTAATTATACGGTTTGCACATTTCATGGTGAGTCTATACAATGCACCAGAGCTAAGGTAGTTCGTCGTCGCACCGACAAGCATGGTACCAGGATCGAAGACATGGTGCAAGACTTTGATGATGCTAGGGATTCAGATGATGAGATGGAGGAATCTGCAAAGACCTTCTACGAAATGTTGGAGTCTTCAAAACGTCCTCTCCACGAGCACACTGAGCTTTGTCAACTGGATGCCATTGCACAAGTAATGGCTCTGAAGGCTCAGTTCAACTTGGGAAGAGAATGCTACGACATGATGATGACACTGTTTGGACGCTTTCTACCCAAAGGCCATGTCATGCCTGCAAAGTTGTACCAGTGGGACAAAATACTTCGTGTGGTAGATAATGGTATACGTGAGAAGAGGCAGAACAAAATCGTAGTTAATGTTCTTTGGTATATGCCAATCATAACAAGGCTTCAACGTATTTTCATGGTCGAAGAGACAGCCAGACAGATGACATGGCACAAATAGGGAAAAGAACCGAACTAGATGCGGATAGGAATAAAATGGCGGTGCACACATCGGATGGGGAAGCGTGGAAAGATTTTGACGGATTACATCAGGATAAAGCGGCAGATCCAAGGAATCCTTGAGTGTGCATCGCCACAGATGGGTTCAATCCCTTCGGCATGACGGCAACCCAATACAATTGTTGGCCTGTATTTGTTATTCCACTCAATCTCCCCCGGACATATTATGCAAAGAAAGAACATATTCCACATGTTGATAATTCCAGGGCCCAACTATCTCGGGAAGAATATGAGTGTGTACATGCAGCCGCTTAAGGATGAATTGCAAGAAGCTTGGGATAATGGGGTCAAGACATACGATGCCGCTAGAAAAGAAAACTTCAAAATGCATGTGTGGTACGTGTACTCGATGCATGCCTTGTCGGTGTATGCGCTATTCTCTAGATGGTGTGTGTATGGAAGGTTCCCGTTCCCCTTGTGCAACGCAGCTCTTCAGTTTCATTGGTTGCATGCGGGTGGGAAATATTCTTGCTTTGACTTGCATAGACAGTTCCTGGATCCTCACCATCAGTTCAGAAAAGACAAGAAGGACTTTAACAAAGGTACAGTTGTCAAAACCTTGGCACCACCTGCATTGACAGGCCAACAGTCCTGGATGAGTTAAACACCCTCGAGCCAGATCCAGAGCGTCCAGGGTATTTCAAGGGGTATAATTCAGAACACGCATGGACTCACAAGCCATGCTTGTGGGATATGCCTTACTTCAAAGGCTTCCTTCTTCCACACAACATCGACATGATGCACACTAAAAAGAATATCGGAGAAGCCATTGTTGGTACATTGTTCGGCATAGATGGGAAGACAAAGGATAATCCAAAGGCTAGAGTCGATCGAGAGACACTATGTCATAGACCGTTCCAAAACATGCGAGAAGGCAAAGGAAAGCAGAAGTGGTCGAAGCCAAAGGCCTTGTTTAATCTTGGAAGGCCAACTATGAAAGAAATTATCTTGTGGGTCAAAATGCACTTGATGTTCCCCAATGGGTATGCAGTTACTCTAAAGAGGGGAGCGAGTCTTGAAAAAATAAAAATATTTGGTCTCAAGAGTCATGATTCACACATATGGCTTGAGCGAGTAATGCCGATGATGTTACGTGGCTTTAGTGCTGAGGATGAATGGCTAGTACTGGCGGATCTGAGCTATTTCTTCCATATTCTTTGTGCGAAAGAACTGTCGCCTGGCGTGGTAGACGACATGGAGGAGTTGGCACCAGAGTTGCTCTGCAAGTTAGATAAGATCTTTCCGCTGTACTTCTTTAATCCAATGCAGCATTTGATTTTACATCTACCGACCCAAGCAAGATTGGGTGAGCCCGTGCAAAATCATTGGTGCTTTGCAACTAACAGGATGCAGAAGACGCTTCGAGCTAAATGTAAAAATAAACAAAGAATTGAAGCATCGATGGCCGAGGCATTCATTACTAAGGAGGTGGCTAACTTTGTGATAGGACACAACGAAGCCAAAAATCGTCATTTGCGTAATCCGAAACCTCAATAAAATGATGCCGATCCTAAAAAAGGTGGATCCAACCTCATCCTATTCAAAGGGAAGTTCGCACAAGCTGGTGCTTCAAAACCAATAATGTTGGATGTCGAAGAAAGGCGGAACTTTTCATTGTATATCTTCAACAACCTAACATAAGTGCGGTCGTACATCGAGTAAGTTCTCGGCACATATTTCCGTAACTTCTAATTCCTTTGAACTGCTTTTATTCTGAGATATTTGATACATCCGATACATCGCCAAATTCTTGAAAGGAGCGGTGGTCCAAAATGATTGCGTCAAAGAGTATGAGCTTCTGGCAAAGCATGGAGGCGGCTATCCCGGTTTTATCTCTTGGTTCAAACAAACAATAATTATCAATAATGGACCATTTCATTTCTTGGTCTAACTTCCGTCTAATGCAAAAATCATTTCGTGTGAAACTTGTAGGCTAATTGAGAGTATATGGACGCCGAATTGAGACAAGCCGCTAATGGTTTTGACTATAAGGTTTGTTCATTTGAGAAATACAACATCAACGGGTATCATTTTCGTACCTTTGGCAAAGAGCTATCTATGCCCGACCGGAAATCTACAAATTGTTGTGTTTCTGCTATCGGCAAAGGTGGTATCAAGTATTATGGAAGACTTGAAGCAATTTATGAACTTCAATTTTATGGTGAAAACCCACCGAACGTCGTAGTCTTAAAATGTTATTGGTTCCAGCCGAAGGAGACTAGAAGGAGTCATGAACATATAGGGCTAGTCGAAATCAATCCAAACACCCATTTAGATGTTCCCAATGTCTACATTATGGCTCAACAGGCGACCCAAGTTTTCTATCTACCGTGGGCATGCCAAACTGATAAGAATCTGAATGGTTGGTATGTTGTTTATGAAGTGCCGCCACGTGTTAGACCACCTCCCCGAGATGAAGAGGATTATGAACCTCACATTAACCCAGACACATATGACGGAGAATTCTTCCAAGAAACAAGTCCTTCCAAGAAACGTTTTAAGAACCATTGTGCTTCACCCCAGAACATGGAAGTAGATAGCGACAATGAATCCGACTTCACCCCTGAGCCGGAACCAGAAGAACCAGATCTAGAAGTGGTTATTGCTGCGAATGACCTGTCAATGTTTGACCGATTATAGAAAGGCCTTCCACAAGTTCATGCCTTTGAACCCGATGAGCACGTCATTCATGACGACACGCATGATAGTGATGATGATGATCCATTTATGGATCTAGACTATTATTAATTTGCATGCATCCCAACTTAAATTATATATGTACATATTACTATTCATGTTGGTTATTCATTTTTTTATGTTGTACTAATTTGTTTTGCTCTTTTATCATGCTAGATGTTGAAAGATGGTGGGCGCGGGTCTAGATCGCTCGGCGGGTTCTTCTTCGTCGGTGGCCCGCGCACGGGGTGGTACTTTCATTCCACCCCTATCTCTCCGTGGAGCATTGGTGGACAGTCTGGAAACACCACCCGCGGGTGCTTCTTCGTCGGTGGCGTTGCCCACTGGGAGAGGAGGTCGGGCAGGGAAGAAGGGGAAAGGTACAAGATGTGGCCGCGGGAGAGGTAGGCGGACTGCTACGCCGTCCTCGCCACCGCCACCAGCTCATTCACGCGAGCACATGACTATTATGGTGGATCGGTTTGTAGTGGATGCTACGGGAACTCGGGTCCAGGAGCCTCGAGTCGACGGGCATTCTTCCCATGGGACTCTGGTCCAGGATCCTTGGGTCGACGGGCATTCGGCCCATGAGACTTCGGTTCCTGAGGCTACGTCCCAGGAGACTCCCGCCACAGAGGCTTCGACTAACATGGAGACATCCGGATGGGGTGCCTGGACGGATCAGATCGAGGGGCCAGATCGGACCGATGGGTCGGGTGGCCATTCTGTTGGTGGCGGGGATGAGTCTACGGATAGTGAGGGCGACATGGTGGACGGGGTCACCGTGTACAAGAGTTGTAGTACACGTCTCAGGGTCGTACCAGCGACCCGCAAGCAGAGGCCGGCGATTACGCCTGAAGGGGACAGGTAAGTGCATTTTCTCTTTTTTACCTTTTTCCTTCAAGTTTCTTCAAATATGTAATGCATTGACCTTGTCATACTCCAGGGGTTGGAAACACCCCCTTGGAGTCCGCAAGCCGAACACCGTCCTTGGTGTGCTTTGCTGGACAAATTTCCCGGGTTTGTCACGTTGCCCGGTGAGGGTCAGGTTCCTACAGTAGGATTTACCTAGAAGCACTACCACGCTGCGCGGGCCCCGCCGGAGGAGATTATAGATGGTGTCTTGTGCCACACGAGGGCCGAGATGGTGATCAATAACTTTTGGGTAAATTATCCTTTTACACAATCTAAAATTAACAATATAGCTAATTATTGTAGTAATCGATGTTGTCTCGTTTGATTGTAGATCTTCTACAGGTGTGAGGAGGGATACGAGAAGGTGGCGGCCAATGTTCTTGAGTCGAAGTGTAGGCGGCTATTACAGAACTTACGCCACGAGGCTCAGCCATAGGCTATTCGATACCACTACGCCACGCGTGGTGTTAAGAAGCAGAAGAAGGAGTGACGCGGAAAGTATCTGAAGAACGAGCAGTACATGAAGGTAATTACCGATTCTTAAGGCCTTGTACGTAATTTTCTTGATTTGATTCGTAGGCGTAGCGCTCAAAATTCTTCTTACTAACTTATAGGTGCCCCGAGATGGTGTGCGGATAAGATGTATTGTTGGGAGGCGTTGGTGGATGAGTGGTGCACATGCAACTCGCGAGTCGTCCACGACAATGCAACAGATCGGGGTATAGTGTACAATGGTGACTCCCTCCTCCCACCTCCTACACCAACGACTCCATGGAGATCTGGATTTCTAGCCGGCGTGCATCTCTCTCTCCTCTCTCATCAACTCAGGTGAACTCTCACGATCCTATACGTGTTCTCCATCATGGCTTGCATGGGTGGCTCCACGCTAGATCTGGATTTTTCACCACGTGCGGCTTTTGCGGATGATGTGTTCTGTCACTCTGGTTTTTCTATGCACCCGATAGATCATCGTCGACCTTTCATCATGGTGTCTCTTTTGGCCGACACGTTTTCCATTTATCTGAGGATTCTGTTGCTGCAGCGCTTGAGTCTGCCATTGGGGGTTCAGCCATTGATCTTGTCGTCACTAAAGTCACAGACTCGGTTTTCTCGTTCATGGTTTCTTGCAAGCAAGTTGGTTTTCATATTCTGGCCATGCGTTCTTATAAATGCTCCAGTTTTAAGTGTTTCTTTCATCTATGGGGCAATGGTGGTCCGAATTGGCATCGGGAATTTACCCTATGGAGGAAACAGTGTGATGCTGAATGGATTTTGGTTAGCCCGTCTAACAAGAGGACAGCATTAGGTCTGATGGCAATGCATTCCATACCTCTCAGGTCCTCTTTTAAATTTGGGTCATCTACACGCAAGAAACTATCTTTTGCAACACTTCAATAGTATAAGGTTTGCAAAGGTTAGAGGTGTCCTGTCACCCAAGATGAGCTTACGACACTTCAAAATGCTCGCTATTCTATTCCTCAACAAGAGCATTTTATTATCAGTGCACCACCGCCGGATGAACTCCGGTGGATGACGACGACGCCTCACATTACTTTTGGGACAGTTTCTAAACCGGTGTCACCATCCGCGTTGTCCAGCATTCAAAATCATATCAGCGGAATGAACGGGATTTCTTCCTCTCTAAGTGCAGATACTGTTCCCCCTCCTCTTCAGGTGGGATTTCGGGTTTTTTTTAAACTGGCATCGTCCGATGGCTTAGTCTATGGGCCTTCCTTTGATCAGTTTCCAACTCATGGGCCAATAGTAGCTTCATCTTCAAACGGGCCAGATATTCCTTCCTCACAAGAGGATCGTCAGCTCTTCGACGATTTAATTAATGGCATTCAGGAGATATTTTCTTGCACAATCTGTTTGAATCGTGGGCATCTAGCTCCCAACTGCACGACTTTTCTCCCTTGTCTCGTCGCACTCATCATCTCCCAGGACTCCATCTGAGCCACCGCCATTGACACCACCTCCTCCTTTTACGCTTCCTGACATGGCCAACTTTGAGCTGGACCCCGAGCGGTATGTCCTGCTGGCCATCACATCATCAACAGCGGTCCCAACTGCCTGCCATGGACGTTCATCACTCGGGCGATCCCCATCGCCCGCGGACATGAACAGTTCTTCATCGCAGAGGTGATGCCTGCCCCGCCCGCCGATCAAGTTGGTCAGGTACCACAAGATGTTGTTGATCTTCTGCACAACCGGGGTTTCCATGTTCGCTCCGCATAGCGTTGGATTGCGGGGGTAGGTTTGTTTGAGCTTAGAGATGCTGGAGAGAGCTTCGCTGCTGTTCAGATGGTTCCTCGGGACTTGGGGAATGACTCTTTCGTTAGATTCATGCGGCACAATGAGGGTGCAGGTTTTCGTGGCGCTGCTGGGTTTCGTCTGGGATGCCTGATGTTTTTGGGGGTGCCACTTGATTTCCATAACACTGATGATCTTCGTGCTGCGGTGAACAGTTTGGTGAATTCAAACATTGGGTCAGTGATGATTCATATCTTGTCCACTCCACTGTTTTTGCATCGCTCCCGGACGATTTTCTGGTTCCTCTGAGTGTTACTTTTTCTGAATATGCTGCTTGGGGTGGAGCAATGGTTTCTTGGTCTGCGCCGCTGTTCATCCTGGATGCGGCCTTTGCGGAGCAGATGCCCAACGATGGAGACCGCATGCCCCTCAATGGCAACCCCCACCCGATGCCAGGTCAGCTTGAGCACGATAATCTGCTCTTTGCTCTGCCACCCTACCCTGCTCTAGGGTGGAATGATGTGCCGCCACCACCTCCAATGCTAGAGCCTCCAGTTCATCCTAAAGAGGGAGGTTGGGGTTGGCACGTTGAAGCTCCTGATGCCGAACCTGCTGCACGTGAACAGGATCAAGAGTCCATGGTCATCGACCAACCAACATCTTCTGATTCTGTCTAGAAGATTGTGGTCTTGGACCCCAAGCCAGACAATGATGAAGCTGCTGATGATGTCCCTGCCAATGCTGCCCCTACTGATCATGCCCCTGCCAATGAGGATGATGTTGTCGATCATGCTCCTGATTGTTCCTTATCAGCAGCCTATCTGTAGGCCAGTCAACCTGATGATTGGAGCAGTTCGTGTTGCTTATGGTCCTCCGTTGCCGCCTGTTGTCTCATGGGCAAGGTCTTTTGGAGCACTCATGGGGGTGTTCAGTTCACCGCATGTCCCTCGTCACCTCCAGATGCCAGCGGCTATGCCTATTGTGCTCCCCAAGCACTCCTCGTCAATTGCATTTGATGAAGACCGTGGGGAGCCCAGCATTGTTTACAAGAAATGCAATCCTACCCCAGCTCTGAGGTAATGCCACTAACTCACAACATATTTGCACCATGAGGGGATTTTTTTTCTCCTTTGAATCTCCAGCTGCCAGGAAGAAGGTACCACGCAAGAAGGACACTCCAATTGTGGACTCATCGGTCCGCGGATGCACCAGAGGATCGGTCAAGCGGGATGGCTTCAAACCTATTTTGTAGGAGCTTCCGATGCATGTGCCCAAGAAGAGTAAGCCGCGCCCTAAACCCATGGAAGTACCGGAGGTTCAGGCAGCTCCGCCACCATCGCAGGAGGAGTTCGTCCCACCGGCGACCTCAGTTCGGGTGATCCAAGCTGTTGGCCAAAGCCTTGGCATCGCTCGTGAGAAGCTCTCTGAGGATTGACTTATGGAAGATCCTGCTGTTTCCAAGCCTCCACCCAATGATGACTAGACAAGTATTTTTGTCCCTAATCTTTATCTGTTGTTTCCTTTATCATGATACTGCTTGCTGTGTGTCACAGCTCTTTGAACTTTGGTTGTGTGAGTTATTATGTAATTGTGCCTTTGTTATTAAATCTTGTTGCTATGGATAGTCGATCTACAAGAAGTTGGTGGGTTGTTTGCTGGAATGTGTGTGGTTTAAATTCAGATTCATGGCAAAGGGCAGTTCGTCACAAAATAGATGAAAGCTTGGCTTCAGTTGTTTGCCTCGAGGAAACAAAAATGCAACATATTGATTTTCGGACTGTTAGAAGTTTTTGCCCCAAAAGGTTTGATCAATTTGCTTATAGTCCATTGTGTGGTGCCTCTGGTGGATTCATCACCCTCTGGAATTCCTCCATTTTAACGGGCACCTTGATTGGATCTCAACCCATTGGTTTAATTGTGTCATTCACCTCAAATCATATTTCTGAAACTTGGACTCTGGTCAATGTTTATGGTCCTTGCCAAGGAGAGGCTAGAGATTAGTTTGTCAGCTGGCTGTATAACCTAAATATACGTGTCAATGATAATTGGCTGCTTCTTGGAGATTTCAACTTTATTCACTCACCCTCTAATAGAAATCTTCCTAGTGCTGATGTGAATGATATGTTTATCTTTGATGAGATTATTGGCCATCTGGGTCTATTAGAACTACCAGTCAAGGGCATGTCTTTCACTTCGTCAAATATGCAAGATTCACCTCTGCTCGAACAATTAGACTGGTTCTTCACTTCTGCCAATTGGATATTGCTACTGCAACAAAATACCTTCCAACGGCGCCAGAAACGTGCTAACGGGAGACTGTTCTTGTCTTGATACTCCTCAGCAACGGCACCAGGAATCCCTCTGCTACGGCTACGCCTTAAGGGACTTCCTAGGAAAATATGCAAAGGATTTCCCCCGTGGCCTTGGAGCCTTGCGTTGTTGTTCCCTCGAAGCGAAAAGGGTCATGTAGCGCAGCGGTGGTAAGTATTTCCCTCAGTTTGAGAACCAACATATCGATCCAGTGAAGGAGTATCTCAGGTGCTTGCACAAACACAAAAAGCTTGCTCCCAACACTATGAAGGGGTTGTCAATCCCTTATAGATTGTTTGCCAAATGAGAACTGAAAGCAACAAAGTAACAAAGCAAAGTAAAAGCGAAAATGGAAATGATAGGTGTGAATAGACTCGGGGGCTGTTGTGTTCACTAGTGGCTTCTCTCATGAAAGCAAGTAGACGGTGGGTGAACAAATTACTGTCGAGCAATTGATAGAACGGCGCAAAGTCGTGACATCATCCATGGCAATGATTATATCTATAGGCATCACGTCCAAAACAAGTAGACCGGTACTTTCTGCATCTACTACTATTACTCCACACATCGACCGCTATCCAGCATGCATCTAGTGTATTAAGTCCAAAAGAACAGAGTAACGCCTTAAGCAAGATGACATGATGTAGATGGACAATCTCATATCTACGACAAAGCCCACCTTGTTATGCTTGATGGCAACTACATGATGTGTGCCTTGCTGCCCCTACTGTCACTGGGAAAGGTCACCACATGGTAAGAACCCAAAACCAAGCACTTCTCCCATTGCAAGAATCATAGATCTAGTTGGACAAACAAAATCCATGACTGGGAGAGACTTACAAGGATATCAAATCATGCATATAAGAAATCAGCAAAGACTCAAATATATATCATAGATAATCTGATCAAAAATCCAAAATTCATCTGATATCGACAAACACACCGCCAAAGAGGGTTACATCGGGTAGATCTCCATGAAGATCATGGCGAACTTTGTATTGAAGATCCAAGAGAGAGAAGAATCCATCTAGCTACTAACTACGGACCCGTAGGTCTGAAGCGAACTACTCACGAGTCATTGGAGGGGCGATGATGTTGATGTAGAATCCCTCCAACTCCAAAGTCCCCTCCGGCAGGGCAACGAGAAGGGTCTCCGGATGAGATCTCGCGGAAACGAAAGCTTGCGGCGGCGGAAAAGTGTTTTCGTGGATTCCCTGATTTTTTCTGTATTTTAGGGAAATATTGGCGAAGGAGCTAGCTCAGGGGGGCGCCAGGGAGGCCACAAGCCTGCTAGCCGCCACCCCCTGGTAGCGGCTACAGGGCTTGTGGGCTCCCTGTAGCTCTTCTGGCTTGGCCCACAAGCCCGGTGATCTTCTTTTGTTCGGGAAAAAATTATTTCTTGGATTTTATTCCGTTTGGACTCCGTTCCAAAATCAGATCTGAAAAGAGCCAAAAACACAGAAAAAACAGGAACTAGCACTGGATTAATAAGTTAGTCCCAAAAAAGATATAAAAGGTACATAAAACATCCAAAGATGACAAGATAACAGAATGAAACCATCAAAAATTATAGATACGTTTGAGACGTATCAAGCATCCCCAAGCTTAACTCCTGCTCGTCCTCGAGTATGGAAGTGATAAAGAATGAATTTTTTATGCTTTCATGCTACCTAGCATAGATGTCCTTTGTAACTCCTGCTCGTCCTCGAATAGTTTGCTATTGACGTGGAAACAATAATAATTCAAGCAAACAAACAAGGTAATCATGAACTTTCAAAATAACAAGGCCAAAAGAAAGTTATCCCTACAAAAGCATATAGTTCGGCTATGCTCTATCATCATTGCACAACGAATTTAAATCATGCACAACCCCGGTATTGGCCAAGTAATTGTTTCACACCTTTACTTTCTCAAACCTTTTCAACTCTCACGCAATACATGAGCGTGAGCCATGGTTTTAGCACTATAAGTGGTGTGGAGTGTGGTGGAGGTTGCAAGACAAACAAGGAGAAGATGATCACATTAACTAGGCATATCAATGAGCTGTGGAGATGCTCATCAATAGATATCAATGTGAATGAGTAGGGATTGCCATACAAATGATGCACTAGAGATAAGAGTATGTGAAAGCTCTTAAAGAAAACTAGTGGGTGTGCATCCAACTTGCTTGCTCACGAAGACCTAAGGTAATTTTGAGGAAGCCTATGATTGGAATATACAAGCCAAGTTATATAATGAAAATTTCCCACTAGCTACATGGTGGTGACAAAATGAGAGACTCTCAATTATGAAGATCATGGTGCTTAATATGCACAAGTGTGGAAAGGTGGTAGCATTGTCCCTTCTCTCTTTTTCTCTCATCATTTTTTTGTGTGGGCTCTTTGGCCTCTCTTTTTTATATTTTTTTGGTGGGCACCTTTGGCCTCTTTTATTTCCTCACATGGGACAATGGTCCATCAATGATGATCATCACACTTTCAACTCAAAAATTAGAGCAACGATGACTCTATATGGAATGCCTTCGGTAGTGTACCGTGACAATGATCTAGCATGGCATAGACATTAATGGAAACATCATGCTAGCTATCTTATGATCATGCAATGGCAATGTAGAAGTGGTGGCACATGTCATGGTGGTAGTTGCATGGAAATATATCTCGGAATGACTTTGAAAAAGCCATAGTAGGTAGGTATGGTGGCTGTTTTGAGGGAGGCTAATGGTGGGTTTTATGCACGGGCGAAAGTTGCACGGCACTAAGAAGATAGTGACGGTGGAAGGTGAAAGTGCATCTAAACCATGGACTCAACATTAGTCATGAAGAACTCATATACTTTTTGCAAAAGTTTTACTAGTAATCGAAACAAAGCATTCAACGCATACTCCTAGGGGAAGTGTTGGTAGGTATAAACCATCGTGAGATCCCGACCGCCACACAAAGGATGACAATCAAACGACTAATCATGCTCAAACTTCATCACATAGCGGTTCACCATACATGCATGCTACGGGAATCACTAACTTCAACACAAGTATTTCTAGATCCACAACACCTTACTAACATAACTTCAATATTACCAAAACCACAACTCAAAACTAATTGAGATGAATCAAACTTCTCTAACTATTCAATGCACATGAAGGTGGCAGTTTTCGTATCCCTTTGGATAACTACCCCTTTTGAGACTACTTTAAAAGCATAGATCAACTACCAAGACACGCACCGCTATGCTCTACAAGATATAAGTGAAGCACATAGAGCAAAAGTATCTAGCTCAAAAGATATAAGTGAAGCACATGTGAGCTGAATTGTCTACCAAAGGATATAAGTGAAGCTCGAGAAAATCATGGTGAGTGCATGTATCTCTCTCTAGGTGTGCAGCAAGGATGATTGTGACACAACAAAAATAAAAGACTCCTACGATACAAGACGCTCCAAGCAAAAACACATAACATGTGGTGAATAAAAATATAGCTCCAAGTAATGTTACCGATGGATTGAAGACGAGAGAGGGGATGCCTTCCCGGGGCATCCCAAAGCTTAGGCTTTTACGGCATCCTTGAATCATCTTGGGGTGCCTTGGGCATCCCCAAGCTTGAGCTCTTGCCACTCTTTATCTTTTCTTCCATAAGAACTTCACCCAAAACTTGAAAACTTCACAACACGAAACTTAAACGGAAACTCGTGATAACATTAGTATAAGAAAGCAAACCACCACTTCCTTAGGTACTGTAGCAAACTTAAATTCTACTTATGTTGATGTTGGGTTACTGTATTTTCAATCTTCCATGGCTAATACCCCCCGATACTATCCATAGTTTCATCAAAATAAGCAACCAATTCAACAAAAACAGTATTTGTTAACAGCAGACCAGTCTGTAGCAATCTGTATACTTCGTATACTTCTGGTACTTCAAAAATTCTGAAACATTACGACAGTCTAAAGAATTTCCCTAGCAATCAGCAGCAAAAAGGATAAACTCAAAAGCTATTACAGAAAAAAATGAAAATTCTTTTCGTGAGTAGAAAGTTTCTGTCTTTTCCAGCATGACCAAACGATCATCCCAAGAATAATCATAACGGTTTTGCTTGGCACAAACGCAAAAATAAACACAAAAAACACAATCATAACATAATTATGAAAATGTGGAAAACACAAAACAGAAAGAAAAAAGGATAGATCCGTTGGGTTGCCTCCCAACAAGCGCTATTCTTTAACGCCCTTCGCTAGGCATTGATAGTTCAATGATGCTCACACAAAAGACAAGAATTGAAGAAAAACGAGAGCATCATGAAGCATGTGAAAACCACATCTAAGTCTAACATACTTCCTATGCATAGGCATTTTATAGGAAAACATATTGTCAAGACAACCAATAGTTACCAAATGCAAGGAAGAAGAAACAGACAATAGCAATCTCCACATAACGAGAGATAATTGGGTAACATGAAAGTTTCTACCACAATATTTTCCTGTCTCATAATAATTACATGTGGGATCATATTCGAATTCAACAATGTAACTATCACAAAGGATATTATTTTCATGATCCACATGCATGCAAAGTTGACGCTCTTCAAAAATAGTGGGATTATCATCAACTAAAGTCATGACTTCTCCAAACCCACTTTCAATATTATTGCGAATATCATATTCATCATGAGGTCTGAACTAATTTTCAAGATCATAAGAAAGATCATCACCCCAATCATGATTATTGCAACAAGTAGTGGACATAGCAAAACTAGCATCGCCAAGCTTAGGGTTTTGCATATTTTTAGGATGACTGTCACTAATAGGATTTATAGTGAAACCATTGCAATCATGCTTTTCATTCAAGGACCCCTCGTGAATCACTTCATAAGTTTCTTCATCACGATTTTCAGATTCACGCATCTCAAGCAAAACTTCATAAAGATAGTCAAGTGCATTGAATTCACTAGCAATTGTTTCCACATAAGTGGATCTCATAAAGAGATTAGCAAGTGGATGAGGATCCATATCACTAGATTTTCAGCAAGAGAATATGCAAGCATATTGAAGGCACATAGCACACAAGCAAACAGAAAGCAAGAGAAAGAAAAGGGCGAACGAAAAAGGCAAAAGAAAACGGCAAATATGAAGTGGGGGAGAGGAAAACGAGAGGCAACTCGCAAAAAAGTAAATGCAAGAGATGAGTTGTGAGACTTACTTGGATAGATCTCTCCTTCCCCGGCGACGGCGCCAGAAATACTTCTGCTACTACAACAAAAGACCTTCCAACGGTGCCAGAAACGTGCTGACGGGAGACTGTTCTTGTCTTGATACTCCTCAGCAATGGCACTAGGAATCCTTCTGCTACGGCTACGCCTTAAGGGACTTCCTAGGCAAATATGCAAAGGATTTCCCCCGTGGCCTCGGAGCCTTGCGTTGGTGTTCCCTCAAAGCAGAAAGGGTGATGTAGCGCAGCGGTGGTAAGTATTTCCCTCAGTTTGAGAACCAAGGTATCGATCCAGTGAAGGAGTATCTCAAGTGCCTGCACAAACACAAAAAGCTTGCTCCCAATGCTATGAAGAGGTTGTCAATCCCTTATAGATTGTTCGCCAAATGAGAACTGGAAGCAAGAAAGTAAACAAAGCAAAGTAAAAGTGAAAGTGGAAACGATAGGTGTGAATAGACCCGGGGGCCGTAGTGTTCACTAGTGGCTTCTCTCATGAAAGCAAGTAGATGGTGGGTGGACAAATTACTGTCGAGCAATTGATAGAACCGCGCAAAGTCGTCACATCATCTATGGCAATGATTATATCTATAGGCATCACGTCCAAAACAAGTAGACCGATACTTTCTGCATCTACAGGTCGACCTCTATCCAGCATGCATCTAGTGTATTAAGTCCAAAAGAACAGAGTAACACCTTAAGCAAGATGACATGATGTAGATGGACAATCTCATATCTACGACAAAGCTCACCTTGTTACCCTTGATGGCAACTACACGATGTGTGCCTTGCTGCCCCTACTGTCACTGGGAAAGGTCACCACATGGTAAGAACCCAAAACCAAGCACTTCTCCCATAATAAGAATCATATATCTAGTTGGACAAACAAAACCCAAGACTCGGAGAGACTTACAAGGATATCAAATCATGCATATAAAAATCAGCAAAGACTCAAATATATATCATCGATAATCTGATCACAAATCCACAATTCATTGGATCTCGACAAACACACCGCCAAAGAGGATTACATCAGATAGATCTCCATGAAGATCATGGAGAACTTTGTATTGAAGATCCAAGAGAGAGAAGTAGCCATCTAGCTACTAACTACGGACCCGTAGGTCTGAAGTGAACTACTCACGAGTCATTGGAGGGGCCATGATGTTGATGTAGAAGCCCTCCAACTCCAAAGTCCCCTCCGCCAGGGCACCGGGAAGGGTCTCCAGATGAGATCTCGCGGAAACGGAAGCTTGCGGCGGCGGAAAAGTGTTTTCGTGGATTCCCTGATTTTTTTTCTGTATTTTAGGGAATATATAGGCGAAGGAGCTAGGCCAGGGGGCGCCAGGGAGGCCACAAGCCTGCTAGTCGCTGCCCCCCTGGTGGCGTCTACAGGGCTTGTGGGCTCCCTGTAGCTCTCCTGGCTTGGCCCACAAGCCCCCTGATCTTCTTCTGTTCGAGAAAAACTTATTTCGGGGATTTTATTCCATTTGGACTCCGTTCCAAAATCAGATCTGAGAAGAGCCAAAAACACAGAAAAAACAGGAACTGGCACTTGGCTCTGAATTAATAAGTTAGTCCCAAAAAAGATATAAAAGGTACATAAAGCATCCAAAGATGACAAGATAACAGCATGAAACCATCAAAAATTATAGATACGTTTGAGACGTATCAGATATCCTCCTATCCATTGACACAGGTTCTTCCTTTAGCCAAATCTGCATCTCATCATGCCCCCCTGTGTTGTGACAGTAAACACTTCCATTCCAAATGTAACATGTTTCGGATTGAAAACTATTGGGGGAGATGGATGGATTCCTTGACTGTGTCCAGAATACTTTGAAGATTCCTTCCAGGAAAAGTCACATCACTACCATCATCATCGATAAGTTTAAACACCTAAGGCAGGCTCAGAAGAGATGGCAGACTAGCCTGTCTCAGCTCAAAGCACTCATTGATAAGTCCAATAAGGTGGTGCTATGTCTGGATGATCTTGAAGAGCTCAGACCCATGTTCATACCTGAGGCCAACTTCAGAGTGATTGTGAAGCTTCATCTAGACCACCTTCTGCATTTGCAATTCTTTTACTCGAAAAAGACAGCTACCATCAAATTCATCAAGGTTGGGGAGGAGAACACTAAGTTTTTCCATGCCATGGAAACTGAAAGATATAGAAGAAACTCCATTTCATCACTTAAATTGGGGGATGGATTTGTTATATCTGATCATGGGAAAATTGCTGGCTGTTTTTTGTCATCTTTCAAGGACACGATGGGATCCTCTCAAGGAATTAACCTGGCTTTCAACCTTTAGTCTCTCATACATAGGGTAGAAGGGATAGATTTTCTTACATTGCCATTCACCAAAGAGGAGATGGATAAGGTTGTCAAAGAAGTGCCCATTGATAAAGCTCCTGGTCCAGATGGTTTCAGTGGACTTCTCTTCAAGAAATGTTGGCATATCATCTGTCCTGAATTTTATCAGCTTGCAAATGATTTCCATCCAGGAATTGCAAAACTCAAAAATATGAACTCATCATACACTACTTTGGTGCCCAAAAAAAGTTCTCCTGAGCAAGTAGGTGATTTTAGGCCCATCTCCCTCACTGGAATGGGACTTAAATTCCTTTCCAAAATGGTTGCCAATAGACTACAGTTACAAATCATGAAATGCATCCATAAGAATCAGTATGGTTTCATCAAGTCCAGAACCATCCAAGACTGTGTTGGATGGACATTGGAATACCTACACCAGTGTCACTACTCAAAAAAAGCCATTGTCATCCTCAAACTTGATTTTGAAAAGTCCTTTGACTCTGTGGAACATGAATTCCTATTTTAGATTCTTAGGCACAAGAGTTTTAATGATAGGTGGATAATATGGGTACAACAACTACTCACTTATGGCTCTTCCTCTGTTCTTCTGAATGGAGTTCCTCGTAGAAAATTCATGTGCAAGAAGGGTGTCAGGCAGGGAGATCCCATGTCCCCTCTCCTTTTTGCCATTGCTCCCGACTTTCTCCAAACCTTGGTAAATCAGTTGTTAGAAAATGGGCTCGTTCAGCTGCCAATACCTTGCCATGATAAAGACTTTCCAATAGTCCAATATGCATATGACACTCTTATCATTTTGCCTGCTGTGGAGTCCCAGCTACTGGAGTTCAAAAAGATGCTTATGCTTTTCTCCCAATCCACTGGTCTTCAAGTGAATTATCACAAGTCTGCTCTATTGCCTATCAACATTGATCAAGGAGAACTTCAAAGGCTAGCTGCCTCTATTGGGTGTAAGGTAGGATCACTGTCTTTCACCTATCTTGGTTTGCCTGTTGGGACAATCAAACCAAGGATTATTGATCTAATTCCATTAGTGGATAATATGGAAAGGAGGCTCTCTGCTAGCTCCTCCTTCCTGGCTCAGGGTGGTCGTTTGCAATATCTCAACTCAGCTTTGTCCTCTGTTCCCATTTTTTTCCTCTCTAGTTTGGACATACCACCAGGGATCATTAAGCAGTTGGAAAGGATACAAAGACAATGTCTATGGTGAAAAAATGGCCAAGGCCACGCACCTTCTCTTGCGGCCTGGGACTTAGTGTGGAGACCAAAAATGAAAGGCGGTTTGGGGATTATGAATCTGTTTGTCCAGAACGAGGAACTCCTTCTTAAGCATGTGGATAAGTTCTTGAATAAAGCAGAAGTGCCCTGGGTTGATTTAATATAGAACACTTACTATCACAACACAGTTCCATAGGGTACCTCCCTTTGTGGATCTTTCTGGTGGAAGGATATCTACAAGAGAATGGACAAATTCAGAGCTGTCACCTATGTCCAACCAAACAGAGAAGATACTTTCCTCTTTTGGTCTGATTCCTGGGCACTAGGTGACTCAACCCTGCCCCTAGCTCTTCGATTCCAACGACTGTTCACCTTTTTTATTGATACATTCTGCACTACTGAGGAGGTTTTCCAAGCATTTGAGACAAATAACATGGCCAACATGTTTCACTTGCCTATTTCTGACAGGGCCTTCCAGGAGTTGGAAACAGTCACATGCTTACTCCAAAACCTTAATAGAGAACAATTTAGCAAAGATGTCTGGCTTTGGAGTAGTGATAGTAAGGTTTACTCTGCTAAGAAATACTACCTTCGTGTCCATTAGCCCATTATACCCAACCCTCTGCTAAGTTGGATATGGAAGAGTTGTTGCACCATGATGATCAAAATGTTTGCCTGGATGCTCATTATGGACAGGCTGAACACGCAAAATATGCTTGAACGACGCCACTTGAAAGTTTCTGATTCAAACCTATGTGTTCTTTGTCATGCCACGGTCAAAGAGGATAGGGATCACCTCTTTTTCAACTGCCTATTCAGCACCAGGGTTTGGAACTATCTTCAGATCACCTGGTAGGGTACTTCCATGTGGGACACTTCATTCGCAGCCAGGAAAGATTTTCAGCATCCTTTCTTCTCGGAAGTAGTGTTCACTGCTTGCTGGAATATTTGGACAGTCAAAAATGCAAGGATTTTCAACAATGAGCGTCCCAGGTTCAATAAATGGAAGTCTAGCTTCACTCATCATATCTCTCTTTTAGCCTATAGGATTAAGGCTAGATTTAAGGAAGATCTCCTTAAGTGGATCTCCTTCCTACCTCCCTAAGGTTTGTATATCTGCACCCACCCCTGTTGTATATTATTATCCTCTCATGTACATAAACTCTCTTTATGTTGGAATAAAAGAAAAGGTTGTGGGTGATTCCCTACAGTAGCTGGTCAAAAAAATACTTTGTTCCTCTCTTTTAGGCGCATCACAATAAGACAGAGGTGCCAGAGTTGTATGACCTTTATGACATGGCCCATACTACCTTCTACAAGAAGGCCAAGGCATTCTCTGAGTGGCATTCTCTGAGTGTGCCTAGATCATCCAGAGAAGTTCACCAACATCTCCTCCCACCACAACCTCGTGAAATACAGGGACGTGGGGAAGGCTAGGAAAGGGGAGGACTTTAACCTGAGCCAGGAACCTTTGGATCGAGAGCTGGTGATGATATCTGGTGGCGGGAGGCCCCATGGCTCGATAGCCATTGGAGATGGGATAATGCGTTGTCCATGTTGGAAATGTGCCCTAGATGCAATAATAAAATAGATATTATTATATTTCCAGTTCATGATAATTGTCTATTATTCATGCTATAAGTGTATTAACTGGAAACCGCAATACATGTGTGAATACATAGATCACAATGTGTCCCTAGTGAGCCTCTAGTTGGCTAGCTCGTTGGTCAATGGATGATCATGGTTTCCTGATCATGGACATTGATGTCATTGATAACGGGATCACATCATTAAGAGAATGATGTGATGGACAAGACCCAATCCTAAGCATAGCACTAGATCGTGTTGTTCGTATGCTAAAGCTTTTCTAATGTCAAGTATGTTTTCCTTAGACTGTGAGATTGTGCAACTCCCAAATACCGTAGGAGTGCTTTGGGTGTATCAAATGTCACAACATAATTGGGTGATTATAAAGGTGCACTACGGGTATCTCCAAAAGTTTGTGTTGAGTTGTACGAATCGAGACCGGGATTTGTCACTCCGTGTGACGGAGAGGTATCTCTTATTGGAAATATGCCCTAGAGGCAATAATAAAATGGTTATTATCATATTTTCTTGTTCACGATAATCGTCTATTGTTCATGCTATAATTGTATTAACAGGAAACAGTAATACATGTGTGAATAAATAGATCACAATGTGTCCCTAGCAAGCCTCTAGTTGGCTAGCTCGTTAATCAGTATATGATCATGGTTTCTTGATCATGGGCATTAGATGTCATTGATAACGGGATCACATCATTAGGAGAATGATGTGATGGACAAGACCCAATCCTAAGCATAGCACTAGATCGTATTGTTCGTATGCTAAAGCTTTTCTAATGTCAAGTGTCTTTTCCTTCGACCGTGAGATTGTGCAACTCCCGGATACCGTAGGAGTGCTTTGGGTGTATCAAACGTCACAATGTAGCTGGGTGACTATAAAGGTGCACTACGGGTACCTCTAAAGGTGTCTGTTGGGTTGGCACGAATCGAGATCGGGATTTGTCACTCCGTGTGACGGAGAGGTATCTCTGGGCCCACTCGGTAGAACATCATCTGAGCTCAATGTGACCAAGGAGTTAGTCAATCGATGACATCCTATGGAACGAGTAAATATACATACCGGTAACGAGATTGAACAAGGTATAGGTATATCGACGATCGAATCTCGGGCAAGTTCTATACCGACAGACAAAGGGAATTGTATACGGGATTGATTGAATCCTTGACATCGTGGTTCATCCGATGAGATCATCGTGGAACATGTGGGAGCCACCATGGGTATCCAGATCCCGCTGATGGTTATTGGCCGGAGAACGTCTCGGTCATGTCTGCATGCTTCCCGAACCCGTAGGGTCTACACACTTAAGGTTCGATGACGCTAGGGTTATAGGGAAATGTTATACGAGGTTACCGAAAGTTGTTCGGAGTCCCGGATGAGATCCCGGACGTCATGAGGAGCTCTAGAATGGTCCGGAGGTAAAGATTCATATATAGGATGGATGGTTTTGGACACCGGAAATGTTTCGGGCGTCACCGGTAACGTACCGGGACCACCGGAAATGGTCCCGGGGGTCCACCGGGAGGGGCCACCAGGCCCAAGAGGTAGCATGGGCCAAAAGGGGGAGTGCAACCAGCCCAAGGTGGGCTGGTGCGCCTCCCACAAGAGGGCCAAGGCGCGGGAGAGAGAGAAGGGGGGAACCCTGGCGCTGGTGGGCCTAAGGCCCACCTAAGGGGTGCGCCACCCCCTCCCGCTGCCCTAGCCGCCGCACCTCCCATCTGGGGGGGCTTCCGCACCACCTAAGGGGGAAACCCTAGGGGTGGCACCCCCCTCCCCTCCTCCTATAAATAGAGAGGGGTTTGGGGATGTTCTGCACACGATTTCTTCTCCCCTCGGCGCAGACCTGCTCCCCTCCTTCCTCCTCCTCCCACGGTGCTTGGTGAAGCCCTGCTGGGAGACCTCGTCTCTCCATCGACACCACGCCGTCGTGCTGCCGGAGATCTTCCTCAACCTCTCCCTCCTCCTTGCTGGATCAAGGTGCGGGAGATGTCACCGGGCTGCACGTGTGTTGAACGCGGAGGTGACGTAGTTCGGCACTAGATCGGAATCACACTGCGATCTGAATCGCCGCGAGTATGATTCCATCAACCGCGTTCTAGCAACGCTTCCGCTTAGCGATCTTGAAAGGTATGAAGATGCACTCCCCCTCTCTTGTTGCTGGTCTCTCCATAGGAAGATCCGAATATGCGTAGGAAAAAATTTGAATTTATGCTACGTTACCCAAAAGTGGCATCCGCGCCAGGTTTTCTATGCGTAGATTCTATGCACGAGTAGAACACAAAAGGTTGTGGGTGATGATTTGTCAATTGCTTGACGCTACTAGTCTTATTCTTTTCGGTGGTATTGTGGATGAAGAGGCCCGGATCGACCTTACACGTACGCTTACGTGAGACTGGTTCCACCGACAGACATGCACACCCTGCATAAAGGTGGCTAGCGGGTGTATGTCTCTCCTACTCTAGTCGGATTGGATTTGATGAAAAGGGTCCTTATGAAGGGTAAATAGCTTTGGCATATCATCATTGTGGCTGTCACATAGGTAAGAAGGCGTTCTTGCTAGAAACCCAAACCAGCCACGTAACACTTGCAACAACAATTAGAGGACGTCTAACTTGTTTTTGCACGGTTTAACATGCGATGTGATATGGCCAAAGTTGTGATGTTGCATGTATGATGTATGAGATGATCATGTTACTGTAATAGGTTTCACGACTTGCATGTCAATGAGTATGACAACCGACAGGAGCCATAGGAGTTGTCTTAATTTATTGTATGAGATGCAACGACATGTGCTTACTACTTTTACATCATTGCTAACGGTTAGCTATAGTAGTAGTGATAGTAGTAGTAGGCGTGACGACTTCACGGAGACACGATGATGGAGATCATGGTGTCACGCCGGTGACAATGATGATCATGCGATGCCTGAAGATGGAGATCGAAAGAGCAAAGATGATAATGGTCATATCATGTCACTATATGATTGCATTGTGATGTTTATCATGTTTTTCATCTTATTGCTTAGAACGACGGTAGCATAATAAGATGGTCCCTCTTAAAATTTCGAGAACGTATTCCCCTAAGTGTGCACCGTTGCGAAGGATCGTTGTCTTGAAGCACCACGTGATGATCGGGTGTGATAGATTCTAACGTTCGCATACAACGGGTGTAAGCAAGATTTACACACGCGAAATACCTAGGTTGACTCGACGAGCTTAGCATGTACAGACATGACCTCGAATACAAGAGACCGAAAGGTCGAACATGATTCGTATGGTTGAATACGATCAGCATGAAGTTGCTCACCATGGTGACTAGTCCGTCTCACGTGATGGTCGGACACGGGTTAGTCAACATGGATCATGTATCACTTAGATGACTAGAGGGATGTCGATTTAAGTGGGAGTTGATACTAATTTGATTAAATGAACTTAATTGTCATGAACTTAGTCTAAAAGTTGTCTTTATAAATATTGTAGATGGCCAACGTCAACCTCAATTTCAATGCATTCCTAGAGAAAAACAAGCTGAAAGATGATGGTAGCAACTATGCGGACTGGGTCCGCAACTTGAAGCTCATCCTTGAAGCAGCTAAAAAGGTTGATGTCCTTGATGCGCCGCTAGGTGACCCTCCCGCTCTCGCAGCAGTCCAGGACATTCTGAACGTCTGGCAAACACGGAGTGATGACTACTCTCTGGTTAGGTGTGGCATGCTATACAGTTTGGAAACGGGGCTCCAAAGGCGTTTTGAGCAACGCGGTGCATATGAGATGTTACAAGAGCTGAAACTAGTTTTTCAAGCTCATGCCCATTGATGACCCACAAGTCTAGGGGATCAATCGTAGTCCTCTCGATAAGTAAGAGTTTCGAACACAACGAGGAGCAGAAAGCTCTGATAAACGGATTTCAGCAAGGTAATAACTACAAGCACGGAAAGTAGCGGTAACAAGTGATTGTATAGCGAGGTGAAATGTAGCAAGCAAAAAGTAACAAGTAACAAGTAGTAGCAACGGTGCAGCAAGTGGCCCATTCTCTTTTGTAGCAAGGGACAAGCCTGAACAAAGTCATATAGGAGGAAAAACGCTCCTGAGGACACACGGGAATTTCTATCATGCTAGTTTCATCATGTTCATATGATTCACGTTCGTTACTTTGATAGTTTGATATGTGGGTGGACCGGAGCTTGGGTACTTCCCTTACTTGGACAAGCATCCCACTTATGATTAACCTCTCTCGCAAGAATCCGCAACTACAAAAGAATAATTAAGACAAACTCTAACCATAGCATTAAACTAGTGGATCCAAATAAGACCCTCACGAAGCAACGCATAGACTGGGGTTTAAACTTCTGTCACTCCAGCAACCCATCATCTACTTACTACTTCCCAATGCCTTCCTCTAGGCCCAAATATGGTGAAGTGTTATGTAGTCTACGTTCACATAACACCACTAGAGGAAAAGACAACATACAGCATATCAAAATACCGAACGAATATCGAATTCACATGACTATTATTAACATGACTTATCCCATGTCCTCGGGAACAAAAGTAACTACTCACAAAACATAATCATAATCATGATCAGATGTGTAATGAATAGCATCAAGGATCTGAACATAAACTCTTCCAGCAAGTAATCCAACTAGCATCAACTACAAAGAGTAATCAACACTACTAGCAACCTTACAAGTACCAATCGGAGTTGCGAGGCGAAGATTGGTTACAAGAGATGAACTAGGGATTGGAGAGGAGATGGTGCTGATGAAGATGTTGATGAAGATGCCTCCCCTCCGACGAGAGGAGTGTTGGTGATGACGATGGTGACGATTTCCCCCTCCGGGAGGGAAGTTTCCCCGCCAGGATCGTCCTGCTGGAGCTCTAGACTGGATCTGCTCAAGTTCCGCCTCGTGGCGGCGGCGAAACCACCTAAAAGCTCCCGATTGATTTTTTTTTTCTGGACCAAAACCCTTCATATAGCAAAATAGGGGGGCTAGTGGGCCGTCAGGGAGCCCACAAGCCCCCACTCCGCCACTAGGGGTGGCGGTGGCCGGGCTTGTGGCGCCCTGGCAGGCCCCCTCCGGTACTTCTTTCGCCCAGTATTTTTTATATAATCCCAAAAAAATTCACGTAACTTTTCATGGCACTTGGAGATGTGCAGAATACTGGACTAAGATTTGCTCCTTTTCCAATCCAGAATTCCACCTGCCTGAATTCTCCCTCTTCAAATAAACCTTGCAAAATAAGAGAGAAAAGGCCTAAATATGGTACCACAAGTAATATAACAGCCCAAAAAGCAATAAATATCAACATGAAAGCATGATGCAAATGAACGTATCAACTCCCCCAAGCTTAGACCTCGCTTGTCCTCAAGCGAAAACCAAGTTCCATAAACATGTCCACATGTTTAGGGACGAAGGTGTCGATAAAACATAATACGGACGTGAGGGCATCATGATCACACATAGAACAACAATGCATCATAAAGATTCTTATGGGAAAGTAACAAGTATCTACGATCTGATCGTGGAGGGGAATATTTGAGTCACGAGTTTGGCACACACCTAAGGAAGTGTGGAATCGTTTCACAATTGACGTCGCCTGGCACACCGCAACGCAATGGAGTGTCTGAACGTCGTAATTGCACTTTATTAGATATGGTACGATCTATGATTTCTCTTACCGACTTACCGCTATCATTTTGGGGATACGCATTAGAAACTGCAGCATTCACTTTAAATAGGGCACCGTCTAAATCCGTTGAGACGACACCGTATGAACTATCGTTTGGCAAGAAACCTAAGTTGTCGTTTCTTAAAGTTTGGGGCTGCGATGCTTATGTGAAGAAACTTCAACCAGAGAAGCTCGAACCCAAAGCGGAGAAATGCGTATTCATAGGATACCCTAAGGAAACTATTGGGTATACCTTCTATCTTAGATCCTAAGGTAAAACCTTTGTTGCCAAGAACGGATCCTTTCTAGAGAAAGAATTTGTCTCGAAAGAAGTAAGTGGGAGGAAAGTACAACTTGATGAGGTAATTACACCCCCTCTCGAACCGGAAAGTAGTGCAGCACGGGAAATTGTTCCTTTGGTGCCTACACCAACTGAAGAGGAAGTTAATGATGATGATCATGAAGCTTCGGATCAAGTTGCCACTGAACCGCGATGGCAATTCGTGAATGATGATGATGATGATGATGAACAATAGTCCAAAGTCATTGAAGCAATGGCAATTTATTAGAACATCAGAAAGAGTCAAATAAGAGCTTGTAAGGCAAATCCACATATTGAATCATATCTTTTGTTTTCCACAATTGTTACAACTCACGTGGTACTCATGGTGTCGAAGTTTCAGCTGGACACAGAGGAAGATAGGGGCTTATAGTTTTTCCTCCCAACGGTTTACAAGTTGATATATGAATATAGATCTTTCCCAAACATGTGACGGTAGACAAGACAAAATCAAAAAAGGGAATTCGTGAAGATCACCATGACTCTTACAAGGGTAAAAATTAAAGGTACATGATAGACCCTTCGCAGATGGAAGCAGAGGTTGTCATGTGCTTTTGAGGTTTAAATGTGTGTCCTCTTAGTGCGGAGGAACGTCACTTTATATTGCCTCCTGTGATAAAGAACTTTATTATGCAGTATGTCGCTTTTATGTCTTCCTCATCACAGGTTCGTACAAAGCTTATTTTCCACACACTAATAGATCATACATATTAGAGAGCAATTTTTATTGCTTGCACCGATGGCAACTTACTTGAACGATGTTATTGAATCCATAGGTAGGTATGGTGGACTCTCATGGCAAAACTGGGTTGGAGGTTTACGGATGCACAAGTAGTATCTCTACTTGGTGCGGGAGTATTGGCTAATATGAGGTGGAAGCAATCGTCACATTCTAAGGGATCTCTAATCATATAACATTGTTTGGAACCAAGCAAACACAATTCATTACGTTGTCTTCCTTGTCCAACATCCACTCCTAAGCATGTAATAGTTTGGTGAGTGCTCACAATTGTAAAAAGTGCCTAAGATGATATATTTATATGTGAACCTCTCTTTCCTTATTACTTCTTATTAATTGCAACAATGACTGAGGTCTATGTTGTTTTATTCTCAACAAGTTTCAATCATCATACGTGTCATAAGTGAAATTACCACTTTCCATAAGATCATCTCATGATCTTTCGTGCTATCGTTCTTTTCATACTTCTGATCATGTCACAAAGCAAAGCCCTTAACTAAGATACTCTTTATTATATAGCTCGTAAGCTCGAATACATCGGGGGAGAGACAAAAGCAAAAGACTCACACTAAAAACTAAAGACTTATTCCTCTAAGAGAAGAAATAAAAACTGAAAAGGAAAGAACTAGAACAAAGGTAAAAGCAAAAGATATAAAGGTGATACGATACCACGGCAACTCCCCCAAGCTTGGCAGAAGCCAAGGGGATTGCCCATACCAATGCTTAGTTGTCTTCCTTTGGTGGCGAAGGTGGTGAAGTTGTTGGAGTAGTCTGATCCTCCGTCTTCCAAGGCATAGGTGCTCCATCATGGCAGGATGAACGAGTCGTCGGAATCCTCAAATCTGCAGCCAACCTTATTGATTTAAATCTGTACTCATACTCACAGTTTTGGTTCTGTAGGTCATAGATCTGGCCGTGAAGTTGATCAACCATGTCATAGAACCTCGTGAGGTGTTTCCCAATGTCAATGGCATCCATCTTGTGATTGCTGGTGAACTCCGTGATCATCGTGTGGTTGGCGTTGAGTCCATGCTCCTCCATCCCTTGGCACTTGAAGACTTGTTGCTCCATTGCTTCGATCCTCGTCTCCACACTTCCGGTCTTCTTAGGCCCCTCAACATCACGGATGTGCAACATCCCCTCGCTCATCTTGATAGATTGAGGGTGTTTCAGCACTTCCGTAAGGTAGGGATTGATGACCTTCTCGAAGATCTTGTCCTTAGGAGCATTTGGGGAAGCCATGATGATCTAGATGTGTCACAGAAATAGGCTCGAAATGAAAACAGAGGAAAACTGCGCGATACGGAGATCAAAACCTTCGGGCGAGTATATATTGATTTTTTTCTGGACCAGAAGGAGTGCTCTGCAAGAAAACGGAGTTCGGGAGGCACACGAGGTGCCCACAAGCTTGCCCTCCGCCACCAGGGGGGTAGGGGCGATGGCAGGGCTTGTGGCCGCCTCGTGCGCTCTCCGGACTTATTTTTAATTTTCTAATTTTCCAAAAATTCCAAAAGAGAGGAAATTTCCTATTGGAAAAGCATCGGAGTCCAATTTCTTACCGAAACAGATACATCTTCGTTTTCAGGGTCTGAAACAGGCTGATAAACATCCCTTATGTACTCCTCTGGAGTTATGACATTCATGATATTGGTCTCAACATTTATGGGAGTACCAGAGATGTAATGCTTGATTCTTTGCCCATTTACCACTCTAGGAAAATTTCCTTCCGTGCTAGTGATTTTGATGGCACCGGAACGATATACTTCCTCGATAACATAAGGACCTTCCCATTTAGAGAGAAGCTTGCCTGCAAAGAATCTCAAACGAGAATTGTATAGCAGGACATAATCACCTACATTGAACTCTCGTTTCTGTATTCGTTTGTCATGCCATCTCTTAACCTTTTCCTTGAACAACTTGGCATTCTCATATGCCCGGGCCCTCCATTCATCTAACGAGCTGATATCGAACAACCACTTCTCACCGGCAAGTTTGAAATCAAAGTTGAGCTCTTTGATTGCCCAATAAGCTTTGTGTTCCATCTCAAGAGGTAAATGACAGGCTTTACCGTAAACCATTTTATACGGTGACATGCCCATGGGATTCTTATAAGCAGTCCTATAAGCCCATTGTGCATCGTCAAGTTTGCTAGACCAATTCTTTCGAGATCTATTGACGGTCTTTTGTAGGATCAATTTGATCTCCCTGTTACTCAACTCCACTTGACCACTAGACTGAGGATGATAATGAGATGCAACTCTATGGTTGACATCATACTTAGCGAGCATCTTGCAGAAAACACCATGAATGAAGTGTGAACCACCATCAGTCATCAGATATCTCGGGACTCCAAATCTTGGGAATATGACTTCTTTAAGCATCTTAATAGAGGTGTGGTGATCAACATTTTTAGTGGGGATAGCTTCTACCCACTTAGTGACGTAATCCACAACAACTTAGATGTGAGTGTACCCATTGGAACTTGGGAAGGGTCCCATATAATCAAAGCCCCACACATCAAATGGTTCGATGACAAGTGAATAGTTCATAGGCATTTCCTGACGCTTACTCATGTTCCCTATTCTTTGGCATTCATCACAAGACAAGACAAACATACGAGCGTCCTTGAAGAGAGTGGGCCAATAGAAACCTGATTGCAATACCTTATGAGCAGTTCTATCTCCAGCGTGGTGTCCTCCGTAGGCTTCGGAATGACACTTCTGCAGGATCTGTCCGTGTTCATGTTCAGGCACACAACGTCTAATAACACCATCTACTCCTTCCTTATAAAGGTGAGGATCATCCCAAAAGTAGTGTCTCAAATCAAAGAAGAATTTCTTCTTTTGTTGAAAGGTGAAACTGGGTGGTATGTATTTGGCTACGATATAGTTTGCATAATCGGCATACCACGATGCACTATATGAAGTGCGAATGACATTTAATTGCTCATCAAGAAAGCTGTCATCAATAGGTAGTGGGTCATCAAGGACATTCTCTAACCTAGACAAGTTATCTGCTACGGGGTTATCAGCACCCTTTCGGTCAACGACGTGCAAATCAAATTCCTGTAGCAGGAGAACCCATCTGATTAGCCTAGGCTTAGCGTCCTTCTTCTCCATAAGGTACTTAATAGCAGCATGATCATAGTGAATAGTGACTTTTGAGTCAACTATATAAGATCTGAACTTTTCACATGCAAACACGACTGCTAAAAATTCCTTCTCCGTAGTGGCATAGTTTCTTTGGGCACTGTCTAGAGTTTTACTAGCGTAGTGAACAACATTCAACTTCTTGTCAACTCTTTGTCCTAGAACAGCACCAACAGCATAATCACTAGCGTCACACATGATTTCAAAGGGCAAGTTCCAGTCAGGTGGTTGAACAATAGGTGCGGTTATCAAAGGCTTCTTAAGTATTTTGAAGGCTTCCTCACAATCCTCATCAAAAACAAAAGGAACATCCTTCTGCAAGAGGTTGGTAAGAGGCCTAGAAATCTTAGAGAAGTCTTTAATGAACCTTCTATAGAAACCAACATGACCTAGGAAAATTCTTATACCTCTGATATCTGTGGGGCAAGGCATTTTCTCAATTGCATCAACCTTAGCCTTATCAACTTCAATGCCTCTTTCATAAATTTTGTGTCCTAAGACGATAGCTTCATTAACCATAAAGTGGCACTTCTCCCAATTCAAGATGAGGTTGGTATCTTCGCATCTCTGTAAGACTTGATCAAGGTTGTTGAGGCAATCATCAAAGGAAGACCCATAAACGGAGAAGTCATCCATGAAAACCTCGACAATCTTTTCATAAAAGTCAGAGAATAGAGCCATCATACATCTTTGGAAGGTGGCAGGTCCATTGCATAAGCCAAAAGGCATACGTCTATAGGCAAAGGTACCGAAAGGGCAGGTGAAAGTGGTTTTCTCTTGATCAGATTGTGCAACAGGTATTTGCGAGAAACCTGAATAACCGTCTAGAAAGCAGAAGTTTGTGTGTTTTGATAGCCTTTCTAGCATTTGGTCGATAAACAGCAAAGGATAATGATCTTTTTTGGTTGCCTTGTTCAGTTTCCGGAAGTCTATCACCAACCTATAGCTGGTAATAATCTTTTGTGGGATTAGTTCATCCTTATCATTAGGAACGACGGTGATACCTTCCTTCTTAGGTACGCAATGTACTGGACTCACCCAATCACTATGAGCAGCAGGATAAATGATTCCTGCTTCCAGAAGCTTTAATATTTCTTTTCTAACAACCTCTTTCATCTTAGGATTTAATCTCCTTTGAAGATCAGCGACTGGTTTAAAGTCAGGATCGGTTTTAATCTTGTGCTGACATAGAGTAGGACTAATACCCTTAAGATCATCAAGAGTATATCCAATAGCAGCACGGTGCTTCCTCGGAGTTCTTAGTAACTTCTTCTCTTCGTGCTCTGAGAGGAGGGCACTAATAATGACAGGATATATCTCCTTCTCATCAAGATAGGCATACTTAAGAGTATGAGGCAACTGTTTAGGCTCGAACACAGGATCACCCTTTGGTGGGGGAGGATCCCCAAGCAGTTCAACAGGCAGATTATTCTTGAGAATAGGATATTGTTCTAAGACAATTTTATCCATCTCATCCCTCTCCTCCATATGCATATCATTTTCATGCTCAAGCAGATATTTCTCTAAAGGATCCTTAGGAGGTACGGCAATAGAGGCAAGAGCAATGATTTCATCTCTACCAGACGACTCTCTTTCACGGGGTTGTCTTCCAAACTTGGAGAAGTTAAATTCATGAGACACACCCTCGAAACTAACTGTGACAGTCTGCTTAATGCAATCAATGTGAGCATTGACAGTGTTGAGAAAGGGTCTACCAAATATGACGGGACAAAAGCTATCTTGTGCTGTACCAAGGACGAGGAAATCAGTAGGATACTTCGTCTTACCACACAGGACTTCTATGTCTCTCACAATTCCCAGAGGGCAAATAGTGTCTCTATTAGCTAGCGTAATAGTGACATCAATGGGTTCTAACTCAGCAGGTGCAATCTCATCTTTGATTTCATCATATAAGGAATGGGGTATTGCACTAACACTAGCTCCCATATCACATAAACCATGGTAACAGTGATCTCCTATCTTGGCAGAAACAACGGGCAGGCCAACTACAGGTTCGTATTTGTCTTTCGCGTGAGGTTTAGCAATTCTAGCGGAGTCCTCACAGAATTTGATAACATGCCCATCTATGTCTTCGGCTAAGAGATCTTTGATAATAGCAACACTAGGTTCAACTCTAATCTCCTCAGGGGGTGCAAGTGGTCTAATGTAACCCCTACGTATCATAGTTGGAGCTTTAGAATAATCCTTTATCCTAGCAGGGTATGGTGGTTTCTCAGTGTAAGCACAAGGAACAACAGGACCACTAAAAGCAATGACTTTCTCCTCAACTAGATTGGTTTTGGCTATGTTGCTTTCTACAGGAGGATGATATTTAAACCACTTCTCTTTGGGAAGATCAACATGAGCAGCAAAAGATTCACATAGAGAAGCTACTATCTCAGAGTCAAGTCCATACTTAGCGCTAAAATCTCTAGAAGTGTTTGTCTCAACAAAAGATTTAACGCAATCAAACTGGAAATTCATCCCTTACTCCTTACCTTCCTCCAGCTCCCAATCTTCAGAGTTGCGTTTGATTCTTTCCAATAAATTCCACTTGTGATCAATATCCTTCTTCGTAAAAGAACCGGTACAAGAAGTGTCAAGCGTGGTACGATCTTCATGAGAAAGACGAGCATAAAAGTTTTGAGTGATGATTTCTCTCGAGAGCTCATGATTGGGGCATTAATATAACATTGATTTAAGCCTCCCCCAAGCTTGAGCTATGCTTTCCCTGTCACGAGGCCAAAAGTTATAAATAAAGTTCCGATCACGATGTACTAAATGCATAGGATAGAACTTTTGATGAAATTCTAATTTCAACCGATTGTAGCCCCATGATCCAGTGTCATCACATAGCCTATACCATGTCAACGCCTTATCCTTCAAAGATAAAGGAAAGACTTTCTTATTTACCTCATCCTTGGACAAACCTGCAAGCTTAAATAAACCACAAACTTCATCTACATAGATCAGATGCAAGTCTGGATGTGAAGATCCATCTCCTGTGAAAGGATTAGCCAACAGTTTCTCAAGCATACCCGAAGGAATTTCATAAAAGATATTTTCAGTAGGTACCTCAGGTTGAGGAACAAGTCCTCGTGCTTCCGTTCGTGGTGAAGATACCCAGAACAAACTCCTCAAAGGAACAGTTTCCATAGTGACAATTGACAATAAATTTCAGCACAGTATATAGATGTTTCCTTACCAATTTCCACTTACCAAAGGCGCTTCACTCCCCGGCAACAGCACAAGAAAAGAGTCTTGATGACCCACAAGTATAGGGGATCAATCGTAGTCCTTTAGATAAGTAAGACCGTCGAACCCAACGAGGAGCAGAAGGCTCTGATAAACGGATTTCAGCAAGGTAATAACTGCAAGCACTGAAAGTAGCAGTAACAAGTGATTGTGTAGCGAGGTGAAACGTAGCAAGCAAAAAGTAACAAGTAACAAGTAGTAGCAACGGTGCAGAAAGTAGCCCAATCCCTTTTGTAGCAAGGGACAAGCCTGGACAAAGTCTTATAGGAGGAAAAATGCTCCCGAGGACACACGGGAATTTCTGTCATCCTAGTTTCATCATGTTCATATGATTCGCGTTCATTACTTTGATAGTTTGATATGTGGGTGGACCGGCGCTTGGGTACTTCCCTTACTTGGACAAGCATCCAACTTATGATTAACCTCTCTCGCAAGCATCCGCAACTACAAAATAAGAATTAAGACAAAGTCTAACCATAGCATTAAATTTGTGGATCCAAATCAGCCCCTCATGAAGCAACGCATAAACTGGGGTTTAAGCTTCTGTCACTCCAGCAACCCATCATCTACTTACTACTTCCCAATGCCTTCCTCTAGGCCCAAATATGGTGAAGTGTTATGTAGTCGACGTTCACATAACACCACTAGAGGAAAAGACAACATACAACATATCAAAATACCGAACGAATATGAAATTCACATGACTATTAGTAACATGACTTATCCCATGTCCTGAGGAACAAAAGTAACTACTCACAAAACATAATCATAATCATGATCAGAGGTGTAACGAATAGCATCAAGGATCTGTACATAAACTCTTCCACCAAGTAATCCAAGTAGCATCAACTACATAGAGTAATCAACACTACTAGCAACCTTACAAGTACCAATCGGAGTTGCGAGACGAAGATTGGTTACAAGAGATGAACTAGGGATTGGAGAGGAGATGGTGATGATGAAGATGTCGATGAAGATGCCTCCACTCTGACGAGAGGAGTGTTGGTGATGATGATGGCGATGATTTCCCCCTCCGGGAGGGAAGTTTCCCCGGTAGGATCGTCCTGCCGGAGCTCTAGGTTGGATCTGCTCAAGTTCCGCCTCGTGGCGGCGGCGAAACCACGAAAAAGCTCCCGATTGATTTTTTTTCATGACCAAAACCCTTCATATAGCAAAATAGGGGGGCTAGTGGGCCGTCAGGGAGCCCACAAGCCCCCTCTCCGCCACTAGGGGGTGGCGGTGGCAGGGCTTGTGGTGCCCTGGCAGCCCCCCTCCGGTACTTCTTGCGCCCAATATTTTTTATATAATCCCAAAAAAATCCATGTAACTTTTCAGGGCACTTGGAGATGTGCAGAATAGTGGACTAAGATTTGCTCCTTTTCCAGTCCAGAATTCCAACTGCCTGAATTCTCCCTCTTCAAATAAACCTTGCAAAATAAGAGAGAAAAGGCATAAATATGGTACCACAAGTAATATAACAGCCCAAAAAGCAATAAATATCAACATGAAAGCATGATGCAAAATGGACGTATCAACTCCCCCGAGCTTAGACCTCGCTTGTCCTCAAGCGAAAACCAAGTTCCGTAAACATGTCCACATGTTTAGGGACGAAGGTGTCGATAAAACATAATACGGACATGAGGGCATCATGATCACACATAGAATAGCAATACATCATAAAGATTCTTATGGGAAAGTAACAAGTGTCTACGATCTGATCGTGGAGGAGAATATTTTAGTCACGAGTTTGGCACACACCTAAGGAAGTGTGGAATCGTTTCACAACTGACGCCGCCTGGCACACCGCAACGCAACGGAGTGTCTGAACGTCGTAATCGCACTTTATTAGATATGGTACGATCTATGATGTCTCTTACCGACTTACCGCTATCATTTTGGGGATACGCATTAGAAACTTCAGCATTCACTTTAAATAGGGCACAGTCTAAATCCGTTGAGACGACACCGTATGAACTATCGTTTGGCAAGAAACCTAAGTTGTCGTTTCTTAAAGTTTGGAGCTGCGATGCTTATGTGAAGAAACTTCAACCAGAGAAGCTCGAACCCAAAGCGGAGAAATGTGTATTCATAGGATACCCTAAGGAAACTATTGGGTATACCTTCTATCTTAGATCCGAAGGTAAAACCTTTGTTGCTTTGGGAGAAAGAATTTCTCTCGAAAGAAGTAAGTGGGAGGAAAGTAGAACTTGATGAGGTAATTACACCCCCTCTCGAACCGGAAAGTTGCGCAGCGCGGGAAATTATTCCTTTGGCGCCTACACCAACTCAAGAGGAAGTTAATGATGATGATCATGAAGCTTCGGATCAAGTTGCTACTGAACCGCGAAGGTCCACAAGGGTACGCTCCGCTCCAGAGTGGTACGGCAACCCTATGATGGAAATCATGTTGTTGGACAATGGTGAACCTTCGAACTATGAAGAAGCAATGGCGGGCCCGGATTCCAACAAATGGCTTGAGGCTATGAAATCCGAGATAGGATCCATGTATGAGAACAAAGTATGGACTTTGGTGGATTTGCTCGATGATCGGCGAGCCATAGAAAATAAATGGATCTTCAAGAAGAAGACTGATGCAAACGGTAATGTGACCGTTTATAAAGCTCGACTTGTCGCAAAGGGTTTTCAACAAATTCAAGGAATTGACTACGAGGAGACTTTCTCTCCCGTAGCGAAGCTGAAATCAGTCCGAATCATGTTAGCAATTGCCGCCTTTTATGATTATGAAATTTGGCAAATGGACGTCAAAACAACATTCCTTAACGGGAATCTTAAGGAAGAGTTGTATATGATGCAACCAGAAGGTTTTGTCGACCCCAAGGGTGCTAACAAAGTGTGCAAGCTCCAGCGCTCCATCTATGGGCTGGTGCAAGCATCTCGGAGTTGGAACATTCGCTTCAATGAGGTGATTAAAGCGTTTGGGTTCATACAGGTTTACGGAGAAGCATGTTTGTACAAGAAAGTGAGTGGGAGCTATGTAGCTTTCTTCGTACTGTATGTGGATGAAATATTATTGATGGGCAATAATATAGAGATGTTGGAGAGCATAAAGGCCTATTTGAACAAGAGTTTTTCAATGAAGGACCTTGGAGAAGCTGCATACATATTAGGCATCAAGATCTATAGAGATAGATCGAGGCGCCTCATATGTCTTTCCCAAAGTACATACCTTGACAAGATATTGAAGAAGTTCAATATGGAAAACTCAAAGAAAGGGTTCTTGCAAGTTTTGCAAGGTATGAGATTGAGTAAGACTCATTCGCCGACCACGGCAGAAGATAGAGAGAAGATGAGTAATGTCCCCTACGCTTCAGCCATAGGTTCTCTAATGTATGCCATGTTGTGTACCAGACCTGATATAAACCTTGCCATAAGTTTGGTAGGGAGGTACCAAAGTGATCCCGGTATGGAACACTGGACAACGGTCAAGAATATCCTTAAGTGCCTGAAGAGGACTAAGGAGATGTTTCTCATTTATGGAGGTGACAAAGAGCTCGTCGTAAAGGGTTACGTCGATGCTAGCTTTGACACAGATCCGGATGACTCTAAGTCATAGACCGGATACGTGTATGTTTTGAATGGTGGGGCAGTGAGCTGGTGCAGCAGCATGCAAGAAGTCGTGGCAGCATCTACATGTCAAGCGGAGTACATAGCTGCTTCAGAAGCGGCTCATGAAGGAATTTGGATGAAGGAGCTCATCATCGACCTTGGAGTGGTTCCAAGCATGTCGGGTCCAATGACACTCTTCTGTGATAACACTGGGGCCATTGCCATAGCCAAGGAGCCCAGGTTTCACCGGAAGACCAAGCACATAAAACGCCGCTACAACTTCATCCAGGACCATGTCCAGAGTGGAGTAATAGAGATTTGTAAAGGACACGTGGATCTGAATGTTGCAGACCCGTTGACTAAACCTCTTCCTCGAGCTAAACATGATCAACACCATAATGCTATTGGTGTTCGATACATCACAATGTAACTAGATTATTGACTCTAGTGCAAGTGGGAGACTGTTGGAAATATGCCCTAAAGGCAATAATAAAATGGTTATTATCATATTTCCTTGTTCATGATAATCGTCCATTGTTCATGCTATAATTGTATTAACAGGAAACAGTAATACATGTGTGAATAAATAGATCACAATGTGTCCCTAGCAAGCCTCTAGTTGGCTAGCTTGTTAATCAACAGATGATCATGGTTTCCTGATCATGGGCATTAGATGTCATTGATAACGGGATCACATCATTGAGACAATGATGTGATGGACAAGACCCAATCCTAAGCATAGCACTAGATCGTATTGTTCGTATGTTAAAGCTTTTCTAATGTCAAGTGTATTTTCCTTCGACCGTGATATTGTGCAACTCCCGAATACCGTAGGAGTGCTTTCGGTGTATCAGACGTCACAATGTAACTGGGTGACTATAAAGGTGCACTACGGGTACCTCTCAAGGTGTCTGTTGGGTTGGCACGAATCGAGATCGGGATTTGTCACTCCATGTGACGGAGAGGTATCTATTGGCCCACTCGGTAGAACATCATCATGAGCTCACTGTGACTAAGGAGTTAGTCACACGATGACGTGCTATGGAACGAGTAAAGAGACTTACCGGTAATGAGATTGAACAAGGTATAGGTATACCGTCGATCGAATCTCGGGCAAGTTCTATACCGACATACAAAGGGAATTGTATACGGGATTGATTGAATCCTTGACATCGTGGTTCATCCAGTGAGATCATCGTGGAACGTGTGGGAGCCACCATGGGTATCCAGATCCCGCTGATGGTTATTGGCCGGAGAACGTCTCGGTCATGTCTGCATGCTTCCTGAACCCATAGGGTCTACACACTTAAGGTTCGATGACTCTAGGGTTTTAGGGAAATGTTATACGAGGTTACCGAAAGTTGTTCGGAGTCCCGGATGAGATCCCGGACATCACGAGGAGCTCCAGAATGGTCCGGAGGTAAAGATTGATATATAGGATGGATGGTTTTGGACACCGGAAATGTTTCAGGCGTCACCGGTAACGTACCGGGACCACCGGGACCAACGGAAATGGTCCCGAGGGTCCACCGGGGGGCCACCAGGCCCGAGAGGTAGCATGGGCAAAAAGGGGGAGGGCAACCATCCCAAAGTGGGCTGGTGCGCCTCCCACAAGAGGCCCAAGGCGTAGGAGCGAGAGAAGGGGGGGACCCTCGCGCTGGTGGGCCTAAGGCCCACCTAAGGGGTGCGCCACCCCCTCCCCTGCCCTAGCAGCCGCACCTCCCATCTGGGGGGGCTGCCACACCACCTAAGGGGGAAACCCTAGTGGTGGCACCCCCTCCCCTCCTCCTATAAATAGAGAGGGGTTTGGGGCTGTTTTGCACACGGTTTGTTCTCCCCTCAGCGTAGCCCTGCTCCCCCTCCTTCCTCCTCCTCCCACGGTGCTTGGCGAAGCCCTGCCAGGAGATCCTCGTCTCTTCATCGACACCATGTCGTCGTGCTGCCGGAGATCTTCCTCAACCTCTCCCTCCTCCTTGCTGGATCAAGGTGCGGGAGACGTCACCGGGCTGCACGTGTGTTGAACGCGGAGGTGTCGTAGTTCGGCACTAGATCGGAATCACACCGCGTTCTGAATCGCCGCGAGTACGACTCCATCAACCGCGTTCTAGCAACACTTCCACTTAGTGATCTTCAAAGGTATGAAGATACACTCCCCCCCTCTCTCGCTGCTGGTCTCTCCATAGGAATATCTGAATATGTGTAGGAATTTTTTTGAATTTATACTACGTTACCCAACATCTCTGGGCCCACTCGGTAACCCATCATCATACTCAACTCACTATGACTAAGGGGTTAGCCACGGTATGATGTGTTATGGAGCAAGTAAAGGGACTTGCCGGGTAACGAGATTGAACAAGGTATAGGCATACCGACGGTCAAATCTCGGGCAAGTACCATACCGATAGACAAACGGAATTGCATACGGGATTGATTGAATCCTTGACATCGTGGTTCATCCGATGAGATCATCATGGAACATGTGGGAACCAACATGGATATCCATACCCCGTTGTTGGTTATTGGCCGGAGAGATCTCCCGGTCATGTCTGCATGTCTCCCGAACCCGTAGGGTCTACACACTTAAGGTTCGATGACGCCAGGGTTATAGGGAAATAGTGTACGTGGTTACCTAAGGTTTTTCGGAGTCCCACATGAGATCTTGGACATCACGAGGAGCTCTGGAATGGTCCGGAGGTAAAGATTGATATATAGGATGTGATGTTTCAGACACCGGAAGTGTTTCGGGTGTCACCGGTAACGTACTGGGACCATCGGAAGGGTTCCAGGGGTCAACCGGAAGGGGCCATCAGCCCCAAAGGCTAGCATGGGCCAAAAGGTGGAAAGTAACCAGCCCAGAGTGGGTTGGTGCGCCTCCCACCTAGGCCCAAGTCGCAGCAAGAGAGGGAAGGGGAGAAACCCTAGCGCAGGAGGCCCAAGGCCCACCTAGGGGTGCGCCTCCACCTCTCCCTGCCGTGACCGCCACATCCCTGGTGCAGATGGGGCCGCCGCACCCCTTAGGGTGGGAGCCCTAAGGGTGGCGACCTCCTCCCTCTCCCCCTATATATAGTGGAGTTTTTGGTTGATTTGAGATAAGAAATCTCTCTCTCTCGGCGCAGCCCTGCTCCTCCTCTTCCTCCTCTTCCGCGGTGCTTGGTGAAGCCCTATCGGAATACCTTATAGCTCCACCGCCACCATGCCGTCATGCTGCCGGAGCTCTCCCTCAACCTCTCCCTCCTCCTTGCTGGATTAAGGCGTGGGAGACGTCACGTGGCTGTACATGTGTTGAACACGGAGGTGCCGTGATTCCGCACATAGATCAGAACCGATCGCGATCTGAATCACTGCGAGTACGAATCTGTAATGCTTCCGCTTAGCGATCTTCAAAGGTATGAAGATGATCTACCCCATTACTCATTGCTGGTTTCTCCATAGATATATACTTGTTTGGCGTAGGAAATTTTTCGAAATTACTACGTTCCCCTACAATGGCATCCGAGCCAAGGTTCTATGCGTAGATTATATGCACGAGTAGAACACAAAAGTTGTTGGGCACTGATTTTTCAATTGCTTGACGTTACTAGTCTTACCTTGATTCGGCGGCATCATGGGATGAAGCGGCCCGGACCGACTTTACATGTACTCTTACGTGAGACTGGTTCCACCGACTAACATGCACTTGTTGCATAAGGTGGCTAGAGGGTGTCTGTCTATCCCACTTTAGTCGGATCGGATTTGATGACGAGGGTCCTTATGAAGGGTAAATAGCATTAGCATATCAACATTGTTGTTGTAACGTAGGTAAGAAACGTTCTTGCTAGAAACCCAAATCATCCACGTAAAACTTGCAACAACAATTAGAGGACGTCTAACTTGTTTTTGTAGGGTATGCTATGTAATGTGATATGGCCAAAAGGATGTAATTTTACATATGTGATGTATGAGATTGATCATGTTCTTGTAATAGGATTCACAACTTGCATGTCGATGAATATGACAACCGGCAGGATCCATAGGAGTTGTCTTAATTTATTGTATGAGATGCAAATGCCATGTGATTACTTTACTTTATTGCTAAACGTTAGCTATAGTAATAGAAGTAATATATTGGCGTGCCGACTTCACGGAGACACAATGATGGAGATCATGATGATGGAGATCATGGTGTCATGTCGGCGACATTGATGATCATGGTGCCCCAAACATGGAGATCCAGGGAGCAAGATGATAATGGCCATATCATGTCACTATATGATTGCATGTGATGTTTATCATGTTTTACATCTTATCGCAGAACGACGGTAGCAAAGATAAGATGACCCCTCATGAAAATTTCGAGTAAGTATTCCCCTAAGTGTGCACCATTGCGAAGGATCGTTGTCTCGAAGCACCACATGATGATCGTGTATGATACATTCTAACATTCACATACAACGGGTGTAAGTCAGTTTACACACGCAGTACACTTAGGTTGACTCGACGAGCCAAGCATATACAGACATGGCCTCGAATACGGGAGACCGAAAGGTTGAACATGAGTCATATGGTTGATACGATCAGCATGGAGATGCTCACCATTGATCACTAGTTCGTCTCACGTGATGATCGGACACGGGCTAGTCGACGTGGATGATGTTTCACTTGGATGACTAGAGGGATGTCGATCTGAGTGGGAGTTCATTGAATAATTTAATTAGATGAACTTAATTATCATGAACATAGTCAAAAGGTCCTTGCAAATTTTGCTTTTTCTATAGATCTACGGCTTTTGATATGTTCCTAAAGAAAACTTAGTTCAAAGATAGAAGTAGCAATTGTGCGATCTGGGTTCCTTAACTGAGGATTGTCCTCATTGCTAAGCAGATGGCTTATGTCCTTAATGCACCGCTCCGTGTGTTGAACCCCAACCGTGATCTTTGGATGTTGCAAACATCCGCCATACATGTTTTTGATAACTACTTGATAGTTCAATGCGCATTGCTTAAACGGCTTAGAATTGAGCTAAAGACGCTTCGAACGTCGCGGGACATATTAGATGTCCCAAGAGATGAAATTAGGATTTCATGCTCGTGCCCTTGTTGAGAGGTATGAGATCTCCGACAAAATTCTTTGTCCACAAAGTAAGGAGAAAAAATCAATCGTTGAGCATGTGCTCAGATTGTCTGAGTACTACAAGTCACTTGAATCAAGTGGGAGTTAGTCTTCGAGATGAGATAGTGATGGTTCTCCGAAGTCACTACCACCAAGCTACTAGAGCTTTGTGATGAACTATAACATATCAGGGATGGATATGATAGTCCTTGAGCTATTCGCAATGTTTGACACCATGAAAGTAGAAATCGAAAAGGAGCATCAATTATTTACGGTTTGTAAAACCGCTAGTTTCAAGAAGGGCAAGGGCATGAAGGGATACTTCATTAAACAGCAATCCATTTGCTGCTCTATCAAGAGATCCAATGTAGAACCCAAACCCGAGACTAAGTGCTTCTGTAAAAGGGAACATTCACTGAAGAGGAACTACCCTAGATACTTGGTAGATAAGAAGGATGGCAAAGTCGATAGAAGAATATTGGATATACATGATATTGGTGTGTACTTTACTAGTACTCCTAGTAGCACCAGGGATTAGATACCGGTTCGATTGCTAAGTGTTAGTAACTCGAAATAAAACCTACGGAATAAACGGAGACTAGCTAAAGGCAAGGTGACGATGTGTGTTGAAAGTGTTTCCAAGGTTGATAGGATCAAACATAGCATGCTCCCTCTACCATTGATATTAGTGTTAAACCTAAATAATTGTTATTTGGTGTTTGCGTTGAGCATAGACATGATTGGATTATGTTTATGGCAATACATGTATTCATCTAAGAGAATAATGGTTATTCTATTTACTAGAATAATACCTTGAATGGTCTTGCACCTAAAATGAATGGTTTATTGAATCTCGATCGTAGTGATACACATGTACATAGTATTGTTGCCAAAAGATACAAAGTAGTAATGATAGTACCACTTACTTGTGGCACTGCTGCTTGAGTCATATTGGTATAAAATGCATGAAGAAGCTCCATGCTGATGGATCTTTGTACTCACTCATTTTTTAAACGTTTGAGACATGCAAACCATGCCTGATGGCATAAATGCATGCAGAAACTCCAAGAGGATGGATTGTTTGGACTCACTTGATTTTTTGAATCACTTGAGACAGGCAAATCATACCACATGGGAAAGATGACTGAAGACCTCATTTTCCAGTGATATGGAACAAGAAAGTAACTTGTTGGAAGTAATGCATTTTGATGTATGCAGTCCAATGAGTGCTGAGGCACGCAGTGGATATCATTATGTTCTTACTTCACAGATGATTTGAGTAGATACTAGTGTATTTACTTGATGAAACACAAGTCTGAATTATTGAAAGGTTTAAGTAATTTCAGAGTGAAGTTGAAGATCATCGTGACAAAGAGGTGAATATGTCTACGCTGTGATCGTGGAGGTAAACATATATCTGAGTTACGAGTTTGGTAAACATTTAAGACAATGTGAAAATTGTTTCACGTGAAAATTGTTTCACAACTCATGCCACCTGGAAAACCATAGCCTGATGGTGTGTCCGTATGTCATCGTCGTGCCCTACTAGATATGGTGCATAATATGATGTATCTTATCAAATTAACACTAACGTTTATGGGTTAGGCATTAGAGACAACCACATTCACTTTAAATAGAGAACCACGTAATTCCGTTGAGATGACACTATATGAACTATGGCTTGGAGAAACCTAAGTTGCCATTTCTTAAAAGTTTGGGGCTAGGATGCTTATGTGAAAAAGTTTCAGGCTAATAAGCTCGAACCCAAAGCCGATAAATGCATCTTCATAGGACACCCAAAATAGTTGGGTATACCTCCTATCTCAGATCTGGAAGCAAAAGTGTTTGTCTCTAGAAACGGGTCCTTTCTCAAGGAAAAGTTTCTCTCGAAAGACTTGAGTGGGAGTATGGTGGAAACTTGATGAGGTTACTGAACCATCACTTCAACCAGTGTGTGTAGCAGGGCGCAGGATGTTGTTCCTGCGGCGCCTTGATACGTCTCCAACATATCTATAATTTTTTATTGGTCCATGCTATTATATTATTAACTTGGGATGCTTTATATGCATTTATATGCCATTTTATATCATTTTTGGGATTAACCTATTAACTCAGTGCCTAGTGCCAATTTCTGTTTTTTCCGTGTTTTTGACATTTTTTAGAAAAGAATATTAAACGGAGTCCAAACGGAATAAAAACTGCGGGATGATTTTTTCCATAACAGAAGATACGCACAGGACATGAGTACCAAGGCAGGAGATCTTCGGGGAGGTCACGAGCCCCCTAGGCACGCCCTAGGGGGTCGCGCCTAGTAGGATCGTGGCCCCCCCGTAGCTCCTCTGCCCTACCTCTTTCGCCTATAAATTCCCAAAAATTCCGAAACCTCCAAAGAGAGCCATAAAATACTTTTCCGCCGCCGCAAGCTTCCGTCTCCGCAAGATCCCATCTGGGGACCATTTTGGAGCCCTGCCGTAGGGGGATTCGGACACGGTGGGCTTCTTCATCAACACCATGCTAGATGGCTTCTTCTGTCTCTTGGATCTTCAATACAAAGTTCTCCATGATCTTCATGTAGATCTATCTGATGTAACTATCTTTTGCGGTGTGTTTGTCGAGATCCGATGAATTGTGAATTTATGATCAGATTATCTATGAATATTATTTGAGTCTCCTCTGATTTCTTATATGCATGATTTTGTATCCTTGTAATTCTCTTCGAGCTATGGGTTTCGTTTTGCCAACTTGATCTATACTTCTTGCAATGGGAGAAGTGCTTGGTTTTGGGTTCATACAGTGCGGTGTCCTCACTGAGTGACAGAAAGGGTAGCAAGTCACGCATCGTGTTTTTGCCATCAAGGGTAAAAAGATGGGGGTTATATCATATTGCATGAATTTATCCCTCTACATCATGTCCTCTTGCTTAAGGCGTTACTCCGTTTGTTATGAACTTAATACACTAGATGCATGCTGGATAGTGGTCGATGTGTGGAGTAATAGTAGTAGATGTAGACAGTATCGGTCTACTTCTCTCGGTCGTGATGCATATATGTATGATCATTGCCTTAGATATCGTCATAACTTTGCGCGATTTTATCAATTGCTCGACAGTAATTCGATCACCCACCGTAATACTTGCTATCATGAGAGAAGCCTGTTGTCGGGACCCCGATCCTAAGCCATTGGAATCCAGCCTATAACACATCGCATCTCTTTGCGGTCTTACGCACGGTTATCCCCACGGCTGCAGCCTTACCTTAACCGGGACCGTTTGCGCCTTTTGACTCGCGTATGCAATTGTGTCGCTAGAAATCCAATGTCAAAGAACCCGGATCGACATGTCTAGTCATAAACTCAAGCGGCAGTTCCGTACAGGGACACGCATACATGACCCAACAAAGCAGGTGTCGATCATTAGTGAATGTAGACGAGTCGTAGCAAGCTACAAGGACTCCATTACATACGCGTGACATTTCCCAAAGGGACAGACACAACAGCTCAGAAGGACACATGCCGGTCAACCAATGTGTCCGGAGCAGTAGCGAACTACCATGGCTTGATGGAATCACAAAGGGGCATTTCCCTGTAAGGAGTGCTACTAAGGCATACGACTAGGTATTCGAACCCCATACATATCAAGTACAACACACGTACGCATGGCATACCGATATGTATAGATACATCGATGGCATCACAACATAACCATAAACATACAAACTTTATTTAGAAGGCTCGGAAGAGCCTCACACATAATATTACATAGATAGGGGTCTCACGACCCATCATCACAAGTCATACACAAAAGTATTACAAGCCAGCGGAAGATTAAAACTGTCTGAGTACAGACAGATGGAAAGATAAAGGCACATGGCCTGACTATCTACGGACCCAACCTAGTGCCAGATCGTAGTTGGGACACCAGCTACTCGTCGTCGTCAACGTCTAGGTAGAACCCTCCATTAGGGTCATTAACAACCTCTGCAACAATTATTAAGAAAACGTGAGTACAAAAGTACTCAGCAAGACTTTAGGATAATCTATCTACTCATGCAATGTATCAACAATGAGTTGTGGGGTTTCATGCAGAAAGCTAGCATTTGACTCTTGGCTAGACAACTTGCATTTTTAAATAGTTTTGAAAACTATGTTTCTCGCACACGAGTCCACTAACACCACAACAATACTCCATCGTGGAATCATTGCGTCTCCCTATGGAAATGCCATCCATGACACTCACACTTATCTTGACAATTTTATGAGTAGCCATTATAGTTATCTATGAACAACATATGCTTCCAAGTAGTCCATATCCACGGACACGGCTATTCGAATAGATCATAACCCTGCAGGGGTGTACTTCTTCACACACGCTCTCGCCACTTATCGCCATGTGCACATCATGCACCTCGGCAACCTTCAAGCGGAATGCCCAGCGAGGGAGTTGGCCACGACTGTTAACCACGCTAATACTTAGTCCAGGTCTATCGCCTATCTGAGGGTAACCCGCACGGAAGTCCGGGCGAGATTTCCGCCACGGCCCCAAACGATGTGCGCAGGGTTCCCAAGCCCACCATCCGGGTGCCACTTGGTACACCGTGCCACTACCTACCGCATCATAGCCCACCTCTAAGGTCAGCACCATGCACGGCCTCCAGCATGACTATAAACACCAGAAACTACTTGCAACTCCTCGAACGAGTACTAAGCGGTTAATAAGTCAAGTGGGGTCATATTTCAGGGCCCAGCATGTGGTAGTATCTTGTCTTGGATTACATACACGGAACTCAGCTCCTAAGGACGGTTCTAATGAAACAAGCCGCCATGTACTCCTACATAGCCTTTCACTGGTACCTTTACCAAATCAGGTTCAACACACAACCTCTACTAACTGAACACATTCTCACGATCCTGTTCATCACCCAGATGACAGACCATACACAACTCTAAGCATAGCATGCATAGCAGGATAAGGCACATCATGGCTCAAGCATCTACCACTATAGGAATCAGCTTCTTTGTCGTCTGCCATCACAGACGGCAAAGAGGACTCCACCGACGGCAAAGGTCTTTGTCGTCTACCACCTGTCGGCAAAAATTCTGCGTCAGCCTACGACGGCATTGTAGCTTCTTTGCCGTCAGCCTCACCGAAGCGGACGACAAAGAGCTTTGTCGTCAGCTTTTCATAAGAGTAGTCAGCAAAGAGGTCGAGACGGCAGCTGACAGGCGTTGCCTCCGTTAGGGGCTAACGGAGGCTTTTCCGTCTGCCTCGCCCTCTTCTTTGCCGTCTGCCTCCACCTCCTCCCCCCCCTCCACTCTTTGTCGTCTGCCTCGCCCTCTTCTTTGCCGTCTGCCTCCACCTCCACTCTTTGTCGTCTGCCTCCACCTCCTCCCCCCTCCACTCTTTGTCGTCTGCCTACCCCTCCTCCCCCTCCTCTGTGCCCTCTTCTTTGCCGTCTGCCCCCCCCCCAGGAAGCAGACTGCAAAGAGACTATATGGACACCCAGGGAGCACAGCTGGGTGCCATGTGGCACCTTTGCCGTCGGTCAGCTGATGGCAAAGGCCTTTGCCATCAGCTGGCAGACGGCAAAGTGCCTATACTGTCACATTTTTGTTTATTTTTTCTATTTCACAGCACATATATATATTTCATAGCATATATATGATAAATAGGTCACAACACATATATGATATACATATAAAGCTCATCAATGCCATTTGTTCATCAACGTACATCCCATATATCAAAAGAACAAACACATACAAAGTTTCATCCATATATACATACATATTGTTGCACATATATTGTTCATCCATATATACATATACATATAATTCCACATTGTTCATCAACTCAAATAAAAACGGGAACTAAAGCACTCAAATGCCAGCTTGCATACATGTAATACATCCAATCTGCAAAATGGGAATAAGAAAGTCAGAAGAAGAAGAACAACAACATATATATGACAAATAAGCTAAATTGAAGAAAAAAGAGAAGAAGCAAGAAGAGAAGAAGGAGAAGAAAAAACAAGAATAAGGAGGAGGAGGAATAGGAGGAGGATGAGGAGAAGGAGAAGGAGAAGGAGGAGCAGAATAGGAGAAGAAGAAGGAGAAGAAGAGGAGAAGAAGGAGGGAAGAAGAAGGAGAATAAGGAGGGCTCCTTCCTCCTCCTTCTCCTTCTTCTCTTCTTCTTCTCCTCCTCCTTCTTCTCTTTCTCTTCTACTTTTCGTTCTTCCTTTTCATTTCTCCTCTTCTCCTCTTCTTGGATCTAAATTAGCTAACTATGTCTTTTTGGAGCTAAATGGGCTAATTATGTCATTATAGAGGAAAAAAAGCTAAGTATATAATATTAATGAGATAACCAAGGTTCTTATGCCATTTTGAGCTTATAATGTCTTTTTGGAGCTAAATGGGCTAATTATGCAATTGTTGGGGAAATTAAGGCAAGGAGAATATGAAAGAGGAGAAGAAAGAGGAGGAGGAGGAGAAGAAGAAGAAATAAAGAAGAAGGAGCAGAAGAAGGAGGAGGAGGAGAAGGACTAGAAGGTCCTTGGCCTTCTCCTCCTCCTTTTCCTCCTCCTCCTCCTCCTTCTCCTTCTCCTTCTTCTCTTCTTCTTCTTCTTTCTTTCTTTTCATTTTTCCTATTTCTTCTCCTCTTCTCCTCTTCTTGGAGCTCAATTAGCTAACTATGTCTTTTTGGAGCTAAATGGGCTAATTATCCCATTTTAGAGGAAAACAAGCTAAGTATATAATACTAGCAAAAGAGCCCGTGCGTTGCAACGGGAGAATGCAAGGCCTGAGAATCGGACTCGAAGGCATAGATATTCTAATGGTGCAGTATTATCGAACATGTCAAATATGTACCCTTAGGATCCTTGTGCATGTAAGATAGCATTACGGATTTTTGTTCACGTTTAACTCTCTTTTCTTCTTCTTACTCCATCCGTTATCTTTGTCTCCCTTGCTTGGGTATCTAGGAACATCAAAAATACAGTATAGCTTAGAATTTATCGAGATGCATTGAATCCTTTAACAAAGGACCACACCACTGTAATGAGAAAAACTCATGCAGTCAATCTTGTCATCTCATCTGCATTAACTAAAGTGTGAATCAAATCCTCTAGTTCAGTTGTAACCATAAAAGTAAAACAGAACTATAACGGAGCAAAACTAAGACTCATTAACTGATGGAAGTTTACTCGGATTTCCTTTTTTGTGGAATCGTTGTTGGACTAACAAAATAGCAAACAATAGTAGCTAGCTTTCCCGAGAAAATATCAAAACCGCAATCTGCACCAATTACCGAGGAGAAAATTGGAAATTTGCCACTTTCAATATATGGGTTCTTAAAATTGTCATTTTCAAGATTGGCTTCGCACATTTGCCACTCAGCTCGTTGCCTCCTTGATTATCATGCCACTTTCCTCCTACTTTTGATTTTCATTTTCCTTTAACATTTATAAGCATTGGAAAAGACCAAACCAGCCCTGATGCATATACACGTACTATCCAAATTTCAGTTGACACTTTGAAGCGGAGGACAGCGTACCGGCCACCTAGAATACCGGGTGATCTCGTCAATGCAGACTGCTTCACCGATCTCCTTGACGCAGAGTATCGCAGATCGTCTAGAGTCTAGACGTCGCATGCCGCGGATATTCTCAGCGTCCCGAGCAGGACGGCGGGCTGTGCAGCTATGGCGCGCGCGGAGACGGCGCGAGCAGCAAGCAGCCTAGTGGTGCCGGCGGGGGCTGCTTCAGTAGCCACTCTTATCGACATCCTCAAGTAGTTGTGTGCTATTCTCCAATTCAGTGCTAGCTGAACTTCAGAGGAGACCAGAACCTGTAGCCGCGGGCTGGCTCGAGTGCCCGCGGTGGGCCTCATCGGCCGTCTAGTAGGCTCTCCTCACGAGCTCCTCGCGGAAGATGGCGTGCACCGACTGCGCGCCGGCGAGCACGACGGCCGCGGCCATGGGAGCGGCGGGGCCGGCTTCCTCGCGCCCCGCCACGACGGCGCGGGCCCGTCTCGCGGACGGCGAGCTTCGGCAAGGGCACGGGAGGGCTCCCCCTTGGTCGGAGGCGCGCGCGAAGGAGAGGGAGGGTGGGGTCCGGCACCGGGAAGCCTGCAGCTCGTCAGCGAAGGCCGGGGCGCCGCGAGGAAGGAGCTCGAGCGCGGCAGGGAGCTGTGGCGTCGAGAGGCGGTGGTGGGGGCGACACTTGACGGAGCAGGTGACCGCCGCCGGCATGGCTGCTGGTTGGCTTGGCGAGCTGGGGTTCGGCAAGGGGATTTGGTGGACATTGAAGAAAGAGGCCCCTGGACTGTGGGTTAGTTTGAATTAAATATAGGGTGGTTTGTGTAAAATGTAAAAAACGATTCGTTCTTTGACTTAAATCCGGACTGCGGGTTGATTTTAGGAAACGTCGGGGGCTTTTTTGTAAATGTCGTGGTGGTTTTTCCGACGGAAGCAATAGCCGCTTTATTATTAGGTATAGATTAATGAGCTAACCAAGGTTCTTATGCCATTTTGAGCTTATAATGTCTTTTTAGAGCTAAATGGGCTAATTATGTCATGGTTGGGGAAATTAAGGCAAGGAGAATATGAAAGAGGAGAAGAAAGAGGAGGAGGAGAAGAAGAAGAAGAAATAAAGAAGAAGGAGGAGAAGGAGGGGGAGGAGGAGAAGGACTAGAAGGTCCTTGGCCTTCTCCTCCTTCTCCTCCTCCTCCTTCTCCTTCTTCTCTTCTTCTTCTTCTTCTTTCTTTTCATTTTTCCTATTTCTTCTCCTCTTCTCCTCTTCTTGGAGCTCAATTAGCTAACTATGTCTTTTTGGAGCTATATGGCCTAATTATCCCATTTTAGAGGAAAACAAGCTAAGTATATAATATTAATGAGCTAACCAAGCTTCTTATGCCATTTTGAACTTATAATGTCTTTTTGGAGCTAAATGGGCTAATTATGTCACTGTTGGGGAAATTAAGGCAAGGAGAATATGAAAGAGGAGAAGAAAGAGTAGGAGGAGAAGAATAAGAAGAAATAAAGAAGAAGAAGGATAAGGAGGAGGAGGAGGAGAAGGACTAGAAGGTCCTTGGACTTCTCCTCCTTCTCCTCCTCCTCCTTCTCCTTCTTCTCTTCTTCTTCTTCTTCTTCTTCTTTCTTTTTATTTTTCCTATTTCTTCTCCTCTTCTCCTCTTCTTGGAGCTCAATTAGCTAACTATGTCTTTTTGGAGCTATATGGGCTAATTATCCCATTTTAGAGGAAAACAAGCTAAGTATATAATATTAATGAGCTAACCAAGGTTCTTATGCCATTTTGAACTTATAATGTCTTTTTGGAGCTGAATGGGCTAATTATGTCATTGTTGGGGAAACTAAGGCAAGGAGAATATGAAAGAGGAGAAGAAAGAGGAGGAGGAGAAGAAGAAGAAATAAATAAGAAGGAGGAGAAGGAGGAGGAGAAGGACTAGAAGGTCCTTGGCCTTCTCCTCCTTCTCCTCCTCCTCCTCCACCTCCTTCTCCTTCTTCTCTTCTTCTTCTTCTTCTTTCTTTTCATTTTTCCTTTTTCTTCTCCTCTTCTCCTCTTCTTGGAGCTCAATTAGCTAACTATGTCTTTTTGGAGCTATATGGGCTAATTATGCCATTTTAGAGGAAAACAAGCTAAGAATATAATATTCATGTGCTAACCAAGGTTCTTATGCCATTTTGAGCTTATAATGTTTTTTTGGAGCTAAATGGGCTAATTATGTCATTGTTGGGGAAATTAAGGCAAGTAGAATATCAAAGAGGAGAAGAAAGAGGAGGAGGAGAAGAAGAAGAAGAAGAAATCAAGAAGAAGGAGGAGAAGGACTAGAAGGTCCTTGGCCTTCTCCTCCTTCTCCTCCTCCTCCTCCTCCTTCTCCTTCTTCTCTTCTTCTTCTTATTTCTTTTCATTTTTCCTATTTATTCTCCTCTTCTCCTCTTGTTGGAGCTCAGTTAGCTAACTATGTCTTTTTGGAGCTATATGGGCTAATTATGCCATTTTAGAGGAAAACAAGCTAAGAATATAATATTCATGAGCTAACCAAGGTTCTTATGCCATTTTGAGGTTATTATGGCATTTTGGAGCTAAATGGGCTAATTATGTCATTGTTGGGGAAATTAAGGAAAGGAGAATATGAAAGAGGAGAATATAAACTTACAGTAGTGGTCATCAAGGAGGAGAAAAACCACGGTTGCTCGCGGCGGCTTCGTTTGGAGACGGTTGCCCTGGAGAAGGGTTGTGCGATGCCGCTCGGGAGTTATTCTGCAGAAAAGATATTTTGCAATGTCTGAGTTAGCATGATGACACTCAATTATTAATACTAGTTTATAATGAAACTCACCGTACCAATCGAAGAGAAGACGGGCATCGGCGGGGGGACTTGACCGCTCTTCTCGCACAGACCCTAAAGAGTGGGTCGTATTAGTTAGTAATGAAACAGACATTACACACATCATTTGGCTAATGTGAAAAAAACTTACCACAAAAAGCTCGTACAGGGCCAGTTGACCCGCCTCATTCCGGGCCCTCTCCTCCTGAAGCAATCGTGTCGTGGTCTGGTCCCTCTCATCAAGAGCAGCCTGAAGAGCAGCATGGCTTGCCAATCTCTCTTTCTCAAGAGCAGCCTGGTTTGCCGCTCTCTCTTTCTGAAGAGCAGCCTGAAACACCATTCCTCGTTACCACAATAATGATCTATGGTGACGCACATAATGAAATGGATGAAAGTTTTCTGAGTCCGTACAACTAACCTCGATGGCAAGATCGACTGGCCGTCGACGACGCGTTATCTCAGGACAACTGCTCGACTGGCGCGCCTTGATCTCTGGGAGAGTGAGTGGACATCGTATTATCCCATCTCCAATGGCTATCGAGCCATGGGGCCTCCCGCCACAAGATATCATCACCAGCTCTGGATCCAAAGGTTCCTGGCTCGTGTTAAAGTCATCCCCTTTCGTAGCCTTCCCCGTGTCCCTGTAAGTTATTAGAAAGAATTTTGAGCGTTACGCCTATGAATGAAATCAAGAAAACTATGTAGAAGGACTTAAGAATAGGTAATTACCTTCATGTATTGCTCCTTCTTCAAAAACTTTCCGCGGTAGTCCTTCTTCTGCTTCTTAATACCACGCGTGGCGTAGTAGTCTCGAATAGCCTGCGACCGAGCCTCGTGGCGTAAGTTCTGTAGTAACCGCCTACACCCGGCCTCGAGAACCTTGGCCGCCTCCTCATATCCATCCTCACACCTATAGAAGGTCTGCAATCAAACGTGAATACACCGATTAGTACAATAATTAGCGATATTGTTAATTTTAGATTGTGTAAAAGGATAATTTACCCAAAAGCTCTGATCACCATCTCGGCCCTCATGTGCCACAAGACACCATCTATAATCTCCTCCGGCGGGGCCTGCGCAGCCTGGTAGTTCTCCCAGGAAAATCCTAGTGTAAGAACCTGACCCTCACCAGGCAACGTGACAAACCCCGGGAAACTTGTCCGGCAAAGCACACCAAGGACAGAGTTCGGCTTGCGGACTCCACGAGGGTGTCCCATCCCCTGCAGTATGATAAGGTCAACGCATTAGATATTTGAACAAACTTGAAGGCAAAAGCTAAAAAAAGAGTAAATGTACTTACCTATCTCCTTCAGGTTTAATCACCGGCCTCTGCTCGCGGGTAGCCGGCACAACCGGGAGACGTGTACTACCACGCTTGTACATGGTGGCCCCGTCCACCTGCACATCGCCATCACTATCCGTAAATTCATCCCCGCCATCCCCGCCCCCTGAGCCACCCGGACCCTCGGTCCAATCAGGCAACTCGGTCTGATCCGGCCAGACATCCCATCCGGACCTCTCCACGTTGCGTGAAGCTTCCGGAACCGTAGTCTCGTGGGCCGAATGCACCTCGACCCGAGGCTGATCCTGGACCGGAGTCTCATGGGACGAATGCCCATCAACACCAAGCTCCTGGACCGGAGTCCCCGTAGCCTCCTCCGCAAACGGGTCGACCATAGTAGTCCTATGCTCGGGTGAATGAGCTGGTGGTGGTGGCGAGGACGGCTCAACAGTCCTCCTCGATCTTCCGCGGCCACCACCTCTCCCTGTACCCTTCCCCTTCTTCCCTACCCGACCAGCACCTCTCCCAGTGGGCAATGCCGCTGACAAAGAAGAACCCACGGGTGGTGTCGACAGACTGTCTGCCAAGGCTCTACGGAGAGATAGTGGTGGAAGGGAAGTACCACCCCTCGTGCGGGGCGCCTGGGAAGAACCCGTCGAGCAATCTCGACCAGCGCCCACCATCTTTCAACACCTGGTGACCTACCATGATAAAGATTAAAAGAAATTAGTACGACATAAAAAATTGAATAACTGACATGAATAATAATATGTACATGAATAATAAAGATTAAAATATATATAATTTAAGTTGTGAATCTTACAAACTAATAATCGTCATCAATAAATGCATCATCATCATCACTATCACGCATGTCTTCATGAATGACGTGCTCGTCGGGTTCAACGGCATGAAGTTGTGAAAGGCCTTTTTGTAATCGGTGAAGCATTGACAGGTCATCCAGATCAGTAACCTCTACAAGTTCCAGGTCTTCTGGTTCCGGCTCAGGGTGGAGCCGGATTCATTGTCGCTGTCTACTTCCATGTTCTTGGGTAAAACATGGCGGTTCTTGAAACGTTTCTTAGAAAGACGTGTTTCTTGGAAGAATTCTCCATCATATGTGTCTGGCTTAATGTGAGGGTCATAATCCTGTTCATTTCGGAGAGGTGGTCTGACATGTGGCGGCACTTGATAAACAACATACCAACCTTCCAGATTCTTATCCGTTTGGCATGCCCATGGTAGATAGAAAACTTGGGTCGCCTGTTGAGCCGTAATATAGACATCGGGAACATCTAAATGGGTGTTTGGATTGATTTCGACTAGTCCTATATGTTCATGAGTCCTTCTAGTCTCCTTCGGCTGGAACCAATAACATTTGAAGACTACGACGTTCGGTGGGTTTTCACCATAGAATTGAAGTTCATAAATTGCTTCAAATCTTCCCTAATACTCGATAACACCTTCGCCGATAGCAGAGACAACACAATTTGTAGATTTCCGGTCGGGCATAGATAGCTCTTTGCCAAAGGTACGAAAGAGATACCCGTTGATCTTGTATTTCTCAAATGAACGGACCTTATAGTCAAAACCATTAGGGACTTGTCTCAATTCGGCGTCCATAGACTCTGAATTAGCCTACAAGTTTAAAACGAAACGATTGTTTCATTAGCAAAAGTTAGACCAAGAAATGAAATAGTCCATTATTGATAATTACCGTTTGTTTGAACCAAGAGATGAAACCGGGATAGCCGCCTCCTGTCTTTGACAGAAGCTCATACTCTTCGATGGAATCATTTCTGATCACCGCTCCATCCGAGAATTTGGCGACGTAACAGCTGTTTGAAATATCCGGGAATAAGAGCAGTTCAAAGGAATTAGAAGTTACGGGAAAATGTGCCGAGAACTCACTCGATGTACGGCTGCACTTTTGTTAGGTTGTTGAAGATATACAACGAAATGTTCCGCAATTCTTCGACATCCAACGTTATTGGTTTCGAAGCACCGGCTGGTGCGAGCTTCCCTTTGAATAGGTTGAGGTTGGACCCACCTTTTTAGGGTCTGCATCATTGTGCTGAGGCTTCGGATTATGCAAATGATGGATTTTGGCTTCGTAGTGTGTTGTCACAAAGTTTGCCACCTCATCAGTAATGAATGCCTCAGCCATCGATGCTTCAATTCTACGCTTATTTTTACATTTAGCTCAAAGGGTCTTCTGCATCCTCTGAGTTGCATAGCACCAATGTTTTTGCACGGGCCCACCCAATCTCGCCTCGGTCGGTAGATGTAAAATCAAATGCTGCATTGGATTAAAGAAGCCCGGTGGAAAGATCTTCTCTAACTTGCACAACAACTCCGGTGCAAACTCCTCCATGTCTTCTACCACGCCAGGCGACAACTCTTTCGCACAAAGAACATGGAAGAAATAGCTCAGTTGCGCCAGTACTAGCCATTCATCCTCAGGAATAAAGCCACGTAACATCACCGGCATTACCCGCTCTAGCCATATGTGCCAATCATGACTCTTGAGACCAAAGATTTTTAATTTTTCAAGACTCGCTCCCCTCTTTAGATTCGCTGCATACCCATCGGGGAACATCAAGTGCATTTTTACCCACAAGATAATTTCCCTCATAGCTGGCCTTCCAAGATTGAACTAGGCCTTTGGCTTCGACCACTTCTTCTTTCCTTTGCCTTCTCGCATGTTTTGTAACGGTCTATGACATAGTGTCTCTTGATCGACACTAGCCTTAGTATTATCCTTTGTCTTCCCATCTATGTCGAACAATGTACCAAAAATAGCCTCTCAGATATTCTTTTCAGTGTGCATCATGTCGATATTGTGTGGAAGAAGGAGGTCTTTGAAGTAAGGCAGATCCGAGAAGCATGGCTTGTGAGTCCAGGCATGTTTTGAATTATACCCCTTGAAATACACTGGATGCTTCGGATTAGGCTCGAGGGCGTTTAACTGATCCAGGATCTATTGGCCTGTCAACGCAGGTGGTGCCAAGTTTTTGACAAGTTTACCTTTGGTAAAGTTCTTCTTGTCTTTTCTGAACTAACGGTCAGGATCTAGGAACTGTCTATGCAAGTCAAAGCAAGAATACTTCCGACCCTCCTGCAAGCAATGAAACTGAAGAGCTGCCTTGCATTGGGGGCACGGGAACCTTCCATGCATACACCATCCAGAGAATAGTGCATACGCCGGCAATTCATGCATAGAGTACATGTACCACACATGCATTTTGAAGTTTTGTTTTCTAGCGGCATTGTCTGTCTTGACCCCATTATCCCAAGCTTCTTCCAATTCATCCTTAAGCGGCTGCAGGTACACATTCATATTCTTCCCCAGATAATTGGGCCCTGGAATTATTAACGTCAGAAATATGTTCTTTCTTTGCATAATCTATCCTGGGGGGGGGAGATTGAGTGGAATGAAAAATACAGGCCAACAACTATATTTGGTTGTCGTCATGCCGAAGGGATTAAAACCATCCATGGCGATGCAGACTCGAGCATTCCTTGGATCAGCCGCTTTCTCCTGATGCAATCCATCGAAATGTTTCCACGCTTCCCCATCCGATGTGTGTACCGCCATCTTATTCCCATCCGCATCTAGTTCGATTCTTTTGCCCAATTTGTGCCATGTCATCGGTCTGGCTGTCTCTTCGACCATAAAAAGACGTTGAAGTCTTGGTGCGATTGGCATATACTGAAGAACACTAACTACGATTTTGGTCTGCCACTTCTCACCCATACCATTGTCTACCACAAGATACCTGCAAGACTCGCGATTGTGACAATAGTCCAAGTGTGCATACTCCTTCCTAAATAAGACACATCCTTTCTCACATGCATCTATCTTCTCATAGGGCATCTTAAGTACACGAAGTATTTTGTCCGACTGGTACAGGTTTGCAGGCATGACATGGCCTTTGGGTAGGAAGCGTCCAAATAGTGTCATCATTGCGTCGTATCATTCTCTTCCCAAGTTGAACTGAGCCTTTAGAGCCATTACTTGTGCAATTGCATCCAGCTGACATAGCTCAGTGTGCTCATGGAGAGGACGTTTTGAAGACTCCAACATTTCATAAAAGGCCTTTGCAAATTCCTCCATCTCATCTTCCGAATACCGAGCACCATCAAAGTCTTCCACCATGTCTTCGATCTCGGTACCATGCTCGTCGGTGCGACGACGGACCACCTCAGCTCTTGTGCATTGTATAGACTCACCATGAAATGTCCACACCGTACAATTAGGCTTAAAACCCCTCCTCTGCAGGTGTTTAATCATTACAGCCTCTGTCGTCTTTTTATAGTTGTCGCATCCAGGACAGGGGCAATAGTTTCTTTCCTGGCCATTTGCGAATGCGGATTTCACAAATTCCTTTGTTTTTACAAACCATTCTTTCGTCATCTCTTTCTGACTAGGGTGACCCGTATACATCCACGCACGATCACTCATCTTGCCTAGCTACTAAAGACAGAAGAAATATATTTATATATAATTTATCATTTATATTCATCGGTTAATCAGGTTCACCATTTTATTACGTCCAGGCAACCTACACGCTAATAGGTAAAGATATGTCCTAATCCCACCCAAGTATGTGTAGATTGGATTCGTTTTCCCATGATCTGCTCCGGATCCAACGCAAAATTTCAGCAACACCTCCCCGTTGTTCTCCTGATACACGTCTCCGCAATAAACAGAGAGGATGTGCATCCGGAGAACAACAGGGAGGCACTGACGAAATTCCGCATCGGATCCAGAGCACAACATACAGGAAAACGAACCCAATCTACACATACTCGGGCTGTCCATGGATAACGTTGGACAATTCGAAAGGATGGCGGTTATAAATATGCAAAGACATGCATATTTATAGATGTCGCCCTTTTGAACGGGAGACGCATACTGGTCACGCATACTGACAAATTAATTTAATTACCTAAATCTAGAAAGTTTCATCCGGAAACCGAGACACAGTAAATGAAGGGGCGAGGAGGAGATGAAATTTGTACTGACCCACGAATGCAGGGGCGGAGCTCGTACAACGCACGGGGAGGTCTTCGCACAGCAGACGTCACAGCGACGAGACAACTATCACATGTAAATCCACCCGATCAACACAAATATTCTAATTATGTGTAATTATGTCATTTTTTAGGAAAACAAGCTAAGAATATAATATTCATGACCTAACCAAGGTTTTTAGCTTATTATGTCATTTTGGAGGATAATTAGCTAAACAAGCTAAAAAATAAGAAGGAGGAGAGAAGAAGGAGAAGAAGGAGAAAAAGGAGGGCTCCTTCTCCTCCTCCTCCTCCTCCTCCTCCTCCTCCTCCTTCTTCTCTTCTTCTTCTTTTCATTTTTCCTCTTTCTTCTCCTCTTCTCCTCTTCTTCTTCTTCTTCTTCTTCCTCTTATTTCTATTTCTGTTTTTCTTTATCCCCTTCTTCTACTTATTCTTTTTTTCTCCTTCTTATTTTTTTTCTTTTCTTCTTCTTTTCTTCTTCTCCTTGTTTTTTTTCTTCTCTTCTTCTTCTTATTCTTCTCCTCCTCCTCCTCCTCCTCTTCTCCTCCTCCTCTTCTTATTCTTCTTCCTCCAAAAACTAAATAAAAAAAGTTAATTTCCCATGGGGGTGGGGGTGTGGGGCTCACCGGCAAGGGCGGCTGTGGCGTCGTGGCCGGCGGGGCCGGGGGTGTTGGGGCGGCGCCGACAGTGTTGGGGCTGCGGGGCGGCGGCGTCGGGGGGCTATGGGGAACCGGGGCGGCGGCGCTTCGGGTGGTGGGGCGGCAGCGGGGGGGATGTGGGGCACCGGGGTGGCGTCGGGGCGCAGGGGTGGCGGCGTGACGGTGGTGGCGGCGGTGGGGGTCGGGGGAGAGGAGGGGAAAGAGTGGACGTTTGAGAGAGAGAGAGGGTCGGTGTGGATCGGGATGGACGTTAGTAAATTCAATGGCTCGTTTGCTGGCGGACGGCAAAGGGTCTAGACTCTTTGCCGTCTGCCTCAAGACTCTTTGTCGTCCGCTAGCAGACGGCAAAGAAACGACTCTAGTTTGACCTACCCTTTCCTCGGCTAGGAGGGACCAGCCCAACACTTTGCCGTCTGTTGTCCTCATCTTTGCCGTCTGCGGCTGACGGCAAAGAATTGACTGATGGAAAAGACCTTCTTTGCCATCAGCCAGCTCTTTGCCATCTACTTTGTAGGAGTTGACGGCAAAGACACTCTTTGCCATCAGCTAGCAGACGGCAAAGATTTGGCAGACGGCAAAAAACTGGTTTCCAGTAGTGTACCACGTATGCTAGGTTGCAAGGTTCAGCTATTTACTGTGACAAGGACGGTCATGCAAAGGAAGTGGGTTCAACTAACGTGGTAAAAGCATTGAAAGCATTTTGACCTAATTCAATAAATAAGAGCAGGAGCGAGAACATGGGTTTTATCGAGATGATCAAAAAGGTTGCTTGCCTTGTTGCTCAGCAGAGGGGTGATATCCGTTAGTCGGATAATCAATCGTATCCGGAGGGGCGGAGCCTACCGGAATAACAACAATCAATCAAGATCAAACATATGCAACAAAATGATGCATGAAATGCAATGTAGCAAGGTTTGAGATGACTAACAGAACCTTTTGGGTGATCTTGATTTGAAATCACAATTCAAATATCATTTGAATTGTAATTTAGCAAATTGTTTTAATTGATTTGACCTGATGCTGTTTCATAACTTTGTTTTTCATGCATGAAAATAGCACCATTGGATTCCTTGAATTTTTCTGATCATTTTACATATATTATTTGTCAAATTTGGAGTTATATTCAATTTTCTATGAATTTCCAAAGTTTTGAACTTATTCTGGAATTATTATTATTAAGAAGAAAAGGTTTTATTGCATCAGCATGACATCAGCAGGTCAATCTAGTCGTTGAAAGTCAAACCTGACCAGTGGGACCCACTGGTTAGTGACTCTCGCCAGGTTTTAGTTAAATTTAAACTTAATTAGGTATTTAACAGGGCTGGACCCACCTGTCAGTGACTGTTTGGGTTTTTAATTAATTATTTATTTTATTAACCTAAACTTAATTAGCCAGGGGGCTGGCCCCACATGCCAGTGACTGAGGGGAGTCAGATCCACCGGCGGCGAGGTGGATCTCACCGGCGATGAGCCTCCGGCGACCACAGAAACGGCACACGGGCTCGGGATTTCCATTCCGGTGACCAAACTTCACGCGGAGGGCACCAGACGAATGACACTTCACCCGCGGTTCCATTTTTGCACGTAGCAGGGGGTAAAATGGTCGGAGATGACGCTGGCGACGAGCTCGACGGGGGCCGAAACTCGTGCATCATCGGGGCACTGCTACGGGGCTCAACACGCGCGGGGCTAGGCTCCTACAGCACCTATGCAACGCACTAAAGCCATTGGTGGCCTCAGTATGACCAGCCGATCACCGGAGGGCTACCGGCGACGAGGTCCCGCGGCGGATCTCGTCGGGCTCCTGTGGAATCGGGGCCTAGAGCTCGGAATCGAAGGGGGAAACGAGGGGGAAAGGACCCTGAGCTCACGGGGAGTGCAGAGGCGAGGAGAGCAGGCTCGGGGATGGTCCGAGGAGGAAGGACGACGGCGGCGAACGTCGGCGATCCGAGGAAGAAGACGATGGCTTCACGGCGTCTCAGGAGTTCTTGGCGTCGCGCGACTGGGTGGAGAGCTTCAGTGGACCAAGGCGAAGCTAACGCGCAGCTCAGGTGAGAGGGAGAAGGGCTCGAGTGATGGCAAGCTCGAGCTTAGCTCGGGCTCTAGAGGGGGAAGGAGCTCGGGGCGAATGGCGAGGGGATGAGCAAGGGGAGGTCTTCGGGGAGCTTATCCCCTTCGCGCCAACGCGATGCGATGGCCAGGCAGGCACACAGGTGTGTGGCCGCGCCGGAGGGAGCGGCGGCCACCTCCTGGTGCCGACTGGCACAAGGAAGACGACAGGCGCTGTGGTGGGCTCGGCCTTAGGTGAGCGACAGGTAAGGTTTTCTGATTTCTTTTCTTTTCTGTTTCTGTTTTATTCTTTGTGACATTTGTTTCATTTTATTTTTGGCTCCAAACTAATTCTAAAATAGTTTGAAAAATACTAGAGTGTTAGTTGGAATATTTCCAACCACATATAGAGTTTTCAACATTTTTGGAAACTTTGAAATATTTGAAATCAAATATATAATTGATTTCAGTAGCTTTTAACTTGAATTTAAAAATGCCAAAAGTATTTTGAAAATATGTTTCACCTCTGATACCTTGTTTTCAACATTTAACGGAAATATTGGACTTTTATGAAGGCCATTTTGGATTCTTTGATTTGGCACTACTTTGGTTTTCTTTTGAATATAGAGTTTGTTGAGGTTTTGCTTTGATTTCATTTCCTTCCTTGAGTGCAAATCAAAATCTTAAGATGCAATGGAAGAAAACATGAGCTCAAACTTGCTAAACCCTAATGGGGATCAGGGATGTGACAACTCACCCCCACTCAAAAGAATCTCGTCCCGAGATTTGGAAGTCGTCGGGAATAGCGCGGGATACTCAAGTCGGAGACGATCCTCTCTTTCCCATGTTGCTTCTTTTTCAGAATGATTTGACCATTGAACTTTAAGAAACTTGAGGTTTCTACGTCTAGTGGTACGCTCAGCTTGATCTAGAATATGCACAGGGTATTCTCGGTATGAAAGGTTATCGTGGAGATCAAGCATTTTGTGGTCCACTTCACGGATAGGATCCGAATATCAACGCCTGAGTTGCAAGACGTGGAAAACATCATGAACCTTGGAAAGATTCGGAGGAAGTTCCAATTGGTAGGCAACTTCTCCTTGTTTGGCAAGAATGCGGAAAGGACCAATGTAACGAGGAGCCAACTTGCCCTTGATACCAAAACGATGGGTTCCCTTCAAAGGTGTAACCCGAAGGTAAGCCTTCTCATCAACTTCAAAGGTCACAGCCTTATGATGATGATCATATTGGCTCTTTTGACGAGACTGGGCTGTTTTCAACTTTTCACGAATAATGCGAACTTGCTCTTCTACATCCTGGATCATATCCGGACCAAAGAGTTGCCTCTCTTCGGTTTCTGACCAATTAAGAGGTGTTCGACATCTTCGTCCATAGAGAACTTCAAAAGGAGCTTTGCCCAAGCTTGATTGGTAACTGTTGTTATAAGCAAATTCGGCAAATGGAAGGCACTTCTCCCATTCACACCGAACGATATAACACAAGCTCGGAGCATATCTTCTAGGATTTGATTCACCCTTTCTACTTGACTACTTGATTGAGGATGGAAAGCAGTGCTAAAAGATAAGTGAGTCCCCATGGCATTCTGAAAACTCTCCCAGAAGTGAGAAGTAAAGATACTTCCACGGTCTGAGTTAATCTCTAGAGGAACACCATGAAGAGACACTATTCGAGAGAGATATAACTCTGCTAGCTGGCTAGCTGTTATGCTCTCACGAACTGGAAGAAAATGAGCTACTTTGGAAAGACGGTCGATGACCACAAAGATAGCATTATTTCCTTTCTTGCTCTTGGGAAATCCGGTGATGAAATCCATACTGACCTTATCCCATTTCCATTCAGGAATAGCTAAAGGTTGAAGGGTGCCAGCAGGCCTTTGATGTTCTGCCTTAACTCGACGACAAACGTCACAGTTAGCAACGAACTCAGCAATTTCTCTCTTCATCCTAGTCCACCAAAACCTCTGGCGTAGGTCTTGATACATCTTAGTACTACCAGGATGAATGGTGAGAGGAGAATCATGAGCCTCCTTAAGGATTAACTGCCTTAGATGTGGATTCTTAGGAACCACTAAACGATTTTGGAAGAACACAACATCGTGATCATTCATGGAGAATTCCTTAGCGTTACCGCTAATAATATTCCCCTTGATCCGTGATATACCCTTATCACGCTTCTGGCCAGCTATGATTTGATCCTTAAGAGTAGGCTTCGCCACCAGGTTAGAGAGGAATCCTTGAGGAACAATGTGAAGATTTAACTTTCGAAATTCCTCATAGAGATGTGGTTGACCTCGTTGTAGCATCAAGTTGTTACAATAAGACTTACGACTTAGTGCATCAGCCATAACATTGGCCTTCCCCGGGGTGTAAGTTATCCCTAAGTCGTAATCCGTGATCAACTCAACCCACCATCTTTGCCTGAGATTCAAATCTGGCTAGGTGAAGATATATTTCAGACTTTGGTGATCAGTGAATATTTCACAACAATTACCAAGAAGGTAATGTCGCCAGGTTTTAAGTGCATGGACTACAGCTGCAAGCTCAAGATCATGTGTGGGATAATTATCCTCATGTGGACGCAACTGTCGAGATGCGTATGCAATCACATGATGATCCGGCTTGAGAATGCAACCTAATCCTTGTCGCGAGGCGTCTCAGTAGATAACAAAGTCCTTAGAGAAATCTGGTGGTAGCAACACAGGTGCGGAAGTGAGGCATCTTTTCAGTTCCTAAAAACTATGCTCATACTGTGGTGTCCACTCGAACTTTTTATCTTTCTTGAGGAGTTCAGTTAGAGGCTTTGCAACCTTGGAGAAATTCTCGACAAAGCGGCGACAATACCTCGCTAAAATAAGAAAACTCCTAACTTGCTTAACCGATTCATGTTGAGTCCAATCAAGGACAGCTTGAACTCTCTCAGGATTGACAGCAATACCCTTACCAGACATTACGTGACCTAGATAGGTCACTTCTGGTAACCAGAATTCACATTTTGAAAACTTGGCATACAGGCGGTGCTCTCAAAGTTTCATCAATACCAGCCTTAGATGCTCGGCATGTTCTTGTTCGTTATTTGAGTAGATGAGAACATCATCGAGGTATACTACGACGAATTTAACCAAATACTCCATGAAGATTGAATTCATCAAGCAAGAGAAGGTGGCTGGGGCATTGGTTAAACCAAAGGACATGACTATGTACTCGTATTGGCCATAACGAGTGACAAAAGCCATTTTTGGGATGTCCCCGTTCTTGATCTTGATTTGATGGTAACCCAACCTCAAATCCATTTTGGAAAAGAATGAGGATCCAGCGAGCTGATCATATAGAACATTGATCCTGGGGAGTGGATACTTGTTCTTTAGGGTGACCACATTAACTGGTCGATAATCTACAACCATCCGATCCGTTCCGTCTTTCTTCTTGACAAAGAGGACGGGAGAAGCCCAAATAGAGGAGCTAGGACGAATGAAACCTTTATTCAAGGCCTCATCTAATTGCTTCTTAAGTTCGGCTAGCTCTAGGGGTGCCATCTTGTAAGGTCTTCTCGCTATTGGGACAGTTCCCGGAACTAGGTCTATCACAAACTCTACATCCCTGTCAGGTGGAATCCCTCGCAGTTCTTCTGGGAAAACATCTAGGAAGTCACGGACTACCGGAATGTCTTCAAGTTCTGGAAGAGGGTTGGCATTGAGGGAGTAGAGGTAGCATTTGGCAACTCGAGTAGAGACATTGACTATCTCACCCGAGGGATGGGTAAGCTGAACATTTCTAGAATGAGTATCAATCTTGGCATAATGGGCCGACATCCAGTCCATACCCAAGATGATATTGATATCCGAGGATTTCAAGGCTATCAAGGATGCTAGGAAAACTAGCATGTCTACTATAATTTCATTGACATAGGTTATCCTGGAGGTTTGCCACTTATTACCAGGGGTTTGGACAACCAATGGGATTGGCATATCACAGAAAGACATGTTATGCAACTGTGCATAACTTTCTGAAATGAAGGAATGAGATGACCCAGTGTCAAAAAGAACAGACGCTGGGTGATGATTGGCAAGGAGCGTACCCAAAATGACGTCGGGATCCTCTCCAGCTTCTTCTACTGAAACATAGTTCACACGGCCACGTGCAGGAGTTGGCTTCACATAGTAAGCTTTCCCCGACTTGCCTTGCCAAACGGACTTTCCAGGTTGCTTGGCACCCATATTCTGAGGACACTCTTGGGAATAGTGCCCCAGTTCTCCACACTTGTAACAGATCACCTGATTGGCACGTGGTGCAACATTGCTAGCTGGACCACCATAGGTTTTTGCTGGAGGGTTGGTCTGATTCGCGTGAGGCGCCACATAAGATGGCCTCGGAGTATATCTTGGCGGCAGAGAACTATTTGGAACCCACAGCCTGCGTTTTGGGAATGCTGAACCAGATGACGAGCCAGAGTCACGGGAGTGCTTCTTTGTGGCTTTATAGTCGGTATGACCAGTCTCGGCACTGATCGCCTTGTTGACGAGAGCTTGAAAACTTGTACACTCGTGGAGACATAGGTCAAGACGAAGTTCAGGGCTTAGACCCTTACGGAATCTTGCTTGCTTCTTGGCATTAGTTGACACCTCTTAAGTTGCATAGCGGGCGAGGTTACCGAACTCGCGGCTATAGGCATCCACGGTCAATTTTCCCTAGGTGAATGCACAGAACTCCTCTCTCTTTCTGTCCATCAGACCCTCTGGAATATGGTGCAGACGGAAGGTTGCACTAAAGTCTGCCCATGTGGCTACTGGTCCGGCAGGACGCATAGCTTCAAAGTTCTCCCACCACAAATTGGTGGGTCCTTCCAGAAAGTACGCCACAAAGGTCACCTTGTCGGCCTCAGAAACATTTGCACAGTGAATCTGGCGCGATATATTGCACAACCAGTCATCAGCATCGAGGGGGTCGACGGAGTGATGGAACTTCGGAGGATTCAGCTTCACAAAGTCATTGAGGGACACTGCATCATTCCTCGGTTGATGAGCCATATTTTGCTCAATACGCTCTAGCAAACGGTTGGTCTCCCTTTTGTTTCTTTCTGCCTCAAGCATAACTTCTGCCAGAGAGGGCGGGTGAGGCAGTTCCTCCTGCGATGCTTGACTACCCTCTTCCTGCTCATGAGCAGGGGCACAGTTCAACCTGGTGAACTCCATCCTGACAAACAAACTCACAGCTTAGACCAATATCAACATCAATACTAACTATGGATTAAGAATGCTCTGAACACATGGAATGCGGAAATGAACATCCGAACAACATGGTAAAAAGCAACTGCTATATATACACCATGGTTCATACACATCGTTACATAGTTCAGTACAACCTTAACCGAAGAGCAAACTACTGAAAAGATGACACAACTCATCAAAGGCTTCCCAATCTTCCTATACATTATTTATCTATGCCTCCGGAGTTCATCTCTCGACATAAGCATACTCCACAAGACACACGGGACTGTGGAAGTATAACTACTACCATACTATCCTTCCACTCACGGGTTCAGGCATCCGCATAGAACATCTCAATAAGGTTGCCTCCATGGCCTGGGAGCTCAACCTGCGGATCAGGAAATACTCGAGCATGAGACCCCTGGGAACCGTAAGGGCACGGGTGTGGCCTTGGTCCCCTGACTCGTGGTAGTAGAGGTCCCCGAAGAGGGGTGACTCCTCCTATAGCAGGCCAGTCAACATGAGCCGGAAGATGGGTCCTAACAGGGTTCAGCATCTCCATATCTCCATACCCGGTCTGGACTACACGTGCCAGCTGTGTCAAAGCCGTCCACAAATGGACACGTGTAGCATAGAGCTCCATACGAAGGGCACGAGCATCCCTGTCTCTATTCTCTAGCATCTCAGCAGTGGACTGCAACAGCGGATCCTCCATAGAGGAATCAAAGTAGACCCCACTGAGGTATCCTTCTTCTCCTGGCTGAGAGGCAGGAACATAGCAGAACTCTGAATCCTGCAGCAGTGCATGTCTGGCCCTCATGATGGTCAGCATTGAATAGGCAGCATCTTCTACTGCCATGTCAACAGAGACCCCCAATCCATAAGACCAATGGATCGGCTCCTCAGCTCCAGGGTAATCTGGGAATACCCTAACAGTGCAGAGATATTGACTCTGATTAAAATCTCGGTACTACTCCTCCACTGTGTACTTTGGGTACCAGTGGTAACCGGCTAGTGACATCATCCTGACTAGCATGGCCGTATGACCTGGCACATCAATGCACCTAGTCAGACGGACCACCTGATGAGAAGGACGGCCAGGCATCTGAAAATAGAGAGTAATGCAACAAGCATTAGAGCTCTGAAGACAAATTGGGCAGCATAACGGCTGTAAATGCTCAAAAACAATTTTGAGACAACCCACAAAGATAGGATAGCATAACCACTCAACTATCAAGTTCAATTCCATGGTCATCAAAACTTACTTTCTTTTCCTTGAAATAAGAGAAACTCGAAGTAACTCTCGACTCGTTGTCCTATAACCTACCGATTAATAACACACGATCCTGAGAGAAAGATAAGTAACCTAGTCCTTAATCCCCGCAGAAAAGACGAGGATGACCAGAATAGAATAATTAAAGAAGAGAAGAAAGAATCTCACGTTCCCTTCCACAACAATTCCCTTATGTATAACTAAAGCAATTCTAGACTGAACTTCGATCAGTTTGGCTTAGTAATCCTACAGTCAGTCAGGCTCTGATACCAACGTTGTCGGGAACCTGGTCCTAAGCCATTGGAATCCAGCATGTAACACATCGCATCTCTTTGCGGTCTCACGCACGGTTATCCCCATGGCTGCAGGCTTACCTTAACCGGGACCGTTTGCGCCTTTTGACTCGCGTATGCAATTCTGTCGCTAGCAATCCAATGTCAAAGAACTCGGATCGACATGTCTAGTCATAAACTCAAGCGGCAGTTCCATACAGGGACAGGCATACATGACCCAGCAAAGCAGGTGTCGGTCATCAGCGAATGTAGACGAGTCGTAGCAAGCTACAAGGACTCCATTACATATGCGTGACATTTCCCAAAGGGACAGACACAGCAGCTAAGAAGTACACATGTCGGTCAACCAATGTGTCCGGAGGAGTAGTAAACTACCATGGCTCGATGGAATCCCAAAGGGGCATTTCCCCGTAAGGAGTGCTACTAAGGCATACGACTAGGTATTCGAACCGCATACATATCAAGTCCAACACACGTACGCATGGCATACCGATATGTATAAATACATCGATGGCATCACAACATAACCATAAACATACAAACTTTATTTAGAAGGCTCGAAAGAGCCTCACACATAGTATTACACAGATAGGGGTCTCACGACCCATCATCACAAGTCATACACACAAGTCTTACAAGCCAGCGGAAGATTAAAACTGTTTGAGTACAGACAGATGGAAAGATAAAGGCACATGGCCTGACTATCTACCGACCCAACCTAGGGCCATATCGTAGATGGGACACCAGCTACTCGTCGTCGTTAACGTCTAGGTAGAACCCACCATTAGGGTCATTAACAACCTCTGCAACAATTTATTAAGCAAACGTGAGTACAAAAGTACTCAGCAAGACTTTAGGATAATCTATCTACTCATGCAATGTATCAACAAAGAGTTGTGGGGTTTCATGCAGAAAGACAGCATTTGACTCTTGGCTAGACAACTTGCATTTTTAAATAGTTTTGACAACTATGTTTCTCGCACACGAGTCCACTAACACCACAACAATACTCCATCGTGGAATCATTTCGTCTCCCTACGGAAATGCCATCCATGACACTCACACTTATCTTGATAATTTTATGAGTAGCCATTATAGTTATCTATGAACAACATATGCTTCCAAGTAGTCCATATCCGCGGACGCGGCTATTCGAGTAGATCATAACCCTGCAGGGGTGTACTTCTTCACACACGCTCTCGCCACTTATCGCCATGTGCACATCATGTACCTCGGCAACCTTCAAGCGGAAGCCCAGCGAGGGAGTCGGCCACGACCGTTAACCATGATAATACTTAGTCCAGGTCTATCGCCTATCTGAGGGTAACCCGCACGGAAGTCCGGCCGAGCTTTCCGCCACGGCCTCAAACGCTGTGCGCAGGGTTCCCAAACCCACCATCTGGGTGCCACTTGCTACACCGTGCCACTGCCTACCGCATCGTAGCCCACCTCTAAGGTCAGCACCATGCACGACCTCCAACATGACTATAAACACCAGAAACTACTTGCAACTCTTGGACCGAGTACTAAGCGGTTAATAAGTCGAGCGGGGTCATATTTCAGGGCCCAGCATGTGGTAGTATCTTGTCTTGGATTACATACACGGAACTCAGTTCCTAAGGACGGTTCCAATGAAACAACCCGCCATGTACTCCTACATAGCCTTTCACCGGTACCTTTACCAAATCAGGTTCAACACACAACCTCTACTAACTGAACTCATTCTCATGATCTTCTTCATCACCCAGATGACAGACCATACACAACTCTAAGCATAGAATGCATAGCAGGATATTCACATCATGGCTCAAACATCTACCAGGTATGCTAGGTTGCAAGGTTCATCTATTTACTTTGACAAGGACAGGTCATGTAATTAACTAACGTGGTAAAAGCATTGAAAGCATTTTGACCTAATACAATAAATAAGAGCAGGAGCGAGAACATGGGTTTTATCGAGATGATCAAAAAGGTTGCTTGTCTTGTTGCTCAGCACAAGGGTGATATCCGTCAGTCGGATAATTAGTGGTATCCGGAGGGGCGGAGCCTACCGGAATAACAACAATCAATCAATACAAACATATGCAACAAAATGATGCATGAAATGCAATGTAGCAGGGTTTGAGATGACTAACAGAACCTTTTGGGTGATCTTGATTTGAAATCATAATTCAAATATCATTTGAATTATAATTTAGCAAATTCTTTTAATTGATTTGACCTGATGCTGTTTCATAACTTTGTTTTTCATGCATGAAAATAGCACCATTGGATTCCTTCAATTTTTCTGATCATTTTACATATATTATTTCTCAAATTTGGAGTTATATTCAATTTTCTGTGAATTTGCAAAGTTTTGAACTTATTCTGGAATTATTATTAAGCAGAAAAGGTTTTATTGGATGAGCATGACATGAGCAGGTCAATCTGGCCATTGAAAGTCAAACCTGACCAGTGGGACCCACTTGTTAGTGACTCTGGCCAGGTTTTAATTAAATTTAAACTTAATTAGGTATTTAACAGGGCTGGACCCAACTGTCAGTGATTGTTTAGGTTTTTAATTAATTTTTATTTTATTAACCTAAACTTAATTAGCCAGGGGGCTGGCCCCACATGCGAGTGACTCAGGGGAGTCAGATCCACCGGCCGCGAGGTGGATCTCACCGGCGATGAGCCTCCGGCGACCATAGAGACGGCGGAGGGGCTCGGGATTCCCATTCCGGTGATCGAACTTCACGCGGAGGGCACCAGACGAACGACACTTCACCCGCGGTTCCATTTTTGCACGTAGCAGGGGTGAAATGGCTAGAGATGACGCCGGCGACGAGCTCGGCGGCGACCGAAACTCGTGCATCATCGGGGCACTGCTACGGGGCTCAACACGCGCGGGGCTAGGCTCCTACAGCACCTACGCAACGCACTGAATCCATTGGTGGCCTTAGAATGAACAGTCGATCACCGAAGGGCTACCGGCGACGAGGTCCCGCGGCGGATCTCGTCGGGCTCCTGTGGAATCGGGGCCTAGAGCTCGGAATCGAAGGGGGAAATGAGGGGGAAAGGACCATGAGCTCACGGGGA